>NC_142711.1:38956638-40206638 GCF_055471065.1 Atractosteus spatula
ATAGAATGGGATACACACATTTTTCGTTTCATTTGGAATGGAAAGAGACCAAGAATAAGATACTGTATGCTACCTTACAGCAAAATAAAGACAGGGGAGGGACGGCCCTCCTATTATGCAGCACAACTCAAGCCTCTGGTCTGTTAGTGTGATGATAAAATGACAGTCAAGTGGAAAGACAGAGACAAAATAAAAAAATAATTCATTCCAAGTTATAACTGGCAATCGAACCACATTTCAATATGATCAATTAGATTCCCTAACTGCATTTACATTAAAAATTTGGTTTGAGATTGTTAATAAATTAAAATTAGAAAAACAGATTAGGGTACTGAGGTGGTTTGCTTATGATTCAGCATTTTTGCCAAGTATACTTGATTGAAGACTTAGACAGTGGGCTCATAGAGGGATTACTTCATTCTGTACAACAATGGAAAAGGGAAATCTATTAGGTTTTCAGACCCTTAAACATAAATAGTGTTTGGCAAACCAGGACTTTTCCCCCGCTACTTACAGATGCGTCAGTATCAACACTGTATCAGGGTATATTGAGTTTTAGAAAAAAAACGACAGATTATATTAAGACAAAATGGGAAGAAGAACTAAATATTGCCATCACAAGCGAGGAATGGGAGAATATGCGTGAAAAACAACGCACTTCCACAAACTCAAAAAGATGGCAGGATTTTTGCTTGAAGAATTTCGCTCAATCCTTCATAACCCCAAAAATAAAATCGGCTCAGCCTGGACTGCCACAACCATGTTGGAGAGACTGTGATAATAGAGATGCAGGACATTTCCATACACTGTATTTTGGCAATGTCCAAGAATTCAATTTTATTGGGAAGAAGAGTGGTCTCTGATTCAAGATAATATGATTATCTAGGGCGGAGCGGTGGCACTGCGGCTAAGGATCTGCGCCTGTGGCTGAAAGGTTGCTGGTTCAAATTCCGTGACTGGCAGACGAATCCTACTCTGTTGGGCCCCTGAGCAAGGCCCTTAACCCCAACTGCTCCAGGGGCACCATATAAATGGCTGACCCTGCGCTCTGACACCAAGCTTCTCTCTCCCTGCCTGTGTGTCTCATGGAGAGCAAGCTGGGGTACTCAAAAAGACAAATTCCTAATGCAAGAAATATGGCTAATAAAGTGATCTTATCATATGTTTACAAAATTCCAAAGTCTTGTTCAGTTTTGTATCTGGGTAATCTGACTGACGAGGTTGTGGAGAGAGATTATTACTTTCTAAAAGTATTCTTGGCAGCAAGCAAGAAAGCTATAACACAGTTACAACAGAAAACTGGATTGTTATTGTTTCAGAGATTTATGAAATGGAAAAATTAACCTGTCGGTTAAGACTCCAAAGGACATTTTGAGAGATACTGGGAGAGGTGGTTCATTACTAAAATCTAATGATAATGATTTTATGCAATATACCCTCTGTAAAAATGCAAAAGAATGACAGACTTTATACTCATTTATATTTGTAATACTTGAGGTGTTGAGATGACTGGCAACTCTTTTTTTTCTGGTTACCTTTGTATATTATTAAAAAAACAGTAAAAAAAAAGTAAAAAAAATAATAATACAGATACAGATCTGATTTACGTCAATCCTTTATTCCTTAATTCTTCACAAGCATATTTCATTTTGAGGCTCACAGATGCAGAACTATTGACAGCTTGCAAAGAGCAGCAGAATAGTAACAATAACAACACTGTTAACTATCATTTCTCCAATAAATCTAATTATTGTAACAGCAATTCTCCTTCACATCACACAGAGGAATATATAGTGGATATCAAAAGTGTACACACCCTTATTGAAATTTCAGTTTTTGTTGATGTAAAGGCTGAAATTAAGAGAAATCATGTCAGACCTTTTTTCACTTTATTAAGATCTTGTAACCAACAATATTCATAATATAACAACAAGTGAAAAACAGATTTTTTTAGTAAAAATAATTAAAAATAAAAAAAAACCTTTCAATGCATTGGTTGCACATGTGTTCTCACCCTTTAACCAATAATTTGTGGAAGCACCTTTTGCATTGATTATTACAGTGAGTCTGTTTGGATAGGTCTCTATCAACGTAGCACACTTAGGTGAAAATGATTTGTCTTGATCTCAGCTTTTACATCAACAAAAGCTGACATTTCAATTAGGGTGTGTACACTTATGATATCCACTGTAGATAACATTATTTCCAAAATCAGATAATACTTCTGGTTATTAACAGCATAACACTAGCATATATTTGTAACACCTAACAGATAACTACAGCAAAGCATTCAGCATTCTGCACAAAATACATTTGGGATTTCCATCATAATTTTTCTAGGAAACAGATAGGAAGCAATGTTAGTGAGAAAGCTACCCTTTTCCAGCTTAATTAAGATTAAATAAGTCACAAGAGTCGGCAGCACTCAGTTTTGCTGTGTTAAACAAGTTCCTTAATAAGATGCCTTATTGATAACCTTTAAGTGGCCTCTGTGACACTGACATTACAGCATCTGTCCCAGTGCCCATTTAATGAGAACTGATAAGGTTCAATACAATCTTACAGTTGAGGAAATCCCACCTGATGACCTTAATCCACAGGGGACCTGCCATCTGCTTTTTAAATAGTTTTTTCGATCAACAAATGGGGTGGTACAATGTCTTTGCTTAAGGAGAACCACAGTTATCTACTGTAATCAGCTTACAGATCATTAAAATTTCAGAGTTTTACTTGGGCATACATCTCATTAACTCTAGCACTTCCCTCCAGTTCAGCAAATGAACCTTTGTTAGGCCTGGAAAACCCAGTGATTGAGCCATTCAATCCCTGTCCTTCTGAAAAACAGACTGATGAAAGAAGACCAGGAGCACTTCACCAATGAGCCGCCAGACCAGAAAAGTCATAGAAAAGTCCAGAAAACCAGAAAAGTCTCATGTCATAGAGATTAGGCGACTTCATCCTTAAAATTCATATAGATTCCAAGCCTGAGAGTGGCTGACGGAATTGTGGTCAGTTCAGGGTCAAATGCTACAGTCCAGTATTTACAATGGCTATGTTGGCATGAATCAAAATGCAAAATGTTTCTATGTTGTCTGTTTCACATAGTCTGGTAGCTAAATAATAGCAGAGCAGGATGAGAAATGCCCTGGAATAGAACAAACCGTTATAAGCTGCAAAATACAAGCTGCATATTGTGATAAATCCTCTGTTTACACATTCTGTCTCCAGATTGGTAAAATAACCTCATATGCCTTCCAGCTCCCCAGCAACTCTAAAATGAAATAAATTATAATTACCAGAGCTGTACAATTCATACACCTGAAACTGTCTTGCAGAAATACTGCTTCTGGAACGGAAGTTAATAAAAACATAAAAATACATTAAAGCACAGTATGTGAAATGTTTTAATATTCATGAAAAGGACACCATAAATATATGCGTGAGGTAAAGGATGTGCTAGCAAGCCTGTAAATGTTTCATATGAGGAAAAAAGGACAGAAGGTGTATCAACACCTTGAAATTCCCTTCTATACCTTGTCAGATTTCTCTGTGGAGTTTAGTATTTGCATTAATTTTACTTCAAATCACTTTATCACTCAATTTATGACATATATAAACTTAACTCAGCAAAGAAGAAAAATAAGCTGTTTCTCTAACAAGAAATACAGCAAAATGAACTCGGCAACATTTTAACTCTCAGGATAACATTCTGCTTCAAGTGTAATATACAGGCTTTTATTAACTGTAATATGTAGTAAATTAAATGGCAATAAAGTACAAAAACACTGCCATCACAAATTGCTTCAATAAGAATGAGGGATTTCTTGAGACTGCTGTAGTAGTACTAAGTGTTATCACACCAATACATGAAAGCTAGAAAACAATTAGCTTTCTGAAGTGCAGACAACCAAGGAACTAAGGGCCAATTATCCACATGACCTCTTTGGTAGAAACTCCCCAGGGTTTTTGCCTCATGACACCCTTTGTTTATGCTTGCAAAAATACTACAAGAAACACTGCTAATCTAAATTAAATATTAACAGCTGAAATAGTGGTGAGCAAATTAACTTCAATTTACATTCACTTCTAACATAGAAGCCTATAAAATGTAAATGAATTTTCCCCTAGAAAAACAGCAAAATTAAGTTAGGCCAGAAATAGGCATCAAGAAATGAACACCACAGCAAACAGAAATACTTGCCTTTTGTTTCCCATCTGTGCCAAACATGGGATATGCTACACTATTGATTTCCAGTTTCGCTTACTAGGGCTGGCAGTCAAGGAGGAACCAAGGAATGGATCCCAGCTTATCATGCAGTGATCAACAAAAACGTAAAAAAGCCCACATAGTGCACCTTTGCTATTCTCTGGATGAATGGCCCAGATGAGATTCAGCATCTTCTACATAATGTGTCATTCTGCAGAGAAGTGTTTCTATATTATTTATTTGAGCCTCTTTTTGAACTACTCTGGATCAGATTACTTGGCAATCAGCTATTCCTTTTACTAGTTTGCAAAACAGACTACATAACTAAGAAATGGTTAAAGTGGACTGGACATTTTAGTATATACACATTACACATAACTAAAAGTAAATGCAGTTTATTTACAGTACCAGGTAATAACTTGGTAGCTATTAAAAAGAATTTCAAGGCTATGAATAACACATGACCGTTCTGGTTCAGAAACAAGGTTTACAACATGTTAATGCATTATGAGCATGTGATAGCCTTTCCTTGTCAGTCTGCTGAGGTTCTGCTGTCAGTATAACAAGCTGTAAATGAAATATGTATGACAGGTGCATGTTCTTACTGGAATTGAAAGACTGAATTTAATAATGGCTATAGCTGTTACTGAGAGCATCTGCAACAAAAAGGTGAATAAATATCATAGATATTTAACCCTATAAATGTCATGCATGTTTATAGGCAGAACATAATGCAGCTGCTTTTGTTTTATACCGGTATGGTATGAATTATCCATTAAATGTCAGGATACTAACGGGGAGAGTGCCATTGTTGTTAAAATACGACTCATAGTATTTATACAATTGTATAGTCTCCTCTGCTATGCAGCATGAAGACAATACTGTTTCAATAACTGAGTTTCAAGAAAATTTCAATATAGAATACAGAGTGTGTATATGAAGTTACCTCTTTGCTAACAAATCAGCTACAGAATGGAAGAGCCCTGAAGGACTTTCAAAGGCAGGTGTGAGAGAAGCTGTTGAAAGCTGCCATACCCACTCAAAGATTAAACCTTCTCTCGTTAACGCTCGTCTTATGCCAGTATGTTTCTGCAGAATCTGTCTCTTCTACTATTTAATTAGTTTTCTTATTGTCATCAGTTCAGAAATCTAAGCATATCTTTCACAATGTTCGTGTATATTTCTTGACTTTTCTTTCTTAAAGCTTGTAATGTCTTTTGGCCCTCAATCTTTGCATTCCATTTTCTTATGTTCTTATGAGAATTAAAAACAAGCAGAGAGATTAACTAGCAGATAGATTTATTTAAGGTTTAAAGAAAAGCAATATAGAGACAAAAATCTGAACAGCCAAGATGTCCAACTGAAAGTGTTAATTTAAGAAACTAGTATCACTTGTTCTTTTCTATCTTAGGCAAAAAGCACTTTGTTGATATTGGTTTCAACAGAACAGCCACTGAAACCACTTAACAAAAAAACAAAGGAACGAAGATCCCGATCTTGGTTTATTATGTACATTATATTTAAGAAATGGTGTAACAGAGAAACAGATATGGTCCAAACCAGCATAATACTAAAAAGGGAGGTGAGAGACTATCTGCAGTGTACAAAGCTATATTACAGCTCCGGGATAGGGCACAGCTCACAGAAAAAATTGTACCTCAATGTAACTAGGTGTATAGGACCATTTCAATAGTAAAAATGTTTCTTGCGGACATTTGAATGCACAAATCAATCAATAAAATTAGCTATTTAAGAAAAACATGATTTGATATTGTTACAGCTATAGGTGACTAGGAAGTGTCTCTAAGAGTTTAGATCAAGTGTGTGACACCTGGCAGAGTAAACACTTCTAGCTGCAAAGCAGAGGGGATGTTTTCTGAGATGTGGAAGGTCCCCTGATAAAAAAAAAATGTAAAGTTTACCTTGGTATACCTAGATAATTGAATTGTGTGTTAATATAAGACCAGAGGACTTCTAGAGAGAGCTTGCTATTCTGTGTTTTAAGGGAACTTGGGTTTCCTGGTTAAAAGATACCTTGGTTGGAGACGTCTTTCCTGCTTAGGGGTGCATTTAAAGAATTGGGAGATAGGCTCCCCTTTATTTGGTGGCATCCGGATTTGCAATTGTATTGCATTTATTTAAAATGCAGCTCATCTCTTATTGTGGCCTCTGTGAGCATTATTCAAGAGTTCAAAGTGAGTAGCAGTCTTGAAGTTTTCTGGGTTATTTGAACATCAGGCCTCTGGAACGCATAGTTTGTACATTCTGTAAATTTAGTAACTTGTGTGTTGGACGTTTTGTTGTCCGTAGCACAGTGTTTATCTTGTCTTTGTTAATAAATATTTGCTTAACCAAGTGTGCCTGGATTTACCTTTTCACCAAAGCTGTGACAGAAAATAAATAATTCACGTGCCTCTAATTATACCAACCGCTCGGGTGTATTCTGGAGAAATCACTTACCAGCTGGGGGTTATGAATCTTTATTTTACTTATTGACTAAACTGCTTGGTCAATTCCTGTTTTTCACCATTTTCATAACCTCCATTTCTAACAATGTAATTGTCCTAATCACTGTAAACTAGACTTTCTGAGATTCCTGTAATCCCTGTAAGAGAGATGTAAATCACCTTCTAGTAATCAATTTATTAGTTTTTCAGATATGAGCTTAGAAAGTTGTAAAAACAAGTATGGTAAATTCAAGGATTTGGCAATAATGGACATCATTGGGCTTATTTCCCATATGGTATCATAGATGGTGAAGAGAAGAAAGACCATGTGTGAACACATGAATGGTTTCTCTACACAAGATTAACCTCACAAATCATATATAGCATACAAAATCTGAAATAAGCACCTTAATATATTCAGAAAAATTGCACAAGCTATTGAGAGCTTCTAAACAGGCCAAGAAGCACGAATTCAAACAGCATAATAAATTCTTCAATTTAAGGACAAATCCCCATGAATTTGTTCCAGCAATTTGGTCATAGAGCTCTGGAAAGAGAAAGAACAAGGATGCTCAATTTCTGTCTTGTATGTTATAAAGCTTTCCGGCATTATGGCACTTTTGATTCAGCACCTTGACTGTAATGGGTATACAGTTTGCACGCAGTAAATAATTAAACTGAATTTGTACCTAATACAGTAAAAAGATAAATGCAAAATTTTGTAAAAGTGACATTATCAATCTCTCCTCTCCACTCAGTTCTGAACAACTCAGTAATGTATAATTTCTCCAAAGCCTTCACTTGGCCTTCCTCTGGCTTATAGAGCAGACTACCTTCAGAGTATTTTCACAAAATGACTTGAAAGTACCATGTATTTTAGAAAAATGTCAAACTAAGTCTGAGCATCTCGATATTTAGACATTGATATATGTAAATATGGCCGGGTCAAACAGCGTGGCAGCCCCAGTTTTCATGAGCCACTAAGGGCCTTCATACAATGATTACAATGATTAGCAAGTTTATAGTTTAGAAGAAACTTTGACAGTTGGAAAGGTAGGGCCAGCTGGCTGCTCTATCACAGTACTATCTTTGGAAGAACTGGTAACATTCTTAGCTAACAGATTACCACGAAAAACCTCCACAGGAAGTGCGAGTGTGAGCACAGCATTCTCTGATGCCTGGAAAGGTGGCAGAGTTGGGGATGCTGCATGTAACCTCGGAAATCTATCCAAACCTCAAATCATCGGGTTAAAGAACTGCCCTGCTGTTGAAATAGTCCCTAAAAAAAGGGACTGTTCAGAGTCATTCAAACCACTTGGGGTCTGAGTGACTGAACACAATCCCCATATTTACAGGACCGCTTTGAATGAGAAGGAACAAGCTCCACTCCACTCTACTAATGTCAGACAAACCACAAACTAAGCAAGTGCATGCATTACACACAGTGTTGATGGATTCCTTAAACACAGAATCCACAAACACATGGAAAGAAAATTATCCTTTTTCATAAGGATCACTGAGGTTGAGGGTGATTCTTTCACCACTAAATATGTAGAGCAAATCACAGAATTATTTCTCAATAAGGAAGCAACACCAAGGATTCTCCATACACCTTAAAGTGCAAGAACTATGGCAGTGAAGTGGCATTTGTCATTTTTGCAGGCTAGTAAAGAAATTGTATTTCAGATCAAAAGATCAATATGTTGCAAAAGTATAGTATTTCAACTTCCGTTTCCAAGAACTTGTATACATGTTTAGCCATCCAAAACAATGTAATCTGTTGTGTTCAAGCCCCAAATTCAGGTGAGCGTAAATATTAGGATAGTGTTTCTAATTGCTCAGGTGTTCCATGTTGCATTGTCTGCCTCTTGATTAAGAAGGCATAAACCAAGATGATTATGATACATACAGATTATGACTGAAAAGCAAAGAATTGTGAAGATGAAAGCAAGGAACATTTCACTGCAGAGAATTTAGGCATCACAAATTCAACAGTATGGAATGCCTTGAAAAAGAAAAACTACTAGAGAAATAAGCATAGACCAGGTGGTCCAAGGAAGACAACAGTAGCTGATGACAGAAAAATCTGAGGAAAATCCCTAAAACAACAGCAGAGACAAAGATAAACCTGGATCAAAGTGAAGGAAAGGCAAAAGGGTGGAGAAAGAGAGGAACTGCAAATGATCAGAAGCACACCACCTCATCTGTGAAGCATGGTGGAGGCAGTGTCATGGCTTGGGCAGGCATGGCTGCCTCAGGAACTAGTGTCAGCATAATAATGAATAATGGCAGCAGCAGAATGAATTCTGAATTGTACAGAGAAAATCTTGTCTGCCCAAAAAATATGCCTCCAAACTCTGTGGGTGGCAAAAAGACAAAGACCCAAAACATAATACATGTTTAACTAAGGTGTTCATTGGGAAGAAGACGGGGAAACGTTTGAACTGGCTAATTCAATCTCTTAATTTGAATCCTTGTGAGGGAGCAATTTACTGGTTGAAGAGAAAACCTCATAAGCAACAACTGAAAGAGGCTGCAGTTAGGGCTTTGCAAATCATTTCAAAAGAACGTCTTAAGAGTCTTACAGAATTGAAGGAGTCACTGCATTTAAATTGAGATCCAATAACAGTTGTATAATAAGACCTTACTCAGAAAACCTGATTTTCAGGGTGGGTTACTGAAGATGAGTTCAACAAATAAGAATGTTTAAAAAATAGCTTAATTAGATCCTCAATAATGACAGGTTTATACTAGATGAAACCTAGTAAACACTAGTAAAACCTGTAGTAAAAATAAATGAAGAACATTATTATTTTATTTTCTGTACACAAGTAGTATGACTTAACTGTTCAGGCCAAATCACCAAGCAGGATGCTCTAACAGAATTAACTGTTTCAAAGACTGTACTGTTTCTTTTTACAATCCGCTAAAAAGGGAATATAATATGGAATCGCTTATCTAAAGAAATGAATAACAATATTAATTTAAGGATTTAAATATATGTATTTAGATAGTTGGTAGTATAACTGTAGTCCCCTTTCTTTGTAAACATGTTTTATTTTTAATTTGACTCATTCACACATGATTACCTTCGAAACAGTTATAAGCTGTTCATCTCAGCTGTGTTTCCGAGGGGTTCTGTCTAGGCGATACGAGTTTAATACCTGCTTAGGGTACAAGTTTTTATTTATATATATATTAGAACATATTCAATGTTAAGTTATATTAATAATTAAATAAAAACGTGAATTAGCAAACGTGAATACTGTTAACTGTTCAACTGGTTTAATTCAAAACACTTTATTCAGTTGGGCAATTTAACAGATGCCTCAAGCCTTACAACGAAATCGTATATATTGTAATTAGAATCGAGAATAACAAAGCGGTATTAAAAATACCACTGAAACTATAATAATGTGTCTTGTCATTATTAACAGTATTAATTTAATAATAATCACAATAATAATTTCAAACTTCTTGTATCTTTTTCAGAGTCATTTTTTTCCATTTTTTCTTCAGTTTTCATAAGTTTCGCTTATTAAAATGCCTATTTATGAGACACGATGTTTCAGATGTCCATAACTTTGTGAACAAATGACACAGAGCCTGCAACCTACAGGTTTAAAGATGGTGATTTTTGAAAAATTCACAGCTTTTTATTTAAACAATATCTAGTACCTTGTTGCATTTTTAGAAACCTTAGTTGGAATAAAGCGGGTCCCAGGAGCAAGTGACTTCATAACGTGAAGAAGGCATTATGCTATATTTATTATGCATTAGTTGAAGCCTTCTGAAGTCTCTCAAAAACATAAAAGTGTAACATAATATTATGTGGCATGATGGACAACTGATTCTTTTAATTTTAAAGAAAATCAAAAATGAAAAAATAACATGTCTGCCTAAAACAGACATTGCATGATTTAAAAACCCATAAAAAACGGGGGGTTTTCCACGAAAAATGGGGGATTTTCGTTGTGATCGGCTTAGAATCTTTGTGTAAGCTGTAAGTTTTTTAAAACATTTTAATTAAACATTTTAATTTTGTAAACGCAACACGTATTTCGTACTGATACAGCACAGTCACATTCTCCTGTCTTCCTGTGGTGTGAAGCAACTTAGCAGGTAGCAGAGAAAATCAGCTCAGTCAGAGAAGAGGCGGCGCCGCAAGAAGAACGTTCTGCAGCTTGCAGTGTTTATAGCACTGAGCATGTCTGCCTTTAAAACTTATACTTATACAGATTATACATTTAATTAAAAAATTTCCATGAAGAAATCCTTAAACACAAAACCATCACGTATAATAATTCATCCAGTTGGTTCCCTGTTGAATGACACTGACAGACCAGGTTCAGTTCCAGGTGGTGTTCTATATAGTACAGTTTAAACTTTTTAAAAAAAAAGTTAAATTGTTGGCTGATTACTGGCTGCTGATATTTGGATTAAGACAAAATTCAGATTTTCTCAATTCGGATGTAAACCTAAAAGAGACACATAATGTTCACAATAAGCTGTAACAGTGGACTATTTTTATGTATTCAGCTGTTCGAGAAACAAAATGAAAGTAATGCTCTGATCGCGCTTTGAACCGCCTGGGTGCAGCTAGTTACATTACAATGCTCATTACCACTACAAAGACAATATAATTTAAAAAAAAAAAAGAAACGAATGTCAAAATGTTTCCAAACCATCTACTTGTGATACTTTTGCTGCTTAGTTACACGACTCCATATTCATATAACTATCAAGTAATGTTAAATCTCTACAACATTTATATTTTTACAATAACAGCAAGTGGTGTTCTTACTACGTATTCTTCATATTCCAAAAAAAGATAAAACGTTATAACTTTTTATGAAGTACAGAATATAAGCTTAATAATGTTAGAACAATCATGTTAAAACCAGAACCCACTAAGTTACCAAGTTAAAGACTTTGATGCATAAAATATTTATGCATGATTAAATTATTTATGATGGTGGAAGGTTGTGTACTTTTGTCCAACTGAGCAATCTTGCTTTTATAAAAAATACCGACTTTTTAATGGTTAATCATTGACTTGATGTAATATACAGTTAAAATGTATTAAATGTCTAAAGAGTATACAACTTAAATTCTTAATTGAAAACAGGTTGTCCCTCAGCAGTGACCGGGATTCAAAACCGGGCGTTCTCTGGCGACAGCTCAAATGCTGTACATGAGACATTAAGCTTTATTAGCTCGACCTGGTGGTTTTACAAGGTGCTTCTGGATACTATTATCCTATTTCAATAAAAATGTGGTAGTATGCGGTATATTGTGCCACGTCCACTGCGTTTTAACACAGCGTACTTCGCGCATTTTGAATGGCTAGATCTTTAGAGGAACATTTTCTGTTTTACACTGGATTTTTTCTTGAACTGTAAGACAGCATCTTTTTCTTAGATTACTGCATGTTATTCATCTGGATGTTTGAAAAATCCTTAATATACTCTGTCTCAGTGCTGGACAGATGATGAAAATTTGTTTTGAACTGATGAAGAGAACTAAGCAAAGTAGTCAAAGCTGTAAAATCCCTCTACCTGAAAAATGACCCAGAGAATTGCATCCTTTTATGTTTCTCTTTGCATTTCACTTTAATAAATGTCAGTGACAATCTTCTTTACTGAGACAAAACAACTTGGAAGACTGCCATTAAATCTGTTAACCTCTTGAAATCTGAGGAAACAGGCCTGAAATGCTCCAAGTATGCAGTATGAAGAAACTCTTTTCTAAGACTTCTCTTGCGTAGAATAAACTCGAAAGCCTACATGAGGCACTGAATCCATATTTCTGACAACCTTAACCCAAAGTACAAAAAAAACAAAACCTACTCAGAGAGGCAAAAATTCCTGTTATGCAAAACATTTGACTAGCCGTTAGAAAATCTAGTTATATGCAAAATTTCTCTTTCCTTGGGTTAACCTTAATATTTAAGTTTTTTAAAGGCATTTTATCAACTGGAATTAATCCTGAAAAATGCAGCAATCTGTAAGAGGCAGATGGAGAGGGGCATTAAATAGCCACAGTTTCACAAGTCCATTGTGCATGCCACTTAAATTTAGCAAAAGGTATAGGACTCGGGAGGAATCATTCCTCTCACCCTTTTTGTTTTCTTTAATGAGAAAAAAGGGTTTCTGCAAAGCAGCTTCAAAACCAGCACAAAATCCAGGATGTGTAACAACACTACCGCGTGGAGGTAAGTTAACCAGGCACATCTACTTACAACAAGTATAACTGGCCTTGCCAGCTGAAAAAAAAAGTTTGTTGCTAAATATTTTTTTACTCAAACCGTGACACCTCTGAGGTCAGCACAATCTGCTTCCACACCATTTTGCACCTAAGCATGACTGCACATTCTAATTTCGCAGGGGGAAATAGTTTGGCTCTGTACTTTTCTTTCTTGTAAGAGCACCTTCATAAACTCTCCTTACAAACCAAAAATCTGTTTTCTTAACAATTCATGCGTTTAGAGATAATTAGAGATTCTGATTTTAATGAAACAACACCAACATGCTTGGTAAAATATACTGTATTTATAGCTCACAGCCCTTCCTAAAATATACGCAGGTCTTGATTATTGCTCTTTCAGGTAAGATTTCTTTCTGTTTTTGTCTGGCAAACTTTCGCCACATCCTAACATTAAGATACATTTGTAAAATACAGATGATGTCAGAGAATAAGGATCCTTTAAAGTTTTTTCTTTGCTTACAAACTTAGCATAAACAACAGATATGGTTTTGGGAAAGCAGGCTATTTTTTATTTTTGATCTATAGCAAGTTTGTACAGGAAACAACCCAGCTGAATATACCTGCAAAGCTGCATACTTCGGGTAAATTTTGCTGTTGTATCAAAAGAAAATATTATGAATGTTACCGCACAAATAAAAAAGATTTAGAAGAACTCAGAAGATTCAAGACAGTTAAGATCTTACTCAGAATATGTTGCTTATTTAGTCATAATTCTTTCTTTTTGACCATACCTCTTCACACTATGAATCTAGCCAGCTGATTACTTACTACTTGTAGGTTTCAGAGCGAACATATTCAAAGACGTGAGAGACTCCCAGCTGGAACTGGTCTGCGATGGGGGTGACCCATGGGTTGTTCTCTGCCTTGAACACCTGTTTGGGCCCTGTCAGATCCAGGTTACCTGCAATTATAATGAGACATTGAAGAAAGAATAAAGAACAGTTCTGAAAATATTCCGCTGTAGCTTGTGGCACTGCTAAAGCAGCTCTGGGTACTCATGGGGCTAATTAAATTGTTATAGATTACTAAGTGTTGAAAAATCTGTCAAGAAATATAAAAGAAAATTTAGGCCTGTACTGCACAGCTAATGTCATGCTTTGCAAATTTAGAATATTTATTCATTCAAACATTAACACTTTCTTTAAAGTGGTGGGTAACAGAAGAAACTTTTCAATAGTGGTGAAGTTGATGTTAATGGTACAGTCTCGCCTGTCCACTAAGAGTCATGGAGTTGCAACCACAAAGAAATATAATATTCTGATTCCTTGCAATTAAAAGGTCAAACCATCAAGAAGTGCAGCAGCCACTAGAGACCATGCCTTATTGTCAAACAAGTGGGTGAGAATATAACAGTCAGACTGCATTCAGTGGGAATCGCAGCATGCCACAGTGACAGGTTAGGCTTGAAAGAAAGGCAAGAAGAAAGCCAACTGTGGCAAATGTTTACAAGTTTACAGCATAACAAGTGTGCAATCATTTGTGCTTAACCACATAACTGTAAGCCTGGCCAGGCAACTGTCAATATCAAGACTTGTTAAAGTCAATTTCAACCTTTCATCTTCTAATATTACAGTTTCTTATCTGAGTCAACCTTTCCTACAGAGCTTTAATATATGTTGCTTCAACTGTTCCCAAAGACCTTGACACCACCTCCTAACGTTATAGCTGATAACTTTAAAAGGGTGGATTCTTTGCTCACCAGATGACTTTGGTTTGGTAGAGAAACTTTAATGATATGGAGGGTTTGTTCTTATCAGGTTTCTGACAGAGGAAATCAATACAATTGTTTAAAAAAAAGGTTTTATAACTTGTTTACCCCATATGGAATACTGGTGACCAACCTTGGGATTACTACATTTTAAAATTCATACTTTGTTTACACACGAGTAGTCTACTACAATCTTCAAACTTTGAAAACAAGAGGAAATTTTGGCAAAAAGGAAAACACTACTAGAAGGGATGGAAAAGAATGTGGACTATATCCACTTATCTGTGCTATGAAGTAATACATTTGTTTTTACCAAGGGCCTACAAGCCTTTGCCTCACTCATGGCTTTGTCTTTGAGTCTGTAAACACAGCAAGTGTCTGGAGTCTGTTTAATCTGCCAGGTGGTGCAGTGGTTATCATTGCTGCCTCCCAGCACTGGGGTGTTGGGTTCAATTCTGGACCTGCGGTGCTATCTGCATGGAGTTTGTATGTTCTCCCCATGTTTGTGTGGATTTTTTCGCTTGGTTACCTCCAACAATCCTAAGATTTACTGGTAGGTTAATTGGATTCAGGGAAAGCTGGCCCTGGTGTGACTGTGTGTCCTGTTATGGACTTGTATCCCGTCAAGGGTGTACCCTATCCTGTGCCTGTTGCTTGCAGCTCCTCCAGAACTATAAACTAGATGTAGCAGTTAGAAAATGGATGGATGGATGTCATTTGTTACCTTGGTTAGGTCCATTCCCAAGACTTACACTACTAGGTCTGATCTTAACACAATATGATGAAAGAATAAAAAAGTCCAACAAATATTGGTAATCTGTAAATATTGGATGAAGTATAGTATTTAGTATTATAGTATGTCAAGGAAGGCTATATTTAAACTATACGATGCACAGGTAAGATTTTCATAATATTTTCTTCTTGTACTATACTTATTGTAACTACACTTATAATAATTGTACAATTTTGGTTGCTACATGACAAAAAGGCAATAGTGGCTGAACTAATACTCAATGATTGTTTTACTGCTTAAGTCTGGGTTGAGGTGAGATGACTCTTGTTCTTTTTTTATTATAAAAGTAAATCATGCTTGAGATTTAACTGTTAAAACTGGACACTTCTGATCCATGTTCATTTATATTTGCCATTCTTTTTTCTTTTTAATTACAAAATGTGCTTTAAATAACAGAAATATACTGGAGGAATGAATCAAGTTTTAAAGGATGTTTTAAATAGTACATTTTACTTTGTTAAGACCAGAATCTACAAAGTATCAGACTGGAAAAGTATCTAATTATTTTATATATTTTGTAGTAATGTAATTGTTGTAATGTTTTGAGATTATTATTCCCTCAAAAAATAAATGAGGAAAACCAGAAGCCACAGCTAACTGTATCCAGTGTCTTTATTTGTTCTAATTTAACACTAACACTACCTGTTACTACAGTATACTTGTGTCTCAGCTTGAGACTTGTAGCATAAAATTAAACAGTTACCTATATTAATTAATGTCGTAGTTACAATGCCATTTTGTTTGAAAGAACAGTATAGAGACATTTATCATTTTCAGTTATTAACAATGGTGGTTTCAAAATTGTGATCAAGTAATAATTATTTCAACAGACAGCAGCATAGCTAATAGACACTAAAAGAATAAGAACAAACATTTTTAAGGAGGAACAAGGTATAATTTGAAAAAATAAATTTATATCAGATGACATATAAATCACAATACAGCAGTATCCTGTAGCATGTCCACCAAGACGGTGAGATATGATAGTTTCAGTTTCTCAATCTCCACCGCATGGCACACTTACATATAAACATGCTGCGGCACATCACCCCACTCCACATTCCCACGTCACCAGCCCCAGCACAATATTATTAATATTATAAACAAAACTGAATTTTAATCTGAATTTGCCTTGAGGTGTTCCGTATCCTGTTAGGAACTGATGATGGTGAAGCTTGGACCTCTTGTTCTTAGACATTCTCCTTTTTATTATTTACGTGATGTTCGTTTAATTTAATTACGTAAATGTTCACAATGTATGAAGTCCATGTGAACAGCTATAGAGCGAGGCCCATATCTTGTACGTACATACACACCTGCAACACGACACTTTGTTTACTTCACAAAATGAATAGATATTTTCTTATTTTTCTTGTGTCATTTTGCACAAGAGTTATCCAGACACTCCTAACTCACCAGTCCCTGAAGGCCTTTGTTCTGCTCCCCAAACCAGATGAGGTAAAACGTACCCTAAATCTATTGATCTATTGATGCAGTTATGATAATTCAACACACTGAGCCACACAAGTAATACAACAATCAGCTCAACTAATAAGATTTAGTTCCTGGGACCTTATTACATACAAAACCAACTCATTCTCTTGCCATAGTATATTTTCAACACAGAATAGTTTAAGAACATATGAAAGGTTACAAAAAAGACGAGTCGTTTGACCTACCTCTCCCGTTCGGTTGTTAATAGTTAACGTATCCAAAGATTTCATCCAGCCGTTTCTTGACAGAAAGGTATCAGATTCAATAATATGTCTGGGTAACTTGTTGCCATACTCAACCATTTGTGTAAAGAAGTGCTTTCTGTTCTAAGTTCTACATGCACTTCCACTTGTGACATCTGATTTGTGTTTCACTTTTCATTCTAAAGAAATCCACTAGGTTGACTTGGTCATTGTCTTCGAGGATTTTAAATACTTATATCGGTTCCCCATCAGACTTCTTGGCTCAAGACTAAACATTCAGTTCTTTCTGCCTGTCAGAGTAGGACATTCATTTAGGCCACAGAATGTATCTTTGTTTGCTATCCTCTGGACCGAGTCCAGGACAGCTATAATCTATAATGTGGTGACCAAGTTTGCATCGTGTGTTATTGTATAACAACATCCATTGATTTATTTTCTGAACTTTTCCTTTTAATTTGTTTAACTATGAACTTCAGAAGTATTTATATGGATGGAGTTTAAAAAAAGGGAGAGGAAGAAAAATCTTTAAAAAGCAGTTTATAGCCAGCTGTCTAGCACATGCCTTTTGAAAAGGGACACTTCACCTTATGAAAAATACTATGCAGGGGCTGTCACAGAACTGGGAAAAACCACTGACAAGCTACTCTGGAATCAAGTCGATCAAGAAGTCCCAGCACCTCCAGCAGTACCCTGCTCTCTTCCCGTCAGCTCAATGAGGTGTGTTCTATTAAACAATGTGCTGAGGGTGTTTGACCTCTTGTGTCAGTCAGACAGCTATAGCCCTAACTGCCTTACGCTTCACTGCTCCTTGTTAGAAGTCTCCCACCCATCCCTGTCATTAGAGAGCTGAGCATTGCTGCTGTTGCTAACAAGGATCATGCAGCTGGCAGGAGGATTAAATAACGTGACGAAGGGAACCTAACAAGCTAAAAGAACTGATGCTTCCAACTGCCGCTGATGGCTCTCTGGGACCCAGCTGCTCCAGGCTTGGCTGCCAGGGAAAGGCTAGCGATGCAGCATGTGCTGCACATGCATTAGAGTCACCCAAATGAGCAGAGGATGTGCCATTCTTCAGATTACTTTCCATCCCTTACCTGAGCCGCACGGTTGGTCCTTTCACAGAAGTCAAAGCAACAATTAAAGTGCAGTTACTGTCACAAACTGTAAAAATTATAATATAGCTGCATTATAGCTATTATTTCTATATCATTCAATACAAATATCTATTAGAGACATTGCCTTTTTCTATACTTTTTACTTCACCAAAATTCAAAATAGGCAGCTGCTTATTGTTATGTTTTAAAGGTACATATATATTCAAGAAGACAGCTACATGAAAAACGGACTTTTCTGTGTGATATTACATAATTCACAAGTGCCACAACTTTGTGAAACCCATCTCCAGCAGATGAACACTAAACTCTGTTGCTATATGCTTCAGGGCTTGGAAGTTTTAGTTTCTTGGTTAACTCATAAAAATAAATAAACTTTAAACACAAGAATACAGACAATGACGTTTCGAAATCAATGTCTTGATGGAAATGCTGTCAAAAAGTACTAAAACTCCAATGACTTTTCAAACAAGCTTTCTAGCATATACTGTACAGCTCAGCACAGGTGATTTCTTTTTTCCAGCACTGTGAAGAGACAGCCAAAGATCCCAGAGACATGATTTGATGTAGAAAAGCAGGGACAGCACAAGTCTCCAAGAGCCAAGAAGTAAAGTGAAAAAAAGATCTGAACAGACAGCAGTAGAATCTGCATATGGCTCAGTTTTTGTCACGCTGCAAAAATCAAACATAGGATAAGGAGTAAAAAAAGATAATTTGACCTCTGTTTTTTACATGGTTTTCCCTGTTTACTTAAACACAGGATCCAAAAGTACACTGGAACTATTGGTACAGTGATCCAATAGTAAAATAAATACATAGGTATTGTATGCTTCAAAAACAATCATTCAAGAATGCAAAAGCATCCACTCCTTAACCTTATCTACAGTGTCTGAAGAAAACTGATAAAAAAGCACAAAATATAATCACATTTAAAACACTCAACTGTAGCCTTTTCTATATGCAGTGGATCACCAAGCACCCTTTTTTAGAAACAGTTTGTTGAAATTTTGTTACAGCTATACAGTAGATGACTAGGAAGTGTCTCAAAGGGTTTAAAGTGTGTGGCCTTCCAGCAGTCCAGAAACACACCATATAAGATCGCATTAGGACTGCAGAAAAAAGGAGAGAGAAAAAGACAGTAAAGAGAGAGGAAGGAGGAGGACGAGGGGAGAGAAAAGACAAGAACAGAGAACAGGAAAGGAGAGACAAGAGGAGTCCAGAGGAGTTGGAACTTGAAGCTTGCACCAGGTGAGAGACTTCATGATGATCCAAACAAAACCTGACTGAAGCCCAGTATTTGAACCTTGCTAGAGAGAGCTTGGTCAAAGCTTACATCACCTCTTCACTGCCTGACACCCTAGACCCACTAAAATTTGCATATCGTCAGAACAGGTCAACAGAGGATGCTATTGCCACTGCCCTCCATACTGCCCTCTCACACTTGGATAAGAAAGGAACATATGTGAGAATGATGTATGTTGATTACAGCTCAGCATAGTGCTCATACCATAGTGTCCTCCAAGCTTGTCATCAAGCTCCAGGACCTGGGACTGAACACCTCCCTTTGTAATTGGATCCTGGACTTCTTGACGGAACGTCCGCATGTGGTGAGGGTGGGTACCAACATATCCTCTACCCTGACTCTAAATACTGCTTAGCCCTGTCCTCTACTCCTTATCTACCCATGATTATGTCATCAAACATAACTCAAACTCTGTCATTAAGTTTGCAGATGATACAACAGTCATCAGCCTGATCACAGATGGTGAAGAGTCTGCGTACAGGGAGGAGGTTGAAACCCTGGCAGTATGGTGAACAACCAGGAGAACAACCTATCTCTGAACATCAGTAAGACTAAGGAGATGATTGTGGATTATAGGAAACACCAGGGAGGAGATCACACACCTATTTATATCAATGGGACTTCAGTGGAGAGGGTCAGCAGTTTTAAGTTCCTGGGAGTTAATATCACAAAGAATTAACCTGGACACACCACACCAACATCGTGGTCAAAACAGCACAACAGCGCCTATTCTTTCTCCGCAGGCTAAAGAAGTTTGGCATGCCATCACATATTCAGGCCAGCTTCTACAGGTGCACTATTGAGAGTGTCCTGACCTGCTGCATCACTGCCTGGTATGGGAACTGCTCCGCCTGGGATCCCAAAGTACTGCAGAGGGTGGTGAACTCAGCGCTGTTCTTTGCCGGCTGTGAGCTACCAAACATCCACGATATCTACTCGGCTAGATGTCTTAAGAAGTCCAGGTCCATTCTCAAGGACACCAATCATCCCAGTCATAAACTGTTTTCTCTCCTACTGTCCGGTAAACGGTATCGAAGCATTCAGTCAAAGTCCAACAGATTACGGAACAGCTTCTACCTCCAGGCAATAAGACTGCTAAATAGCCAAGCTGCAGTTCCTTCAGCAAATCACCGTAATGGCTACATGGACATACAGTTTCCATTGTATTCGGCATACTGCACTACTTGGACATAATGTATTGCATACACCCTGGACACACAGCAGCTTTATTTATATTGAGTTTTTTTTCTGAGTTTTTCTTACTCAATTTCTATTACCCTATTATTTATTATTATGTAACCTTTATTTTGTAACTTTAATTTTGTGATTTTTACCCCCCCCCAGGTGAGCTTGTAGAAAAGACATTTCATTGCCAGCAACTACTGCTGCACGCTGTATTGTTGTGCATTGGATACATAAACTTTGATTGATTGATTGCTATTCTATGTTCTAGGGAACATAATTTTTCTGGGTAAAAGATACCTTGGTTAGAGACGTCTTTCCTGCTTGTGGGTGCATTTTTAGAATAGGGAGGTAGGCTCCTATTTATTTTGTGGCATCCGGGTATGCAGAGAGATTTAACTGCAGGTTGTAGTTGTATTGCATTAATTAAGAAGGCAGCTCATCTCTTATTGTGGCATTATTTAAAGAGTACAATACTTAGTAGCAGTCTGAGGTTTTCTGGGTGAATAGGATCTAAGGCCTCTGAAATGCCTTGTCTGTACATACTGTAAATATAGTAACTTGTGTGTTGTGTTTTGTTGTCTGTAGCACAGTGTTTGTCTTGTCTTTGCTAATAAATATTTGTTTAATGTGTTTTGTTGTCTGTAGCACAGTGTTTGTCTTGTCTTTGCTAATAAACATTTGTTTAACCAAGTGTGTCTGTATTACTCTTCTCACCAAAGCTGTAACAGAAAATAAAGAATTCACGTGCCTATAATTCTAAAAACTGCTCGGGTTGGTATTCTGGAGAAATATTCTGAATATGATTAATTATTTACTGAACTGCTTGTTCATTTCATGATTTTCACCATTTTCGTAACCCCCCCCCACCCCCATTTGCAACACTATACATTTTGTTAATCAATATATTTACTGCCAGTCCATTTCATTGTAAAAAGCAGTACTGTAGGCGTTCCTTTTAAGTAATTACTTTAAGAGAAAGGATGTTAATACCTATGTCTGCAACTGTACGCTCACAGGGCTTCTGTGCCACCTTTCTTCACTGAAGTTCACTGGATTCGATTTGAATCTGTCGAAACTAATGAAGAACAAGTGAAGAAAAAAAGACCAAAGCGGGCTCTGCACACTGTTCCACTGCTGTTGCTTAAGAAAGGTGGGACAGGCAATAAATCTGACACGCACTTTAAAGATTTAATGTTTAAAACATGTATAATAACAAGTGAAAGGTGTTCAAACAGAATACAACAGAATACAGGGACCTGTAAGTATGCTGTATTATGTGCCTCACATTTTCAATTGTGTTCTTTGGACAATGGGATCTTTTATGTGATCTTGTGATGCACAAGAGGTGGATCTAACACAATCGAAGAAGAAAAACAATTGACAATTTTGAATCTCCCTGCTACATATCGGCCACAGTATATTGACATACAAAGTCCAAAGTACAAAGTCAAACTCTTACGTGAAAAACGTTTTTTATGAATTTACTTTTAATGATAAAGTGGCTTTTTGATTCATGAGTAACAATTCTTTGCATACTAAACCTTGTTCAATACCTTCATTTTCATTTATTCTTGATTGTTCAGTGGGATTATTCACACAGATATACTTGTCATCTACAATCTGAACTAATTCAACATTCAGTACTAATATAAAGCCATTACAATTTCTCCATCACGAGGGTCAAAACGAAAAAAATGTCAGGCTGACTAGATGGCTTCATTTACACCCATTGAATATGGCCCCTGAGTAGTTATTTTAACAAAACCCCTCTACCACGGTGTTTAAAATAAAGTCCATATCAGCATACACAGTATCTCGTCGGCCTAGAGTCCATACTACTTATCATGGAATTAAGAGGATGCTGGTCCATAGCAGGGACTACTCCCTACTTATACAGCAGGGTGGACTGGAGCAGCTAGGGTACAGTACCTCGCTCATGGGTACAACAGCAGTGAAGACTTGAACCCACAACCTGCCAGTACGTAGCCCAGAGACTTGCCCTCAATATGCTGCCCCCTCCACTTCAATGTTTACTTTAAAAAAAAGTAAACCCAGCACTAACCCATCTCCATCTCAAGCTGTGAGCTCTGAGCAGAAATACATAACAAACATGAAAAAAGAGCTGCTTCTTCCCCTACATCAGAATTTGAATAAGTGTTTTGAAATAATCATTCAGCCTGAACTGCACTGCTGTGCAGAGCCCTGGTTTATAATGTCTCCAATTCAAGGGGGGCGCTCGCTCCAATTCTGCAAGAGATCACTATGGGGGGAGGGGGATGGCAGCACCAGTTCTGCACACACGAGCACTCTCAAGACATTTATCAGGGTCCTTTATTATCCAGGCTCCCAGGGACCATAGAATGCACTGTTATCAACATTGGATTATCTCTACACATTTTTCACATCATTTTTCCTACTGTAAAATACCTGGCCAGGGGTTAGCAGTTTAAGAGGTAAACCTTTTCTCTGGATTTTTTTAGGCGATAAAAGAGTGACACAGTTAGTCCAAGTCTTTATAATAAGGTGCCAAATGTTTAAGTTCTACAGAACACTTACCCAGTTCGGGGGGGAGAACAGTAAGTCGGTTGCCTTGAATGTGGAGCTCCTTGAGCTGAGTCAGATCCCCAATCTCCTTGGGCAGGGAAATCAGGTCATTATCCCTAAGGCTGAGCTGGAAAGAGGATCCCTTTTAATTTATATACAGAAAAGCAAACCCAACACTCAAAAAGCACACATGGAACAAAAGACATCAAACTGGCACAGGTCCAAACAAAATAAATGGTACCCTTATTAGTGCTAGATGTGGTGTTCACAATATACAGTAGTACATTAACGCACAGGAAATCATGGACTAAATCATGAAAGTTTGCTTTATCACAGCCTTAGTGGGCTAAAACCATGGGAAAACACGCAAAACTGCAATAAGAATTTAAAACAAGGTTCGGTAGCCGGTATAGCTGGAAACATCAGTAAGATACCCAGGGATCAAGGATGAGACTGATGAGACCGGCATGGAGATAGCAGGAGGTATCAATATACAAAATTTAGACAATGCTCTGAAATCAGAAGATTTTGTACATAAGTATCACCACTCTTCGCTTCTCAACAAATCTTAAATTAAGCACCAGGAGCTACCTTCTTTTTTAAAGCAGTGAACTAAACCAAAATCCCTTTTCAATTGACTTGATGCAAGGCCTGTAAAAGTCTGGCAAATAAGAAAAAAGTGAATTGATTTTTTTAGGAATTTAGATAAATTACTCACTATCTGCAGCTTCGTGAGCTTCCCGATATCTGGAGGTAGGATTTCAAAGTCGTTGTCACTGAGATAGAGTGCACGCAGGGTGGCTGCAAATTAAACAGCAATATATAAACAGGCTAGCTTCAGAGCAGACAGTTTGAGGCTTGATCAATAAAAGGAGTCAGGTTTGATTAATAACCAGGTCTGGTTGAAACACGTCTGACAAACCCAGGGCACCCAACAATAACAAGCAGGTCAAGCTTAGATTTACTGTCTTACTGTGCTGTTGTGGCCAGGATAGCATCCATATACACAGAGCACAGACACAATTAACAATTAACTTTGACAACAGTACAGGCCATCTGAGGCCTGACATTTAAATTAGGGCTGTCACAGCTTTTTACGTCTTGTAGCTTGTATCAACTAAAATACACCCAGAAAAGCAGTGTTTAAATGCAAATTTAATATCTAAATACATGTAGAGGAAGACTAAAAATATTAAGCTCTGTAAAGTTAGTACCCCTGCAAAAAGCATAATGACAGTCAATGTATTTGTTTTGCCATGTTTGTGCAAAAGTAGCGTTTGTTGCGCTCTCCTTCCCGAGATGTAGCGGATTTTTTTCTGGGTGACGTCACTCAGCCCACCTATAATGGCTCAGGAGATCCAAACTAGTCTCATTCGCTTGTACCAGTTTATGTCGTTAAAGGTATCATTTGTGTTGCTTTCCCTCCCGAGATATAGTGTCTTCTATTCCAGGGAGTGATGTCACTCACCCCGTGAAGTTGCCTCCCCCTGCAAACAGCACAAATATCTAATATTTAATCTTCTATAGTCACAGCCTGTTTTACTGGTTTGATACAGTGCATTTAGGAATGTGCTCAATAATGCCTGAATTTCCTGATCAATCGGCTATTCCTCTAGGCCCGTGATTCTCAAACTGCGGAGCGCCTCCAGGTGGTATGCCAGATGACCTTGGAAATTTGTTGTGTGCACTGAAAAATTGGGACGGGTTTCATATTTTCAATTTTAATAAAACTAGTTGATGTGTCAAATACGCAGCCTATGTAATATGATACAGCGCGCGCTAATACTTGAGTGGACACAGTAGCTACAATGTAATTCTATACAAGTGTATAGGAATGCGTGCTATGAACGCAAGCGACCAATTGTATTTAAAAAAAGTTATCTCCAGCAAATGGGGAGGTAGGAGAATGTGCATGGTTTTGGAACATTGGCAATCTTGTGAGCACAGGAAAGGGTGATACTGTAGATAACAGAAAAATATTTAAGGACTGTTCTTGGTTAATTTGAGAAAAATACACCGCACGTCAATGTTTCGCTCCCATGCGCAAGAAATAAAAACTTCTTATAACTTCTGAGACAGACTACTTAAATGGAAAAAGGTAAAAATGCAAGCTTTCAGATTGCTAAAGCAGGTAAGCCCCACATTATTTGTGAAGAACTTTGTTTAACATTGGCAAAAGAGCCAACACGTATAGAAAAAGCTGCTAAACAGCTCAACCTGCTGCCCCCTTAGAAAGACACACTCATAGAATTATTGATATGGCAGATAATGTCAAAAGTATGCTGATAAAGCGCGTTACGATGAGCAGTTGCTTTTCACTGCAATTAGATGAGTCTGTAGATGTCATTGATTTGGCCAATTTGCTACGTAAGATACGAGTTTGAGGACATGTCCCATGAGGACTTTCTGTTCTGTAAGCCGCTACCAACAAGAACTACAGGAGAGCACATATTTCAGCTTCTGAATGAATTTATTGAAGAGAATGGCATCAACTGGATAAAATGCGTCGGAGTTTGTACAGACGGTGCTAAAGCGATGACAAGCCGACACAGCGGTGCAGTTGCACGAATTAGAGAGGTTGCTCCAGATATGAAGTGGACGCACTGCAGCATCCACCGCGAGGCCTTGGCAGTCAAGAAAATGCCTGAGGATTTAAAATCTGTTAGACTCTGTTGTGAATTGTATCAAGGCTTGAACAATGAATTCACATCTGCATTGCTCGACAAAACAGGCTCACTCCTCTCACTGAAATGGTAAGTGCTTTTTATTGTTTATTTTTAATTGTTGCTGTTCCTGTTATTATTATATTTATTATATGTGTGTGTGTGAGTGTGTATGCGCGTGCGTGCACGCATTCATGTTGGTCATTGAGATTTTCTGTGGTTCCTATGAGAAGGTAACTTGTAGGTGGTACCTGGATGCTTTGGTTTGATCAGGGGTGGTACTTGGCCCAAAAAGTTTGAGAACCACTGCTCTAGGCCATTAGTATGACTTGTTAGTCATACAACTTGCTGGGCTGTCACTGTGTCTTTGGGCTGGTGTATAATTGATGTACAGTATAATTTGGTTGTGGGGGGGTTTGTGGCCTCACAGCAAATGCACCGATAGAGGACAGCATATTCCACCACAGTACTGCTGTAAGCGAACCTTCCCAGAGTCCCTTCTGACCCTCACATCGACAATGTACAAGGACAGCCCTTAATAGATCTGTGGCAGCTCATGTCTGTTTTTGTTCATCTCAGTGTCATGACTGCTCCTGTATGAAGTGATTGGTTTGTGGTAGAGAGGGGACTGTCTACTTATATGAGTTTCCCTGTGTGCTGGTGAAGTGTGCATATTTGTACGTGGTACAGATCAGGTCATTTCCTAGGTCCTGGAAATGTACTCAACAGGGATTCTGTAGTATGAATATGAACTGCAGGGACACCAAATTAATTTTGTTTGGATATTTTGTTTTGGATATCTAATCTCTAGTATCACAGAAAACAGAGTTTATGTTCTCTGGTTTCTGAGATATTAGAAATTGTTTTTTTTAGGGGAGTGAGGTTACTCCCCAAATCTATATTCTGAGTTCCCATAGAATATTCCAACCTTTGGTTACAAGACAAGTATTTATATAGTTATACTATTGTTAACTAATACATTACTAATAACCATTCAGTAGTTGCTGTAAATATGTTTAATACATTTTATTTTATTTTATTATGAGGAAACTTGGGACTGTTCCAGTTCAATATTTTTTCTTCACACAAATTACTTTAATAAAAAATTGAACATTGAAAGGGAATTGTTTTTTATTAGCCAACGCTGATGCCATCAATTGCCTTCTTGGTCTGTCCAGGGGTTGAGCATTTTCTACATTTTCTGCATGGGTAAATTAAAATTTTCTTATCTTTTTATAAAACAATGTTGGTGGAGCGTGAAACGCTCACAGTTTCTGAAAAATATATATATATAAATATATAGCAGATTTTAATACTTTGTAGACATGTAAATAGTTTTAAACGATGAGAAACATTTAGATTTTGGGGGCCAAAATTCCCCCCAATCCGATGTGTAGGACTGATAAGCAACTACAGAAAACATTTGGCTGAGGTCATTGCCGCTAAAGAAGGTTTGTATTCTTCTTCCAGCACAGACAGTAAATGTTTTAACAAGGTGTTCAATACAGACATAAAAAAGTACATCTGTTTGTGTGTTATTTGTTTAATCAGATTGTGTTCATCTATTATTATGACAGAGATGAGAATAATAACTGCAGGAATACAAAGGGTTCACAAACTTCGTCTCACCACTGTACCTGCAGATTGTGTGAGTGCAATTCAGAGGGAGGAATGGGCAGAATAAAAGGATACCACAGGATATCTGCACATGATCAGGTGCATCCCTTCATCGCTGCAGTGTACCCATCTGCGAATGGGCTTTTTCAGCAGGATAAATCTCCATTCCACAAGGCTAGGAAAGTCCTGGAAAGGTTCCAGGAACATTATATTGAATTCAGCTTAATGCAGTGGCTTCCCCTGTCAAGTGATCTCAATCTAAGTGAATATTTTTGGGATTTTTTTGGGTTAGGTCAAAATTCAAGTATAAGGGATATTAGGTTATTGAAGCTATAATGGTTAACAAATTGACAGGGATAATAAACAGTACACACATGCCAGATTACTTTGGCATCTCTCAAAATGGAACTGTCTAAAAGAGAAGGGCTGATTGTGATCTCATTCAAGACAGTACAGCTCAAGACTAAAGGATGTTCATCTGTGATTAATAAGTAAAAGATCTGGAATGTAATTTTTAGTTAAGAGGCAAAACACCCTCAAGCTTATGGTTAATCTCTTGATGTTCAGAATAAACGCTCTCCATTTTTCATACCA
This sequence comes from Atractosteus spatula, assembly GCF_055471065.1. Taxonomy (NCBI): domain Eukaryota; kingdom Metazoa; phylum Chordata; class Actinopteri; order Semionotiformes; family Lepisosteidae; genus Atractosteus; species Atractosteus spatula. The sequence continues at coordinate 38,984,776 of NC_142711.1, forward strand.
CCTTCAGTGAATATGCAATGTGATATTTCTGCAGGTTTGTTCCTTTGATTACTTTGTACTAAATGTGTTCGTTAATCAGTTGATTTTAACACCTCTCAGCATCATAAGCAATGTCAGTGCACAGTAGTTAGGAGACTGTCATACATCCTTGATAAATTGCGAGCCAAGAAGATAAAGGCCGAATTATTTTGATTACATTTGCATTGAGGTTACTCTAGTAGTACTGCATTCCATTAAGGGTGTTGATACTGAACTCAAGAAACAGTTATTTTTTTAAACAACTACCTTCTGTTTAATGGCAGTTATTAGATCATATATGGATGTCAGAAGCACAATATTGGCTCATTAAAATATTTGACACAGGAAAAAGGAAATGCTTATCAGAGTACATCCAAGTTAGTGCATCAAAAAGTACACAAACATCCTTTTGTATTTCTGTCGCCAAAGCTTGAGTCAAAACCTCACAGTAATCTGTAGTTATAATACTTTTTAATGTGACAACGTACCAGATACCTGACTGAAATTAGTGAATAGTATATTCCCTGCTACCGAACAGTCATTGTAACTTTTTTCCATATACACAGACATCCTGCCTTGCCACAACTGTGAAAATGCAAAAAAACTGGAGCATGCACAAACATGTTTGTCTTCATGTGTTTTATAAGGGTCGGAAACAGATGCTAATGTGGGTCAACTAATAAACACTTATTTTCGGGGAGGGGGCAGGTGAGTGTTTTAGTATTGCAGTAAATCTGGAAGGTTACATTTGTGCTTGAAATAACACATTTGTGAATCATGAAGCAATGAAATCTGCATCACATACAAATGTGACCAACGTAAACATTTAACAGTACACACCAGAGGGTGCTTTATCACTGTGATCACCACCTACTGTCATTTGGTATTTACTGTATGTTCATTGCTCCAGTACAGATAATTCACAAAATACAAAAGCACCCCATATTATAGTTTACATGTCTATTAGTGAGAGTATACTGATCTGCACTGGTGTATCCATGTATTTGTTTTAGTTTACTTGGATATAAGAATCATCCCCAAGTGTCAAAGGGTGTGTTACTAAACTAGTACTGGAGGCACAGTTTAAGTGTTTACTCACTAGACCAATGTAATGTTAAGATATACCAGTCTTAATGAATGTCTACTGGCAGCCGTAACTGAAGCCACACTGCCCGCAGTGTACTGGGATTGTGAGCAGCACTGAGAACTACTTCTACTTACTGAGATAGAAGAAATTTCCTGGCAGTGAAGACTCGTTCAAGTTGTTGTATGTCAGGTCCAGGACTTCCAGCGCAGGCAGGGAACCGAAGCCTCGTGGCAGGGTGCTCAGCCTGTTCATACTAATTACAGGGGTCAAAGCTTAGAAGGACGTGTGTTTTTGGTTGTTCTGATGTTGCTTCTTTACTCCACTGCAGTCAGACAATTTGAAATTAGTTATTTAAATATTAAATAATTTCACATCATTACTGTGCTGAGCTGACTTAAAATGAACTTCAAAGATGAGAGTATATCATATCATATGTCGTGGAACTGTTTGACAAAACTCTAGGATAAATCTTTTTTTTCCCCACTGAAGTGATGTTATATAGACTGGTGATAATAACCAGTTTCTCTTTCTTGCTGCTATTATGTTATAAGGTGTATTCTATACAGGCTAGAATTCTATTTGAGTCAGTCATGTGGAACACACTCAATTTTATGATCTTAAAGTACTATTAAGCATTTAAAAGAAAACTAATAATCACTTTCTTGAAAATGTGTTCTTCCTGATTCAATCACAGCTAAAAAAATTGAATCAGACAGTGGTTTCTGAAAGTATGCTGCTCAATTTTGTTATTAGAAAAATATAACCAACCTGTTTGACTCAGAATTTGCATTAAAAAAGCAATTACATACAGTGGGAAAGGTTTTGACAAATATGATCAAGCAGACATTCTCAACGGATTACAGTGCTATGAATACCATAGCAAAGCTTATGGTTTAAGATTATGGCCCAAAATGGCATATCTGACAGCAAATCAATGAAATATGTTATTTATTCTGAAAGATACTTTTAAGATTGAAGATTGTACAATTTAGAAGGAAGAAAAAAGCCCTAATCCTAAATGACATTGTACTACATCCTTTGTTTCAAACCTCTCAGCCTTTTAGGTGTACTCCAAGGCATTCAGATACACTATAACCCATTTGAAGGAAGGAAAGAAGTTACCTTTTTTTTTCCTATTACAGGAAAGAACCAACAATGCTATGTACTTGATAACATTTTCCATCTAAATGTTCCCTTCACAGAACTGTATTGAGAAAACAGTTTTAAACTTTTAATTTTAAATACAATTATATTCATGTGTTTCACCCAGATGTGAAAAGAGTCAAGAATTATTGGGGTAACAGAAAAAGCTCTGGTTGTAAAATATTATACTACACCACAGACACTGTAAATATCTCACTATTCCTATGAAACAAACTGGCATTTTATGATGTAGCACAATACTTACAGCTTCATATCCAGAAACAATTATCATTAAAAGTGTTTTAAAAAATCTGTAACTGTCAGCTGGAACAGGCAAAAGAAAACGTTTCAGTTCTACAATGATTCAAATCACTCAGCTGATTTTCAGCTTTTACCCTCAGATACATGAAAAAGCAAAAGAAAACATTCTTGAAATCTAAGATTCAAAATTCAAATTGTTTCATGAGCCTTCTACTTATTGTCAATTATTTTCATATTTCTTTCAATATACTTTCAAACGTACTTCAAATGCAGACTGAAGACCTATTACTTCAGCCTAGTGTACTCACACCTTACATTACAGCCTGCTGCAACCGTTGCTGCTGGTGCTGCTGTACATTCCATTGTGTGTCTCTGTGTTGGCCCAGCAGGTAGATACCTCTGTTCTGACCAAACTATCCTATTCTCCTCCCCACATGTCCGGATGGTGCCCAGGCTGGGCACCATCTGAGTTGGATGCTGCATCACTGCCATGGATCCAAGAGGGACATCGTTGATATACAGTAGCTATCGTTTAGGAGGATTTTGCTGGTCTACAGAGATCTGCATGGGGTACTGACATACAGAAGACATGATGGATGGATTAATACCCCCATTCATTTATTTCTTTTTTTAATTATATAATGTTAGCATTCCCAAAGGGGTTGGGCAGCCAGTTGACCTTGAACCCCTAGAGGTTTTTTTTTCTCCTTACTAAGGAGTTCTTGGTTCCTCTCCTCCATTGTCTTCTGGTCTTTCCTGTTTTGTATTCACAACATGTATGGTTACATGCATTGTTAACCACCTTGGGGCAATCTTGTTGTGAAAGACGCTATATAAAAATATACTGAATTGAATTGAAATAAAATTGGAAAAATCACTTCCAACATATAGCAAAGTTACTTCTCAGAGGTACTTCTATAGAGCTTCTTTAACCTGTCCTGCTGGACTGTGATGGAGCCGGCAGCACTGAATTCTGACCATGTCATTGTGAGGTCAAAGTAATGAAGTAGCTTATCAGTTGGGTGCATCATTCAAAGACAGATGTTAATTAGTTGAAATTTATTTCTGCCTTGTTCAAAAATGATCATGGAGCCAAACAGTTTTGTTATAGCACTAAAAACTGTATGTGTCTAATGTGATTAGACATTAGACTGACCTGACCTGTAACCAGGTACAGAACATGAGTGAAGTACCTAGTCCCTTTTTACTTGTACAACACACATTTTTACTTAAGGGAGGAATAATAATCCATTTTTATATAACAAAACCAGAAGCGCAGTTGATTAACCCGAACCTACATGGTATATTTGCCAAAAATAATGTAATCTTAAAATTGGATAAAAAAATCTTCTAATGATACTTTTAATAGTGAATGCCAACGCCAGCTTTCACTGGTAGGTTTTCCGGTATAATATTTGACAGGTTAATGTTTAGCTTCTCTCTAGCAACCGTGTCAGATGTTTTTTGTGCATCCTCTTATAACCCATTTTAAACTCACCTGCAGAAAGAAAATGAAAGAGTGAAAAGGTTGTATTTTGTGCTGTGAGAACTCACCCCAGGTTGAGGTGCTTGAGTTTCTGAAGACTGCTGATCTGTGTGGGAAGCTCCTCTATTTGGTTGTTGAAGAAATTTAGCACCTCCAAGTTCTTCAAGTCAGCGATGTTTGGTGGAACAGCTGCATTGGAAAAGAAAAAAATCACTTAACGAGACAAATTCCCAGGGGATTAGTTTATTTAGCTTATTTCATACAATAAGGTACCCAAATTAAGGTTATAAAGGATGTTAGTGAGTCTGTGAAATTTAGCAGGTTGGGAAAAGTACGTAACACCACATAGAACAGAACTATGTGAAAATAATTAAAACAATTGCAAAAGTGGGGACAAAAGCATATATTCATAATTTCTCTTGAAAAGCATGAGAGAATGCATTGCTTGGTACTAGTAAATACCTATTTATAGTCTATTGATTTTTCTCATTAAAGGGTTTGCAGTTAAGAATAAATTGGTGTTAACGCCAGCATAAACTAAGGTATATAGTTGATTTATTGATTAGTCATGTACAGTACAAGTAATGCTACACTATAATACACAGCTCAAGTTGTATTCATATTTTTATCCAGTCATGGCACTGGTTCATTATGTATTAGCTTTTTAAAAAACTATATTGATAACAAAAAATCTGGGTTCATAATATTAAATTGTCACAAATCCAAATGACCTTGAAAGGAAAAGAAAACTGAGTGCTGTTCATCACCTATGGACTCTTTATATCTTAATTAGCTACTAGAGTGTGCAATTAGAATCTACATAGTGAACAGCTGAATTATCAGTCATTCATAACAGAATGGATCTGACATTTTAATGATGGAAATGTTTACTATGACCAATTTATTTCTCCCCTGACTCAATTCAAGTAAGAGAAAGATCAATCATAACACCTATATCAAATCATTCACTAATCAATGTTTAATGAAAACAGAGAAATAACTTACTAATGCATGACAAGTATGTCACCACTCAAATGAACAGCTTTCTTGTATTTATAAATGTTAAATTAAAAGTTCTGTTCCTTTCACTGAATAATCTCTTGCAAAGAAGCAGTTTTCTTTAATGTGATATTTCAATGAGTTTTTTAAGGTTTCTAACCCATAGGAACTCTTACTGTAGCTTCATTTTTAACACTTCCCACTCTAGATTCAATATAGGAATTATCTTCAAGGAATTCTTGGGAGCAGAAAAACATGGAACAAGTTCACATATCTTAAAGAAACAGTTTAGCTTTTTTGCACATTCACAACAGTAAGGCACAAACCAACAAAAAACAGATTTTGTTTACAGTTGGCACAACTCAATTTTGTCGTGATGTTAGCCACTGTGGAAAGACTGACTTTCAAATTAGCAATAAGAGGCTGCATTCCTGTGATCACAAATAACAGAAACTTTCATTCAGGTAATGAAAACTGATACTGAAAAACAGCACCAATTTAACTTATCCCCTTCTGAGATATAACCAGTTAAAGAGTTTAAGATACTTCGAGACGGGCAAGATAAACCAGCTTTCTTCATTAAATCTGCCATCTGTGTAGTTGTAAGTATATAAGGGTAATGCTCATGAATCAAAATCTGAAATCCAATTTTTGGTGATCATTCCTAGCTCAGGAATGAGATGAGATGTGAAAGCTTTAGATGAGATGTGAAACAGTTAGGTACCTGTTATCACTATAAGCTGTGAGCACTTGCAAAGTGAATATTAAAATGAAAGCAACAGAAATCCAGTCACTGAAAGAACAGAACAAAGAGAAATCAACACATCTAGTTGTAACAAAAATAATTATTTGGCTATACTAGGGGGAAATCTGTATAATCAATGAATGAAGCTGCTCGGCCAGAGTCATGGAAATCAGTATCTTAGTTTTAAAGCACTTTGTGCCATTACCAGCTTTAGGTGCCATGATACTGTAGCTGGTGATTAAATATCCTGGAAATGAATTTTCATGAAGAGAGAAAGCAGGCGAGTGACAACATTTGCAAAAGATGGATTGAAGGAATTACAAGGCACCTGTCTGGTGTGATTAACACAGTACTGCAATACTGCTGCAGAATGCAACTTGTGTTGATGCTATAGTCTGAACAAGCATCAGTCACCTTCAATATTAGCTGATCACTGTAGCTCTCAGCTCTAGAGAACACTGTGAAAACACCTACAATACATAAACATGATGAAAGGGAATTTAGATTTGTTGACTTTAATTGCACAAGGCAACTGCAGGAGAAAAAGCAACTTATTCCAGTCGCATCTTCACTCAGAAAAAAAAAACTGGTAAGAGGAATCTAAAAAGCAGTCCTTAACAGCTAATTAATTCATAAACTTGAAACAGACCACAACGATACTAAAACTATGACTAATACATTGGAAGATATATTACTTTGATTGCTGACCTAATGCACTGATTTTGCCCAGTAGCAAAATGCTTGTGACCCGATCATAATGTTTGTGTCTGGGTTCAAGAAGTTTTATTCCTTCATCCTTTAGCACTAGGTTCTGCACACAAGATGCTGACTACAGATATGGAATGTTAAAACAAGACTTCAGATATTCTCAGTAGGTTTATTGGGAGGATGTTAAATAGATTGATTACAACATTATAAAAACAACTAGAAAACTGCAAGCACTTTCAAAGATTTCCTAGCAATTCCCTATCCACTTGCTTTAAGAGAGTGAATGGCCTGCAAGGGGAAACTACAAAGACACAAACCAAGTTTAGTGTTCACTGACTGAAAAGCTACTTAAGAGCCAGTAGAGAGCTCTGTGAAATTGGCCCCCCTACAAACAGCACAAGCTGATGAAACCCACCTCATTGTTAGTTTGTGCTGGTTTCTGTGATAAGACAAGAGATTACTTTATTGGCCATATACAATTTCTTGCATTAGGAATTTGTCTTTTCGCATACCCCAAATTGCTCTCCATGAGACACACAGACAGGGAGAGAAGCTTGGGGCCAGAGCACAGGGTCAGCCGTATATATGGCGCCCCTTTTATATAGCTGTTTTATATTGCTGTTTTAGTACGTCACAGAGTGACATCACAGCCAAAAAAAGAAGACGCTATATTGAAATGTAAAACACCCACCCACCCGACCAGACAGACTCAGAAAACAAATTCAATCAATCAAACTTTATCAAATGCAGAACAATACAGCACGCAGCAGTAGTTGCTTGCAATGAAATGTCTTTTCTACGAGCTCACCGGGGGGGGGGGGGGGAGATAAAAATCACAAAATAAAGGTTACATAATAATAGATAATAGTGCAATAGAAATTGAATAAAATAAACTCAGACAAAACTCAATATAAATAAAGTTGCTATGTGTCCAGGGTGTATGCAATATGTTATGTCCAAGTAGTGCAGTATGCCGAATACCGTAAAACACCCATTACAGTGATTTGCAGAAGGAACTGCAGCTTGGCTATTTAGCAGTCTTATTGCCTGGAGGTAGAAGCTGTTCTGTAATCTGTTGGACTTTGACCGATTTGCTTCGATACTGTTTACCAGATGGTAGGAGAGAAAACAGTTTGTGACTGGGATGACTGGGGTCCTTGAAAATGGACCTGGACTTCTTAAGACATCTAGCCGAGTAACATCCTGGATGTTTGGTAGCTCACAGCCGGTAATGAGCTGCACTGACTTCACCACCCTCTGCAGTACTTTGGGATCCCGGGCGGAGCAGTTCCCATACCAGGCAGTGATGCAACCAGTCAGGATACTCTCAATAGTGCACCTGTAGAAGCTGGCCTGAATATGTGATGGCATGCCAAACCTCTTTAGCCTGCGGAGAAAGAATAGGTGCTGCTGTGCTGTTTTGACCGGGATGTTGGTGTAGTGGGTCCAGGTTAAGTCCTCTGTGATGTTAACTCCCAGGAATGCTGCCGGGGTTTCAACCTCCTCCCTGTACGCAGACTCTTCACCATCTGTGATCAGGCTGATGACTGTTGTATCATCCGCAAACTTAATGAGAAAGTTTGAGTTATGCCTGATGACATAATCATGGGTAAATAAGGAGTAGAGGACAGGGCTAAGCAGTGTTTAGAGTCAGGGTAGAGGATATGTTGGTTCCCACCCTCACCACCTGCGGACGTTCTATCAAGAAGTCCAGGATACAATTACAAAGGGAGGTGTTCAGTCCCAGGTCCTGGAGCTTGATGACAAGCTTGGAGGGCACTATTGTAATGCTGAGCTGTAATCAACAAACTGCATTCTCAAATATGTTCCTTTCCTATCCAGGTATGAGAGGGCAGTGGCAATAGCATCCTCTGTTGACCTGTTCTGGCGATACGCAAATTGTAGTGGATCTAGTGTGTCAGGCAGTGAGGAGGTGATGTATGCTTTGACCAACTGTTCCGCTCAAAGCACTTCATGATAACTGATGTGAGTGCAACGGGGCAGTAGACATTCAGGCAACTGACTCTGGGTTTCTTAGGAGCAGGGATAATGGTGGTTTTTATAAAGCAGGAAGGAACTATAGACTGAGCTAGAGAAAGATTTAATATGTCTGAGAAGACATGTGCCAGCTGGTCTGCACATGCCTTCAGAACATGGACAGGGATGGCATCAGGGCCAGGAGCCTTGCGTGGATTGGTCTTTTTAAAAACTTTACACACATCCGCTCTGGATATGATCAGTGGGTTTCCGCCTTGGATTTCTGGAATCCTCCTGGCTGGACCTGCATTACTGACCTCAAACCGAGCATAGAATGAATTTAGTTCATCAGGAAGAAAGGCAGACTGTTGTGTGATATAGCTGGGTTGCATTTTGTAGTCTGTAATGGTGTGTATACCACTCCACATGTTCTGTGTGTTGCAGCCGTGATAATATGACTTATTTAACTCTATAGTTGAATTTAGCTATTTTGATGGCTTTCCTGAGGTCGTATCTGGATTTTTTGTCCATATTGCCAGAATTGAAAGCAGCTGTCCTAGCCTTAGGTTTGGCGCATATCTCGCCATTTACCCATGGTTTTTTATTTGGGTATGTGCAAACAGTAATCCTGGGAACCACAACTTCAATGCATTTGTTGATGTAGCCAGTAACATAATCCGCATACAGATTGATATTATTTCTGGGAGCTTCGCAGAAGATCCACCAGTCAGTGGTAACAAAATATTGTTTTCATCACATCCAGTAATTAAAGTACCAAGTGGGTTGGTACCTGCAAACTTCCTTGTAGACAGTCACGTGATTACCCGAAAAAACAAGGCGCTATATCTCAGAAACGCAAGCAGCTTAAATGCTACTTTCAACGGCACAAACGCAGCACCTAATGATTGGGGTGGGTTTCATCGTTTGTACTGTTTGTTGGGTAGGGGGCAACTTTATGGAGCTGGACAAGCAAACATGTCCTGGGTCATTAACAATGCATACTGCAAAAGACACGACTTTTGTAAATACAAACACATGGATAATGACAGTTTAGTAAATAACTTATTTGTTCACTGCTGTGAAAATAAACATTTTTCCAATATCGCCATGGTCTGCATATGTGAGATGGTAGCCTTTCCAATGATGCTTCTCAAATGCTTTATGAACTACCTGTGTCAACTTTGTTCATAGTGCCCCTAAAAAACAACCTGTTTCTTTTCATGTTGACGAATGTGCTGTGTATAAAAAGAGCAACAGTGATCTTGCTCATAAAGTTGCAAATTCAAGACTTTTTAAATATGTGGCTTGACAGATGGAATCTTTACACATCCCTTGGTGCGCAAGTTTATTTAAGGAGACACCGAGAAACTGATTACTTCTTCAGATTTTTAAAAAAGGACACTGCTACTAAGTATTAAGATGGGCTTGTTAAAGCCTCTTTGTAAGAATATGCAATGGTTTGTTAATGTTCGTTTTTTAAGACTACACCTGCAACTCTTCTGATTAGGGTATGATATTAGTGAAAATTTAATTTTGCTATTCACAGAAACGCACAGAAGATACTGGTATGAAATGCAAAATCTTCCTCCACCCCCCACCCGGTCAAACAGAGAAACACAATTGCAGAATTGTTACTGTTGCATCAGTAACAGAGCACTTGAACTCAGCAGACGGGGTTACCTACGGTCAAGGTCGCTGTGCATGGTCACGTGATCGCCCGAAAAAGAAGGTGAGATATCTCGGAAACAAAAGCAGCAAAAATGCTACTTTCAAAGGGACAGACCGGCCGTTGAAAGTAGCACTAACAAATGCAGCACTAACGAATGAGATCAGTTCAGGGTGAGTGACGTCACAACCCCAAAAAAACAAGGTGTTATATCTCGGAAATGAAAGCAGAACAAATGCTACTTTCAACGGCAAAAACGCATAATGAATGAGGTAGGTTTCATTGTTTGTGCTGTTTGTAGGGGGGACAACTTCACGGAGCTCAGGTAGAACCATTGGGCACCCTTTACCAAACAAGGTATTATCCAGTGTGGGTATATAGACTATTGCTGCAAACTGTGAGGTGCTATTCTTAAACAGGTCTTGGCGTGATGAAACCTGGCAAGTCTGAAGTCAAACAGTCCAGCAGCTTCTACAACCTGCCATGGTCAGGCACCATTTAATTTGTGTAGGAGCTCCATTTTGCCATATGTCAGCTGTAGTGCCAGTATCAGACTGGTATGTACCACATTTGGAATTAACTGGCCAAACAGTCTTTGAACAGAGCTTTGCACAGGAGTCTGCACTCCACCAAATATATGATGACCAGATGTGGGCGAGAAATCACCACAGCAACATGTGAAGAGCTAATCAGAAGAAGCTTCGGTTGTTCATGAAATCTTCCAAGTGTCAATTCAATGTGTCACTGTGGTTCCCAAGACAAAGGCGCTTTCAGTTGAAAGAAAAAAAAGACCATCTTAGAATAATGAGGACTAATAATGTATAAGATTTTAATAATATAATCACTAGAATACTATTTATCATCTTTGTAAATGATCAAGCACTTTTTTAACAGGTAGAAGGTAGTATTATAGGATACTTATGCTGCAGTTATGCAGTTTTTCTATTTTCAATCCTGCTGATAAAAAAATATATACCTAAAAAGGTTGAAGTTAACAAGTTCAAATAGGTGTTCAAATAGGAGAGATCTTGCTTGACACAGGTACCTAATTTTTATGATAAATTAATGGCTTTTCTGTCCCAGTATACTTTCTTAGCCACAACTAAAGTTGTGCCTGACTGTGTCTTTGAATGTGAAGTGGGAAGTAGTACTACCATTATTTGGAGGCCTAAGGAAAGAACACAGTTTATTTTTAGATTGATAGGCTTTAAAAAATTGCATTAGGTTAGGAACAACTTTCAATGCTTGAAAATGTGGGTATATGAGGAGTTGATTTCGCCAACAGGGTTTAAAATGCTTAACATATGCCCTAAAAACTGTGTCTGTGGTTTGTGGTACACAAATATTCTATTCAAAGGGCAGCCCTGCCTTGTACCCCATTCTTCCTGGATAAGTTAAGTTTCCACCACCCTTATCAGAAATAAGTGGCTTTCCGATCATGGCTGGATGGATGCCTTTGGCCATCCAATGGTTTTGTAAAACTGCTCCTCAATTTCTTATCTACTTACAAGCACTGTACACTTAAATGCGTTTCATTCTTAAGTGCTTAACTGTGGGAACCATTCCCACAAGGGGAATTATTTTTGTCTTCAGCATTATTGGGAAAGCTTTTGTTTCAAATTCCAAGAGGTAAACTATTAACCTTGATGCATATTCAGCAAACAAGTGCGTATTATCTAAGTGTAGCACTCGGGTTAATTAAGCAATCAACAATCAGCTCAGTATTAATAATTTGGAAGATTCAAAGACTATGTAATGTAATGGAATTTAGGTTATAAAGAGACTTTATATCTTTCTATGCTCAATTTCTTTGTCTTGTATATAATTAAATTAATTAAACAAATTCTCTATTAAGTATGCTATAGTATAGTGCACTTCTTTTTAAGCAGTTATTTAGACTGTGGGCAAAAGATGTATTGCTCTAACCATTTTATATAAATCAAAAATTTACTTTGTAAAAATCTGTGCCTGACTCAAAATGAAATAAAATCTAAATAACACTATAAAATGTGCTGAAATCCCCCAAAACACACTCCAGCTGCGGACAACAAAAATGTAGATATTTCATACATTTTTCTCTTTTTTTTATTTAAACAGTATTATAACTAACATACATCAGTATCATAAAGCACCAAAAATAACAAGAAAAAAACAGTATAATCCTCACAATTAGTGTGCTTTCTGAGCAATGTTGTGAATTGATCTGGTTTAGAGGTCTTTCCTGGCCACTTTCTTGCACTATACCAATGACTCATGCCACTCCAGCTCACCTAAGTCAGAGGAGAGGCTTGCCATACACTTCAGCATCACCCTTCTCTCTGTCCTGCACTTTATGTGAGGCAGAACAACAACAAACTTTTACTTATCCAACAGAACTCTGGCTGTTCAATCAATATCCTAGACAATAGGACATTTTTAATTTTGCACACTAGGCTGAAATGTTCTGCGGAAATAAAATCAATAAGAAGTCATGAACAAAAGGTTGCACACCATCTTATCTTTAAACGTAAAATGTGATAATTCTCACTGATGTTATTACAGTTTAAAAAGAGTGGGTACAAACTAAGTAAGGAAATAATTTCAGGACCTTTAAGTGCCAACAGCACTACGATCTGCTGCATAAAATGTCTTGACTTTATGTTACAAAGAAAAAATTTGGAAAAAGATCAAGCAGTGTATACGTGGTGCCTTACAAAAATAATCACCCATTTTTGTAAGTATTTTCCAAAAACTGCCTGTCCAAACTGAACACTTTTATGGGTGAAAGTTAAAGAGGTTAAATGTCAGTGAAAACTGCAAAGAAAAATCGAGAACTTAAATATTTTGATTGCATATGTAATTTCTACATTTCTACTAAACTCTATACCAAATTCCCTTTGGTGTTTCTTAAAAAGAGAAGGGTGTTACCTCGGTGTCCTGGCCAAATTTTTCATTGGCGTTTACCAATCATTACAGCAAACTGTACTAGAACTGCTACAAAACAAAAAGCTGTAAGAAAACAAAGGGTACACATTACTGTTTCAGCGTGAATGTTTAGTGGAGTGACACTGGTACTAAACTGCATTCAGCAACTGGTGGTCATAAGACAGAGACGAGCAGAACCTCCTTAAATGGGGTTTAGCTATTGTATGGAAAATAAAAAACAGTATTTTGGTTATGTGTAAACTGGTTATATCTCGTTAGCATTCAGTTAATGTACATTGTATGTTTTTTTTTTATTTCTATCTTTCTCGACCTCCATTAAAAACATGCATTTTATATTTCTTTAAATATCTACTTTGCAATAGCACCCAGCTTCTATATCAGAGCAGTAGATATATTTCACCATTAAGTCAGTTTTCACTTTTCTACCTCACACGCTGTGCAGTGGGTATGCTGGACCATAATGGCTTCTACAAATCACCAGTATGGGTTCTGGTGGATGAAGTGGGTGCCGTTCCTGTATGTAAACTGCTATAGAAACAAAAATTCTATAAAAATGCAAGGAAATGCAATAACCAAGGATATTTAACTATAATACAATTGAAATGACTGAGCTTTTCTTGCAGTTCTTCAAGGGGAAATTACACAGGTTAAATGCAGCTGTGGCAAGTGCACACTCCAGTGGTCAAAAGTGGTTTCTCACAGACTTGTTTACAAGTTTATGCAAGCTACAAAGAGGTCAGAGGCAATTTCATCAGGAAACACTTCCTTTTGACAGCACATTGTAAGTCAAAGTTAGCTAGTCTGCATTTCCTAGATCAAGCAATTTAGCTATATGAGCAGATGTAAAAAAAAACAAAATTAATATGGTGTCGTTCACATTAAGTTTTTGAACGGTTATTATTTTTAGATCCATATCTGACATTTTTATCTAAGATAAAGCTTTGCTTAGAATGTTATTTTTTCAGGGATTTATATCAATTTATTGTATTATTGTGTGAAAGCATAAAACCTTCAGCTTCAGTGTCAGCATAATTACATTTTTAAGACATTCTTAAAACATTCATATTGTGAGTTAATTTTTAGCTAGGGATCACAGACAGCTATAATGTGGTAGATGAGTGGATACTGATTATCTGCCTGCTGGTTAACACTGTTTGAATTAAACTGCCAGGGAAGGAGTATATGATTGTATGAATGGTAACAAATGAGAGAAGGCCATAAGGCCCATGACCACTTAATTCTAACTATATTTAAATGGTCACACCCTCATAGCAAAAAAAAAGAAACATTTTAAGGTTAATTTGCTCTCAACCTAACAGATATTCTGGGCATTACGATTTAGCAAATTCACTTCCATGACAGATGGTGCTGCTGTCCAAGACCATAAAAAAGTTACAAACTAAAGAAGGCAATTTTGGTCCCTCTAGCCCATTTGGTATTGAGTAGTTAATTAATCCAAGTATGTCATCCAGTTGCTTCTTGAAAGAAACCAGGGAATTAACTTCAATAACACGAAATGGGTAACTTCTTTCATAGTCTCAAACTTCTTTGGGTAAAGATGTGCCTTTAGCTCTTGGTTTTAAATGCTCTTCCACACAGTTCTCACTTGTGTCTTCTGGTTCATGTTTCACTGATCATTCTGAAGAAATCTTCTGGGTCGACTTGCTCAATGCCTTTAAGAATTTTGAATACTTGTATAAGGTCTCCCTCTTACCACCTTGTTCGAGACCAATAACAAATTGTGTTGTATGAATATAAACTTTAAAGATACAGGTATATTGTACCATATGTTGATTATTTCACGAATGGCAATGAGACTGCGTACAGGGAGGAGATTGAAATCCTGGCAGAGTAGTGCCAGGACAACAGACTCTCTCTAAACACCAGCAACACTAGGGAGTTGATCGTGGACTACGGAAAATATGAAAGAGCAGACATCAGTGGGTCTGCAGTGGAGAGGGTCAGCAGTTTTAAGTTCTTAGGTGTTAACATTACAGAGGACTTAACCTGGTCTCACCACACCAACATCGTGTTCAAAACAGCACAGCAGCGCCTACTCTTTTTCCGCAGGCTAAAGAAATTTGGCATGCTGTTACACATCCAAGCCAACTTCTAAAGGTGCACTGTTGAGAGTATCCTGACCGGCTGAATCACTGCCTGGTATGGGAGCTGCTCCGCCCGGGATTGCGAAGTACTGCTGAGGGTGGTGAAGTCAGCACAGCTCATCACCAGCTGTGTGCTACCAGACATCGAGGATATCTACTCAGTTAGATGCCTCAAGAAAGCCAGGTCTATACTCAAGGACCCCAGTCACCCAAACCACAATCTGTTTTGCCTACTACCGTCTGGAAAACGATACCGAAACCTACAAAGACCAGCAGATTTTAAAACAGCTTTTTTCCCTAGGGCAATAAGACTGCTGAACAGCCAGCCACTGTAGGCACCAGCAATTACCCAAACAACCACTGATAAATAGTCAGTCCATTGCGTTCTGTTTCTTTCCCCCTGTGTTTTTTATTATTGTGTAATCTTGTAAATTGTTACTGTATAATTTATTGTATTCTTCTTGTAACCTTCTATCAAATTCTGTTCTAGCTCTCCTTGGTGAGCTCGCAGAAAATGCATTTCACTGCTGACAGCCACCACCGTATGCTATATTGTTGTGCATTGATAAATAAACCTTGACTGATTGATTGATTCTTTATTGTCTTAGTCACAAAAAAATAGCCTCTACATGTATACCAAGATTCAGTTTCATTGTCTGAGGCTTGCAAAGATGTTGCTCTGATCATCCAGTGATGAAGCAGTGTTTGGTGCAGACAAACTTTTAAAACAACTAAAAAATTGGGACGGGTTTTCATATTTTCTATTTTAATAAAATTAGTTTATGTGTCAAATACGCAGCCTACGTATTGTCTTAGTTACGACGATACAGTGCACGCTAATACTTCAGTGGACATAAGAGCGACTATGTAATTCTATAACATTGTATAGGAATGTGCGCTACGAAAGTGACCAATTGTATTTTAAAATGTTATCTTCAGCAAATAGGGATGTAGGAGAATGTGTGTTATTTTGGAGCAATGCCAATCTTGTAAGCACAGGAAAGCATAGGAATGTGTGCTACGAACGTGACCAATTGTATTTTAAAATGTTATCTTCAGCAAATAGGGAGGTAGGAGAATAGCAGTGTTCCAAAATCACGCACAATCTTGTAAACACAGGAAAGCGTGATAGATAACAGAAAAATATTTAAGGACTGTTTTAGGGTAATACACCGAGCCGAAAAAATTACACAGAACGTCTTTTCGCTCCCATGTGCATGAAATAAAAACTTCTTTTAACTTCCGAGACGGACTCCCAACTGTCTTTTAAGGGAAAACGGGGAAAAATGCAAGCTTGCGGATTGCTAAAGTATGTAAGCGCCACACTATTGGTGAAGAACTTTGTTTACCATTGGCAAAAGAGCTGACACGTATTATGTGTGGAGAAAAAGCTGCTAAACGGCTCGACCTGCTACCCCCTTAGAAAGACACAGTAACTTGTAGAATTATTAATATGGCAGATGATGTCAAAAGTACGCTGATAGAGTGTGTTAAGATGAGCAGATGCTTTTCACTGCAATTAGATGAGTCTGTAGATGTCATTGATTTGGTCAATTTGCTCGTTTACGTTAGATACGAGTTGAGGGCATGTCCCATGAGGACTTTCTGTTCTGTAAGCCGCTACCAACAGGAACGACAGGAGAACACATATTCCAGCTTCTGAATAAATGTATCGACAAGAATGGCATCGACTGGAAAAAATGCGTCAGAGTTTGTACAGACGGTGCGAGAGCGATGGATGACATGCCGACACAGTGGTGTAGTTGCACGAATTAGAGAGGTTGCTCCAGATATGAAGTGGACGCACGGCAGCATCCACTGTGAGGCCTTGGCAGTCAAGAAAATGCCTGAGGATTTAAAATCTGTGTTAGACTCTGCTGTTAAAGTTGTGAATCGTATCAAGGCTCGACCAATGAATTCACATCTGTTCAGAGTGCTTTGTAGTATGGCTAGCAAAATTAGCCTACCTGGCTGATATATTCTCACGTTTGAATGAGCCGAATATGGGACTGCAGGGACTCTCTTTAACAATTGTTGATGTGTCTGACAAGATTATGAAGAAAAAGCTGCAGCTTTTTATGAATAAAATCAACGCAAGTGATGTCCCTGCTTTCCCAACTTTGAAGAACTATCTGCACACATATGGTGTGGCACTTGATGCTGCTGTTTGTGATGTGATTGCAGTGCACCATTTGTCATTGGGAGAACAGTTCTCAGAGTACTTTCCAGTTGAGGCCACACCAGAGTGGATCAGGAACCCCTTTACTGTTGATGTTGTAGGTATACCCAAGGATCTGACTTGTGCTGAACTCGAGAAGTTGCTCGAGTTATTATCCAATGCGACTTTGATGTCAGAATTGAAACAACAGTCACTGTTGGATTTCTGGATCCAAAGAGAGTGAATACCCAGCCCTCTCATTAAAGGCTTTGCGGTTTTTGATGCCTTTTACTACTTCGTACCTTTTTGTAAGAAAAGCTTCTCTGCTCTCACTACAATCAAGACAAAGTAGTGTTTTTGTTCTATATACAGGTATACAATTATTGCTATTATCTATTCTGTGAACTTGCAACAGTATTTTTTATTGGTTTATTTCTTGATTCTTGGTTTACTTCATCAGGACCACTACACTTCTGCTGTCTAGTACTACTAGAAATCACTTTAATGCTAGTAGAACTACTGATTTGGCTCAAAGGTCTCTTTAGGATGAAGTATAAGTTGGTGAAAGGGTCAGTGATTACACCAATGCCTATCACATTGGTGCACCAGTGCACCAGACGCAGAGAAAATTATGAGACTGATATAATCAAGGTTTAAGAATCCTCTCCAATGAGTAAACAAAATGTTGCTCATACCACTCCTGAAACAGATCAGAACAGGTTCCGAGTATTAATCCTTAGTCAAAACACATCTTTTCAGACTAACTGTATTTGAATACCATATACTTACTTTTTAATGTTTTTGCTTTATTATCACAAATACATAGAAAGCCTTTCTACACATGTGTATGGGGTTTGTTCAAATATATTAGGTTTTACTTAAATGAAGAATTCACTTTCTGAACATTGATTACTAATAATTTATCCTCATATCACTACACCTCATGTGACAAGCTCCAGCTCCCCTATTGACCTATTGCTAACATAATACTGCCCCATCACAAAATCAGTTAATCTTTTAAGAGGAATTCTTAAAATGCTGATAGCATTCAAGTACAGTAAATGCAGGTTTTTGGATTAAGAAATGGTTTATAGAAAACAGTCTAGATGAGAGACAGATGCTCTATTTAGGATTAATCAGTAGAGCTCCACAGGCATTTGTATTAGAATCACTGGTCTTCCAGATTTATATTTTTATATAATTTATAGAATAACTTATATACAGTGCCTTGCAAAAGAATTCCGACCCTTTCCGACCAATTCTCTAATTTTACTGAATTACAAATCCTACATTTAAATTTAGTTCTCTGTGATATTTTTATTTCTAAGCACTGAAACTCAAAATTATTTTAATGTGATATTGTTTTATGTTAGAAAATATTCTTAAGAAAAATAAAAAAAAATGAAATATGCTGTTTGCATCAGTATTTAATCCCTCTGTTGTGGAAACTCTAAGTTTAGACAAATGAAAAACAACTGCCCTAACGAGGACAAAATTGCCTCGTACAAAAAGTACATTTCAAATTAGGATTTGTAATTCAGTAAAATGAGAGAATTGGTCAAGGGTCTGAATACTTCTGCAAGGTACTGGATATGCTGACTAATATAGTCAAATTAGCAGATGATACAAAATAAGGATGATTAGCAAACATTACAGAAGCTGAAAGAAAATTTATAAGAAAAGAGAATTCAAGATTAGGCAAACATATGACATTCGATATTTAATGCCCAAGTGCAGAGAGTTCATATTCAGACAGAAAAATTAAACTACAAATACAACACAGAAATGGCTGCGTTTGACAAAGCAAAAGATCTAGTTGTTTATGTTGACACATTTATGCCCTCTAGACAATGTGGGAAAGTAACAAAGACAAGGAATATTAAGATGTATGATGTATAGAAAAAACTGAAATCAAGGATGTTGTGTTAAAATGCTACATATGATAATTATAATTGCTCCATTGATAATCAATTTACCTAGTATATTAATGTCCACACTTACAAAAAAGCAATAGCATTGCTTATTATTCTTCACATATTCTGTACTCAGTTGTAACCAGAACAAATGCATTTTATTATAAACCTGCCTGCTTGTGAATGCCTGCAATGAGGCTTATTTTCAAATCATCTGATGAGACCTACATCTGAGTTGTGTCATTATGGGACATTTTGTCATCATTAAACCACACCTCTAAGAACCATGTCTGATATGTTCCAGAATAAAACAACCAATAATTAAATGGTACATAAAACAAAACATTTTTTAATTAAGAAATAAAAAACTTACTCGTAAGTTTATTGTGACTGAGGACCAGCTGAGTGATGTTAGATAAGGTGACTGCAACACAAAAAGGCAAAGATTCCATCATAATCTACTATATTTCAGGAAACATTACCATGTAGACAGTGATCAAACAGCCAACTAGAACATTGAAAATATTTTAAGTATCATATTCTGTAGCTACACCTCCTGTAGCTACAGAATAGCACCTTACAAAAAGAGAAAAACAGTGGCAGGTGGTATAAATACAGTATAATGTCATATTTGAACACTATTACACTGTTAGTAAAACAAGATGCAAAGGTTCATTTGCAGAGTAGTGTCATTAAATAAGAGTAATGAAGATCACTTTATTAGCAAAATACAATTTGTCTTTTCGCATACCCCAGCTTGCTCTCCATAAGACACACAGGCACACAAACAGGGAGAGAGAAGCTTGGGGTCAGAATGCAGGGTCAGCCATTTATACAGCGCCCCTGGAGCAGCTGGGGTTAAGGGTCTTGCTTAGGGGCCCAACGGAGTAGGATTCCTCTGGCGGCTGCAGGATTTGAACCTGCAACCTTCCAGCCACAGGCGCAGATCCTTAGCCACAGTGCCACCACTCCGCCCTATTATTATAGCACAATGGTACACTGCTGTGAACTTTTTAAAACTTATTTTGATTAAACTTAAATTAAATAAACTGAAATTGCTTGCAAATGGGTCAGTCACATAATTCTAAAACATACAAGAACATTGGAGAAAGATGTTATTCTTTGCTTTATGATACTTACAGAGACCAGGGATGTCCAGCATATTGGAGACTCCCCTATCACACATATCTACTTCGGGCAAATTCTTTTCCCGACTTTCTTCCACAATTTTCTTTAAAGACTTCGACATCTTCTGCACGTAAATTAAAGCAGTGTTAAACGAAAATACAGGTATATGAAGTGGGTGAACAACTCTTAATGCACTGCTTGCAGACCGGATGCATTGTAGTGCAGAGGTGCTGTGTTTAAACAATGTGAACACAAGTTAAATAAAAGTAATAACACTAACCTTGTTTCTCGGTTGTATCCAAATAAAAGAAGTCAATAAAATCGGAATTATATTACGTTCTCAAATATATGTCTGAGCTAAAATTGTACGTTTACCAAACACAGAACAGAACCCTAACAGACGCACACCCAACCCAAACGGAAGTCAGTCTATGCGTTGTGAAATTGTCCACATTCCCTAAAAGGACACTTCCTCAGCCGGCCAGAGAGTCTGGAATGCCAAGGGATATGAATATTTTCTCTCATATGATCCAATCAGATTCATTTTGTCTGTATCCCATAGTAAATACAGTCGAAATTAGGAACTGCACCCAATCAGAAAATTTGTTTTTTTTTCAGCGTCTTTATAGACTGCTTCCATAAGAGGAAGTTGTAACAGCAATAGGTTCCGCAGTGAAACTGCGTAACGTAGGCTTAAGTAGGATGTGCTTTAAAATTATTGCAGTAGTGTTTTTGCACTTTTATAGTATTGAGTGAAGTGCTTCATTAAAACAACTGTTTCTAGTAAACGTTTCAAACCATTTAAACATTCCTTAACCTAAGTGGAACCTACAGTTCATTTTTCTATTACGGACAGTTAAACTATGTATAGTAAAATCTTACTATTGAATATAGTAAAAGGGTATTTTCGTATTTTAATAATATTGCATAATAAACATGTTAATTTTCTCTATGTAGCTACACTTAATATAAACTTCTTAATTGTAATATTAAACATTATTCAATAAACGATTACATTCTAACATAAAACCAAGGAGGTATTATAAATTTATCATTTTTAAACATCGTTTTCATTTCCAGACCTCTGTAAAACGCACAGGTTTAGAAACCTCTTTTTTGCCTACCAAGTTATCACAGCCGCCCAGCGTATAATTCCATGAGAGATCAAAAGAAGCATTTACTTCCTTTCTTACAAATTAATTTCTTTAAAGGAGGTGTTTCTTTTCATTGGCGAAGTACATAGTGCTGCATGCCTTTATAGTACAGTGGGTTTAAGAAAATTATTACTATTGGCTGTTTCATATATATTTGTATGTTAAATGACAGTTAAGACTACTTTTAAAGCCGTCTACATCCGCCAGTCCATCACAGGGCACTCTGTCACGGGAGTTCACAATTCGAAATGTAACCAGACTTTTTACACCCTACTTAAATGTAGTCTTTTTTTTAATCCATATAGTTGTGCACACAACGTCAAGACAGAATATTTGAAAAATCTTAAAGCAAATATAAAGCACGTGTTTGCTAAAACTTCAATAAATGCCTTCACAGGTCGTTGAAAACAGAACTGCTGGAAAGGCAGCAGAACCCCAAAAGCATGAGGACGCTACCAGGTGTTTCTCTTTTTGTTTCTGGGGGCTTTCGTCACACTGTTGTTTTTCCAACAGTGCTGGTCTCTGTCAGCACAGCTCCCGACCTTACCTTCCATGGGAAGCACATTCTCCTCTTCTCTCACCTCGGTGCCCTGCTGTATAAGAGCACCCCGAAAGCCCTCCAGGAATAATTCGATACTTTTCTCGAGCAAACAGTATCTATGGATGCAGAGCTAGCCTGAACCTTTATATTTTTTTAAGGTTTTAGTTAACTAGAAGGGCCCGATAGTTTGTTCTATATTTAGACCGATTATATTTGGCAGGAACAAATTCCACACAGGGTACTGAACTTCAGTTTTTGAAAGACAACAACCAATAATAAGAAATCGTTCCTGATGTTAAACTGTAAACTTTTTTTTAATCAGATACATTAGTAGGTCGACACTATTTATATACTTGTACACTTTAATAATCAATTAAAAATAGAATTTTGGTACAAAGCCACTTTACTAGTACTGAAGCTACAGTATGGTGTATTGTTCATGAAAATAGTGCACTGCTGAATCTTTTTTTGTAAAGCACTCAGTTTGAAAAATGTACAAAAGAGCATATATAAACAGCAAAGTGCTTGTACTTTGTACTTTACATACAGATATATTCTTCAGTCATCTGAGAACATATTTCTATTACAAAAAAACATTGAATTTCCTCATGAACAATGTGATGTTTAAATTCAAATTCAACAGTGAATACAGAAGAAACAACAAGAATTGTTTCCCAGTGGATTATGTTTTCATGATAGAACACTCGTCACTGAGGACAATCCTCTTGTGATGACAGGATGATTTATGGCAGCTGGGAACTAAAGCTGTTAGTGGTTATTTAGTGATGTTGGTTCTAAAACAAAAATGTGTATACTTAATTTTTATAGTTAACTAAATGGTAAATTCATATATCACTTGTGAAAATGCAGTTCAGCTGTGATCCTGTTGTTCCACATTTCAGATGCAAAAGTTTAGAATACAAAACACAAGTAAAGAGAATTCCAGAGAGACATCAGATGCATAATGCAATATGATTCAATAATTCAAAATGAGTCATACTGAAGGTATCTATAAAAACATTTGATGTATAAACACTTTTCCAAAAGCTTTAAGGGAACATTGGTTTTGCAGCGATTTATAGTCGACACACAGAGCATACTGAAACAGCTGTTCTTAAATCTTGCTTAGCTGTTTTCTTTGTTTATACTCAGGCTTTTGTAAGGAAACTAGAATAGTTCCTGGAAAAAAATCCACATCGCAACTGTCCTGCTTTCAACAGAATATTGATGTGAGAACATTTTTTAAATGCTTTGTATTGCTTAAGGGTTCTTTAGTGTCAGACCTTTGACAACTTGACAACATGACAATTTATTTTTCTCCTAATATGTGGCATTTATCATAGTCTAACTGCAAAAGACAAAACATAAAAAATCTATCTATAATCCCATCATATGTAGTTCTAACTGTCACGCCCTCTACATCTAGAGGGCGCTGCTTCTCTGTCCTGTTTCTAGTTTCTCTGTGCTTGTTCATCGGGTGTGTCTTGTTGTCTGGGGCTATATATTTCCGGGTCTCCCTTTTCTCCTTGCTCGGCATTTGGATTGGTTGGCGAGAGGCTCGCCTCAACAGGTCGCCCCACGTCCACTACCTGACTCCGCGAGTGTTTTTTTTTTATTTTTGTTTCCTGGTTTTTGGGAAAAAAAATTCTTCTGGTTCCTGGCTTTCATGCCCCTTGCTCTTCCTATCTGTTGTGAGTCATTTTTTTATGTGTTTGTTCCCCTGTTCCATCAGGGTTTATTTTTGTTGTGCATGCTTTTTTACGTGTTTTGTCTGGTTTTTTGTCTCGCTCCTCCGGAGCCCCACCTGGCCCCCCCTTCCTCTACTCAATAAAGGTTTACCCCGGAGGAGGGGGTAGCTCTCAGCCGTGGACTCCTGGAGGTTTCCTTTCAGTTAAATGAGGTTTTTCCTCTCCCCAGTGCTGTGCAGCTCATTTATTTTTTGGATGTCAGGAGCTGCCCTATCACACCCTCTATATTTAGAGGGTGCTCCTGCTCTGTCCTGTTCCTAGTTTCCCTGTGCTTCACTTGTTCTTCTGGTGTGTCTTGTTGTCTAGGGCTATATATTTCCGGGTCACCTTTCCTCCTTGCTTGGCATTGGGATCGGTTGTCGAGCGGCTCGCCCCAACAGGTCGCCCCACTTCTGCTACCTGAGGGCTTATGTCACGATCCAACTCCGCCCGATACCTTGAGCCCGGAGCGAACCCCCGTGTTTGCTCCGTTCCTGCCGCTTCGCATAGGGTCTTCTCGTCTTGCTGGTCTCTCTCCATGGCTAGACTCCGGCTTCCGTGACACTAACAGCATAGTTCTTGGGAGATACCAATATTGCTGATTAGGATTTATATATATATAAAATTTTCAGACCACCCTCAGGCATTTATGACAAAGAATGTGTTTGAGGTATTTTGCAGCGAAATAAGACACATTTGCAATGTTGCAGTTCGTGAGCATCTTACTTCAGTCGCTTTCTGCTGTGCAGAAATCTTGTCAAGAGCTTGATAGATGCTGTCCAATTTCTTGTCAGGGAGCTATTAGAGGATGTCTGTTAAGTTTCTGGATTTGATAGCAATCTCACAGACAGGTTCTGACTGTGCTGCTGTCAGGAATTTAGCTGATGTGTGTGCAAGAAGAATACTAGTTTGTAAAATTAATATGCTGACCATGTTAGACTGCCCTGGTAACAAACAAAATTAGCCATTCTGATAGAGACTTTATATATTTAAAAGGAGGGATACCAACAGACAAAACCTGAATTACAGAGCTCAAAATCTTATTTTCTTTAAGTGCACTTAAATACTGTGGGCATGTTTTTTTTTCATGTTAAGTGGATATATTTTTTATGTTGAATGTTTGGATAAACAAAATAGATTTAGGAACAGAAATGAAATAAAATCCAAGAAATTGGTGCAATTGGTCTTTTCACCTTGATTTCTTTATTTGGAGACACTAAACATAATTTTCATAGTTCTCAGTGGGTTAAAATGTAATCTAGTTGATGCAATACCCCCCAGAATGTTATTATGAGTTTTAGTTAACTTAGTTAACTTAGTTTTAAAAATTTGCCATGGACAGTACCTGGAAAGTGTGCAATGTGCTCAGATATATTTGTCCAAACCCTTTATTTAAAGAATTCATTTTTACATTACATTAAAATCACATGAAAGGAAGCAGCCTTTATTTATAAACAGAACAGTCAATAAAATAATTTGAAATATTTAAAAAATGTTTTAGTACATTCACATATATTTAACAACTGATACATGGATTTCATTGAAAGACATTGAAGAATTCTTTTGGAATAAGCAATTTAAGATGGTTGGCATTAAAACTGACTTATATTTGTCACTTCTTTCTTCAGCTTCTCCAGGTCAGTCTGAACCCAGAGGGCTGTGTTACATATTGAGAGTGGAACTGGATGAATACTTGGTGAGAGGAAGATGTGAATGGAGCAATGCTTGTTTCCTGTGGGACAAAACACAAAAGCTGCATTAATTGTTTGCTCATATGTAATAATGTACTCATAGGCGTGACTCACGCTGCTGTTATTGCACCAATGTACTTCTTTTAGTATGTATGCAGCCCAGTCTGTCAGCAGTACATCTACTCCATTTTTGAAACTTGGGATAATTTGTGTGAAACTCCACTGTGATACAACATAATTAATATTCCTGCAGACAAATGTTTCTGCTTTTTTCCTTGAGTAGAATTGCACTGTTACCGTTAAGATAACGTCATTGAAGTAAACTAAGTATCAAAACAAATGTATCAGTCTATCCATGTACAATTATAGAAAAATAAGTTTACATGTTTTGGGAAATCATTCCAAAACAATTTACTACAGTAATTCAATTGCTTTTATGTTTCTGATATTTCCCATTGGCCTTTACCAATCATGGCCTCCTAATAATTCCCATCTTAGAATTGGCTTTATCACTCTGTTCTCCTTCCCACTGATAGCTGGTGTGTGGTGAGTGTACTGGCGCACTCTAGTTGCCATCGCATCATTAAGGTGGATGCTGCACACTGGTGGTGGTGGAGGGGAATCCCCATTATCTGCACTTTGAGTGGAGTGTCCAGAAAAGCAATAAGTGTAAGGAATAATTATTATTATTATTGTTGTTACAGATTTAGATGTATCACAGTATAATATCACATTAAAAGTATAGAGAGGGGAAAGTACAAAGAAGAAGAGGAGAGGGAAGAAAGAATAAGCTGTGAAGAAGGAGAGGAGAGACAAGAGTCCGAAGGAGTTGGGACTTGAAGCTTGCACCAGGCAAGAGCCCCCACTATATGATCATCCAAACCAAACCTGACTTGAGCTCAGTATTTGAACTTTACTAGAGAGAGCATGCTATTCTCTGTTTTTAAGAAACTTGGGTTTCCTGGGTGAAAGATACCTCGGTTGGAAACGTCTTTCCTGCTTAGGGTGCATTTTTATGCATAGGGATATAGGGTCCCATTTATATTCTGGCATCCAGGGTCCAGAGAGAGAGATTTAACTGCAGGTTGCATTTAGTTATGTATTTAGTTAGAAGGCTTATCTCTTTTGTGCCCTCTGTAAGCATAAATAGTTTAATGCTTAGCAGCAGTCTGGGGTTTTCTGGGTGACCAGAATGTTAGGCCTCTGAAATGCCTTGTTTCTGTACATAGTCTTACTTATGTGTTTTATGTTTTGTTGTGTGAAATGCAGTTTGTGTTGTCATTGTAAAAAAATATGTTTATCCAAGTGTCCCTGGATTGTTACTCCTCTCATCAAACCTGTGCCCGAGAACAAAGAATCCACATGCCTGTAATTATACCAAGTGCTCCAGTATATTCTAGAGCCGGTGTTCTTAACCTGGGGTTCGCAACCCACATAGTCCCAAGGGGGTCGCACAAAAGGCAACAGAAACAGAATCGACCAAAGGTTGACACACTAGGGCGGTAAACAGGACACATACGCTGTTTCAGGGTGGTTACCCATCAAAGGACAATAACAGAGGTAAACAATTAACTATTATATACACCTGCATGGTTAAGACTATTTAAATTAGCAGGGTGACTTAGTGGTCACTCTGCAAGCCCACAGACCATCTCCAGGCCACAACTCCCAGCCTGCTCTGCGGTGCGCCCGGTGAGGGCGCTACATTAATTTCTGTCGGGTGGGCCACGATTGCGTTTATATTTGTAGCACTTTTTTTTAGTGCAAGGTAGTCGTGATTAGCCTAGCAATGGAGGGTTTTTTAATATGTGGCAGAGCAGCTAGCATTGATACCAGTGTCAAATGGTACTGTGTCTAACCGCATTGGGTGTATGGCAAGAGATGTGGAAGAGCAGGTGATCACTAAGATAAAATCTAGTGTGTATTTTTCTTTACAACTTGATGAAACACTGATGTCTCCGGAGATGCACAAATGCTTGTTTACAACAGTGTTGTTGAAGAGGGAGAAATTAATGAGGATTTTTTGTTCTGTTGTCCTCTTCCAGAGTGCACCACTGGCGATCAACTTTTCGTTTTGTTGGACACATATGTACGTGACCATGAAATTGACTGGACAAGTGTGTGAGAATCTGCTCAAACTGTGCACGAGCTATGACTGGCAATCACAGTGGGCTAGTCACGAAAGTACAGGCCGTTGCTCCGTTCGCTTTGTGGACACATTGTATGATTCATAGACAAACACTTGCAGCTAAGAAAATGCCCCCCGAACTCAAACAAGTAATTGATGAAGCTGTTCGTACTGTAAATTCCATCAAGGCCAGTGCAACAAGTGCATGACCTTTAAAGGTCATTCCAAAAATTAAGCAAAGGAGGACTGGAGAGGCAGCCTTTTGCTACTATGCACCCAAACTGTGGAATAGTATCCCTAAAAGTATTAGGGAGGCTGGCTCTGTGGATATTTTTAAATGCCAGCTCACAACTTATTTTTTACTCTTGCTTTTACTTAATTTTTCAGTGCTATTTGTATTGTTTGTGCATGTTTTTTTAAAATTTGTTATTGTTGCTTATTTTAACTTGCTTAAAGTGTTAATTTAGTTTTTTGTAACAAGCTCTTTGAGGTGCTGTATAAATAAAATAATTATTAAGTGAGTAGGCTTACAATTTATGCAACGTGATGATTTTTAAATCTCTGTGTGTGTGGAGGGGTCACGAAATTTTTTTAATCCCAAAAAAGGATCACACTCTCAAAATGGTTAAGAACCCCTGTTCTAGAGAAATCACTTACAAGTTGGGGGTTATGAATAATTATTTCACTTATTGACTAAACCGCTTAGTCAAATCCTGATTTTCATCACTTTTGTAACCCCCATTTGTGACATTATAATAATAATAGTAATAATAATTATTATTATTATTATTATTATTATTATCCAAAGGTAGCCACACATTCTACTAGCATGTGCCATTCACGGTATACTACCAGTTCATCAACACTGTTGATGTCCAGTGTTACTCAGCACAATGAGTTTAATTGTTATATCTATTCAATAAAATGTCAGTGCACACTCTACCGCAGTTTGTGAATTTATTGCATTCCTAAGCTGTTGTTCTGTATGTTTCAATATTCCTGTCCTATGGCTTAACTCTCTCCTTGAAAGTAGTCAGGAATTACTACCACACTGCATGGTTACATTGTGGCATCTTGTGTGCTGAAAAGAGCATTGTGTCTGCTTCCAGGTGGAAGAGTAATTGTGGTAGAAAAAAAATGTACTCAATCTGTCTTCATCATAATGAACAGAAGAATATGATTTTAGATTTTACATATAAATTGTAGTTTTACAAATTAATAAATGCGACCTTAAATCAATATATAAATTGTGTTATTCATCACACAGCTAGATAATGTATTTTTGTGGACTAAGAATTATTTGATTTTGTGCAGCTGATGTTTTTTGTTACTCAATATCTTTTCACAGGTATATTTCTCAGTAGAAATGAATGAGAGAAATATCTATCAGAAAAATATTTGAAAAAATCCTGTTGGGATCCTGTTTGCTTTCTGTAAAAAGTTTTAAAATAATTTCAAAGGCGAGAAGCTTAATGTTCAAATACAGAAGTATAAACTCAACAACCTCAGCAGTCCTTTATACAATTCAATCACAAAAAAATAGTGTCTGAAATGTCATTTCATCAACAGATGGTGCATGTCACGATTGTCATTCCTCCTTAAGAGGGCACTCCAACCCTTTTGTATTTTAGTTTCATTATTACGTTCACCTGCCTCTTGTTCCCCATTTATTATTTAAACCTCGTGTCTCTGAAGCTCAGGGCTCTGCCTTGGAAGACAGACGCCCAGAGGTCCACCTAGCATCAAGTCGCCCCATGTCCGTGGCTTGAGGGCACAGGCTTTCGAACAGCGTTTTGACCAGCTGAGTCCGGGGCTCGGGCGCTTGGCCTAGTCACTCTATTTTTAACTTCTATGTTCTTTGTTCCATGTCCCCATTCCTTGTTTTTATTCTTGTCGTCATCTTGGATGGACCTCCCGGTTTTGGATTTTGAACTGCACTCTGGTTTTCCTATTTGGACTGTTTAGGATTTGTTTGCCTGCACCACGCCCACTGAACACCAGACCACAGCCTTCACACCCCCCTGTGTCATCCTGTCCTGATCCTGCCATCTTTCCCCTGGTGTCGTACTCCAGTCACTTCCAAATTATACAGTCTGCACAGGGTCCTAAACTACACACTTCACAGGAGTCAGGACTAGCTCCCGTTACAGTCCACAGCATGATTATTGTATTTAATAAACTATGTGACAGTAATATAATGGAATTAAAATATCATTTTTTTATTTATAACGTGTAATAGGTTGCATATTCACTGAATATGTTGTTTAGGTAAAAAGTTTCACCTGTATCTGTGCTCTGTTGTTCATAACAATGAAAGAAATGGCAAAGGTGATGAGGAGCTCATATTATTTGCAGAGGCAGTGCAATAGAATAGGCTTTCCAATAAAGGAAAGCTTAATAAGTAGATTACCAGCTGTGTTAAAAGGTATTAGCAATCATGATTTCATTAATTAAAATGTGACATTAATTGTGTCATTAAATGAAATTAATGTGTAATCATCGTAACTTAAATAAGATGTGATAAATATGGGCACCAATCTGAAAGTTTGACCTTCCCATAAACAAAATAGCAAATAATTCAAATAGAAAACATTATAATCATATGGTATTTTACATTTAAAATTTTAATTTTTTCTTACCACTCCACAATATGGTCCAATAGGTTGTGTATTTGAGTTTGGTCCATCATAAAGCTTCAAATAGTTGTTCTGACAGTCTCCTGGGTCATCAATATTGATGTAAAAGAAAGTCACAGTAACAACTCGTCCCACTGGTGCTGTGATGGTCCACTCGCAGTCTGTGCCATTACTGTAGGTCCCTGGATAGTTAGGACTAGCAAAGGAGCCATGATCCCCATATAGTACACCACCGCATCCTAAACAAAAAGAGCAAGTAAAACAAGTTAGCTGTGTTGATTAAGTAAATCTCCAAGCAGACCAAGCAAGAAATATAGTCACTCAGATGCAGCAATTTAGGCTCACAAAGTACAATGTCTTTCTGAGCTGTCCATAGTGGTTTGCAGGAAGGTGACTTAAGGGCAACAGAGAAAATTGCAGGCATTTGTAAATGGGTTAAGTGCAGGCATTCACATCTGGGAGCAACATTTGATATAATTAAATAGGTAGAGAACGCAGTAGAAGGGATCTCTTGACAAAGTTCTCTGGGTAATCCCAATTTTTAAGATAGACCAGTTGTGAATAAAAAGAATCGCAACTAAAGCGAACAATGAGGTTATGGTTCTTGCCTGTCAACTTAGAGTTTACTAAAAACTATAAGGTTATGTTGTGAAATCATTTCCTAGTGGTTAGGGAAAAGGTTATTTCGAGATATGTAAGGGAAGTTGCATTGTTAAATCGCCCAACAAATATGTTTTGCGACCAACAATTAACTCACTTTCCAAGAAGCCAGTTTGCTCCAGTGGGAAAATTGGTGGGCGCTCTCATTTGGATGAAGTAACTTTAGTTGACAAATTAGACTGAAGAAACTCTGTTAGGTTTTGACAGAAGGGGAAACTATTTACTGTAATTGAAGTGGATTATGGACTAGATTAGGCAGGGAAGGTGATTCTATAACACCAAAGTTGGTCTGGCCTCAGCCCACCCCTGAGATCCATAATGCAGTTATACTGTATTCTGCTTCAGATTATAAGTAGTCCAGAAAACTGACTATTGAATGGTTAATGTGTATAGGTCCTCCAACACCACACTACCAGTTAAGAAAGATCTGTCACAGGGGCTCTTTTCTTTACATAATATCTATGTTTCTCCCCCTTAGAAAAAATCAGTTTTAGCTACTCCATTTTTCTTAGGGTTTTGTAGATCTGTAATCAGTTGTTCAGTGTGCCATCTTACCAGTTGGTGTGGAAGTCCAGGTGATCTCAAAACCATTTCGAGCATTTGAGAAATCACTCTTAAAGTGGAGGTACAGCAGGTTGCTCATGGGGAAGACAGGGCTAGGAAGTGTCTGGCCACAGTATCTACCCAGCAATGGGGCATTGGAAGTGCTACCATTTTTGATCTGCAACAACAAGTGATATGATTGGGGGTTAAGTACTGTAAGTCATTTGTATATCCAATATTTAATTTTTTTGTCTCTATACTATGCATGTCCTACACTTTGTTACTTATGCTTCGAGAGGGATTTGTGTGGCGTATTAAACCCTTCAATTTTCTGAATTCTGATTTTGAGGAAAAATAAAGTTATGCAAGGTGTACACTGCTGAGAGTGGAGTTGACAGACAAGTACAGTAGGAGGTAGAACGTCTACTTCTAAATCAGAATTTGTAGAGAATCATGTGCTATACCAGGTACCATCCTTTGGATACAATGTTAAATCAATATATCACAAAATAAGCACTTGGATCAGTGATTGACTCCTTACTGATTCATGAAACAAGAAAAAGAGGAAGTAAAAACAACGCAGTAGGAAGTCACACAATATAAGATATAATTTGAAACCCATAATCAGTATGAGTCAGTGAATTACAGCTCCATTGTGTTACTGATGTCTAGGGTTATGCCACTTTAAGAAAAAAACGACATTTAAATTGTGACAAAAACAAAATAATTTTAACTGGCTTTGCTCATACATATTTGTGTATGTTTGCTCTTTAATATCCATATTGATATTCCGAACTCCATGGGGAAAGCACATAGACATCATTTGGGTCAGGGTTAGATGTGTTCAATATTACAACTCGATAAACTGAGATTAGTTTTTGACTATTTCCAAAAACAACCCCTTTGCAGGAGATTGTTTAACCACCCTTAAATCACAGTGTGAAAATAGTGTATATGTGTTAATACTGTAACCTATATTAAGTTGGAGAAGACTGGAGATCTGTGAGTGTCCTCAGTATTTAGAATTGTCTCTTTACCAGATCGAATGTATCTGTTTTAGTCACTGAAGGGAAATATATGGCTTTTCTCCTGAGTATTAGGACAAGCATCTAGCAGGCATCTACAAAACACATCTTCAAAACAATTCCTATTATTATGCAATAAATCCTATTATTTTAATTGCTATTAATATGCAGTAAAAACTAATTTTAAAAATGAACAAGTAATAGGTTTTTCCATGATGATTAAAGAAGAAAGAAAACACAACACACAACACAACAGCTGAAATATTGTGTTTTCTTTCTTCCCTTTTCAGCATGGAATAAACCTATTACTTGTTCCTTTGCAGTTTACGCATGGTGATGCAGCTACCCACCTGAACTAATAAAACAAATTCCTGCTTGAGCAATATTGTGTGCAGAACATACTATAAAACACCTATTCCAGCTATGCTCAGGCTTTGCTTATATCGTAGACATTAAGATCTCCTGTAATGTGATATACTGCATATAGTGATATTATTCACTTTAATTTAAGATAAATGTTTGGTATAACTAACTTTGAATTTCCTGTTTTACACTTCTAGAACCTCTACCCATTTTTCTACCCAAGGTTGACAGATACGGGTCAGAAAACTGCGGCTATGTCCTGCCAGACATGACTCACCTCCAGGAAGTCATAGGCACAGGAGGTATGTGTCTCTAGGTCAAAGCTGTTGAAGAAGAGGGAGATGGAATTGTTCTCAGGAGCATGGAGAATAATTTCACACTCAATATTGTGAGGGTACATATCTGGCCATCCAGGGCTCTTCAAGTATCCAAAGGCCTGCTCATACTCCCTGCTGCAGCCTGGAGTGCAACACAGAAAGTTTTTTTTGAATATCTTATATATTACAGCAAAGAATAGCTACAGTAATTAAAAACAAATGATGTGAATGGCAGTCTCTTTCAAAAGTTTCAAAAGTAATATTTTCACCGTACAGATACAAGATCATTTGGAGAAGAAAACATTTGGAAAACTAAAAATATTGTCTGTATTTTATGATTTACATTGCTTGAAGTACATTATCCACTTCTGATTCTGATAATCCATCCATTTTCTAATCACTTCTTCCAGGGAGACCAGAGTCCAGAATTGAACCCAGTTTCCCAGCACTGCAAACTATAATGTCACTGTGCCACCTGATTCTGATAATAAGAATCTTAAATATTGATTTACTTTTTCTTAAGAAAATGGTACTTGTGTGTGAAGAACAGGAGCAAGTCTGCAGCAAAATAAGCCTGTATAAGATAATAAGATATTTGAGTTGCAGCAAAATTTTAAATTCTAATGTCTAATGTATTCTGATGTTAATATATTTCACAGATAAACTTCATGCACATTTTTCCGTTTTCTGCACTCAACCAACGCGTTGACTATTTTTGTTGCTGTAGATTTTTTTACCCAGCTGGAAATCTTTTGCCCTGTTAGTAATAGTAGAGTAGATAAAACAGGTAACCTGCCATTAGAAAGTTCAGGTGGGTATAAACCTATTATTTGTTCCTTTGCTGCCATTAGAAAATATACTTATCATGAATTCTAAAAACTTACTTGCAATCTGATATGTCAGACTGAAGCCATTTCCATTCATATACTCATCAGATTTGAAGCTCACAAGAACAGTGCGGCCATAGGAGTAGAAATCAGGCACTGTAACATCAGTCCCACAGAACTTGTGCGACTGACCATAGTCTCCCTGTAAGACAGTGAAATAAGCAGCTCCCCTTAATGTATGTGTGCCACTGTATCTACTGTAAATACTGCAGCAACAATACAACAGCAGTGTACAGTAACAGACAGAAAAATATTGCAGCAACAATACAACAGCAGTGTACAGTAACAGACAGAAAAATATTAATAAAGTTTGCTTTTACCAGTTATAAAAGTAATACTAAATGTATAACAGAACACAAATTTACTTTAAAATCCCATGCAGCACATAGCTGAGCCCACATTCTTCATTATAAGTGTGTTATAATTTTACAAGAAACTTCTTTGTCAGCTCCTGAAAACTCCTGCATTTTATTCAGTAGATCCCTGTGAAAGACAGATATGGCCAACAACCAGCATTAATATTATTTCCTTACCCCTGGCCAGTCTTTGAACTCCAGGTAGTTTTGGGCACAGTTCTGAGTGGACTGCAAGTGGAAGTGCTGTACCGAGAGCCTGACATGCTCCTGTGTGGGCGCATCCAGTGTCCAACGGCAGTTGGTGAAGTCGGGGTAGTTGTTGGGGTGCTGGGGGAATGTGATGGTCTGGGGGGAAGTAGTGGCATTGAGAAGTCCTCCACAAAGCACTGGGAACAAACAGGTTAACTGGTCAACCATGCCTGGTACTTAATGAGTGCATTTAACTGCTTAAAATCTGTTCTTTGTAATTTATTAGTGCAATAAAACACTAATGTATATGCTAAACAGAACAGAAATCAGTAACATATGATGCTTTCTAGGGCTCTTGAGACTATTTTTGATATAAACTAATAATCTCCAGCAATTTGCTTCTTTCTCAAGTACTTTAATTTTCCCAAGACAGATTAGTAGGATCTCTGTGAATAAAATATGGAATAATAGATTGATGATTCCTTCCAAATGTTTTTGTATGTTCCACACTTCCAGCATAGCCTCATACAACATTAGAAAACTTTTAAAAAACATTAAGCAAAAGGAGGAAAAAACTGACATTCTAAATAACATGATAGCATTATAGTACAAGTGTAAACGAACAAGTAAAGGTTTATTCCATGCTGAAAAAAGAAGAAAAGAAACACAATGTTTCAGCTGTGCAGCCTTCTTCGGTTGTGAAGACAGTACAAGCACTTTCACATTCGATCTACATCATAAGTATCTGAACTGAAGTGGATAATCATATACTGCTTCAAACTGAACAAGTGTTACTAACAATCAGTACCACAAGTGTATAAATTACAGAAAACTGAAAGTACCTGTTAACACATTCCTTAAAACAAAAAAGTCTAATTAGATTTTAACCGTTCTAGACTACCAATTAAGGGAAATTATAATCTGGTTATTATGATTGTCTCAAAATGACAGAGAGGAGTCGGGAAGAGTTTAAACTTGAAACATGCGCCAGGCGCCCCTACTTCATCACCCAAACAAAACCTGACTGTAGCTAAGTATCTGAAACATGCTAGAGAGAGCTTGCTATTCTGTTTTTAGGTAACTTGGGTATGAGTGTCATATTTAGTAGATGTCTGGGGGTTTTCTGGGTGATTAGGATGTTAGGCCTCTGATACACCTTGTTTGTACATTCTGTAAATATAGTTGTGTTCCATGTTTCTTATGAAGCATAGACTAATGAAGCTTGTGTGACAGCAGCTGTAAGAACTTACAGTTCCTGACTAACAATAATAAAACTACAATATTAAAACATTTCCTCCTAACACATGGCTAGTGGTACTCCCCTCCAGAGCACAAGGACCTTATCATGTATCATGCACCTTCTCAGAACCAGTATTTTAAGTCCCAAGAAACCTGCCCACGCTCTCGCACCACTGATCCTGCCTGTTAAGTCCCATGTACAGTACATTTCTTTTCAAGGTAACCTAGGGTCCAATTATGAAGTTATAGGTGAGAGATGCTGCATTAGTTTGCTTGTTCCCATATCCAGTGATGCCACGAGAGGGAGTGTGAACAGTCTCACTACAATGTCCACATTTTTTTAGCTGTGGTGACAAAGATCAACCAAAGCAGACAAAAAAAATGTTTCCAAAACTAGCTATAATGAGTAATGATTAATGAAATGCTACATAGTGCAAGCTATCCAGGCTGAAAACATGAGCTGGGTAATTATCTGCAATAAGCCGTTGCCTGTTTTAGTGTATGGAGTCCTGAGCTTTCTAACTCGGCAGGTAAAATTTCCTCTTTCTTTGCACCTAAATACTACAGAGCTTTCAGGGCTGGAGAACAAACAATGAGGTGTCAGTGCTTACAGTCCACTGCCGTGAAGGTGGCGTTGAAGCCGCTGAAAGCAACAGAGCCATCTGTGATGAATCTGATGGTGAGGAAGTTGTTCGTCGAGGTGAAAGAAGCAGGCACAATGGTCCCACAGAAGGTCCCCACCAATGGGAAGTTCTCATTGTCTCCATCATAGATCTGGAGAGAGGAGGACACAGAAGGGACCCAGTGGTGAGTAAGCATTGGGATAATACATGCTGTTGAAGCCATTGGTACTTCTATCATCATTTCATACCGTTATAATTAATTGCTACTATGATCTTACATACAGGGACATACAGTATATAATTTCTTACCTTCACACCAACAGAAAAAGCCACTGATTAGAATATTGCAGTAGCGAAAAACACACATGTACTGTATATTAATATATGTTTATAAATACTTAGTGCATAGTGTATAAATTAAGGTAATCAATTTCTTTGTACAAACACCTGGTTCTGTGGAATGTGGTCTGGTACTGTACTTGAACGAGAGAAAGAGATGCAGGCAGAGCGCAAGCTCAAGTCTTTTCATTCTGCTTGCTCTGTTGTAGCAGAGCCGAGCAGGAATAGGAAATGTGATGATGCATTTCCTTACCTTCACATAGTCATATCTGCAGGAGGTTCCCGATGGTGATTCCAGGTGGAAGGAAGTGAAAGTCAAGTTGACCACCTTGTTGGGAGGCACTACAATGTTCCACAGGCAGTCCAGTCCAGCCTCATACTTACCATCATAGTTAATGTCAGGGGAGCCAAACATGCCAGTGAGACTGGTGAGGTATCCCCCACAGCCCTGCTGTGGTCCTGAACAGGAAAGGGATAAGAAGAGGCAGGTGAGAACTCCAAGTCCACATCTCTTGACATACACGGCCAGTTCAAACGAACAGGCTGAACATAAAGCCCACAAAGCCTTTTGCAGCACACCATTCATCAACAAAACTCATTTTCATTTAGACACCATGTATGCTGTGCTCATAGTTACAATTCAACATTCATTATCACAACTCATTCGCGTGTCCTCTACCAAGTATTTTATAGTTTTACACACTTGCCCTGTGCATACCTTGATTACTGAGAATACCACTCTGAAGATACAAAGTACTACCCTAACCACATTTCATTACTCAACACAGTGTTTGTTAAGACAGAATGGGCTTGACCATTCTCATCAAAACACCTTTCCTAATAAATAAAACAAATTCAAGAAGGCACTTTATTTTACTTTTCAGTCATTGTGAACCTCAAAATTAACTTTTGATTAATTTTGTTAGTCTGTTACAACTTTCCACATTTTCCACATAACATTTTCTAAATTCTGTAGGTCTCCAGCACACCCACAAGGGGACAGTGGTGCTTCAGAAATTCAGCAGCATAATGAGGGAAATGCAGAGCAAGACACAACTATTGCTGTTTTCAGTCCTGAAGCAGGAGTTTTTATTACAATTCAATTGAAGCTTTATTTTTATAAGAGTAAAATCATCGGACAACACGCCAAAGCAAATAAAATTAACATAAGAAAATCTAAAGAAATGTACAAAAGACATATCATACAATATTTACATATTCTGTAAACATATGTTAACATATTACAACTCAATGACAGAAATGTTACCACTCTGTAGCCTGATCTCATGAGACCTTATCAGTAAATAAGTCTGGATTGGTACAGTAAGTAATGGAATGGGAGAACCCTGAGGAAAACCAATTTGCTGCAGCAAATGATGTTGGTGGGCCAGAAGGTGGCACTCATTAACCTAGACCAGAGTTTCTAAGGCAGTGGCCCTGTGTGGTGATCAGGCACTCTGTGGAGCAAAAGGAGCTGTAATTTGGAATGAGATGTTAAAGGAAAAACCTGAATTCTTGGTCATTAAAGATCCCATGGAACTTTTTGAAAGAGTTGGAATGTTAAATTCCATGTCCTGGCTATATACAAGACTTCTATATTCAAGTTCAGGTGGGTAGTTGCGTCAGCATGCGTAGTCTGCAAAGGGACAAGTAATAGGTTTATTCCACACTGAAAAGAGAAGAGAGAAAACACAACGTTCTGGCTGTGAAGCCTTCATCACACACCTGAAGAAGGTTTTGCAGCCGAAACGTTGTGTTTTCTTTCTTCTATATTACACCATAGTATAAAATATCCAGGCTCCCTAGCATTCTGAAAAGATTTTAAGGTTGCAAAAGCTTTTTCTTATTCTTTTCTTTGTTCTAATGGCTGAAGAAAACAATCAAATCTTAAATAGCCTGATTAGACAAACCTGCAAGCTCAGACATTGGCAGAAAAGTCAGACCTCATGTTTGCATGGCTTTGGAACTGATTTCATGTTTGAGTGCATCTGCAGCCCAGTACCGTAAAGTACAGAAATGATCAAATAGACTGCAGAGCTATTCTGATTTTCTGTCTGTTGTAAATGTACCCTACATTTAACATACATTCAATTTACATTTGTAATGTATTTTTTTAACCATAACATCTTGAAAAAAAATAAATACTCCTCTCAAACAAAATGACAGTAAAAACTGAAATTTAAAATGAAAAATCACAAAGAAACATGAAAATGGGCTTAAAGATTTTAACCTAATCACACAATTCTGCATGTTTGTGCAAATACTTACAATTGAATATTATACTGGATAAAACAGAAGCAAATATCATTCATTACATGATACTAGAAAAAAAACAATTAGTGGGACTGTGATAAATATAGTTACACTTCACCATGTTGATTATAAAATATCTTGATTGATAATTTGTATATATTTTTATAAAATCCTAACTTAAAAAAAATAGTTTATAAAGCAAATGAAATCACTTTAAATCTGTATCTTAAGTTCTTGCAGGAGGTGTGTTCTTGGGGCTTATGTCTGTTTTATGTCTTACATCGAAGCTACAAATTGCTGTTCCCCAAACCTAGATGTGACTCAAATTCCCATTATTGTTGTTTCTCCACAGTAGCCTCACAGAAGTGCCCTGCTCATATTTGCTTATAATCATAGCACATACCAGTATATATCTGCTGAAAAATAACATTAAGCCGTAAGAAGCCTTCGATTATTTTCTCAGTTGCTGAATATGACCTAAGGGAACCAGCATGCAGAGAATGAGAGGGTAGCATTAAGAGTTAATGCATTCATCTGCTAGATGTCGTACACAGTGCATCATTTCAGACTGTTAAAAAAATGCTGTTGCAACTGCAATAAAAATAATCACCCTAATCTGTTCAGCAATTTTATTTTCTCTGTCTAGTGAGCCAATAAACTTTAAGCCAGCTGGAGACAGATGTAGGTTCAGTCCACTACTGACTTTGAACAAAAGAACTGTAGAGCTTTAAAGGAGCAGCCACTGAATGTGCATTAAATCTCACTGTGATACGAGGACACAGCTAGAGGAGGAAACAATTCTGTTGTGAAAGGCTGTGAGATTAAGAAAATCCAAAACTTACTAAGAAAATACTGTGAAACAAAGCTATTTAAATTGAGATTTCTCACTGTAATTCAGACAACAACCTTTTCTTATATAAAAAGCAGTTTCTTATTTGGCATATATGATGATAACTGATTGTGACTTGATGGAAGTACTGGAAGATCAAAAATAAGCTCCAACTAAATAAATCACTTTGAGAAATATACTGTATTCCACATTCATTATTCCACTGTATACAGCAAGCCGTTTGGTGGAGCAAACTTAGTAAAGAATACGACACAACACCTGCATCCTACCTAGAAGCTGAAACCACAGCCCTATGGGCCAGAACGCAGAACACTAACCACTCTGGTACTTAATCACTGTTGCCGCATCACTACCACTGTACAGTATGTATGACTAACCTAAACCAAATGAAAAAGATGGGTCAAGAGGCCAACTTTCAATTATAGCGTTTCATACAGTAAGTTCTTATAATTCCAATCTTTAAAAAGAGTGCTCTGCTCCTGGATACAAAGACATTTTAACTTCCCCAAAAACACATTGTTGCTGCTTTGTACAAGGCTAACTGCAAATCCCAGTCCAGCATCTGCCTTTGTCAGGAAAATATAGACAAAACCAGGCAATCATGCTACTACAATGCACCCTGGAAGAAAGCATCCACATCAGAGAGGATGACCAATTTGTAATTTATGCCATTCCATTAAACCCATATACTGCATAAAACAATAAAAAAGAAAATGCATCAAAAATACACAAAGAGCCCCAGGAGATAGTCACACAATGAGACACACCAGGCAATCCATTTCACTAGCATTTCCATGTTGTAAGTGCCATTGGAGTGCATGTGATTTATTGTGCACTTCATTACATGGCCATAAATACATGGCACCAGATTTAGCATTCCACCATTTATCCAGTGATACTTTGAGTGTGTTTAGCTCATTTAACTCATTAATGTAAATCAAACAAATTTAATTTTCATTAGATGATACATACCTATCTTAAGCTAATTCTTTTTATATTAGATGTTTAATGAAAGGTTTACTGTGGTCTTGATTTGACATGAGATAAGGATAAAAGGTACAAGACAAACTGAACAGTATTGCACATCTATGCAGTATGAATTCCTACAATTTTAGGAGACAGGGTTAAGTTGATTCAGTCATTCTTTTGGCCATTTTTTTTTTAGTTTCATTTCATTACATTTCAGAGTAGCCAAGGGCTTATATCCCAGCCCATGGGAAAAGAGTCATTAAATCTGAAAATGTTAATTTCACAAGAAGGAGGGAGTCTATGGTCTTGTAAATTAATTTGCCTACTATCTGGCTTTCTAATCTCTGAGATCATTAGCTCTTTTGGCTGCACATAGAAAAGCTGTATAACAAAGATCACCCCCAGGTGCCATCTGTCTCCTTTCCTAACTGAACACCTCTTTCTTCTTTCTCTTATAATTTTGGCAAGTGCGACAGTATTACTACAAAGACGTTGGCTTATTAAACACAAAAACATTCAGAAACACATACTGTATCTCAATGTTCCTTTTATAGCAACCTAAATTAAGAAAATTAAATCACATTTGCATCCCAAATAAGAGATACTTTTTCTGAAGGGTACTTTATTCTGTAATTAGTCTTTTCTGTACTACATATATCATCCATTCATTTTCTAACCACTTTATTGAATAAATTCAATGGAGAAGGAGTCTATCCTGGCCAGCACAACATATACCCAACATTAAAAATGAAAATACAATCAACAGCAAAACATAGAAGACCCAACTTTATTGTGTAAGTGTGTGTAAAATGTGTTATTCAAAATGACTTTAAAAAAAAATAATATAAAGCCCTGAATTCACAGGAGATAGAATGTGAGAGAGCTCTTGAGTAGATCAACCAGTATAGTACAGAAATTGCTGGATTGAATCTGGGATATATTATCCTTGACTACTGTGAGGCTGCAGTGCTGTAGGTGAGAACTACATCATTCCTCCAATTGCTTAAGGAATTTTGAAATACTACTACCAACAAAAAAAAGTCATTGAGAAAGAAAATTTTCCCATAATATCTTCCTACATTGTACTGGACATTATGGGATTTCAGAGGATTTCCTGTCATTTGATCATCTTTTCCATTTGGGGTTTTCTGTTTGTTCTACATGAGTAATGGGTGGATATGGGAGGGGAAGTATCTTACAACATCTATAAGACACCTTCTTTTTCTTCCACTGTTTCTAAACATTCCCAGCCAAAGCTCTCCATCTTGAATACCACTTATTAGGTGCTACAGTTGATACTGAAGTTAGCCTATAAATTTGTCTGTCTGACACATTATTAAATTAT
This sequence comes from Atractosteus spatula, assembly GCF_055471065.1. Classification (NCBI taxonomy): domain Eukaryota; kingdom Metazoa; phylum Chordata; class Actinopteri; order Semionotiformes; family Lepisosteidae; genus Atractosteus; species Atractosteus spatula. The sequence continues at coordinate 39,026,930 of NC_142711.1, forward strand.
TAAATCTTTAGTTCATAACACATAGATGGCTTGTTTTACAACTTCATAATTATTAGTAATGCTACAAAAATTATTAGGCTGACATTAATTTCAATAAGGACAGTCCTCTCTAAATAAAGTGCAAAACCCTTAACCTAGTGAAAAATGGGATAAGGAATACTGATGGCAGGCAATTGCATCAGCTTTTGGTTTTGTAACAGTGACAGACCTTTTTCTTTTGGGATTTAAAGACTCTGGAGTTCAAGGTATATCATCTTTAGCCAGATGGGATGGGATGAATGCTTTGAAACAATTTTCTTTTGGTTTTATCTTTGAAAGGCCTTTTGTATTATATTCTTCTAACTGCTGTTTCATAAGCACAAAGAACACACTTTTAATCTGCAGCAGGATTCACGGGAATGTGAATCTTGGCAGCAAGCAAAGAAGTCAATGTCTTTTTTTAATTATGGTGAAAAAAATCCTTCCTTTCAAGCCACACCACATGGAAGTCAGTAATTGGCTGTGGACGGCTATGAGTCATACAACAAATATGCCCTCCCTCAGTTTGTCATAACCACTGTGGATTGAAACACGTAGCACAGTTTGAGACTGGATGGAAAGCGAGTGAGGAAAATTTGAGAGAAATGTCTGGAAATTCAGTGGGGTGTGTCCTTGCTGCCCTATAACAGACCATGTACTAGATCTACTGTACATGAAAAGCAGTGCAGATATAGAAATGTAGGTAAACTTGAGGGGACTACTATATGACAACCCATTTATAATGAGACTTCACTTCTTGAATTGAAAAGGTTTTAATCCTATCTGCCAGTGAATCCAGAGCCAGTTCCTTCTTTTCTTGAGCCAGATGCTATCCACACACTGATAGAGCACCCAGGAAATCCCGGGAATTACAGGCTAGCCCTTTTTATAGTAACTTTGAAACATCTGGTATCCAATACATAATTATAAAATTGCAGATTTTATAAACATTTTGTTGACCATGTTTCTTTTGTGAAAACCAGAATTCATTACAGTTTTTGTATTTTATTGTACTTGTGTTAAATATCTCCAGATGTTGCTTCTCTTTTGCCTATCATTTCAAGAACAAGGATATTCTGTAACATCAACACTACTTTAAGTAGTGTTGAAAAAATGATAGGCGGATCTTTCAGATAAATTTTCCTGGATAAAAAGTTTGAAAAAGAACAGTTCTTTTTATTTTGCTGGCATTTATGCCTCCTTAGGAACAACAGCTTTTTTGGGAAATGGGTTGGCAGTCAGAACTAATTATGTATTTATTTTCTCTAATTCTTTACTTTTTCTCAAACATTTCTTGCAAACTCGGCATACAATAAAACTTGGTGGTAAAAATGTATGTACATAAAAACATAATTATTCACGAAAAAAACAACCTTAATACTTAAGGCCCTCTCTTTGTCTTGGGTTGAGCAGGATGATTGTCTTTCTGGCCACACATCCAGAGAGAATACATCTGTGAATGCTGTCATGAGTCCAAGATCTGGTTTCTGTGTCATGAGTCACAGAAACCAGAGGACATACCCTTCAGGGAGACTGTGCACACTATGAGCAGGGAGGCAGAAATCTTTAGAAAAGAGACAGAGAAAGGTAGGTGACTGTAGGTAGCACCAGCAGGCAAAGAAAACTATGCACACCATACAGGACTGGTGCAGAAAGGTAGGATTTAGGTTTTTGGGGTATTGAGGATCCTTCCAGAAACAGGTAGGTCTTGTACAAGAAGTTCTGCTTGCACCTGAACCAGAGACTCATGGATATATTGGGGTAGCATATGTGTAGAGTAACTGATATACAAGTATGTATATACATTGATCAAGAACTGGTTAACGAACAGCAAAAAGTGAATTTATTGTAAGAGGTTATAATCTCTACCTGGGCTGATGTTAGCAGTGATCTACCACAAGGATCCATTTTAGACTCTTTGATCTTCCTGATCTACTGTATACAATTCTGATACAATTAGCAAGCTGCTCAAATATGCTGATGATAGTAACACAGATGGAGGTACAAACAGAAAAAGTGGTAAGGTAGTTCCAAAAGATGATATCTTAGATTGTGGTTGACACTTGGTAATTGAAAATCAGTACTGATCAGTGCGAAGGATGCAGGATGTTACACACAAAAGGGATCTGAGTGCATATGTATATTCTTCTATGTTTTCACTGAGACAATGTGGGGAAGCAATAAAAAGGCAACAGAATACTTAGGTTCATAAAAAGCATGGAGTTTAAATCAAGGCAGATCATGCTTAAACTCTACAATTAACTAGTACGACCTCATCCACTATGTTCCATTTAGGCCACCATACCACAGAAAACTGAAAAGCTGAAATGGTCTTGTATATAGACATGTCAAGGGAATTAAATCTCTTCAATCTAGAAAAGAGGAGATTTGATCCATATATACTAAATACAAAAGGGTATAGGTTCGGAGAATGTTAGTGTCCTAGTCAAACAAGAATATGGGGTCACATCTGGAAATTTAAGGGGAATAAGAAACACTTCTTTACACAAACATAAGTGAGTGTCTGGAACAAGCTTCCCAGACAAATGTTTGAGGTCCAAATGCTGGACACCTTTTAGAAATTACCTGGTTTCTTTAAACCTAATTTTTTGTAGGTCTCCCATCAGAGTGCTGGCTAAGCCTAATCTTATTTAGTTTCTGAGATCTAATGAGATCAGGATATAAGGTGGTAATGCCAGCTCCAGCCAGCAAAAGCAGAGTCAGAAGAGAATGAACACATACCTAAGGTCTCTCTGTAGGTTGCTCTCCAGCCCCCAGCCCCAATAGAGAAGTCAGTTATGAACATTATAAATAGATGGTTGAAGGAAGACCTGAGAGTAAGGGGGAGTTCCCTGCCACAAAACCTTCCCAGCAAAGAAGCATTGGAGTCATTCCCATTATAGACTGCCACATAGTCATATCTGCAGTTGGATGAGGCCTCCAGATGGAAAGTGTTGAACCTGCAAAGAAGAAACAATGGAACAACATCTTTTAATATGCATAGTGGGGGTAATGTAAATTCCCAGCAGGAAATCCTCTTCTGAAAGACACAATGCACAAACACAAAGCACCTCCCTTTTTCCACCGTGCACGGCTAAAGATTGTATGCAATAACTTGAGAAGGAAACAGATGGCATAGCTGGTAAATTTGATAACTTCAGAAGAAAAAAACTTTATGTCTAGGAGAAATCCTGAAGGATAAAAATCTTAGGACCTGAATTATACCTAAAACATTTACTCATACTTGTAAATGTTATAATGGAAGTGATATGTGTGCAACCATTGAAGTTTTCAAAGCTTCAAATAATTCTCATAAAAAAATGTATTTTAACCTGTAATACTGTACATCCAGAAATGAATTATATCTGCAACTCAGGAATTAAAAAAATTGTGCAACTTTATAATGTCATACAATAATAGAAAAATTCAACAAAAATTGAATTGACTACTAAAGGGGTGTGCTAAAGCGTCAGCTCTTAACAAGGAAGAGCTTCATCTACAGCTGGACTGCAGCCAGACAGCAGCATCACATTGCCAGTTGCCAAGAGACTCAAACAGTACTCTGTGGTTCTTTGTGTGGAGACACCCACAGGGCTAATGTTGCCAGTGTGGCCTTGTGCTCTGGTTTGAGAGATAGGGGGGAGAGTGTCTAGACAGCTGTCTAGTCCCTAATGTGCTGCTGAAAACTGCTGGCCTCTCCAGTCAGCCTGGCACTTCCCATTTTACAGGTCTTGTTAAAGACTACCGTGATTACAAAACCATGGCGATGGGCTTGAGGCTCCACAAATTAAGAACTGAAACTGGTATTGTATGAAGCTGTTGCTCAGATAAACATTGGCATTGCTAATCCTAAAATGGTTAATTCACTAGAACACCTAAACTACTTCTTGCTAGGGTGAATGAGCATTCAATACACTTAGAAGAGGTATTATTGACATAATTGTTGACCATGAAATCATTATTTATGACATTAAATCAGTGAATCTGTTTAACACATTAGGTGTGAACATAATTTTCTACAGCTATAGATTTTTGTGCAATGTGAGCATGGCTAAAAGAGAAAAATGAGCAAGAGCAAACAAAACATTTTCATAGCAATATATACTTCTTCTTTCCTTAGCAGTGTTCTAATAATGAACTGTAATCTATCTTGACCAAAAATACACAAATATTTGAAGTCTGTTTACATGGTTCTTCTTTCCAACTTTGCAAAACAGCTATGGTTAATTAATATTCATATAAATTATGATTTAAACCACATATTCCATACATATATTCTTTTAATGTATTATTCTTTATAAAAATGTATGTTATATAGCTTCTCAAAGTGCTTAACAGCAAGAAAAAAAGGTACACCATTAGAGGAGACAGCAGAATTACACAATTATAGTACAATAAGCATTCGGAATAGAGTAGGAAAGGAAAGGGGTAGACACAGAAAGTGTTAAATAAAGGCTCTCTTAAAGAAGAAGGTTTTAAATCTAGATTTGAAAGTGCACAGGGAAGGTAATTCTCATACAACCTTAGGGATAGGATTCTAGAGATTAGGGGCATAGCAGGAGAAGGCCCTGTCACCCTGTACAGAAGGCCCTGTACAGAATGTAGACGTGCTTGGAGGACAGACAGGAGAAAGAAGGTTGCGAGGTGTGGAGTAGGATGATAGAAAGTATGAAAAAATAAATTGAATTAAATTGAAAATCAGACAGGTATTGAGGTGCCAAACAATGTAGTGCCTTATAGGTGAGCATAAGGATTTGAAATTGACATGGACGCCTATGCAAGGATTCCATGACAGGAGTAATGTGATCACTTGCACAAGATCTGGTTAGTCTATCTGGCAGACCTGTAATTCTGGACATACTGAAATTTCTTCAGTAGATACTCTTTAGATACCCCAGCGAGTAGGGCATGACAGTAATCAATTCAAGAGAAAATGAAAGTGTTGACTAGCTTCCAAGCAACAGTTAGTGACAGCATAGGATGTAGTCTGGTGATATTTCTGTGTGGGAGAATGATGTTTTTACAATATGTTGCACATGTGGGTCAAACATGAGGCCTGGATCAAATATCACCCCTAAGGTCTTCAATTTACATTGAAATTCAAGTACAGTGCAATCCACAGATAGAGTTACTGCACTGGCTTACATAGTTGATGGGAGGTCTCAAGAAGCATGACTTCAGTCTTGTCGCAATTTAATCGTTACAGCTTGATCGTAACAGCTGTTGGAATACTGTACATAAATACTGAACAGTATCGGGCCCCCAGGAGCACCAGTTAAGTGTTCCTCGAACAAAAACATTTTTTTTGGCAGAGGAGTAACTGCAGCTGGGTCACTGGTACTACACCAGTACACAAGGACTTATTTATTATGATGAGAACAGCAAAGCAGAGAGTAGAGAAACAGGACTGAAATAAAGCAGTAGGAATGGGAACAGACATGTGGTGAATTTCATACACGATACCGATTTACAGTACTTTATGCAGCGTCAAGAAGAGAGGAGCCAGACAGAAGGGAACCAGCAAAACTAGGCAAGCAGGGAGGAGTTGTGGTAGGAACATGCATTGTGGAAAGAAAGTGATGGCAGATGTTGTCAATCTTGGAGCTAAAAAACACTAAAATGTTTTGTAAAGTTGGGATGAAGCAGGTAATGTGGTGGGGCATTTTGGCTTTAGCTGTCTGTCGATGGTGGAGTACAGGAGTCTAGGATTGTTATGGCTGTTCTCAATGATATTGGAGAAGTAGCCGGCTGAAGAAGACTCTGTTGCATCTTTGCCAGTCAAGTGCTCCTACCAAGATGGAAAATGTACGTTAAAACAAAAGATGATTTCTGGCACTAAGGAACAGAAAACTGCAAACTTACTTTAGCTCCACTACCCGGTCCTGGCTCACAATGATGTGGTAGGTACAGTTCATATTGTTGTGGTAATTTGTAATAGAGAGAGTTGGACTACTGACTGTACCGGCACTGTTGTTGAACACACCACCACAGGCTGGAAGAAAGAAAAGGATATTAGGAGACATTAAGGCCGGCCCAGTGGTTCGCCTAAGATATTATACCTTATTGTTTAATCATTTACGATTAAAAGCTCCCTGTAATCCCTGTAACTGTATATAATGGAGGATTGGTGGACAGTAAGCATTAAATTCCCCAAATTCAAACATTTTTTGCCTAACCTATAGCATGTCTTTGAACAGTGGAGAGCACCCAGACAAAAGCCATGCTAACACAGACAGAACATTCAAACTCCACGCAGATAGCACCCCAGGAATTGAACCCAGGGCTTCAGTAAAGTGAAGCTGCAATGCTGACCACTGTGCCATTGTGCTGTCCCATGTCAAAAAACACATCAACCAGCATACATTATTTCAGTATTTTGAACCTACAACATTGTGTCTTAAACCTCTTTGAGGTAATGTCTAAACAGTACATTTTGATTCGAAGGCAATATGTCAGCTATGTCTCTTTTTATTGCACATCAGTAAAATCAATTTAATTAATTTTTCTACTATTTTACAAAATTGTTAAAATTTTACAAAAAGTGTGAAAATCATGATTTTCATGTGTTTCACACCAGCAATGGGCAATGTTCTTAGTTTTATCATTTCAGAAGACTGTGTGTCTGGTAGATTTTAACAGTGAGGATGAGTCATCACCCCAGTGAAATGGCACTATTGTCAGGCTTGGATTATATATAGAAACCATTCAGCAGAAAAATGTGCCAAGGGCGTCCTCTGGCATTCTGTGGCACCACAAGCCAAAGCCTAGCCCCTGACACAGACAGGAACAGAATCCCTCTGATTGTGCTGAATTGCAGGGTCTCTCATTCTCTGAATTCCACAGAAGCTCAATGGGAACTCAGACACTCTCTGTCACTCATCAACAAAGAAGCCTGAACAAAACATGGAAATTCCCAGACAGATAAATTCTTTAAATCTGTCATTTTTGAATGTCGTGCGATGAAGAAGTTCCTATATTTTTAAAATGTTTTGCCTTTTAATTCTGAAGTATCTTCTAAAGAAGGGGAAGATATGCACATATATTGAGTATAATAACTTGCACTTTAGGGTCAATTGAGGACATGGAAACATATGTTGGATTTGCTGAGTTCATGGGATAAATTGTCCTCAGTCAATCTGGAATGACACTGCAGATGCAGCAGAAAACTCAGAGACAACGGGAGATTATTAAGACATTTCAGGTCAGACATACAGTATTACCATTGTTTTATATTAAATAAAAATAAATCTCTATAATACATTTTGAATTCTACACTTGTACACTTTTGAATTCCAATGAGCTTTTCCTATCATTATCAATCATTTAATGGTTGTTGGAGTCTCATATAGTAAACATAAGGAGTGGAGGTAGAGAATCTGAAAATCTGAACCTTCATGTCATAATTACTTTTACTGTGCTTGTAGAAACCTCTCATTTGACTCCTGGGGTTAAAGGCCCACCTAGTCTCTCATTAGAACTAGCATCCCTCCATATAGCGCAAGGTCCACTGTTTTATTTATTATATCTAAATATTTTAATTTTCTCCATTTACCACACCAACAAAGTTCCATAAATTTGCCCCTAAATAAAAATCACTTCATTGACAAGAAGGTTGTCAATTCACAGGATCCAATTGATATTTCATATAGATTAAAAAAATACATGTACCTTTGGAACAATAATGTCAAGGAAATAAAAAACCTCATTGGAAGATCATTGGAACAAATGTAACATTTTGAAGAACTAAGATAAATAATCTTGTGATTTCTACACATATCTGAATTCTTTGAATTGAAATATTCGCAAAAAGGCACTGTACCTTCATAAGTATTACTACTACTAATAATAATAAAAATAATAATAATTTGAGAAGTTTTTAGTTCATAATGTAGGATGTTTAAATATAAGATGGGTACAGAAGCTCATTCTGGGTTTAAAGTTTGATAATAAGGAAGAAACTTCATAAAATGGTCTGTCTGGAGTATTCTGCACGAAATATGTACATGCAGTTTATAGCAGAGCTGCTTGAACATTGGGACCTTTAAGTTTTGTTGCAGCAGTGAACAGAGTAGTATGAAGAACAGAAGTGCACTCCCTGAGCTCAAGGGATTAGCCTGTGAGAGGCGTGTTGTGAGGCTGTCACCCTCTCAGGTCCTCAAATTCCAGGGAGAGTGTGCAGATACATTTTACAGAGATCACATTCTCAGCTTCCTCAAAGCATGTTATAGATCTAATATCATTAAACAGTTCAGACAAAAAATACTGAAGCTTTGGTACACAGGGCTTTCCTATAGAATAAGAATGAGAAGTAAAAATGCTTAGCAAATACTTACAGACCACTTCATATTGAGCCAGGAAGCCATTATCATTAATAATGTTGTCAGAGTAGAAATTTAACAGCATTGGGCCAAATGTAGTGAAAGGTCCTGGTATCTCAGAACCACACAGAGTTGTCAGCAGAGGAGCTGTGGGGAAGGTTCCACTGTAGATCTTTAGGCCATCATAGGCACATGTTGACTGGGCTACAGAAACACAGAAAAGTTCAATACAAAATTTTAGCAGGGCTGGGATGTTTTTAACACCCTCTTTATCCCTTTTTATATTCATCTGTACTGAAAATATAAGCTATAAGATTTTATGCTTGATAAAATTCAGTGTTTATATTTGTACTGCACTTAAACTTCTGTAATAAAACACAAATGTTTCTAATATTAATTTACTTTAAAGTTCAGAAAAAAAGGCATTACTATTCTGAAATCAGGTCTGTCCTATGTCTTGGCATAGCTCCTGCCACAACACCGAAAGAAGAACAAAACTCCATATACAGTAGTCCTTTGATTGTCCATGACATTCTCTTCAGACACAACAGTCCCAAACAATAGGTCTCATTATACTCCCCCTACCCTGCCTCTCTACACCAAGTAACACTGCTGCTCTTTGTTGAGTCCCCACTCCTCTATGAGTCCTCTCTTGTGTTGCAAAATCTGTGTCCTAAATCCTTCCACTTTGAGCAGCTCTGGTCATGGCTTATATATCACCTTTCCAGCCAGAGCTCCAGGTCTGAAATCAAGAGCAGGAGTGTTCAGGTGATCAAGGGGGGTGTAGCCAGAGTAGCCAAAACTAACAAGTAGGGGCTAATTAATTAAATGATTGTATGCAGTTGACTGGGTATAGGTATAACAGTGCATTGACCCTTCTTCCCTTTACCTTGTGCTTCCTCTCTGTCTCCAGGACTCAGGTCTGCTTAACCCTGTTCCTCAAACCTACATCACCACTGAATTTGTGGTAATTAAAGAGAGTCTAGATAAACAGCATAGTAATTCAGTCTTTTTTGATTGGCACCTGCCCTACTGTTTGCACCAGGAAAGACTGGTGGCTTTGACTAAAAGATGAAAAACACACCAGACCTAATAGAAATTCTGGCCATTGTATGCATACTTAAAGTGCACAGTGAAAACTTATGTATTGGATCAGTGAAGTGATAACTGTATTTCACATCAGAAGTAGTTCAATTACTGTGGGTAGCTGCGTCAGCATGCGTAGGCTGCAAAGGAACAGGTAACGGGTTTATTCCATGCTGAAAACAAAAGAAAGGACTCATTGATGTTATTGTTGCAAAGGGTAATCTGTTGTTGGAGGGAATAAATGGTAGAAAGCATCAGTTTCCGCGAACACTGTTGTAGAAGTCTCTGAGTATTACCGGAGTCAAAAGAAAAAGTGTTAATTTTTTGGGTGAAATCCTTTGGGAATAATATTGTGACGACGACATCTGTAAAGGAAAAGGAGGTGGTTGGAAAGCCTGGTCTTGGAACAGATCGCTGTGAAGAGGTGCAAAAGCGGGTTTAGTAAGAGAGGGGGCCAAGTGGCCCAGGGAGGAGGAGAAGGAATGACGAAGAGATCTAGAAAAAGATTTCAAGGATGGCCTTTCTTTTCTTTTCAGCATGGAATAAACCTGTTACAGTACCTGTTCCTTTCACATCAAAAGATGTGATACCATGATGCATTAATTGTGAAAACATAAAAGAGCAGCTGTACAGCATTGGTTTCAGTCTTTTGGAGTTTACTTTTTGGATTTGCCTCTTGAATTAGAAGGCATAAGCAAAGAAGACTAGAGAGTTTCAATGATGGAAAAGCAATGAATTTTGAGGATGAAAGTAAAGAAAATTCTAATTAAATACTGGAGGAAAAGACCAGGTCATCCAAGCAAGACAACAGCAGCTAATGACAGAAAAATCATTGGAGCTGTGAAATAAAACACTAAAATAACAGCCAAAGAGATTGCATACAATCTAGAGTCTCCAAAATCAGGTTTGGTAAATAATTGTGGAACCAAACCGTTACATAAACTAGGGGGTGTATGAACTCTCTTGCACTCATACTGTACTTTTTGCTTCATGCCCCTTGTAAGTTTCTCTGAATGATTATTGTATTATTTTTCTGAATACAAAATATATTTCTTACATTGTCTTGAAGATTATAGAAAAAAAAACAAAGAACTCTTGTAAAGCTCTTTTGCCCTTTTCAAGAAAAAAGTATAATTCTGTGGATTGTATTGCAATTTTGTGTATTGCTGTTTCTGTTTTACCAGCATCACAGCACAATATGTTGTTTGTGAAACAGCCACATTTACAGGCACTTAGGTGCACATTGATTTTTTTTATATCCAGTCCAATAAACTACTGTACCTCTCAACTACTAAAACATTCTTAATAAAGCAAGTCATGCAGCATCCAGACCTCAAAAGGTTCACTTGTACTTAAAAGTAATCTTATTATGATACACATTTCCTGATTCAATTCTTAATAAAACATCCACAACAATTTGTTCAATATCCTTTTCTTTTTAATCAACACACACATTTTTACCACATTGTAAGTTCTTAATATTCACACCATATGTTTTTGATTAACTCAAATCTGATCCAAATACATGTGACAGAAATAAGATGCCTTAATCCTTCTTATTCTGAAGGTCCCAAAGGCTTGACCCTCAGACAAAAATGATTTGGGAAAAGTGGAGAGTTCTTTGAAAAGATTATTTGGCCTTGATTTAAGTTTAACTGAACCACTTTAAGCATCACCAGCTGCCAAAAAAACACAAGAAAGGGCTAAACATGTTTGATTAAGAAAATAACTAGTTCAATTATGTAATGTAAGCTTATTTGGACAAAAAAACAGAACTAAAGAACTAGAGGTCTGCCCTCTGTACCAGAATATCAGCCCAGAAAACACCTCATTAAAGATTTATTTGTTTGAAAGTACAAACTTTTACAATGATCATAATGGTCTTTGTAACAACCCCCAGCTATACCAGCAACTGTAGGCCTGCAAGAGAGTGAGAGCAGGAATCAGACTTTCATCCAGATATTTAACTTGTCAAAGGACAGTTGCTTACATTGAACATTGAACAAATATCCTTTGAGAAGTTCTTCTGAAGAGTAGCCAGGAGGTACAATATCATCCGCTTTCATGATAACTAATAACCATTTACTGTCAGAACTCCTCATAGCTCAAATTATGATTATAATTTCTTGTTGTTCCTTTAAGTGATTTTAAAAAAAATCAATTGCTTCAGAGAAAAGCTCCCTCTTTTAAACTTTATATCATTAAAAAGCTTTCTGTTCCATTACCATCTTCATTGTGATCACATGTTAAAAATCCACTTTATTTCATCTTTAGGTTTTAACCCCCATCCCCCCCAAAACATATTTTCCTATATTCAATGCCCTTCTTTTGTGGTTCTGCTTATTAAATAAAATTTAATTCAATCAACGCTGTTCATGTATCTCATATAATTAAATCTTCTTGAGGCATACATTATTTAATTTATTATGTTAATGCAATCTAAGTAGGAATGATGTCCTGTATAATACTGTAACGCAATGGGGGCTCAGGCGGGCACCCCTGCCGCATTAGGTCGGCCCCCCACCGTCGGGGGCTCGAACCCGGGACTCCCGCGTCACTCAGCAGGGACCCAGCATGGTGAGCTAAAGAGAGATCTCTCTACAGCCCAGTAGCTGTAGTCCTGCTATCACAGGGAAGGGCGGTGACGTCACCTGCTCTGGTAAGCCGGCTCTTACACAGTACCTGTCGGCCGTAAGCGTTACACTCTCCCCCGCTTAAATCGCCGTCCCCGGCGAAGGGCTATCCCACCCCGCTTCTGACACCAATGTAACGCAACGGGGGCTCAGATCTCTCTTTAGCTCACCGGGCTGGGTCCCTGCTGAGTGACGCGGGAGTCCCGGGTTCGAGCCCCCGACGGTGGGGGGCCGACCTAATGCGGCAAGGGTGCCCGCCTGAGCCCCCGTTGTGTTACAATACACACAGCTCTGGCAAGAACTCTAAGAAATGCTTCACAAATTAGACAATGCATCCTCTCTCCACATTGAACATGTTCCTTATTCATGAAGGATTTGGTGTGCATCCAAAGAAATTCTCTTTAGGGTTTTACAGCCTCCTGACATATTATAGAAAATGAGTCCTTGAGTGCTATAAAAAAAATGAAGCATCATTCTGTCTCCCCTAAATAGATATGAGTAACAACAGATGTTTGTGAAATATTTTCAATTTTCAGAAAAGTCAAACACCAGCATAAATCTTCTTTGGAAATAAACTGCCATTCATTTAACACTGCAGAAATTATATAGAAACTTAGTTTACTCTTTCTTTATGTGTATTATATCTACCATAATATGTCTATGATACAAATTATTCTTGTAATTAAAAATAATTTATTATAATAGAATTCTATTTTTTTATCTTTTTTTACCCAAATTAAAGTCATTCATGAATCAAACAAAATAAAGTATATATATATAAATTTCTAGAAAATTATCTGTAAGGTATAATATTCCTCTTTGGAAAAACAAATATGAAACTTCTTGGCTGGATTTGTATTGTTTGGTGGCTCATGTTATTATCATCTGCATTAAACTGGGAGGATTGTTTTTTAACCCTGAGATATTGTTATAGCTATTGTGGTGTCTCAGGATCTGGAGACAATGGTCAACTTCTAGTTGTATCAACATTTGTAGTTCTCTAGGTTTCAAAGTGAGTAAAAACAATACATGGAAGGTGAGGTGTTTGCTGAGCTGAAGTGGGTCTGCAACACATTTAATCAAATAATCATCTGGTTTACCTTAATTAAAAATTAGGCTCTTGGTAAATCATTAAGAGTCATCAGCAGTCCATGATACAGGATAAAAAGACAGGTAGGCAGAGGGAGGGAGAGACGGAAAAAAAGAGACAGACGGAGAGCGGAACTACAGAAAAATGGTGAGAAAGGAGAAGAACTGTGCCAGGTGAGAGCACCACATGCAAATCATCCTTAAAGACCAGTTTCTAGATGGACGTATGGACGTATTTGAACCTTCTTTAAGAGAGGTTACCATTCTGTTGTTTTAGGAAACTCTGATGTTTTTTATCCACAATCCCCAGATTAAAAACATTCTCTCTTGGTTAGTGCATGCATTTTAGAGTAGGGAGATGGGGTCCCATTCAGTTTGGAGCATCAGGATTTATGGGAAGGGAGATTAGCTCTGGGTTGTATTCTGTTTTATTTAGGACACATGTTTATCTCCCCTGTTGCCCTTTTAGGCATTATATAGGATTTTTGAATACTGGACAGCAGGCTAGGTTCTTCTAGCTGTTTAGGACGTAGGCTTCTGAGACACATTGTATAGGGTATATAGAGTAACTTGAAAAGTTATACATTGTCTGTCGTTTAGTTTGTGTTGATAATAAATATTTATCTCATTTTGCCATTTATTTATTACTCCTTTGTCAGAGCTGTGCCAGAGAATAGAGAATCAAGTGTCTAACTATACCAACCACTCAGGTATAGTCTTGGCATATAATTTACAATTCTGGGGTTATGATTAGTTAGATTATCCCACTCAATTTTCTGTATTTTCTAATTCTCCAATTTTCTTAACTCAAATATTCCTAACAATATTTTTATCAGACATTTTTCATCATAATACAACATGCATTGCTTTAGAAAACATAAGGCAGACGTTACTGCCTTTTTACAAATGTGCATAAACACCTACCTTCCACTTGGAAAGTCTGAAAGTGCAGAATGACAACTTTCTGCTGCCCAGCATTGATGAGATAGTTGCAGTTTGAGTCATGAGGGTAGTGCTCTGGGTAATTGGGAGATACAACACGACCTTCTGGGGCAGTGAAGTTTGCTCCACAGCCTGAAAACCAGGAGAGGAGTAATCAGCATACAGTAGACACGGGTCATTTTAGAATATCTGAGTACACATGTTTTATGTACACTTTCAGAACACACTCCACTTCACAGTATAATATGCGAGTCTACTAGACAGCAGACTAGCAGGAACTGGCAGAACAATGAGTAACAATGAAGAAACTCAAGACGACAGGTACTGCAAACTCCAGTAATGAAGACATTGACTAAAATAAAATTGAGACAAATCAAATAGGCCTAAATGCCCTCTACAAACAGAGGATTCTAAAGTAGGCCAAGAGGATTATGTGCGTAGCTGTTTGGAGGGGATTTCATTGTGAATATACGCTCCTCTCATCTGTGCCCAAATTTCTCCTAGGGGATAATAAAGCTTGAATTGAACTGAAAATCATATTCTCTTGGCTTCTCTTGGCAAATTAAAAAAAAAATTGTAGTTCTTATCAGAGGAGATAACAGTAGTTGAGAGTAACCATGGCACTGCAGTGCAAACATACGAGTGGTGAAGAAGGCAGAGAAGCCTTTGCCTGTGGTCTCCTGGGACTGGAACCTGGCTGTTATCACATTAAATGGGGCAACGATCAATCCTGGGGCAGTGGTTCCACAGCCTGTGGCTAGCAGACTGTTTTCTTGATCTGCTCCTCCCGCCCAAACCTGAGACAACACAGACACAAGATTTATTCATGTAAATAACCTGAAATGTATATGAACCTTCAGTCCTTTGCTACTGAACTGGAATTGTTTATATTCAGCAAATGTGACAATGTTTGAATTTGGACCAAAGATCTGAATGGCTGAATTCACAGTATCACTCAGACACCTGGATAGGTTGTTTCAGTTAAAGAGGAGTCACAAAAACACACCAGATTGATCTGAATAGAAAATAAATATATAATCTGAATTATAAATAAATAGCGTAATCTCTACCCACTCAGTTTACAAAGCTGTCTGTTTTATGATGTGGATCAATTCTTTTCAGGAATAAGTAATAGTTTTATTCCATGCTAAAAACAGAACAAAGAAAACACGTTTCGGCTGTGGAGCCTTCTTCGGGTGTGGACTGATTTGAGCATGGAATAAACCTATTACTTGCTCCTTTGCAGCCTACGCATGCTGAAGCAGCTACCCACCTGAACTACTGTACTTCTGTATACATGTATATGCTAGATCATTCCATTCCTCCCTCCCTACCTTTCTGTTTTGTGTGCCTTGAAATCTGTGGAACAAAATCTTTCTGGAAAGCAGTAAACAAGCTAATTTCTGATCCAGATGGACAAATTAATAAAACCATTCAAAACTGGCAATGTCTCAAATGTACAAGTACTGTAACTGCAATTTCCACATTAATTTTAACATTGCAGTTTTAAAATATTTTCAATTATTTTTTCATTTTATGTTGAACATGTGCAGCTCCTCCTGAGAGTGGGCAGATACTGTACCTTCACATAGCTGCTTTGGCACTGTCTGCCACTGCCAGGGATCTCAAAATCACTGCTGAAGTTCATCTCCAGGTGGTTTCCTTCATGAGCAATGATCCTCCACACACACTCGCTGTTGGCTGGGAAGTTCTGCGGGTGCCCCGGTGACTTGATATTACCACTATCAGCATGGATGATACCGCCACAGCCTATGCAACACAAATTACACTTAAATCAACAGCGGTCAGTCATGTTCTGCATTTGGATTTCTGTTTTTTTTTCAGGAATCCTACAATATTTTATAAAACTCATATGCAGCCACCATCCATTTAGTGCTCTTGTAATTAAAGTGTTCAGCACCAAAGGTATTAGACTGTGCCAGAGCTCTTATACAAATCCTCATCTCAAAAGTTACAGGAAGCTGAGAGTCTAAGAGATTTAGTTTAAGTCTTTTTTCATTTAGTGACTAATTTTTTAATAATCATCATCAACATTCCACTCCACTCCACTCAAAGTGTTTTACAGGTAATGGGGACTCCTCTCCACCACCAGTGTGTAGCACCACCTGGATGATGCACCAGTACGCTCACCCCACACCAGCTATCAGTGGGGAGGAGAGCAGAGCAATTAAGCCAGTTCATAGATGGGATTAAGAGGCTATGATTGGAAAAAGGCTGTGGGAAATTTGGCCAAGACACTGGGGTAATACCCATACTCTAGTTCTTAATAGATTTTTAACTATTCAGGTTATTTTTATTTTTATTGAAATGTTGACTCTTAGGAGGATAGTCTATTCCTATGTTCCATATAATTCAGAAAAGCAGTATTTTGTACTTCTATATTCTTAGAAATAAGAAAACTAAAATAAAGGGTGATGAAGTTCAAGTAAGTAGTCAGTATGCATAGGCTGCAAAGGTTTATTGCTGGAAGGAAAAGAAAAGAGATGTTTCTGCTGTGGAGCCTTCTTCAGGCGTGAGGGAGTGAGGGAAACTGGCAGATATCTTTCTGTAATAATAATAATAATAATTTCTTACACTTATATAGTGCTTTTCTGGACACTCCACTCAAAGAGCTTTACAGATAAAAGGGACACGCTCCACTACCATCAATGTGCAGCATCCAGATGATGTGACGGCAGCCATAGTGCACCAGAACGCTCACCACACATCAGCTATCAGTGGGGAGGAGAGCAGAGTAATAAAGCCAATTCATAGATGGGGATTATTAGGAGGCCATGATTGGTAAGGGCCAATGGGAAATTTGGCCAGGACGCTGGGGTTAAACCCCTACTCTTTTCAAGAAACGCCCTGGGATTTTTAATGACCACAGAGAGTCAGGACCTTGGTTTTATGTCTCACCAGAAGGCCGGCGCCTGTTTACAGTACAGTGTCCCCATCACTATACTGGGGCATTAGGACCCACATAAACTGTAGGGTGAGCACCCCCCTGCTGGCCCCACTAACACCTCTTCCAGCAGCAACCTTAGTTTTTCCCAGGAGGTCTCCCATCCAGGTACTGACCAGGCTCACACCTGCTTAGTTTCAGTGGGTTGCCAGTTGTGAGTTGCAGGGTGATATGGCTGCTGGCATAATAGGAGTTCTGAATCCCCTCTATGAGGACGCAGATGGAGAGCTCAGTATGATCATGACTGTCAGAAGTTAAATGGGGAATTATTTAACTAAAATAAAGGGTAATTATGATTTTATTACTGTGCTAAGGGATTACATTACCTGTTTTTAATTTGTTTTTACAGACTAGCTGTTTAAATTCATATTCCTGTTTTCCAGACAAAGTCAGTAGAAACACCTAAAACAGGATACTCCACCCATTACTAGCAACAGTACCAGTGGCATTAGAATCTCCAATAGAAAAAGTATTTTAGTAATATTATAATAGGTCGTTTTGGGAAAACAAGTCCCTGGCAAGTGCTAAAACTGCCAGTGTTAGTGATAAATTAATATAACCTGTACATTGTATTAGACTGTAGATTATTTTCCTTTCTTAAATTTTTCTCTATATTAAACTGTCAAAAAATGTATATTTCAAACACCAGCCTGGGTTCAATTCCTGGGGTGCTGCCTGCATGGAATATGCATGTTCTCCCCATGTTCATGTGGGTTTCCTCCATGTGCTTCGGTTTCCTCCCAGAGTCCAAAGACAAGCTGGTACATTAATCAGCTTGTGGGGAAACCTTCTTGGAGTGAGTGTGTATACCCTGCGATGGACACAGTCGTGTCGCATTCAGGGTGTATTCCATGTGCCCATCTCTTCCTGGGATAGGCTCTGGGCCCCCATGACCCTGCACTGTATAAGCAGTTATGGAAAGTGATGGATGATGATGTGAGACAGACTGTTTTTTCTTTCAAAGATACACAATTTAGTCTCTCACAAATAGTGTATTTCATCAGGATATAGTCTTTATTTGCAGTATTGTATACCTACCTCATTGTGAGACAAAGTAAGGGGTTACCTATTCAACAGATAACTGTACCTGAGGAATCTGCAGTCCATGTGGCGTAGAAGCCACCTCTTGATACAGTGTGGTCTGCTATGAATACAATGACCAGGTTGTTGGAACCTGATTGGACAGTTCCAGGTGAACTGGTTCCACAGTAATGTCCAATTACAGGTGACCCTGGAGAACCCCCATTCATTATCGTTACTGAGTCCCATGAGCACTGTGGGTGCTGCTCTACATCAAAGTAGTTGAAGGTGATCTAAGGAAATTAGTAAAAAAAAATTACTGGTTAGATTTTACAGGACCTTTTTCATCAAAGTCCAGTCTGTTGTGTTTGGAAATTAAAAACTAAAATGTTTATCCATGTAAAGGATGTGGAACAAAAGAACACAAAACAAAATGATCAGATTTTATGTTAATAAGAAAAACATCGAAAGCATTATTAAACAGATACTGAGAAAAACAAAATATTCCCAAGATTCTCATTCATCACAGTAAGGTTAATTGCTTTTCTTTGATTATTTCTAAAAGCATTAGATGAAGTCACACACTATTTCCTCTCAGGCCTTTGTCCATCAGGAAACACATTTTTAAAAATGCTGCTTATAAAATATGTGTAAAAAAATTTACACCCAAAACAGTTATTTTTGCAGCCTAGCATTAGCAGAGATTAGAAACATTCAAGAGCACCAATCCCAGAAATAAACTATAAATAAAAGAAATGCTAACTGTGGAAATTGTGGCACACGATCCCAATAAGAAATCCAGAGATCTTTAAAGTAGAAAGGGTAGAGAAAAGATAAGCAAAAACAAAGTTATATTGGAAACAAAGACCAAGGCAGAAACGAAGGTTAAAATACCAACAAATTATCGTGTATTTAAGTGCTTACACCTAAATCTTAAGAATAACAGAAATAAATTAGAAGAGATAGAAGCTACCACTTTAGCTCAGACAATTTGATGTTATTGAAATCACAGAAATCTGGCTACATGAAAATGATGTTCTGGAGAGACAGAATATATAGAAGAAGGGGAGGTGAAGCACTGTAACTAAAAAAAAAGTTTAGGTTTGTATTATAGAATGTCAGATGCAGGAATTGATTATAATTCAAAACTGTATAATGAAATTAGGAATTCAGGTACAGAATAAGCAGTTATTAGAGGAGATTTCCCCCAACATATACCTATAGACCTATAGGAATATAAGCATCAGAAACTGTTTTGGTAGATATGAAACAATCAAGACAAGGGAGGCAAGCAAAAGTGAGACAGACATTGGGGAACTGTTAAAAAGAGAAGAGAGAAAACACAACGTTCCGGCTGTGAAGCCTTCTTCAGGTGTGAGAAAGACAGGGCAGACAGCAAAGATTAAATAGCACAGAAGTTATCTTATCTTAACAAAAGCTGGGAGAGGGGAGAGGCAGAGAGGTCACTCAGGAAGTGCAAAGTGGAGAGGGGTGAAGAAAGGTGTGCAGTCAAAACCGGCATGAGAATAGAGATTACACGAAAATAAGAGTTTCGTTTCTGTTGTTTTTCTGCTATGGAAGTTGAGAAACTTTTCTTTGAGAACAGAGACAGAGAGATCAGTGTGATCATGGCCATCTGAGGTGAAATGGGAAACTATGGGCTTGGAGAAATTTTTATTCTTCACAGCCCTAACATGTTCTCTGAAGTGATCTCCTAGTCTCTTTCCGGGTTTCCCCAATGTAGACAGCTGGCATTTTTTGCAAGAGATACAGTAAATGAGGTTGCTGGAGGTACAGGATGTCATCTGGGTGATCCGGAATTGTCCTAAGGGGCCCTGAATGAGCATGTTTAGATATGTATTTGCAGGTGATGCAGCGAGTTCTGTTGCAGGGGAAGGTGCCTGGTGGGGATGATTGCCGAGTGCGGTCAAGAACTGTGAACAAGAAGTTTACGTAGATTTGGTGGTCGGCAGTATGAGATGATTGGGTGGCATCTATTCTCGTGCCGGTTTTGACTTCACACCTTTCTTCACCCTTCTGCGCTTTGCAATTCCTGAGTGGCCTCTCTGCTCCTCCTGCCTCCTCCCCTCTCCCAGCTTTTGTTCTTCTGTGCTATTTAATCTTTGCTGTCTGCCCTGTCTTTCTCACACCTGAAGAAGGCTCCACAGCCAACACGTTGTGTTTTCTCTCTTCTTTTCAGCATGGAATAAACCTATTACTTGTTCCTTTGCAGACTACACATGCTGACACAGCTACCCACCTGAACTATTAGGGAACTATGATCATAATATGATGTACTTGGAAATATATTTTAAAGTATAAACTGTAAAGATTCAGTCCACCAGTTTTCAATGCCCAGAAAGTACAATTTGAAGGAATAAGACAAGAGAAGTAAAATGAGATAGGAAAGATATGAAATCAGTGGAAAATACATGGAAACACCTGGAAAGGAAGAATCCATTTAAACACATACTACATGAAGCACAGAACATTTTTTTTACAAAACTGAGTAAATAATAAGCTAAAAAACAATTTCCCAAATGGTTAAAAAAAATACATTAGGAAAATTAATAAAAGAGAGCACTTCATAAAGTTAATAAAAAACAACAGTATCTAATTTAAGGAAAAAACACTGAGTACAATGGATTGTAAGCATAGGTAAAGAAAGAGAAATATATATAGAATATTCCATTGGAGGCTAAAAGAATAAAAAGTGTGTCATGTTGAGACAAAAGTAGGGGTAGGGCAGGAACTACAGTATATTGTATATACAGACAGTCTATTTTTATGTCTATAGTCATCCTTTAATCAAAGCCTCCCATGCTTTCTGGAATAAAGTGGGACAATCAACAATCAACAAAAATTAAACGACTCACTGCTTTCTCAGACTTCACTTAATTACCCCACAATAGCTGGTGTCAGGTGGGATTGCTCAAACAGGCCTACCAACCTAACAGACCTTGTATATAAACCAGACCTTGATAATAGAGGATGCACTGGAACAAAGGTGGAGGAGACAATACGGTTTTACACCTGGCCATCTGCATGTAGTCAGTTAGGCTTCACTCACTATTTCTGCATACACCACCCTGTTTCACCACAACTCCCATGAGCTCTGGTTAGGAAAGGGCTTCATAAGCCTCAGTCAGGAGGACTCATGGTGAGAAGAATCTGAGAAGAGTGCATCACAAGGTAACAGGAGAGGCCTTGGACACCAAGGACTCTACAGAGTGCAGCAAAGGTAGGTTCAGGCATCATCTTCCCAGCCCCCCTTCCCTGTATTGGATAGGGGGGCATAAGGGACAATATTGTTCGGGACAGCCATGACTGGAGAGAACACTTTGGCGGAACCAAAGGACTAGACAATTTTCTTCTTTCTTCGCTGTGACAGAAGGAGGCTGCTGGATTTTTCCTGTAAGATATTACTTTTGGGTAAATGGTGTACATGCAGGTCTTGTCTGTGAGTGTGTGCCTCTTGCGGATACTTTTGTGTGTTCTTTTATGAAGAGAAGTTAGATTGTAGTTGACAGAGGAATAAAACTACCACTGATTATTACAAATGTGATGTTGAGGTTCATTACATTATACATTTTAAAATATTTTTCCCTTAACCTCACGGCAAAAAAAGTTTTATTTAGTACCTTGCCTGAGTGCCCTGATTTTCTTTGGTATGTCTAATGCTGGGATTTAAAAGAAATTGGTGCAGGACAGTTTCGAATTAAAATATATATATATATATTCTATTATAAAAGCAAATATTTTCATGTTAGGGTTCCAGCTGTGTGTTTGTTTTGTATGTGTAATATTTTGAGCTACCTTGTTTGTGCAGTTAACTGTGGATTGCATGGCCTTCCTTCAAGCAAGTGCATTTTATCATCTATAAGAACAGAGCACAACAATTCATGTATGCTTTATGTTGTTGGTCATTACCACGTCTATTTGAGTATATTGGTCGATCTTGGGGTAAAATCTGCTATTTACTTAGAATTCTTTTAAGTTATGTTCTAATGTTTTTATAACTCCAAGGTTGACTTTTCATTTCTCATTTAGCTGCTCAATAATAATGATCAATTTGATTCCTATTACCTTAAAATTGCTAGATACCACTATCGGCTACAAATTCCTGCCATTGTCATTAGCATGACAAAAGTTCTTTCAGTACTACAACAGAACATGAACCGTCACAGATGGAGTAAAGTATATCTGGGACAAAAATGTTTTTAAAAAATGAAAGGGAAATTGCTGAAGTACTAAATGAGTATTTCACTCTGGTATTCACTAAGGAAGAAGTTAACAATATGCCTCAGGCAGCAGAAGGACAAAGGTCTGTGTTAGTTTTACCATAAAAGACTAAGAGGAGTTTTTGTACTAGAAGCACTCAAGGTTCATATAAATTACCAAAGCTCAATAGTATCTGAGTCCAAATGAGTCCAATAGTCCAAATGGCCTTCTCATGTTTGAAACCTTTCTTATGTTCTTGCAGAAAAATCTTGTTCAAACCAAGTAACAGTTATAATTTGTCAGCTGCAATTCTCTGAAATATATCAAGCAGGACCTCCATATTTGGCTTTATAAACTATGTAATTTGCATTATATTTGAAAATTAAGCATTTTTCTAAAACCCTCAAGATGATGCAGAGCTCAGAGGAGGATGGAAAAAAACTGTACCACAGGACAATGGGGGAATGATTCCCACTCACTGTGATACGATGGCCCTCAGGGGCTTCAAGCAGCCAGGCACAACGGCTCAAGTTATCGTATGGGTTGGGGTAGTTGGGGCTTGACACCACACCACTTTCACCACTCTGTAAACCACCGCAACCTGTAAGAAAGAAAACAAGAGGCTGCCAACCCAACTTCAGGTCTGACTTCACAAGACATGTAAATTCTCCCCCTTTGAACCTTCTTGGACTTATGAAGAGAAAACATCAGCTGATAAAATTGATAATGGATTCTGGTCATAATGCAATTAAAATACATTTTTCATGTTCTAATCTCCTCTAATAGTCTTTTTAAAACAATTGGGGACGGAGACCAATAAGTACTGTAATTTCTTAATCTCTTCTTTTAACATTGCAGTTTTTGAAAAAGGTACATTATATGTCCTTGTAAAGCTAGGATCCTCAAGCGCTGTTCAAATGTAATGCTGCACTGAAGTACGTGTTTCAATATGAAGGGGTTTGGGTGCTGTTAATTGATATAAAGAGCTGGGACTTCACCTTTTATTGCTTACAAGGCTTTAATTTTTCATCACCTTCTCATTGACATATTATGTACTTGTTTAGAAGAGTGTGAATACATACCTGAGAAACTGTATCGTGCCTTGAAACCTATGTCTTCCACATATGGGTCTGTGAGGAAGTGAACCCAGAGCTGAGGGGCAAACACAACTAGTGGCATGTTAGGAACAGACTGACCACAATACCTTGTCACCAGTTCACCATTCGAATCACCTGTAGGGAGAAAACTTGCAATAAGGCAGTGTGGCAAACTAGGTTATGGGGGTAGTACCCTACAGAGAATGTATACAGTTTGCTACAGATAACCACTTACAAAAATGTTCCTAACCATGTCCATCAAACTGAGAAACTTCATGGAAATAAAAGTGTGCTTGGGTCCATTTTTATTACGCTAAGTGGACCCAAGATAAAGGTGTTGAGAAGATGAACTTACTTTTTATAAAAAGAAAAAAAGACAAAATCCAAATTTACAGAATCTAACCCAGATGGAGTAGATTGTAAATTTCAGAAACAAACACAAACAAATGATCCTACTCAGTACGGAAGAAAAACATTTGTATCCTTGTACGAGTCCTGAACAACCTTTTGCAGTCACAGAATTAAAGAGTGCCACATAATGTCAGTTAAAGAAACCTCTTGGCTGTACAGGAGAAATTGAAAAAGTTTTGTACAGTGGGTCTACTCAAAGATATGGTACTGACCAAGACGGAACTCTATGTAGTCCCACTCGCAAGTCTGGTGGTGCTCCAGATGGAAGTCATCAAAGCTGATTTGAATGGAAGAGTTGATGTGAGTTGGGTTCTGGATGAGCCACTCACAACTGAGGTTGTCTGTATAGTTGCTCACACCATCATACCCTGGGGAAGTGAAGTTTCCCCCACCCGGAGCATTTAAAATCCCACCACAAACTGCAGACACAAAGATAGGAAACAGTAATGTCAGAGATCAAGCAAGGACTAAAAACAACATTTAAAGCTGTGAGCACCTTTAAATACATTTATGTTTGCATGAGTTTATATGAGTACTATCAAATGTCTCCAGTTTAGAATTTGACCTATATTTTTCTTGAGTGAGTTTTATCTCCCTTACAAGCTGGGGAAATGTTAATTTAAGGATTCTGCTTGTATAAAGAGTTATTATGTTTTTACAATTAAGGAAAAACATACAATATGTTTGGCAGAGTTACACCATCTTCAGATGGTGCAGTTTTTGGAGTGCGAAAACAGAGGAAACTATTCTCATAAAACAAGCTATTTTCATCACATCACCTGCTGGCTCATTAGAGGAGTAGTCAGCACTGAATCCTCCATTTGACACTGATGCATCAGTGACAAAAACAACAGCCATGGTGTTCCCTGATGACTTCACCAGAGTTCCTGTGCTCACAGTACCACAGTACCTGGCCAAGGTAGGTGCACTGGATAAGAGGCCATTGTATACCTGGGAAAAAATACAACAGTTTTTCAATACCCCTGAAGCATTCTCCCAAAAGAATGGAGTCAGGCAATATATCCCTAAAAATGCTTTATTTTATGCATCATGTTAAATCTAAAGGAGAGAGAAATGCAGTGAAATTACAGTAAAATAAATGCGAAAAACAGAATAATGTTGAAATATGACAAAATCATGTTACACTGATTTAATTGTATGCAGAACGCCATAACAGAATTCACCAAAAACTATTGTTCAAATTAGATCTTCACAAGAGGATCATGTCCTTGACAATTGTTTACAGTGATAAATCACCACTGCAAGATGTAATGTTTAGGACAAGCATCAATCCCAATTATATTTCTCCTTTAACCACAGAGGAACAAATGTAGCAAATGCTACTGTTTGGTCAAGATTTCTTTCTGAATGCCACTTAAACATGTTTGGGATTGAGGTGCACTTGCTCAGGGTGATTTCCCCACTGCTTTAGAGTCATACTCACAGCAACATAGTCATAGAAGCAGGTGTTGTGATCTTCCAGATGCAGGTCATTAAAGGTGAGCGTCACTCGCCTGCCTTGGGGCACAGTGATCCTCCACTCACACACCCTGCTGTGAGGGTACAGGTTGGGGTAATTTGGAGAAGTGATGGTCCCCGATGGTGCATTCAGATCACCTCCACACTCTACATTAAGTAAAGGACATCGAGACAAATCTTTGCACAAGAACAAAATCCTTTAGAAAAACGTCAGAGATGCCCACAAAACTGGCTGATTATTGCTCCCATTAAATTGAAAAAAATATTTGCCCACTTGGGGGAATTGAAAGTAAGTATTGAAACTGAAAGAAACTGTATTGAAAGCTCCACCAAAATATTTGAAAATTATGTTCCTCCAATACTGCCAGTTAAAAAAAAAATTATAATACCTTTGTAATACATTTGTAAGACCCAAAGTCAAGAAAATATATTACTTGGAAGAGTCAATGATGGGTCCACTAGCTCTGACAAGGTCAAAAAAAGGTTGGTATTGTGCATATACTGTACTGAAGTGTATCATTGGGCTGTACAATAACAGTAATTTTAATTTATCTGCCAACTCACAATCTGCTGTCCAGTGCTGATCCCCACTTAAACTGTAGGGAAAAGTTAACTGTTAGCTACTTACCTTAAACATCACTTTCAGAGGTGTAGCTAACTGCAACATCCCATGAGCCTTCCCATTTAAAATGAGCAAACAGGTTTCATTGATTATTCTTTATACTTTGTTATAATCACTAGTCTTCAGCCAAATAACCATTGATCCAACATTTTTGAGCCAAACAAGGATACCAGCTAAAGAGCAAACTGAAGGGCTGGGATGCTTTTTGGATGTGTTCCTGCTATCAATTAAGTTTTCCATTACTGAGTAAAAGTAAGTCAAGCAAATTGGATTTGAGATCATAATGTTAATTTTAGAATTGGTAAGTAAATTAGAAAACAGGGAGGTTTTTTAATGAAAAACAAACACTACAAACAGGGATCTCTAAACATTGTGCACTATGTGTGTTCTTTAGTCTCCTGTACAACTTTATGATATAGTAATAATCAGACCCAAATTTAGACCACCTAAATATTTTTCAATAACACAACTACACAACACATGATGGTTACACTATAGACAGATATGTACAATATGTGGATTTTGGTCCTGCTTCCTGTAGACATTGAGAATCCAGAATTCCTCCATTATAAACTGAATACCACAAACACCTTGACAAGATATAGAGAGAATATAGAGGACCTATATCCTAATAAAATTAATCCTAACCAGGACTTAATTTTCCTCTTTAACAGATGCACACAAGCAAAAGGGAATTGATTTCCCTGCCCTGTCAATACATCAATAAAATAGGAGAGACTTTTTTTAGTCTGCAGAATCCATAAAGGAAATAAGAATTTCCAAATAAATAAGAGAGCAAGTTGTGTTCAATAAAAAAAGCTAAGAGTCCAAGTTTCATTGGCAGGATGACCTCTCCCATGGCACAGCTGGAGGATGGTGTTTGATAATGATGTGATTTATCTTTTCTCTGTCTCTTTGTTCCTATATTTATATTATGATCTATTCATATGGAGGTCGTTATCTCCACCCCACTGTGAAGTTGCAGGGCATGTTGTAACTGTTGTTATGTGCACCCCACTGTGAACTTTGGGGTGTGTGCAGCTGTAGGGGTGATGGACCACTCCTCTGCCCTGTACTGATTGCTGAGGAGACATGTTGAGCATCTGGCTGTAGTGAGAAGTCATTCTCAAGGATATTTAAAACCTGTTCAGTTTCTCTTCGGTGAAATCGCATCTACCTGTACCTATGATCACTGCCGTAATATTGGGATCCTGCGTCCAATGAGATACACCCACTGCAGCTCTAGACATCGTTTTCTACCTTCATCCACTAGCAGTTACTGTGCCTGTTTTTCGGCACAAGGCTAGTGCTAGAACATCCCACACCGGTGCTGACATGAACAATATACTCTCTCTTCCATGCCTGGAAGCTACATCGCTTTATCACAAAATCCTTTGCTCACTGAGACCGGCTAGATCAGCATTATTCAGCACTTAATCCGTGAACAGCAAGGCTGATTTACTAAGTGACTTCACCACAGAGAAAAACTTGATTTTATGTGTTTGACTGAAACCTGGCACAGATGTAATGATCTGGTCTCTTGTTTAACAAGCCTCACTATGCCTTTTTAGAGTGTGTCTGCTGATTTACTTTCCATTTCAGGTTTAAGAGAATCATTATTCTTGGTGACTTTAACATCCCTGTTGATTTACAGTCTTCCAATTTAGCCATGAATTGTCTAGCTTTGTTGGAATCCTTTAATCTAACCCAGCTTGTTCTTAGCCCAAATCATAACAAAAGTCACATGCTGGAATTAGTCATTTCAAATTACATTTTTGTTTCTCTCATTTTAAACTAGGTCCTTTGACCACTTACTGTAGGTATTCTTTTTTTTTAGAATTTTCTTTTTCACATACATCCCCCTCACGCTCTGTAAGTTTTCACACATGGCGATCACTTGATCAGATTAGGTCTGTGAATTCTGCTCTCTTTATCTTGCTTATCTAACTCAGATCCTTTAGGTGACAAAGCACAAATGTTTAATAACTCTCTCGTGTCTACTCTTGATATCTTAGCTCCTCTTAAAAATTGAACCATCTCCTTTTCTCGCTCTGCCCCATGGTATGCTGATCAGCTGAGTTCAAAGAAAGCAGTCTCCCGCAATTTGGAATGCAGGTGGCATCTTTCTGGTGTAAATGTACATTTTCAGTCTTGGAAAGAGTACTTGATTGAATACAAGAATGCAACAGAGCCTGCTATATCCAGCTACTTCTCCCACATCATTAAGAACAATCATCCCAATCCTAGACATCTGTTCTCCATCATTAACAGATTGCTTAAGTCAAACTGCCCAGTAAGCATTATCTGCCAATCTTTGCATCGCATTCTTAGAGCTGTTTGGCTCCAAGATCAACAACATCCAGCATCACATTCTCTCTACAATATATGCTATCTCCACACCTCCTCCTTGCTTTCCTAGTTTTGCTGTTTCTCTTCTCTCTAGCTTCTCCTTACGTGACGCTGCATGTCTTAGTAAATTGATATTTCTTATGAAATCCACCACCTGCCATATTTATAGTTGTATATACAGTATGCCATGTACAGTATATGGCATATATATGTTGTCGCTGAGAAGCTGGCCAACATATTTTTATTTCCTCTTGAAATAGTTACTCTAACTTCCTACTTGCTGTGGTCTCTAAATCCACAACAAACATCGGTATGTTCACATTTTGGCATCCAGGTCAGCCAGGTAGACTAACCAGGTCTTGTGCAAGTGATTACTCCTATCCTGGAATCTTTCCACTGGCTTCCTTATGAGGTTTCAAAATCCTCATGCTCACCTACTGTATAAGGCTTAGCACCCTAGTACCTGTCTGAGTTACTATCATGCTGTTCCCCACCTCGCAACCTTCATTCATCTAATTCTGGTCTTCTGTCTGTTCCCCATGCCTGTCTACATTCTACGGGTGACAGGGCCTTATGCTATGCCCCAAAGGTCTGGAATTCCATATCTAAGGATATCACAGAGTCACTTTCCTCTTTAAAATCTAGACTCAAAACCTTCTTCTCTAGAAGGGCTCTTATTTAACTGGTTCTGCGTGCCCCTTTGCTTTCCAACTATATTCCAAATCCTCACTGTTACTTGTGTAATATTGCCATCTCCTCTAATTGTGTATTTTTTTCCGTAAAGTACTTTGAGAAGCCACTTTTAAAGGTGCTGTATGAAATAAAGTTTATTATTATAAAAAGGTGTAAGAATTTTGCATTTAATGCTCAGTTTGATATAACAATCAACAGAAAATAATACTGTACTATGAAGAAAATCACTCAACAGAATACGCAGACTGAACCTGAATGAAATTAAAACTGAAATGCTCGTCAACAGAAAAATATAAATCCAATAATTAATAAAATTTGTTTTCCTTTTTTACTTCCCATTGGAATCCCTCAAATGAATCCTGTGTTTGCAATACATGTTTTGCAATTTTGGTGATTGGGCTGCAATTTTGATCTAGTTCAGGCTGAAAGTGGACAAAACTCACCTTCCACACTGGCATCAAATCTCAGGCTGAACCCCAGAGCATTTTCACTCCCATCACTGACAAATTTCACATAGGCATAGCTGTCTGCTGTGTCCACCGGTGAAGGCAGGGCACTTCCACAGTGTCTGCCAAGGAGATGCCCTGAGATATTAAAAAGATTTTGTTTACATCACACATGACAGAGAAAACTTTATAATAATACACTTTCATTTATTACAGAATAATTTACTGTGATGTTTAACAGATAAATAACATTAAATTATATATCCCCCTTTTAATATTTTATATATCTTTATACCCTTCAGAAAGTGTTTTCAATATCATTTTCTGTAAAGTACAAATATTTTTAAGAAAAAAACATTTATTTTAGAAATGGTTCAGGTGGAGAGCTGCGTCAGCATGCATAGGCTGCAAAGGAACAAGTAATAGGTTTATTCCATGCTGAAAAGAGAAGAAAGAAAACACAACGTTTCGGCCATGGAGCCTTCTTCAGGTGTGAGAAAGACAGAGCAGTAAGCAAAGATAATGAGCACAAAGTAGGAGAACAAAAGCTGGGAGAGAGGAGGAGCAGGAGGCTCTTTCTTTGTTCTCTTTTCAGCATGAAATAAACCTATTACTTGTATCTTAGAAACGTACAAACAAAAAATGCTTTTAAAAAAATGCTTCTATAGGAAAGTGAATTTTTATCTTAATTTAATGAAAGCTTTTCATGTTTAACCTCAGAAGTATTTATTTTCCACAAAACAAAGAAATGTATTTCCTTGGGCAACAGCTATAACATTTAAAAATTAGATGCACAACTGTCGTGTATGTGCTATAACACGAACTACTAAAAGAAACAAAATAACGGGAGGCAAGGACTATGTTGCAGGCTGCTCTTCTCATTTACTGGACTGCATGGAACTTCTTTCCATTTACACATCACATATAATATTGCCTCCAAGGAGGTATACATCCACCAAAGGAAATAGATCCAGCAAGCAAATCTACATACAACAACATTTCTATTTAGGAAAGGCCTAATAGTTTGTATAGCAATTCACTACATATCATAAGTACATCAATTCAAAATGATCAAAGGGTACAACAAGAGATTGGCTACAAGCAATTAGATGTTCTGAGATCCTTTTCCAGCCATGTCTTGATAGATCCAATTGAATCAGTTCCACAGCTTGGCTGGGAAACTTGTTAGATACCCATATAGCAATCCTTGTTTAAAAAACTTCCTATTCTCATTCATAAATAGAACTCACTAACTCTCTATATCAGTTTCTGTTTTCAGTTCCTTGTTTCATGGTTGATTGTAAAAATCCGTTGCACTAACATTGCCAGTAGCTTCTAGGATTTGGAAAGGTAGCATCAAGAACACTCTTAACAGACTTAGTGATAGAAAAGGATAAAACACTGTCATATGGGGAAAATATAAAACCCAGACCTGAAAATTGCACTGACCTGTAGCATTATACTCTCTGATCTCCACGTGGTCAGCACTGCAATCAGTAGAGGTCTGTAGGTCCATGGCAATGTAGGTGAGGGTCAGGTAGTGCCCAGTGGGCCCCTGCAAATACCACTCACAATATGACCCATCTGGATAACTGGAGTCAGGGAATCCAGGGCTTTTTATTATTCCACTCTGTCCAACATATCTGCCACCACATGTAGCTGTAAAAATAAAAGCAGAAGTTATCTACTTAAAAATAGTTTTCTAAACCACATTCTCTGCTTGAAATAGAGAAGAAAAACAAACAGGACATTTCAAATTATCACTATATCACAGCCATCATACTGGTATCATAAAAGGCGTTTGATAAACTCTGTATTTTTTTTCATTTAAATGACAATTAAAGTATTTGTTTTCAAATATTTTTAACATTATAAGCCAAGCTCTTTGTTTCAGTGCAAGGCAAATACTGTAATTAGAGCATGTATTTTTAATGTTTCTTATTTCTCTTCATTTTATCATTCAAAACCCTGGACACAGTAAATTCATGCTAACGTTAAAAGTTATGAAGAGTAACTTCACAACACAATAGTTACTAATTATCAAGAGACCTAACTTTTAAAAGTGATTAAAGTGTTAGTGCAAAATCCAGTCACAAATACCTATGGAGTACTTGGCTTTGAATCCTTTGTGAGTGACACTACTGTCAGTCCGGAAGCGCAGGTACATAACAGAGCCAGTGGAGTGCTGTGTAGATGGGAGCTGAATACCACAGAGTCTTGCAATCAGGTCAGCGCTGGAAGTTGCTCCATCACGTAGCTCCAGGTAATCATACAAGCAGCTAGGTTTGAATGACAGAGGATGATTTAACACAGCAGAAGTCTCCTTGTAAAATGGCTGTAGAATTTATCATGACACAGAAACATACAGTAGGTCAAAGATGTCTCATACATCTCACAATGAGCCTTTAAACAAGTTCATGAAAATCCAAGCATTAATGTATGAGGTGCTGTTTAGGCCATTATTCAATACACCTCTCATACACACACAAATTGCTCTCACATTCACTAGTTTTACCCCTCACATGCGCTAGTTTACCTCTCACATATACATAAAACACTCCTTCACAATGTGAACGTGAGATGCAAAACTAGTGAATGTGAGAGCATTTTATGCATATATGAGAGGTGAATTATGGCCCAATGTTGGCGGTCCGTCTAAGTGGCACAATGTGATTGGCTGAGAAAATCTATCAACAAGCTTTCTCATTTTCTGCTGCGCTCCAAGATGGAGGAAAGAAATCAACCTCAACCGCAACAAGCACTAAGCCAAGCCGTAGCTTTAATTAATAACATCTTAGTCACACCAGAAGCAATAGCTTCACTGTCATCGGCTACGACGCCCCCGATGAGTGTTCTTCCGTCAAAGCAGCATACATAGGGCTGGCGCCAGGGGAAAAATCTGAAGGGAGTGTAGTGGCAATGCTTGTTAATAAGACAGAATTAAGTGTTGCTGTGCTTTCCCAAATGAGGCCCCATCTCTCTCTTCATCTCTGTGGTGCAGCCACAGAGAAGCTATTCATGCAGGCTGATTTAAAGATGTTTTCTTTTGATAAGGGACAGCTCCCAAATGGGGATGCACTTAGCTAAGCCTGGCTATCATGATCAATGATCATCCATTGGCACCTATCTGTCTAGGGAGTGCCAGATGGACATGTGTCAGGAGTAAGTGACTCATATCTCACCTTGATCAACCAATCAGGGACTGGTAGGGCCGAGTAACCCACGTGCGTCTCTGATGCCCATGAAACTTTCAGTCAATGAACGAGCTGAAGTTCCCCCAGGTAAAAACAGGCAACACGGAGGAATTCAGAGGAGAATTCCAGGGCAGGACGGCCCAGGAGCAGAAAGGCTCCCAAGGGCAGGACATTCTCGCAGCGCGCCTCCTGACCATCCTGAGACTCAGCCCGGACAACCACGGAACGGCCAGTGTGTCCGAGTGCCAGAACTTTCCTCTGTTCTAAGAGTCTAGAGCGGAGGTTGCCAGAGAGTAACCAGAGGATCCACCCGAGGTTAGCATCAGCAGCAAGCCTCGTGAACAGGTCAGAACTGTGGACAGCTGAATCACTATTCAGAACTAGCGCTTCATCAGGAATGAACCGGTCCTCTTCCTGACCTACTGGGACCCACAGTCATCTTTTCTCCTGTGCACAAACTCTTACTAGTTTCAGCCAAAACTAACTAGCCGGTCTTCAGAGAGCATCAGCAGCGCACCGTCACAAGCCGCACAGCACAGCCTGGCACCGAGCCAGAGAGCGCGGATTGGACAGCAACAAGGCTGCAACTGTTTCTTTGTGCCCACAGGAGATCTGAATCCCCAGAGATTGGATGAGTATTCAACTTCACTGCATTACAGCTTGAGAATTCAATTGTTATCC
Source organism: Atractosteus spatula (assembly GCF_055471065.1). Classification (NCBI taxonomy): domain Eukaryota; kingdom Metazoa; phylum Chordata; class Actinopteri; order Semionotiformes; family Lepisosteidae; genus Atractosteus; species Atractosteus spatula. The sequence continues at coordinate 39,060,194 of NC_142711.1, forward strand.
CAACCAGTTGATATCAATTTAATTCCTAAGAGTTATGTACTTGTTTTGAGTATCTAATGTAGAAGTTATAACCAAGTTCATTTACGAAACGGTCTAAATGAATGATATACTGAACGTATGTCCTCTTGATATATGTAACTCTTCGTAACTGAATAAATATATATCTTTTGTTTTCTGATAACCCTCACGATAAGATCTGTTAGGTTTACATGCATATTCTATGTATTAATAAATGTATCCTCGTGTATTAGTACTGCGTTGTGTGCGTTGTTTGAGTTATATCGCATGGTTGGATTCTAAGGCCATTAAAAGAATCAATTTTGTGATTTACTGCTACAATTAATAATTGTCCCAGTAAATGCCCAAACCCCTACAGAACTGGTGCCTCGTGAGAGCACACTACAGGGGCGTCTGAAATTTCGGTTGAAATGGAGCTGTTGCAACTACCCAAGTAAAATCTTGCAACAATACAACTGATAAGTGCTTCATGATAGAAGATGACGACGAGCAATCTTGTATTTAGCGATGAAGTACAGTTTCACGTTCAACAGCACTCTCGCTATTATTATTCCCTGGAGTGACAAAATACAATACGCGTTCATTTTTGCAGCTGAATCGACGGCAAACAAGGTTCTGAATCATTTAGAAAAAATAGTTGTAAAACCAACAAAAAGCACAAACTTCTATAACTACAGTCCTAGTCCTACAGTCATTTCCTTATCTGAAACTATTCCTTATCTGAAACTGCACTGTCACTGTAGATGAAGTTCTACCTTCACATAAGTCCTGTTACCACTCAGTGGCACAAAGTGAATCCTATACCATAGAAGCAGGTATTCATAATTCTAACATTGCCTGTCCACTTGTCAAGACATTAAATCCCTCAGCATATAAAAAAATCAGCACTAGGAAATCATCAAAAAATCACATTTAATAGCAAAAAATGCAAAAATTAAATCTATTAAGTTAAACATTCATAAACTTTTTTCTCTTTTCAGACACTGGCCACTTTAATCCTTTTTGCCTAATCTTAAAAACCCATTTATATAAATAAAATACGGCTTCAAACACATACAGTAGGTATAAACAACTAAAATGTCACCACCTGTCTTTATTATCATTACATTTGTTCATACAGTACATGTACTGTATATTTATTTCTTTAATGAAACAATTGTTAACATTAACATCACAGGTCACTACTACCTTGCAGATGACTCAATGTAAAATTCATCTTCAAAGTCTAGCTGAATGACTTTCCCACTGGGGACAGTGATGACCCAAATGCAGTCCACGTTCTGGGGGTAGTTGCTGGGATAGTTGGGGGACATTACGTATCCAGGGGGATCTGAATCACTCAGTTCAATGCCTCCACCACATACTGTAGAAATAATAAAAATGTGTTTTTTTATACAATGAAGACTTAAGAAAATTGGCTTAAACGTCTAAGTTTAATAATAAAGACAGAGGGCAGCAATTAAAACACGCTTAAAACGAATTTTATTTCTGTATGGCCTGGTCTGTTATTTGATGGAAGTCCTTTATAATGCAGATATTCTACCTTGGGAGATCAGTATTGTTGGTGGGCTAGTGGGCAGTCAGCAGGCAGTATGCTACAATGTTGTTTGCCTCACAGATGAACCGTAACACTTACAGTACAGTATAGTATAAAACCTGGCCTTGCTAATACAAAATTATGACAACAAGAAGAGGGATGAGGTTTCTCAACATGAATGATGTGATATCTGAAAAGACCGATAATAGCATGTTAAAATCAAGATTTAATCAAGTAGAATGTTTTTTAAAAATCTGCATGTTAGAACAAATTACTATTCTTAACCGTACTCTCAATACAGTTGGACTAATAAAAATTAAATAGAATAATTAGAGAACTAGCGTAAATAATTTGTTTCTGAAAGTAGTGACTTTGAATGTGTAATGGCATGAAGTTGCAAAAATACAGCTCTAAAACTATAGCCAAAACCTTTTTATATACTGTAAATTCATTAGTTCGCAAATATGTAATAAAGAAAAAAATTGTACATACAGCACAAAACACAGGATAAGTACATATGCAAGATTACATATCGATAGCTATTCATATCTTGTACAAGATGTATGCTGTTTTAAAGGAGGGGAAACAGTAAGAGCTGGAGTGCTCACCCAGGCCCCTTGCCTCAAAGGTGAATTTGAATCCAAGTGCTTCACTGGAGCCATCAGAGACAAAATGGACAAAGAGAGTGTTGTCTGTTGTATGTAGGGAGGAGGGGGAGCTGGTCCCACAGTAATGTCCGTTCCCTCCACTGGGACCCAGGGGTGGAGATGAGCCATCAGGTCCATTCCTCAGCTACAGAAGCACAGGGCAGACATTTTCATAACCATGTGTAAGTAATGGAAAAGCAAAACAAAAGCATGGGTCCTCAAGCAGAAAGGCAATTTCAAAAACTTGCAAAGCTTGCAAAAACCTACACATTATTATACTGATCTCTGTTGATGGAGCCTGCTAGCAGAATCTGTGTGTTACTCTGTAACCATATCTGCTGAATTCACATGCTGAACTCTGACGTCACACTTGCTTAAGCACAGATGCTTCCCCCCTCATTTATGGCCTTTATTGTAGTTCCATGTATGCATACAATAAAGCTTGGCTGGACAAACGAACATTTCAGGGTCGAATCTCTTGGTTTCTACACTGTCGACCATGCAAATGCACAAGTTAAAACCAGTACATTTGGGGTGAAATTTGAAATAGTATTTCCACTATGATAAAGTATATTCTCTTGTTATATATATTTATTTTGATACAGTATCTTAGAGAATGAATAAATATAACCAATGAAATAAAAACAAAAGCATTATTGAATACAGTAAATGATAAACATCATAATGTATCTTAAAAAAGCAATAACATTGCATTGAACAGAGTCATATTTATCATAATTGAATTCCTGAAAACATGTATCACATTTATTCACACCTATTAGTATTCAATGAAATAAAATCTAACAAAAACAAGGGTGGCATGGTGGTGCTGGGTCCCTTGGTTCAATTCTAGACCTGGGGTGCAATCTGCATGAAGTTTCTCCCTGTGCTCATGTGGATTCATGTGGGAGAAGGCTGAATAAAAAAAATAAATCTACAATCATATTAAGTTCTTTATTAGAACTTTATAAAGAACTTTAATAAAAGCTTTCAGAACCAGACAGATGCCTCAGAAGGTTTATTGTTCCCTTAGCCTTCTAAAGGAACTAACATATTGAAGTACTTTAGTAGCAATATCAGTAGCATGAATCTACTTATAAGATAAGATCACTTTATTAGCCATATACAATTTCTTGCATTAGGAATTTGTCTTTTCGCAAACCCCAGCTTGCTCTCCATGAGACACAGACACAGACAGGGAGAGAAGCTGGGGGTCAGAGCGCAGGGTCAGCCATTTATAAGGCTACCCTGGAGCAGTTGGGGTTAAGGGCCTTGCCCAGGGGCCCAACGGAGTAGAATTCCTCTGCCAGAACTGGCAACCTTCCAGCCACAGGTGCAGATCCTTATCCACAGAGCCACGGCACCGCCCTGCCACCGCACCACCCATTATGGTCAGATGAACCAAAAATAAACTTTTTGTATATTCTCATCAGTGTTATGTTTGCCATACAAAATGAAGCTCATATTGAGAAAATGCCCACTTTGATGTGAGAAGTCTGTTATACTTTGGGATGTTTTTAATCTATGGGTTCTGAAAGCCTTGTTAATATTACATTATAAATCTAAGGCCTAACACCTGCTTACAGTATATACAGTATACACCTATACCACAAAGCTCAACCTTGGCACAACCTGGGCATTTCGGCCTGACAAAAGATTCAAAGCATACTTCCAAAATAATAAAGATTGAGTTAACTGCTCACAAAATAAATGTATCTCAATCTTCAGACCTCAAACCAATCAAACATTTATTCAAACTCAGGAACGCAATTCACAAACAGAAACGAAAGTTTCTAAAGGACATAGAGAAATTCTGCCTGGAAGAATAGTAAAAAAAAAACCCTCAGAAGTGCCAAAACCTAATAGAGGAGGTGTCTTGTAAGAACAAATTCATAAAAGACATGGATGTACTTAAAACTAACTATAGGGTTGTGAATAGATGTGAGCCTTGTGTTTTTCTGGAATTCCATTATTTACAAGAACTTTGAATATGCTCCATGCAACGCTATTAACATTACACTAAACCACATTTTAGAATTACTTCAATTAAGATGTATTATTCAATCTAAAAAAATACTTTTGTATTATAATTTTGTTTCTATTTGAGCAGAGTGATATAACTATACAGTATGTTTACTGATATAACTCATCCCTCCTTACAGTTTATCACAGTGAATTTGCATTTGATTTTTATAATTTGCCTATGGTTTCACCATACTTATACCATGTACTCATTTTGATCAACTTTTATTTCTTACAATCTTTACTTTACCTTATGTTTTCAAGCTTTTTGTGCTTTTTCTGTGGTTTATGATTTCTTCACTACACTTTACTTACACAGTCTTGAGTCAAACTAAACCTCTCTCAAAGTTCTATATACTGTACCTCCAAGTAGTCTCCTGTGGTGCACTGTGTATTTAGCCCTTGTACATGGAACTGAGATTCAAATTCCAATGAAATAGTAAGCCCACTGGTCACCACAACATGCCAGGTGCAGTCAAGGTTGGGGGAATAGTTCTCTGGGTATCTTGGAGAGCTAATGACACCTCTATCTGCATGGAAAAGACCTCCACAGCCTGAAAGAGAAACAGGATATATGCAAACCACAGTGTGGCTAGAAACTCTTTGTATGATTCTGTTTAAGAGGATATTCCAGTATTATACTACACTTGAGTGTAATCTCTCTTAATTGTCCAGAAATGACCCAATCATTCAACCCACTGCATCTTCTTAAACAGAAATGTAACACCTTTTGGACATCAACAGTAATTTTAATAAGTCAATTTATACAAGTATTTGCAGTTTAGCTTCCCTGGAGTTGAATCTACAGATTTGCAAGGAATTAACCCTGAAAACACAGTCTTCTGAAGACACCTTATAGTATACAAAAATATAAAAGAATTCACATTTCTAGAATATAACATGAACCATGCATTTTTTAAATTAATATCAACACTGACCACTCCTCATTTATTAGTATTTAGTTGATTACTATTATTTTCATACTTATTTGGCATGGGAAGTTGGGACAGAGGATTTTTATATTTCTGCTAGGTTAAAATACTTTAAGCAACATGCTGAAAGTGAAATTACTCAAGAAAACAGAAGTGTTACTGTACATAGAGTGGGCGTAGAAATTGACTCCCCTTGGACATCTACCACATTTTGCTGTTACAACCTCCAATTGCAACACATTTGAACAGAATTGTTTTATTATGATTAACAAAACATACTTAACATTTTGATGGGGCATATTCATTTATTTGAAATATTTTTTTATTTATATTTACTTTTTAAAGTATTCATCCCTCTGAGACCTTAAGCATTTTTATATGTTGCTCCCCTTTTGCAGCAATTACAGCTCTAAGTCTTTTGCGGTACAGTATGTTGTAACCAGCTTTTCACATCTTGTGGGGTTTTTTTTTGCCCACTCTTCCTTGCAAAATTGATCCAGTTGTTGCTGGTTGCTGGGGGAGCAGTGGTGTACAGCGATCTTCAGTTCCTGCCAAAGATTTAAGTCTGGACTTTTATGTCACTCATGGGTTGCCTTGGCTTTGTGTTTGGAGTCATTGTCCTTGTGAGACAGGAATCTACTGTACATCCTAGTTTCAGATCTTTTGCAGACTGTTCCAGGTTGTGCTGCAGGATATACCTATATTTTGCTCCATCTATTCTGAGCTCTACTGTGACAAGACTCTGCTGCTTGAACATGTAATAACATGCTACTGGGTAGTACACTGGGGAAGAATAACATGTTTTTTTATTTTTAAAAAGTCAAGAAAAGCCTAGTGTTATTTACAAAGATGAAGTAAGAGTGTTTTAAGAGGCATTTTGGATACTCACCTTTGTGAAAGGATGCATTGAACCCTGCACCACTGTAGCTGCCATCAGAGGTAAAACGCAGGAACATAGTGTCTCCAGAGGAATGAACAGGTCCTGGCAATTCCCTGCCACAGATAGTGGCTAACAATGGGGAAAGATTTGTCTCACCTTCGAAGAAGCCAAATAGACAGAACTCGTTGTAAAAGGAGAGCATTTTGAGACAAAAGATATTGTCCTACAGATGCAAATTTTGCTCAATTAGGAAAGTGGCTCATATATAACTGAAAATGACATCTAAATCACATACTGCATAGAAAATATGCTGTAAAAGTGGTGAAAAACCTCACGGTGTAATATTAAGTTAAATTATCTTTTTTTCTTTTGAAAGAAATATTGAAACCATTAATTTTAAATATTCAAAATGAGTATAACAAATTCCCCTGGTGAAGTTGGGCCCTCACCATCTCTGATGACTAGGCTGTCATAGAAGCAGGTGATATCAGCTTCAATGTCTACGGACAAGAGATTGAACTCCACAGTGGAATCAGGAGACCTAATGATCCAGGTGCACTCAATATTCTCCAGGTAGTTCTCAGGCCAGCCAGGTGAGAAGAGAAACATGGGTGATTCACTGGTCATCAGAGCACCCCCACAGGCCCCTGGCAGCACACACATTGCGACACACACATCACATATGGTGCAAGCATTACAGGAAATTTTATTGCATTTCAATATGTCCATGGTTAGTGTAACAAGCTATTTTTTTACTTAATATTAATTTCAATTTACAAACAGGAAATCATTTTAATTTTCACACTTATAGTATTCTTTGAATATGACATTTATATTAATCATTAACAATGAGGGTTGGGCCAAAACAAAATAGCTTAAAAATAATCCAAATGGTTTTCAAGATTGCTTGAAAGTCTTTTGTCTGAAAATTGATTTATCATGAACGACGATACTGGACATATTTCTTTTGAAATTGAACACTGAACATGTGCACAGACTTGATTGTGAACTGCAAACGATGGCACACAAATGAGAAGATTTCAGTACTCCCAAACTTGTCCTCCATTGAGCATCTGTCCATGATGCAAAACCTAAACCAGGTAACTACTTAAAAACCTTAACAGTGAGTAGTTCAGAGGACTCTGGGGAATTAAAGATTTATATAAACAGAATACTGTAACTAGTCAAGTGGACTGACCTGGAGCAATGGTGGGCAAAGGTCCTGAGCTCTGTACAGCCTGCCACTCAATGAGAAAACCCCTCCCACTAACACTCTCGTCAGAATGGAACTCCACTGTCATAGTACTGCCAGAGCTGGTCACCAGGGGAGGAAGGGAAAGGCCACAGAATTTCCCCAGAGAGTAGGAATGGGCATTAGGGCCATCAAAGATCTGCAGAGATGAAGACTCTCTAGTGATTATCCTCAGACACTCGGCATAACAATCCACTACATCTATCTACAGACACTGAGAACAAGCATCCATTTAGCTAATTTTCAGGAGCAGATATAGAAACCATTTAGAATAATCACACAACAATATAGTGTCCATGTGTCACGTATCCTTATGTCAGTGACATGGAACAATACTGACACTCCTTCAGAGACAATGAAAAGATAAAGAGAAGATTGATTACACATTTCGGTTACTCTACAGGGGGAAAAAAACACGAATCTACTATTTTATAGGGCATTAACAGTATCTTGTGATAAAGACTATGGATCCTGATTCTACCTGCCCTTCTAAACAATGCCAAAACATTATAAAAACATCTCCAAGAAATTAATGAGATTAAACTGAACTAACTTTCTGGTTTGCAGGCCGGTATCTCAATTTGTCAATCCAGAAGTTAATTCTCAAATCCACTGAAATGGATATAAAGAAAACTCAATACGCTAACAGCTGCTTAATATAATTGAAAAATTAGGGCATTCTAGTTAAGTAGACCACATTACAAAAATCCAAAAATCTGATGTACTCCCATATTCCATAATAAAAATACAAATGAATAAATCAAATATATATATTTGGGCGGAGCAGAGGTTCTGTGTCTAAGGATCTGCGCCTGTGGCTGGAAGGTTGCCGGTTCAAATCCCGTGGCCAGCAGAGGAATCCTACTCCGTTGGGCCCCTGAGCAAGGCCCTCAACCCCAGCCGCTCCAGGGGCACTGTACAATGACTGACCCTGCGCTCTGACCCCAGGCTTATCTCTCCCTGTCTGTGTGTATCATGGAGTGCAAACTGGGGTATGCAAAAAGACAAATTCCTAATGCAAGAAATTGTATAGGGCTAATAAAGTGATCTTATCTTATCTTATATAGAAATGGGAGAGAAAACAAAAGGCCTGTATTTTTCTGTTTGAACATGGTACATCTGTGTGCAGTGAGAAGAATTAATAATAATCCAACAATGATTTGAGTTTCTTGTAAATACAATTCATTCTGCATCTGTACTATGAACTTCTCCTGAATATGTTGCAAGTTATTTCTTGATTCAATAGTTAAATAACTTCTGAGACAACAGGATTTAGAAGGCCCAGGTCTCCCTAAAATGCATTTAAAACTCAATTTCTATTCAAATCAGTTGAACTGAAATGACCAGTTTTGATCTCCAGGTCTTCCCTATATCCACTAAAAGAAAAACTATTTAGAGCCAGTAACTTCAGGATATGAGTAGGAGGATAACTGCTGCTTTTGATCCAAAAAGAACAGTGACTCCTAAGCCATGTACAAATGGAAAAAAGAGAATACTGCCTACATAATAGGCTTTGGGAATTTAGCTGTTGATGTTTAGCAGATTTTGGAGACTGCTGCGCTTACAGTATCAATGAAACCCATTTATTTGGTTTACACAGTCAAGATGATCTTTGTCTTTCCTTGCCTTCTGAAAGTTTTACATAGGTTAAAACCCCATTCTTCATTGAAATATACAGATGCAGCTACTCAGAAAGCTCAGGGTGTTTTGTGGAGTGCCACAAAGAACATGGCATGTAACACCATAAGGTAACACACAATAACGTTTTATTTTCAATAAAACTGGGATAATTAAGACTCTTTCTCTGATAATAAAATGCAACATGTAACATATACTGTATGTACAGTACTATACTGATTTTGTATTGAATTTTTATATCACAGTATGTTAAATATTATAATATCAATAAAAGTAGCAACGACATGGATGAACCAATATAAGCGTGAAACATACAAAATAGAGGTGTCTTTATCATGTAAACTGACCCAGAAACCAGTTATTCTGATAACCTATTGGTTGAATCGTAGGTGTAGTTATTAACTAGAGTGTGTTATCTAGAGTGTGTTACTAATGATAAAGATAAAAGAGCAACTACACAAAAATAAAATATAAATAAAATATTTTAGCTTTTAGCTTTTAATCATAAAAATTAAAAAATATTTTGAGGGCCCTCTGGGCCTAAATGTTTTCCTAAATGTTTTACAATGGGAACACGTTGTAACTTATTTGTTCTGTTTTAAATGATCAGGTAACTGTATATATAATAATGTTAGAATTAAGCTTTTGGACCTTTGTACTTTGAGGTAGTTTGTCTCTACAGGCTAATTCACTTGTCCTTTTGCTTTTTGTCACTGAATTAGTACATCAGGAAAACCGTCTTGGTGTTATCTCACAGCTCATGCTTTTTCAGTTTAGTAAAAAAAACATTAAAATCAGAGTTTCTGTGTGTGTGTGTGGACTGGATATTTCTTTATCGATGCTTCTGCAGTTTTGTTTTCTTTCAAACCAATGCCGTTTTTAAAGACTAGGATTGTTGCTTTATTTTCACAACTTGCATTTAAATATGATAATGTGAAATATGATTTTACAAAGCTAAGCTTTCAGTTTTTGCACAATCATCAGTTCATACTTTGAGAATTACTATTCAGCACGTATTTATGTGTAATACCTAAATATGACCATATAAAGCAGAATACCACAAACTCAAAATAGGTTATAATAACTGTATGTAATAACAGTAATGAGAGTACTGGATTAAACATTTCTGTATCAATGTATTTCTGTAAATCATTCTGTATAATGTACATCATTTTAAAAACATGAACATTCTGTTTTTTAGTCTTTTTAAGGCTAATACACAACTATCGTGGCTTAAGATTTGGAGACATTTTATTTTACTATTGATGCAAATGCACAGAAAATACATAGCTCGAAAGAGGGGCTGATATTTAAACATTCTTTAAACATATTTTAAATCCTATTTAAAATGATACAGTGAGCAACTGATTACTTTTTTCAGTTTTAAAAAATACTGTCACTGCTACAAAGTATTATGGCATGCTAGTTATAGCAAAAAAATACAATTGTTTGATAATGTTCGCTTTTTAAGGCTTAAATGGCAACTCTCATGGTATTGCAATATCTCAATGATATTGGAAACTGATTCAATTTTACTGTTCACACAAAAACTACCCCTTTTTCACTTCTCAAAGGGGGGAAGGTATACAGGCCAATTCAAGGAAGATGTAAACACATTTTTGGTTTGGTTTCTTAATTTCAATAATCTTAAATATTTGTAATTTATTATCTTTTTATTGCCACTTCATGGCATTAAACAACTGAAGATTGTTGATCTGATTTGTCTGGTAAAATTGGTTTATTTCTGCCATTGTCAGTATTCATATATCTGCTCATTTATGTTCATTCGCATATTCTTGATATTATTTTCATACTTATATATACATGTATATGTATACATATTCTAATATATAAAATTAATAAAGATGTCAAAATACTATTCACATATTATTTATCATATTTTAGCAGAAGAGAAAGAGAACCATTATTTGTCAAGTACAACTGGTGTGTTGGCTTGTAATGAAAATTCTACCACTGAACTACTGTTTTATTTTCCATGACAATACTAATGACAGCAAAATGCAGTTAAACACAAGTACATCAAAACTTTTCCAAAATAACCACAACAAGGGACTGAGTTAAATAACCTGATGCAGTTTTTAAGAAAGTGTAATACACTATCACTACCAACTATATAAAATATATCTATATTCATAAATTAATATTGTTAATGATGTTGAGAAACTTTTAAATTTTAGCTATCTTTATTTACATAATTCCATATTAAGTGGATTTAAAGAAGTAGGACAACAGGCAAAATTAAGCTCATGCTTTCATCAACATCTAATGCACTACAAGGGCCACCTTTTGATCTCCTTTGCTCAGTGAAGATTCTTTGGGCAGTTTACCACGACATTCCGAAGTTATCCTTACATGCAATCTGAGTAGCTGCATACAGTAGGTAAAATTTTATTTTTGCAAGCTATAGGGATCATAGAAGTAAGGCAGAGCTGATTAATAACTGATCATTCCAAGTTAGAGGGCATATACTGTAAAAACAAAAAACAATTGCCAATTCCAAATGTTTAAATTAACGGATTAAAAATATTGTGCTTTCTCAATGTTTTCTGACACAAAATGTGGTACAAATGACATTACTGATAAATCCAGTTGTGCTGGTTTTACATTTATATTTTGACTCTTTAAAGGAGTTAAAGGACTTACATTCAAGTTGTCAAAGTAGCAATCGTAAAGATCTTCAATGTCCATGTCTAAGAAATGAACTTGGATGAAAAAGCCAGCATCAACTGTGATTGTCCACCGGTAATGTGCATTGACAGGGTAATTCCTGGGCCAGAGGGGAGATGCAATCTGTCCTGAAATTCCTGAGATCTCATTCCCGTACACTAGAAAGGAAAATACCAGACATGAAGAGCAGCTCCAAGGTGCATACTTCTTTAAGAAACTGCAGTTCTACAGCCAACTGTAGCATTGATTTATGACTTCAAACTAATTAGGACACTGTATCTTACACTTATTCAGAATATTTATTGCTACTTGCTAGCATGAATGAGTGAAAGGGTATGTGATATTTTCATAAAAATCTGTGGATAAAAGGTACAGAGAGGCAATGCTTATTTCTGCAACTGTGTAATTTCAGTCCTAGGAGTTTAGTAATCATAACCTGAGGGAAGTAATGTGTGACAATTCAGCTGGACAACTTGCAGGTAATTCTGAAATCGATTCTTTCTCATTAGCATTAGAGGTTTCCTCAGTTGTTCACTTACAGTGTGCAAATGTAGCCCTGAAGCCAGCCCCAGGAACTGAGGAGTCAGAGACAAATTTCACCCAGAGAATATGTCCAATGACAGAAGTGTAGTTAGCAGGAAGGTGACCCCCACAGAATCGCCCCACCAGCTGGCCAGTGGAATTTCCCTCTCTGATCTCCAGGTAGTCACTGCTACACCCAGAGCTCTGCTGGATGTCAAATGATCTGATGGCAAGAGAAAGAGAAACAAACTTGGTAACTTATTAATTATGTAGTAGTAGGTTTGGTGACTTTGCAGACCCTTTTCCTAGTACTGTACATTCCTTATTTACATCCTAACATTGCCAAAATTGCCTATTCGTTCTGTTTTTGCCAAACATTTTACAACAGAGAACACGACAAGTTCACTCAAGATAAAATATGTTTCATATAATCTGTGTAGCCAAGAACCACAACAGTGTAAAAAAAAGCATATGAGATGAAAAAGCAGTGAAGAAGACTAATTTTTAGGTAAAGGAAAAATGGTCACCAAAAATATTTCAGTCAACTTTGATGATATTCTTGTTTTATGGGATGATTCACTCAGAACTGCAGTACCAAAGTTTTTCTACTCAAAAGCATATTATAACTGAGAGGCTAACATAAATTGATCTTAATGGCCTCAAAAAGGGATCATTCTAAAAGAACTGAATATAAATGTACCAAAACCTGAAAGGTGTTGACAAATTCAACCCATCAGCAATGGAACCAAAACCAACAACAAATGGCAAATAACAGGAGTCTCTACACTGCACTGAGAGTAGTGGGTACCTGGTACAAGGTATTCACCATTGGAGTAAGATATTTAAATCAATAAGTTACTACCAAACAAGTCCTTTTCCTCTATGTTTGCAACCTTTCTTAAATTTAAAGTTATTAGTTGGTCTATATGATTTTTAAAATGTTCCAATGATAAGATCAAACAGGAAAGATTATTGGTTCTATAGCAATGGATTGATCACGTGTCAGAATTATATTGCAGTTTTTATATGACCCCAGAAGACAAATGGTCTTTCTTATATCTGAATACACCTCTTGGTCAAAGCACCTCAAAGCACTTGTGAAAAGGTTTAATCAGAAAGTCAGAGTGAAGTCAGTTTAGACAGAAAACATTCTCCATAAGCAAAGATGAAGGAAAATAGCATAATACTTAAGTCATGGAATCCCCAAATTCTGTTAATATCCTTTAGATTAACTTATAAAATATAAATAAAATTCAGCTAAAAAACATATATGCACAGACGAGTGTGACTGAGCATCAAGACAGCAGAATAGTATAAACAGTGACTGTTAAATCAAATAAGGCAAATTACTTGACTATATATGGAATATTTAGTGAGTTAAAGTGTTTTAATATGAAGCTAGGGGGGAAGATTTACGTAATCGATACAGAAGATCAGAAAGTTGCTCATGATCAGAAAGATGCTCATTGCCAGCAACCATATCACCCTGTAATTGACAACTGGCAGCCCACTGAAGATAAGCAGTTGTGAGCCTGGTCAGTACCTGGATGGGAGACCTCCTGGGGAAAAAAGGTTGCTGCTGGAAGAGGTGTTAGTGGGGCCAGCATGGGGTGCTCACCCTGAGGTCTGTGTGGGTCCTAATACCCCAGTGTTATTATAAAAAGGTGCCGTCCTTTGGATGAGACGTAAAAATGAAATTCTGACTCTCTGTGGTCATTAAAAATCCCAGGGTGTTTCTCGATAAGAGTAGGGGTGTAAGTGTTATTATCCTAGTGAGGGTCACAACCTGTAGCCTATCCCAGAAGCGAAGAGGACAAGACAATTCTGAGAACACACAAATTCTGTCCTCATGGAGGAAAGGCCACTCCATCACAGGGCCATGTAGGAAGGGAATATTGAATCAAAGTCAGTATCAGCCAATCAATCTTATCAGCATGGCTAGGATGTGGGAGGACACCAAAGAACCTGGAAAATATGGGCATGACATACGAACTCCATGCAGGAAGAGGCCAGACTCATACCAAGGACACTGTTATAAGTCTTTTGTCACTATGCTGCTTGTCTTACTTCTTGTACAGTATATTGGAATTTATTGATGCTTATCATAAAGTGTTAGCACAAGGCGAAAAATAAAAAAATAACAAAGCATGAAGAAATGTAAAAGGGTTCAGACAACTGAAACATTCAGAATCGTGTAATGACATAAGGAAAGTGCCTGAAGTGTAGGGTGGTCACCTAGTTTTCAGGCTATCCCTAGATGCTAAACTTCAATAACTCCCTACATTTTGGGCAGAATGGCTCATTAAAACCATTTGTTGTAACCAGTAATGGTTATTCCCAAAATTTATGCATCCAGAATTACATGAAAGAGAGTTGCAGACGGTTTCCAGGAGAACTAGTGATGCTCCAGACACATTCCACATTGGGTGGATAGGCTTCAGGATAGTTGGGGCTGTTGAAGGCTCCTGTTTCCATGTGTAGATGCCCTCCACAAGCTAAAATCAAAAGGAAACTGCAGTAAGAAGTAGTTCAGGGCACAGAAATTCTGAAAAACTTTTGATCTAGACTAGTTGGACAAAACAATTGTGCATAACATATTCTGGAGTAATTACAATCAAATTAATGAATACATTTTTTCTTGATATTTTTTGTTTATGCAAACCCCACCTCTTCTAATACTCCACTTTCATGTAAAAAAGTGGAAATATAAGTCTTCGATATGCAGACAAAAACTATGAAATATAAAAAGTCGAGAGAGGTGATCTTCCTTTAAAGTATCCACAGGTATTTTCCAAAGAAGCAGTGACAGGACATCAGACAATTCAAGACAAATCTATTAATACCAAACTCTGGGTATTTACCAGAGGTGGAAGATGTATACACAGCTCTGAAGCCCTTCTCAGAATCTTGTCCATCTGTGACAAAGTTCACAACTAGGGCATTGCTGAAAGATGTCACAGGGTGAGGGAGATCTGTTCCACAGTAGCGTCCTAGGAACAAAGATATTCACAGAGAAGCATTTTAAGTGATAAAAGTTGGAGTATGTCTGCCTTATTCCATTATGATGTCTCTTTTAATTTAATTTTTAATCTGTACTAGAGGCATCTCTGGAAATTTCCAGGAACATGTTTCCAGCTTTTTCTAACGTTAATAAATGAACACAGGAAACAAAGCCTGTCAATTAATGCCAAATATGTCCACACCCCTTCCTTAACTTAAAACTAGATGTCCCATCACATCATCATCCAGGTGGATGCTGCACATTGGTGGTGGTGGAGGGGAGTCCCCATTACATGTAAAGTGCTTTGAGTGGAGTGTCCAGAAAAGTGCTATATAAGTGAAAGCAAAAATTATTATTATTTTATCAAGTGCTAGCTAATCTGGTAATCTAATCAACCTCAAACTGACCAGGCAACGTAATCTTCCCTTAAGACCAGCACACTCTACCACCTGCTATTGTCAGTGAATGATGTATCACTACAGTAAAATCTCGACATCTGCAAATTTAACATTATTTGCTTATTTGCAATTTGGTATGGCTGACAGGGTTTATACAGAAGAAGAGCAGAGTGGGAAGAAGCAGAGCTGAAGGTTTTTAACTACAGTTTTCAAGTTAGTGGGCAACAGACTAGAATTGTGGGATCTAGCTAGTGAATTAGCCTCTCCATGCCATCTGCCCAAGTACCCACTATTCAGCATCTTATTTTAATATTGGTATGAAATGTACTTGTTCCAAGTTGGCAGGATGGGGAATGACAGCTTTTTTAAAGAAGATGACTTCATAGGCTCTTTGACAGTTTAATTTTATGTTTCATTACAATGTGCTATGATAAACAGAAGTGGAGAGAGAAAGTGCAAGCTAGATGAAGAGGGGGGGTCATGTTTATTTTAGCTTGTCATCAAGCTCCAGGACCTGGGACTGAACACCTCCCTCTGTAATTGGATCCTGGACTTCTGGACAGAACGTCCGCAGGTGGTGAGGGTGGGCACCAACATATCCTCTACCCTGACTCTAAACACTGAAGCCCCCCAAGGCTGCGTGCTTAGCCCTGTCCTCTACTCCTTATTTACCCATGACTGTGTCACCAGGCATAACTCAAACTCCATCATTAAGTTTGCGGACGATACAACAGTCATTGGCCTGATGGTGAGGAGTCTACATACAGGGAGGAGGTTGAAACCCTGACAGCATGGTGCCAGGAGAACAACCTCTCTCTTAACATCAGTAAGACAAAGGAGATGATTGTGGACTATAGGAAACACCAGGGAGGAGACCACACACCTATTTACATCAATGGGACTGCAGTGGAGAGGGTCAGCAGTTTTAAGTTCCTGGGAGTTAACATCTCAGAGGACTTAACCTGGACCCACCACACCAACATCATGGTCAAGACAGCACGGCAGCGCCTGTTCTTTCTCCGCAGGCTAAAGAAGTTCGGCATGCCGTCACATATCCAGGCCAACTTCTACAAGTGCACTATTGAGAGCATCCTGACTGGTTGCATCACTGCCTGGTATGGGAACTGCTCCGCCCGGGATCCCAAAGTACTGCAGAGGGTGGTCAGCGCAGCTTATCACCAGCTGTGAGCTACAAAGCATCCAGGATATCTACTCAGCTACTGTAGATGTCTGAAGAAGGCCAGGTCCATTCTCAAGGACCCCAGTCATCCCAGTCACAAACTGTTTTCCCTCCTACCATCCGGTAAACGGTACCAAAGCATTCGGTCCAAGTCCAACAGACTACGGAACAGCTTCTAACTCTAGGCAATAAGACTGCTAAATAGCCAACCTGCAGCTCCATTAGCAAATCACCTGTAATGGCTACATGGACACACAGTTTTCACTGTATTCAGCATAACTGCACTACATGTATATATTGCACACACCATGGACACATAACAGCTCTACTCATATTGAGTTTTATTCAATTTCAAAAATGTAACCTCAGTTTTGTGATTTTTGTGTTTTTGTGAATTTTGTGATTTTTGTGATTCTTGTGATACTTGTGAGCTCGCAGAAAAAGACATTTCATTGCCAGCAACTACTGCTGCACGCCGTATTGTTGTGCATTTGATAAATAAACTTTGACTTTGACTTTATGATAATCTGCAATTACTTTTGTTTATTTTATTTGATTAATGTTAAACTAAAAGCCAATCCATTAGTACTAATATAACTATATGTCTTTTAATCATACATTCTAAATACTGTAGTAAAATACATGAGGGTATAGGGAAGGGCTTGGTTAAATCAACACTGTATAATACATATTAATGTGAACAGGCATGATGCAGTACATACTAGGGTCAGAAAGTGTGAAATATCAAATTAATATTTCTTACAAGTACACTGAGCTCCACTTCTCTCACCAACACTTACCTATTGAAGGGGCTGCATAGTTATCCCCATCCAGAACCTCAACCACATCCGTGGAGCAGTTGTTATTTTTATTTTCCAGATTAAAGTCAGTAAAAGACAGGGTGACATGGTTGACTGTGTGAATAGATAAACAAATCTCTGTATTAACTGTTAACATTTCACAATTACCACTGTTAAAGTGCTGCACATAACTACCAGAATGTAAACTTCTACATTCCAAAGAACAAAGGGTTTCCTTAGAGTTTAACAGCTAACTATAATACATCACTGATTTCTTTATATTTCAGAAACTAGATTGGATTAAACTGCCCTTCATGAGAAGACAGGGAAGACAATGTAATTATTCCAGACCTGATTAAACTCTGGTATGTCCTAGATCACACACACTCATTAAAATTAATTATTTACCAGAGGTCCTTCTAACTGTTAAGTCTCAGGAAAGGTTTTCATGTACATACATGGCTCTTGCACTTTAATGATCCAGCTACAGTTCTGATTAGCCGGGTAACTTGCAGGGTACCGTGGTGAGGCAATGGCTCCTCCAAGGTCATCGCTCTGGATGATAGCTCCACAAGCTGAAATATAGAC
This sequence comes from Atractosteus spatula, assembly GCF_055471065.1. Taxonomy (NCBI): domain Eukaryota; kingdom Metazoa; phylum Chordata; class Actinopteri; order Semionotiformes; family Lepisosteidae; genus Atractosteus; species Atractosteus spatula. The sequence goes on from NC_142711.1 coordinate 39,078,297, forward strand.
CACAGTCTCAAAGAATCCCAGCCAGCACTTTGCCTAGTGAGGTGATCAGGAGCAACGAGACAAAGCGAATCAAAGTACATAAGGTGACACACTGGAAGACATTGAAAGTCGTTATTTCACCCTGAAAAGAAAAAATAGATAAACAATGTTTTGGCTGTGGAGTCTACTTCGAGTGTCTAACCTCTCCTTTTTCTATTCACACACAGCAGCAACTCCAAATTCATACCTCCATTGAAAGACATTTATAGTTTCTGTCAGTTTTTTCACGTCACATCCTTTCAATACAAGTTTGTATAGGACTGTGTCACTTTGGTTGACTGGGTTTCTTTTAACAGTCCATCCTTAATGCGTCTCTGGGGAGACTGTAACTTTTAGGTTCTAACCATTTTCCCACAGTATGCATGTTCCAGGACTAGACACCCAGTTTCCAACTAACAAGTTATATATTTATTGAGAACCTGATTTAGCTTCATTCTGAATTTGATTTATTTTGGTAGTATCCCTGAATAAGCCTGTATAATAAAATAATAATAATAATAATAATACTTTCAGAGAACTGGGCCCTGAAGCCTCTGTGGTTGTAGCTGCTGTCTGAACGGAAGCGCAGAAAGATGGTGTTCTGGGTAGAGGTCAGAGGGGAGGGTCTCTGCTGACCACACAGATGCCCAAGTATTGGGTCTGATGCACTGGGGCCATCAAAGATCTAGAAAAAAAAGGAAAACACATATTAGGACTTTAAACATTTTGACAACATCATTCCCACAACCATTTTGACATTTTTCTAGGACATCATGAGTGTTTAAGTTTATTCTGATGGTCACAAACACTGGTAGTAGCAAGCTGGTAACAAGGCTATGAAATCATCAAATAAAAAACTGGGAAAATGTTCAAGTTAATTCCTTCTTAGTTCTTCATTTCTTAACTATGGATGCTTATTAGCACCACGGAGAAAAAAAGTATTGCGTTTATATGAGATAGGATAGCTTTTAAATTAGAAAATGATTGTGTGTAAACAAGAACATTACTGCAATTAAATGCAATAGTTAATTTGAGAACTCTGTTGCCAACTATATTAATATTGTAAGCCAACAGTAGGTACTGTATATAGTAAGCTTGACTATCAAATCACCATAAATCTATTCAGCTCAATGTTTAAATAGAGTAGGCAAAAACCTATGTACAGTACATGTTTCTGTAGTTTCGCATCAAGAATAAGATAGCTTTGGAAAGCACAGAAAGGGTGACAATGACACGCATTTAACCTAGGAATGCTCACTGACACTGTGATGTACTTCATGTATACAAAAGACAGTACATGTGCTCCTTTACATTATTTGTACGTATTATTATTTATTTTCCAAAAGGAGGAGTGTGATGATATTATTCTGTTGTTAAAGTCAATGCTACTTTGCATAGGACAATATTATTGCATATATAGTATAATGCTAGATATTAAAATAGTAAGCAATAATGTTCACAAATTAACAATTGCATTTAAGAACAATAATTTCCTCATATAAATGCAATAATGTTCTTGTTTAAATGCAATACTGTCTCGTATAAACACTTTCTCTGTGGTGCTAATAAACTTCGGTAATATAAATCAGAAAACTTGGCCAAATCCTAAAGCAATTCACCTAAGAATCAACAAAGATGAGAGTAGCAGAGGTCACACACCACCAGTGTTAAATCATTAGTATTGAGTGTTAGGGTGATTTTAGTATGGTAGTGATGAATGTACTGGTATAATTCAGGTAATATAGTGCATTTAGTCTGAAGCTTTTTTCATTATTTTTGTGTGTCGGTACATGAGAGATTAAGTTAGCTTATATATAGTTTACCTTAGAAATATTTCCTTATTTTGGATGCTGAACAAATGATATATTCCCTTAATTTCACTCCCTCATTCCTTGTTACAGTGGGAACTCTATTGCTATAGAAATGGTGCAATGTAGAAATGTTATGTATGCAGAAAAGTCAGCTCATAAATTAGTCAGTGCATAAATTATACAATCATTTAAGCCATTAGGGTTGACCATATGTTTGTCTTTCAAAACTCTAGCATGGTGTGGTCTGGGAGCTGCCCTTTCGCAGTCAGAAATGCAATGAACGACATTCCTGGCTGAGTCACAAGACAAGAGGAAAAGTGGAAGTTCTCAAACAAAAAAATGACATGAAAGCAGAAAACGACTGGGTGGTAGCTCAAGAATTTGGCAAGCAAATAAAAAAAATCTAAAATGAATAGAATAAAATAAATAGTCTGTATAAAATGTGTTGATTGTTTCATGTTTTCCAATGCAAACAAAGTATACAGTGCCTTTCAAAAGTATTCAGATCCTTCCTATGGTGTCACAACATGTGAAATTACAAAATGATGCATATACACTTTTTAAAACATAATACTTTATTTAAAACCTGAATGATCAAACTGAAGGCTTTCAAGGGTAAGAAACACTACAGTAATTATCAACAAAATCTAAAGAGAAAAAATGAAATGCTGATTGCATAAATATTCAGTCCCATTAACTCTATATTTGGCAGAAGCACTTTCAGTAGTACTTATGCAGCAACAAGACTTTCTGAATAAATCTTCAACTTATCAACTTAGCACAGTGGCTTGGTAATGTATGCCTATTCTTCTTGACAGATTTGCTCTTATGTTGCATGGGGATAGAGGATTTCAGATTTTTCCACAGCTTCTCAATAGGATACAATTCAGCACTTTGGGTCATTTCAGGACATTAACTTCCTCGTGCTTAAGCCTGTCCAGGACAGCTTTGGCATTTTTGCTTTGGACCATTGTTCAGCAGAAAGGTGAATTTGCACCCCACTTTTACATCTTGGAACTGGGATATTTTGTGTATTAGGTCTGCATTAAACATAAGGCTTGTCATTTAAGCCAAAATGTTCCAATTTGGTCTCATTTGGACACAACATCACCACATTTTTGTAGGTTCACTTGAGTGGCTGCTTGAAAACTCCACAGGGGTTTTGCATTTTACAATACATGATGAATGACTAGATTGTGTTCATAGGGATATTCAGATTTATTTTTGTATCCTTCTCCACATCTGTGCCTTCCAATTAATTTATTCCTAACTTTCTTTGAAAGCTCCTTGTCTTCACAGATGAGTGTATGTTTGACTATCTGACCAAGGAACCTCACAGAGAGTTTTTATTCATAAGAATAACTAGTATTGCACACAGACAGAGGCCACTCAACTAGTTATGTGGATCATTAAGGTACAGTACTTTATGCATCTAAATTAATCTACAGCAAAGGGTCTGAATACTTATGCAATCTATTCATGTTTTATTTCATTTTAATTTTCTGTTTACTTTTCTTTGATTCTTGCTTTGAATGTGTATTGACATTTGTGAATATAACAAATATTTATTTCTACTTCATTGATATCGAAGGTGACAAGTTTGTTGCAAGCATTACAGCAACAAAATGTGAAAACTGTTCAAGGGTCTGGATACTTTCACAAGGCACTGTACATTGAACCCCTTGTGTTGTGAAGCTGTTTAACTGTTTCTGTCGAAAGGCATATACAGCATTTATTAATAAGATGTCAAGTTTCACTCTGCAGGCCTCTCTGTCTTGGAGCTGTAGAAAGATATGCACTGACCACACCCAAGTGGCCACATCTCTGACTCATAGTACAGGATGCCTGGTCACTGCATAGCCAGACCCAGCCCTGTTGCATTGCTCAAGCTACAGATCCTACTGTCTGACATGCTGTGAATCTGGCTTACACTTCAGAAATCTTTTTCTCTTCTCTGAAAAAATAACTTCCAACTGTGTATCACTATAAAAACAGATTAAAACATAATTTAATTACGAAATGTTTTAACAAACTGTTTTATTGTTGTAGTATCTGAATACAATAAAGTCGGTGCCGATAGAGCATTAGTAATGCACTACTGTAGAATCACATGGCATTTTTGCTTCTTTATCATGTTTATATCTTGCTACTTTGTTCTGCTGTAGTTTTCCAAGGATTGTGTCATGCTTCGCCAAATCTTTCTATGCTTTGCTATCCTTTTACTTTTAATTCATAACGTTTTACTACATTTGAGTGTGATTTACTGTGTATATCACAATAGGATCTTAGACAAGGATTGAATAACTTTTTAAATAATTAATTTAATTAATAATAATTAATGTGTAAAATATGTTATCATCACATCTTTCTAAATGGGGTTTTGCTAATTCTAAGTATTCACAATGAAAATGGGAACTGGCAGAAAAGCTGGTGCAGCACTGTACTTACAGCTATATAGTCATATGCACAAGTTCCATGTTGCTCAATATCAAGGTCAGTGAAGTTTAAGATGATTCGATGATGTCGATCCACACTGATCACCCAGGAGCAGTCTACGTTGTCAGGGTAATTATTGGGGTATCCAGGAGAATGAATCTCACCAGTGGGTGCTGTAAATAAACCTCCGCATCCTGATGAAAAACAAGTAGAATCATACTTGGCACTTATAAATCTCAAGCTGAATTATTTTATAAAGCAACACTAGATCTGGAAAATCTAGTCACCTCGTGCTGATCAGGTCTTCTGGTCATTAGTACAAAATAGGGCATAAACCTGTCTAGCTTAGGTCTTTGTCAATCACATGAAGGTTACAGCAGTTAAATGGCAATGGAATTCAAAGCTAAGGAGCAAAATGTTGGAACCAATCATTCTGTCAGTTGATCAGTCAGTTTGCAGTGGTCCTGACCTCGTTTCTTATTCCTACTCACCTCCCTGAACTTCCTGCCAGCTTGCATTGAACCCCCTGCCACTGACGTACAAGTCAGATTTAAAGCGGACAGTGACAAAGTTCCCAGTTGTGGAGACATGTAGAGGCTGACCCGGAGGGCGAGTGGTACATAGCCGGGCCAGTCTGGGGGACAACAGGTCAGGACCTCCGTACACCTTCACATATGGACAAAGCATTACAACATTCAGTATTTCCCCACATTTACAAACAGTCAAAGCATTTTGCCTCTACACACCTTCTATCCAAAGAATAAGCCAGTACTTGAGCCTACAGGCTCATTAAGACAGAGCTTATTGCAATTTCGGAAGCAATCTCCTGGATGGAACAGTGAATGTGAAATAAGTAACACAGAGACAACATAATGCATAACATCAGCTCTATGCACCTTCACATGGAGTGTAAGATTAAATCATTTTGCATTTTTCTTCCTCTATTTTGGAATAGGCTGCTGTCATCCTCCATGTTTCGTAGCAGGCAGACAAAGTTTTTAAAAAATGTCTGTGTATCTAATTAACGACCAAACAAAGATGTGTTTTTAAAAATGTCTCTGATTAAATACTCATCCAAAAGTTTATCATAATTTTAGCAGACTATTCTAGTAGTGGTTTCTGAAAAGATTCCTGCCTGGTGAATAAGAGGAAATGGTGGCTTACTTGTATCATGGTGTCAGCCTGAAAATAACTGTTCTCCATTGAAAATGTATTGAAGACATTTAGGAGGATGTTGTTTCATAAGATTAATGACAGATGAATGTGTCCTAGGTTAGCTGTACAAATTGAAAGACTACAGTATATCTGTTCTTTAAAAAAAACAATAAACTAAATGTGCAAATTCAAAAAAGCAAATTCATCACATTTAAAAAGTAATAAAATAATCAAAGGTTCCTCAGAAAAAAAACAATACTAGCAGTGAATTTGATTTCATGAGGCCATGATAATATAATATATTTGTTTTAAATATTAACATATCAGAGACAGGTTTAAAAATATTATTGGTCAGACAATTATTTCTTAAAGTACTTTAAGTGAGACAAAATCTTCTTCTTATGAGTTGTAGCATAGCGTTTATGGAAATGGATGATTTGCCAAGTTGCCTCTTCACACTTGTTTGTCCTGGGATCATAGATATTAGAAACTTTAACTTCCAAATTAGTAACTTTGCCTCAAAACCTTAGATCTCTGTCACATAACCTTAAAAAGTTCCAGGAAAACTCAGTGAGATTTTCAGTTAACAGTGAGAAAGAAGAGGGAGTTTACTTTTCTAACAGAACCAGAAATAATTTTCAAAGGAAGCAGTTAGAGGTTAACACAAAACTCTGTTTAATAATCATAGAGGAAAATATAGACGCCATCTGAAACTGGAGAGCTGACATATGTTCCCCATTTCAGGATGAATTGAATGAAATCTCTGTTTATAGCATGATGTATAATAGCTTGTCTGAAAAACACAGCCTTCTGCTTGTGTGTGTAACAGACCCAGCACAGTTTCCATGGCAAAAGCGACAATAATGAAGCTTTCTGGCACACAGTGAAGAAACTAATGATTAACACATGATTGCAGATGTGAATCTAGTGGAAAGAATGGGTGTGGTACAATGAGTTTTTTTTTTAGTTTAATACCACTGCAAAACTGCATTTAGAAAAAAGGCAATGTGTTTTTTACATTCATTTCCAAACATAAAAATGGGTTATATAATGAACTGGTCTCTTCCTCTTGGTACACCATCCACAAAGCGAGCTTTTTAATCTTTGTTTTTCAGAACCCTTCTGCTCAGTTAGTTCTATTGATTTTTACAGTGGAAGTCAGCATTCCAAAGCTGTGAGCAACAAAATTCCAGTTCAACAGTGGCCACTGATCACTATGCACACAGTCAACATGGGTAAGCTTTAATATAGCTGGTAGCCAGACTCCAACAGACACTGATTCTACTCAGTGTCTTTTATTATTATCTTCATTTGACCTCAATACCCAAGGGAAATGAAGCATGGTACATAAATATTAATTTTTCCTTGAAAGACTTTCAACAAAAGTTTATATGAGATTATTTTAAGTTTTATTATTATATTCAGCTGTGTGGGTCTTTTGGAAGACAAAGTAGTCACATCAACATTTCGGAACTGTTACCAGGCACATTTACCTGCTTATTTGTTATTTTATTTTATATCAGCTAGCTGTTTTTTCCATAAACATAATGTGTGTTGAATATTAGAGGGGGAATAATGATTGAAATCATAAACAGTATAATGGGAATTTCATGGTTACTCAAGCATTCTGTTTCTGAGATAAGCACCCCACACATCTGATACATTTGGGGTCTAGGACCTATCCACAGCATGGCATAGGTTATGGGATCAGTAATGCGAACTAGAATGATTAGATCAATGTGATATATTATGTAATTTCAACTAAAAAACCTTTCTGATATGCACAAAGAAAGGTACAAACAAATATGTGGACTGAGGTGCAGAAAGGACTTGAGTAACAAGGACTGGTGAAGGGGTATGTTACTTAAACCATGCATCATTGAGCAGGCAATGACAAAAAAACACAAGTATTTTTCTGGAAACAGCTGCATCCGCAGATATTTAGAGATTAAACAAAGTTATGTTGTAAATGTACAACTTCTCCAGCTGAAAAGTTGCTTAATCATCTTCTGCCTGCATTGCAATACCATGCAAACAATCGGCAACCAAATTAAATAACAAGTAAGGATGAAATAAATTAAACAGAAAGAACAGGACATATTAGAACATCCCACGGTGAAAACAAATGTTTTGTACCTGAAATAACACAGATTACATAAGGAGTTTGTGTTTTATTCCTGAGTCACTTTAGACACAGATGGTAGATACAGATACAAGGACTTGAGCCCTTGTTATTGCCATCAACAGGGGTTATCATACAGGAGAGTACGAGAAGATCACATTCACAGGGCTCAGCCTAAGAGTTCCTTTGCATTAGAATCCCCAGCTATCACTGATAGTACAGTAATGATGTCTCTGTGGCACTTGAACACTGATTACTTCTAATTAATGTTTTTCAGGCCCCAGGGCTGGGTTGGTGGTACCTGTTTAAGGCAACCAAAACTCTGAATATCATCTGCAGACACAGATGCCACATCCCTTCGGGATGTTCTCTAATATTTCAATACAGTGATTATAAGGACATAAGATGAGCTTGAGAAAACACCAACTTTTACAGTGTTGTGAAAAAGTGTTTGCCCCCTTCCTGATTTCTTATTTTTTTGCATGTTTGTCACACTGAAATGTTTCAGATCATCAAACAAATTGAAATATTAGACAAAGATAACACAAGTAAACACAAAATGCAGTTTTTAAATGAAGGTTTTTATTATTAAGGGAAAAAAAATCCAAACCTACATGGCCCTGTGTGAAAAAGTGATTGCCCCCTAAACCTAATAACTGGTTGGGCCACCCTTAGCAGCAACAACTGCAATCAAGCGTTTGCGATAACTGGCAATGAGTCTTTTACAGCGCTGTGGAGGAATTTTGGCCCACTCATCTTTGCAGAATTGTTGTAATTCAGCCACATTGGAAGGTTTTCGAGCCTTAACCACTTTTTTAAGGTCATGCCACAACATCTCAATCGGATTCAGGTCAGGACTTTGACTAGGTCACTCCAAAGTCTTCATTTTGTTTTTCTTAAGCCATTCAGAGGTGGACTTGCTGGTGTTTTGGATCATTGTCCTGCTGCAGAACCCAAGTGCGCTTCAGCTTGAGGTCACGAACAGATGGCCGAACATTCTCCTTCAGAATTTTTTGGTAGACAGCAGAATTCATGGTTCCATTTACCACAGCAAGTCTTCCAGGTCCTGAAGCAGCAAAACAGCCCCAGACCATCACACTACCACCACCATATTTTACTGTTGGTATGACGTTCCTTTTCTGAAATGCTGTGTTACTTTTACGCCAGATGTAATGGGACACACACCTTCCAAAAAGTTCAACTTTTGTCTCGTCAGTCCACAGAGTATTTTCCCCAAAAGTCTTGGGGATCATCAAGATGTTTTCTGGCAAAACTGAGACGAGCCTTTATGTTCTTTTTGCTCAGCAGTGGTTTTCATCTTGGAACTCTGCCATGCAGGCCATTTTTGCCCAGTCTCTTTCTTATGGTGGAGTCATGAACACTGACCTTAACTGAGGCAAGTGAAGCCTGCAGTTCTTTGGATGTTGTTGTGGGTTTTTTTCTGACCTCCGACCTTAGATGAGTCGTCGCTGCACTCTTGGGGTAATTTTGGTCGGCCGGCCACTCCTGGGAAGGTTCACCACTGTTCCATGTTTTCGCCATTTGTGGATAATGGCTCTCACTGTGGTTCGCTGGAGTCCCAAAGCTTTAGAAATGGCTTTATAACCTTTTCCAGACTGATAAATCTCAATTACTCTGTTTCTCATTTGTTCCTGAATTTGTTTGGATCACAGCATGATGTCTAGCTTTTGAGGATCTTTTGGTCTACTTCACTTTGTCGGGCAGGTCCTATTTAAGTGATTTCTTGATTGAGAACAGGTGTGGCAGTAATCAGGCCTGGGTGTGGCTAGAGAAATTGAACTCAGCTTTCCAAAGATGTGATAAACCACAGTTGATTTATGTTTTAACAGGGGGGGCAATCACTTTTTCACACAGGGCCATGTAGGTTTGGATTTTGTTTTTCCCTTAATAATAAAAACCTTCATTTAAAAACTGCATTTTGTGTTTACTTGTGTTATCTTTGTCTAATATTTCAATTTGTTTGATGATCTGAAACATTTCAGTGTGACAAACATGCAAAAAAATAAGAAATCAGGAAGGGGGCAAACACTTTTTCACACCACTGTATACGTTGCCAAAGAATTACCTTTAGCTGCATAAGTTCTCCACTAATAAAAAGATCTTGAGAGAGGTTGGATTTTTGTCCTCCAGTTTCTTCTGCATAAGATCTCAATATTATGATATTAAATTTATTCTCTCCCTTAAACTACTAGACAAACCATCTCTCATGAGTACATGCACTCACCAGCCAACAATTATAAATCCAAAATCAAACTAAAGCTACAATTGCAGTGTTGGATGAACTAGGTAATAGATGGATAGAATGGGTTGCAGGGAAGCCGGAGCCACAGCCTATCCTGGCAATCACTGTGCATAAGGCACAATACACCCTGGATGAGACACCAGTGTATCGCAGGACAGACACAGACACGCACATACTCACAGTAGGACCAATTTTCCCAGAAGCAAATTTCACCTACCAGTATTTGGATTGTGGCAGGAAACACATGTGAACACAAGGAGAACATACAAACTCCACACATATACTGTAGCACCCCAGATGCAGAATAGCACCCAGGACCCCCACCCCTATTGTATAGTGTTATTCCCAAATCTCAATCTGATTGTACAAGACTGGGATGGGACCAGGATAAACATTGAGCAGATTTTACATTCCATTCAAGCTGTGCTTGTTGTGACCGGATCACCAACACAATATTTGGAAGTGGAGGAGTTTAGAACATTCTAACCAGTAAGGAAATACAGTATATAAATACCAGTTTTGTCTTAATTCTGATTCAGCTTCATAGCAGGCGTTTTCTCACTACATTATATGAGTTGCAAAATAAACAGCATTTCCTGTACTTTGTATTGGACAAGCAAGATAAAACAGCACACCAGATTTTAAAAACCAAAAGGGCAGAAAGGGGATGTGGATGGTGGTATTATTAACCGTTCCAGTCCCAGCTTCCTGCCATTGTGTTCTGTTCTAAAACACTGGCAAGAACAGCGGAAGTGTTTGTGCCTCTGCACTGTACCACATTCATCTGCACGAATCATGTTTCCTTGAACCAGAAACTAAGGTACTGACTAAAATAATACAAAAACAACCAAGGCAAAGTGAACTAATAGCAAAGCATGCTAAAACAGAGATGTGGCAACAGGTGAAAAGAACAATATTAAAGAATGCATTATGTTAAATTTTTAGGGTTAGGGTTTTTAGGTACATTTCTCCTTGAAAGTATGAAGAATAAGAAATGCCATCCCACTGACAACTGAAAATGCTTAATCAAAATATTAAGTGTTGTCCTTTCTAGTTACAGAGTAAGAATAAAAAGGAATTTTAATTTAATAATAATAGCTTAGAATCTTGAACAGAATGACATTTTGAATTAAATTACATAGACGTGATTATTATAAGGAAAAGGTGTTAGTGAGGCCAGCAGGGGGCACTCACCCTGCGGTCCATGTGGGTCCTAATGCCCCAGTATAGTGACGGGGAAACTATACTGTAAACAAGCGCCGTCTTTCGGATAAGACGTAAAACCGAGGTCCTGACTCTCTGTGGTCATTAAAAATCCCAGGGTGTTTCTCGAAAAGAGTAGGGGTGTAACCCTGGCGTCCTGGCCTCCTAATAATTTCCCATGCCTCCTAATAATGTGGCAATAATAGGCAATGTGGGATCATTTACTTGGCAAATTTAAACTTTTTAAAAAATATTTATTAAAACATATTTAAGTATTTAAGTGAGTTGTACCTCAAGTAAATCGTAGTTACAGTCAGCATGGTACTCGATGTCAAACTCATAGATGGTGATTTGGATGCTGCTTCCAGGGGCTGTTTCAATGTGCCAGATACACTCACGATTGTCAGGGTACCTGTTGGGGTAACCAGGGCTATTGAAGAAGCCTTGAGGACCAAAGAGGTCTCCCCCACATCCTGCACAGAGAGAAGAGAAGATATCTGAGCACTTTACACTAGAAAATGAGGTTTTAAATTTAACAGCAGACAAAGAAACAAGTCTTGTAACTGCATCTTTTTTTGAAGAGGTACAAATTAAAAGCTTCAAGAACAACCTCATTATAAGAAGCCACATAGTAAAAAGTAAAAAGAGAAATTGTTTTGTTTGTATTTGGCTTCTGGGAGATTGCCCATGTATTATTGGTCCTAAATGGGGCTCACTGGAGAAGACCCAGAGGCTTGGGAGAAGAAAGGTTCTAACTCAGGAAACTCTGGGTGAAGACAACCCCCCTGCAGCAGCGCTTTCCCGAAGAGATAACTGCAAATACATGTGAACAGAAATGTTGATTCCTCTTCTGTTATAAAAAGACCCAGAATGAGAATCAACCTGTTAGCCAATGAGCTAATTCTAGAATGCCCCTAGAACTCCCCAGTCAGTTAAACTTTAAAAGACAATAATTCAGCTGCATTGACAATAGCTAAAAACACACTGCTGTTAGAGGATAACTGCAAAGCTAAGACTTTATGCACTGTGTCACTAATGCATTTGTAGAAATAACCACCTTTTGCTGTTTTACCTCAAAAAAGACACCTGATAAATGACACATTTCCCCATGATTAAACACAATGCATCACAGGATCTCACATCCTCTGTGGCTGATTGCTGTGCTAATAGTCTCACTTCCCCCTTCCTGAATTCCTTGCATAATATTTAATAACTGTCAATGATTTAAAATCTGCTTAAGAGGTGGGCATAACTAGATTTGTGCAAGTGAGAGGACCATACAGCAATCTACAAAAAAATGTATTATAATAAAAGCACCACAAATCAGGAAAGACACACATGCAAAACTTTCTCATAGTGGTTTTGTCAGGTATTTAGAATTCTTATTTAAATTATTTGATTTCCTTTATTAATAAATAATGTCAGGTAATGATAATGTATTTTATTATTTTATTTAATTATAGCTGTTTAAATGCAAGGTTATAAAACCCTGAATGTAATCAGCCTAGTTGTTACAATAAGATGGTTTACATACTACATTGTGAGTGTAACAGGCCTTCAGTCAGTGTGCCTTTAAGAAACCAGCTGTGGCAACGTGGTGCTTTAATGAACTACAGCTGTGGGTGTTGCTACTTAAACGGCCTGTCTGACTCATCTGTAGAGGCTGTGTTTCTCTCTCTCTTTTGCAGACCACAGAGAGAGGGAGAAAAGAATCACATCTCCTTAGTACTACGTGCATTAAAGAATTCTCCCAACCCTCCTAAAGTGGGTTTTTGTTGTGTGCCAGGTTTATGGTACAAGTGAGCAGCCGTTGTAGTTGGCCCCAATGATACTAAGGTGCAGGGAATCGGGCATGTGTGATTTGTGCTCTCATTATATTAGATATAGAAAACACAAGTGGATGCTATTGCTTGGAATGCAATCGGTGACAATACTTTCTCTTCCTCTAAAAACTGCACAGCAGCAAATCAATTTTAAACTTGCACATAGGAGGTACACACCAGACTAGTGGCTCCCAATTAATTTTGCTCCTAATCCTATCTGTCACAGATACACATGGGGTGGACCTGGTACATACCCACATATGTTTGGGGAATATGCCCTTAAAGAGCATTTTTGCTTTTGACTCACATACTTTTCGATATGACTGGTGTGATCTGACTGTCTGAGCTTGACTCATCCTTCTGTGTGACACTTCCCAAGTTACCATCAGTGTTCATCAATATAATCTTTAGTTTGAGGGTCTAACTTTAGCCAAACAAAGTACTTTACAAAGCTGAGTGGAAATTGAGATAACCACTCATTGATTTGCATTAATTAGTGCAAATGCAATCATGTTGCATAAACTTGTATAAACCATTCTTTGTATGGAAAGATACACTACTAGATTATGTTTGCCAGTACAAAACTGTAACTGTACTGACAGATGATTATTCTCATCTTCTGAGCATATTTAATTTTCTGGGTCTTATTTCTATTCTGTTATTTTTTGTAATTAATTACAAAACTGATCTAAATTAATTGACACCAGAGGGTAAAAAGGCTTTGGTGACATTTCATTAATTGTAGAATAGTGTTACCCAGTGTTAGTGAGTGCTGTCCTTCACACTAGATGGTTCTAGTTCTAATTCTGAAGCACCTAACATTAAGTCTAGGAAATAGGGCCTGTAGACTAGAAGTAATGTTTTAATTAGACACGTAAAAATGGCAACAATTTCTGCTACCAGTCCTGTCTCTCAAATAACTTTCCAGCCAAAAAGATTGCATTATTATGGCCCCTACCTGCATTGTATTAATGATTTATAGTAAGTATGATATCCCTAGAGAGGCCTTCAACTAAACAATACAGACCAGAACACAAATTATGTTTAATTATGATGTTCTGCTGACACATCCCAGAATTGTAGGTTTCCAGACAGAGTAACATGAAGGTTTATAAATCCTTCACAACTGTAATATAGGACTTTGCAAAGGTGACATGGAATATTAATGGGAACTAAATTCTAGATGTCTCAAGGAGCCAGCTCTAATGATCACCTGATTGGAGCCATCTGTCACTCTGACAAGTGCTCCTGATCCCCTCATTTACCCCACCAGAAACCCATGGGTGGGTCCCTAGAAGAATGGAGAGGGTGAGCGGGCACTGTGGACTTGCTGGACGCAAAATCGTTGAGTGCCTTCAATAGAGATAGAAGAGTTTGGGGTTTCAGATGAAGAGAAGAGATGCATGCTAGTACTCACTACATTCTAGCACAGATTTAGTCATGATACTGATAAAAGTAGGAGGATATGAAGTCAAGGCTCTCCTGGACCCCAGCTGTAGTGAGACAAATGCCTGTAGGGAGAACAAACACAAGTGCCTTTCCTAAGAGGCATGGGGTTAAGGGAAAATAGGTTCTGATACAATGTATTCACAGGGGGGGAAGTGGTATCCTCTGCACACAGTGATGCTGACAATTCACAGGAAAATTTATTATAAGAGAGTTTTGTGTAGTGCCCATTCAATGCAACATGGGAAATAAAAGAAGGGGGCTGATACGTCTCTCAGCTTCAAGGAAGGACAATGATGAGATATTAGTAATCCCACCTCCTGCTGACAGCTTGGGCAGAGATTCCGATGAAGGCCTTAGAACCTCCTGCAGGGAGTTCTGACCAGGAAGTCAACCAGGAGGAGAACCATCCAAACCAACATTTTGAGCCTGTAGTAAACTTTGCTTTGGAACTGTCCAGAGACGAGGGCTATTATAAATATTATATATTATATGTATATATATTAAATGAGGGCTATTATATATATATATATGATATATAGACAACCGGTACAACCCTGGGGAGCCAAGCAATATCCTGTTTCAGTTATGGAATGATCTGCTTTACAGAGTGGATTATCGTACCAGTGACTTCCAAATTATAGAACAGTATTTATATCCTAGGCGTTGCCAACGGTTGCTGTTGCTCATAGTTAGTAGGATTTGCTAATGGAAAGCAGAAGGAATAATCAAACTCCCCACAATTCTGAGGTACAGCACGTCCTGGACCTAAGGACACGAGTGAACACAATCTTGCGATTATCGCAGTACCATCTTCTTAGGGCACAGGCATGACAGGTACACTTGTACAATAAAGAAACCCAGTTCTCATCATTTATAGAGATGTCTTTTCTGAACAACCAGGATAGATAAATTAAGTCACCATAGACAGCTTCCGACATTTGCATACAGGTCAACTACTGTATGACAAGCAACAGATAACACAAAAAGAGACTGAAAAAATGTGTAAATGAGTTGGAAGCAAATGAAGACTCAAAATTGCAATGGTATAGCCCACTAATTGCTTTACAGAAAGCGGATGGATTGATAAGGCCCTTCATTGATTTTAAGAAACTTAATTGCAGTATCTAAATTTGATGTCAACCACATGCCTTGAGTTGACAAAATTGTGTGTTTTTTTCTCTTGCCTATCACAATAGGCACTAAGAATTCCATCATTTCTACTGGGTAGCCAAAAGATCTTAATGTAAATAACATTACATTAGAATTGCTAACTATATATATTGTAGGCGTTTATCAGATTAAGTAAAATAGTTTGTATCAAAATAAATTTTTGACCAAGCGCTTTTCATCCTGAGACTTTAAGATACTCAGGCCAAACTGAGTATCTTAAAGTCTGTAGTGTCTGTAGTGGTCTGTAGTGCCCAAGAGATAGTGTCTGTCTGCATTCAATGCTGATTGTGATTATGAGGAACAGGTAAAGGTTAATTCCATGCTGAAATGTAAAGAAAAGAGATGCAGCATATCGGCTGTGGAGTACTTTACCTCTTTCCTTCATACCTGAAGAGGGCTTCATCTTTCAGCATTGAATGAACCTTTACCTCTTCCTTTGCAGGCAACACATGCTGACACAGCTCCAACTAGAATCTGAATGTGATAATACTCTGGTAAGACTGGTGTAAAACAGTAAGACTGTCAAAGCAGAGCACTGGAGTTGCCAGAGACAGCAGTAAGACTGTCGGAGAGTCCCAGGTCACCAGTGGCAACAGCAAGACTCGGAGAAGAAAATAAGGAAGGTTAGGAAAAGATTTACTTTCTCCCGGTAGAGAGGCCCTTTTACTTTCAAAAGTATTTGCCTTAAACAAAATAAGTCTATATTCATATATTCATTATGTGGAAAGACATGAAGCGTATAATCATTCAATGACTCAGAAATATAAATGACCTATTGAACATTTCTCATAAAACAATCTGCTTATTATTGCCCATGTGCACTGTGATACTAGCATGACTGGATATGGTCTTATCTTTGCCCCAGGCAATTCCAGGTCTTTTCCTATTCTTTACTCTCACTGCCTCACCAGGCAGGAAAATAGGAGCATAATATGGATAAAGAGAAATTCCTGCTTTTATAAACCTCACAGTATGAGGATCAGTATTTCTACGATCGTAAATCTGAAAATTTGGAATCAGAATCTGACAAGTCTAAAACTACTTCTCAGTAGTAGCAGACCCCAGACATAGTGCAGGGCATCATCTTTCATTCTCCAGGGAGACCATGTGGAAAAACATAATTACCAGACAGTATTGCACTACTTGTCAAAATTGTTTATTTCTGTCAAAAATGTAAGTAAAAAATACACACCCATTCTGCTGAAGCCCAGTTAAGCTGCAAAAAAAATCTAATTTGGCCTGTAGACCACAGAAAAAATTCTCTCTTGCCTAAAACATTGTGTTTAATTTTTGTCTTTGCACTTACACTATACTCTCCAAAATCAAATTAAAGCTTCTATGTGTTTATTTTAATTTCCTTTGCTTTACAGAAACTGGACCTTTACTACTGTATTAGCATTTACAATACTAGCTGGGAAATGGCACAGAACCCTAGATGTAATGTTGTTCCGTTACATTGTTCCCTTTAAATATTTTACCAAAACTATCTGTAGTCCAAATGACTTTCTCACATAGAATTAAGACTATTCATCAATGAGCTCTGCTAAAAATGTGGCTGGCAGGCCTGCAGAACAAGGCTTTTGTGGACTTTCTCCTGCAACCCAGATCTCAGCTGCAACTCCTTTACTCCCAATGTTCTCCTGACAGTGAAGTTGTAAGGTGTGCACCAATTCTTAGAACAGTGCTTGAGATCTGAAATACAGGCAGAAACAAAAACAGAGCAAGCCTAGCACTAAAATGCACGAGCTGGAGCACAGGATTCTCATCCAATTATTAAAAATAGCCCAAGCCCTACCCAGAAATCATGGATCACACCAGAGGGAAATGACTCACAGACTGCCTCCCTTTGGTCTATACTTTAAAGAAAATGTATGCCAGACCCTTAATGACAGGTGTATCTTGTCTTCCTCTCTTTGTTTCTGAATGTTTTATATATCATTTTATGTATTTTTACATGTACATGGAACTGCATTTAAAGCTGAGAATAGGAAACTTTCTTTAAAAAACAGTGGAAATATCAAACAAGCTGCCCAGCCAAGTTGTTGAAGCCAACACCCTGGATTCTTTTACAAAACAGCTGGAATAGACCCCAGATAAGTTCAAAACTAAATATCAAAGAGGCTAGATAGGCAGAATGGCCTCCCCTCATTTGTAACTTTTCTTATGTTCTTATATATTTCTCCAATTAACAAATGTTTAAATTACAGTTAAATACATTTCTCAGAAAAAAGACCTTAAATCAATTTTAGTTCACAAAAATACAAAGAAAAGGAAGAAGTTTGTTAAGATGTTGCTGAATATGGAGTTTATTACCTAGATAAGATTCACCTGCCTGCACTTTTATAAGTTCTGATATTGTTCATTTCCCATCAATAAGATTTCAATTCACAACTGTCTGCAGCAATCCACGCAATATCACAATATGAAATATCTAGTTACATTTTCACCTGATGTTCTATTGGTTTGGATTTTAATAAAAAATTTCACCAGGACAAGGTGCTAAATAGTTGCTAAAGAGAGACAAGTGATCATGGCTAACATGAAGTTATATAACAGTTGAATATTGGGTTTCCAGTCCAAATACCTAAACTGGAGACTTGGAGTTTCCACAGAACCCACCACTGATATGTTTTATATTTCTTTTTCCATACCTCTTTGCTGGAAAACATGAGTTACTTTCAGAAAAAATATTAAATGGTCCTTTCCTCTACATTAAGACTGTGACAAATCTCTTATTCCTCCTAAAAATCTACAAATGCCCCTGTCCCGAGACCCGTTGCTAGGAAACTGAATAACAAACAAAAAAGTTGCAAAAATAAAGAAGTTACTGACCTCCTGCTTCTTTGGCTCAAATGTTAGTAATTAAGGAACCATATTGGTTGCTGTACAGATGTGGGTTATAAAACTTGCATGTCAGGGTTTTGAATTGGAACTAATGGGAAGCTGACACAGAACCTTCATTTTTTTATAGACCATATCCACTTTCAACGTGGTTTGTTTTAGTTAACCCTTGATCCTCAAAGCTCTCCAAAAGTTCAAGGATATCCTTCACCAGAATGATAATTGCATTGATTATGCAGTGTAATGTGAGAGATGTGTGACTAAAAGGTAGCTATGATCTTGTCATACTACAAACAGCAAAAACTCTGGACACTCCAGAGACAAAAGATAAGTAGAGTCAATTCAACTGTGGGCTTTAGTAACAAAATATTATACCTATTCCTATTTGATGTAACATGTCCTTTTTTAAAGAAACCTTTAGATAACTAGCTAGTTTTGCCACTTCATTTTGTGACTTTAAGTTTTCTTTCAATATAAATAATATTAAATCCAAAGTATGACATCAGGCTTCAAATAAAAGTAACAGTCTAATGTCAGACTTTTCTACTTTGGGACCTGTCTTTCCCAAGTCCTATCCTAAGTAGTACGGCAAACTCCACAAAACTTCACCTTAACCTTTTGAGTTTGACTGGGAAAAGTTAGTACTGAAATACAAAAACGCATTCTACAGATTAAATTTCATTACAACATTCTGTACATTCTGGAATGAAAGTTTCAAAAAGAAAAGACTTAGATTGAAAACAAAAATCCTATAATCCTGTAATTTTAAAAATCTTTTAGCCTTTGCTTGTTTCCAGGAAAGAATGGAAGAATGAATGTACAGGAAGCAGCTAATAAATACCAGGAGAAAAAGAGAAAAATTCACACTGTCTTCTCCCTCTTGGGGCCTCTGAGTCAGAGGGCAGCTGCCAAAAAGAAGCAATCTAGACTGAACAGAGCGTGTGAAGTGATTGCAGAGGGAGGGCTTTTATGCCATCCATCATACTGAGGACTGAAAGAGCTGCCACGCCCGAACAAGAAGCTAATCTGTTCCGACATCTCTAGTTGCAAAGGATACGTTTTTTTTTCCTTATTCCTTTCTTTTGTAATTCTTACAAATATAAACAAAAAATAAAACCATCATGCATTCAAAAATCTCTTTGCTGTTAAATGCAAAGTAAGAAAGCAAGAATTCAGTGAAGCAACAGCTTTTTGCTTCCTTTAGAGCCCTGTTTGTGAAGCGGGATTTGAGCAATGGCTTAGCAGTGATCCCATAGCTGGAATCCATGTTACCGTTTTGGTACCACAGCATCTGGAAGCCACTGTGCGCCACCCAGGAATCCGATCGGAAGACCACATGCAAGCTGGGTCCTGATGTGGTGTTGGCTGGAGGTGGTGTGTTACCGCAGAAAGTGCCAATGAGAGGGTACTGATCATTTGGCCCATCATAGAGCTGGAATGAGATAGATTTCATAGTAAGTGAGACACGAATGAAACTTAATAAATACACAGCATACAATATATGCAGTCACATAATTCTAAAACACAAAAAGTAAAGCAAAAAGAGTAGAAAACATGATCAAATTTATTTAAACTTAAGAATGAAGACAAATATTGTTTGATACTGTACATGGATAACATTAAAATATGAAAAGAATGCCAAGAGAGTATATGACTTTAACACCTTGAATTGTTTGTTTGAAATAAAAAGAAATACATGATACACAGTAGAAATGTTCTTTCTTCATCTTCCATACCAATGAAGCTAAAGTATGTACAATGTGCCACACATCTGAATACAAAGTGTAAAATGTGACAAGAGGACACAAAGGGAAATGCAGAACTGACAGAATGAACTGTAGAGATGTTTTGGCAACAACACCCTGAGCTCACATAGCTTTTACACACCTACTGTAAGTGTAACTGAGAGAAAGAGACATCACGGAGGGTAAACTGCATCTAGCTCACAGTCAGCTCTCACTGGACTGCCCTGTTCAATGAAAACAATGCACTGCAACGTAACCCTTATGACCCTGAAACCTTCAAAAATGTTTGTCTAAAATTTCCCATGTCCATTATTGGGAAAATATAATAATATTCCTTTATTTAAGGATAAATAAAATCTTGTTTTCTCCTAAAACAGTTACAGAACAGGTTGTCACCAATACTCTTCCTGCCGTAGTAAGGAGGGTGAGTATTCCTCACTAAGTTTTATTAAAAGGTACACCTTTTTATTAAAAGGAAGTTTAAGATCTAACATTAAATTACCGATCAGGTATTATCCTAACCAGGTCACTGTATTTTCTTCTGCTCTGTCTTTTTGATAATATAAAACAAAAAGGTCCTGTTGTCCGAATTGTAGATATACTGTACAGTAGCTGTTTACTCTCTAGCTCTCTAGAGCTGTCTGAATGAGTGATTACCATGATGGATAACTTTGACTTATTATAATAATGAAGAAAAAAAGTGCCGATCTCTTTGGTGGATTCTCACTTCAAAGTAGTGTTGTAATGCCTCCATTGTGAACTAGATTGCCCTAAAGGTTAAACATGTCAGTGGTTAAGATTTCTGGTATTAATCTTCTTTGTTACAGTACAAAACACAGTTGTACAGTACTAATCACTTTTCTCTTTACATCTTATTTTAAATATTTTCCATTTTTTATTATATTCCACATAATGTTGCCAAAGTAGAGCTGTAATGCACTAGAATCAGAGTTCTGAGTAAGAAAAAAGTTAGACCAATAATGAAAATTATTACGCAATATGAAAATTAAAATCATTTCATTAAAGGTCCCTGAAGCACATAAAGCCAGAGAGTACTAAGTATAGCTCGATTCACTAACAATCTTCTTATGGTTTCTGATTCTGGTTCTCTATTGATCCTTATTCTACACTGTTAACCATGACATCTTACTTTCTTGTCTTGAAACTACAGTATGTTTGGAGTCTCTAACATTGCTCATAAATGGTTCGACTCTTACCTTACTGATTGCCAACACATTGTCTCTCTTCAGGGTTTCAGCTCTGAAGTTGGGATCATTCAATCTATTGCTCCTCAGGGCTCAATAGTGGGTCCTCTACTATTCCATGTTCCCATGTTCCCACTTGGTCCAATGGTCTGAATTATAATTTCTATGCTGATGATACTCAAATCCACATCCATACTAAACCTGACACTGAAGTGGACATATTTGCTATCTCTAACTGCATCTCTAAATAAAAACCTGGATGACTCAAAATTTTCTTCATTTAAACTGTGACAAAACTGATGCTTCTTGGCACCTCTCATTGACTTTGTAAAGCTAATGCAACAACCCTATTTGTAGATGGCACTATACTTCTATCGAAATAGAACTTCAGGTAATATTTGATTCAGGCATGACATTTGCCTCACATGTGTAAAATATTGTAAAAACTCTTCCATCACAGAAATATAGGCAGACTTTATCCTATATTGTCTCTGACTATAGCTGAAAAGTTGGTCAACACATTTATCTTCTTCTATTTATCTATTTATCTAGAATATTTATACATACAATGGGTGACCGGACTTTCTCTTGTTCTGCCCCAAAGCTCTGGAATTCTGTCCCCAAGGATATTTAGAAAGTTATCTACTCTGAGCTTCAGAAATATTTTTACTTTATTGATATCTGTGTCTGTGCCTTTGCATCTTCCACCGCACTCAAAACCCCTGTTTTTTATTGTACTCTTTTATCTAATATCATTGATTTTTTCTTTCTGTAAAGCATGTTGAGAAACTACTTTTAACAGTGCAATGTAAAAGAAGTTTATTATGATTATATTTCAGGTTTTTACCAATGAATAATTTGAAAAGCAGTCTTTGACGAATTTTTGAGCAGGAGAAACCTAACATAGTCTTTTTGAAATATTATTGGATTGGGTTAGGAATAAATTTAGAAACAGAGATTAGCATTTGAGAGGATCATGTGTTTAAAGAGTAGGTGATTACAGGGAGTGTTTTGTTGTGAGAGGGCCAAAGAGAAGCATCAAGCGTTAGCAGCTTTAGAATAAACCCTAAGCAACAGCACCCAAGGGTTATGCTCACTATTCTGAAAATGTGGGCATGCAATTAATTTGTATGGAAAAACAGAAATCAGACAACTTTGTTAAATGAAACTGTACAATATAACAATAATCTGAAATGGAGCAAAACCACGGATGCAATAAAGCAAGTAAGATAGTCATTTTAAATTAAGATGAGACATAGGAAGACATTTCTGCTGCTGAATCTGACTCAGCCCAACTTGGACTGTCAGAGCACCTATCAAAGGCACTCATTACCAGAGAGATCTGATGTGATTAAAGTGCAACTTTTAATTCTCTTTTTGCTTTTATTTGTAATATGTAAGATTCTTAGGCCACCACATGCAAAATCAGGACATTTAAAAAGAATTCCTATGGGAACTACATACAATTTAAACATCCTGAAATTAAAGGAAAGGCCTTGATACCATAATTTAAGACCCTCATCACTTACTACCTCACTGTGTCTCTTACTATGGGCGAGATATAATCACCCTTCTAAAGACACTTCTGAAAGAGATCCTTGGATCAACAGAATACTTAAAACTTAACATGCTAGATTGACTGAATGGCCTCATCTTGTTTGCAAATATTCTTATGTGCTTATGTTACTACATCTGCGGTTGATGGTATTTCCTTTAGTCTCAATAGCATCTCATAAAGGAATTGTTGTTGCATCTAAAGAAATATATGACAGTCATTTTGGAAGAGAAATATGATTTCACTTTTTAGCCTTGTGACATGTTAAACTATAGCTTTGTGGTTAGCTCCAGATTACTTTATTCAACTTATTTCTAAACTGCCTTGGACTTGTACACATTTTACTAACCATTTTTCCTTTACAGTCTACACAAAGTACTTTAATCAAGAATACAACTGCAGTGTCTGACATGGCATTTGAATCTACAACTTTTCTGTTGAAAATCCATAACCTTAACTGCTAATGTCCTAATCCTAATCCCCACTGCTGTCTAATTCCCCAATTTATTTTTTATATTTTTAATCGCTCCTGTTTCTTTATATTTATTTTTTAAATTTCTAGCTAACTACATATTCTTGGAAATATAAATGTTTTGATGATTTATGGGTTCAATTAGGCAATAGTCAGCTCATTTAAAGGAAAGTAGCAGACATTAGCACTAATGAAAGGAGTTCCAAAGATTGGGAAACACTGCCTTAGTTGCTGCGGTATTCATGTGGATGTACTGAAATTCATCTCCAGTAACTTTTTTTTAAAGAAGACCTACGATATATTGGCACAGAATTAAAAGTGTGCAAATAGATGTCTGGAGGGGCATAGTTTTTGAGGTACTTTCATTAAGAAATCTGTCTTCCAAACTGGTAAAGAAAATATGAAGAAATATTATCTTCATTTTCACCCTGACAATAAAAATGACCATCTGCCGCATCTGAAGGTGTGCGTAAAACAGAAAACAGTTGTTGTGCTACACCTTTATGAGCTTCCTTCCAAGAGGAATCTACAAGGTTTTGACCAACACTGTTAACTAAAATACAATAAAAGCCTAAACCCTTTTATGGCACTGTGATTTGTCCATTTGTCAAAATATAGCAGTTGGTTGTCCATATTACAAATGTATGACTGGAAATATACAAATTGAGTCTTAAATATCATTGGAATTTAATGCAATTAAAGGCTACCCCTTTTCTGTTAGTAAGATCATTACTTCAGATAAGGTTGTGGTTTGGTGGAACCACAGCCTTTACTTTCTGGTAAACAGAGCAAAACACATTACATTCACCCAATAAGGAAATGAAAGAAGGTCTAAACAGCATTTGGGCAGTGAAGTAATATGCTTAACTCACCAAGTGATGTCATACATGTTTTCATAGCAACGCTTCAGTCTTGGTCACCAGGAAGTAAAGTAACAACCAGGGCCTTCATTTAAAAATTACATTACTCCACCCAAGTAAAATGACAAATATGATCTAACAGCAGTGACCTTCTCTGTGGGCTTTCTAACCTGATTTTTGTAACCTGTTTTATTCATTCTAATCAATCGTATCATTTCAATCTCTGCTTTTTCCAGTGGAAAGATATTCTAAATCTAGAAAAAGGTTATGCTCATAATATCTAAAACTGTGTGCAAATTAAAATCCTATTAAATAAAAAAGCAAACCTACCCCAAACTTTAAATGAATACTTCCCAATCAAAGCTTACAATCTTCTCAGTTCTACTGGAAGCAAAATGTTAAAATAAAAGTTGTCTGAAATGTCCTTCCTTTCCATTTAAATAATCTCAATGGCATTATAGACATGTCTGAGCTCATCTCATTTTATTTTTTCTCTTTTATAAACTGAGTAAACTCACCCAAAATAGAATAAGACAACAATGAGATGGCATGCTGAGAACCGAGCAATAATACCTAGTTTGATAAAGATATCCTACCAATGCACATCCTGTCATTAAAGTGTTAGTGTTTCTCATGGGCCACACCAGTCAGGAGGCTACACAATCCACTGCATCCTCTTTTAACAGCTGGAATAACACTCTGGGAAAATTACTCTGTTTTGTGTTGCCAGTTCAACCACAATCACACTGCACCTCCCCATTCAGAGTGCACATGCCTGATTGCAAGGCAGAGCCTTATACAAGTGTACTGTGTAAAAGCATGGTAAAAGCACAGCAACATGTAGCAATGTGAAATTAAATTGTGGTAAAGCATATGATAAGGTATGCATTATACAAATTAATCAAAGCAAAGTAAAAAACAACTATGTGGCATGACAATGGTATCACCATAAAGAGATTTGGAACTCACCTTGATATAGTCATAATTGCACAGTGGCTCTATATCGAAGGCAGTGAACGTATAGTTAATGGTGTTCCCTGCAGAAGCCTGAACGGTCCAGCTGCACTGCGCATAATGGGGGTAGGTATTGGGGTAGTTAGGGCTCTCGACAAATCCAGTGCTTTGATTGGCAATGGCCACACCCTGGCAGACTGCAAAATAAGACGGCATGAGATCAACACATTCCTTCTTTCCCCAAAACTCTTTGTTCCATTTCTTTTTCTTATAACAAAAGCACTTGCTCTCAGAACTTTTTGTGATGTAAACGTCTAATAATGTACATTATGTATTACCTAATGTAATTTAAATCTGGAGCTAAATTTCATGTAAAGGGGAAGTGATTTTTCAAATAACACAAATACCTCAGTAGGACCACGTTAGATATTTGCATTTAACATAGTTAAAAAATATTTTCATTCATTGTCTTGGAGTGATGAGCACAAATAGACCAAAAGATCTCTTCAGAACCATTGTGATACAAGGTGCAGACACAGAAAATGTAAAAATTACATCCTTATATAGTATAGGTAAGATTGTAGAAAGATCTGTAAAACTAAGGTTTGAAAGCATGAACACCATGGCTGAAGGCCGGTATAAAGGACAATAATCCACTATTGATATTGTTTTACACCTAAAGCATATTCTTAAGATCAAAATAAATCCTGTAAGTAGGGAAACAGATATTCATTCAGTAAGTGCTCAAGAAAACAAAGTCATTCCATTTTGCATTAATATCTGATTTAAAGATATTTTCAATGGAGAAGAATTTAAAATGTATGTTTATACTGCGATTAGGTTTGGGACTCTTAATCAGACTTTACAAAACATTGGGAATCTTCAGAGCAAAGTTGGGAAATAGTGTTAAATTTATGTACAGTATGAAATTTCTCCCCTGTCCTCCCCAAAACCCAATGCCAAAATACAATTATGTTGGACTTTTTCAAAATAAAGCACAAAAGCAGTTAGTGTTCTTGTTTCTGTAAGTGTAATACTAATCCCAGTGTTTTTATTCTATACCTCAACACAAGTGAATAGTAAAAATGTTCCTTGTCATTTATTTTTTTATTAAAAAATTATAGATCTTTGATCACTTTAGCCTGTTCATTTGTGAAAAGAAAAATGAAGAAATGTCATTAGAAAAGGTTAAATCTGACAGCTGTTTATTAAAGGAAGTATTTTTCCCATTTCAGCAAATTGAAACAGATTCCAAAGCATTGTCATGAAGGCACTGCATATTCTATTAACTGCTCTGACATCGAACCATGAATGCTTACTTTGATTATATGATGCCAGAAATCCACCAGCCGATACAGAGTTGTCAGTGCGCAGCTTGATGTACATTTTCTCCCTGCTGGAGCGAATTGGTGCAGGCAGCTCATTGCCACAGAGCTTCGCAAGAGGCCTGGCGTTGCTACTGTTACCATCATATACCTGCACCGTGGAAATAAATGAAAAAATATTTAAAAGCTAGGTTCATCACACCCCCAAAAGCGTTAAGTACACTGTGGCTTATGAATTTATTTTTCTTCTGAACTGAAGTCACTGTGAATTTATATCTTAACAGTTTTACATGTTCAAAGGTTGAAAGTGTGTTCCACTCAGTGACTGATGTACACATATAAGACCCCATTGAGAGTTTCCGTTGGCAATTATTAGAAAAGCAGAACGGACTGTTAGCCAACATCTTTGTAATACACGATAAAAAGCAAGAAGCATAAATATTTGAATGTGTAAGTTTACATAATGTTAATTATATACCAGAAATATGATTTCTTAAGCTATTTATTCCCTACTACAGAGAGTAAACACTATAGCTACCTGCAACATACGTTGGATTTTAGAAATCCAAATCCAGAAAAAGAAAAATCCTGAAATACTGATATGAGATGATAACATGCATGTTTATATGACATAGATTTCTGTTACATTTGGTTTGTCTAGTTTACAATAATTCAGTGAGAGTCTTCAGACAATCTGTTACAGATCTAGATCCATAACAAGAAGCATATCAAGTCATGGTTTGTTTAACAATTACAATTTAGCAAAAAAGTGTTATAATACAAAGTAGTTACATCACTTTTTGTTTAATAAATATGGGCAATTAAATTGCTGTTAGTTCAATATATCAAGGCTTATTATTCAGTTATCATTTACCAATACATAGGTGTTAAATAACATACTTGTTCATTAACATGGTTAATAGATCTGCCATAGAATACTTCATTTTTTAATAATTATATGTAATAATTGCATTTTACAATGTTGCAGCATAATAATTCATTATTAAGTGAATTTTAATTCACTCTATAAATAATTCTTAGAATACGGCTATACCAAAATGTCTTTAAAAATATCCAAACATTCACAAAAATATACATTATTTCTTCATTGCAAGCTCAGACACCAGTATGAAATCATTCTATCTAATAGTGAATTTATTGAATATGAGCAGAGCATCTCTGTGCTGGTGCATTAAAATACAAGTACCGGCACAGCCTCACATACCGCCAAATAATCATAGTTGCAATTGCTGCTGGACTCCAAGTGAAAGTCTCCAAACTGAAGTTGGATCAGACTACCTCCTGGGGCCTTCAGCATCCAGTAACATTCAGCATTGGGGTGGTATGGCAGAGGGTAGTTTGGGGAAGAAAAACTTCCACTGTTTGTTGTTAAGGTGCCACCACAGCCTAAAAATGACCATGCAAATTTCAAGGAATTATTTCACAGCCCTGTACAAGACTAAGACAAAGGCTTAGCCTTACTGTAAATTATGGAGTCCATAGAAAAAACACCAACAACATACCATAAAAAACTAAAACAAAAATTAAAATAGTGAAGAATGAGTATGTCAGAAGCAACACTAGCATTTTATTCTTTTATGAACCAAAGCAAGTGATCCACTATACTGTTTACACAATCTTTGCTATGGTCAGTTCAGTAATGATGCCAATGGACTTAAAAATAGTTCTTCTTTACGATGGATGGAATACTTTTTTATATCCACTGAGTGCAGAATTACAGGTGATGCAGATGTAACAGGATGGGTATATAAAATATTTCTAGTGCAATCATTTTTTACGCTGTTTGTCCTGTACTAATCTATACCATCTATTGGAGTATTACTATATGAATAAAAATTATTATATCGACCTGAATGTTTCAATCTATTTCACTGAAAGACATGGTTCTTCCATTGTGCAGACTAAACTGGGACAGAGAAACATTTAGCTAATTAACATACAATACATTTATTTTGATTACAAAACTCTGATCTAACAAGTGTGCCCACTAATTTAATAGTAGTCAAGATGTCCCAGCAACACGTTCTCAGTACCTGGCTCCAATTGTCTTCCCCTCCTGTGTTACTATAGTTTGGCCTTCACACACATGACTTTTCTTGAATTGAATTTAGTGAAATATTGCAACCATCCCCTAACAAAAGCTCACCAATTTCTATTTTAATTTACAATAGTAACTTTGTATTTCCACTTCTGTGGTTTCACCATACTACTACTCATGGTCCCAAGCAGTGAAGCATAGTGATGCCAATAGGATGACAGAAATACAACAAATTCACTATGTTAAATTATTAGGAAGATTTCTGCATATCCCAGGTCCCAATATGAAAATTTTATTACTGGCATACTTTAGCTTAACTGTACCCAAGTGTTATACTTATTTAAAAGCATTACAGTATATAAGATAAATTAATACAGCTACTGTATACAAGGCTATATTAATTTTTGATAATGTATAATCACACAATAATATGTATTTAAATGAAAGACTTTCTCTGGGTCTCTACCTGTCAGTGTCCCATCCCAATGTGCCATGAAGCCTTTTGCTGTCACACTGGAATCTGAGCGGAATTTGATCCAAAATCTGTTGCTGTGGGAGATGAGAATAGGCGGAGGCTGTTCGCTGCAGTACTTTCCTATCAAAGGGGATGTTTCATAGCCACCATCTCTGAAGAAAGATAAAAAAAGAGTATATTAAAGAGGCCCTGTAAATATTTTCCCTATAAGTTAAAATGAGAACCACTCAATCACTAACCATAACTTTATGCCTTGGCTCACAGTACA
The DNA here is from genome assembly GCF_055471065.1 of Atractosteus spatula. Taxonomy (NCBI): domain Eukaryota; kingdom Metazoa; phylum Chordata; class Actinopteri; order Semionotiformes; family Lepisosteidae; genus Atractosteus; species Atractosteus spatula. The sequence goes on from NC_142711.1 coordinate 39,107,506, forward strand.
GACCCCTGTGGCCACACAGGCAGAAGGAGGAATTGTGGACTGACTCCTCCAAACCATCAACCTGTTGAGATATTCATCTTATCACCCATTGAGATATTCATCTTCTTTTACAATTGTAGGACGCAATGCGCCCGGGAAGTTTCAGAAGTTGCTCTTTCTCTGTGAGCGAAAAGAAGACCCAAACCTACCTTGACAGTTTAGTGTTAAGATCCAGATTCAGATGTGATGTTAGCTCATCCTCATTTAAAGTTCATCTACACCTCATTTAATGAAATGAGACAGTTTCACTCAGTACAGTTATTTTGGAGTATCAATGTACTTTAAGTTTATACAATTTATTTTCACATGAGCAAGCATTCTTTAAAAAGACCCTTATTATAGACTGATGTCCAACATCACGGAGAGAAATTAAATAAACAAAGGCTTGATTTGTAATGTAGCAACAAGGTCAATCATTTCATTTAGAATTAAGCTGTATTAAAAATTTCTGATAATCTTTGTGTGCCTTGACCAAGCAGCCTGATGCTGTCTCTGTCTGTGTGTGGCTATAGAGGCCCCTCTGATAAGAAACATTGTAAAAGCTGTATCAAAATGAACAATATAATAATATATAGTGAAGATGGATTGTTTGTTTGTATTTCACCCCATCAATAAACTTAGACAGGGACAAGGCCTACTTAGAATTAAGTGATATTAAGTATTTCTAACAATCTTGTGTCCTTGGACCAAACATCCTGTAGCCTGTCACAGGAATGTAGCAAAAGGGTTCCCTCTCTGTAGGGCCACAGGAAGACTTATTGGTCTTTGTGTGTGAGCAAGTAAGGGAGATGAGCTAATCTTTCGGATAAGGATCTTTACCAGGATAGTCCAGATCCATTGTTAATTCCCCTTAAAGATGGATTTCCACTGCTGGTGCCTAGATATCTGGTAGAGGGACATAGGCACATCTGGAGGAAATCCTAAAGGTCACAGGCCAAGGGCAATCATCTAACAAGATGACCAACCATTCAGGGACCTGCAGTGTGTGGGTCTCCACTCTAAATGGTAGCTTACTGACAAAAAACCAACTATATTTTCCACAGTTAAAAAGCGGTGCATCACCTCTAACTTAGTGGCCCCTCTCTCTGCTGAAGCAACTTGGCTGACTGACAACAGAACCATGTGCCTTGCCACACTTGTTGTCTAAACTTTGGGACTTAAAATATTTCCTGAAGCGCTGAGTTAGAGAGTGAGCCCATGTTTAAAAACAGAATTCTGCCCTAAGTATAGCCTGCAGCAGGACCTTGTGACCAGCTAGCTCCCACTGTGTGGTAGATATCACCAGAGCAATACGGTTGGACTTTTCAGTGACAACCCTGAATAAAGCATTATTCAACAGTAGCCACTACGCTTGGAGTGAACCGAGTTTCTCCCCTTTTTAATGATTGCCTCCAAATGCGCACTCATTTGCACAGAATTTGTCCCCAGTCAGACTGACCCAGACATTCTATTTGAGCGAATCAACTGTAAGCATGAGGCTACAGCAGGATCCTTCTCTCTCTCTGAACCAGTAGAGCATGTATTGGACACTGCTGTGACAGACCCAGTCAGCTGTTCCCCCATATTTCTGTGCATGAGTTACAAATGCACGGTTGTGGATGTGTGTAACTCAATATTCACCCTCACAAGAATAAAACTGCTATATTAACACATGTGAATATCAATTTCATTTATTTATTTTAGCTGTAGTTACTTACGAGTGCCTGACTGTTGATTATTTTGATAAACTGATTAGGAAGTTAGTACTAAATGTAGTGTTTTTGTTTTTATGTATCAATAAATGTATTCTGTGTGTTATAATCCTTGTGGAGACTCCTTGTTCTTCTGCTGATGGATTCCTAATAATCAAAATAAACTCACACAATTTACTGTTACAGCTAAATATTGTGCCAGCAAATTCACAATATCTCCACATACTCTTTGTTTTTGTAATGTCATGTATTGTCACACAGCTTTGTTAAGTGCCTTGGGGCAACCTTGTTGTGAAAGGCGCTATACAAAAATAAATTGAATCGCATTGAATTTTGTCGGCATCCATTTGTTTCTGAGCATTTTCCGAACAAAAGCTATAGCACGGAACGAAGTGGGTTCTCATTTTGTCTACCTTGTGGACACCAAGAAGACAAACTGCACAGACCGTTTTAAAGACCAAAATCAGCAAAACACTACCTTTGGCAGAGTTGCGTGAGGCCAATGGAAGCTGCAAAGCAATGCAAGGAGGCCTCTCTCTCCTCTGCTTCCACAGACAAGCCCAGCCCAGCTTTTTACCTTCAGTTTATTTTAAGTTTAAACTCATCAAGGACGTTTGGACAACGGATTTTTTTGAGTAAAATTTTAATATTCACATCATAATTCTCAAGATTTGAACTCTTATTGCAAATGCACATTTGATGTTTAGGTCACAATAGTAAATGCATATTAACTTGTGTCTGTAAATCATTTCACAGATATATCCTATTACATTGTTGCTTTTTATGCAGGTTTTGGTTATAGCAATAAATTGTATACTGTGTCTTAAGAATCTGTGTGTGAGACTGATTTTCCTAAAAGTTGTCAAGTACTCACGCAATTTACTGTTACAATTTCTGATTGTTCTGATTGAATACGGCAGATTAGCTGTACACTATATGTACAAATGAGCATACGTATATACATATGTAAAATAGAGCCTTGTCAATATAAAGCATCTAAAAAACAATCAGACGTCAGGAATTCAATGAAATAACCTGAAAATTGAAGCACATGCTCATGGAAAAATTGCAACAGTACCATGTGATAAATCCCAGCAGCAAGCTCTGTATCTTTACCTGATCTCAATATAGTCATAGGAGCAGGAGGGATAAGGGCCTTCCAGCGTGAAGTCAGTAAAGTTGAGCATGATCTGCCTGTTGGTCTCTACAATGATCTTGTATACACACTCTCTGTTCATGGGGTAATTATTTGGGTAGTTGGGAGATGTCAATATTCCCGTAGGGGACGTGTACACTTCTGCACAGTCTGGGGGGAAAAAATAGGAACACCTCAAAGAGAGCACAAATTTTAAAAAGTTGCTTACCACATTTAAATTTATTTTCAAGAAATGACTGGATAAGAACCTCCGATAAATTAGCTTTGTACAAGATAGGCCAAATGGCCTCCTCTTCTTTGTAACTGTTCTTAAGTGCTTTGATTAAAAAAACACAGCAATTTATAGACTAGTCTCTTTTTTAAAAAACTAATGTAAGTTAAACTCCAATACATTCATCTCCAGAGGCAATGGAAAATCAAATTGTTGCATTCCTTCTTATGTTGGTTATTCAATTACTGATTTTACTCTTTTTAAAAAGCCAGCAGAAAGTACAAAGATCCTTTGTGGTGACTGGCAGACAGGACTATGGAAAGTAAAACTGGGTTTTAGCGTGACTGTGTTTTTGTGTGTTAGGGTAAAACAGACCTCAGTCCAACATGAAAAACATCTAATTAAATTAGAAAATCGCTTTGAAACCCTTCCAGTTCTCTTGAGCACATGAACACATTTCAGTTCCAATGCCCAGAAAGGCATTCTGTGATTTTTACTGTTACAGATTTTCATAGTTTTCCAGTTTTATAGTTAACAACATTAATACAATGCCATGATTGCTCACCCTACTGTATATATAATGATATACTTCATGAACCAATTTTATATATTTATAAAACATCAGAAGTGCCTTAACATGTAATTATTAATTCTTTGAGCTAGCAATTATGTGATGGATTTTTATCTTTTTTTATCTATTTTTGTCTTTTCCATATTAATAAATGTTCTTACTTATGAGTTAGAAATCACACAATGATAATTATCACACCCAATAATAATGTAAAAATATGCACATATGCTTTGTGAGGCTGCTCTTAATATCTCTAAACCATAAGCAACAGAAGCTCTTATAGCTACTATTTCTCCATTAGCAGCAAATGATGTTAAAAAAACATCAGCTTTGGAGATATCCCCAAGAGATGAAATCTTGAAAGTGGAACCAGCAGGTATGCTTTATACAAATTTAAAACCTTGTCAGGGTTAGAAAAAAATAAAAATATATAACTATGTAATAAGTAACAGTTATTTAAAATACCTCAGAAGGCCACAAAGAAATTGTTTTCTTTTGTGGCACAAGAATATGTTTATTGTTATTAAATGTAATAAGATCACTACTCGTGATCCAACTTAAATAAATTCCTAGTGTTTGGCATATTGTAACTGTTTCTGCAAGAATACATTTTTTTAAAATATACCAGTTGATATAATATCTGAAGTGCTGAGTTGTTTAAGTATTTCTTTTTAAAAATGCTTACCTGTCTTGAAATAATAGCTTTCTAACTTTTTTTAACCAATTCACATTCTATGATACCAGACTAAACCAGAGCCCTGTTCACTTTGTAGATTTTATACAGGACATAGGACACAGGCAACCCTAGTTATTGTTTTTTGTTCCACATGCAAGACATATTTCTTTTTAGTAAACAATTTTATTTCATTGACCCCCTCTTTAATTCCAAACAAGATCAGCAATTGAAGTAAACTCTATGCAGTAATTCTTTTGCATCACATTTAGTGAAATACAGAAGATGTTTAAGAACTATCTTTTATGAATTCATCTGGTCACCAGTGCATCACATACAGTGTAACTAGGAGACTAGCATAGACCTGCCATTTTAAAATTAGTAACATTGACTACTGTATTACAACTGTGACTAATCCCACAGTTTTATAACACATACTTTACAATTGGAGCAACTGACAGATTACACCACAGTTCACCAAGAGCTACTGTACATATAGTGTAACACTGTAAGTGACAGGAAAGACTAGTGTTTTTTTCTCACTGGCTTTGCTTTCACTTTTTGCCATATCTGCTGATGAACACTTAGTAGGGTGATACCTGTAGTGGCATTGATGGTCACATAGCCTGCAGAAAATCCCTCTGTAGCTAGGCTTGCATCGGAGACGAACAGGATAGTCAACAGGTTGTCTGTGCTTGTGAGTGATGGAGGAACTGATCTCCCACAATATCTGTTAGAGACCGCGTAAAAAACATACTGATTTTGTAGCCAAAGTAACAAAGGAAATACATATTTTCAAAGCTGTGTGCTTCTGGTCTCCTCTTGCTTGTTTTTAGAATCTATAAATTCTTCATTCCAAAGAAAATCAATAATTTCTAATTGTTTAATACATTAGATTTTCTCCTCACTGACTTTACTGAACATTTCCATCATTTGATTACATGACAATTCTTTACTATTTGCTTAATATTCCCCAGTAACCTATTGTATACTACCATCAGTTTACAAAACAAATCCAAAAGCGTTTTAAAATATATACATATTTACCCTACCTTAGTTATGGTATTTAACTGTATTTATTTTCTGATTCTGTAATATAATGTTTAGAGTGCATTAAATAAAATACATGTAAAATAATCTTAGAATGAGAAACTTGACTGCTGCCTACTTATATTTTTGTAGTATAATTATAAAATTATAATATTAAAATAAAAAAATACTGTATGTTGTCATTGATACCAGATTTTTTGTTTTTGTTGGAACAGAGTAATGTAAAGTACCTTCCAAGCAGGGATCCTGTTGCAGTAGTGCCATTGTCATACACATCTACATAGTCATAGTGGCACTCGTGGTGATATTCCAGATTGAAGGACGAGAAGGTCAGGCGGATGATGTGCCCTGGGGCAGCAGTGATGTACCAGGTGCAGTTGGCTCCATGTGGGTAATTTGTTGGGTGGCCAGGGCTGGTTACAGTGCCTGAGGGTTCAGTAAGTGTCCCACCACAACCTAAACCAGATAACCAGAACCAGATCTAGCTGGTTAGTATGGAAAGAGCTGTTTCAGTTCAAAAGGCACAGTCGGTAATTGCAATACACGTAGTTGTTCAGAAACTATGATTAGTAATACATAAATTGAACACTTATAACACAATAAAAGTAAAATGATCATCTTCAGATTATCAACGGCCATCCCAGAAAAAGAAAAAGGTAGAGATGATGGGAATATTTCTGTTTTCTGCATTATCAGGGGTTCTTATACACTAATAACAAAAGGATTCAATGTGTGTGACAATAAATTGGATAAAATGAAGTGGCAAATCTGTAAATGTCCTCAAATGAATACCTATATTAAGGTGAAAGAAAAATACTACAGTGGTTGATCATATTATTTTTACAGTAGTTATTTTTTTTAACAATGAAGTACTACCAACAAAATACAGTTATCAATAACATAAATCAATGACATAATAGTCATAACAAGGTACTTTTACAGTACATCAGTGCACCATAATATAAAACAGTATAGAACAAGAATATATTTTCATTCCCCTTTTGTAAAAGTAACAGTGAATAAGGAGATCAAAATGAGATGGGATGTCAGCTCTGTCCCACAATCTAAGACAATCAGAGGCCCCTCAGCAGTACCTGCTTCAGCATAGTTGTACTCGGCAGTGAAGCCATGGTTGGTGACCGAAGAGTCGGTGTGGAACAAGATGAACATAGACCTCTGGGTTGACTGAATCAGACTGGGAATCTGCAGTCCACAATATCGGCCAAGCAGAGGGGAGCTACCTGTGGCACCATCCCTGACCTTGGAACAGAAGCCAAGAGAAAGCCTGGTCACATTCAGCAGTATCGAAGACATGACAAACCCAAAGACAGGAATAATTTAATAAGATCTGAAGTATCTGCACAGTAGTTTATATCTTTTCCTCTGTTTTAACCATGCTTATTCCATCTTAGCTGGACCATGATTTCCCGCAGTGTATTAAACCGCACTTTATCACACTTCTCTTTACCATGCTTCTACCATGCTTCCTTTGTAAAAGAACAATCATCCATTGTAAAAGAAATGGCATTTACTAAATTAAATTATTCAAGGATCTTTCACACATTCCACAAAAATGAACTTGGACTGGTAAAAACAATTTTAATTTAATGTTTCAGTGCTAGTGACTAGTGTAATATGAAATTTACACATATACAGTAATCCATACTAAACAATACAGAGAAGTGGGAAGGTCACACCTGATATAAATAGCACTAGTTTTGCAGTGACCTACCTCCACATAGTCAAAACCACAACTCGTTCCACTCTCAATGTCGAAGGAAAGGAAGTTGAGAGTGACCACATAGCCTGTAGGCTGGGTGATGACCCATTCGCAGCTCTTGTCATGAGGATAAGGGTTTGGGTGGTAGGGAGAACGAATTAAGCCTGAGCCAGAAAGGGTTCCTCCACATGCTGTGGGGAAAAAAACTCACTCTGTAACTCATTCTGCTTTTAACAATGGCCATGTAAGAACATGTAAAGGCTCACCATGAGGCATAAAGAACACCTCACTTAAACACTTGACAAATATGTTATTTGTGATTTGGTTATTAGTACAGTACATGTTACTTGAAAATACAAGAATGTTCACCTCCCCTCAGCAAAAGAGTTTAGAGGTGCTCACAAACCAACAACTGTACAATAGGCACACAGAGGATCTCAAGAAAGCTTGTCATTCAGACACGGACTCCATGCCTTCATTTCAAGTCTACATTTAAAAAGAAGAGTTAATGGAATGGCATACGGTTATGCTTGACAGCATTATGGTCCTACAAACATAATGTAGGACACTGAGCTAACCATTATGAAAATATGACTTAATTTTACAATCTCACAGTTCATTCCAACTGAGAAATAAAAAGCAGTGTTTTAATAAATAAATAATACTTTCTAAACATGAAATTAAGTAGAGGAATAGAGAAAGATGGATTTTGTGTAATTTTTGTGCCTATGAATGAGTGTAGACTACTATTCGTCTTGAAAGAACATGGTATTTAGAGTGTGACTTTAAAAGGAATTACAAAGAATCTTTATCTTTTCCCTTAAGAGGCGGTCCGTTTGATAACATGGTTACCAAAAGTCAATAAAACCTGCCTCTTACAACATTTGACAGGATGTGTGATAAGAAGATACAGTATAACTGTATTTTAAAAAGCAGCTGAATTCAGCACAGTGCTATCAGAAATGTTAAATCTCATGTTAATGGATTTGGTTCACCATTACGTAACCGGGTACCAGATTGGCACATTGCCCTTTTCCTTAACCAGCACTGCCAACACTGTGGCCCAATGCACTGACTGGTGACAATGAATTCAACACAGAAGAGATGTATATAGACTGCTTTTAAAAAATGTCACAGTGATAAACAGGATGTGATACTGATCAAGATGTTATCGGCTTGAGGGTATGGCAACAGCTCTCTACTCCACCAGTTCTCTGCACAATTCTACTCATCAAACCCAGCTGAATGAATACGCACACTACCTTACAAAGCTGGTTTCACAGCAGACCTGCTCTTTTAATTGTTGCACAAAAGAAACTTGCTCATTGAATTTCCTGAACACCAACACCTGAACTATTGGTATTAGCTTTTGATTTGGGCTTATAGTGCAAAAATAAAACTATTTTTTCTGTTTTTGCAGGACAGGATAATTTTAACTAACTTTTGAATCAAGTTTGAGTTTGGGGCTCAGTTAAAAAATTAATTGGAAACAAAAGACCAAGTTGGTCTGGATGTCCAGATTTTAAGTATGAAAAAACTTAAAAAACAAACTTTGGAGGAATTTACTTCAAAAGGAGAGGTTAAAAGCCATTTAAATGTGCCTGTGCCTTATTAAAACAAAGGGATTAAGTGTTGTATTGGAGAGTTGAAGTGAAAGATTTGAATTTTGAACTTCTTACACTGAATCAGAAAAGTAAGATTATAGATGTTAATATGTTAAACCAAATTAACATGGTTATGAGGTATGTTTATACCTCATAATTTCTCATCAAAAATGATAATATGGCTGTAATATTCCCAGATATTTTGGAAGAGTCATGGACAAACATTTCTGTATACTTTGTATTGTGGGTGATGCAAGATATTTTGTCTTTTTCTAAATACAGATGTGAAAAAAAATGATCATTTTAAACAAGCACACAGGCAATGTGTAAATGATGGATAAATACATTAACTGCCGAGGAAAAAGTGAGTCTGTACAGTGGTTGATAAAATGTTTCAATCTCTCACCAACTTGATAAGTCGCTCGGAATCCACCTCTTGTCACAGAGGCGTCAGACTTGAATCTGAGCCACAGAGCATTCGAAGTGGATGTAATGGGAGCTGGCAGGGAGGAGCCGCAGTATTTGCCAATTAGTGGGTCTGTTTCCAATGACCCATCTCGAACCTGCAAATGGCAAAACACCAGGGCTTTTTATACAGTAGATAAATTCAGGACTGGAACTTGGAAATGAAGAAACAGACAGACTTTGTCAGAACAGCTGTGAATGGGCAACCAACTGAGTCCCAGATTGCTGCCTTGTTTATATATGTATATATAAATGTATTTGGTGTTGCAACCAGGTACTTCTGATTTTACACTTATATAGCCACTATAAATGAAAAATGAGAGAACCAGGAAATAACACCTTTATACTTCCTACGGAGATCTCCTCATCTCCATCTTACATTTCTATGAGTTGTGTTCCAGAGTGTGCCATGACAGCTGCAATTTTATACTTGATTTTTTTACTAAAATTGATCTTTTAAAACTTTTCAAAATAATTAATATGTTTATGTATAGTGACTATATGGACATCCACTGCTTCACACTTTTCATTACATTATTGGCCATGTGTAAAGGGTTTTTAACATGCCTGACTTCTTCGTTTCATTACTCTGGATTCTTGTCATGAGCTCATTAGGAAATTCAGACATTAAGTAAATAACAAACAACACCTACAAGTTGTATCTGTTGACTAGAAATTATTTCAGGATCTGTTTTTGTTTAGTTACCATGGAGTTCTAGTCATGATTCATGGTCATGAGGACAGGGGAAAGCACTCTCACACAGACATTCATCACAGCCCCAAGACCCACCCCCTTTCTGATAAATATCACACTTTCTTCCACTTTTGGAATGCCCGGTAAATTTGAAAATATTTATGTTTTTTTTAATCTGGTATTTTTTTAACCCTTTATCTGGTTTAATGTATTTAAATCTTATGGCTTCTTTATAGTTATTTAGTTTCACAAGCAGAGTGGATTAATTGTATGTTAATTTTGAAAAGATTTATGAGAAAGCAATAATCAAAAAGGATTACTTTTAAAAACAACACTGAAGACGCTAGAAATTGCTTTGAATTGCTACAAAATGGCAAAAGAAAACTCAATATAAGTGTTACAAAGTTAGTTGGTCTATTCAAACAATTGTATTCTGAACTGTGCACCACAGAGCAAAGAAACTGGGCAAGTTATATAATGGGAATATAATCCCACAGATCAACGATAGTGGACAGTGAACATCTACATGCTGCAGTGCACCTTCTTCCGTAAATGCACAAACACTGAGAATGCCTAGTATGACCATGGTAGGATAAATTCTTTTTCAAAGGAAAACATCATTAAATGGAGAAAATCTTAACACATTATTTTCATAATTAAATACAAATACATTTGTACAGTATCTAATCATCATAATGTACAGTAAACACAATGCACACATTGTAAATTCCTGTTCTTAAACAGTTAAACACATAACACATATTTTAAACACAAACACATATTTTAAACAAGACAACTGATAATACATTTCTAAATAATTAAATATGAAATACTTAATTTATACTAATACAAATCTTATTTTTGCCATCCATCTAAATTAAAAGACTCAATCAACTATGTAGGCCTGGGCAGTAACAAGTCCTACCAGCCAGCTGCTTTACAATTACCGATGGCAGCCCACTCGCTGCAGACTCTACTGCAGCTTGGCCTTTTAAACACACAGCTACCATTACTAAAGTATAACGGCTCTTTTATTTTGATTAGCTGAAGCCTGTCCCACAAGCCTGCCAGCCTTCACATTTCATGTTCCACCCGTGCTTTCTGAGTCCAGAGGAATGTATTGCTGTATTAGTGTATTCGTTTACTCAGAATTCTTTATTTTTTATTATTGTTTTATCAAGATTTGATCAATATTTACACATTTTCTACTCATCACAGAGAGTGTAACACAGTGCTTTTCAAAGGCAGAAATGTGTTTTCACACTTAGTTCCAAATACAAATACCAATATACTATGGCCAGAGGCTGGCAAGAATCCTCTGCAAAGATGTGAAAATACTATTATATACTGTATACTGCACACTGAGAGACATTAAAAACACAAAAAACACTACTATTCCAAAACACATTTATTGTGTTTTGAAAGCCTCTTAGTATATATTGTATGTTCTGTCTGTTTCAGTCATTCTGTTTCATATAAAAGTCTACAACTTGATATCCCAAAACAATCTGAGAAAACTGACAGCTGAGTTTATAAGATCTCTGGCAGACCATTATGGGAGAGAACTCCCATAGAAGAAATAAGAATATGTAATGTGGCTCATTTAGACTTCAAAGTTTTAGTTTTTTCGAAAATTTTAAGATTTTAAATTATTTCAAAAATTATTGTTCTGTATTTCTTGTAAGGGAACACAGTATGTGAGGTGTGAATTGAATTTCTACTAAAAATCTAGCTTGCACTTAAAATACAACAAGAAAATCAGCAAACACCAGCATCCTGGGATGATATAGTACAGATAGACACTGTACTCTACAGATGGAATGAAATAGTTGGGAGAAAACTCAGAATTTGCATCCCATGGGGCCAGACCACAAATGCTGCAGCCAGCTGAAAAACTTGCTGCATGTTTACTGCTTCTGGACTTGAGAGGTTCTAGTTTTCAAACAATTGTCATTGAAAAAATTGAAAAAACAAAGCAATTAAGTATAAAAATAGAGCTTGACCTATTTATTTAAAGACCTAGTTTCTGCACAACTGAGATGAAGTACTGTATGTCTCACATCAGTTTGAGAAGGATTCAAATCATCGTCTTTCAGACAGCAAGGCAAAATCAATGCGTAATGCACAGAAATGTCAACATGTATCTCTGGCCTATTATAGGATGATATGCCCATATCCATGCTTGTTTAAGTCTTGTTCCTTAAAACATAATTTGTCTGGTGTTATAATGAAGTTTCACAATGCTTGAACTTGTATTTGACTTGCCAGGTTAGATTCAGGGTTGCAGATACAGTATACCTGCAATATATCTACAGTATGGATATCCTTTGGATAATCTCTCTAGTGTCTGTATTTTGAGCTAGAGTGGAAATATGCACCTTTTTTATTTTCAAAGGCTGATCTTTCAATCTCTACAAACCAAAAATTATATATATAGTAATACCATAAGAATATATTATAATGTCTATTCATCCACTTTCTAACCACTTCGTCCAATTCAGAGTTACAGGGGAGCTGAAGCCTGTCCCGAAAGCAACGGGTGCAAGGCAGGGTACATCCTGCATAGGACACCAGTTCATCACAGGGCAGAATAACAAACCTTCACAACTAGAGACAATTTTCATAGAAGCCAATTAAACTACAATTGGGTTTTTATGACTGTGGGAGGAAACCGAAGCAGCCAGATGAGACAACTTGAACACAGGGAGAACATACAGATAACACCCCAGGTCTGAACTTGAACCCAGGGCCAAGTGCTAGGGCAGCAATGCTAAACACTACACCACTGTGCCGTACCATTAATGTTGATAATAAAATAAATTCTGACAGAAATAATTTATTCGAATTAGATTTTACTTCTGTAGTGAAAAAAGTGCCACAATACATTCTGACTGCTTGCAAAGAATCACTGCAGTTTTGTGGAATATGTCAGCACCATTGTGCTTTACGAAGCGCATTAATTATTAATAATATTATGAAGGCAGATCCACAGCCAAATCATTGCATTTCTTTTCTTTCCAGCATGGAATAAACCCGCTACCTGTTCCTTTGCAGTTTACGCTGCTGACGCAGCTACCTACTTGAACTACGTCAAAATAATAATAATAATAATAATAATAATAATAATAATCAGTTGAGCCTGGTCAGTACCTGGATGGGAGAACTCCTGGGAAGCTATGGTTGCTGCTGGAAGTGGTGTTAAAGGGACCAGCAGGGGGTGCCTTCCCTGCAGTCAGTGTAGGTCTTAATGCGCCAGTATAGTGGACATTAAACCGAGGTCCTGACTCTCAGTCTCTGGGTATTTCTCGATAAGAGTAGGGAGTTATCCCGGTGTCCGGGCCACATTTTCCCCCTCGGCCTTTACTGTGGCCTCCAAATTGTCCCCATGTATGATTGGCTTGCACTGGCCCTGCAATGGACTGCCGCCCCGTCAATGGTGTACCCTGCCTTGCGCTCGTTGCTTGCCAGGTAGGCTCCGGCTTCCCGCGACACCATATGGTATAAAGTTCTTTGGCAAATGACATGGAATTATTACTATTATTAGGAAGGTTAATGTTAATGTAAGAAGAATAATTACTTATATAATACATATTTCTAAGAAATACAAGTATCCTATAGATTTGTATGCAGAAATAATTGATTAATCAATATTTACAAAATATTAAAATACTGTGTGTTTCGTTTTAATATAGTTAGGAATTGCTGACTAAATCCAGTTTACCTCAACATAATCAAAGGCACAGCCACTGTGAGATTCCAGGTCCATGTTGGTGAAGTTGAGAGAGACAATCTCATTGACTGGCTGTCGGATGATATAGATGCATTGCCGGTTATTGGCATAAGAGTTTGGCCAGTTAGGGGAAATGATGACTCCCTCACTGTTAGTGTATGTGCCTCCACAACCAGGGTCAGCTGAAACACAAACATAAAAAAGCACCAGATGCTTACAGCTTCCCTCAGCACTGCATCATATTTCCATTTTCTAATAGGTTAGGTCAAGACAATTTGGACACTATACAGACACTACACAGTATGTCACCTATAAAAAAGGTCAGAGGCTAATAGTGCTCTCCAGGGACAGAGTACATACTCCTTTGCAGAAATTAATAAGACTACTAATTGCTGCAAAAGGTTTTCTGCTGAGTTTATTACTGTAATGCTGACCAATGCTGGCATGCACCTTCCATGCCTGTCTAGTAATGATTCTGGTAGAAACTAGACAGAAGGTTTTGTGCCAAGATGTGTACTTCTGAAGTTCCATGAAGCTAAGGATGGCTTGTAGGCAGCATTCAATGCTGCATGATTTTAACTCTGGATTCTTTACACTCACTGTGTAAAATACAAATGAAAGGCAGTTATGAATAAAATTTTACCTCACTGTTCTCTAGTTTTTGAAGCACTTTGGAGAACAATTATATCTTATTATATCACCTTGTAACCAGATTTTGTCATGGTACCTTTATAATGCCAGCTTCTCTGCCTTTATATTGTAAGACTTTACAATAATACAAAAGGTGAGCTCAGCCGTATTTTCTGCAACTGCCCAGAATGTTCACATTCACTGATGGTTCACCACCAATAAACAAAAATATATTTTCTTTATAATTACTATAATAAAATGGTTCAGTCAATCAAACTACTTCCACAGAAAACAAATAACATTGAGTGTACAACTGTATATGAAATTTGAAACACAAGCCCACAGACTTTGGTAGCTTGATGTATAAATGGAAATTGACATGGTGCACATTAAATCAAGATTAACTTTTTTTGCTTGAGTTATAAAGATGTTACCCATAATTTTAGATTACTTGAAAAGTTTGAAACAAAAGGTAAAGTTTGCTTTAAACAGTAGAAGGGGCTAGTTGCTTTTGGAAATAAGATTTCATTGCCTCTTGTTCATTGATGTGTGCTAGGGTGCCAGGAGTACCCATCTGATCTGAATTCCCTGGGTATTACAAGGGAGAGCAGTGTACTTCCTCGGGGTCAAGGCAAAGCGCATTGAATCCAATCCCTCATGTCATCTCAATACTTAAACTAGTATGCTAGATGTCAATCACTCAAAGGGCTGATGAGTCAACACAGCACTCCATCAACAATAATCCTACTACTCACTCTGTAAGGGAAACTGGTACAGTTTATGCCTATGAGCAAAACCTTCTTCTGATTTTCTGAAAAGTAATCATGCTTTGCTGTGAAAAACTCACTTCTCCTCAATCTGGCACAAGCAAACACTGTGTTAGACAGTAAATTGTACTGACATGGTGATGTTGTGTAGGTGATGTGGAATCCTCGATCAGACACAGTGAAGTCTGAGTGGAAATGGATCCAAGCAAGTGGTCCCGTGGTCTGCAGTGGAGGTGGAGAGACACTGCTGCAAAATCTGCCAAGCACAGGATCTTCTGGTAGAAGGCCGTCCCTTATCTGTCAAACAATAGATGTGTGTAAGGGTTACACAGCACACAAAACCAATATGGTCCATGGTCCTTGTGGTGCACATGGGGTAAAATCCTTTAGGAACAACACTGGCCAAATGTTGGACAGCAGAGCTGCTTATCAAATAAACGTAATCAGAATAACAACTCAAAATGTGCATTTAAATTTTCAGATTTTACAAAGTCAAGGACATCAAGGACAAAGGTTTCCAGGACCTCAAATGATTCTGGGAGGTCCCGGTCTAAAGTTCTTAATGGGGACTGTAAAAGAAGGATGTTCTTTCGAAAGAATGTAAATATTCCTCGGAGGACGTTAAGTGCAGCACATTTCTCAAAAACAATAAATTATTTCAAAAGTAATAGGGACCAGGACATGATGACTTATGTCTACAGTAGCTTCCATTCACTTTTTCTTTGTGGAAACAGAACATTCACGTTTTCTAAATGATTACTGTAATGACACAAGTAGAGCACTTAAATGTAATCTAACCTTGTTTGAAACGTTTTAGAAGTACTAATCATTTTAAATGATAAATGAGAGCTTGTGAGAGATTGTGTGAGAGTGTGCGAGCTTGTATGCCTCATGTGAGTGATGAAAAACATATTACAATTAAACATATTTTTAAAAAATAATTTTAACCCATAGTGTATCACGTATACACAGTACACAAAAAAAACACGAAGCAAAATACTACATTAACTTTTATGTACAGGATGATACTACATATAATTACTTATAGTGAGTTACTAATAATTTTAACTTATTTACCAACCAAGTTCGCTTGCGCTTCTCGACCTTTCTCCGAGTTTGTTAATGACGCTTTGCTTTCAAAGGACAAGTCGGGGCACAGAAAACGTATTAAAAAATCATTAACATTTCAAATACATAGATTTATAAAACAACACAGTGATATGTATAATGATTTTTAGATTATACAAACATATCTGCAATTATATTACTAGAAACATTTGTACACTCTGGACTCCTTTCTTAAGGTGGAGTTTACGTCCTTTGATGTAAAATTGGGGAGTTTTTACGTCCACGGTCACAAAAAGTGAATGGCATAAAGGAGGAAGACGTTAAGTGTGAAGCCCCTGTAATTGGAATTTTATAAATCCCAACAATTTTGAAAATATATTACTGAATATGCAAATGTATAAAGCAAAAGGTACATTTCTTAACAAGAGAAAAATGTAGTATGCAAATATAATAAAGTTAAGGTTTTTTTGTGTTTTTCAGGTATATCAAATAAAAAGACACCATCCAATCATCTATCAATTTTCTAATCACTTTATCCAATTCAGTCAAGGGGAAACTGGACACCTTGGATGGGATGCCGGTCCGTTGCAGGGCACTGACACAGACACAGACACAGACAATCATGCATGCAGTGATACCAGGGCTAATTTTCCCAGAAGACAATTAATCTACCAGCATGTCTTTGGACTGTGAGAGAAGACTGGAGCACCCAGAGAATCCAAGTGTACAAGAGGAGGACATATAAACTCCAAGCAGATACTGTAGCTACCCAGGTCCAGAACAGAACCTTGTTGTAACAAAGTTAATCTCTGTGCCAAAGTGCCATCCCACTAAAAACAAACAGATTTAAAAAAATACGTTTGATCATAGTTTTTTTTAAATCTGCTCCTAAAACTTTGGTCTAAATTGAGATTCACCTCAAGAAAGTCAAAGTTGCAGTTATCATGATGCTCCAGACTCAGAGTCCCAAAGGCAAATGTTATGAGGAGTCCAGGGTTCACTGTCACAGTCCAGTAGCAGTCCCGGTTCGGTGGATAGTTTCCAGGGTACCCAGGGGAATTAATAGAGCCATATGTACTCGTCATCTCTCCACCACATTCTGAAAAAACAAATTACATAAGGATAGAAAATGGCATTCATCTACATTTTTTTTATAAATTAAAGCTGAATTCATAGGCTTTAAGAAACTTAATTTTATTATTAAGAGCTTTGGTGTTGATTCTGTCTCAGATTTAGGTATAAAAACTTGAGGTGCATTTTAAAAGTTAAAATAGTTTCACATCTTACTCTTGGAAAGGCAAAATCTATCAGGTTTTATAGGCAAATTTTAAAAAAGTTATTAATGCAAACTGGGATCAATATGAAATGTTCTGAACATTTAGCATGTAAGTGATGTGAATAGAACAAACAAACACTGGGCTTGGAAGACTACAGGTAAAATGGGCAGTCCATTATTCCATATTGTCTCTTAATTGCTAACCTGGAGAAAAAAAAATCTGTTTACAGAGTCAATCAGAGATAATTCAAAATTTTAACAAGATTGTTTTATAAAGTGGTAATTTAAGGGTAGATTCTGTTTGTCAAAGACCAGAGATGGCTAGCCCAGAGTTTTTTAATCAAATTAATGGGCATGAGATGGTAATGGTATTTTCTCTGGACATGGTGAGACAGGGATCTTGTGTGTGTGCTGGAATATTGTTCTCCAATTAAAGGTTAGATACTGTTAGTAATTTATTTCTTAACCTGAAAAATATATATTTTTTTTCATTCCATCTAATTACCAGCTTAGGAAAAATTACTACAGAGTTCTTTAAGTGGGACTTTTGCCATATTTTGTGTCTCATTAAAAAGTTAATTTACTATATGCAAACAATTTTTAATCAGATGAGATAGTCACACATGGATTTATCATAAAAAAGTTGTCTTTTGTTTCTGTAGCTTTGTCTCCTTACAATATTCTGAAAAATGCTGGTACTGTGGTGGTACTTCTGAATGGATCACTTATATAAATCATGTTCCATACTCAAACCACATCATCATAGATTAAAGGTCTTCATTTTTCTTGGTCTCAGTGCTGCTTTCAACACTGTCAACCATGATACCTGTGTTTCGTGTTTCTGACACTGTTCTCAACTAGTTCAAGTTTTACCTCACTGATCACTGTTACTTTGTCTCCCTTGGTGGATTTAGGTTTGAAATTGGACTCATTAAGTCTGGTGTTCCTCAGGGCTCAATACTAAGCCCCCTACTTCCAGCATTTACATGTTTCCACTTGGTCAGCTTTTAAAGTCACATGGTCTCAACTATCATTTCTATGCTGATGATACTCAAATCTACATCCATATCAAACCCTAGACTGATGCAGCCTTCTCTATTCTATCTAATTGCATCTCTGACATCAAAACATGGATAACTCAAAATTTCCTTAATCTAAACTGTGACAAGTCATGCTTATTGGCACTCCCCATCAACTGTGTAAAGCCCATGCTGTAACCTTATCTGTGGACGGCACTGTACTTGAATATCAGTCTAAATTGAAAAACATGTGGATGATATTTGATTCAGCCTTGACACATGTGCAACATATTGTCAAAACATCTTTCTTTCACCTTAGAAGTATCACTAGACTACGACCTATGTTATCATTAACTGAGGCTGAAAAGCTGATCAACACATTTGTCTTCTGCTGTAACGTTCTACTCGCTGAGGTTTCTAAATCCACATTGAACAAACTTCACTATGACCAGAATTTGCCAGAATCCTGACCAGGTTTAGTGCAAGTGATCATATTACTCCTATCCTGGAGTTCTTGCACAGGCTTCCTGTCAAGTTTCATGTCGACTTCAAAGTCCCCATGCTCACCTATAAGGCTCTGCATGACTTGGCACCTCAGTACCTGGCTGAGCTACTATTATCCTACTCCCCACCTCACAACCTTCGCTCTTCTAATTCTGGTCTCCTAACTGTCCCCCAAGCCCATCTACATTGTATGGGTGACAATGCCCCAAAGCTCTGGAACTCTATGCCCAGGGATATCAGAGAGTCACCTTCTCTAAACTCCTTCAAATCTAGACTCAAAACATTCTTCTTTAGAAGAGCCTTTCCTTAACTGGTCAGCACAATATGAGCACAATATTACTATTTCTAAGCAGGTATTGAGTTCTAAACATTTCTTTTTTCTCAGTGAAAAGATACAATGGAAATACAAATGTTTTCAGTTTAAAAACTTGTTAGCCTAACAGTAAATAACTTTTTAATGATGGAAAATATGTTTGGTTCAGTCACCATAGCAACAATCAAAAGGATGAATTTCCTGTTAAAGGCTGACATTATCTATGCATCATGCATAGGCTAAAAAATTTCCCATGCTTCAGACCAAGTCTAGCATTAGGGTTAGAAAATAAGGTTTTGGAAGAGGTTATAATTCAGGTTAATATTTAGTATTGTTAAATATCAGAGACGTCATTATGAAAATGGAACATACAGGTGTTTAAGTAAAGATAAGAGAGCTTACCCTAAGAACATTAGCAAGGCTGCAAACAAAGGCCATTTGGCCAATCTTGCATGTTTGGTTGTCAGTATCATAATGATCCAAGAATCTCTTAATAGCTGTTTCTTAATGTTAGCTCCATGGCTGAGGAGTTTGCCCAGACCACTACAATCCTCTGGGTGAAAACCTAAGACCTGTGTTAATACTAGGGTAAGGTCACAAGCAAAACAAAGGCCAAGGCAAAGAGCCAATACAAAGCTGAAATTCAGGGCTAATATTAACATTTGGGGTATACTGTAGTTAGAGCTTTGAATAAGTATACCCCAACTAACTAGTATTAAGCCTGAAATAGGTAAGAGAATGGTTTCAGAATATTTTACTGTCTACTATCTAGAGAGGACAGTAATTATTCCAGAATAATTCACTGTCTGGTATTTGTCCTATGTCAGGACCAAATGTCGGGAGAAAATAATACCAGGATCTCTTGACTCCCAGGCAACAGTGAAGCCCCCAGCGTTGACCGAGTGGTCAGAGCGGAACCAGAAGTACAATGAGTTGTGGGAACTGAAGAGTTCAGTTGGGACATTGGTGCCACAGTATCTGCCAATCATGAAGCCAGAGGCTGACTCTCCATCATGTATCTGTAGGAAGTCATAGTTGCAGTTGGCACTGTTTTCCAAATCAAAATGTGGGAAAGTTATCCGGAGAACCTGGAAAAAGAGACTATCCATCAGATTCATAGAAGACTTTGTGCTGAGCAAGTTAGATGTCAAAGCTTGTAGTTTTGTTAAATATCAGTGACATCAGGATGAGGGACCCTAGAATAGCCAGAATACAGCTATATGTCAGAAAGGAGAAGTGGCTCACGAAAGACAACATTTTTAAATGCATATTTCAGAGGATTGAATTTATGTAAAACACATTTAATAGTAAAGATACTTACTCTTTTAGTGAGACCTTTTTGAAGAGTTTGTTCAATAAAATTGATTATTAAGAAGTGATTAAATATCATCACTCTCTTAGGTGTTGAAGTCTCTTGCAGCTCCAATGAGCTCTGGATTACAAGGAATGGGACTAACCTTGTCCGAATCAGTACGGACCACCCAGGCACAGCTGACTTGATGATCATACTGATCATTTCCAGGAAAATTGGGATAGCTGAATGTCCCAGCCACTGCTGTGAGGT
The DNA here is from genome assembly GCF_055471065.1 of Atractosteus spatula. Taxonomy (NCBI): domain Eukaryota; kingdom Metazoa; phylum Chordata; class Actinopteri; order Semionotiformes; family Lepisosteidae; genus Atractosteus; species Atractosteus spatula. Next base: position 39,128,251 of record NC_142711.1, read on the forward strand.
ATCCCCCACACACTGGAGCATACAATAAAGTCAACAATTAATTGAAATCAAGAATCCAGTACAAAAGAAAACTTCAGACTTTGGATGAAAATAGTAAATGTATTCAGCCTAAACTTTTATCTTGATTCAATTTCTGTTGATTTATTTTAATAACACAAGTATTACTTGCACATTTAGTATTAGACTCTTTTACATATTTTTTCTAAAAATGACATCTTTGATTTTAGCAAATTCATTCTTAAAAATACTCTGATCTTATATGGCCATAACAAAAAAAAGATTTATTTGAAATTGTTGGCAATGAACACTTTACATTTCTCAATTAGAGCTTGTGAGAAAGATTAATTATTTGGCAGTAGGACTATTCAAATTAGAAACATAGATTTTAAATATTTAAAATGGCTTTGTCAAACATCAACCAGTATAACACTGCTCTGTGTCAATCCTTTAACTCCAAAGTCAATGAAACATTTTCATGCACCTTGCTGTGGTGTTTGGCACTGCAGGCCCATCCAGTGATCAGTGCAGGTGCAGCTGTATCCATTGATGCCATCAACACAGGTGCCTCCATTCTGACACGGATTGCTGACACACTCATTGATGTTTTCTGTGCAGTTCACCCCTGACCAGCCTGGGTCACATGTGCAAATGTAGCCAGTAGTGGTACTCTGGAAAAGGAATACAGATCAGATGAGGAAGAAGTAAGAAAAACATTACTCAGCCTTGAAAGAAACCATTTTTAACTCATATCTACACCAAACACCCACCCATTACCGGATAACTGCTTATTCCTGGTAGGGATTGCACTGGTCGATTGCAAAGCACTAGAATAACACCCCACACACTCATCAACACACATGGACGCACAAAAGAAACACCTATTAACATAACTGGCATGTCTGTGGAAGGTAGGAGGAAACCCACACGACTATTGGGAGAATATGAAAAATCTGCACAGAACCTGCTCTTCTAGAACCAAACCCTGGACCTGTCATTTCACTATGCTGCCACACATCTGCACTATTTAAAAATTGTTTTCCTCAATTCAATTGATGCCTCTTCTTTTTTGTTTTTATTTTATTTCTAAAATTAATGGTAATTGGATTTCAAAAGGCATGTTAGACAATACAAAGAGAGTATAAGATTAAGATATAAAGAAGAATTTGAAACTAACATTTTAGTCATTATCAATGTTTATTTTACTTTAATTTTCCTATTTTGCAGATTAGCCACTCAAGGAACATTAAACCTGTGCAAAGGGCTCTGGAGGAAATCAATTAGACAAATTATTCTTTGAGAAAATGACAAAGAAGCAATCAATATGAATTATAAAGACTACTGTGCCATTTTCTTTGCAGTTCTCCATCTGGTTGATTTTTAAGCCACCCAATTAACTTGAACCATGAATTTAGCTATTACTGAATGCTGATCAATCACTGATCTTATCGGATCACTCAGCCCATTAAAAACGTTCGCTTTGGCAGTCCTGAATTTAACAGCGATGTGACCTTAGCAGATTTCACTATAGGCAAGGGTTTCAAATCAAGTTTCCAGTGGGTTTCATTTGGCAAATGCAGAATGTGTACACTCACCATGCACTGTCCATTTACACAGGGACTATGACTTTGGCAAATATTACTGACAGGAGTGCAGCCAGCAGGCCCATAACCATTCCCAGCATAGCCAGGAGGACAGGTGCAGATAGGGAGGAGGCTTCCTATAGAGAAATTATGAGCTCTGCTTCAGTCCAGACACTGGATTTTACATTTGACATCTCAAATGTTAGCACCAGTTGTTTGTGCATAGTCCATTTTCCTTGTCTCTATAACTTTCATTATATGAAAAAATAACCATTTAATTATTCTGTTTAACTGCTTATATACATTTTTCAGTATTTCTCCAGGTATATATTTCTGCACACCACAGAACTATCTGTTTTATGAATGAGATAGAAGATGACAAACTGCTTTGTGGGTACTCTGCTGTTAGGCAATTATTCCCAAGGAAAAAATATTAAAAAGAATTTAAAAGCCAGCAATGCCACTAACACCAAGGGAGAATGTCAACCTGAAGAGAAGACCAGGGGTTCTGAAGTCTGGTCTTGCAATACCACTGTGTCGTTTGTTTTTTTAACTTGAACTTTATTGCCATACAGTATGTAACCAGTACATGTACTGGCACAATGGAATTCTTACTTACAGAAAGTCTCTCAATTGTTAAAAAAAAGTTTAAAACACAAAGTGCAGACAGTGCACCAAGACAATATACAAACAAAAAGTAGACAATGTACAAGTAAACAAGTAAACAGTTTGAATGTAAACAATACAGACATGTAAACAATGAGTGCAGATGTGCAATTAATAAAATTATAATGAGGTAGATGGTGTAGGTGTGGTCTGAGGGGCATGGCCAAATGTGTTCGCCATTCGCACTTCATTACTCTTCAATAGCTTCTGCTTGTGGGTAGAAGCTATTGAAGAGTAATAATTAATAATAATTGCTTAGACTTATATAGCACTTTTCTGGACACTCCACTCAAAGCGATTTACCCCTCCACCACCACCACCACCAATGTGCAGCATCCACCTGGATGATGCGACGGCAGCCATAGTACACCAGAACGCTCACCACACATCAGCTATCAGTGGGGAGGAGAGCAGAGTAATGAAACCAATTCATAGATGGGGATTATTAGGAGGCCATGATTGGTAAAGCCCTATGGGAAATTTGGCCAGGATGCCATGGTTACACCCCTACTCTTTTCGAGAAACACCCTGGGATTTTTAATGACCACAGAGAGTCAGGACCTCGGTTTTACATCTCATAAGAAGGACATTGGCTTTTTACAGTATAGTGTCCCCTTCACTATACTGGGGCATTAGGACCCACATGGATCGCAGGGTGAGCACCCCCTGCTGACCCCATTAACACCTCTTCCAGCAGGAACCTTAGTTTTTCCCAGGAGGTCTCCCATCCAGGTAATGACCAGGCTCACACCTGCTTAGCTTCAGTGGGTTGCCAGTTGTGAGTTGCAGGGTGATATGGCTCCTGGCTCCTGGCAGAATTTGGTGGCAAGTGTCCGCATGCTCTTGTATATTTTGCCTGAGGGCATTGGGTGAAGAGCTCATGTCCGGGGTGGTGACTGTCCTCTGTGATGGCCATAATTCTACCATGGCAGCGGTCCTTAAAGAGCTGTTTAGTCTCTGTGAGACCACAGCCGATGATCTTCTGGGCCACATTCACCGTTCTCTGCAGCACCTTTCTCTCTTGAGAAAAGGTGTTGTTGTACCAAACGGTGATCCTGATGGTGAGGACGCTCTCTATGGTGCAGCGGTAGAAGTTCACCAATACAGGTACTGGCATCCACCATCGCTTGAGGCACCTCAGGAAATAGAGGCACTGCTGAGCCTTCTTCAAGATAATGTCCGTGTTCACAGTACAGGTTAGGCCATTAGAAATGTAAATTCCCAAAAACCTAAAGCTGGTGATTGTTTCCACTTCGGTCCCATCAATGTTAAGTGGGCTGTGAGTATGCGGCCTGTGTCTCCGAACGTTCACTATTAGCTCTTTTGTTTTACTCACGTTCAAGTCCAGGTTATTGTTGTGACACCACCTCAGCAGCTGTACGACTTCATCCCTGTAAGTGGACTCGTCATCATCACTGATCAGGCCTATTACAGTGGTGTCATCCACAAATTTAATGATGCGGCTGTTGCTGTGTATTGCTGTGCAGTCGTGAGTGAATAGGGAGTACAACCTTGGACTCAGACAGCAGCCTTGTGGGGTGCCAGTGCTCAGGGTGAGCGGTGATGTTTTATTACCTATCCACACCACCTGTGGTCTCTCGATTAGGATGTCCAACAGCCAGTTGCAGACGGAGCTGCACAGTCCTAGTCCCCCGAGCTTTGTCACCAGTTGGCTGGGTATGATGGAATTGAATGCTGAACTGTAGTCCACAAACATCAATCTCACATTTGAGTTCTTAGTGTCCAGGTGTTCCAAGGCTGTATGTAGAGCTAGGGAGACAGCATTATCCACTGATCTGTTGTTCTGGTAGGTGAACTGCAAGGGGCCCAGGGACTCCATGATGGAGGAGTTGATCTGTGACAACACCAGCTTCTCCAGACATTTCATCACCACAGATGTTAATGCTACTGGGAGGTAATTGTTCAGGCACGTCACTTTTGCCTTTTTGGGGAGTGGAACAATGGTTTTTTTTAAGCAGGTGGGGACAATGGACTGTGACAAGGAGGAGTCAAAGATGTCCGTAAACACTGTGGTCAGCTGGGCTGCACATATCCTGAGGACGCAGGGTGGTATCCCATCAGGCCCTGCAGCCTTACAGATTTTCACCCTACTCTGAGTTTTCTGCACGTCCTGCTCTGAGAGTTTCAAAACAAACTTGCCCTGTACACTTGGGGTCTTTTCAGCAGTTTTTTATTCCAGATAACCTCTTTACTCCTGAGGCTTAATGAATGCTTAACCAAAAATCAAATGACCTTTTTCAACTTTTTTCTATGCTCACTCAAACATGCTTAAGTTGTTACCAAGCAACCAAACACTCGTAGAAGACTGGTCAGTCTGTCTTCACCTTGTTTACAAACACGTCCCCCTCCATTTGGCTGAACTTGTAGAAACTATACTGTAAAGGAACATGTAAAAAGGTTATTCCATGCTGAAAAGAGAAGAAAAGAAATACAACGTTTCGACTGTGGAGCCTTCTTCGGGTGTGAAGAAGAAGAAGGCTCCACAGCCAAAACGTTGTTTCTTTTCAGCATGAAATAAACCTTTACTTGTTCCTTTGCAGCCTACGCATGCTGACACAGCTACCTACTGTACTTGAACTATACTGTGCCACTAGATGTGCCTGTGATGTTACGTTAGTGTGATGTTAATGTTACATACATAACAAGCAATATTAATTCCTCACAAGAATGTGTCCTTAAATTGCACCAAACGTTGAACAGTGACAGTCCACATAATGTATGGGATGTGCAGAAACTCAGTGCTTAATGCAGAGGTACAGTATATCTAAATAATAAATTACCTTGTTAAAAGCTAAGATTAATTTAAAAAGCATCAGTTCTGTGTTCATATTGCTGATGCTTATAAGTGCATATTGGTAAAACAACCAATAATTGTATATAAAATTTGAATAATTCCAATGGTGGACTAGAATAAATGTGAGTCACAAGTCTATAATGTATGCACTTCCTCAGAAAACCATAGTTACTATATCGTAGTTCAAGTAGGTAGCTGCATCAGCATGAGTAGGCTGCAAAGGAACAGGTAAAGATTTATTCCATGCTGAAAGAAAAAAAAGAGACAACCTTTTAGCTGTGGAGCCTTATTCACAGTCAAAATGTTGTGTCTCTTTTCTTTTCAGCATGGAATAAACCTTTAAGTGTTACTATAAGGAGTCAATTTAGAAACAATCAATTACAATAACTACAGTATGGTTAAACATCTGGTTATTACTGCAAATACTTTAGTTTCAAGCATAATTTTTCATTTTTCATTCTGTGAGTCCATAGTTCCTACAAGAGATTCAGCACTGATTGAAGGAACGATGCAACTCTCTCAGCCCAGTGTTGACAAACTGAAGGCAAACTAAAGAGTACTGGCCCCTGGCAGGACTTAAGTAACTGTCATCCAGTACAGTACAATATAAAGGTCTGACATAGATAAATCATGAAATAAGATAAAACATTTATTTTCAATAAGAGTATATGGAATGTAAACAAGTAGTCAAAATACGTAACAATGCACAAACACACAGATGAATCCCACAAGAGTTTAATAAGTGAGATATCTAGAGTCTGTGACAGCCAGATCAAGCTTTGGAAGCTACGTAATGTTTATCCTTGTTCTCTCTGTGGTCTCTACAGAAGAAACTGCTTTGTCTGCTTGGCCTGTTGTAGTTTTCTTTATTTATAGCTGTGTTGAACCTCTATGTTGTACTTTCCAGAGAGGTATCCCTCTCAAATATTCAAAACATGAACTTAAGATATCTGGCAACCTCAGATATCTTTCACAGGGAAGTAGGGACCCTACTGGGTTCTAAACCACTACTTAGCATGTTTATTTTCCATCTTTATCTTTTATAGTGCTGCATTGATAGTACTCATTTGATTCTTCATAACATTTCCTATAATTGCAAACAAGGGATCATACAGAAGTCTGGTATTTCTTTTATGATACCTTATCACAGCAATTTTACAGCCAATGTACTGTTGATGCTAAAATACCTGAACTGGAGGTGCAGGTTGCCAGTGGGTGACACCCTCCATTGTTTACAGAGCAGACATTAGCCTGTGTACAGGTCTTTCCATCTCCTTCATAGCCTGCTCACATGCGGAAAAGTAGGAAAAAAAGAAGAAGAAATCAGAATCGCATGTATGGCATCTCACGGAACAGCAAGCAGTTCTATAAAACAACCTCAAGGATTGTTTTCCCAATTGCTAAAATCCCAGGCATTTCTTTTCAAGTTCCCCAGGCTCCAGGTAAGTCTAACAAAGGAAATTTAATGTGCTGAAAATAGTGATTTTAATCTTTGTAAAAAATAAATGTAAATACATAAAATGATATAAAAACTATTAAAAGCAAAGAAATGTTTCCAGACTCTGTAATACCAGTAAATTAATTTAGGAAACAAATACAGAGTGTGTCCCTGGATATTAGGATACTAATGTTACATATTATGAATATTTCTCAATAATAATTCAGTTTGAACCCTGGAAAGAATAGGAAGATGCTGACTGAGACATCTCAGCTAAAGCAGCTAATCTCAGGACAGCTGGGGACTGGTTTCAGCACAAAAGCACATCTGTTTTAAATCAGTGTGATAATGTGCATGAGTCATCAAATTTTAATTTGTCATCTGGCTTCCAGCACTCCAGGAAGGAAACAATGGTAGTATTCTTCTGTGGTTCTCAACATATATTTAATGGTGGTTCCATTATTTTAAATATAATTTTGTCGTCAAATGTTAAAAAAAATAATCCAATCAGTCTAACCAATGTCTGTGTTAAGACAAAAATGCTGAGAAAGATGACCAGTAGTATTAACTTATTACAACTAAAGATATGATATTTATTTAATTCAATTAGCAAACAACATTGAGGACCAAAGCAAATGTGGGGAGATGAATCAGCCAATTATTCTTATGAAATATTATCAAGCCTGGGAAAACACACCAAATTCTGATCATCTGCTTTTTTAGTTTGACAGTTCCATTAACCCAAATCCTGATCATATGCTTTTTATTCACTCTGAGAGTCCACAGTGCCAGCAAGAGAACTTGAGCCTCTCAGGGAGGATAGATGCAGATCTGACACTTCAACTTGCATATTCCTGGAACACCAAAGAGGTCACTGTTGTTCAGCAAAATTGAAAAACAGCTGATTAAGAAATCTCAGTCACAGTCACAGAATGGCACCTGATGGCCCAGATTCAAAAACGAGAATACCTTACTAGTGTGTTGAACATAAATGAACGCAGGGGAGGTTATAAGTGAATTCGCATTTGATTGATATAACAACACAGTGACTTTTCCATTATATTCTGTTGGTGCCTACCTGGAGGACAGGGTCCACAATGGTAAGAGCCCATAGTATTCAAACACTGCACCATTGGGGAGGTGGAACAGCCGCCATTGTTGGTTGTACACTCATTAACATCTTGACAACTGTAGCCATTCCCTTGCCAACCTGAAAGACGTGGGTAACAAAAGTTTGGCTGTTACTGGGACAAAACCTCAAAACACCTTCCCGTGCGTGTAGAACAATCCTAAAAAGCTCGTAACACGCAGGCAAAGAATTTTAACAGTCACCCAAAATTGAGCTGAACTAGTTTAAAAGCTGCAATAATTTATTTAAGGCTGTCATAGTTTGGTGTTTTTGTATTCCATGTGTTTTTAATTGAAACCTAACCTAATATATTTTCAGTCCAAAGGCATCGATTCCACATAGCTAGGCACAGAGCTTTCAGCTGTGGTGCTATTTGCCTCTGGGATGCCCTTCTGCCTTAAAGCCTATAAATTCTTCAAATCTAAACTGAACTTTTGTACTGCTAATTCTGCTAACTGGAGCATATGTTGTTCAAGTATGAACTACACTAGATAAAAATTAAAATGCATTGTGTTTTGTATTTACATATAATACATTCAAAATGGATTATTTGTTAATGAAAGCAAGGACTTTATATAATTCATACTAATTAGATTGTATTATTAGTTATGCATATGGTTCTTATTCTGTCCTTGCAGGTTTTCCTTTAATATTGTTTTAGGCAATTGAACCCATTTTCTATTTATTTATTACTGGATCTTGTGATACACACTCTCCATCCTGTGAATGCCATCCACATTCAAGAGCACTGCTCCATATACAAGGCTTTTCTGATGCTTCAGAAGGACATTGAGCTACTTTGTTAAATCAACATGAGACATTTTGCATCAGAAGCATTTCCAGGATTGGAAATTGTTTCCAGACATGTTTTTTAAAGGCAGATACATGTTTTATATTCGTCTCAAGATAATTAGTTTTTCTAACTGCATATCTTAAGAAATTTACTGTGTGGTTATTGTCTTGTGCATTTTGTGCTGCAGTGGTTTGAACCTGTTGTTGAAATAGAGTACTGACTAATACAAAGACATTCTACCTGCTGGGCAGGCACCACAGTAATAGGAGCCTATTGTGTTGAAACACTCCACATGTGGATTGGTGGAGCAGGGTTTGTTGGGAAGGTTACACTCATTGATGTCAGCTGTACATGCCGGGTTACCAGGGAGGGATGTCCACCCAGCATCACATATGCACTTGTATTTGGGCTGAAAACAGAAAGAAAGTCTTAATGAATAGTCCTGTACAACAGAGCTGCCACAGCTGTTAGCTTAACGTGTAGCCAATGCAGCTACAATAAGCAGCTATGAAATGTCTACATATGACCAGACCAGAGATTACCAGTCATGGATCAGCAGAGCTAAAGTCCTACAAATGAAATTAAATACATTTCAGAGTTCAATCTTCTGTAATGAATATTTTCTTAACACACCAATATACCACTTAGGTCAAAGTCTTTAACAAAATTAAAGGAGCTGTCTGCTCCTTAATTTAACACATTGCTTTCTAAAGTGATTATTAGATTTCAATAAGTCCAAACACCCATTTTAATAATTACTTCAGGGTGACCCTGAAGTAACCCTGATGACCCTGAGTGTAATCTAGCATACAATGGGTTCAATTAAGGACGGGACATCAGTCCAGCACAGGACATATACTGTATACTTTATAGAGGATAATTATGAGACGTTAATGAAACCAGATAGCTTTTTCTTTGGATGTGCTGTGTGAGAGGAAACTGGACCACCCAGCAAAAACCCATGTCCTGGGGTCCTACATTCAAACTCGGGTCCCAAGAGCTGTGAAGTAGCAGTGATCATCAAGCCTCTGTGGTTCCCCACATTTCATTACAAATCTTTATAGAACAATGATTAAGGGTGACTTACAAAACCTGTTCGATTTGCAGTTTCCAGGACTGTCCTCTTGTCAGCTAGATATTTTTTTAAACCATGTTAAAGAGAAAAAGCTATTGCAGTATTCTGCAACAACTCAACCAGGTATCGGTGAATGACAATTACGTTACTTCATTTGAACACAATTATATACTGTATATATGTAATCTGACGTCTCTTGCACAAATGTCTCACTACAGTCAAATATTAAAAAAAATCTTTCATAAATGTTACACTTCTTGTGAAACCATGGCATTGGTTGGTGTTTGTATGTGCTTTGTAAAAACATATGTTATACCTCAATTCTTTTCTTTAACAATTTATTTTTAAATACACATTTTTAAATAAATTAAAATAAATTTTAATGTGATTTTAAATTAACTGCACAGGGCAATTAGGTCTGCTTGCTAACTCCTTGTATTTTATTCATTGTACATAAAAATCTATTCAGCCTCACTGCTGTTTTGTAATTCTAAGAGCTTTCACACATATGCTGTTGAGAAATCAGTTTATAGTCAGTTTTCAAGTGATTCAGCATACCAACCAAAGGATCTGCTTTGCTTGAGAGATATTTACTGCTTCTATAATAAATATGCATATACAAAAATAGACAGACTTCATTAGTGCGAACCAATTATCTGATTTGTTATTAATCTCATTAATGTTCTGGGAAATATTTTTCAGTTGCTTCTTTTCAAAAGTCTGTTGTTTTATGTAGTCTTTAAAAGATCAAAAGAAGCTGGCCTCTTTTTTAACACAGAAACAAGTAATAGGTTTATTCCATGCTAAAAAGAGAAGAAAGAAAACAATGTTTCGGCTGTGGAGCCTGCTTCGGGTGTAAGAAAGATAGAGCAGTCAGAAAAGATTACTCTTTTTTAACATATCAGAAATAACAATAACTGCTCATACATCAGAAACATCTTACATCTTAATACCTGAGAAAATGTCAACATCAGTAATTATTTAAACACCCTGTTTTGTCGTCTTGATTTTGAAGATCAGCAACCGGCAGTTCACCTGGTTTGGGATGACTCTATCCGAGTCAATACAGATACCATGTTCACAGAGATCCTGAGAACCACCTTCGCAGTCATCATAGCGAGAAGTACAATGTGGTCCATACCACTCTGGAGGGCAGTTACACCTGGAGGAAAACAGAGCAGACACACAGAGATATGAATGATTACTTATATCTGTCTAGTACTTATTATCCCAAAGCATTTCACATACTGTACAGGAAGAGACAAACTTCACAACAGACAACAACAGAAAAAGAGTGTCATGGGATCTTCAATGATCACAATGAATATTTAATTTAAAGTATAGAGATAGATGGGGGAGGAGCACGTTTCATTTCCTTAAACTAATCATTAAACTATTTAGTCTTTCATGTGTTTGTATTACAAGTCATATTACTGTAACTAGTGTGTGTCTGAATTACCTTTATTAACTGATTTCTGGCAATAAATTGCAATAAATCACCAACTACAATTCTAGCGTATTATCTGCACTTTCTGGCTTTTTTGTTTTTTACTAGGATACAGCAATGAACTAAATCAAGTTGCAGGTGATGTTTCAATCCAGAATATCACAGCACCAATAACAGAACTTTATGCAGTCCCATAGGTTTAGCAATAAAAGTTATAGGAAATGGCACTTAATATTTTAAACATGTAAGAATGTAGATCTAAACCAACGGACCATTCAGCTGTGTTTGATGCTGATTTCTGTTTTGAGAAAACATTGTTTTCAGTGCAATTACTGTACATGTCATGAGAAATTAAGACAGAAAGGCATAAAATAATTCAGTGTTATGTTGTCATTCTTCTCACCATCTTCGCAGGAACCCAAACTAAACAACAGAGATTTACCCATTTGAACAAGAAGTCCATCAATAATCTAACACGAATATTGTATTAATTAAGCGTCATATGCCTGATACATTTTGCTTAAATCCCCACTGTCTTGTTTTCTGAACTACATAGAGCCTAATGAAACATTTTAAGCCTCTTCCTACCTGTGTGTCCCTAGACAATAGCAGCTCTGATAGAAGCTTTCTAAAATAATTTCCCTGTCTATGTGATGCTCTGTTACAATTATTGTTCTGTTTTTTTTTTAGCTAAGGCCATTAAAGCAATAATAATTTTAAAAAAGCATAGATTATGTTCAGAACATTCATGAACATCCTGTAAATTTCAGCTGGTCCTGTATTCTTCAAAAATATAAAAAGTGAATCAGAGCAATTCACTAAATACGCATGTCATGTTTTTAGATTAGAAACGTGATTTAATTGATTTTTTATATTTATATTTGACTTAGATTGATAGTATAGCTTAATAGTTTGCATTACTAATAGCCAAACACAAAACATAACAAAAAACAGTCACACCATTAGCCAGTCATTTTGAAGCCTCCAGTTCAGTTATTCTTCTGACAATAGACTTCTCAGAGAAGTTTTCTAAGAATATCACAAGAAATACAGAATCTACCATTAACACTGTCTTAGCTTGATTAGATAAGCAGTCCCTAAAAAGCCAAAATTTCTGTAAAGTCCAATCTTCACTGTCATACTGTCGGTGGAAAGGTGGTGCATGCTGTCATTCTTCATAGACCTCCAAACACCACTCACTGAATAAAAGACACGGGAACCAAAATGTACAATTACCTATAAGATCCTGGATCATTAACACAAGTTCCTCCATTTTGACAACCAAGGGGTGTTCCTGCATAAATCTGGCACTCATTGACGTCAGCTGCGCATGTCGGCCCCTAAATTGTCAATACGTAAATAATATTAATATTAAGTCCGCCGGAGATAGCAGATTTAGGAGAGATACAGTATAGTGTCTGGAGCCACACATGAGAATACAATTCATGCATTGTAAATCACGGTTCTCTGTTCTATTTTGAATATTTTTAATAAACATACAAAACATACACTTTTCTTTTAATTAACAGCTGTGCATAGATGTGAAAGTTTAATTCTCTTTTCAAGAGAAAAATGGAAGATAGTAATATAACTGTTCTAATAGGTCAACCTAATTACAACTATGTTTGTGTCTGTGTGTACCCTGTGATGAAATGGTATCCTGTCCAGGGTGTATCCTGCTTGTGTCCGTTGCTTGCTGAGATAGGCTCTGACTCCCCTGTGACTCTGAATTGGATGAACGTTTGAAAATGGATAGATGTTGTGGTAGTTAGTGCTGCTAACAGAACTGGATCCCAGTTCCAGCCCAAGCATTTTCTTCCAGGAATCTACATGTTCTCCTCTTGTCAGTGAGGGTTTTCTCAAGGTTCCTCCCAACATTAAATGGAATTTCTTTACTTAGATGTGCATCAAATCTAAAGAAAGATTGTTCAATAATGCTATGGCAGACAAAAGTTAGAATGTAGTTGGATCAGCAATACACCAAAGAACTTTGTTCTTTATTTTCAAAAGACAGTGTCTTTCAAATATTCATTAGGGTTTGATCACATTTTTAAATGAAGCTTATTCCCATATCATTTTGAAAATATAATTAAGAAAGAAATGAATATGTGATTTTAATTATGTTTATTGTGTATTCTTTAACTTCCAAAAAGACAAGAACTAGAGCACAGGTTCAGGATTTAAAAGGAAGGTGAAGAAGGTGCTTGTCTTTTAAGTATCAGATTTGGTACAATTGCAACTTGGGAAGAATAACAACTATGGGATTCTTAGTGATGAATGCTCACTCTGTTTTTTTTCATTGTTATTATTTAAAGTTATGTTTGATAGCATCCAGCTGAAATGTAGCTCACCTGCCAGTTGCTAGGACATATGCAGTGGTAAGAATCCAGTAGGCTCAGGCAGGTTCCAGTGTTCTGACAAGGATTGCTGCTGCAGGTCTTTCTCTGTATTGTCTATTAAAGTGAAGAGTACAAGTCTGCATTGTAGTTTACTATTGCTGTACAAATGTCTAACATTCTGCATGGATGGATAAACTAATGACCAGACAGACAAGATAATCAGAGACATATTGTTAACCTGTACATGCTAGAAAAACATTTTAAGCAGATTTATTCAAGAAGTTTTAGAAGCAGTATACATTTAAAATGCTATGATCACTTTGCAAAATATAAAATTATGTACTAAGAATCCCATAAAACTAGTTAGAACTGCAAAATATTCACTGAGGAAAATATTTTTTGTAACATGTCATCCACATTTTATGTAATAGACATGACCTAATTTAATTTATGCTGATTGACATCAGCTTGGTTGATCAACAGGGAATCTACAGTTCATTAATGCACAGGTTAATAACTTAAGTGGCCATTGCTAGAAGCAATCCAGGGTGACATATGTTTTACACTAAGTTGTGGGATTGTGCATCATTCCCCTCATAGACCCTGGACAAGCATTTGTGTGTTCACAGCTCTGAGCCCTCATTCAGCTCATTAATGAGTTTCTTTTGATGTTCAGCACAGTATTATAAGTAACTGTCCACATGTATTTGCTAAAGTGGCACCAAAGATGTATTTTCTCAAAATGACAATAAAAATACTATATTACCTGTTCTATATTTTGAACCTTTCCTTCCAACGTCATCATCTGGAATTAATGTTGAGTACATTTATGAATTAAGTACAAATGATTTCCTCTGAAAGTGTTTCTTCATATAAACTGTTCATCATATACAATAATTTACACAAAAACAGATACACCGATCCCATTTCTTTTGCAGAAGCACTTTCTCTTAAGGAATCCTATAACTAACTTCCAAAAGGGACCATTATTTTGTACTAGAAAGGTATTGTCTACTTTAGGTAGTGTCAAAAATCCATTCTGTCTGATGTCAGGTGTTTCACTATACGTATTACAAAACTCTCTTAAAGACAAACATACTGTATGATACTTCTTGTCAAAAATAAATGGGCATCTAACATAAATAGATGGAGCATAGGAGACATTCACAATTTAAAAAGTTAGCAATTGTTTTAGTTTCATGTTAAATCTTGAAATTCGTTGAAACAACTTAAAGTAGTGTTTCTTTCCATAGGGCTTTATTCCAGCTTCACATACCCTTGTACGCAACTGGTTGATCTGGTCTGTGACATTCTGAGATGTTCCTCCTCCATTTGCCTTAATAAATGTAATGTCGTCTTTGTTTTTCTTTATCTGTAATTTAGATGATAGTTCCATGTTTCCACTTTATAGAACAGTTTAAAGAAAGAGAAATTGAACATGTTTATCCTTCACTTTCTTTTGGCATGCATGTATGTTTCAGCTTCTATATCTTCTTTTCGAGTTGGTATAAACAAATAGAAATGCATTGTTAAGAACTTTATACTTCCTTAACATTAATCTTGTGGATGCCATTAACCAAGGCAAATGTAAGTTTATATAGTGAAAATGGAAACTATAGAATAATCAATACAATTGACGCACAAGATGTTGGATTAAACAAAAAATTAGCATTCATGTGAGAACTAAGAATTAAAATATAAAAATGCTGCTACAGTAAAAATTAAGAATTACAGAATGAACCCATAACTGAACGCAGAAAAAAATCTGTTATGCTACAGCACTTATTCTCAGTTTACCTGATCTATAAGTTGACTCAGGTTTTCTTCTCCAATTTTTACACTTCCTTGGTTACCTGGCTGAAATATGATGTATTTATAATCTCCAGTTTTAAATATTAAGTTTCCTTCCGATGATGTCATGCGAGGCCTTTTAAACACAGAAATACAATAAATAATACATTCCACACCTGACAAAGGCTCCACAGCCAAAATATTGTCTCTTTTCTTTTCAGCATGGAATGAACTCTTTATTTTTCCTTTACCATAAATACCTGGTAGGACTTATAGTTTTGTCTTTAACAATAAATGTAATACAAAACAGAACAATCTCTGAAGCAGGTACTGGAAAGTTAAGAAAATATAAAATGAAGCTACTGTCATGTTACCATCTCTATAGAAACGCAGTGGTACTCACTGATCTTTGGATATGTCTCTCTTTTGCTTACTGCCCCCATACTGTTCAGAACTGCATTTTAGTCCTGCAATGATGAGGAAGATGACCAGCAGCCAGGGGAGCTGACCAGCACAAGCCATGTGTGCTGACACTCACAACCTGCTCCTACTGTCTCACAAGGAGCAAGAGTTAAAAATTTATATCACACTCCTCAACCCTGTACTGTTTTAACTCACGAGGATGCACTTTGCTCTGTTCTGAATGTAGATAACACCTCCAGGAAGTCTGAGAGCCAATAATATGGTCCAGAAAAGTGCATCACTTGATGTTTTTCAACTTTAAACCTAAAGTCTTTCTGCTTCATTTTATTATTTTGTGAGTATGTGAAAGCATCACATGCTTTAACAGATATTTAACCAGAGTGGTGACAGCCTGACATTTTTTGCTGATCTGGACAAAGTGAACTAGCTCATTCTCGTTTCACTGATATGATCATCCAAATAATGTTTTAAAAATTATTTTTCCAAATGATGTATTACGGATTTTTAAGGGTATACTAAGGATTCAAATTTCATCAAGCTTTATTGAAGTTACACTAAATTCAGTTCTTCTGAAATTACAGCAAATCATTTTTGTGAAAACAAAAAAAAAACTTTAAAAGTGTGAGAGTAAACTTATAACCAAAGTTCTTTACAAGGACCAACACAGTAAAAACTAAAACCAGTATACATTGTACACAAAAACAACTTTAATATGATATTGCTTCTGTAGAGGTTTAAACTCTTTTTTAAGCATCTCCCCTGTCTTTTACCTCATAAACCAGCAACCTTGATAGTCCAAATTATTTGGAATATCCCATTTCTTTTGTAAGCATACTTACTACAGAGATGCATGTATTTACCTTGAGTCCTTAGTGCCACAAAAAAATAAAATTAACACAGTGGTAAATGTTTGAGAATTTGACATGTTAAAACACAACAAAATAATTACAATGACATCGTGACCATCATGACAACTTTATGTTTTTTTTATTAAAACAAATTATGTCAATACATTTAGAAAATAAAAAAGGAAAGTCAAATTTCCATTCCAAACTGATGTTAGATTGACAACTGCTTGTGCACCATTCAAACCAAAAAGGATAAATTTGTCAGCAAACAGGGTTGCTCTAAATGTTATCTCCTGGTTTGTGCTGTATATGTCAGATTGCTGGACATTAGTCTTCTTTGAACCCAGTGAGTGTTTCAAATGTCTCTACAGTAGGCTGCATTTCAGATGTGAAGGACTGGGTAGTTCATTAAGAGCAAGATGTCTCCTCAGTGGCTATGCAAACATCAGGTGAATGAGTCTGGAGACCACGTGTATATTAAGGCTGTTTCCCAAGAGCCTATATTGTTTTTTGGTGGTTATTTTCTCAGGGAATCCTGGAAAAAAAAGGAAGGTAAAGATGGAACAACTGGACTTCATTTAAATAAGGTTACAATAAGGCTGCTTAATACAAAATGATTTGTATAACATCTATACACTAAATAACATGATAAAGGTCACTTCCCTTCAAATCTGCGTTTCTCCTTGTACAATTTGTAAGCAAGAGAACATCCAAATGTGTGTACACAAACCAAAGCGGCAGAATTGGAGAGATGAAGAAAAGTAGACATAACAGCTAAATGCAATTCAATGTTCATTATCTGCATAAACACATGGACAACATGAAGTACTTCGAATGCATTTATTATGAAAACATATTCTTTTGAAAAAAATCTGTCTTTCCAGCCCTACAATTGTGACCTGTTGTTACAGACACTTTTAGAGGAAAGATGTGGTTTAGGTCTTAGTTTAAATATATATGCTGTATATACTGTGCCTATAGAAAACTTTCCAAACTAATTATGTGGCCTAACAGACTAAAATCAAGACGCATTAAAAATATTTTACCTTAATTTAGACATTTAATACACAAACAAAAAAAAAGTAAAAACTAAATTAACAAGCATTCTGAAAAAAATTACAATGAAAATCTAGAAAAGGTAGTTGATAATACAGATTTTCCCAGTATTACTTAAGTATGATAAGTAAGTTCATATACCCCTAGACACTTAGAATGAGAGGAAAACCCGCGGATTAGAAAATCACAAATTTAACACCAATCCAGGAGAAGGGGGACAGAACTGAACTTAGCATGCAGCCTAACCACATTCTTATGCGTTGTTGCAGAGTTAATATTTAATATTTGGAGTCCTGTGAAACTGAACCATTAATTCAGTTTAAAGAAAATTACTCTTTAAACCAGGAGAAGATTAACTCCATTCACAAGGTATTAAAGGGAAAATCCAAAGATTTCGTCTTACTGATTTACAGAAACATGCTCTATTTTCATTTTAATCTGTACTACATTTTTACAAATAACATCAGATGAACAGACATACTGTATCTATGAAAAAAGAGAAAAGAAAATGAGCACTTACATTTCAACGTTTACTCTAAGATATTAACAAAATGTCACTTTGAGATTAATGTAATGCATTAACTCATATGTACATACCGTTCTGTAGTGAAGAACTGCAATTGCAAGTATATACAGCAACTTAACTACTCAAATCCTACATGAAGTTCGCAAAATAGTATGTGATAACATTTACAACATCAGACTTCAGACACAATCAAACAGGCCGCAAATAAATCTAGTACAAAAACAATGTGCGCACCTTTTCAGTGTTTTTCAATCAGTTAATGAACATGAACTAAAGAAATTAATTATTAAGACAAAACCAACCACTTGTCCTCTAGATCCCATCCCCACCCAACTAGTTCAGGATTCCCCCAATGTACTGGTGGGACCTATAATTAATATAATGAACACATCCCTTGCATCAGGCGTTGTGTTCATTATACACAACGCCTGATGCATTGGTACCTGACCAATTTATGGTAGCGGTTTTTAGACCGCTGCTTAAGAAACCAAATTTGGATCCAAGTTCTCAACAACTACAGACCTATCTCAAATGTTCCATTTTTATCACAAATTCTTGAGAGAATAGTTGCGGCCAAACTTCAGTCTTATCTGGATTCAAATAATATACTTCAGAAATTCCAATCTGGTTTCCGCCCAGGCCACAGCACTGAAACTGCATTAACAGGAGTTGTAAATGACATTCTGTGCTTGTGCTCCTAGATCTCAGTGCTGCCTTCAACACAGTTGACCACTCTGTTTTGTTACACAGGCTTGAGTCTGAGGTTGGCCTATATGTAACCATCCTTAACTGGTTTACCTCCGATTTAACTAACCGTTTTCACCATGTTCAAATATCTAATATTTATACTGCTTCGTCACTGTCAGCAGTCAAATTTGGAGTACCACAGGGATCAGTACTCGGACGTTTTGTTGTTTGTACATGTCTCTCTGTACATGTTGCCACTAGGTAGAATAATACAAAAGCATAATATTAACATTCATTCCTATGCTGTTGTTACTCAAATATACATTTCATTTACACCTTATGACAACTCGTCAATTGTCACTTTAGGTAACAAGTAAAAGTAAAGTAAAGTCTTCGATGTGTGAAAACTTTTTGTCACTCAACTAAGGTTCTGCTGTTTGGAGGTAACAGTGCACCTAGAACTGTTATAACCTCAGCACCCAACTCTGAGTGTTTAAAATTTAGCCTCAAAATTCAGCACGTAACTTAGGCGTCATCTTAGACACAAGGCTCTCATTTAACTCTCATGTTAATGCAGAATCGAATGCATGCTTCCTATAGTTAAGAAATACTGCAAAACTAAGGTATTTTCTCTCCACTCAAGACAGAGAAACTAATAAATGCTTTTGTATACAGCAGATTAGATTACTGTAATGCCCTACTATAGGGAGCACCTATCGCACTTTCAACACCTTACAGCGAATTCAAAACGTGGCAGCTAGAATTGTTACCAGGAGTAAAAAGTACGACCACATAACACCTATACGTAGCTCTCTCCATTGGCTTCCTGTTAGGTACATGGCAGACTTCAAAATTCTTTTACTAACTTATAAGGCTCTCGGAGGTCAGGCACCTGTCTATTTAATGCAGCTTATTAATGCATACAATCC
Source organism: Atractosteus spatula (assembly GCF_055471065.1). Classification (NCBI taxonomy): domain Eukaryota; kingdom Metazoa; phylum Chordata; class Actinopteri; order Semionotiformes; family Lepisosteidae; genus Atractosteus; species Atractosteus spatula. The sequence goes on from NC_142711.1 coordinate 39,147,793, forward strand.
AAGTCGCCCACTTAGATCACAGAATACCTATTACTTTAGCCTAGTCTACTCAGACCTTACATCATAGCTTGTTGTAACTATGGCTCGGTGTGCTGCTGTACATGCCATTGTGTGTTTCAGTGTTGGCCTTCCAGGTAGATACATCTGTTCTGACCAAACTATCCTGTTCTTCCCCCCACATGTCTGGATGGTGCCTGAGCTAAAACAAGTGAGCAGAGATGGTGCGAGAGCAAAGTTAATGTACTGTGCAGGCCCGCAACAACCTCACCCAATGAGGTAGGACTAGGGTCTGTGATAGGAAGACACTGTAAAATCCTATTGAGCAGACAGGCCTCTCTTTTACCCCTGGCCTTCAATCTGTACTTTCAATGCCCTGATAAGTGCTGTCAAATTCTTAAAAAGGAAAAAAACAGTTACCAATAGGAATTAAAAGCAGATTTAATACTATTTGAACTTAAATATTTTAAAATATGTTTAGAATAAAAACAAAAAGAGAAAAGTTGAAGTTCAAGTACAGACTGGAAAAAATGTAAAGCCATTCAATAAAATTATCAATATTTAATTTGACTGAAAACATACCAAACTCCGCAGGAAAGCCCAAAAGGTTGGCAATTTCCCGAGGAGTGAAGTAACGCAGTTTTAACTTCAACAGTTGATTCAGCTTCTCTTCATCTGACAACAAATGCAGGGACTTGAAGACATCCTCTAACTGAGAGAAAAAATATTTAACTTTTCTCCATTTTTTTAAAATATCACTTTATAATTAACATATTATTGGAATAATGACAGTATGGCTGTTGGAAAAATTCAATTTAACTCTTTGCTTCCTAGCCCTATCTAAAAGACAGTTTATGATAATAAGGTTAATGATAACAGTCAACAATCGATTATCTATTGGAAGATCGATAGTCTGATTACTGTTAGAACTGTGTGATTTATTTATTAATTTTTTTATTATGCCTTCACAAGATATGTTCAACAGAAATGTTCAATTTTTTTAATGTAAAATTATTATTTTTATTGAAATTACCAATGTCATTTTACATCACATTAGTATATACTAATGAGCTTATTAAGAAAACACCCTTTGTGTACTATGTTTCTTAACACAAACTGTTGACGTATAAATGCACAATAAAAACATGAAAGTTTCATAATCATAGAAACTGAGTTTCATTGCTAGGTCAACAATGTATTTTATGCTGACAAATTTGCATTTTTAATGCTGCATTAAAGAAAATCATTGCACTTTATCTTGCTTAATCATAAAAACACTATTTTAACATTTTTGAACACATTATTCCTTATTTTATTTTATAATTATATAATTTATCAGTCAGTTATATTAATGTTCTAAATGTTATAACTAAACATTTTTGTTTTTTTATGTGGTTGCGGTTTTAGTTGATTGTATTCGTTTTCAACAAAAAAGCCTGTACCTGTGTGTTCAAACATGTTTGTAAAACAGAGCCGGTGCCTTCTACATAGTATCCATACCTGGAAAAAAAATAAAATCACCACAGCTTAGATGATTAAAATAATGAATTAACAATGTACCGTGTCATTCTACAATCCAAAAAGCAGTCAACTTCATAGAGTCAAACACAGAATCTAAGGTCTCCCGGTCACCTGAGGGGCTGACATTTATATATGAAAACACCCGATTTACTAGTTGGAGTGGGAAGTGTAAATCAGTTAAAATGTATCAGACATTAAGAAAATGAGCAAAAAATGAAGTAAAAGGACACAATGATCTAAAAAAGTAAAGTTAAACAACATAGAAAAAACAGTATTTTTCAAAGAAATATGCTAAAAAACATCAAAGGAAAACATTTCAATATTTCAAACTGTTAAATGTAAGATTGTTTTGCCTTCATCTTTTTTTCAAATGCACCACAGCAAAACTCCAAAGGCCATACCCCTTAGTGAAGCATACTGATCTCCTACAGGTGGGTTTCACAATGTCCAGAAGCATGGAATAGCGTAGCAAGGTCTTTGGAGGAAGAAGGTACTGGGTCAAGTCCTTTGGCTCCTCCTCCAGGTAGTCTTGGAGCCTCCGTACTGACACATCACTGTCCTGGGACTTCTTCCTTTCCAGGTCTTTGGCAGTTTCCAGCTTATAAACAACAGCCTGCTCTCCCCCTGTCTTATGAGCAGGCTCACTACTGGCAGAACACTCCTTGTAAGAACTGACGTTTGTAGAACCAGAGCTAGGGAAATCCACCATAATCTGTGATAGAATTAAAACTTTTTTTTAGATCCAGCTCCCACTTATAGCCACCAGTCTCCAATCAAGGTTGACTATAACTTTCACACCTCACTAATCTGTAGTTTTTTTAAAAGAACATAAACTCAATCTACAGAACATAAATTATATGATAAAAAGTTGTAAATTGCATGCACTCCGCATATACAGTGCTTTACCATAGTATCCAGAACCTTATTATGGTGTCCCAATATGCAAAATTACAAAATGATGCAAATGCACTTTAATATTTTATTAAACATTTTATTAAAACAATGTTCACCCTGACAAGTTCTAAGGAGAAGAGTCAGTTAAAAGTAAAGAGGAAAAAATTAAATTTTCTTTGAGTTTTTAGACCTCTGAACTCAATATATGGTGGAAGTATCTTTGGAAGCAATTTTAGCCACAACACTGCATAAATCTCTATACAAACTTTTCACACCAGCTTGGTGTAATTTTTGCCTATTCTTCTTGACACTCACTTTACTTTCTTATTCTTATACCACTCAAGTGTAGCTCAGGCCTTGTGCTTTATGGGCCATTGCTCTGCTGAAATGTAATTTTTTTCCCCAGCTTTCAGTTTTTAGGTGGCTAGAATAGGTTTCTCTCTAGTACACAGTAGATGTGCTGTTGACTTTGAGATGTGCTGTGATGGCCACAGCACCCTTTTGCCATATTTTTGCAAGATCACTCAGGTGCTTTATTACAAAGCATTATTTTCTACTCTACCACACAGATACACTTTCTATTTCATAATGACTGAGTAGACTGTGCTAATATTTCTTCCCATCGCTTTCCTGATTTGTGCTTTTCAATTACTTTGTTCCTGACTCACTTGGAAAGCTTCACAGATGAGTCTATGCTTGAAATTCAATACCTGAGCAAAAAACCTCACAGAGAAAAGTGTTGATATTCAGAAATAATGAGAACCACTAACCACTACTGCACACAGAGGTCTCTGATTGTGTGGCTTGTCAAGGTATCTTTGTACACCTACAGTACCTACAGAAAGTCTATACCCCATTTTAAAGTTTTCACATTTATCTACACATCCTGCCATACAACTTCCAATTGGGAAAAAATATTATTATTAAATATTTTATTTAAGTTATTAAAATTAAAACTGAAATAGGTTTGTTGAATAAGTGTCTACACACTTGTAATACCAGACCTAAGTTAGCTGAGGTGTAATCAATTGCCTTCAAAATCACACACCACGTTAACTAGCTTCAAGCAGTGTTAAACTGCAGTGATTCACATGGTCTTAGGATAAATTCAGCATGGGTATGTTCTCAGATCTGGGGGTTGCATTTCAATGCAAAAACTCAACCATCTGCACCAAGGAACCTTGAACCTTGAACTCTGGAAGAAAGTTGTAGAAAAGTACAAATCAGCGGATGGGTATAGAAAAGACCTTGAATGTTAGAGAACAGTCAAGATGATTAAGAAGTGAAAGGTGTACACAGCCACCAAGACCCTGCCGTCTATCCAAAATGGATGACCAAGCAAGATCAGATCAGAGAGTCTACCAAGGGCTAATAGTACGTTAGCAAGGGCTGCAGGTTTTTATGGCCAAGACAGGTTAAAGTGTGAATGTGCTAATAATATGCCAAGGAGGGGGGCAAGAAAGAAGAAAAGAATAATGTAAAAAAGCCCACATGAATCCTAATTGATGTATGCAGGAAAAAACAGTTTCTGACTAAACTAAAATAGAACTGTTTGGCCCAAATGCAACTGTACACAGAAGCATGGTGGTGGCAGCATCATGTGATGGGGATGTTGATCAATGGCAGGGTCTGGAAAACTTGTCATGATAGAAAGGAAGATGAATGGAGCCAAATATTGAAGAATCTTTGAGCAAAACGTGATGCTTTGAACATGCAGTACTAGTAGGTTGTATATATAACGATTATTAATTGCTACTTCCAAGTGCAATGACTCCAAACTTTGAGTTGTTGACTGTAAGCAACAACATGTAAAAACTGTGCAATCTGATCTGAAAACTTTTGCAAAGCACTGTACATAAACACTGAAAAGGACCAAGCTGATTTATTTCAAAACTTAAAACACGTAAGGTTAGCAATTTCATATAAAGAAATGAAGTAATTAGCTTTAGAAAATGATGCAAATATATTTTAATGCATGACAATTTAATACATCTGTATATTAAATTAAATTTAATAACTCTCTAGCTGAATTTAATAACTCTGACAACTGTAAATTAAACAATTGATTTAAAGACAATTTTCATTATTTTGGTTAACACAGAAACTGTGGGCAATTTCATATGGCACCACTTGACAGAGAAATAAAATTAAAATCTCCTACCTCCATAGTTGTTTCAAAGGAGAACAAATTTGGTGGTGCCTTGGCGATCAGAAAGTAGCGCAGCCTTGCATTTGGAATCCCAATCTATTAAAATTAAAATGGAGAGTCCCCATGTAGCATCGGAGTTAGGAATGAGTTAGTTAGGACTGATTTTCCCTAGAGGTATAATGGAATATCGCAAGTGTTTGTTCCAAAAGTTAAACATGTACAATGTACAGAGTAATACTGTTGTTTGTTTCAAATACAGTACATATGGGAAAGTACATCATACATTTTGTGAACAGCAAAGATTACATAAAAAGACATTAGACAAACGTCATTTAAAATTATAACTTTGTTATCATTGCTATTTCCATATTAAACAAAGTACATTAGAAAGGAAATTGTTTTCAGAACTATTGTTACAATGATCATAAAAGCTACCATTTACACTTCTCAGGGCCTAAAAACAATAGGTAGGATAGAAGACTTTAACTGACCTGTAGGTGGTCTGAGAGGACAATAATCAAAGGGAACATTATTCTGGTTTACGTTAACTCCTTGGTAAATCATTAAGAATCATCATCAGTCCAGAAATAACAGGATAAGAATACAGGCAGGGAAGCAAGAGGAGTGGTATAGAGGGAGAAAAGAAGCATGTCATTCCTGTTAGGAATGAACAATTTAGCCCTCAAGAACTGACAAAACTTCTACTGTTTTGTCCATTCCCAGCTGGCCTAGGTTTCTTCAAGGTCTCTCAAGTGGAGATAACATGAAAGCAATGTAGCTTATTAGGGATCTTGGTTAATTGCCCAAGGCTGACCTAACTGCATAACTTCCTGACCTTGTTTACACCTTACTATATATAGCAACAAACTATTAATGACCAACCAAAAATGCATGTTTGTATGAAATCTTTACTCATCTTTAAAAATAAAAGTCTGAATAAAATAAATAAAAGTCCTTAGAAAAGTGAGAAAGAGGTGAGCTCTTAGATACTTCTGTCCTCATTTCTTCGTAGTATAAAGAAATCTCCAGCTGGATTTACCAGAGCCATGTGTTTTTTGAGAAGAGTTTAACAGGACCCAGGTTTCTCTGTTGTTGGCCTGTTTAGGCATTATATTAACCCAGTAACGTGAGCTGTTTGGGTTTCTGGGGAACATCGAAACGTAGACCTCTTGAGATGGCTTGCCTATAATTTGTCATCTAACCTTGTGCGTTGTCTAGCTGTGTTACAGTTAATAAATGTTTGTTCTAGCTTGACTCTCATTTATTACTTTCTCACCAGAGCTGTGCAAGAGGATAAAGAACTTTGGTGCTTCAAACTATACCCACCACTAAGGCGCATTTTTGGCATATCTTGTGGGGGTCACAATTGGGGGTCACAATTATTTAATTATATAGCTATATATTTGTATGTTTAACCCCCCTCTTCTAACACTATCATGCTGATAGTGATAGCTGGTGAACTGCATGTTCACATAATTATCCTTACTACATCTAATTTTATATCAATATTAACGCAAAGAGACTTTTTTTGTTTTCGTCACGCACACTTGTTGCAGTTGTTCACAAGAGTGTGTGGGTGTGAGATTTAAGCAAAAAAATGAATTACTAGATAATTCAATTGAAAAATACTTCATTCATGCCCGGGGGCCAATTACTTAGAAAGAAAAATATATACATAAAAATAGCAAACGGACCATATCAATGATTGAAAGCAACTGTGTGTAAATATTTAAGACGGTATTAAAGTACTGTATATGCTCATTTGCAGAGGGCGCTCTATTCAATAGACGTCATATTGATAAAACTTTTTTACATTCGTTGTTTGCAAGCCTGATGGTCTCTGGAACAAAGATAAACCTAAATTTACTTTTATTTGTCTTGCACTGTAGAAAGCAAAAATATCTTCCTGAAGGTAAAACTGGTGAAAAATTGGTGAAGGATGAAAGATGGGTCTTCAATGATGGCACAGGGCTTCCTCAGGATCTGCTGGGCATAAAGCTGTGCCAGGGTCTTAAAGGCTTTCCATTAATTTTAGAACTGAGGATGACAACATTTAGAAAGTGCTTTTTGTCTTTTTGACTGTGAAGTGAAGCAATAGAAGAAATTTAAAAACATGGATGACTCAAAATTTCCTTCATCTAAACTGTGACAAGACCAAAGCCATGGTTACTGGCACCCCCCTTTAACTTTGTAAAGCCAGTGCTGTAACCCTATCTGTACTTGAGATTCAGGCTAAAACGTGGGGGTGATATTTGATTCAGGCTTGACATTCGACCCACATGTGCAAAATATTGTCAAAACATCATTCTTTCACCTCAGAAATACTGCCAGACTACATCCAATGCTATCTCTTACTGTTGCTGAGAAGTTAATCAACACATTTGTCTTCTCCTGAATTAACTACTGAAGTGCTCTAACTCGCCAGGGTTTTAAAATCCACATTAAAGAAACTAGATCCACACTGAACAAACACTTAAGTGTTCTGCCACATATTCCATCTGGACCTGCTGCTTTGTTGACCTGAATCTTTTTAAAACAGTTTGAGACTGTAAAAGTTGATATTTACAGTGTTTTTCCTGGATTAAGTAACTGTTGGAAATCACTGAGTTGAGTTAAAATATTTTTTTTACTCATTTCAAAAAGTATTCTTTTTCCTCTCAGCAGGTAGGGTCTATCTGTTAATTCCATCTACTAGGATGAATTTGTGGCCCTCCTAGATATTCACTGAGGCCACTGTTTTAATGTCCTGCCAGGCCGTGCAGAGATTGTCTTGTTCTAAATACTCCTCTATGTTATTTTAGTGTGCCGTATTGCAAGCAAACTTATTTTATTTAACTTCATTTACTTGTTTTCTTTCCTTGAGTGAATAACCACAGTGAAATAACCTCTTCTCTTATATTTTTCAGAATACTCTGAGCCCTTTTGTGACCCAAGGCTTATTATGCAGATAAAAAGTGATGCTATTATAGAGGGAATTTCTTTATCAACACAGAATGTAAGAATAAAGAAATTGTACTCAACTTGCTCATTGAGTTCCGAGCATGATGCCATAAGAGCATCTCATTTGAGGCAGTCAAGGCAACCTTTGAAAGTGTCAGTACTCAACTCTGACCATACTTTGACTGTTTTCACAACTGCCTTTGCACACTTGACTAGTTGCTTGGGTAAGCAGGATGCTATTATGGTCAGTAACACAAAGGCCAGCCATAGAGAATAATCTATACTGAATGCTCCAGGGAGAGAGCCATAGCATCTGTTATGTGATATGGCAAAACACTTTCCAGTGAGCAATGATAAAAATCACCTAAAATAAACTCATGGGCATCAGCAGAGATGGAATCCAATTTTTTAATAACACTGACAATGTATTCAGCTGTCTTTTGTTTATTGGAACAAGGATGGATATTAATAAACAAGTCCTGGTCAGTGACCTGTTGTTTAGCCACGTCTCTGTAAAAGTAAGGATAGATGCAACCCTGTACTCTTTAAGACAATTGATGTTTGCTTGCAGTTGTCCAGTTTGTTCTGCAATGAGTGCATATTTCCTAATATCACCAATGGCAGAGGCCTCCTTTTAATTTATCATTTCAGTTTTTGTCTCAACCCAACTGTCTTTCCTCTTTTCTTTTTAGTTCTTTCTTTGGTGCTTCGACTGTCCAAGTGAGTTGCTAGTTGACAAATTTCCAAAGGTCTATTTCAATCTGGATAGATGATGCACGCTCCACTGTATTGAACACTTAGAATGAATTCCCTATTCATTGAGGGTGAGCCCTGACTTTTTACTCCCATGTTACTCAAACAAGCAGTGAATACAAAATCCAGTACACGGTGCTTTCATGAAAGAAAAAAAAAAGTTTTAAAACGGTCAATTTGTAGGACCAATAAACAACATCACCAATGTGAAAAATTAAAAACAAACAATAATAAAAAGGCAGGAAAAAAGTAAACAATTTGCACTTGCAGCCAAGAGGTCACCACATGATTAGCAACCTGGAAGTAGAAGTAGGATAAGACCTTCCATACTTACACATGTTGGAGAGACCAGAAACTCTTGATATGTGTACTTGCACTCTTCTAATGTCCTCACAAGCAAATTTCTATTAATAATAAGATACAATAAGGCAAAGAAAGAATTTAGGTAAAAAAAAATAATGTTCTTCGGTTTCTTTAAATGCCTTTAAAATAAGGCCATTTCAGTTGTTCACGGAACCATTTTCCATCATAAGTTGCTTCATGATTTTAAGTTCATATCTAAACCTATTTTACACAGTAGAATCAAGTGTGACAAGAAAAGATTAGATCACTTTATTGTCCATATACAGTTTCTTTTATTAGGAATTTGTCTTTTCACATATGCAAACTTGCATATGAGAGACACAGACAGGGAGAGAAGCTTGGGGTCAGTCATTTACACTGTGCCCCTGGAGGAGTTGGGGTTAAGGGCCTTGCTCAGGGGCCCAACGGAGTAGGATTTCTCTGCTGGCTGCGGGATACGAACCGGCACACTTCCAGCCAGTGAGCAGTGAGCCTCAATCATTGCCAGAGAGGAGCCAGCTGTTAGACCTTAAAATCATGATATCTGACAGCTGGGCTCCACCATATTTAAACCTGATTGTCTGTGTATCAGTTGTATGATGTACAGTAGCTGCCATACAGTTCACCAGGGACAAGCTGCTGAAACAGAGCACCATGGAGCCAACTGCAGAGGACCAGTTGTAAGAGCAACTAAATCATGAGCCCAAAGGGCCTCTAAGAAACAAGTTTCTGAGTGGCTCAAGTGGTTACATGTTTTCTTTTGTTTGAACAAACTTCACAATGTGAGCATTCTTCTTGAAAAGGCTTTTTTAAAACGATAAAGGATGCAATGGCATTGTGACTACAGCAGCCTCCACCTCTCAATCTGTTCATTGCCTATCTGTTTTGTGCCTGCAGCACAAAGAACTATTTAATATTCTCAACTTGCAAATTCACGTAACTGTAAGGTATGTGGTTATTTAAAGCCAAGTGAAAAGAATATTAGACAGTTTCATCTGCTCATTTTAAAATATATAGAACTCATATTTCATGAGAAAGTTTAAGAATGTATTTGTTTATAAACAAAATAAATAATTGTTTCAAGGCTGGCATAGATCTGCTTTTAACTCAAACTAACTAACCTGCAAAACACAAAATACACATATTTATTGATAGCAGTTTTCCATTAGGTACAACTGAGAAGCCAGTAAGAACCAAAAAGCTGGTATCAAGAACTGCATCTGTAATTAATGACTAGTAGATGGGTTAAACGTTTTGATTTATCTAAGTCTGGTAACTGAAGGAAAAAAATCATAGTATCTAAACCATATTACAAAACTTCTCACAGGCACATATCATCCCAACAAGGTAGTTCCAAAAATAGGATTTATCTAACATTAACAGGGCTATAGTTATTCTAAACTACAATTTGTGCTGAGATACCTCACATGGTATCCCACCTATTAACAGGAAAACTCAAACTTTCGCAAATTACCTTGCAGAGGATGTTTCAAAACCTTTGACGTTTTCTAGTAGAATGTACTTGGGAAGCTTGTTGAGTCTATGGAAAAGGGAACAGTTGAAGAAGAAAAAATAAAAAAATTAACTCCATTTTGTGCCAAGATGAGCATAAAACCTTAAACACTCAAATAGATTCAACTTGCATTTAAAATGAACAAGTAATAGGTTTATTCCATGCTGAAAAAATAAACCTATTACTTGTTCTAATAAACCTATTACTTGTTCCTTTGCAGCCTACGCATGTTGACGCAGCTACCCACCTGAACTACTTGCATTTTAAATGTCAATCTGCGATTTCTGACTTCCTGAAGTCATTTTTTATTGCCTCAAGATAATCACAAGGTCAGAATCCATTTCACATTCCTTTAAAGATTATTTTATATCCACAGCAATTACCCTAAAAATAACATACCTTTAAATTTAAGAGTTTCTCTCAAATTGGGCATTTTGAGAGAAATACCCAACAATACCTATTAAATGCCCAACAGCTTTTAAGGCCAATTAATTTATAATGGTGGTGCTGTGATAGATTAACAATCCTTTAAACTAAAAACATTTAGGAAAGCAATAATCATTTTCCTTTCTGTGTGCAGCACAGTAGAGTGGTAGTTTATGTCGTAGCATGAAAGCTCAAAGTTCCCTGGGTTTGATACTAGACTGTTTGAAGTCTGGATGTTTTCCTTATGTTTGTATCTCTCTCAGTGCAGTGCTATTGTATCCAGTCAATATGTCTGTATTAACCCTTCTCTTTCAGTTCATTGTTATCAAACTGGATTTAGAAGGGGTGAATGCTCAAAGTGGCCTGACACAATTAGTAGTGTATGGATCCATACTAGTACAACTGTAGTACATACAATTAGTGGAATACAGATTTATACACATCAGAACTATTGTTCTTCCTATAATATATATATCAATCAGTTATCTGTATACTGGTATAGTTAGTTAAATAGTTAATTTTGTAAAAATTGGAGGACAATGTGAAGAAGCATTAAAAAAAGCAAAATAAGCAAAATGTTCAGCTATATAGTTAAAGGTTAAGAATTTAAATCAAATTATGTTATGTTAAACTAGTACAATGAACAAGTAATACTATAAATATTGTGTTCTATTCTGGTCAAAGAAAGAGATTGCTGCTCTGAATCCATTCAGATAAAAAAAGCAATCAGATACATTTCCAGGCTTAAAGGAATGTCCTACACTGACAGGCTTAAAAGATCTAAACTTTTTTATTCTTGAGCTTAGTATTCAAAAGCATCCAAATATTGAAATTCCTCAAAGGCATTGACAAAAGGAAAAGTATGCATAAGTGCATTTAAAAAACATGCACATGGAAATCATGCATAAGTGCATTTAAACAGGATACAGTCCAAAACTTGACTTTCTGTGCTTAACCAAAACCTGGCACAGACAAAACGATGGACTGCTGTTTAACCAGCTAGTCCCTTCTGGGTATGGTTTGTTTGACCTTTCGTGTCTCTCAGGCAGAAGCAGGGGCATCATTGTTATTTACAACCTTTTTTACAATTTAAGTCCCATTACTATACCTCCTCTCTCTTCTTTTGAGTGCCTTGTTTTAAATGTCTCTATCCCCCAATCTACTATCATTGCCAGAGTTTATAGACCAAAACCTTTTTAGGTGAGTTTGCTGATCTCCTCTCATGTTTATGCCTTAAATTTAAAAGGATCCTTATTCTAGGGGACTTTAAAATACACATTGACTCAAGGTCATCCAGTCTGGCTACAGACTTCCTTTCTCTACTTGGATGCTTTGATCTAACTCAATTTGTTCATAGCCCTACACATAACAAAGGACACACCCTAGACAAATGACTTTTTTTCCCCACTGCTCTCCCCTTGATCTAGACCTCTCTGACCACTAAGCTACTGTATTCTCTTCAATCTGGAATTATTTGTTTTCTAACACTTCCCCCCCACGCTCTGTAAATTTCCACAACTGGTTTGCAAATTCTGTTCTGTCCTCCTTATCTTGTTTCTCTTCCTCTGACCCTCTAGAGCAGGGGTGGGCAAACTTTTTTATCCCAAGGGCCACATAAAATTTTGAAACTGTAGAGCGGGCCACTTCAGGCTGCTATTACAGATAGCCTATGCCCTATGTAAGTTTAGAATCCAACATAGGCTTATTAGTTCAAGGTTAATGTTAACCTGAGAGAAAAAGATATTTTATATATAAAAAAATAAAAATTGTTGAAATTGAAATTATTTGAATGTACAATTTGAAAAAATTGAAAAATAGTCAACATCTTTGTAAAATGCAAATAAAATGACTAAATATAAATTTAAAAATCTAACCTCAATGTTTTTTTAAAAAGGGGGAGAAATACAATGTCTTTTTGTTTGTGCCTCTTAATGGGTAGGTGGGCTTGTTTAATAAATTATGTTAACATAATTCACAAAAATTACTGGATAGTGTTTTTGAAATGGCAACGTGCATCTCCCTCTCAACATTGACTCTTGATCTGAACTTGGATTTGATAACCGCAAGTGCTGAAAACCCAGATTCACAAACGCAGGATATTGCAAAGCGAAGCAGAATTCACAGAGCTCTGTTGCTTATTCCTTGGTACTCCAATAGTATGAGGTTTTTTTGCATTGTGCTACTCTGTACGCTACTTTGTACGGTGAAAAAAGAACTGGGTGTGAAAAATACTCACGAGGCTTACTTATCAAACTACTGTGAACAGTTTCCAAATGGCATTTCAATTTATTGGTGAGCATGCTCTCAGCAGCCAACACTTTAAGGCAGACAACATACTGAGGACATTATGGTGTCCACAACTGCTCATGTGAAACCGAAATTCAAGAAACTGTCGTCATACTTTCTGTATTTGCGTTTCCGTTTCTCTTTACAACTAGGCGCCATGTCCACATTTTTTAGTCATATTTAAAAACCTCTCAATTGTGATCGTGTAACACAAAACTCACAAAATGACCACTCATAGAAACATGAAACACTGAAGTCGCGGTCAACTTGTACGCTGCTTACAGACTGACGACTCTCGTGGCCAGTGTCATGTGACACAATCTAGCTAGGTAGACTCGTACATTCTGTGTGCACCAACAGCGGGTTTTGCTTGTACTAAAATTTTTGACTGGTGATACCTGAGACTCCTCTGACCGACAATGGCGCCTCCCCTAAGTGGTGCGATGCACAGTTTGGAATCACTGTGGTAAAACGTCCATGCACCACCTAACGGCACGAATAATGAAATGTAAGAAAAAACGGCACCAAACAAAGTGGAATATGGCGAATACTGACATATTTTTTACCTCAATGGCTGGTTAAAACTGACTGGCGGGCCATAGTTTGCCCACAGGTACTCTAGAGGACAAAATACAGTTACTTGACAGTGCTCTTTTATCTACCCTTGACACCTTTGCTCCTCTAAATACACAAACCATCTCCTTCTCTCGCCCTGCCCCCTGGTACAACGACCATCTATGAAGGAAGTCTCCCGCAAACTTGAGCATAGGTGGTGTCTTTCTGGCACAAATGTACATTATCAGGGTTGGAGAGATTACTTATCTGAATATAAGGTTACAATAGATTCTGCTAGATCCACCTACTTCTCTCACATCATTGATAATTACCATAACAACCCCAGACTTTTTTCCCCCATCCAGCTTGCTAAAGCTAAACTGCCTCACCACATTACCTGCCTCATCGCAACTTTGCAACACATTCTTAGATTTCTTTACCTCCAAAATCGACAACATACGGCCTCACGTTCTCTCATTTCCATACCTCCTCCCCCCTTATCCCACTTTTCTGGTTCCCTTCTCTAAAACTTCTCTCTTCAGCATCCCTCAATAAACTAGTTACACACATGAAGCCCACCACATCTATTTTAGATCCTATTCCCATAACATTATTTCAATCCTGTTTCATTTCTCTCTGCCCCATTGTCCTCAATAAAATAAATGAATCCTTGAGCAGTGGTGTTGTACAACGGTCCTCAAAACTGCTGCCATTACCCCCATGCCAAAAAAGCCTTACATGGCTCTCGACAATCTAAACAATTTTCACCCCATCTCCAACTTACCCTTTTTTGCAAAAATCCTAGAACATGCTGTCACACTTCAGTTACATAACCACCTCATGGCACATAACCTTTTCAAACCCCTCCAATTTGTCTTCTATCAACTTCACAGCACAGAAACTGCCCAGGTCAAAGTCACTAACGATCTTCTAATAGCTTCTGATTTGGGTTCTCTTTCTATACTCATCCTTCTTGATCTCAGTACTTCACACTGTTGACCATAACATCTTACTGTCTCGTCTTAAAACTGTGTTTGGAGTTTCTGACACTGCTCTCAAATGGTTCGTCTTACTTCACTGATCGCTGTCACTTTGTCACTCTCAATGGGTATAGGTCTGAAATTGGTCTTGTTAAGTCTGGTGTTCCTCATGGCTCAATACTGGGGCCCATGCTCTTCAGCATTTACATGTTTCGAGTTGGTCAGCTTTTAAGATCACATGGCCTCAGCTATCATTTCTATACTGATGATACTCAAATATACATCCATACCAAACCTGACACTGAAGTGGCTGTCTCTATTCTATCTAATTGCATCTCTGACATTAAAACTTGGATGACTCAAAATTTTCTTCATCTTAACTGTGACAAGACTGAAGTCATGCTTATTGGCACCTCCATCAACTTTGTAAAGCCAATCCTGGAACCCTATCTGCAGATGGTTGTGTACTTGAGCTTCAGTCTAAATTGAAAAACCTTGGGGTGATATTCGATTCTGGCTTAATATTCGACCATGTGCAGCATTTTGTCAAAACACCTTTTTTTCACCTCAGAAATATCGCTAGACTGTGCCGTATGTTATCACTAACTTTGGCTGAAAAGCTGATCAACACATTTGTGTTTTCCCGAATTGACTACTGTAATGCTCTACTCGCTGGGGTATCTAAATCTACATTTAACAAACTGCAGCATGTCCAAAATTCGGCAGCCAGAATCCTGACCATGTCTACTGCAAATGTTCACATTACTCCTATCCTGAAGTCCTTGCACTGGCTTCCTCACAAATTCCGTGTGGACTTTAAAATCTTCATGCTCACCTATAAGGCTCTGCATGTCTTGTCACCTCAGTACCTGTCTGAACTATTATCGCCCTACTCCCCACCTCGCAACCTTCGCTCTTCTAATTCTGGTCTCCTAACTGTCCCCCCAAGCCAGTCTACATTCTATGGGTGACAGGGCCTTCCCCTGTTATACCCCCAAGCTCTAGAACTCTCTCCGCAAGGATATCAGAGAGTTACCTTCTCTAAACTCCTTCAAATGCAGAATCAAAACCTTCTTCTTTAGAAGAGCCTTTACTTAACTGGCTCCATTCTTTACCCCTCTGCTCCTACTATACTTAGTACCACCATCCACGGTCTCTTCTGTGTATTGTAATTGTTTTATCTTGTGTATTCTTTTTATTTATTGTTGTTGTCATTCTGTAAAGCGCTTTGAGAAGCCACCTTTAAAGGCACTATATAAAATAAAGTTTATTATAGTTTTCTTACACAAAGGATTGTGGGAATAATGACTAAGATACCCAGGCATGCGGTTGAAACCACAACTTGGGTTTCTTCCAAGAAAATGTTCGATTAGATACAAATTACCAAATGAGCTAGATAGGCCAGAAGGCCTTTTCTTCATCACATGCTTATGCTCTTACAGTATGTTATTAAAATGTTAGCTATTTAATACAAACCCTACTTTACAATTAAATGAAATTGTTTTTCGGTTTTAAAAAGATAAATTTTAATTCGATTAAAACCAAGAAAATATCTGCCAGGTGTCAGATTTAGCTTCAGCCATTGAAAAAAAACTGTAAAAATCTATGTAACTCTGTTCTAACGATTCCCAAAAGCAGGCAGCTGCCATCAGCATGGGTTATAAACATATTGGTGAAAGGTGGGTACATGGATACATAAAGCTGGCTATTATAGCTCAGAGGCACTCCATTGCCTATGTGGACTACACATGACATAAATCCAGTGGGCAACTTCCTGTAGTGCTTATATGTTGCCTGTTAGTTGTGCCATCCTGC
The DNA here is from genome assembly GCF_055471065.1 of Atractosteus spatula. NCBI lineage: Eukaryota > Metazoa > Chordata > Actinopteri > Semionotiformes > Lepisosteidae > Atractosteus > Atractosteus spatula. The sequence continues at coordinate 39,163,964 of NC_142711.1, forward strand.
ACAGGTCCCGCCCTGGCCTGACAGTGTGGTCTGTAGTGTCAGGTATGTGTTGCGAATCGGGATACTGAATACGGGATAGGGAACTAACTACCAAACTGCAACAGAATGCTACTTCCAACTCCTGTGCCACCACCTTGCCACCTGATTAGATCTTCAATATAAGAGATGAACAGAAAAGAATATAAAATATTGCAAAGTCAAAATAATTCAGCAGCAGGCCTACCTTGGAAGAATATCAAGGAAGTAGAGAAAGCTCTTTGTTCTATGGTCAGAAACATCCCCCTGCAATCCAATTCTGATGGCAAAAAACCACAAGACCTTTCATTAATAAAAATATAAAGATCACAAATCTGTGATTTACTTTCTCGATGCTGAAAATTGAAGATCACAGTCTTCAAAGATTCTTTAATCTTAAGTTAAAACAAAAATCCATCACATGTCATCACCATTACAACAGTCATCACCATTACAAAAGAGGTGAGAATTTTAATTAAGTCTGTCTGCTTCCTGACAAATCAGTGAAAATAAATATATATTTGATTGACATACCTGGTAAAGGGCTGGCAAGGAGGACTCATCAAAACCATGTCAAAGCCCATCTTATTGAAATCACTAAGCGTTACACCCTGGAAAGAAAAATGAACCGGAATCAAGACAAGCTAGAGATAATGAATTTACACCTCTGACAGCCATGATCACATGGATCTCTCTGCATCTGCGTTCTCAAAGAACGTTTTTTTTAACTCCTACAGTATAGCAGAAAGACATCAGAAACTAAAATTATCCTGAAACTTGGTTCACACCTTCCCCCTTCTCTCAATAACAGACTTGTTTTCTTCTAATCCTCTCCGTTCATTTAAAGGTTTCGACTTCACACCTCTCTCGACTTCGCACCACCTGAGTGGCCACTCTGCTTCTCCCCTGCTCCCGCCTCCTCCACTCTCCCGGCTTTTACTCTCCTATGCTATATACTGTCTGCCCTGTCTTACTCACACCTGAAGAAGGCTCCACAGCTGAAACGTTGTGTTTCCTTTCTTCTCTTTTCAGCATGGAATAAACCTTTTACTTGTTCCTTTGCAGCCTACGCATGCTGACGCAGCTACCCATATGAATTTGCTCTGTGAGTTTTGCTTTTGCAAGTAAAAGACAGAGAAGAAAGTTTCATTATTAATGATATGATTAAAAACTGAGGTCTTCAGTTTTGGATTTTTAATCCTGCCCGGCACACTGAGACATCCTTACAATGCTCAAAAGAGACAAGAGAATTACTGAAGGATCAAACCAAGCATTCTACACTGAGCATGCTGTTATCTTAATGAATGGGGTAACACTTCCTAAAAGGTTCAGCATTTAGAGAGAGCTACTTTGTAATGATGACATATAATATTACCCCCTCTGAATTTACACACTGGGACTCTATCAAGGTTCACTGCTTTCTGAAGCTGAGAATGTATAGGGCTCATAAATGTCTCATCTTTTAACTCATTATGCTAGAAAATACCATTAGGTGTATTTTTTTTTTCATATCAGTAAAATGGGCAAAATATCATTCTTACATTTGGAAATCATAATTGAATTCTACTTTAAGGTTTTAACCATTTGGATGATAAGATGCATTGGGTTTTCGCCAGACCGTTTTGCATTCCAGTCCAAAAGTTCAAATTTGGTCTCATCTGACCACAGCACTTTTTGCCACTTGGCCAAAGAATCTTTAAGGTGCTTTATAGCAAAATATAAACGAGACCTGATGTGGAAATTTTTAGGAGTGGCTTTTTTCTTGGCACTCTCCCATACAAGCAGATTTGTGGAGTGCTTGTGATATTGTTGTTGATGACCAGTCTCTGCCATAAAGGCCTGGAGCTCATTCAAAGTTGCCATCCGCCTTTTGGAGTAGCCTCTCTGATCAGTCTCCTTCTTGCTCAGTCATCCAGTTTGGAGGGACAGCCTGATCTAGGCAAGGTCTGCATGGTGCCATATGCCTTCCACTTTGTAATGATGGTCCTGACTGTGCTCCATGGGATACTTAAAGTCTTTGACATCTTTTTAAAACCATCTCCTGACTTGTGCCTTTCCACAACTTTATCTTGAAGTTCTTTTGAAATTACCTTTCCGCACATAGTGGATTCTTTGCTTTGAAATGCACATCCAAGCAATGAAATCCTCTAGAAACAGCTGCTTTTATTCTGAACTAATAAAAATCACCACAATTGATCGCAGGTGGGAGCCACAGGAGATGTGGGCAAAGGAAAGTCTGAGACACAGCTGGCAGCACCGACGACGACAATGGGGTCCCCAGGCCAGAAGTTCTCCATCGGACCAGGAAATGTGGGGGTTGTGCCTTTGCAACCAAGGGTTCTTAGCAGTGCGTGGACCTCTGCACTCAGCCATGGCTTCTGGTTGGCCAGTGTGATGGTAGATTTGGAGACAGTGACGTCATCTATACACTAACTGATGTAGGCAGTCACAGATGCTGCATACTCCTTAATAGTAAACTACTTAAGACATTTCTATACACATAACTGTGAATTTGAATATTTATGGAAACTACTTCAAATTTATTTACAGATTAAAGTTATGTTCAGTTACATACATTTGTCAGGGGTTGTTCTTATCTCTACAACTAAGATGAAGAATATGTTCCAGCCTTGATTCCAGGGAAAGATACATAAATATTATCAGGTATTAAATGGAGAGGTTTTAGACTTGGGTATAATTACCCTCTGCTGACAAAGCAACCAACCTTTAACCACCAGTAAAGCTCTATCAGGGTTATTCTTTTACTTAAAACATCCAATTATAGTGCAATAGAAATAAAAAGCCAAGTTTATGAGGTAAGGAAAATTTCCCAAAGAAACACAACATGGTGCATTTCATAGCGGTTTAAAAGAGGACACACTCTCTGCTTGCAACTTGCAATGGGAATTTGTTAAGTTAATGAAGCAATTACAGTAGTAATAAGAATGCACATACAAAACCAAGTTAAAAATGTAAAAAATAAATGCCTTACAATAAGAAAAAAATGATTTAAAAAGCAAAGATGAAAGGGAACACCGTTAAAGGTTTTCTTGCATCCTTGGAAGTTACATTTTCAGAAATGTTAAGAAGGGGAGGGGGCTAATCTGTAACTACTCTGTCTTCGTTCCTCTTTATTTATCTGCTACTTTCCCCTTCTCTCTTACAGGCAAAACGTTTTGTGTTTTCTTTTAAACATGGAACAAACCTTTATCTGTTCCATTATAAAAGACACCATTTAAATACCACTATATAAATACTTTGTATATATTTAACTTTCTATTGCAGAAATATACAGTATTTTAGTGTCAGTGATGACACTGAAAAATCAATTAACAATATATGACAAACTTAAACATTACTGCCGTCTCTGATTTTCCTTGCTGCAAAAAAAAATTATTTACATGATAAACTTAAAGGTACAAAAACTGGCAAGCATCAAGCTTTAAAAAATTTAAATGCAATAAAGCCTCCTTGATTTGCAAGGCATAGTGTAGTGTTCAGCCGATCCGAGACCACAATGAGCCACACTGTTGAAAAAAGCCTTGTGAAATGAAACAAGGCCAATCATATTTGAACTGACATGTAAACTTATCAATTCCAGAGTTTGTAGAATATACTGTTTATTGTATTTGTCAGCTACTGGAAGACTGTGACATACTTAAATACAAATGCAAATGATTACATAGCATACAATTCTTTCTATAGAAAATGACAAAAACTTAGGAAGGGGGGCTAAAGTAACAAGTACTGCTCAAGAGTCACAGTATAACCTTGATCTTCCATCACATCCTAGCACAGAGCACACAGGGGTTCAGTAACTTGCTCTGGGTGACACAAAGTTAAGGGAAGAACTGGGCTTAGTCAAATCATCAGGGAGAGAGAACATGAGAAGAGAACCTGAGGGAGGGAGAGGAAAAGGCAGTAACCATCGATATGACTAGTCCAAAGGTAAATCTGCTCATTTCTCAGACTGTTCAAAAGGTTTGTCTAATCAGGAATGGTTTGGCTCTGAGTAGAGGGCTTTAGTCAAATGTTGGGTGGAGAGGGAGGTTGGCACCCTTCAACTGAGCTCTGTCGGGCTAGGAGCTGAGGTCTCAGTTTTAACGTGAGACACCAGGCCTCAGTTAGAAGCTGTCCTAGCACCACCATGTTAGGCGCTAGAATTCTATGAAAAAGCTCATGTCTAGAAGGGTAAAAAAGACAACCTCTATTCACGAGAGAAACAATCCTAGCAGTGTCGGGCCAGGCACTGGATTATACAGGAAATGGGGAGAGAAAAATCAGTATACAGGTATGCCAGTATGCCAGTTGTAGTAGCAATATAAGGTTCTCTCCTTGGTACCCCTTGAGGAGTTAACAATATCTGGTTAATCCTGGAAGGAATTTATCTATCCTGGAAGGGGCAAGGTAACTCGGTCTGGTTATAAGGTTAAGATTCAGACAGTTATAAACCCCAGAACGATATAAGGTTTTCTGGCAAAAGATAACAGAGGTCATAAGTTACAAATTTCAGAGGGAGCCTGACAAAGGAAGAATTGGGGGAGATCTCAGGTTAAAGGACAAGCAGCTCTCATAAAGTACTGTCATTGCATCATAACACAGAGGTGGCTGGAAGTACGAAGTAGGTTTCAACATGAGTAGAACATGAAACCTATACTTCTCATCATGCCCTGAAAGGAGAAGATTACAAACAATAAGGTTCCCAAACTTAGGAGGGAGTTTAAGACAGGGTTCAATTGGAAATAGACTGAAGAAAAAAAAAGGTTCATCTCAATCAGTAAGCTGGTGACAGCTGTTAGCATCCCAAGGTTCCAAATCCACAAAGTAGTTAGGGATGCAGCAGTGAGTAAGCCCTTCAAGAGCATAAAGCAGTTACAAGGGAACTCAGCCATCTCTTGGTTACCAGAGACTATAACCCTGGTTTCTCAACAGGTAGCTAAGGGTTTCCCAAAAGGGATCCAGAAGTCGCCAAATTATGTTATATGGTTAATCAAGAGCAAGTAGTGGTAGTTTAAATAACTCTGAGAATGGCTTGAAGGTTCAGAGCTACAATATACCATGGTTAAACAAGAGGGTGAAACCTAAGTCTGAGAATCTGTGAGCTAAAGGCTTAGGCAGCATATGGAGTATCACACTCAGGAGGAGAGGTATAAGGTTCAGTTAAACATTCCCTAGTTGGTTATATAGCAGACTTCAGACCTCTGCAGGTCAGCAACGACTTCCCAGAGGAGGAGAGTTGGCAACAATAATTAATCTCAGAGTTGATTATGGACTATAAAATCAGGTTCATGTTCTTAACCATGGTAATATGGTGGTTATCAAGAGGTTAAGTACTCACACAGTTGTTCAAATTGCATTCAGAGGTTCAGATATTTGTGCAGTAGCATGAATTTTCTTTCATAATGCTTGTAATAATCCCCATCAACTGTCATATCTGTCAGATATATTTTCATGTTTCAAAGAGTTTAGGGCTACAGATACTCTATTGTAGTTTTAGATGTGGGTGGCAAGCCATGGTGGAAAATGTTTCACTTGAAATTAAATAAAGAGGTTCTTGACAGTAATGTTGATGATAACATCATTAAGCACTTTGTGTCACTGTGCAGGTCTTGGATTTTTTCTTACTGCCGGCAGAAACAACTGGATCAGAAACCCTGTCAGGACTGATGTCTTTGAGCATGAGAGTTCCATTAATGATTGCATCTTTTGATGAATCATGAATTCAAAACACATTCTCTGTTGGACTTTTGGAGGCAAATAGAAGACAAGCATCAGGAACTTTCATATTGGGCTACACAACTTCTCATGCCATTTTTAACCACTTATGTATTGGGATAAACTTAACCATTGCTCCCGATATAGCAAAGCATTGCTCAGAGACGTGCAAGAACTATAAGAAAGTCTAGGTTTATTATTTATTTAGTGTTGTTATTTTTCACATTATTTAATTTTCTTTTGGACAAAATTTATGATGGCCACCAAATCTTTTAAGTGAACCATGGGAAGAAAACTACTCAAAGGAAGAGGTTTTAAAGATTTAGTGATTCTAAATACATACCAGTTGAATGGGACGAAGAAGTCTAGCTAGTTGCACTGTAGTTACAAGTTGCATGTGAAAGTGACATAATGAAATTAATGAAGCAATGGGAAGACTATAACTGTTCTTCTTCTGAAACGTTAAACTATTTCTTTTTAATATAAGCACACCGTAAGTTATTTATAAGCATGTGATAAGAGGGTGTGTTCATTCTTAATTTTATATGAATCAAATGACAATTTTATATGACACATCACATTTGACAAATATGACATTCACCAAAACTCCATGAGATACATATACTGTTTTGCATATCAACTAACACTATCCCACAGCAGTTTGAAATACATGTATGAGGGCCATGGTTTTCCTCTCAATATTAATGTATTATTTATTCTGGTACACTAGCTCCTTATTAAGATCAAGATCACTTTATAGGCCATATACAATTTCTTGTATTAGGAATTTGTTTTTTCACATACCCCAACTTGCTCTCCATGAGACACACAGACAGGGAGAGAAGCTTGGGGTCAGAGCAGAGGGGCAACCATTTATATGGCACCCCTGGAGCAGTAGGGGTTAAGGGCCTTGCTCAAGGGCCAAATGAGTAGGATTCTTCTGCTGGCAGCGGGATACAAACCAGCAGCCTTCCAGCCACAGGCACAGATCCTTAGACACAGAGCCACCGCACCGACCCATTAAGAGCAGAAAGGGTCCCAATATCTCACCTCAATTGTCTTGGCCCAGAGAGGGGTGCTGGGAAAGTTGTGCCTGTAAACCTCATTGGCTGTTGTACTGACATCCACCGCAGCTACTACTTCTGCAGGAACTGAGCTCTCTGTAAAAATAAGCAAGAACTGGTGAGACCTTATAGTCAAGCGTCCTTCACAGCTTTCCAATCCGGGCTCGTTACACTTATCGTATAAATGTTAGCTAACAGCCCATGGGACAAGTTCCAAGACAGTGGAGACAAGATGAAAAGTCTTGTCTATTGCTGTATTTGTCAGTCTTTTTTGTGCCATGGACCAGCTTTCTTAGTTTAAAAAGATGACCAAAAAAGAATCCAAAACAATTGTTAATTAAGTGGGACATATACAGTACATATACAGAATATTGCACATATCTAGCAATACAGTATTACTGCTTAACCACATTGTAGAAGGCATTAGAGTACTTGCTGTGATCTGTTTAATTAGCCTTTGGCCAGCAGCCATATCACCCTGCAACTCACAACTGGCAACCCACTGAAGCTAAGCAGGTGTGAGCCTGGTCAGTACCTGGATGGGAGACCTCCTGGGAAAAACCAAGGTTGCTGCTGGAAGAGGTGTTAGTGGGGCCAGCAGGGGGTGCTCACCCTGCGGTCCATGTGGGTCCTAATGCCCCAGTATAGCGACGGAGACACTATACTGTAAACAGGTGCAGTCCTTCGGATGAGACGTAAAACTGAGGTCCTGACTCTCTGTGATCATTAAAAATCCCAGGGCGTCTCTCGAAAAGAGTAGGGGTGTAACCCCAGCGTCCTGGCCAAATTTTCCATTGGCCCTTACCAATCATGGCCTCCTAAGAGTCTATGAATTAGCTACATTACTCTGCTCTACTCCCCACTGATAGCTGATGTGTGGTGAGCGTTCTAGTGCACTATGGCTGCCGTCGCATCATCCAGGTGGATGCTGCACATTGGTGGTGGTGAAGGGGAGTCCCCATTACCTGCAAAGCGCTTTGTGTGGAGTGTCCAGAAAAGCGCTATATAAGTGTAAGGAATTATTATTATTATTTACCAAAAGGTATGTTAAGACAGAATAAAGCTGACTTGCTTAAACTAATTTCCTTCTACAAGGTGCTAAGAGTAGAATAAATCATCTCTCAAAGGAATCATCTCTCAATAACACTTAAAATGGGAAATCAACTTCTGTCATGTACAGAAGGACAGGAGAGATGCTCGCAAACATCATAAAACAGGACAAACATGTGAAACAAACTTATTTCTGAGTCTGTGTACTCTGTACTCTAAGGGAGAAACCCTTAAGAATGTCTCTTTTCTGTGGGGCATACTCAACACATGTTGCTGAGCTTATTGAGCTTAATAAAAACGAATGAATGCGCAGAAGACTGTCTATGCTCCTCTGATAAAGAATTTCCCACAATAGTAATCTTACATGGACAGGTTAGTAGAGTTAACCTCTAGCATTTTTAAAAACCTTCACTACTGTAGGGTTTGTGTGAATTTATGTAAATAGCTGTATTTTTTTGTTGTTTTAATATTTTGTGAATAAAACATTAATGTAAATATGTTCAGATTAAATGCAAGTTATGATGTAGTCCAACCAGGTTAAATAAACTGTACTGTGTTCACTGGAATGGGGAGGGTCCAAGTCTACATGAATAGATTATTCTTTATTGCCACACAACAATAGCTGGTGGAATTTGCTATCGGTACAGCAAGAACACAGATAAGACACACAGTACATACAATATATACAGTACAAATTTAAATAGGACAGAAGACAGACTAACATTGTCACATACATATGTAAATGACTTTCCATGGAGCAGCATACATTTAGAAGAATACATTAAATTATACAATGGAAAAATTATACAATGGAATTCAGATTTCAATGTGAATTCAGAGTTCGTATGGCAGTGGGAAAGAAGCTGAGCTTGAAGTGAGCAGTCCATGAGAGGAAGGATTTGAAATATATTCCAGAACGGAGAAGCTAAAAGATTATGAGCTGGCTGAGAGGGGTCTTATATGATTGTTTTGGCCTGATTGGAGGTACAGCTTGAGTAGATAGAAGGGAGTTTACAGCCAACACTTTTTGCAGCTTCATATCCTGAGAGAAAAAATGGAGAACATCTATCATGGCAACAGTGTGGGGGCACGTTTCTGACGTCATGTGCAGCCCAGTAAGTCTCAAAAGACACCAGCCAGCAAGTCCAGGGTACTGGAGGCTCGTGGGTGAAGCGAGGAACAGGGGAGGCAGTGGGAATGAATGATCCCTCCTCCATGTTAAGAACCTAGGTAATATTATATACTGTATAATTGAATGTTATACCTCTGGTTATGGTTACACTACAATATTATCAATATCTACAGTACTTTATAAAGAGTACTGCACTTTCAGTATAACTTTCAACAACTTTGTCATACTCTATCTCATTGAAATAATTTTGTAGAAGTCTATGGAGCAGGAGAAATATGTTGTGAAACAGCTAATTTACTAGAAATCGTAACAGTTACAGAGTGTTCAATAGACTTTGAACAGATATTGTCAAATACTGTTAAACTATGCTTACTTTTAAATGTTACAATCAATCAAAGAGTGAACAACATTGTAATTGGTCATTATCATGTCCCCATCATTAAAAATGACAGTCTGATTGCTTCACAAACAATAACATAATCAAGATTCTGACTTTAGCAGTGACAGTCTCTGGTCCATTGCAATTTGATTTTTGTGAACAAACATAGGAAGCCAATGATGGTAAGAGTATGAAAATTCCTGTTGAACTGGGATTTATGATATTAGTCATTAAGTTTTATGGACAATACAACAGTCATCAGCCAGATCACAGATGGTGAAGAGTCTGCATACAGGGAGGAGGTTGAAACCCTGGCAGCATGGTGCCAGGAGAACAACATCTCTCTGAACATCAGTAACACTAAGGAGATGATTGTGGACTATAGGAAACACCAGGGAGGAGATCACACACCTATCTACATCAATGGGACTTCAGTGGAGAGGGTCAGCAGTTTTAAGTTCCTGGGAGTTAATATCACAAAGGAATTAACCTGGACCCACCACACCAACATCGTGGTTAAAACAGCACAGCAGCACTTATTCTTTCTCTGCAGGCTAAAGAAGTTTGGCATGCCATCACATATTCAGGCCAGCTTCTACAGGTGCACTATTGAGAGTATCCTGACTGGATGCATCACTGCCTGGTATGGGAACTGCTCTGCCCGGGATTCCAAAGTACTGCAGAAGGTGGTGAAGTCAGTGCAGCTCATTACCGGCTGTGAGCTACCAAACATCCAGGATATCTACTCAGCTAGATGTCTTAAGAAGTCCAGGTCCATTCTCAAGGACCCCAGTCACAAACTGTTTTCTCTCCTACCGTCCGGTAAACGGTACCGAAGCATTCGGTCAAAGTTCAACAGATTACAGAACAGCTTCTACCTCCAGGCAATAAGACTGCTAAATAGCCAAGCTGCAGTTCCTTCAGCAAATAATCGTAATGGCTACATGGACATACAGTTTCCATTGTATTCGGCATACTGCACTACTTGGACATAATGTATTGCATACACCCTGGACACACAGCAGCTTTATTTATATTGAGTTTTTTTTCTGAGTTTTTCGTACTCAATTTCTATTGCCCTATTATTTATTATTATGTAACCTTTATTTTGTAACTTTAATTTTGTGATTTTTACCCCCCCCCGGTGAGCTTGTAGAAAAGACATTTCATTGCCAGCAACTACTGCTGCACGCTGTATTGTTGTGCATTTGATAAATAAACTTTGATTGATTGATTGGGAGTGTTTTTTTTTTGTTTGAAGAGTGTAGATTTAAAAAATAAAAAAGGATTAGATCTCATGTTAGCAACAGCTGAGATAGAGAACGAGAGTGAAAACATACTTTACATACTATAAACTTATATTTTGTTGTTTTCCATCATTAAAACACATTTAATATAAAAAGAATATTACCTTCTTACTTGAACCCTGCATCTTAAGGAATTTAACTCTAGTAAAGGAAAACACTGAGACCTAACACTGAAGATAGCATTGATCACGCTTGATAAAAATATTTTAAAAAAACGAAGATATACAAGTAAGCTTCATAATATTGCTGTGACCTACTGGAGTCTTACTTTTACATAATTATTTACATATTTCTATTAACTTGGGGAAGAAACTTTTTTGATACCATTACAATTGTCCATCAAAATTTATGTTATACTAATTCATCCTATGGTCCCTCTACCTTGTCTATAAGATGGAAACCACTTTAAGAGAAATTCTTCACCTGCAATCAATCTCAACAAAAAGGTAATCTTTTCCATCAGACAAATGTCTTTTATTACCGACAGCCACTGCCCATAGGTTGGAGGGTTTTTTTTAAGGCAATTGTTTTTTTTGCAGCTACTCATAGGATTTGTAGCAAGTAAGCCTGCTTTGTTGCATGAACCTCTAGTTTTACCCCTAGTTTTGCCATTATAGAGTCTTTTGGCAAATCTATGTCTACAATGCTATTTACAGCATGATAAACCAATTATCTAATTTAAGGCAATGCTACAAGACATGCAAATATGTAAGTATATGTAACTATACTCTCCCCACATTCTCTCCAGCAATGGCTAGTGGCACTAGGATTAATTTGAGCCATAATGTTTGCAAAAGTTAATGCGCAATTACGATTTATTTGCTGATTTTAACATAATGAATAGTTAATGTGGCATTGCAAAAGTTTGGGCACCCTGTGAGTCAATACTTTGTAACACTTCTATTGGCAAGAATTCCAGACATTTATTGTAGTGAGCTAAAGGTCTTTCTATTCTTGCTTTCGGAATTTTTTACCCACTCTTCTTTGCACAACTCTTCTAGCTCAGAAATATTGTTAGGTCTTCTTGCATGCACTGCATATTTGAGATCTCCCCACAGATTTTCACTGACATTCAAGTCTAGGCACTGTGAAGACCATTTCAAAATCTTAAATCTTTCATTCCTCTCACTACTACATGGCTGATTTTAAGGGCTTCTGTTTGTTGTCTTGCTGAAGTATCCAACCTCTTTTCAGCTTCAGTTTCTTCATTGACTGTTGGATATTAGCTTCTAGGATTTGCTGATATTAGCTGTTTTATTCTTCCTTCCAGCCGCACAATATTTCCTGTGACACTGGCTTCCTCACAACCACAAAGCATAATAGATCCACCCCCATGCTTAACAGTCGGCAAGGTGTTCTTGTCTTAAAATGCTTCACCTGTTTGTATCTTCTGTGGTTGTGGCCAAATATTTTCATTATATCTGTCCACGGCTCTTTGTTCCAAAAGGTTTCCATCTTATCACAGTTTTGTTTTGCATACTTTAAATGCTGACTTTTGTGATGAAGTTGTAGGAAAGGTTTCCTTCTGACAACTTTCCCATGGAGATCATTTTTGTGTAAGAAACACTGGACTGTGGACATGTGGACCACTACTCCAGGTCCTTTGCAGTGATCTGTGGGTTCTGCTTTGCAGGTCTGACCAGTTTTAGAGCAGCTCTTTCTTAAAGATGTTTCTAACAGTTGAAATTACAAGCTGAAAGCAATCCGAGACCTTTTATAGCCTTCTCCCGCTTTATGAGACTAAATTATCTTTATTTTCCTCAGACAGCTGCTTAGGGGAGCCCATGGTTATAGAAAGTAGGCAGAACAACTACAACCTCAGAGGTTAGAGGGTATTTGTAAATTGTCTTCACCTGATTTAATTTAAGTCCTAACAAGTCAATCAAGTTTTGAGACCTTTGAAAAACAAATTATAAAGGTAGTAATAAGTCAATAGAAAGGGTGTGCAAACTTTTCCGCATGCCACATACACTTATTTTTTTTAAATCAGCAAATAAATAGTAATTTTGCATTAAAATTTGCAGAAACACATCATGTTTAAGTCTGTACCACACACAGGTTGCATCAACTTCTTTTCACTTAGGTGTTCACTGAAACATACAATTTACCAGGGGTGCCTAATCTTTTGCATCTAACTGTAGAGGTGAAATGTCCATGTTGTTATACATTTACATGGTCAGGACAGAGAAAACTGAAAATTAAAAAAACAATGCTGAAGAATTAACCTCAAAGAGCCATTTTTCATTACCAAATTTATTTTTTGGTAATAGGCAACTTAGCTCTGAAACATTCTGTTACGGTAATGAATGCCTACTCATATCACAAGCCTGCTGCATTGTGACAAAGTTACGTTTTGTGATTCTACCTGCAGTGATTAAAATATACAGCCCGTGCTTAAAAGATAAAATAGCAAATCAAATCAGTTTAAAAAAAAGGATGATCAGCATTTTCAGTAACTTTCAGTTAAACAAAGTTAAAGGTCAACAGGTATTGTTAGTAGATATCAACGGATAATACAACAGACACACCCTTAGAGAACACTCAGGTAGTGCGCGTCAGTTAACACTGCCACCTGCTGAGGTTTTTATTACATACCCTGCTGTACAACAGAGGAACATTCACGACAGAATTGGGATCTACCTGAAGAAGAATTTCAAGAAATGTGGACATATATACAACAACATATATAATACATTATTAACATAGAAATAAATTCTATACATATATCCTATGACAGGCCACAAGTCCATGCAACAAGGGCCTAGCACAGCAGTTAACACAAGACAAAAAACACAAGTTTTTTACAGTTATATCAAGAAAAAAAACTTACAAGAACATAAGAAAATGTTATAAATGACAGGAAACCATTTGGCCCATCTATGTCACTAGTAGCTTACTGATGCAAAACCTCACCCAGCTGTTTTGTGAAAAATGTCGGTATATTTTTGTTTTTTGTCTTATTTCACAGAACCTATGCCAGTCAAACCAAGACTTAAAAAATAAATAACTCCAAATCATTTGAAAAAAATTAAGAAATTTACCAACATCTTACCAATTTGCTTGCTAGTATTTCCAGCATCTGTACACCAATGCTGTCTGCAACAATCACAGATCACAAAATCAATTGTATCTTTTATATATTATATTATGTTTTTGTCTAATGGTTAATCGATTATTATGCAAATAATAAACCAAGATATCAAAAATCTTAAAATACTAAAAGAAAGATTTAAGTTAGCTCATAAGGAAAAAAAACAGTATCTCACAGCAGGGTGTTGTTAATAATAATAATAAAGTAATAATGGTATTAAAATTAACAAACACACCTGAGCAAGTCTGAAAGCGATATATCGTCTACAGTAGAAACACTAAGTAACAATCCCTCAAGAACAAACAAATTAACAAACGTTTCCATTTTAAGGCCCCTAGCTGTACAGAAACAATGAATCGATATAAGCCTACTTATTTTGCATGAATTTTACAAAGATTTAGTAGAGAAAGCTTTGAAAGCATAATTCCCAAACCCTCAAAGGTTTGTTGAAATGGGACGCCTGTCAAGCAAAGCAAGTTGTGAGTTCCAGGTACTAAGCAACACTTCACTCAGATCCAGTAAGGATAAATGCCCATCTATGTAGATATAGATTACGAGTAACATTGGGTAAAAACGTCAGATAAGTCTATTAAGTAAAATGTAAAGTAACCCTAAACCCTCACTGAGTTGCCATTACTTTATATACGCCAAACAACTTTGAAATCAAGCCCTTATTTCCTTCAAACTGTCTACAGTCTCCTTTTAAACTCAGGTAGCATGAAGCAAATTAAACACATCACTAATAAAAATATGAGAATAAAACCCAATGTATAACGGCAGAAATTATGAGTGCCAACTAGGGACAGATGGAAAACGCATCACCTTTCAGTGCATAGTGCATCCCTCCAATTCCGCTGTATAATTCCAGAACCTTTAGGTTTTCCATGTTGTCTCACCGGCGATGGACGTCACACAATGAGTCCGCAACAGTGACTTGTTCCTCAATCCTGCGAGCGCTGAAAAACGTTCCGACCTTGGTGGACTTTTAATTCCCCCCACTTAAGATCAGCTCTATTTTGTTGCCTCCTGTACCGATGATTGTGGATCTTTTCATTTACGATAAATATTTTATGTTTTTTCTTATATTGACGTCAATATAGCTGTTTCAATTAATATTAGTGAACAAGTTACCTCCATAGGAACAATTTTATTTTAAAAAATGTTGTTGCATCAGCCATATTGTGTTTTAAGTGTAGATGTTGCAAACTGCACTGAGAGCATTTAAGGTCACCATGCTGAGCGGCATATTGTAAGAAACATGATGTGCGCTAAATATATTAAGCTTCTCTCTCCCCGTCTGTGTGCTTGTGTGTCTCACGGGAGAGCAAGCTGGGGTATGCAAAAAGACAAATTCCTAATGCAAGAAATTTTTTATGGCCAATAAAGTTATCTTATCTTATTTGACTGTTATCCATCCATTTTCTAACCGTCTCATCCAATTAAGGGTAGCGGGGGAGCCGGAGCCTGTTCCGGCTCAGAGGGATTCAGCTAGATGTGACGCCAGTCCATCGTGGGGCACACACAGACACAGACGTATAAATATACTCACACCTAGGACCAGTTTTCTCAGAAACCAAATAACCTGCCAGTGTGTTTTGGGACTGTGGGAGAAAACCACAGTACCCGGAAGAATCCCACACAAACATGCCGAGAACATACAAACTCCTCACAGATACCATCATAGCACTCCAGATCCAGAACTGAATCCAGGGCTCCGGTGCTTCGAGACAGCAATACTAACCACTGCGCTACCGTGCTGTTCTAATATTTCGTTTTTATTTTAGTTGGGCAACCTTATATCAGAATCCTGTATATAGGTTTATCGAGGGTAAAACACCGTCCTTTTTGGTAGAGTCTACGTCATGCTATACTATTATTAGTTTATATTACGTTATATGACGCCTTTATTAGCCATTTCTGGATTATAGGGCTAGTAGCAGTTTCTATCGGGTGCCTACTGATTTTCCATGTGTTTTAAACGCTTTAAAATTACACGGGAGTAGTATTCTACGTGAAGTATAAGAATGAATTATAAAATCCTTATTTAAAAATCTATACGTTTAATGTTTGGGCTGAAATGGAACATTTTGGGGGCGAAATTAATTAGATCGAGCATTTGCCACAACAGGCTTTCGTAGCCTTTTTCATAAAATGAAATTCCCGTATTCACTCTTTGTTTTCCACGCATTTGAAAATCAAGTCATTAATATATGAGTAAACTCGAATTAAAAGCCAAGTGAAACGGTAACGTATTTTATTTATTAGCAACTTGTGCAACGGAAGAGCTGCTAAGAGACCCATTTGTTTTCCCCAGCAGCAAACACATACATTTGAAACATCGCCACACCCTTTACAGGGCTCCGTTGAGTAAACCATGTTGTGCAGAAGTGAACTGTCCTGCTTTAACAGTTACTGTTAGGCGCATTTCCGTAGCAAAGTTTTAACCAGAAACTAAAGAACTTTATCATAAAGTTTATGGTATTAATATTGTTCCCGTTAAGGATAATAATAATAAACATTCCACGTTAAACTAGCTCTTACGAGTAATCACTAAAACGAGCGACACATCGTATATTTAATCTTTGTTAGATGACTATACTGTAACATATACTTAACAATTTAAGTCGCCATACTATTCAATCATTGACCTGTGTGCGCTACTGTTTCAGTATACATCAGAAAAGTACCTAAACACAACTTCGTTTTGTCCTGTTACGAGCACTTGAAAGGGAATGTAGTGTTGGTATCACAAGTTCTCGCCTTCAACCAGAAATGTTGGACCCAATTCTGCTCGTATAGCGGAGGATGAGTGTATAAGGAATTACGTAGTCTGTACTCTGTACATATTTACTGTATATCTATTTTAAGAATGAACATTTTTAACCGTTTTAACTTTTAATTAACTTCTTGTAAATTATTACGGTTTTGTTTAAACAGACCAGACGGTGCTGTTTAAACAGAAATTAGAAACTTTCTTTAGCATATCAATTGATTAAAATTACAATGTGCGCTATGAATGTACAGTATCGGTATATGTTTGCATTCTTCTTAATATTTAGCTACATACGGTATAATCACCCCGAGGTTATATGATGATGGTAGTTTGTATTATGGTGTTTTTATTACTTATATTAATCATGTAGGTTATTCATAAATAATTAAATGTTTTCCTTCCAATCTTCATAAATCGTTTTGTGCACTTTCTCAGTTCTGTTTCAGGAAAGAAGCCGATGTGCATACTAAGGCCTTGTAAAATACATCGCCCTAAAACTAAATCAAGTTGAAAATGGATTCAACAAATGCGACTTAGAAGTAAGGGAAAGGAAACCACTAATGCGTTTCGTTCTGCGACTAAAATTCATGACGTTATTTCTCGTTTTATGTGAGTGTCAAAAATGTAAGTCCCCATAGACCTCAGTTTGGATAAAATAGTAAATAAGTAAAGTAAATAAGTTAAAAAAAAGTAAATAGCCCATTTACACTATTCGTTCTCCGTTTACTCAACTTCTTGTATTTTCCACCCAGAAAACTCCACGGCATATTTCTGAAGTGGGTAAGTCTCTCAGAGCGAAGAGCAGTGTCCAGACCTCTGGTCTCCTCTTTCAGCTCTTTAACTGGCTTACCGGGGCGTCAATCAACCCCAGGTACCGTTATCCGATTTGCATAATGAACGGACTATAAAATCAGAAGGGCAGCTCCCACTAGATCTCGCTGGGGTTGATCTGCTGGAGTGTGGTGTGTTTGAACAGCTTGGTAAACTTACCGACGTCCCAAAAGAAAATAGCATAAAACAACGAGGAGGATTACAAAATGTCCAGTGTAACTACAAGGCAATCTTCTTCCTACAAAAGGATGTTTGGTGGAGAGAGACCTACCGTCTCTCGTACTTCTTACTCAAGCCGCCAGTATTCCAGTCCGATTCGATCCAGGGTGTCCTACAGCGTGTCTTCTGCCCCGGCCATCTATGCGACCAAAACCACTAGGCTCCGGAGCAGCGCTCCGATGCCCAGGCTGTCGACGGACGCTCTAGACTTCGCCTTGTCCGATGCCATTAATACTGAATTTAAAGCCAATAGAACCAACGAAAAGGCGGAGATGCAGCACCTTAACGACAGGTTCGCCAGTTATATCGAAAAGGTGCGCTTTCTGGAGCAGCAAAACAAGATCCTGCTAGCAGAGCTGGAGCAGTTGAAAGGCAAGGGGACCTCGCGCATTGGAGACCTCTATGAAGATGAGATGAGAGAGCTTCGCAGACAAGTGGACCAGCTTACCAACGAGAAAGCCAGGGTGGAGGTCGACCGGGATAACCTAGCTGATGATATCCAGAGGCTAAGGGAGAAGTAAGTAACCAGATTTGATGCCACAATGAGGGTTGAAATGATCCAATACGTCAAACTGTTTTAAAACTAGTAATAAGACCGCAGTATACGATATTTGGCGATATCTCTACATTATGTCTCACCATTCCATCCGTTTTTTATTACGAAGATAACCAAGTTATTGGATATATAATTTTAACTTTAAGTGCTTGTCATTATTTCCGAAATGGTAAGATTCGTTCATTGGAGTAAAGTGCATACTAAATCAACACTGAATCCTGGAACTTTAAAATGGCAAGGTTCAAAGCAGAGCAGCTCATAGTCGCTCATTTCTGTTTTTTGCAGCGCAGGATGCGTAAACCGGGAGGCAAGTACTGTATTAACTTCCACTGCAGTTAACTCCAGATGATTCAAATCTCCATAAAAGATGCAGGAGTTAAAAAAATCTAGGGTTTTATAGTTGCATCCATTTCGCCGAAAGTAAGCGACTCAAACTCCAGAGTAACCCAGGTTGCTATTTGCTCGTGGGTTCTTCCGATCTTTCCGTTTCAAATGAATGAGCCAGCGAGTTTTAAAAATGCTCCTAATTTAAGAGCATTCCCTGACGTAAGAGTTTTCCATTATTTCAGAATCCAGGATGAAATGCTTCAGCGAGAGGAAGCAGAGAACAACCTGCAGAGTTTCAGACAGGTATGCGATCTTCGCCAGCAGTAGCGCAGTTGGGTTCACTAACTTACTGCTGGTCTTGTAACCCAAACGAGCTTTCTATCTGCGATCCACCGGTGTTGTATCGCCGCCGCCACAGCTCTAGTTTGTCCGTGAATGCAAAGCGAATCCATCTTTGAAAACGGAACTTTCTCATCTTTTGAAAACAGTGACCCTTTAATCTAAAACTGTAGCTTCCTGTTTCTTCTAGTTGCATTTTGAAATGGTTGCTGGATGCCTTATTTCTAAACGTCTTTTTTTTAATGGGCACTTTAAATATCAAATGCCTCAGCAGTACATCGTTCTTCAAACGTGGACTTGTAAAACTGATTTTGTAGTCTGCATGGGAACTGTACTGTCGCATCAGTATATTCCAGCTTCTAGGGCTATTTGATCAACTCGTCAGTTTCAGTTTAGCAGTTACTTGTAAGTGTAGATATAGTCATTAACTCCTGAAAATCTAAACTGGCAGGTAAAGGGCACATTTTGGATAACTGCAGTTGTACTGTGTGGAATTTAGCCCTATGGTATAAGGTCAGGCAAATTGTCTCTGGTATTAATACTTTTTTCATAAAAATCCCTGTTAATGTCTGTTCAAATTTATGTATTAGGATTTGCTGAGTGTCTTAAAGTCCCTTGGCATTGTGGCTGCATTTCTGCAGGTTAAATGTAATCTAGTGCATGGCGTCTTATTCACATTATGGCATTGTGCCAGGGAGAAGGTTAACTGGTAACTTCAAGTTTGAATCCTCTCATGATTAGAGTTGAAACAAAAGTAGTCATTAGGGGCTGCAACTCAGGATGGGCAAGTTCCCAGTTTCATGCTGGGGTCCAGTGCTTCTGTTTGTCGTAAAGCAAGTTCCTCTAGATCACTCAACTGGAATCGTTAAACGGATCTGTGTACAAGTCATGGATGTTAAGGGACTTTGAAAATGGCTTGGAACCAAGTTCTTCTGTGCAAAGCATGTCAGGGACCAATGTGTTGTGCATAGATAGCAAAATGGTTAAATCCTATAAATGAGAAACCCACTAGGTACATTAACTACAACACACATGCTTATACCAATGCAAATAAACATACTCTTAAATACAACTTCAATATTAATGTACTGTGGCAGTAGCCATCTTAAATTTGAGGTCATTATAGTGATGAACACTACAGGGCAGTATACTACTATAGCAGTTTAGACTGCTTTAAGATTTAAAATGGTACGACTCCTATTTGGTAGTAATGTTTTGTGAAGCAATGTAAATACTGATGGTTTGTGCTTGTACTGCTGAATGCTCATCGCTGGATTGACAGAAATCTGAGTTTTTTTAGTGCAGTTGTGCCACATTTTAGGTACAAGACTTTCAATATTGGCAAGTAAATCCTTATGAAATCTAATTTAATTAGGATGTTGACAATGCATCTCTGGCCCGTCTGGATCTGGAACGTAAAGTGGAGTCCCTGCAGGAGGAAATCGCCTTTTTGAAGAAACTCCATGATGAAGTGAGTTCCTATTAACTTTTGATTTAAGGGGTTGAAAAACAATAGTTTGATCCAGTTATGTATTGATAATGTTGCAAAGAATTTTTGTAAGTTGATAAAGCCAAATTAACGTAATGGACCCCCCACTATTTTGGGGCAGGGGGAAGCTACAATTTATTAACTGCTTTAATAAGCACTACGGCTACTCTTGCATTATTCCCAGTAAACTCAAAGCTAGTCTTTACCCTCCTCCTAATGACTTGATCTGTGCATTGACAGTGACTGAGTAGGGGACTTCCATACTTGGGTATGGAAATGATCTGAATCTTGCATACAGAGTAGCCTTCTGGTGAGTGTAGCTGAATATCGGCTGAAGTGTAATGCTTTTCACAGGAAATAGCTGAGTTGCAAGCCCAGATTCAAAATCAGCACGTCCAGATTGACATGGATGTGGCCAAACCAGACCTCACAGCGGCTCTCCGTGATGTACGCACACAGTATGAAACTCTGGCATCAAAGAACATTTCTGAAGCTGAAGAATGGTACAAGTCCAAGGTTAGTCTCCCTTCCCTGCACATGAGGATTCTGATGAGACTGTAGCCAGCAAGCCACCCTGTGGCTTAAAGCTGAGAAGTGAGCTTATCCCGGGACTTGGGAGTTCAACGATATCACAGTCATCTATAGTACACTTCTTATGTTGCACAGGAACAAGTAATAGGAACAAGTAATAGGTTTATTCCATGCTGAAAAGTTCCATGTTCAACGTTTCGGCCGTGGAGCCTTCTTCAGGTATGACACACCTGAAGAAGGCTCCACAGTCGAAACGTTGTGTTTTCTTTCTTCTCTTTTCAGCATGGAATAAACCTATTACTTGTTCCTTTGCAGCCTACGCATGCTGACGCAGCTACCCACCTGAACCACTTCTTATGTTTACCTATGTGGATTAACTTGTTTTCTATTGCTTAATGTTATGGGGCACCTTTTCAATTCTACATAATCTACTGGTACCACTTCTTAATTCCTCATTTTTAGCATGGTTTTTTTTAGCACCCTCCTCCTTACAAGTGTGTGAATTGTGTGACTTTAGGTAACTTATAGATTGCCAAATGGTCTTTTGGGTCTTGGCTCATGATCTAATACCACATTGTTCATCATGAATTTCTTGCAGTTTGTGGACCTTACGGATGCTGCTGCCCGTAATAATGAAGCCCTTCGCCAGGCCAAACAGGAGTCCACTGAGTATCGCCGACAGGTGCAAGCTCTCACCTGTGAAGTGGATGCACTCAAAGGAACCGTAAGCAACTTCCATGGCTCCAGTACTAGTGAAATGCTTGCAAAAGATGTTGCCTTAAAAGGCCTTATTTACAAGGGCCTCTGAAACTACCCTTTGGTCTAATTATTTCTTCTAGAAATGTTCTCAAACCCTTTCACCCATTGTCATTTTACTATTGCTCCAGTCCTCGGAATATTTTCAAGATAAATTCAGTATTCAAATTTACCTGGTATAGGTCCCAATTCATGTTAATCTTTTCATTTGTGCTTTACTGATGTACCTGCAGTGTCAGCCTTTAGGCCAAACAAAGGGATTAAGATCTTGTACACATTCCTTCATTTTTCGGTGTGGGAAATATCTTAAATCTGAAGCAGTTTACCCCGATGTTTGGTAACTGATTGCAAGCTGCAAGCTTTCTGGCATAT
Organism: Atractosteus spatula; assembly: GCF_055471065.1. Classification (NCBI taxonomy): domain Eukaryota; kingdom Metazoa; phylum Chordata; class Actinopteri; order Semionotiformes; family Lepisosteidae; genus Atractosteus; species Atractosteus spatula. The sequence continues at coordinate 39,185,910 of NC_142711.1, forward strand.
AGGAAAAGTTAGATGAAATTGTTTTCCAGAATGAGTCTCTGGAACGGCAGATGCGTGAGATGGAGGAAAACTTTGCCCTGGAATCCTCCAACTACCAGGACACCATTGCCCGCTTGGAGGATGACATCCGCAACATGAAAGATGAGATGTCGCGTCACCTGCGCGAGTACCAGGACCTGCTTAATGTAAAGATGGCTCTGGACATAGAAATAGCTACCTACAGAAAGCTTCTGGAGGGAGAGGAGAGCCGGTGAGCACAGCCTTTTCATGAGGTCTTGTGGGATGCTTTTTGTACAAATCCATTTTTGTTATGCGTCACTGTTTAAACTGAATGTTAATATACCATAAACTAGTGCTGAAAGTAAAACTACAATTTGTTCAAATTTAACATCATGTAAAATTTCACAAAGGCACCAACAGTTACTGGCTGGTGGCCAACACTTGAGTTTTTAGAATTTTGGACAAAATGGGGGACTGTATAGCAGTTGTATAGTCCAGGATGCTGCTCTGGTTGTTTGATCAAATGAGGCGCTAAAAGGGAAATTTAATATGATCTTATACCTCTCAACATGCTAATTTGAGTTAAATCTCTTAATTAGCAATGCAATGGCCTGACATCCCATCTAGGATGTACTGTAGTTCAGCCTTAGTCCCTGTGATTCACTAGAAATAATCCATTGTTTGAGGGTCTTGATAAGCAGCTTGAAAAGATCAAGCTGCTCACAGTTCACATCTTGAATAATAAGGAAAGAATTTGGCCCCTTTGAAGGATTTTTACCTGGTTTATGTCCTGGAACCAAGGCCTAGATTTCTGGGAAGAAAATTGGTAAAAAAAAAAAATTTCTTTAGTTGTTAAACCCTGTCACTGGAATGGGTAACTGGCATGTGTTACTATGCCAAGCCCATCAAATGAAAACCCAACCTACATTTCATATCATCATGTAACGTTTCTTTTTCTCCTCCTTGTAGAATCACCACCCCACTTCCTACCTTTGCCTCACTAAATCTAAGAGGTAAGGCATTTGTTTGTAATGAAAATGTTGGGGCCCATATTCAAAGATGTGGGGGGAAAATGAGTTCATGGTGATGTCCAAAGTGACTTGGATATGTCCCATTTTATAGCACTTGAACCACAGTGCATTTCACTAAATTAAGAGGTGCTTTCCTCATGGGTGCAACAGTAGTTCTCCAAGTGGGGAATGCACTATTTTCATGAATATGAAAGTGACCAAAGATGCATCCAAACTCCGAGTAAGACCCAAGACATGAATTAAGTCATTCTGGTAGTATCTGCTGTCAATCAGATGCTCAACAACCTTTAATGGTGAGCTTTTTTTTAGAAGTGTGTCATTGTCCATCGAATTAGCTTGGTGGTTCTTTCCATTATGCTCCACAATTATGGCGACTATCACACCTGTTTTACAATGTGCTGATTAAAGTTAAAGAACTTTGATCTCTTTATCATGGGAATAAAATAATAAATTCAGTGTTTTTACTTGCAAAACAAACCTTTATTTCCTTCCTCACTGTCATTCTGCTGCTTGAGGTGAACTGAAGCAGATCTGAATTGTAAGAAACCCACACTGGAAGAGGAGGCAAAACAGGACAGCTGCTGTTTTAAGTATGCCAACAGAGAGGGTGCTGTAGCAGGCTAGGGAATTGGGGAAACTGTGCAATGAGAGGGGACACAAAACACGGTCCAAAGTCTGTGATGAGAAATGACTGAGGGTCAAGCTGGGAAGATGGAAGCCAAGGTCCAAGCAGAGCTGTGGTAGCTGAGCTTACTGGGATTCCTGACATTGCAGAGAACAAGATGAACATGGGGAATTGCAAGATTGCAGGGTTCCACGCAACACTAAGAGAAAACTTGATCACAAACTTTGTACAAGAGCCTTGAGCATGCATTAAATCTAAAATGCCTGATGCAGGCATGGATGTAAAAAGCTGGCCGATGATGCCAGTTTCCTGTCAGCTAGTTTCCATGGTAACCAGCATGGAGTGATGGGTGAGTGCAGGGTATGGTTGGCTGCCATGGCAAATATTAGTTTGCTCTGCAGAATCGGGCTCTCTCCCACTGGAGTCTTCCACTCAGGCTGGTAAGTGCCTGCAAAGGAGCAAGCAGAGGTTAAAGCCACACCGAACAGTGTCAAGAATCACTTGAAGCCACAAGTGGAATGGACCAAGCAGACTTTTATATTATAGCCAACAGAAGTCAAGGATAAGTGTTAACTATAACTTCTCTAATTTCTTTCCTAGAAACCAGCCTTGAATCCAGGCCCATGATTGATTCCTTTTCCAAGAAGGTTGTGATAAAGACCATTGAAACCAAAGATGGCCATGTATGTATAAGTGATTAAATGAGCAACTTGTTTAAGAATCCAAAACTAAAATTCCCTAATGTGTAACGGGAGCTGGTCCAGGCTCCTGCGTAACGTAGTTAAGGACCCTATGCAGACAGTATAATCCGGAAGTGGAGAAGGACATCAGAAGAAGGTACAGCAGGACAGGACGGGTTGACAGATAGGGGGGCGTGACATTGGTGATCCAGTCCTCGGGGGGCATGATTCTGGCAAACAAGTTCAGACAGTCCAAGGGAAAAATCCGGGGCACAGTCCAAAGTCCAAAACCGGATCATCTATCCAAGGCAAGACAAACACGGTTAAAATCCAGAACAGGGACACCAGATGCTTCGAGCGCCAGACTCAGATGGTCAGGACGCTATGATGAGGCCTATGCCGTCAGGTCTCTCCTGGACCCACTGGTACGTGGGCTTCCAGGTGTCCATCTCCCAATCCTGAGCCAGGAATAGCGGAGTGCCAGGCTTAAATAGTGGGACAAAACAAGAGGCAGGTGCACATAATCAACTAAAATGTGAAAGGGTCGGAGCGCACTTTAAGAGGAGGGATGCCGATCATGACATAATGTGGAGTCTCTCAAGTGTATAAAAGTCCACAACTTGCAAAGGCACCATATAATTTCCTGGCTGGACAATTCCAACATCGCTTTCCAAGTCTTGCCAAACCTAACGTTTAGTGGTTTTTAAGAATTTCAATTTTATTTAGCTTTCTTCTTTATAATGTTATAGTCAAATATGAAAGTATGGAGATGACTGCTGTTGTATCCTTAATCTCTGGTCAAGACTCTAGTTTGGGACAGAAGTGACCAATCCTGGCTAAGAGATTAATAAACATATCCTAGACTGTGTTTTTCCTCCACAGGCATTGGTGATTGGCGGAAACGGCAGTGTCCCTTCCTTAGATTCACTTAGGTTATATGTAAATTGAGGACCATTACAACTCAACCTATATCTTGTGTGCCAGCTCCTCTACCTCTATTTCTGCTACTTGGTTCTTGCTATACCTTCTCAAATGAGTTTTCTTTTTGGCAGGTGATTAATGAATCTACCCAACACCAAGATGACCTGGAGTGAATTGGCATGTCCCTACAAAAAAAAACAGCTACAATGGAAGAGTTTTGCAAGGAAAAATTGAATTACCCGAGCTTTTTTTGAAATGGGGAAAACTGCTTTAAAAGTGCCTTTTTTGCAATAATCTGGAGTGCTGGTTAGTAATTGGAATAGGTGTTAGATTTCATACCATTCACTGATGTCTCTAGTTTACATTCAGTCAAGTGCCTTTTCCATTCAGATTAAACAATGCAGAAAGATATTGCTTCTGTATGTCAATAAACTTTGTGGGCAAAGTCATTGTCTCTTGTGTTAATTTGAACACATGGCACCCAAAAGCCATTTGGAAAAAATGTTAAATGTTGCACAATTTTTACATTCCTGTAACATTCAATGTTGATGTGTAACTTTGAGAAGTCAAATCTACATAAAAAGGTGCAATCTCAAACTCTTCCAAATCAAATTTCACTTTAGGGTACATCTACAGTATTTAGTTTAATGGCTTAGAGCCTGTGTGTCAAAAAAGTGACTTGCAAGGATTCTGCAACTGTTTGTAAGGGTAAATGTTTCAAGCTGTAGAGTGTTCTGTAGATATCTCTACAGAAGCAAACCTGCATTTTAAAGACCTTCAACTTCAACCACTAATAGGTTGAAAGCACTCTATCACAGCTTACTGTAGGTCATGCTGTTGAAAATGGTTGTTAAAGTGGCTAAGAGAAGGATATCCATATGCTGTTGTAGATGTGGCAGAAGGTGGTGTGATCAAAGGACCAAACTGAAACCTTTAAAGACAGGGTTACAAATCCAACATTAACACAGCTTTGTGTTTATAGTTCAGCTTTTCAGCAGGGACTGGGAAGCTTCTCAAGAATGAAAGGGATGTATCAAAGTAATCTCAAATGGGAGAGGAAATCTGCTTCTGATTTAAATCAAGGACAAACATTTTGGCATCAAAACAATCCAAAGCACAAGGCCAAAGCTGCCCTGGGGTGATCAAGTGAAACTGCTAGACTGGCTTAGTCCTGCCGTGAATCCTGTAACCAAAAAGATTGGTTATCACATGTTCAAATCCTTATGTATTTCCTCTCCAGTCCATTATAAACCTTCCCTTTATAAAGAAATCCTGTGTATGCAACTGAGACATCTTTGTAACTCCAATATTTTCTGTTAATGTGACAAATTTTAAACCCAGATACTGCTTTGGGTATCCCACTAATACCCAAACTAAAGTTTTTCCTGACTTAATCCCCTGAGATCCGGTTCCAGTAAGTAATTTGTAATTAGCTGAAGGTGGGAGAGATCTAAGGCAGCCTTTCCTGCCAATAGATCTGCAACCTACATACAGCTTTTCCTACCTACGTCTTCCACAGATTACTAACCATCTTAAATTACTCTATTCTATGTATCTGTTAAGAGAAGGTGGTTACAGGACCCTATGCAGGTTAGAGGTCGAGGTGTCTAATGAGGCAAACAGGATCCGAAGGACTAGAGACAAAAAGCATGGTCGAGTAGGAGCAGATCGAGGTTAAAAACTTGGAAAGTCTTGAACAGATTAAACAAATTTAGAGAGGGGACTGCCGAGGGGGCAGTCAGTTCGAGGTTGGAGATTCTCCCAATACCGAGCACCGGTGCAATGTGGGTGAAGGTTTAAATAACGGAAGAAGGGGCATGATGAGATAATGAGCATCAATTGGTGAGTTGTTACAATGATGAGGATCAATTAGTAAGTTGTTACAGTATCCCTGAAGAGTATATTATGTACTCTTCCATTATGTACTCTTCAAGGATATACTGTATAGCAGTGGTTTTTAGCAGACCTGGCCATAAGAAAAAATAAATACCTGCTGAAGACCTTAAAAATGTATTAGTTACAGATCTGAACAGTTCTTGCACATTTTGTAACTGACATATGAATTAACAGTAAGTGTAGACTATCATGTTGTTTTTGGTACCACCAACTTTAAAGCAGTGAGTTAGTGGCTTTGCTATTAGTGGCATTGCTGAACATTGCTGAAAAAAACAATGGATTAGCCCTAATCGTAGACAGCATGCTGACCAATCTCATTAAGGCTGTGTCAAAAACTGCTAAGAGTATTAAAAGTGAGGGGATTTAAGATGAAGGTATAGAACCTACTATAAATTGATTCATCTTATACAACCCTGAAAAGTACTTTAACAGTTGAACAAATTCAATTACATGGAGGATGGAAAAACAACATATAGGAGCACTCTTTCAAACTATATTGTGGAAAATGATATATTGGGAACTTTAAATTGATGAAGATGATATTTCATAATCACATGTAGATACTGAAGAATGAAGAGATAAAGAGAGATGCCCGGGAAGTGAGATAATAATATCATTTTAGTGTTTTTGTATGTTTTTTGCAAACTATGCAGTCTAGTGGCTTGAAGTAGGCTTTGTGCTCAAACATATATAAAGATGCTGCCTGTCCTTGGTCAGTAAGATAAGGGGCATGTATTTGGTAAGCTGGCTATACGCCCAGAACATGAAAAGAACTAACTGTTGTCTAGTCTGCAACTTAGATATAATTAATTGGCAGGTGTTGCTGTTTTATCATTTGTTTAGAATATGTCATAGTAACTCTTTGTGTTTTAAGGTATAAAGGACCATCTTCAGCTACTTATTTTTTAAGTCTGGTGGTCGCAAGCCAGACTTCCATATGCATATGAATAAAGGGACTTCTGCTTCACAGACACCTGAACTTTGTCATTTGTTTGACACTACAATACTAAAGAATTTAGGTTATCTTTCTCTTATTGTTTTTTCTTAAATACCACACAGTCAGAATGCCACACTTAGAATGGATCAGGAAAGAGTTTTCATGGTAATCACAGTATATTTTTTTAATCAGAATATATGAAAGAGCATAAATCTTTTAATTGTCCTGCATAGCTAAGACTCCTACAATGCAAGGTTAGAAATAAATATTCAGGACAGGGTTAGTGAAATAATGTCCATTTCAATTATTCCTGTTGCAGTATTTTAGGACAAACAGCTTTTAATTGGCTAATTCATTAATTACATTTTAAAAATGAAGATTTATTTAACTGTGTAATAAGGTTGGTAAAGGAGATAGAGGAAGCTTGGGCTGTGGCTTCCCTAAGTCATACTATTTGATGTTAGAGTGTGTTCGTACTCAGTTCTTGCATGCCTGCATCTCTGAATACTGGGGGATTTGTTATTCCTTGTGTCTCCACAGAAGTTACAAGAACTGTGAACCACTCTCTCAAGGAGAGATACGAGTTGCACAGACACTGCCATAAAACTTAAGTCAAGAGAAGAGATTCACAAACACCAAACACAAGGGTATACATTTTGGACCGCTACTTAGCAAGGAATGCAAGAAAGGACTTTTGTAAGCTGCATGTCACGGATGTCGGAAGGGACGAACCATGGAATGGCAGGAGCGCGAAAAAAGACCCTATGCTTAGCAGCGGGACGGGGTTTAGCCCGGGTTCAGCTGTTCAGGAAATACCGTATAGAAACCTATGCCCTCAGGCCACAGAAGTGGGGCAACCTGGTGCTAGGCGGGTCTTGGGACATCCAAACTTCAATGCTGAGCGAGGAAGAAAATGTGACCCAGAAATATATAGCCCCAGACAGAGACACAAGGACAAGCACAGCACAGGAAACGAGGGACAGGACAGAGTAGGAGCGCCCTCTAGTGTAGAGGGTATGACACTGCAGTTTCAAGAAACTGAGCAAACATACCTTAAAAATTATCCATATATAGCCTACAGTATGTACCGAAAACACCATGTTTTACCATTCTGTTGCTATGAAATGAAGAAGCCGTATCACCTTGCAACTCCCAACTCCCAACTGGCAACCCACTGAAGCTAAACAGGTGAGAGCCTGGTCAGTACCTGAATGGGAGACCCGCTGGGAAAACTAAGGTTGCTGCTTTAAGACGTGTTAATGGGGCCAGTAGGGGGTGCTCACCCATTAACTGTGTGGGTCTGTGTGGGTTCTAATGCCCCCGTATAGTGACGGGACAAATATACTGTAAAAAAGACGCTGTCCTTCAGATGAGACGTAAAACCGAGGCCTTCTCTGTGGTCATTAAAAACCCCATTGTGTTTTTCGAAAAGAGCAGGGTCGTAACCCCGGCATTCTGGCCAAACAACCTGTTGGCCTTTACCGATCGTGAGCTCCTAATAATCGCAATCTCTGAATTGGTTTCATCACTCTGTTCTCCTCCCCACGGATAGCAAGTGTGTGGTGAATGTTCTGGTGCACTATGGCTGCCTTTGCCTCACCCAGGTGGATGCTGCACATTAGTGGTGGTGGAGGGGAGACCCATTACCTGTAAAGCACTTTGAGAGTGGAATGTCCAGAAAAGCGCTATATAAGTGTAAGCAATTATTATTATTATTCTGATCCATCCATGTAGATTGAAGGTCACAGTTAGGAAAATCGAGTCACTCCTCTAGTGGCAAAATGGGATATAACCCCCTCCCATTGCTTGTATAGAAAGCACAGATTTGAATTCGCCAACCAGAACCCTGGCAGACAAGATATTGGTATTGATATTGTCTGAGGCTAATAAATAGGGCAAAGCAAGAAATAATTTGAGTTTATTAATACTTAGCTGTTTTATTTTTGAGCAACTTGCATTTTTCTAATTCTTTATTGTCATCCATTTCCTCATCTCTTTCCATAATCCTTTGTTTGTATTAATGTTATTTCTAATAAACTCACCTATTTTAATAAACTAAAGCAGTCCTGACTCGAGTTTATGCAGATCATCCTCACTGCTAATTTGAATTAGGGTTTTTAAGTATTGTGTTAATTATCGCATTAATCTAGCTATGTTTTCAGAGGACATGGTCATATAAAGGTTGGTGTGGTGATAAGAACATGAGGTTTGGGTCTTGTGGTCGAAAGTGCTTGCAACAGAGTCTAAGGTAAAATCACATGTGGTATTCTCCCAGAATATGTACATGATGGACTGGAGGTCAACTAATTCTTTGTACAATAATTCAAGTAGCTTCTGTGATTTAGGTATTTCTAGGTAAAAGATAATATTGTAACGCATACGGCCATCAGTGGTGTGTAAGAGCCGGCTTACCAGAGCGGTGACGTCACCGCCCTTCCCTGTAATAGCAGGACTACAGCCACTGGGCTGTAGAGAGATCTCTCTTTAGCTCAACAAGCTGAGTCCCTGTTGCGTGCTGCTGGAGGCCTGGCTAGCTCAGTCGGTAGAGCATGAGACTCTTAATCTCAGGGTCGTGGGTTCGTGTCCCTGACGGTGTGGGGCCAACCTGAACCCCCGTTGCGTTACAATATATTTTGATTGTATCTTCTTCTGCTCTCCTGCTGTTGAATAATATTTCTCTCAAATAGTGTTTTTTTTCATTTAAATACATTGATTTTAAAACAGATTGATTTTAAATCAAGAATAATGATTATATCTGTTTTCAATTGCATTCATTCCCTTTTTTGTGCTAATATACTGTAGGACGCAATCCACTTTATAACAAAAGGTAAAAGGTATATTATCCAAATTCTGCCTTCTTGTCAAAGCTGCAGGTGACAAAAAGCTAGTGTATATTTTGGTTGTCCCTAGTGGTAAAACACATTATGTGAATCTGGACTACAACCTATTGGCTTTTATTTCTGCCTGCTTCACTATATGTGTTAGTTAGGAAGCCTCCAAACTGCAGACATTCATATGCAACAGAAATATGGCAACTGGCAGGTGATTAAACCCAGCAGAGTAAGCACTTTCAAGGAAAAGTAATTCAAACTTGCTTGTCTAGGAATGTTTGAATTGTATTTCATTTTTAGAATAAAATGTAACAATACGGTAATAACATCTAATGCTGTTCCTGCCAATAATTAAGAGTCATGGTAAATGGTATTTACAGTCTCTTACATCATATTTAATTATAAATAGAATTCAACATCAGTATGAAGTGTAGCAATGTTACAATGTTACTGTAATTCACACAGATACATGGAAAATGCGAACTCCACACAGAAGATGCCAAAATCAATCCAAAGAGCTGTGTTGAGAGATAAATACATTACCACCCAGCAATTACTTCAATAAAATAATTTCTGAAGAAAACAAAGAATCAAACAATTGTCTAATTTAAAAGATACAGTACTATGTCCAGTTGAGGTGATATTAAAGACACAGAGAAAAAACTATTCAGTTCAATACAAGCTTTATCCAATATAATAATACAACAAAAATAGAAATAGATCACCAGCAAAGAATACAACAGGGTTACAAAAGATCAGAAAGTTATTTTACACTGAGAGTGTGATTTCAGAGTGTAATAGTGTTGGATTCAATAGGGTGTTGCCTGAGCATCGGCAGAGCGCTTCTTATTCTTATGCGGAGTGCCAGTATGTAGTTTTCTGGGAAGGAAACTGTTCTCCGATATACGAGAGAAGCGTATTCCAATGAGAAGAATAAATCCTTTTGTGGCAAAGAATAATCCTTTGTGTAGCCGGCTTGTGAACACATTTGGTTCTAAGCTTGAACACCATCCGCGGACGAGTGGGGATCTTAATGGCCTCCTAATAATCCCCATCTATGAATTGGCTTCATTACTCTGCTCTCCTTCCCACTGATAGCTGATGTGTGGTGAGTGTACTGGTGCACTATGGCTGCCGTCACATCATCCAGGTGGATGCGGCACATTGGTGGTGGTGAAGGGGAGTCCCCATTACCTGTAAAGCGCTTTGAGTGGAGTGTCCAGAAAAGCGCTATATAAGTGTAAGCAATAATAATAATTATTATTATTATTGTTATTATTATTATTATTATTATTATTGTTATTATTATCATCTTAAAGTGCAGCCCTGATTAGCGTCAGTTGTAGTAGCTGCGCATTCCCACGTGCCGCGGAGTGGGGAGTGCAGTGGGAGGCGTGCTCCACTTTCACATACCCTCCCCCTCAGCTTAGAGGGGATCCCCTAAGCGTCCAATTGGTGTTGTCAGTAGAGGGCATCTGGGTTTCGGTGGGCAATCCCTGCCCAGTGTTGTACCACGAAATGATACAGCTGCAGGGCAAGGAACCACCTGGTCACCCGGCCATTTTTCTCCTTATTATCGAAGCACTTCATGATAACAGGAGTTAGTACCACTGGGAGGTAGTCATTAAGGCATGTTACGGTGGTCACTGTGGGATGATGGTGGTTGTCTTGAAGCAGGTGGGGACTACAGCTTGGGCCAGGGACATGTTGAAAATGTCTGTGAATAAACCTGCCAGATTATTGGTGCAGGCTCTGAGGACGCGACTGGGTGGTCAGGTCCTTTTAGCTAAGATCTCCTCACCTCATCTGCGCACAGCACACCTGTACCTGACAGGAAGCCAATGAAGAGAGCTACGTATGGGGGTTATATGGTCGTACTTTCTGCTAGTAGTAAAAATTCTAGCTGCTGTATTCTGAATTCGCTGTAAGGTGTTGAAAGAGTGGTGGGTGCTCCATGATAGTAGGGCATTGCAGTAGTCTAACCTGCTGTATACAAGAGCATGTATTAATTTCTCTGTGTCTTGAGTGGAGAGAAACTGCCTTAGTTTTGCAATATTTCTTAACTGTTGGAAGCATGTTTTAGATACTGTTTTAACATAAGAGTTAAATGAGAGCCTTATGTCTAATATGACGCATAGGTTACGTGCTGAGTCTCTGAGGCAAATTTTTAAATCCTCTGAGTTAAGTGTTGAAGTTATAGTAGTTCTATCAGTATTGTTGCCTCCAAACAACAGAACCTCAGTTTTATCAGAGTTGAGTAACAAAAAGTTTTCACACATCCAAGTCTTTACTTCATTAATGCAATTAACTAAAGTGATAATAGAAGAATTGTCGTTTGGTGTAAACAAAATGTATATTTGAGTGTCATCAGCATATGAATGAAAGTTAATATTATGTTTTTGTATTATCCTACCTAGCGGCAGCATGTAGAGAGAGAACAATATTGGTCCCAGCACTGATCCCTGTGGTACCCCAAATTGAACTGGTGACATTGACGATGCAGTACAATTATTAGATATTTGAACATAATGAAAACGATTACTTAAATATGAAGTAAACCACTTAAGCATGGTTCCAAATAAGCCAACCTCAAACTCAAGCCTGTGTAACAAAACAGAGTGGTCAACCATATCAAAGGTAGCACTAAGATCTAGAAGCATAAGCACTGTTGCATTCCCCGCATCAGTGGCTGACAGAATATCATTTACGACTCTTGTTAATGCAGTTTCAGTGCTGTGGCCTGGGCGGAAACCAGACTGAAATTTCCTAAGTATATTATTTGAATCCAGATACGATTGAAGTTGGGCCACAACTTTTCTCTCAATAATTTTAGATAGAAATGGGACGTTTGAGACAGGCCTGTAATTGTTAAGAACTTGTGGATCCAAATTTGGCTTCTTAAGGAGCGGTCTAATAACCGCTACCTTAAATTGATCAGGTACAACGCCTGATGCAAGGGACGTGTTCATCATACTAATTACAGGTCCTGCCAGTACTTCGAGGGAATCTTTGACTAGCTGAGTGGAAATGGGATCTAGCAGACAGGTGGTTGACTTTGTCTTAATAATTAATTTCTTTAGTTCTTGTTCATTAACTTATTGAAAAATACTTAAGAGGTGCTCATATTGTTTCTGTACCAGACTTCTTTAGGGCTTATTTGATTGTGTTTGAAGTCTGATGGTGTTAATTTTAGTGTTAAAGAAGTTCATGAAATCGTCACTACTAAAGTTAGATGGTGCTATAGAATCTGTCTTATTTGTTAGATTACCTACTGTCTTAAATAGGTAGCAAGGGTTATTTTTATTGCTTTCTATAAGTTCAGAGTAGTAAGCTGAACGAGCTCTATATAGGGCTTTCTTATATTGTTGCAGGCTATCAGTCCATGCCAACTTGAATACTTGCAAACCAGTAGACCTCCATTTGTGCTCAGTTTGTGGCACTCCTGTTTAAGGAATTGTGTGTGATCATTATACCATGGAGAGTGTCTAGTGGTTTTGACTACCTTAGTCTTTAATGGGGCAATTTTATCAAGGGCCTGTCTGACCATTGTATTATAGTTATGTGTGATTTCATGAACATTATTACTGGAGATGAAGCCTCCCATTGATGTGTCGTGTTGTAATAGTCTTCTTCTTGGCAGCTATCAAGGGCAGTCGAATCTCAAACGTAATTAAAGAGTGGTCAGAAAAAGAGTTATTGATGGGATGGACTAGTACATGATGAATATCAGCTCTATGAGTGATAATTAAGTCTAGTGTATGATTGTATATGTGTGTTGGTCTAGTTATATGCTGACTACAACCTACGGGGTCAAGGAGAGACAAGAAATTTTTACTGAAGGTGTCTGTCCGTATGTCCATATGTATGTTAAAGTCACCTAATATTACAACTTTGTCTAAATTAATAACTAAATCAGAGAGCAGTTCACCAAATTCGTCAAGAAACAATGCATATGATCCTGAGGGTCTGTACACTAAAAGAATGTATGTAGGTGATTCGGGTGCTATTTTAAGGACCATTGCTTCAAATGTGTGAAAGTCATTAATAGTTTTAATTCAATTCTCAGAGACTCACTGAAGATGGCTGCTAGGCCATCTCCACGCCCTAAGCAACAAGCTTTCTGTAAAAAAAGTATAGCCATTAGGTGAGGTTTCAACTAAAGGAATTGCTCTGATTAAGATGCGAACCTCACTGTTCATCCATGGTTTCTGTTCAGGAAAAGTAATTATTTCTTTTGTGAGTGTAATATCATCAACACATTCCCTGATGTAGCTAGTGACTGATTATGCATATTCCTGTATGTCAGTGTGTGGCTGCCTCTTTAAACACCTCCCAGTCAGTGCATTCAAAACAGTCCTGCAAGACTGATTCAGCTCCTTCAGGCCACACATTCACCATTCTGACCACTGGTTTCACACACCTGTGCAGCTGTCTGTATGCCAGGAGGAGAAACAGAGTGATGTGGTCTGAGTTTCCAAAGTGGGGAAGAGGTACGGCCTTGTAAGTATTCTGAATCTTAGTGTTGAGATTTGTGTGATTAAAGTCACTCGCGACGATGAAGGCTGCAATGTACAGTACCTCTAGTGCTTCTTTGCCATTAATGTCAGGGAGGATGTAGACAGTGGTCATAATAGCAGCAAATGATTACAAAGCAAAGGCAGGGACAATTCTACCCCCAGGAAAAGAGTCAAGAGCCTTTGTAAAGAAGGCTTAAAAAACAAAGTCAAGACTGAACTGGGACTTTTTGGAAGGTTTGTTTGACAGATCTCAGCACTGGACCCAGGAGAGGTGTCAGACACCAAGGACTCTACAGGCAGCAGCTTAGAAAGGCTACAACATTATCTCCTTCCCCCCTACTTAGCACAGGCCTCATAAAAATCAAGGTAGAGAGGGGGAGCATGAGGAAACTGTTGTTTGGATCAACTATAGAAGATACCTGCCCAACCTAAGTAACTACACAGAGGGCTGGGCTGCATTATATTGGGATATTAGTTACAGTAGGTATCTGGGGTGTAATAAGTTGCTAGTGGCCATTCTGTGGACCATATTGCTGTCCATGCTCTGCACTTACAAACAATAGTATGGAGAAAAATGATTATAAAAATGAATTGAATGCCTTAAATGATGTGTAAGTACCACATTTCCCAGGAACAAGACACTTCTAGTTAAATGTAAGTCCGTTGCCAAAGGTACACAGCTTTTATATAATGTCTGGCACACTTTTAAAAGCTTTGTACTTAAAAACAACAGTACATTCCATGTAGAAAAACCAATAATCAATTGAATGCCACAAATGAAAAACATTTCCGAGAAACTTTAATTTTTGGGTGAAGTAAGTCTTACACCAGTAATGCTGTTTTCCTGTTAAAAAGTATTACCATTGCACTCTTTCAGGAAAGCCAATGAAGCTACAAAGAAAACTTAAATTCCTTTTAAAAAAACGGATTGTAATAATGACTTGAATGCTGCAAATATCTGTCAAGTACACACGTTTAACAAAAAACTTTGATATTCGGCTGAATAGCGACTTTACTAACCCTCATCCTAGCTTGGCCCTCTGAATAAAGAAATCTGTACTACCAATTGGGATTTATGGGTGTTTATGGGTATATTTATAATCACTTATTATAATAATGAAGACAGTAGTGAGGTCTGCCAGCGTCAATTATGTCATTACAAGGGGCAGTATGACACCATGCGGCCACGGTGTGCTATTGCAGGCAGGAATGGACAAAATTCCAAAGTGATTGCTGTGAAGGAACTAAAAGGACTAAAAGTTGCTGTCAATTTACCCTTTGATGACAACATGGAATAATCTGACATGTTTCCAAAAACCTTGATAAACAAGGGATCTTCTACAAATGTATAAATATGATTTATTTAACCACAGATACAATATTTCGAATGCGTCTATACGATTCTGGCTCATTAAATTTTGCGAATTTACCACGTGATGCCACAGGACGGCACTTTAATACAAATTTCTTCTGAAATTTAGAGCTACGTTGACATGTACATCAGGCATTTTAAATCTTTATAAAACATCGAAACACAATTTAAATGATAACCCCGTCATTCACAATGAAGCGCAAGTCCTTGTAAATAGTATTGTACATACTTTAAATTTACTAATGTGCTTTACAGTGGACGAAGACGCACGTTGCACAGGACGTTGCCCAGTGGGTCTATGGGAAAAGAGGCAATGAGAGATTTCAATACGATATTTAAAACACTATGGGATATAGAAACGTACCGATTTTGGTCACTAAATGGTTTTATTCACCTTAAACCTCATATTTATTGATGGAACGTTAATTCCATCCAATTACTGAACACTTCCCTTATCTATTTATTTTCCTACGGCATGCTACCCCTCTTTAGTATCATGGATAAATATATTTTCTTTCAAAAACGTGGATTTTATAACCATTCCCAGACCTGGTGCAAGAAGGATTACTCAACATCTTCGAAACCTTTTATGTGTGGGTTAAGTACATTATATTAAGAAGATTGTAGTCGGTTTATTGATGATCAGAATGTTTTAGAAGCATATAAGATTATTCATGTTATCATAAAGAGACAGAACTCTAAGCTAAGTTGACAGCAATACTTTCCCGAGCAGATCTCTGGAACAGATTGTGCGTTCTACAGTATATTATCCGGCGTGCAATAGCACCCCGCTGGACGTTAGGTGTCACACTGTAATGAGATAATTTGCCTGCAGCTACTGGCTTTCTTGCTGAAAGAAATTGAAGGTAGTATGGATTAAATATGATTTAATTGTCATTAATAATTATTAATTATTATAATCTCTTCAATGCAAGAAACTCAGAAATATATAAGAAAAGTTACAAACAAAAGCATTAGATCCATATAGGAGGTACAAATTTGTATATTCATAAAGAAAAATCCTCAATAAAGGTCTGAGGTTTCCCATCATACAGGAAAAATATGGAGTATATGGAGTGTTTTAACTTAGCCACTTGGGTATCACAAGCCTATACAGGCCATACTTCCCTGATTAAAATCTTCATGTACAATTTTATAGAGATATGCTGTCTAGTACTATCTACTAGTAATGTCTCCCTAACTCCCTACCATTGGATGAATCATCATCAATTCAGTGCACAAATGTGGGATAAACATGTGTACATAAACATGTAAAATATATCATGTTATGCAGTAAATATCATATGAACATAATATCACAGTTCTAGTAAATTCCTAACCTCTTTGAGCATGTAGATCACTGAATTCTGATATATGGAATGCGCACAGAGATTCTTCTTTGGTGTCCTGTAAATATACATACAGTATATATATGTCTATATATCAGTATATATATACTGTAGTGTGTAGTCTATATATAGTATATATACAGTAAATATATAAGAGGATGTAAGTCAATCTTACATCATCACTTGTGACTTGTCAGACTAGGTGTAGAGTAACTCTATTATAAAAGTGTTCTGATTCAAAGAAATATGCCATTCCTTCACCCTGCTTCCACAAAGGGCTTGAGTAAGGTTTTTCTAACCCTCATCCTAGCTTGGCTTTATAAAAATGAGTTATTACTGTATGTATACACCATGAACACCTTCAGTCGTATGACCTCTTTTACAGGAGCGATTAGGAAAAGAGGGGGGCTGCTGTTATTGTGTTACATTGAAATTTTGTTTTAGCATTGGTGGCTACTGCCAATATTGATATGTAGCCATAGATAGAATCTAAAGTAAGTGTCACCTTTAAAATGCTTTTTTAGTCTTTTAAAATACAATGATAAAAGTAAATGATTCCCATTCTTTAAAACAGGTTGTAACATCAAACCTGATGGTCTGCAACATCCTCAACCTTGAACTGCGTGATCAAGACCTGTACATGCCTTCACAGAACAAAAAGGATGGTATCAAGATCTCTACCTGCAAAGACATGGGTCTGTCAAATAACAGCAAGTTTTCTAACCTTGAACTCATTACTCCAACCTTGCAACAGTTCCCCCTGGTGGGGAAAAGAAGGAGTGAAGATGTGTACACTGACACTAAAAGGATGATAGCTTTCCAGGTGGTAAAGTGTTTCTTCAACCCTGAGATAGGAAAAATGGATTTTAACAATAAGAGTACAGTGCCCTCAGATGGTGAGAAGAGACATTCAGGAGAGAGCAGGGTAGACCCAGCAGGTACACAAACCTAAGACAAGTTTGTAGAATAGTTAACAAATGGCAAAACAATTTAAAAAAAATGAAAAAAAATCATCTGGTAGTGTCACGGCCACCACTAATCAGACACAAGCCCCTGCTACTTCCCATAGATGCCGACACACATCCTAATTATCCAACCACATCCCTAGTCCTGCACCACACCTTCCGACCACCCACTACTTAAGGGCTCCTCACCTGCACCTCCTCGCTCAGTATTAAGTTTGTTCTTATAGAGTTCACCTTCCTTATAAACTCCTCATCTGAGAGAACTATCGTCTTGTGAAAACCCAGCCTCTCGATCTATGCATCATCCTGACCATGACTTTTGGCAATGCGACTTGGCTAAGTACACCCGGCATCCGCTCTCCATATAATTTCCTTGCTTAACATCTTTAGCTAAGCACCGCATAGGGTCCAATCCCCTTGCTGAACCTTCCGGCATGTTACAGGTAGTACACCATAGTTAACAGTCATAGAACTCACTATCAACATGATACAGCTAGCTATGTCTAGTGCACCATGGTAACTTTTGGTGAGTTTTGTACCACCTAAAATCAGAGCAACACCCTACAAAAAGTGCAATTGTTGATGCCTTTAAAAAGTACACAGTTGAATCGGATAGCATCATCCAAGTAACTGTCAATCCAGATAATACTCAGATTATTGAGTTTGTCTTTAAACAGACAGGACTCAAAAGCACCCTCTGAGACCAGACATGACATCAATGTAATTTGTCTCATGAGTGGAAAACAAGGATACAGTGACAATGATACTGCTTCTTGAAGCTGGGACACGGTAAGTGGTGTAGTCTGAGCTTTACTCTTATGTACCAGGACCTTACAGGAGGGACTGAATTGGTTTAGAGACATGTAAATCAAATCTGTTGTGGAAATCAGAATATTCTATCAGACCACCCCTTACAGAAACATCCTGACCATTTGTAATGTCAAAGTTTATATGGTAGCCATGTATGTTAAATTAAGCTTATTGGAATATAAGGAACAAGTTAAAGTTTATTCCATGCTGAAAAGAGAAGAAAAGCAACACAGTGCTTTGGCTGTGGAGCCTTCTTTGGGTGTGAGAACATTGAAATGTTTTTTTTTTCTTCTATTTTCAGCACTGAATAAACTTTTACTTGTTCCTTTGCAGCCTATGAATGCTAACACAGCTACCTACTTGAACTACTTATTGGAATATTGTCAGTCACTAACAGTATATAACAGTAACTTGTATTCTATTGTGTATTCAATCTATTGTGTATTCTATTGTGTATATTGCTTGTATAAATGTTTTGTTTCATATTCTCAATGAATTAATCAGAATTGATGTAAATATTGAATGTTAATGCTCAATATGGCTTAATGTAGACACCACTTAACAATCTCTTTTTGGGTTGAAGGACAAAAACATCTCTGGACATCATGATCTTCCAGAGGATGCATATGTAATGGTAAGGCGTACTGTCTCACACATGCAGACCTCAGAAGTTAACCAACACAGCTACAGTACTTTTAATTACTTGATGTGATGAAAACAACGGGTTTGCATTTTGAGCGGTTCGGTGGAGATGATTGCATTTCAATAAAGCAGCTCCCTGGTTGTGATTTTCTGTATGACGCGAATACAGAAAGATCACAACCATCAGATCTTTCAATTGTGATCTATGATAAGTTGACCCCAGAGTTTAGAGTTGAACTGATTTCTGGTATATTGCCTGCATCTCCAGCGAAGACCTCTTTGAAAGCTTCATTTGTCAAGAACGTTATAATGATTGTTACACATGTCAGTGAAACTTGAAAAATATTGTTACAGTTGTGAATATAGATTACAATT
The DNA here is from genome assembly GCF_055471065.1 of Atractosteus spatula. NCBI lineage: Eukaryota > Metazoa > Chordata > Actinopteri > Semionotiformes > Lepisosteidae > Atractosteus > Atractosteus spatula. The sequence continues at coordinate 39,204,861 of NC_142711.1, forward strand.
GCAATTCGTGAGAAGCTTGCTCCGAAACAAATTGCACCAGTTATTTTCATCACATCGAGTAATTAAAAGTACAGAGTGGGTTGGTACCTTTAAACTTTCTTGTAGACAGTCACGTGATTACCAAAAAGAACAAGGCGCTATATCTCGGTAATAAAAGCAGCACAAACGATACTTTCAACAGCACAAACCGGCACAAATGCAGCACTAACGAATGCAGTGGGTTTCAGTGATTGTGCTGTTTGCTGGGGGAGATGGGTGACATCCCGAACCTGGACAAGCAAACACGCCCTGTGTCATTACATTGCACACTATAAAAGTCACAATTTCAACTGGGAGAAATATGATGACTTAACAAAGGCACTCATATCTGTGTCTTCAGAGGTCAGGGTCTGTCCCACACTGTATTCTAAACCAAGGATTGACCAGGAATACACATATAAAAGGACTTTGACCTAATGTTTGCATGTAAGAGCACTGTAAATACAAAGACATGGATAATGACTGACTTTTAAGACCTTAGATATATATTCGGTTATTTTAAATAAAATAAAAATTGAAGATAAAAATATTTTCCAATATTTCCATGGCTCTGCATGTTCGAGATGGTAGATTTCCCAATGTTTTGCAGTTACATTATGAACTACCTGGGTCAACCGAGTACTTCTTCAGATTTTTCAAAAGGATACAGCTACTAAAAATTTAGATGTGCTAGTTAAAGCCTCTTTCTAAGAACATGCAGTTGCTGGCTAATGTTCGCCTTTTAAGGCTAGATCTGCAACTGTTTTGATTAAGGTATGATATTGATGACAATTTTTGTTTTCCTGCTCACATAAACGCACAGAGGTTACTGGTATTAAAAGCAAAATCAACCGCTGACCCCACCCGGGCAAACAGAATAACAAAATTTGCGAACTGTTACTCTCACACCAGTAACAGAGCGCTTGAACTCAACAGACGGGGTCACTAGAGATCAAAGTCATCGTGCATGGTCACATGATCACCCGAAAAAGAAGGTGCTATATTTTGGGAATGAAAGCAGGTGGTAAGTTACTTTCAATGGCACAAACTTGCACAAACGCAGCATTAACTAATGAGACCAGTCCAGTTTCCCTGCGACATTGTCGGGGGGCTGAGTGATGTCACTCCCCCAAAAAGAAGGCGCTATATCTTGGGAAAGAAAGAAGCTGGGAAGTTACTTTCAACTGCACAATCCGGCACAAACATAGCACTAACGAATGAGACTCGTTTGATTTCCCTAAAATGTTGTAGGGGGGATGAGTGACGTCACAACCCCGAAAAAACAAGGTATTATATCTCGGAAATGAAAGCAGCACAAACGCTACTTTCAACAGCACAAACTGGCACAAATGTAGCACTAACAAATGAGGTGGGTTTCATCGTTTGTACTTTCTGCAGGGGGCCAACTTCACTGAGCTGACAAAACAAGTTTTCTCCCATGCAAATATGTGGCTGGGCCCAAACAAGAGCAGCACAGACTATTTAAAGACAAATGTCAGCACAATGCTACTTCAGAGGAGGTAATGCCCTCTCCTCTGTCTCTCTGACCTCTCTGCAGGACACTGTCAGCACAGAGCAAGCAGCTGAAGAAGTCGGACCATGGAACCCAGCCAATCTCTTGTTTCCCAACAGGTAGTTTAAATCACCAAGAATACTTGGCCAGTTGATCTTTGAATATAGTGTAACGCATACGGCCGTCAGTGATGTGTAAGAGCCGGCTTACCAGAGCGGTGACGTCAACGGCCCTTCCATGTAATAGCAGGACTACAGCCAATGGGATGTAGAGAGATCTCTCTTTAGCTCAACAAGCTGAGTCCCTGTTGAGTGATGCTGAAGGCCTGGGTTCACGTCCCCCGCGGAGCTGACCTGTGAAGGTAGAAGGCAAGGGTGTCCACCTGAACCCCCGTTGCGTTACAATAATGTTTTTATTCACATGAGAATTCCCGAGAATTGAAATGTTATTACAAACTCATATTTTATAGATAGGTCATTGTATTTTAACTTTGTAATAAATGTATTTAAACAAGATTTCTTCAAGATAATACACACCATGAAAACTCCTTAATGGATTGAGAACAAGCTTAAAGGCTGTTTAACAGTTTATCTTGTAGATAATGTTTGGCACTGGCAGTGATAAGGAATCTGCGGTTCTGGCAAGGGTCAAAAGGCACCGCCAGAACATTTTGCACAATTCGTGTCTGGTTTCCTTATCATTTTGCAGGTTGAAAAAACTGTTTAAAACCTCATAGTTTCTTCATAAAATGAGCACAAAGCGAATGATTGGATGTTGTGGCTATAAAGTTTTTGATAAAAGTAAATTGCTGTTACAATGCATTTATTCTACAAATTTGTTTAAACTAATTTAGCCATTCGGTAAGCTAATAGGCAGGTATACAAGATGTGATTATCATGCACTTATGTTTGAGTTATGGAAGTAATTAGAAATTAGTTTAACGTTTATGTAGAGGCCACACTGGGTAAGGATGTGTTGTTTAGAGTAAACGTTGATTGGAAATATTACTTTTGCCATGCGGCTATACACTGAAGCAAGATGGCGAACTCAATTGTAAGAAACGTGGTGCATATATAAAGCAACAGGTGACACAGAGGGAGTTGATGATAATAGTGGAACTGCAAATGGACTTCAGTTAAATGTGCAAGAGTTAAAGGCATCGCACAATATGTTGTAAATCAGCACTAAAGCAGTAATGTTGGTTGTGTTAATTGAAACTGTGTAATTAGTTATTGAATTGTTTGAACAATGAAAATCTGGAAAAATGGTATATTGAAACTGTTAAAAAAAAGACAGGATTCATGGCAGGACTTTAAATAAGCCAGTCTAGAGTTTTCACTTTATCACCCCAGGGCAGTTTTGGCTTTGTGCTTTGGATTGTTTTAATGCCAAAACGGGAATTCTTGTCATTTCCTCCCCATATGAGATTACTTTGATACATCCCTTTTCTTCTTGAGAAGCTTCCCAGTCCCTGCTGAAAAGCAGAACTATAAACACAAAGCTGCCACTACCCTGCATGACTGCAGGAATAGTGTTAATGTTGGATTTGTAACCCTGTCTTTAAAGGTTTCAGTTTGGTCCTTTGATCCCACCACCTTTTGCCACATCTACAACAGCATATGGATATCCTTATCTTATCCACTTTAACAACCATTTTCAACAGCATGACCTGAGCTGTGATAGAGTGCTTTCAACCTATTAGTGGTTGAAGTTAAAGGTCTTTAAAATGGTTAAACAGCCTTCTCTTGCTTCTGTAGAGATATCTACAGAACACTTGTCATGGTTTAATGATAGCTTGAAACACGCTTACAGATATTTGCAGATATCTTGCAAATCACTTTTTTGACACACAGGTTCTTGGCCATTCAACTAAATAGATGGCTCCTTAAGGTAACTGTGCACTGAAGTGAAATTAGATTTTGAAGAGTAAAGTTTTTGATATTTCATCTTTCTATCTAGATTTGATTTCTCACAGCTAAACATGATAACATTGAGTGTTATAGGAATGTAAAAATTGTGCGACATTTATAATTTCTTCCAAATGGCTTACTGGGATGCCATGTGTTCAAATTAACACACAAGACAATAACTTTGCCCACAGGGTTTATTAACATACAGAAGCAATAACTTTATGCATTGTTTAATTTCAATGGAAAAGGCACTTGACCAAATGTAACCTAGAGACATCAGTGAATGGTATGGAATCTAACACCTGCTCCAATTACTAACCAGCACTCCAGATTATTGTAAAAAAAGGCACCTTTTAAAGCAGTTTTCCCCATTTCAAAAGAAGCTCAGGTAATTCAATTTTGCCGTGCAAAACTCTTCTATTATAGCCATTTTTTGTCAGCTTGGTGTTGGGTCGATTCATTAATCACCTGCCAAAAAGAAAACCCATTTGAAAAGGTACAGCAAGAACCAAGTAGCAGAAATAGAGGTTGAGGAGCTGGCACACAAGATATAGGTTGAGCTGTAATGGTCCTCAATTTACATATTGTATAACCAAAGTGAATCCAAGGAAGGGAAACTGCCATTTCTGCCAATCACTAATGCCCGTGGAGGAAAAAAATATGTCCGGGACATGTTTAATCTGTTGGCCAGGACTGGTCACTTCTTTACCAAACTAGAGTCTTGGCCAGATATTAAGGATACAACAGCAGTTATCCAGATACTGGATTATCTGACTATAATATTACAAAGAAGAAACCTAAATAAATGTTCATAAAAACCACTAAAAGTTAGTCTTGATACACAACGTTGGAATTGTCCAGCCAGGAAATATATAGTGTATAAAAGTCAACATTAGGGAGTTGTGCATCTTTCACATCATTCTTGATTCATTTGAAGTCATACCTAGAATTACACACCATTGCATGTGGTCTCAATGAGTTTAGAGAGGATTAAAGTTTTTATAGGATTGAGCCACAACCAGAACATTGCTTACCCTTGGAGAAAAAAAAACCGCACAATATACATTTATGCACAATTAGTTTAAATTTACAGCTATATCATGAATGGATTCTTAAACTATTTGCTCATTTTATCACTTATACATACATGGCCATCTTTGGTTTCAATGGTCTTTATCACAACCTTCTTGAAAAAGGAATCAGCCATGGACCTGGATTCAAGGCTGGTTTCTAAGAAAGAAATTAGAGAAGTTATAGTTATAGTTGGAAGGATTTACTTGCCACCATTGAAAGGCTTGTGCCTAAACATTTGGCACAACGGCACTAAAACCCTAAGATTTGTTAATCCAATGATAAGCATGCAGCATTACAAGCACAAACCATCAGTATTTATATTTCTTCACAAAACATTACTACCAAATAGGAGTTGTACCTTTTTTAAAATCGTAAAGCAGTCTAAACTACTAATACTGCCCTGTAGTGTTCATCACTATAATAATCTCAAATTTCAGATGGCTACTGCCACATTACATTAATATTGAAGTTGTATTGAAGAATATCGTTAATGCCTGAAACATGTTTATTTGCATTGGTGTAAGCATGCGAGGTGTAGTTAATGTACCCAGCGGGTTTCTCATTGATAGGATTTAACCATTTTGCTAGTTGAATGTGCACAACACATGGCTCCCTGCCAGATGCATTTCCTGCTAATGCTGGCAGTCCTGCTCTCAAGGTAGGCTGTCTAAATAACAGCATGTCAGCAACATCTACAACACTTATACAATTGCACTTGATATGACTTTCTGGGACTCTAAAACCAGAACAGCTTCAGTCCTGAATCATGGGGATTTAGTCTTATGAAAGATTAGTCTCTTTAGCCTTCTTGTTTTGCACAGAAGAACTTGGTTCCAAGACATTTTAAAAAGTCCCTTAACATCCATGACTTGCTATAAAGATCCATTTAACTATTCCAGTTGAGTGATCTAGAGGAACTTGCTTTAGAACAAATAAAAGCACTGGACACCAGCATGAAATTGGGAACTTGTCTATCTTGAGGTGCAGACAAGATGAAATTTGCCACATTTAATGACTAGTTTTATTTCAACTCTAATCATGAGAGGATTCAAACTTGAAGTAACCAGTTAACCTTCTCTCTGGCACAATGCCATAATGTGAACAAGACGTCACACACTAGATAACATTTAACTTTTGACCTTATACCACAGGGCTACATTCCACACAGGACAACTGCAGTTGTCCAAAGTGTGCCCTTTTACCTAGCAGTTTAGATTCTCTGGAGTTAATGACTAGATCTGCACTTACATGTAACTGCTAAACTGATGAGTTGATCTGATAGCTCTAGTAGCTGGAATATACTGATGTGACAGTATAGTTCCCATGCAGACTACAAAGTCAGTTTTACAAGTCCGTGTTTGAAGTATGATGTATTGCAGAGGCATTTGATATTTAAAGTGCCCATTATAAAAAGAAGTTTTGAAATAAGGCATCCAGCAAGCATTTCAAAATGCAACTAATAGAAGAAATGACAAACAAGAGCTGTGGCGGTGGCAATACAACACAGGTGGATTGCAGATAGAAAGCTCTTTTTGGCTACAACAGACATGCAGTAAGTTATTGAACCCAACTGCACTACTGCTGGCGAAGATCGCATACCTGTCTGAAACTCTGCAGGTTCTTCTTGGCTTCCTCTCGCTGAAGCATTTCATCTTGGATTCTGAAATAGTGGAAAAATCTTACGTCAGGGAAATAGGAGCATTTTTAAAACTTGCTGGTGCCTTCATTTGAAACGGAAAGATCAGAAGAATTCATGAGCAAATCGCAACCTGGGTTACTCCGGAGTTTGAGTCGCTTACTTTGGAAATGAATGGAACTATAAAACCCTAAAACTTTTATGGGCATTTGAATCACCAGGAGTTAACTGCAGTGAATGTTAATACAGTACTTGCCTGCAATAAACAGAAGTGAGCGACTATGAGCTACTCTGCTTTGAACCTTGTCATTTTTAAGTTCCAGGATTCAGTGTTGATTTAGTATGCAATTTACTCCAATGAATAATGAATCTTAACATTTTGGAAATAATGAAAACTGCTTAGTTTAAATTCCACTTAAATATCCCATATTATCTTCATAATAAAAAATGGATAGAATGATTAAATTTAATTCAATTTATTTGTATATATCGCCTTTCACAACAAGCTTGCCCCAAGGCGCTTAACAATGCAAGTGACCATACATGTTGTGAATACAAAACAGAAAAGACCAGAAGACAATGGAGGAGAGGAACCAAAATCTTCTTAGTAAGGAGAAAAAAAAAACTCTAGGGGTCCAAGGTCAACTGGCTGCCCAAAACCTTTGGGCATGTTAACATTATACAATAAAAAAATAAATAAATTAATGAGGGTAATAATTCATCCATCATATATTCTGTACAGTATGTCAGTACTCCACGCAGATCTCTGTAGACCAGCAAAATCCTCCTAAACTATATCCACGATGTCCCTCTTGGATCCATGGCAGTGATGCAGCATCCAACTCAGATGGTGCCCAGCCCGGGCGCCATCGGGACAGGTGGGGAGGAGAATTGGATAGTGTCTTGTTTCTTGTACACATATAGTGTAGAAAATAATAATCCAGGATGACGATGTGCCACTCGAACAAACTCTTTATTTTAACTCGTAACTTCGAACCCGTTAACTCCTACATTTACCATAGCCTGTTACCCTGAGCAACCTTTAATCCCGCTCTGCCCTCCACCAATCAACATACAGTTTCACTGCTGAAGCACACAAATATTACAGATAGTTTGATTAGAACAGATGTATCTACCTGGTGGGCCGACACAGAGACACACAATGGCATGTCCGTCGACAATCTGGGCATCAGAGTGCTGCTCTAGAGCCTAGTGGTTTTGATCACATAGATGGCCGGGGCAGAAGACACGCTGTAGGACACCCTGGATCGAATTGGACTGGAATACTGGCGGCTTGAGTAAGAAGTATGAGATGGTAGGTCTCTCTCCACCAAACATCCCTTTGTACTAAGAAGATTGCCTTTTAGTTACACTGGACATTTTATAATTCTCCTCGTTGTTTAATGCTATTTTCTTTTGGGACTTCAGTAAGTTTACCAAGCTGTTCAAACACACCCCGGGAATTGATTGACGCCCCGGGGAACCAGTTAAAGAGATGAAAGAGGAGACCAGAGGTTTGGACACTGCTCTTCGCTCTGAGAGACTTAACCCACTTAACCCACACATCGCCATCGAAGGTCTTTTCAATACTTTGGCTGTTTTAATACACTGTAATAAATTTAATAAAGCAGAATACCAAAGTTATGTAATATAATGATACTGTATGTCTTACATTTACACCAAAAACAATTATCCCACAGACAACAAGGCAAAAAGAGTGAAATTGACACTTTATTGCAAACCAGTAAGGTTGATCCACCGGTGAAGTGTTAACAAATTCCCACATTGCGAAAACATGCCCTTCGAGAACAATCTAGTATCAGTCACTAAAAGGCACTAATAAACCCCAGGAACATTGGCAAGGACGCTTATCTGGCAAAACCATGGTTATATACTATTAGCTGGGCGTCTGTAGAATAGATCTTAGTCACTTTTTGGAGAGGCACAAATTTTTGTTTGGTTGGGAGGGGAGTGAGACCACTCCCTGTCCATCACAGCACGGTCCCAGTCTGGGAACAGCAAGTGGTCTTATAAACCCCAGCAACATTTGCAAAGGCACTTACCTGAGAAAACCATGCTTATGTTCTATTAGCTGAGGGTCTGTAGAATAGATTTGAGTTACGTTTGGAGAGGCACAAATTTTTGTTTTGTCAGGAATTACACTTTTTCCTGTCTAGCAGTGCACAGTACTGTGTCAATTTGCAAAGACTAAGTGATATAAAAACACCAAAAAGATTGCAAGAAAGCAAAAAATGAATGAAGAACGGGAATTTCCTATTACCTGTGGGTCTCTTTATCACATTCCACCTAGTTTTGAGGATGTACAAATTGTTGTTGTGCTATAAATGTGACTTTATGTGGTCCAGGATTTTATTTCTGAGGCAGGTTTTAGGGAGCTTTTATTTTGAAAGGTGCTGCCAAGCTAGTGTCGCTAAATGTAGCTTCAAGCTACTGACATTGTTGCTCTGTGACTACTCAAGTGTGTTCTACGGCTTGTCGCTGTGTACTTCTCCAAAAAGTTTTGCTTTGGCAAACGTTGGCAGTAAAAAAAGGTTTAGGCGACTAATGTTAACCGACAGGTTTGTTGTTATCCCTTTTGGGAGCACTGCCGACTTTGTTGAGGCTGGCACTTTACCTGTAGGCGGAGAGGACAGCAATGCAAATCATAGGGATAACGAAGTGCCCATCTTGGAATACAATAGGGAGCCCAACAGATACGGTAAGACTGTTTAAGATTTATTATTTTTATTCGTAGTAATAATTGTAGTGGTAATTCTACGTAGTAGTATAAGCATAACGTGGCACTGTTGTGAAATGCACTTCTGCTTCCCATAAATAAATCAATTAAACCTATTAAAGAAAAACGAAAGTCAAAGTGCAATAATAAAGCGGTCGAAATTTCTACTTTTCAGTTTTGAGTTCACTACTAGATCGAACGGTGCACTACGTTTTACAGTAATTTAGTACATACACCTATTACAAATTAGGGTAATAACCCGGTCGGGGTAAGCACTCTTGATAAATCTCTTCTCCTGAAGATTGTTTTAAACCATTTTTTGGTTTTTTGGAGATGAATTATTTTTACTATTTATTGTCACTATCACAAGATGCATATATACATTGTAGTAAGTTTGAAAAAATGTGCATTTCTACATTTCCTACCGGAACGACTTGAGTTTCTGAAAGCAGCGGTACAGTACGTGCTACAATGCTAGTCCGGAGATTTAATGCCTGTACCTTTCTTCTGGTAATGTCTCTGATAGGAATTTCAATTCAATGCAAATTGTGACAACGAAGGATTGCGTTTTTTAGTAGGTAGACTGTAAAAGTCTCAATCAGGGAGTGGGGAATTGAAAATGAATGCTAGTCATGTGTGGATTACCCTTCGTCTTTGACCTTACGCAGTGTTTTCTCGGTTTACCTCACCCTAACATACAGTACACCCCGAACTTTGTAAAATCACTTTCGGGTTTACTGTCATAAATATTATAAAGTGTGTCGTTTAATTAAAAAATTCGTTGATGTAAACATATTGCAGAAACCATCCCGTTATCTTCTAATAGTGTAACTGATCTATAGTTTTGTTGACTGCCTATAGGAATTTCACAATTTCCCTGTATTTCTACTCGTTTGAACGAGTTCAAATGGGTAATTGAATACAACAGCTGTATGCGAAATAAAATGTCACAGTACCCTGCGCTCAGATGCACTGTCCTTTGGAAATTCAGATATTTATGCAACCTCTCTGGCTTCATTTTGTTTTACACGTACTTTCAAATACAAGGAAGCAGTTTATTTTTAAGCAGTTGTATTATGTAGCTGGGTATATACACAAGCATGGATTCTTTTTCACATAGACACTACTGAGTACAATTTGCTTATGTTCTGCAATTGTCATAGAATGATGTGTGATTTGCTCAGCATCCAGATGCAGCCATTGAAAATGTACGGCACAACTCCGTACCGCGCGAAATTATCTGCAGTTCACCGCGTTGTACCGCAGTACGTGATTGCCTGGCCAAAATGACCGACAGGGGCACTCGTGGTGCATTGGTTGTTAGTTAAACGATTTAATCATTTAATCTCTTTACTGTGCATGTTTTAATCCGTTTAATATTGAATATGAATATGGCATTTTACAACTAAAGGTAAATTTTAGTAGCTGAGCATAAAAAGAAGAGGAGCATAACGCGTCTGAAGGTCATAAATGATATTGATTTAGGAACATAAACATATTATGTAAACTTTATATGGCTGATATTGGTAGTATAAAAAATACACACCAGCATTCCACTTTCTTCCTAAACATTTTAAGCATCAAAGTCTTTCATTTAGTTACGTAATTTGGTATTTTGAAAAGTGCTCCTTCTGACTATTATAAGTTTATATACTTCATAAAAAGTTATAATGTTTTAACCCTTTCTCTGAATATTTGCACTCGTTATTGCAGTAAAAAAACATACTTTTTAGAATTTGATTAATAGGGAATATAATACGGAATCGCGTATCTAAGGAAATTAATAACGATGTAATTATATTCATATAGCTCAAATTATCACATTAGTACACTTTGTAAACATTTGCATAAATTTGACTCATTCACCCATGATTACGTGATTGCCTACCCTTTTTAGCTACAGATTAAGTTATTAAGCAGTGTGTTGGTATAATGGCTTAGGCATGTGCCTTGCATGCGTTCGAACCAAGCTGTTGCTATGAGTTTTCTTTTAACAAATAGACATTTCTTTGAAAAACTAAAATAGCAAATATTATGGACCCTACATTGATATTTTTTATATTTCTAAATATCACAACATATTCGAAGCAAAGCGAGCCCTGCATTACAAACTCCAAGCGTTTCATTTTGCCTATTGCTACAATATCAACAGCAATGAAGTTAAAAGGAACATGTCAAAATGTTTCCAAAATAACCACAAGTGAATGAGTTGAGGGGTTTGATAATAATAGAGAAATCATAACAATGACCCAGTGTTGCTAATCATGCATACCCAACTGAAAGAAGGAAATTTTAGTGATCCAGTGATCCTCCCCAGGCTCCGAACACAGACTACTGCCACTTTTCCACTCCCCAATCATCGTGCTTATAGTCGTGATATTTTTGTGCTGGATCATCATGGATGCTATCATGGATGTGCTGTGCTAAGTCCGTGATATGTTCAGAATTGTCTGGAATATGAGTACTACATACAGCTGCTTATCACCCTAATAGAGGATGGCCTAAAACTGTGATTATAGCAGAAAGCATAGGGTTAGTTCCATTCTAATACATCTGAGTCACACTCAGACTAAAAGCAGAACTATTTACCCATGCCAATAAACCTAAATAATCACCTCTATAAAAGGGGATTACTCCTATGAGCATCTTGTCTAGCAATACAAACCGAACATGAGCTTTGATTATTATTTGTGGCTGATATGACAACACCAAGAAGGTATTGATTCCATTTTCCCCATGAGAGTAACTCTCTTTATGCTTAACAGGCATTCTGTCAGCGCCCCCCCTCAGGAAGCCTGACAGACACAGAAACAGTAACAACATAATTATTTCTGTTCACGCAGTCTCTGGTGCAGTGGCTCGGTGGCAGTGTGACGCGTAGATCCAGCGATCTCATCCTGTCACTCGTATGGCAGAGTTGGTAGTCAGTTGCACTTGATATGGTCCCTCCTCAGCGGGGTTGCAACATATGGCAGGGTATCTTCTTTACCAACACCCACTCGCCAGATACCAGGTCATGTCTTCCCTCTACTGGAGGTCCCCAAGCATCCAGCACCTATTCACCAGCCCCAATTAACAACCTACAATACAACAATAGAGAATTAGATAGCAAATTCAACTGTCCATAAGCCAAATTTGGCCCTCCAGGAAGTTTCGTTGGTTGGCCCGTGATGATATCAAACAGGTTCAGTTACACAGTTCTGTTTGATCCAGCCCAAAGGCTACACAGGACCGCAGGCAGAGCATCTACCCACGGTGTTCCTTCAGTCTGATGTTTTGTTGATCCTTCAGAGTTCTGTTCCTCCGTTCCACTGTTCCTGTAGACTGAGGGTTATGGGGGCAATCCCATCTCACCCTAAACAACACAGCCACAGCCTGACACACCTTCCCTGTGAAGTGTGTCCCTTTTTCATAATACAAGTGGCAGGGCAGTCCCCACTGAGGGCTTCAAGTGTTTGGCAATCACAGAGGCAGTGGCCTCAACCCACTGGGAAAAAAGATCCACCATCATTATAAGAGCCCAGGTTTTCCTTTACATAACAGTAAGCTACAATAGCCAATTTGCCAGTACATGCAAGGTTCCTCTGGAGCAGGCCTTTAGAGCTGTAGCACCTGTACCTTTGACAAGCATCACATCGAGATACAACATTGGTGGCTACTACTCAAACCCGGTCCCCACTCCCACCCAGTTTTGGGAAAACCGGCACACCATTTGACTCACACCTGGGAGTCCGACAGAATGCATTTGTCGGGCTACAAAGGCATTAGTCTGTGAGGGCATGCAGGGCATCCGGTGTGCTGGCAGTACCACACCTCATCATCATGCAGCAGCTCCACTTTCTTTTCTAACCATGTCCATTTCTCTGTTTTAGAGGGCCCAGCCTGAATGTCCTGTAGCTGTCCCCTTTTCACCAACAGAGGTTTCACTGGGGTCTCAGACTCCTGCTCTCCCAGGGCTGCTCGTCTGGCAGTTGCATCTGCAAAATTGTTCCCCCGAGTTACTGGAAACATTTATTTATTATGTCACTTATACTTTACCACAACTACTTCAGTCGGCAGCTGCAAAGCTTCTAACAATTCAGAGACAAACCCAGCATTCTTAACTGGAGTCCCTGCCATGGTGAAGAAATTCCTATTCCTCCACAGCCATCCAAAATTGTGGCACACACCACATGTGTAGATAGAATCTGTATAAATTGCTACAGTTTTCCATTTAGCATATTTACAAGTTTCAATTAAATCTTTTTATTCTGTCTGCTGGTTCTACACCAGATTATTCACAGTTTATACAGCCAGGCAGGTAGCCTGCTCAACACATAAACACAGCCCCTTGGCCACCGCATCAAGGGGTCCTGAATAATCACCCACCAGACAATGCCTACCTCCATGTTCCTGCGCCAGCACAGCAGCTCACAACCCATTTCTTTCACTTACATACAGATTACATACAGATGATCCGTCTGAGGGAATACAGCACAGGGCCAGTGCCTGCAAGAAAGCTTGGTTCAAATAATTAAAAATGGTTTCTGCTGGAGGGGCAATTTTGTCTTTAGACTGCACTACCCTCCTTAAGCCAGTTCGTCACCAGGTGAACTTGTTCTGAGAAGGAATTCACCCTGGCTTTATTATGTAGCTGGTTATATACCTTTTTTCCCGTCAGAAGATCTAATACTTGGAGTAGCCCAGCCTTATGGATTCCCTCACCAGGTAAAACAATCACAATACCCTAGAGCTTTATTGAGGTAGTTCACATAAATGCTGTCTCATACAGTAATTCCTTAAAAATGCTGCAGCGCATCCCAGCCCAATAGGTCTGGTGTGTCCCCCACCCACATCTGTAGTTGAAACTGTACATCTTTTCCCAAGCTTATTGTGACAGCTTGTATCTCCTTTAAACACAACCCTTGCCCCCCCTACTCCTGTAGTCTCCTGCCACCCTTTAGAAAACTTTATATCACATCTTTTTGCTGGTTTGGTCAATAAGCAGGACAACTGTGCTCCTATGTCCTCCAATAGGGGAACCTGGACACCATTTACTGTACACTGTAAGATTATTTGTCTTTTATTAAATCCTGAGATAAATTTAGGGAGGCAACAAAGGGGTTTCTTATCTTTTAAATCTATTATTCCACACAAGGCTCTTGTTTCAGCTTCTTACATGTTCTTTAACTGTGAAATCAATTCTATTTCTTACAATTTTCCCAAAAATCCCCTGTTTATTTTACAGTAACTGCACACCAGCTTATTAGTAGTTTTATCTTGGGGCTTTGTCCCCTTTTTCCCAAAGGGCTAGTTAACACACCACCCATCTGGATATGCCCAATCAGGATATTTATCCCAGTCCTCATTATTTTCTTGAAGGGGTGTTGTACTGATTTAATACATCTTGATAGTAATATTAATATGAAGTCGTGTAACTAAGCAGCTAAAATATTTTGAAAACATTTTGGACATTTTGAAAACAGTTTGACATTCTTTTTGACAACTTGTATTGTTCTTATAGTGGTAATGGAGAACATAATGTACAGTTTTAAAGTTGTTAAGTGCGCGTTGGTGTAATGGCTTAGGTGTGTGCCTTGTATGCTGGAGGTTGGGGGTTTGAACCCAGCTGTTACCATGAGTTTTCTTTTAACAAATAAACATTTCTTTGAAAAACTAAAATAGTAAATATTAACAACACTATATTGAAAGTTAAGTGATTTAAGTGATTAACCTTTTCCATGAATACTTGCACTCGTTATCACAGTAAAAGAAACATATACTTTTTAGAATTTGATTAATAAGGAATCTAATATGGAATTGCGTATCTAAAGAAATTAATAAAGATATTAATTTAAGGATCTAAATATATGTATTTATATAGCTGGTAGTATTACTGTAATACACTTTCTTTGTAAACAAGTTTTATTTTTAATTTGACTCATTCACACCTGATGAAGTATTATGTACACTATATTAACATGTTTTTTTTGTATATATATTATAACATATTCACACGAGAAGAAGGCTCCACGGACGAAACATTGTGTTTTCTTTCTTCTCTTTTCAGCATGGAATAAACCTATTACTTGTTCCATAACATATTCAGTGTTAAGTTATATTAATAATGAAATAAAAATGTGAATTAGCAAACGTGAATACTGTCAACTGTTCAACCAGTTTAATTCAAGACACTTTATTCAGTGGGGCAATTTAATAGACGCCTCAGGCCTTAAAACAAAATCGTATATATTGTAATTAGAATAACAAAGCGGATTTAAAATACCACTGAAACTATAATAATGTGTCTGGTTATTATTAACAGTATTAATTTAATAATAATAATTTCAAGCTTCTTGTGTCTTTTTAAGAGTCATTATTTTCTTCAGTTTTCATAAGCTTTGTTTATTAAAATATCTATGAGACACGATGTTTCAGATGTCAATAAATTTGTGAACAAATGACACAGAGCCTGCAACCTGCTGTGATTCAGACACAGAATGGTTAAAAATGGGAACAGGTGAGACAAGCAGAGGGAAGGGCAATTACGTTCTCTGCAAGCTAGTCAAAGAAATAAGTAGGCGTCTCAAAGCTCAAAGCCCAGCAGCAACAATAATTAATACAGTGTGTATTCTCCTGTCACGGTATAAAATAGAACAAAGCAGAGTACATAACGTGGTTATGTATCAGGAATGTTTGCAAATGTTGCGATAATTGTACAGTTTATGCTTTTGGAAAAACATTCGTTTTCGAGCAGGTAATTGCTCACTTCTGCTGCCGTAGAGTGTTTTGGAATCTGCATGCTCTCTCCGCATAGTTATTGACAATGAAAATGTCTCTGGAATAATCATACTATATAAATGATAAAGCAGACGCTATGGAGATCAAAAATTCGCAACGGAAAGCAAGTGGTTTGACATGTACAGTAAATGTGACACCTGTGGCGTGTTGAGTGCATATCCTACAGTGTGAGCTCATTTGCAAGGCTATTAAAAAAGGTTGATTGAGTTCTGGGTGTAGCGATTTTCAACTGTTTCCTGCCAGTCTTGGGCGAAGGGAACCTGTCTTTCATTGGAAGGTTCGCCTATTCTACTCGGTCATGAGAATATAAGGGGGAAAGAAAAGTGCCCGCGGTCATTTTTTTCACTGACAGACAAAGTTGTGTTGTGTTAACACAAACTGCTTAACAGAGCCGCTTGTAAGAGCAAGGTGACTTTCTGCTATCTTAATCATTTTTTACAGCTTTTAAAGTAACGCAGTGTTTGAGTTAGGCAGGAACACATCATTGTATCTTATTTTTTATTTCATTTCTAAAAATAAATATAAGGCAATCAGTAATCAAATGTCCTGTTTTTCTTAAAACTTGGTTTTCCATACTGTAGTTTTAAAACTTGAACAGAGACGCATGCATACAGTGCGATGTCGTATAGTTTTAAAGCCACTACAGTATAGTTTGTGGGAAATACATTTATTTGTACTGCATCAAAGCTTAACTCATTCAGAGCGCCCGACATTACAAACTCCAAGTTAAAAGGAACATGTCAAAATATTTCCAAAATAATCACAAGTATTTCAAGTGATAATAATAGAGAAATCATAACAGTAAGCATGCAATCCAACTGAAAGAAGGACACTTAAATCAACATGAAAAGACTGTATATAAATCAGTTAAAACACTTTTTATGCACGTTGAGGCCTTGTGTAAGCTGTAAGTTCTTTTTACTTCTTAAATATTTGAAACACTTTAATTTTGTAAATGCAACACGCATTCCGTACAGAAATAAAATGTCCACCTGTAATATTTTAGCTGCTTAGTTATAAGATTCTATATTCATATAACTATCAAGTGATGTTAAATCACTACAACATTTATCTTTTTACAATAACAGCAAGTGGTGTTCTTTCTACATACTCTTAGAAAAGGATAAAACGTTATAACTTTTTATAAAGTACACAATAAAAGCTTAATAATGTTAGAAAAAGCATGTTAAAACCAGAATCCACTAAGTTACCAAGTTAAAGATTTTGATTAATAAAATATTTATAAATAATTAAATTATGATGAAGGTGGAAGGCTATGTACTTTTGTCCAACTGAGCAATCTGCTTTTTTTAAATATACCAACTTTTTAATGTTTAATGTTTAACATGCTGTAATACAGTTTAAAATTATTAAAAGTCTAAACGGTATACAACTTAAATTCTTAATTGAAAAAAGATTGTCCCTCAGCAGTGACCGGGATTTGAAACCGGGCATTTTCTGGCGATAGCTCAAATGCTGTATATGAGACGTTAAGGTTTATTAGCTCCACCTGGTGGTTTTACAAGGTACTTCCAGATACTATTATCCCATTTAAAAAAAACATGAGGTATATTGTGCTATGACTACTTCGTTTTAATGCAACATACCTCGCTCATTTTGAATGGCTGGATCTGTTTAATTAATGGTTAAGAAGGTACATATTTACTATGTAAAATTGTGAAGATTAAATAATTTGACCTTTATTAAATTGTCTCTTGTTTGAAATCTTTTTTTTTACCTTTCCTATGTTCTAATATACGTTTAACACATTAAGAAATCTCATGCAGACCTAGAAAGAACATGCCAGTTCAATTTCAAAAGGTGTCTGGAATTGAACCCAAACCCTTAGAGCTATAAGACACATTTAAGAATAACTTTCAAAATGTAATATACAGTATATTCAAAGATCTTTTCTTTTCAACAGAAAAGGAAAGGGTGAGTTTTTGTCTAGATAAAAGTTTATTAATAAATTCGACATTCAATTTTATAAATTAGTTTTAATAAGGTTTTTATTCAATATGTGTTTTCAAATTTTTGTTGTCATTTAAAGACAGAAACAGAGAATTCACTATTTTTAAATCATAACAGCAAGGACATTTTCTCTAAAGCTCCTTTTAAATATAGCCTTATACATGAAAACACATACAAGTAAAGGAATATTGGTCAATTATACTTAATTTATTGTAAGGTTTTCTAATTATGCCTGTAGATCACAATGGAAAGAATGAGAAAATATTCAGGCACTGGAAGCACTTATAATTTTCAAAAGACAAATACAATCCATGACTCTTCTCCCAAAAAGGCTTCCTTATAAAAAGAACAAAAAACCACAAAGTGCACATGGATGTTAATCCCAGTTCAGCTGCTATTTTTCTCTACAGACACACTTAAAGCCTGGAACAGCAGAGACTTCAGCTCAGTGTGCAGCTCTGCTCGATGTCATCAACTGTAACACACTTTAATTGCATGGGGCAGTGTTCAGTATTAAGCCACATTCAAGAGGTTATATTTTTTGGAAAGTGATTTCTGTGTGCGAGTGGTGCTGTCCTGTAGCTGGTCGGTGTCAGTGTGAGAAGTTCTGTCTTGTAACTGGCTGTTGTCTGTGTGTGTGAGCGGTGCTGTCCTGTAGTTGCCCATTATCTGTGCGTGACTGGCACTGTCATGGCAGGCCGGTTACCTGTGTTTGAGTGGTGCTGTCATGTAGCTGGCGATTGTCTGTGTGTGAGCTATGATGTCCAGTAGCTGGCTATTGTCTGTGTGTGACTGACAATGTGCTGTAGCTGGCCAGGTGTCTGTGTTTGAGTGGCGCTATCCTGCAGCTGTCAGATGTCTGTGGGTCAGCATTGGTGTCCTGTTCCTGGTCTGGTGTTCAATTACAGTAATTATACAGTAAGGAGAGAGCACTGGTCATTCCCACAGTTGTTTTCTATGTAACTCCAATGAATGTTCAAAAAGCAAAAGGTCTAAAAAACAAAAGGAAAATTTTCAAAATCTGACTTACAACTCCATTCATTTTCTAATCCACTTATCCAGTAATGTGTTGCAAAGTGGAGCCGGTGCCTAATGTGTCTACCTGTAAGTCTTTGGATTGTGGGATGAAACTGGAGCACCTGGTAGAAACCCATGCAAAAATGGAGAGAACATACAAACTCCATGCAGAAAGTGCCCCAGCAACTGAACCCAGGACCCCAGTATTGCAAAGCACCAATACTAACCACTGCCCAGAAAGATATCTGTTTATCACAAATGGAATTAAACAGGCCAAAAAATACCCTCAGGTTTTATTAAGTTTCATCAAAGGTTTGAGGTCATCGCCATCAACAGTCTTACCTACAGTGCCTTGTAAAATTATTCATACCTTTGTACGGTTTTCACATTTCCTTGCTTTGAAGATTGGTCATACATACTCACTTTTAAGTAGTAACTGATATTTGTTATATGCACAAGCTATACCACACATTCAAAGCAAAAATCAAAAAGAAACAAGAAACATACCTTTGAGAAATTTTCAGCTTTGAGCTCAAACACCTTAGAAGTCATAAGATAATACGAAATACACTGTCGAAAAATAGCAAAGAAGCCATAAGTCAAGCTTTGCAGTATTTGTAGATAAATATTATAAATTATAATTATATTACTTAGTTACTATATAATTATAGTAACTAATTAAGAGCTACTGGTTAGATATATCATAATTTAAAACAATGCTTCGACACCATATGCGCCTGAGCTACCAAGTGACTCTTTCTGAAACAGATAAAGGTTACTTCAGGCTGGGCCTTAGGGACAAAGGTCCTCCTACTTTTGTATTCCATGACACAGATAATTGAGATGAAGATGAATAATTGTTACAAATGGGGGGTTACAAAAATGTCAAAATCAGAGGTTGACCAAGCAGTTTAGTCAATAAGTAAAATAAATATTCATAACCCCCAACTTGTAAGTGATTTCTCCAGAATATACTGTACCTGAGTGGTTTGTATAATTAGGAGCGTGTGAATTCTTTGTTCTCTGGCACAGCTTTGAGGAAAAGAGTAATAATCCAGGCACACAAGTTTTTATTACAATGACAATACTCAAACTACACTACACACAACAAAACATACAACACACAAGTTACTCTATGAACAGTATTTATAAACAAGGCATTTCAGAAGCCTAACATTATAATCACCCAGAACCCCCCCTCCCCCAAACTTTTACTAAGTATGAAACTCTTAAATAATGCCTATAAAGGCCATATAACAGATGAGCTGCCTTCTAAATAAAAGCAGTACAACCAGCAGTTAAATCTCTCTCTCTGCAATCCTCGATGCCACTAAATAAATGGGAGCCTATCTCTCTATTCTATAAATGCACCATAAGCAGGAAAGACGTCTTTAACTGAGGTATCTTTTACCCAGGAAACTCAAGCTCCCTAAAAACACAGAACAGCAATTGTCCTCTATCAAGGTTCAAATACTTAGCTCCAGTCAGGGTTTGTTTAGATGATCATGAAGAATGCCTCTCACCTGGTGCAAGCTTCAAGTTTCAACTTCTTCCTCTTCTTTCTCTTTTTGCTCTTGTTATCTCTCTGTGGTCTTACTGTATATGGTGTGTGTCTGTACTGCTCATTGACAATCATTAACTCATGATTAATTACCTAGGTATACCCAGGTAAACTTAGCAGCCTGAAGCTAGTGACATTAAGTGATGGGAATGATCAGGAGGTGTATGTAAATACCCCAATTTTTATCAAAATAAAAGCCCTTCAGCTACCACAGTAGCGTATAAGGAGTACTGCAACATTAAGCGAAGTGACAAGCAGCTAAAACACCTGCTTTGTTATTTCTTCATGGTTACTTGAACATTCTGCCAAATTATTTTAGGGTACTTTTTTGAATTGTAAATCACCTCCACTGATCCCCAAGTTTGACAAATCTAAGATAATAAGAAGTTTTTATTAATTTTGCAGCTCTTTTTGTGAAATCAGAACACCTTGGCAATCTTTGTAGCCAAATGTATTCATGGTCTGAACGGAGAGATAACGATGTTCCAAAATTTTGGATGATAAATATTTCGCGAGAAATTCTCTAATATTAGTTTCTGTGTAAATTTTGCCTGGTTTGGCAAGTATTTTGGAAATCTGAATAGCTCTAGATTCCAGAAGGGTCTTGAAAGTCTATTGTTGCAGGTAATGCTGTCTGTTTCTTTGTCATTGATTGCAAGCTATTCAAAGACTCTTTCAGTGCTGCTGTACTATCCAGTAGAGTTGATGTGTAAGTGTTCAGTGGCTCCAGGTTTTTTTGTGTTTCATTAATAATTGGGATTCTCAACTGTGAGTACAGGGTTTGACCACCATATGTCTCTGTCTGATGCCTCTTTTATTTCTAAAAAAACACGGTTTCACCTACACTATGTGTTGGCGGTGTTGTGATGCTTTGGTCATTTGCTTTAATTCTAAATTTCTGTCCAATGCAGGAAAGTACCACCCAATAATGTCCACCTCTGCTTATTGACTTTCCTTCATATAGTTTATTTGATGGTATATTGCATTTTATCAACACTTCCAATTCCAATTGCAGTTCTCTGCCAGTGGAAATCCCGAGTGTTCATCACACCTGTGGAATGAGCTCTGGGAATCTGAATCACAATAGTTTCTGGACAAGAGATAAATTGTTGCTTCCGGACCACTGTTTGCTTACACTTTTCTGTGTGACTGTGTTCTCTGTCAAAAACTCATCTATTACTGCTACCAAAAAAGGACTGATTACACGTGTTTTGGTATGCAAGAAACTACAGTTCTGGCAGAAGTCTACATGGGAAGTAATAAAGGTGCTGTTTACTTGGCTACAAACTAGCCAGGACATAAGGAGAATTATTAAATCAGCTGGGTCATTTCCTCTCTTGAAATCTAGTGCAGGTATTGCTTTGCATATCTTATCGGATCTGCGCCTGTGGCTAGAAGGTTGTTGGTTCATATCCCATGGCTGGCACAGGAATCCTACTCCATTGGACTCCTGAGCAAGATCCTTAACCCCAACTGTTCCAGGGGTGCTGTATAAATAGCTGACCCTGCGCTCTAACCCCAAGCTTCTCTCCCCGTCTGTCATGGAGAGCAAGGTGGGGTATGCGAAAAGACAAATTCCTAATACAAGAAATTGTATATGGCGAATAAAGTGATCTTATCTAACACTGACTCTACCTGGGACATTGAAAAGTAGCTGCCAGGATTATTAATGGCCATTTTGACCAAATTTAGTAAACAGAGGCATAATCTGAAAACCTTCAGAATAGAATTCCAGATTAATTTTGGTCTGTATTGCATTTATATTACTGACACACTACATGACAGAATTAAACCAGCATTTGTTTAGGGTGTTCTCAAATCTACATGTTTTATTGACCCAATCAAGATTGCCAATTTGACAATTTGACAAAGAGTTCCTAACTTTCCACACATTCAGGGATTCTGATTTTTTCATTATTAAGAAAGAGTTGTTTAATATTTTTTAAATTAGCCTCAGAAATTGATGTAGTCCTGTCAATATACTTTCCATTTTTTGGTATTGCAGTAATCTGCCCGCATGTCAGTCCATATTGGGATCAAAAACAGGAAATTTAATTTTTTTTCCCGACAGTTTTGAACCAAAATAGGCATTGGGCCCTTTGTTCTCCAGCCCCAAAAATGAGATAATCCAGCGCTGTTTGAGCACCGATGCTGACATGTGATACATCAACTTCACATTTTATTTTTGGTTACAGCTGACTTATTATCTATAACACTTTTGCTTAACATCACATTTTTCTGAGCAACACAGATACCCTGCAGATTCAATATTTATGTCATTCTGTGTAAGACCAAAGTTAAACCACTCATTGCAAACATCGCATGCTTTTTCTTTGTTGGGTGATTTACAGATGTAGTACAGTTTCTGCCTTTACGGAACATTGCCAGTCATCCACTTTGTGTCAAAGATTTTTTTTTATCGTATGGTTTGTGTCACAGCTGTGGTTTTGATCCCAGTACTATGATCTTCAGTGTCAGCAATAGTTTGGTTGAGATCACAGTTGTTGTTTACTTTTCCCATCACTGCACAGTCCCATGCTGGGAACAAGAAGTGTGCCTATAAACCCCAGCAACATTGGCAAAGACGCCTGTCTGACAAAACCATAGTTATGTACTATAAGCTGTGGATCTGTAGAATAGAACTGAGCTACTATTGGAGAGGCATGAATTTTTGCTTGGTCAGGAATGAAACTTTTTTATGTCCAGCAGTGCATGGCACTGTGTCAATTTACAGATAGGAAGTGATATAAAACACCAAAAAGATTTCAAGAAAGCAAAAAATGAATGAAGAATGGCAAATTCCTATTACCTGTGGGTCTCTTTATCACATTCCACCCAGTTCTGAGGATGTTGTGCTGTAAATGTTTTGAAAAAATGTGTGTAAATGTTTTTTTTTTCTTGAGGCAGGTTTTAGGGACATTTATTTTGAAAGGTGCAGCCAAGTTAGCGTTGCTTAATGTCGCTAGCTTCACACTGCTGGTAGATTTTACAGTTGTTTTTGGTCAGAGGACCTTGCAACATCTCAGCAAACATCCTCGCTGCTTTGAAGCTAGAAGTGTTTACTCTGCCAGAGACACTTCCCAGTCACCTAAAGCTGTAACAATAGCCTTACTATTTTGCTTAGCCTGAGCCTGGACGCATAATTAGAAATAATGCAAAATGGATCTCATTTTAATATGTACTAATACTCTCCCAAGCCCTTGACAAACTTGAGAGGCTTCTCCACTAGAACATGACCCACACTCAAATCATCTTATTCTTCACTTGTCCAAATAATTGTACTAGCTGAGCTAATGAGAAGTCCCAAGGCAATATAAAATTGATCAGAAAACATATAATGAAAATGTTTACAATTTAAAAGAGAACAAGAATTGTCTTAAAGGACATGTGAGCAGTCATTCCAGTCATTCGCTATAAGTGTTGCCTATGGTACATAAAAGGTTATTTTCACCAAAACATGATATGTCCACGAGCCATGTCTCAGCTATCTGCTTCATAGCGATAGCAATACCTAACAGCATCCAGATAGCAAAAAAGAAAGAACTGCCACTCTTCAACTCTTAAGTATGCAATGGTAGCTAGGAAACAACCCCAATGAGATTAAAAAGAAGCAATGCTCAATCAAATAGGGCAAAAATAATTAGGATTTCAATCCATTTTTGCAACATATGAGGTTCTACACCACTAAGCAGCATCAACCCTTTCCATTCAGCTCAAGAGGGAAAAAACTCTCTGCACCTGGTTTCCAGGAATCCCTCTGAGAATAATCAGATGGCGCCTGTCAAGCAGCACAACATGACGGTAACCCTAACATCAGTTTCTCTTTCGAGCTTGTACAGTACCCTTATCTCCAGTCTCCACTTGTGGTGCATTGGTTGTTAGTGAAACAATTGCTTCATTTAATCTCTTTACTGTGCAAGTTTTTAGAATCCGCTAAATAGGGAATATAATATGGAATCACTTATCTAAAGAAATTAATAACAATATTAATTTAAAGATCTAAATATATGTATTAATATAGCTGGTAGTAATCTTTCCACTTTCTTTGTGGATTTTATGTTTTATTTTTAATTTGACTCATTCACGCATGATTACTTTAGAAACATTTTTAAGCTGTTCATCTCAGCTGTGTTTCTGAGCAGCCCATTTGTACAGCAAATTACCGTGGTGTGAAGCAAATTAGCAGGTGGTTGAGAAAATAGTGCACCGTCCACTGAGCTCAGTCAGAAAAGAGACCGTTCTTCAGCTTGCAGTGTTTATGGCACTGAGCATGTCTGCCTTTAAAACTTAATAATGGAATGTAAATGAAACTTGAAATCTTTTAATTATCATTAAACATAGCTTTCTCACCAGTTAGTTTTATATTTGAAACCATCGTTAAACAAAGCAGGGTCTTATTGTACTTTCTAATGACATTACACATGGAAACATTATACATTTTAATCATTTTTAATTTTTAAAAATAAATTTTAGAAATGTTTCATCTACACAAATATTACAGATTATTTTTGATTGTATTTCTGAATGTTATGTCGCAGTTCAATTTTTAAATATATCTTAATAAAGTCAGGCATCAGGTGCATAAACTATTAGTAATCAATAATTAGTATTAAAATTCACACTGTGATAAATTGTTGCACTTCCACATCTTGTAAAATTTTGCAAGACTGTGTTTAAACATACGTTAAATCTGACTATCAAAAAACGAGGGTTCACTTTTTTCTGTCTCTCTCTACTCTCTCTCACCTGCTGCGACACAGAATGGTTAAAAATGGGACCAGGTCAGGCAGGCAGAGGGAACTGGGAGGGGGGAGGCGTCTTCCCACCTCTATGACTAAAATGCCAAAGAGGCTTGATTGACATACAGAATAGAAAAGGTTTGGTGCAGTCTTCTCCGATTTAAAGGTACACTTCTTGTGGAAGAATTTTCACCTCGAACTTTTGCCCACCAGCTAACACATGGAAGCAAACTGAATCCAAAATGTACTTGCAAGACTAGCGATTACAAAAATTAAAAAAAACATACTTGCTTTATACTGTTATACTGTACAGTGCATTAAAACACTCTATGGTCACTACGCTGTGAGTAACGCTGCCCACTAAACCTCTTTCCCACAATTTCACGGGGGCAAGGTCACGTAGCTGATTCACAGCTGGATACAATTTTATCTTGCAAAAATTCAGATATTTGTCAACATATTTACTAAAACTACCCATCTCAGTAATCACACTGTGTTAGTCTCACTGTACACCCCAGTGTTCACTCAATGTTCACACTCCCAGTAAAATAAAAAACCCGTTTTCTGCATTCTCACCTCGCACCAGGATGGAAGGAAAAGTGCCTGCGGTCATTTTTTTCCACTGTCTATCAATCTGCTCATCCCCCCTGGACAAAGTTGATTAAAACTCATTCAAAAGGGTGTGGTGTGTTAACACATTCCGCTTGTAAGAGCCAGGTGACTTTCTGCTCAATTCAATATAGCAGCAGTACAGACAGATTTTAAAATCTTCAAGCAAAATTAGCTGTTTGTCAAAATCTGCTACTTTGCAAGCAGAACACGACTTCTCAAAAGGTACCCTTTGTCTCTCGTGCAACAAAGGTTTATTTTTTATAATTCTGAAATAATATGCCTCAGGGACTCATTATAGTATTGTAGCGAAAACAGTTCCCTCAGGAAAATCTAAATACTGCCCCTCCCCCCCAGCCGGGTCTCACCTCCTGCTGTTCCAAAGCCATATGGTTTTAAAGTATGTGTGAAATATCTTTTCTTAATCCAGTTATTAATCCAATCTATTTTTACTCATCCGGCTATGTAAAAAATATAGCCAAAAGGATCGCTGTAAAGGTTAAATTCCAAGCTGAAAAGAAAAGACTCAACGTGTCTTCTCTAACTGTTCAGTTTACAGCTCGTCCATGGTCATTCATTATTAATATTGTAACGAACGGCAGGCATACAGATGGTACAAGCCAGTTGCAGCGCAGTGACAGTACAGCCCTCCACTCCCCTGCGCATAACAGGGATGTTGGCTGCATAGGCTGAAGAAGATCTGTAGCTTAGCTGGCAAAACCTCTATTGAGCGATGCAGGAGACCTGGGTTTGAGCCCATGTGGTGAAGGGTGAACTGGGGCGGGAGCAGTGAGGGCACAAAAACCCAAATTCGTTATAATCTTATTAAAAATATATTCCGTATTACATTTAAATTGGAATGTTTTTACAAATATAAGAAGAGGCGATACACAACGTGTAAATATAACCCTTTTCCTTCCTTTAACTTAAAGAATTCCGTGAAGAAATCCTAAATCATGAAACCATGACTAATAATAATTCATCCAGATACACACACTCACACTGTAGCCAACAACTAGCTACAATAGTGGACTATTTGTATATGGGTGGGTGCAGCGCACTACATGACAGTCCATTGCCTATTACCACTAAAAGGACAATAATATATATTTTTTCAAAATGAACGTCAAATGTTTCCAAAATCTTTTTTATATTTTAGCTGCTTATCTACACAACTCCATATTAATATTACTATCAAGAAGTATTAAATCAGTACACCTTTTATGAAATTCAAGTATTTTAAACGTTTAATTAAAAAGTACAAATCTTACAGTGTACACAAAGATTCTAAGCTGATCACTAGGAAGAAAAATCACCCATTTGTAGCGCATACAAAGTGGCTTTTAACTATCTAAACCAGTTTTTCACAATGCAATGTTTGAGTTAGGCAGGAACACATCAGTGTATCTTAATTTTGATTTTGTTTTTTAAAAGTAAAATCCTTCCCCCCTCCCTCGTTTAATTTAAAGATTTCCGTGAAGAAATCCTTAAACACAAAACCATCACATATAATAATTCATCAACCTGGTTCCCTGTTGAATGATGCTGATGGACCAATTCAATTAACATGTGGTATGATGTGGTATATTGCGCCCATACCCACCGCATTTTAACACAGCGTACCTTGCTCAGTTTGAATGGCTGGATCTGTATCTGGTAGAGTTCATGATGCCGATACCTGTTCATGATACCTTAAACCCCAGGACCAGTGAAAGCAAAACAGTCCCATAACATCAAAGATCCACCACCATACCTTACCAAGGCTTGAATTTCAGCATTAATAGAGATAAGAATTCAAGTTGTACACTGTTTAGACTTTCAATCATTTTAAACTGTATTACAGCATGTTAAACATTAAACATGAAAACGTCGGTATATTTTATAAAAGCAAGATTGCTCAGTTGGACAAAAGTACACAATCTTCCACCTTCATCATCAATATTTTAACTATGCATAAATACTGAGTTGGATAGTTTTAGTAAATATGTTGACAAAACGGGTTTTTTATTTTACTGGTAGTGTGAACATTGAGTGAGCACTGGGGTGTACAGTGAGACTAACACAGTGAGATTACTGAGATGGGTAGTTTTAGTAAATATGTTGACAAATATCTGAATTTTTGCAAGATAAAATTGTATCCAGCTGTGAATCAGCTACTTGACCTTGTCCTTCGTGAAATTGTGGAAAAGAGGTTTCTTGGACAGCGTTACTTACAGTGTAGTGACCATAGAGTGTTTTAATACACTGTACGGTATAACAGTATAGAGCAAGTATGTTTCTTTAATTTTTGTAATCGCTATTCTTGCAAGTACATTTTGAATTCAGTTTGCTTCCATGTGTTAGCTGGTTCGAGGTGAAAATTCTTCCACAAGGACCTTTAAAGGTACCTTTAAAGCAGAGAAGACTGCACTAAACTTTTTCAGCTCTGTATGTCGCTCAAGCCATTTCTATTTGACACTTTCTTTAGTCACAGAGGTGGGACGACGCCTCCCCCTCCCATTCCCTCTTCCTGCCTCACCTGTTCCCACTTTTAACCATTCTGTGTCTGAATCTCAGCAGGTGAGAGACAGAAAAAAAGTGAACCCTTGTTTTTTGATAGTCAGATTTAACGTCTGTTAAACACAGTCTTACAAATTAATGTTTTTACAAGATGTGGAAGTGCAACAATTTATTTTAATACTAATTATTGATTACTAATAATTTATGCTCCTGTTAAAGAAATGGCGTAAAAACGACAGTGAAGGCTGTGAAAACACTGGGAGAAAAAGCTGGGAGAACTGTACGTTGCATTGGCATCTGTGAATTCTTCCGTTTAGATGGTGCTTCCTGAGGGGAGATAGACAGCGGGGACAGCACCAGCCAATTCCTGGGCACTGGCTA
Source organism: Atractosteus spatula (assembly GCF_055471065.1). Classification (NCBI taxonomy): domain Eukaryota; kingdom Metazoa; phylum Chordata; class Actinopteri; order Semionotiformes; family Lepisosteidae; genus Atractosteus; species Atractosteus spatula. The sequence goes on from NC_142711.1 coordinate 39,233,306, forward strand.
GCAGTGAGGCCGGGATGGAGTGTCCTGAGGCGGTGTGTTCTCTGCTGGGTGCAGAGGGCTGTGTGGAAATACGCATTCCGCACACAGCAACCTGCACGGCGGGGAGAGGCACTTATCAGGAGATGGTCTGTTCGGAGACAGCTGACCTAGTGTTTGACTGCCGGAACGTACTGTCTCCGGCTTCTGCATCTTTAGGAGTGTCTCCAACTTCCCAACCCTTCCCAGCAATGAGTCGTACTGCTCCCGCTGCTGCCGAAAAGTCTTCACACAGGTGTTGCTTTTACAGGCTGGCACCCTGGCCAGTGGCCGAGAGCAGAGTCCCACTGCCTTTGCCAAGATAACAGAAAGAACGTCACACAGTAGTATTCAGCAGTTGCGGAGCAGATGTCAAAATAAACTTTTCTTTTCATCCATCTTTCTTTTTTACTGTCCTGGTAGTCTTTGAAGATCATTTCGTGTGTGCAGTGTTTTCCTGAAGAACAGGCTGCAAAGAAATATTTATAATATAATGTATAATTCGATACAGCAATAATACCTTGTATTATAAAATATAATCAGGTATTTCTGATGAAGCCCGCTGTATTTACTTATCCTTCGCACGTTGCAAGTGGAGATAGCTGAAGCACCACGTCTCTTCCCGTACAGTCTTGGTCTCCATACTATGGCTGTTGTAGTACAGGTTCTTGGATTTTTTTTTGTAATGGGAACTCAACTTAATGAAATCCCTTGGTGTATTCATATTATATTCTCATGTATGACTAGAATAGGCGAACTTTCCAATGAAAGACAGGTTCCTTTCGTCTGGCAGGAAACAGTCGAAACTTGCCACAACCGGACTGTTAACTCGATCAACCTTTTTTAATAGCCTTGCAAATGAGCTCACACTGTAGGATATGTATTCGACGCTCCAGAGATGTCACATTTTACTGTACATGTCAAACCGGTTGCTTTCGTCGCAGATGCGCTTCCGTTGCAATTTTTTTTCTCCATAGTCCCGCTTTATCATTTATACAGTATGCTTATTCCAGAGACATTTTCATTGCCGATAATGATGCGGGGAGAGCATGTAGATTCCAAAACACTCTACGGCAGCAGAAGTGAGCAATTACCTGCTCGAAAACGAATGTGTTCCCAAAAGCATATACTGTACAATTATCGCAACATTTGCACACATAACCACGTTATGTACTCTGCCTTGTTCTATTTTATACCGTGACAGGAGAATACACACTGTGTTAATTATTGTTGCTGCTGGGCTTCGAGCTTTGAGTCGCCTACTTACTTCTTCGACGAGCTTGCAGAGAAAGTCAATGTCCTGCTTTTTGTCTATCACTTAATAAAAAGGTCATTGTAGAACATGTTATTTACTACTGTGAATTTTCGGGGGGCGTTTATAATAATAGAGTCCCCATTACCTCCATTTTAAAATTATTAATCATAATTTTAATAATTTTGACTAAAATCGCAAACGCGTGTTTAATTAAATGCTTTTATTTATTCACAATCTGACAATGCAAGACAGAACAAAAGCATCTGTGAAATCACATTCCTGAATGTCCCCCACTGCGCTCAACAATCTTAGGAATTCACAGATGCCAATGCAACGTACAGTTCTCCCAGATATCCAACGTTTGTCCATCAGTCAAGAGAAGGAGGAGGGATTGTACGTTCAGTGCATCTGCATAGTTGGGAAAGCCAGAGCTGACCGCTCTCGACTTTCAAAATCTTGTGACTTTTGAAATTTACTGGGAATGGACCACATCCATAAATTTCTATGGGCCCAGTGGCAAAAGGGCATTGCCTTGCAATCTCCAGGAAACAGTTATCAGCATGGTGAATTGAAGATTCTCAAAACTTACTTTGTACGATTGAAAATGAATAAATCAATGAAATGCTTCGAAGAAAGAGGCGCTCTTTTCCTCTGGTTTAACAGTCTGTGCAGAAACAAAACAGTCCGGTTAAACAAGAGAGTGTGGCGCTACTTTTTGTGAATGAAAATGAAAGTCTTTTCGTGTCGAATTTGTTGTCCTTTTTTAGGTTGGTTAAACATGAATAGCATGAAGCAACATGGGGTCATTGTTATGATTTCTCTATTATTATCAAAACCCTCAAATTGTTAAATTTTGGTTATTTTGGAAACATCTTGACGTGTTCCTTGTAACTACACTGCTGTCAATATTGTAGCAATAGACAAAATGAAACGCTTGTAGTTTGTAATGTAGGGATTTCTATATTTATGTCTTTATTTAGTGGTTTTATTAGTGACAAAGGCTAAATTTTCAGCTTCAGATTTAAAAGGATAATGTAATGCGTACGCTGTACAGCCGATATTACAGGTATTGTGCGAGCTGGCTTGGCAGTGCGGTAACGTCACTGCCTTCCCTGTGAATAGCAGGGACCTGATACGCTGGGGTTGAGGGCAGATCTCACTGTAGCTCAACTGGCTGGTTCCCTGTTGAGTTCCCCGTTGAGTGATGCCAGAGGCCCTGGTTTGATCCCCCAGTGGTGTAGGGGGCATACCCATGTAAGCCTGAAAGTGCTACATCATTATTAATATCTTCCATGTCGCATTAACATTGGAATTTTCTTTTTTACAAGTGTAAAAAGAGGCGAAACACAATGTGTCTCCTCTATAACTCTTTATTTTACCACCCGAGCCTCACAACATTGTCCAATAATACTCTTCTTGTGTCTAATGTTTAGTTTAGCAGGATTTGAGCTACAGTATATAAATATAATTATATCGTTATTAATATCTTTTGATACGCGATTCCATATTGTATTCCCTATTAATCACATTCTAAAAAGTATGTGTTTTTTACTGCGATAACGAGCATAAGTATTCGCAGAAAAGGTCAAAACATTATAACTTTTTACAAAGTATATAAACTTAATATAGTCAGAAGGAGCACATAAAAACTTTTCCAAAATGTCCACAGTATGTAACTGAATGAAAGACTTTGATGCTTAAAATGTTTAGGAAGAAAGTGGAATACTGGTGTGTATTTATTCTTTAAACTATCAATACCAGCCATATACAGTTTACATAATATGTTTATGTTCCTAAATTAATATAGTTTATGAGCTTGTGAAAGACATTGTGAACTGGAGATTCTCAAAATGTACTTTGTGTGATTGGAAACAACTGCCTAATTGGATCAATGAAATGCTGTGGTGTTACTTTTTGTCAATAAAAAAATGAAGTATTGTCGTGTCGCAAAAGTTAAGCTGATGCAGATGGTTACAAAGAAAGTGGTAATGCTTTGACCTTACAGCCTGTCCAAGGTCATTCATTATTAATACTATTAGTAATATCTTCCGTAAAGACTTTGATGCATAAAATATTTCTGCATAATTAAAATATTTATGATGAAGGTGGAAGATTGTATACTTTTGTCCACCTGAGCAATCTGGCTTTTATAAAATATACCGACTTTTTAATGTTTAATTCTTAATTGAAAAAAGTTTGTCCTCCAGCACTGACCGGGATTTGAAACCGGGCATTTTCTGGTGCCAGCTCAAATGCTGTACATGAGAGGTTAAGCTTTTTAGCCTAAAAAGCTTTGGTGGTTAGCTCCACCTGGCGGTTTTACAAGTTGATTCCAGATACTATTATCATAACTGCGGGTGACGCGGTATGACGTGTTGTGATGCACCACACCTACTGCATTTTAATGCAGTGTACTCCGTGCATTTTGCATCTGCAGATTAGGTGCCTTATTGGTAAGAGGCTGCCCGACCAAGTCCTTAGATCCATAAGAACACTGTGGTCGCTCATGGGGATCTCACAGTCTCCTGGGGCAAGCCACTGTAGCCCGGCTGTGATATAGCATTGTTCTGTCTCATTTGTTAACTTATCTATTATTAGGGCTTACATTAAGATCTAATAACATTTTAGGTTTGAAATATGTGAAATATGTACAGGACTGAAGGTGAAGAGTCATCAGCTGCAAGTTAATCTGAACTCGCATGGTCCTGAAATGTGCTATAGTTGTATAATTGCAGTAGTATAAAACAGAAACTTATTTGATAAATACAGCTTTTTGTATTTTTTCCCAGGTAGAACCTCCTCTTCATCTGCATAGAATATTATCCCTTTGGATATTTTCCCCTGCAACCTTTTTTTTTATTTTTTGTCTTGCTGTGGACTAATGCACATGAGCAGCTGAGAGTGCAGACTTCTCCTGACTAAGATTATTTCTGATAATAATATAGAGAACACAGTAGAGTAAATAATAGTGACAGGTGACATTTCACAGTGCTGTTTTATTGTGAGTTGTGTATATCTTTTTCATTGGAGCTAAAAAACTCACTCAAGAGCACAGCTAAACAGGCAGTCATATAAGTGTAGCCTTGAAAGATTTAAGCTGTGTCCCTAGTTTTAAAACCCTATTATGATTCAGTCTGTAAAGAAAAGAAACGCAACATTTTCTTCAGGTGTGAGGGAGAGAGGGGAAGTAGCAAATAAATACAGTAAGGCATAGGAGAAAGGAGAAGAAATGATGAAAAGATCTAGAGAAAGTTTTAGTGGAAGGCCTAGTGGGTCACTGTAGAAATTAGATATTCGAACAGGGAGCTGCGTTAGCATGTGTAAGATACAAAGGAATAGGTAAAGGTACAAAGAAAAGAAACACAACGTTTTGGCTGTGGAGCCTTCTTCTCTCTATGATGGAGAAAGTGGAAGTAGCAAATAATAAATAAGGCTCTCTCTCCCTCACACCAGAAGAAGGCTCCACAGCCTTTTTCATTTTCTTTCAGCATGGAATGTTCCTTTGCAGCCGATGCAAGTCCCTACTTGAACACCTTCACTCTACAGCATCTTTGTGTCACACGATCCCTATTCAGTCAGTACAGTGTATCTCAAGTCTGCCTAAATTTAATGTTTTGAATTCTGTCTGTACACTTGTAACAAAAAAGTAACATGGATATGGCATGTTCAGATGTTATTGATTTTTTGTATGCATTGTAAATTTGACACTAAGTAAGCAGCCTTACTTTTTATCCATCCATTCATTTTCTTTTTTTAAATGTTTTATTTAGCGATGAAAACATTTACAAACAGAACACGTCCAAAACAGCAAAATAAACGTCTGCCTTCAAGTTTCATTTTTGTTGCAATATGTTCATACATATAAAATAAACTATTTTCATTCACAACATTAACCCGTTGTTCACGTGGAGATTCTTTTATAAGCCATTTACCTGTGATTTATTTTTTACTGGCTGCTAGAAGAATCCCTAATGTATCTATCCTTTACTTCAATATGGTCAAAGTCAAGATTGCCCAAATACATAACAGAAAATTCAAATGGTATGTTCACATTTACTATATTGTTAAGGGTTGTATGTATAGATTTCCAGTACTGGTGTATTTTTGGGCATGACCAGAATATGTGTGAGTGAGTCCCAACTTGCTCTTCACATAACCTCCAACACTGTGAACTGCTGCCTTTTTGTTTGGCTTGAATTTTAGGGCTGGTAAAAAAATGGGTCAGATTCTTCCAACAGAAGTTTCTCCAAGTCCGTGGACTTGTAGAGCCTTGTTGAAATCTACATATGTACAGCTCTGATATTATTTCTCTCAAGTTACCCTGCTGATAAGCAGCTATAAAATTATCAAGCAGTTTATTGCCTTCCTTTATATGGAGTTGTTTTCTCCAGCTGTTTATATAATAAACATAAGTCATAAACTTTTTATGCCTTAAGTTTAAAAGGATCCTTATTCTAGGGGACTTCAATATACACATTGACTCAAGGTCTTCCAGTCTGGCTAAAGACGTCCTTTCTCTATTGAGATGTTTTGATCTTACTCTGTTTGTACCCCTACACATAACAAAGGACACAACCTAGATTTAATTATCGCAAATGATTCTTTTGTCTCCCACTGCTCTCCCCTTGATCTAGGCCTCGCCCCTCTGACCACTTAGCTATTCTCTTCAATCTGGAATTACCTGTTTCTAACACTTCCCCCCCACGCTCTGTAAATTTCTGCAACTGGCGATCAATTGATCCGCCAAGGTTTGCAAATTCTGTTCTGTCCTTCTTATCTTGTTTCTCTTCCTCTGACCCTCTAAAGGACAAAATACAGTTACCTGACAGTGCTCTTTTATCTATCCTTGACACCTTTGCTCCTTTAAAAACTCGAACCATCTCCTTCTCTCGCCCTGCCCCCTGGTACAACGACCATCTGCAATTCTATCTAATTGCATCTCTGACATAAAAACTTGAATAACTCAAAATTTCCTTCTTCTTAACTGTGACAAGACTGAAGTCATGCTTATTGGCACCCCCCATCAACTTCGTAAAGCCAATCCTGTAACCCTATCTGTATATAGTTCTGTACTTGAGCTTCAGTCTAAATTGAAAAACCTTGGAGTGATATTCGATTCTGGATTGACATTCGACCCACATGTGCATCATATTGTCAAAACATATTTTTTTCACCTAAGGAATATCGCTAGAATACGCCCTATGCTATCACTAACTGTGGCTGAAAAGCTAATCAATACATTTGTGTTCTCTTGAATTGACTACTGTAATGCTTTACTCACTGGGGTATCTAAATCTGCTTTGAACAAACTGCAGTATGTCCAAAATTCAGCAGCCAGAATCCTGACCAGGTCTAGTGCAAGTGATCACATTACTCCTAACCTGGAGTCCTTGCACTGGCTTCCTGTCAAATTCTGTGTTGACTTTAAAATCCTCATGCTCACCTATAAGGCTCTGTAAAGCGCTTTGAGAAGCCACCTTTAAAGGCGCTATATAAAACAAAGTTTATTATTATGATTATAATTAAAATTATTATTTTATAATGTCTGATTTGTAAATATCTGTAAAAATCTTTTTTCCCATCCTGTTTCATCATAGTACATATTGCTTTAATCCCTTTTGTTGCCCAAATCCTAAATCGTGTGTCAGATTTCCCTTCTGGGAACTATTCACCTTAATATTTTTAATATTTTAACCTTTCTCTCTAAGTCATAGGCTTTTATTATCTTAATCCAAATTTTAATTGGTAAAGTTATCCAGGGTATAACTGTTTTACATATAGTTTCTGCCAATGATATATCTCCCAGGACTATCTGTATTGGAAATTCACCTATAAACAAAGTCTCCATCTCCTTCCATTTTGCAGTATAATATCTATCACAACAGCAGATGAGTGTTCTAAGCTGAGCTGCTTGGTAGTATGACTTTAGGCAAGGCAGGGCTAAATCACCTTTCTCCTTGGTCAGTTGTCGTGTTTTTAATTCAATTCTTGGCTTCTTTCCGTTCCAAATGAATCTTGAAATCATTTTATCCCATTCCTTAAATTGTTCTGATGAGATTTCCACTGGAAGAGACTGAAAAAGATATAGTAATCGGGGTAGAATATTTCATTTAATAACTTCCACTCCAGATCCCAGTGAAAGAGGCAGTAAACACCAGCCAGCCAGGTCATCTTTTTTTTACATATTAAAGGGCTGAAATTTTAATTAAATCATTTTAATAAATCTTTTGGTAAACATACTCCCAGATATGTAATAGATGGTGACTTTCTTTTACTTGATCTGTGGGGTTATAAGTAAAACATTTTTCTATATTTAATTTGTACCCTGATACCTGACCAAATCTTTCCAAAAGATCCATAACTCTGATAAAACCAAATATAGCAGGACATTTTCAGCATACAATGCGATCTTATGTTCTTGTTCTTTAATTTCTATATCTTTAATTTTTGAGTCTTGTCTAACCCATTCTGCTAAAGGCTCTATATACAGAGAAAACAGAAGAGGTGACAGGGCACACCCCTGTCCTGTACAAAATTTCTTAGAAAGATGTCCATTGATCTTAATTTGTGCTGTAGGATTTAAGTAAATTGTTTTTTATTATATTGATAGATTCATCAGCAAATCCAAATCTCTAATGTCCGATATAAAAAGTCCCAATTGACCCAGTCAAAGGCTTTTTCTGCATCTAGACTGACTAAAACAGCCTCCTTCCTTTGATCATTAATATGCTTCATAATATGAAGGGTGCTTCTAATATTGTCTTGTGTTTGTCTGTTCTGAATAAAACCGGTTTGATCTAAATTTATTATCTGAGGTAATATTTTCTCTAATTACTCGCCATTACTGAAGCATTAATCTTGTAATCTACATTAAGTGCGGAGATTGGGCGAAATGACTCACACCTAGTTTGATCTTTTCCTTCTTTTGGGATAACAGAATGACAGCTTCATTCCAAGAGGATGGTAAATCCCCTCCACCTCTTATCCAATTGCAAGTGGACAGGAGCAGGGGAGCCAACTGTTCTTTGAATGTCTTATAAAATTCACTTGGAAAGCCATCTGTCCCTGGTGGTTTATTACATTTAAGATCTGAAATAATATTATTCATTTCCACCTCATTTATTACTCTAGTTAATATGTTATTTTGTTCCTCACTCAAAATTGCCAGGTTATGTGACTCTAATAAAAGAACTATATCTTTATAGTTTATTTTGAATTTCAGAATAGAATATTTATTTTGTAGTATTCTGTAAAGGTTGTTTGTATTTCTTTTAGTTTAGAATGTGTTTGGTTGGTTACTGGATTCAATATTTTAGGAATTGTTGATTTGGATTGTTGTTTACGTAATCTTCTTGCTAATATTTTCATTGAGTTGGCTCCTGATTAGTAATAACTTTGCTTTAGCAATTTTCGTTTTTTTTCTACTTCTAGGATTTGTAATTTATTTCTTCCCTAACTGTCAATAGGTGTTTGCATATTGTACAAGTGGGTGTTTTTTATGTTTTTGTTCTATAGTTTTTAATTCGGATTGTAAAGCTCTTCATTTGGTTTGTCTTACTTTCTTTTTATATGAACAAATTGAAATAAGTTTCCCTCTAAGTACATCTTAAGTATTGCTTGGGAAACCTCTCCCGTATCATTATTCTGTAAATACTATTATGAGGTGCAGAAAAATGTGTATAATCCCCCTTCCTGTAGGATATAGATCTCTCCATACTTCAAATAAATCTAGGTCTTCTATAGATCTATTTACATATTTCTCTAATACCTTTTACAATTCTAAAGATGAAATGCTTTCTAAAGATGAAAATTTCCTCCAAATATCAACACTCCTACTGTTTTTGCAGCTATTAAATCAAACACTTTTTAAAAAAAGAACTTATCGCTTCCTGGTGGTGCATAGATATTAAACAATGTAATTAGAGAGTCTTCTATTTTGCCTCTAAGAAGGATGAATCTACCATCTTTGTCTTTAATCTCTGACAAACACTCAAAGTTAACTGTTGATGGAATGAGTATAGCTACTGCCCTTTTACGTCCCGTTTTATGAGATGAATAGAACACTTTATCAAAACCCATTCTTTTCAATTTAGCATGTTCTGCGTCAGATAGATGAGAAACACTACCTGGGGCTTATCTCACTTAACTTTTATTAGTGTTCTACTTCTTTCAATCAGATTATGCAGACCATTTACATTAAAAGAAGTTACTTTAATATCCTGGGAATGACTTCATTTAAACGAGTAATTCTGCTTATTGGTGTTGAAACCTCCCAATCTTTCAAACATGCTGGCATTTTGAACTATACTACGAAAACAAAATACTATAAAAAAAACATTTTAAACTTCAGGGCTTCACGTGGGGGGTCCAAAATACAGTATAACCCCACCCTTTGTGCCCCGATAAAAATCTCGGGGAATTAGGGAACCAGAAAAAAATTAAACCTCTTCTTTTGAAAGAGGGCCCTAAATAAATACAATACTATAGTTTTTATCATAAAAAAATTATATTATATGAAATGTTAATTTGCAAAATCAAGTAATTTATCCACATCAACCAAACGTACATTACAAAACACGAATAGCTCCATAAGTTTCTTAATTTTACTACACAACTAAATTGAAACTAGTACTTTTAGAAGGGAATAAAGGGTGAAAAGGTGAAACCTTACGGTAAATTATGACATGAATCCAATAGATAAACAGATACTTTAGTCCTAAGGCAAGAAGTACAGTCACAGTTATCTGGTTGTCACGGATATCGGAAGGGACAAAACGTGGAGAGGCAGGAGAGCGAAAAAGACCCTATGCGAAGCGGCAGAACGGGGCGTTAGCCCGGGCTCAGCTGTTCAGGAAATACCGTATAGAAACCTATGCCCTCAGGCCACGGACGGAGCATCGACCTGGTGCTAGGCGGGTCTCAGGACATCCGAACGTCAATGCTGAGCGAAGCAGAATAAGAGACCCGGAAATATATAGCCCCAGAAAGAGAGACACCAGAAGGAGAACAAAGCACAGGAAACTAGGGACAGGACAGAGAAGGAGCGCCCTCTGGCTGCAGAGGGCGTGACACTGGTGAAGTTCAACAGCAGAAAGCCTGGATTGTCTTGTACTGCTCCTCTGTCAGTGTCTCCTCCTTGCGTCTCCCCCTGCGGCTGTGTGCCCGCTGCCAGGAGCCCTGTCTAATCCGCTCCTCCGTGGACATCGCTGCAGTCACCGCTCCGGTCGCATCCGCAAGACCTCGGCGTCCTTAATAGCTTCAGTGGCACAGTTATACGTTTGGACACCCTAGTCGAATAATACCTAGTTTGGCTGGAAAAGGTATTTTAAAATGTATGTTCTTCCTCTTCCATGGTTCTAAATCTTAGAAACCTGATGACAGTAGATCTTTGTCTGGACTGGGGGTTCACTAGTTTGGGGGCCAGAGCTCTGTGAGGTCTTTCAATCTCTAGATTGATCTCGGGGGGGAATTCAAGTTGTCTTCTAATAAACGTCTTCTAATGAACTTGGTTATTGACCCTCTTTCGGTATTCCATGGATCCTCAGGTTCTGTCTCCTTGACCTGCCTTCCAAATCCGCTATTTTAGCCTCTAACTGCTTCTGTTTCAGCAGCAGGTCTAAAAGCCCGCCATCTGTTTTTCACCCCACGCCTTGGTTTGCTCAATTCGTTCCTCTGTTTCGTTTACCCTCTTATTCGTTCTGTTTATTTCTTCAGTAAAGTCCATTAATTTTTTGTTAATATCCCTTCTGAAATCCTTCAGTTCGTTTCAAGATTTATTCGAGGCTCACAGGGGATTCGCGGTCTCCAGATTCTTCGGACTGGCTCCTTACGCCCTGCTGAGCAGGGGGAGGACTATTTCGGTCTCCCCGTTCCTCTTCAAAATCCTTTGTCGGGTAGTTTTGAGTCCTCTTCTTCATTTTTCCATTGTCACCCAACACTTAGTGTTTGTTTTAAATTATTTAAAATTTGGCGAGATTGTTGTTTTTTTTAAAACAACCAAGAGAGCAAAAGAAGCCCATTACCACCAGTATGTTTTTGGGATGTGGGAGGAAAGCAGAGCAAACCCAAGAGGAAACTCAGGACCCGTGTTGTGAGGCAACAATGTTAACCATTGTGACACAATGCAACTCGACTGGCTTTTAAGTATAAATTCCATAAAATATGATTAATCTTTAGAATTCAAACATCAGACAAAGCTTCTCATTCTCTGAAGTTAAGAGCTCTTCAGGGGTGGCCAGGGTTTTGTTTCTCTGTGAGTTCAGCTACAGGTGATGATCACCTGAAGAATAGAAGAACAAACTAGTAAATTGTACATAATAAATCATTTCTTTTTTATCCTTTTTTCTGTTTTTTATCACTGCTTTGAATTGTTATCAAAAGTAGTTGTTCGACTGGATAAGAGCTACAGTAAAGTAATAGTAGTAGTGTGATTACTACTTACCCTATAACATGTGAAAGTGTGCTTAGAGAGCCTAAAATGTTTTGATGGATTCACCCATGTAGGAAGTTCTGTGGCACAGTACAAATCCTAAACCTGCACCTAATCATTAGGCTTACCACATTAATTACTCAATTCTTACTCATTGATTTTGTTTGGCGGCAATTAGATTACATTAAATTGAATGAAATTAAAAATGGGATTTTAAAATGCCTGCCAAGACATTATCCCAGTTTAATGACTCACTACTTAGAAAGTTAATTCACACAGTAAAAGAGAATGTGTGATTATAATATTACATACTTGTGTGTCCTGAGCAAATGGAAAACAGGTTTTTAATTAAAATAGTAATGTTGTCTTGTTTGTATAACTGGAAAAAATGCTTCAACTTGAGTAAATAATTATAGCTTTCTTTGGTTTTGCATTTATTAACTGTTAATTAATAATAATTGCTTACACTTCTGTAGCGCTTTTCTGAACACTCCACTCAAAGCACTTTACAGGTAATGGGGACTCCCCTCCACCACCACCAATGTGCAGCATCCACCTGGATGATGAGACGGCAGCCATAGTGCGCCAGAACACTCACCACACATCAGCTATCAGTGGGGAGGAGAACGGAGTGATGAAGCCATTTAAAAAATGGCGATTATTAGGAGGTCGTGGTTGGTAAAGGCCAAAGGGAAATTTAGGCAGGATGCTGGGGAAACACCCCTACTCTTTTCGAAAAACACCTTGTGATTGTTAATGACCACAGAGAGACATGACCTTGGTTTTACGTTTCATCCGAAGGATGGCACATTTATACAGTATAGTGCTCCCATCACCCTACTGGGGCATTAGGACGCACACAGACCGCAGGGTTAGCATCCCCCAACTGGCCCCACTATTACCTCTTCCAGCAGCAGCCTTAGTTTTTCCCAGGAAGTCTCCCATCTAGGTACTGACCAGGCTCACACCTGCTGAGTTTCAGTGGGTTGTCAGTTGTGAGTTGCAGGGTGGTATGACTGCTTGCTGTTGTTAAGGCTTGTCTGATAAATACATCCATCCATTTTCTGATTGCTTTATCTAACTCAAGGTCACAGGGGAGTTGGAGTCTGTCCAGGCTTAGAACACGTGCAAAGCACGGTACACTGAGGATAGGACACCAGTCCATCTCAGGGATAGACCTTATATCACAGATACAAGGACAAACATGCTCATGCTCACAGAGTTACACCAAAGATAATTTATAATTGCTGTTACTATGGGGTGTGCACACTTATCCAGCCCATTTTTCTAGATTTTTGCTTGTAATTATTTTTCAGTGTGTACAAGCATTTCATTAGGGGGTTGTGTGTTTAAATGTGTAAATAAAGGTAAATTAAATTATCATTTAGTTTGTCTTGATGTCAGAATATAAGGCCACAAAATGTGTTAATGTAACTTTAAAAAACTTGTGACTTTCTATAGGAATTGTATTTCCAATGGCCATTTCTCCCATCTCTAATTGCATTATTATCAATTGAATCTCTGCAGTCAATAACTATCCTGTAAGTACTATCAGACTGGGAGCATTAAAAAATAAAAATGCATCTAACAAACATTTGACAAGCATTTGTTTTGGAAATAAGTGTTTCCCCCTGCCAAAGTCAAACTGACTAACAGTAGGAAATTTAAGAATTTGGGGATATAGGAAAAAGTCCCTCTTCTCCAAACATTGTAGGCTTCCAGTAGTATCCTCTAAGGTCATGTGCTTTGTTACTTTCAGTAGTTTTATGAGATCAGTGGGCTGAAATTATGTCAGGCAAGACGTGACCATATTCTGATTGTGGTGCAGATTGCTTCACAGTCTTCCCCATGTTTTTTTTCTTGACCTCATTCTCATTCTTCTCACCAGCTGTTAACTATGATTACCATAAAAACAAACTGAGTAAACAATGGAAAAGAAGACGTTTGGTTGAGCAGGGCGGGGCAGGAAATTGAGTTTTAGGAGGCACCCTGTTGTTGGTTTTCTTATAAAGGAAAACTAAAATTGCAAACACAAAAATGCGGAAACGCCAAAAATAGAATCCTTACATGAGCCTGTGACTCATTTCCACCTAAACCAAAATATTTAAAAGATTTTTGAAACTAATATATTTATTGCTGTTTATAACCAGTTCAACATCACACATTAACGAAAAAAAGCCCTGTTATGACCTGTACTTTTTCACGTCAGTGCTTATTTTAGACCCCATTTACTTTTGTTTGCACATAAGAGTCTGCATAAATATCGAGCATTAATTCTGTCCTACAAATTTATGATAAGATAAGATCACTTTATTGGCCATATTGTGTTGAATAATATTAGTGCTTTAGAGACTTTAACAGTCTCTGGGAGTGGTTCTAGACAATTTCAGAGCTCTTGCTAGGCGACTGCTAACTTCTGAAGAGACTCAAAACCACAGTGCCTTAACACAGTGCAAGTAAACGGGTGTAAACAAAACTCAAGAAGTGATGCATATCCCTACCTGTTTAAACAAGCCTAGTATAATTTATTCTTTTTCTACTCAGTACAGAAAAGGCTTCTGTTTGCCTTTAGGAGTCTGTATTTAGAATCAGTTATTGGAAACACTTTAAGGAAAAGGTTCTAGTAAAAAAAGTGCTGTCTTTGATTCTGGGGGAGTTTGATGACGTGATGTTGTAGTGTGGTGAACTTCTAGCCTGGAGGGAGGAGTTGTGCAACTCTCCTTATTTGGAAAAGTGATCACATGGGGCCAGTATCTAAGCAATAGAGGTGAAACTTAGACCTTCGAACTGTTGGAAGCAGTTAGAGGGAAAGAGGGAGATAGGAAGCACAAGAAAAGAGATATAGAAAGCACATGGTGTGAAAATGCCTACCAGCTTTACAGTAGTCCCTGTTGAAGGCCAAGACTTTGACGAGAACATTGTCAGGGAGGAGAACGAGTATGGGCTGGACCCTTCTTCCAGAACTTTCTCAGGTGAGGCATGTTGAAAAAGCGCTCTAATGTTAGGCTGTCAAGTGGAGAAGCTAGTGGGTAGTACGATAGTGATCCTCCTGACTTTAAAAGAAAAGAAAATGTAACTTTTTTCTATTAACAAATCATGAGGAGATAGCTTTTATCAAGTTGTGTGATTTGGAGAACACTTTGTCTGAGACATGAAATAATGCTGGTAATTTTTACTGTCCTTACACCAGGCAATTCAAGTGTGTAAATATATTTTTTTTGTCTTTAGGATCATTCTATTTTCTAAGTACTATGAAGTATTTTTATAAAATACAGTATATTTTGTGATGCTTTTTGTATAGGAAGCCTCTGTTAAATGTCCTCAAATGCTTTTTTTTATGATAATAAAAAGGATAATTTAAAGATGATCAATTATTCTTTTGAAGGCCCTGCTGTAAAAAGGAAAATATTTTTTTAGGACAGCCTACATTAATCAAACCTCACATTTTAACATTTATTTTAATTTTTCAGCAGTTTATGATGAATGAATCCA
Source organism: Atractosteus spatula (assembly GCF_055471065.1). Lineage (NCBI taxonomy): Eukaryota > Metazoa > Chordata > Actinopteri > Semionotiformes > Lepisosteidae > Atractosteus > Atractosteus spatula. The sequence continues at coordinate 39,248,497 of NC_142711.1, forward strand.
TTCTGTTTAATCATATTTTGCCATAGTATGTACATAGTAATTAGAGCTGATCTCTCAGTACAAGCTGCATTTTAATGATTCAGTGAAGAGTAACATTTACCCATATTCAGTTACATAAGATCACCAACAGTGTACTGTTTTTTTTTTTAATTGAAGTCAGACTTAATTGTATTGATTGCCCTGATTATTGCTGTCTGCTTGCCGGTTTAACAGAAGACTATATTTGCTCACTGTCTAGCATTCTCAGAGCTGTTTTATTCAAGCTGTTTACTTGCTATCAAACTGTTTAACACAGGAGAAGAAAGCAGTGACATCTGTTTTAAGATATTCTCTGGTAGAACTTGTTCATGCACAAGGCAGGTATACATTATGAAAGATGTATCGTGCATTTAAGTAGCCTATGTAGAGGTTACACAGGTAAAATCTGTTACAACTCAGGTGTCTCACTGTAACAAAACTTTCCAGCCTTGAGATATGGGCCTGCTTTCAAAAGGCACAGTTGACAAAAAAGTTTTTTAATAGTTCAAGTAGGTAGCTGCGTCAGCATGCATAGGCTGCAAAGAAACAAGTATTAGGTTTATTCCATGCTGAAAAGAGAAGAAAGAAAACGCAATGTTTCGGTTGTGGAGCCTTCTTTGGGTGTGAGGAACCCGAAGAAGGCTCCACATCCGAAACGTTGTTTCCTTTCTTCTCTTTTCAGCATGTTTTTAATAGAAATTGTAAGTGGTATAGATCTGTTGAGCACTTTATTATTGTTTTAAAGGCTTCTTTATCTTCATGTGTGTTTCCTCTGCTTTGAATACAGCAGCACTGGGAACAATATAGGTCTGCAGGACAAGATGAGTGTGGAAAAAACAATAAGTGACATATACACTCTTTTACTGCAAGCAAAATTATTGGTATTTAAAGCAATTAATCTTATTGAACTCTGATCCTATTCAGCAGTCATTAATACACGTATGTGCTAGACAGGAAGTTCTAGTGAGCTCACTTATTCATCAAAAAGGAAGTCAATGTTTACAGAGAACTGGTATAACTGTCAAATCATTATTAACAAACAATAGTTCAGGTGGGTAGCTGCGTCAGCATGCGTAGGGTGCAATGGAACAAGTAATAGGTTTATTCCATGCTGAAAAAAAGAAGAAAGAAAACACAATGTTTCGGCCGTGGAGCCTTCTTCGGGTGTGAGGCTCACACTTGAAGAAGGCTCCATGGCCAAAACGTTGTGTTTTCTTTCTTCTTTTTTTCAGCATAGAATAAACTTATTACTTGTTCCTATTGAGTAATGTGTCGGCTTGTGTTGTTGCAGTCAATTCAAAGATGGGATGTCAGGTTGGAGTAATGACCATTTTAAATCTAATTCCATATAATATCTTTTTACTTTTTTCTGCTGCTGAAGATTCTGTAAGGGGTTTGTATTGTACAGACTGCCTCTAAGCTGATACTGGTGCTAATGTTAAGTGAATGTGAGAGCATTTGGCTGTATATGAGAAGCAAAACTTCTGAATGTGAGAGCATTTTGTGTGTGTATGAGAGGTAACGTTTGAATAATGGCCTAAACGGCACCTCATAAGGAACACTTGCAAACACTTGCACAGAAAGCTGTATGTTAGAAAAGAACATGTGAACCTGAAGCAAATTTGGCAGAGAGTGAGGGTCTTGAATAAACAGGTACATTTCTGGCAAGTAGAGCATGAAGGTTTGATGAGATAGAGAGTCAGAAAATGAACACACAGAAAAACAGAGCAATTCTGTCAGATAGCCTTATATGAATTTAATAACAAAAGAAGGTTTCTCAAATAGTTGGGCATTCAGGTAAATTACCAGAGGAAAGGATTTATAAATATATTTTGTTAAAGCAAGTCAGTTTTTTGCAACACATAAAAGACAATTTTCCAAGAAAGTAATTTAGCCTTTGTCACTAATAGAACCACTAAATAAACACATAACTGAAGTCAGTGTATATTTTGTTGCAGAGTTTCTGCAAGATGTTAACAGTGAAAATTCAGAATAACTATAAATCTAACAAGATAGGGCAGTATGCAAAGCCATTTTGCAAAGAGGGTGTGAGAAGAATGACAAAGCAGTGTAGTTTAGATCTTTTTTTCTGAACAAGGTAAAATCTGATTATTTTTGTCTCTAACAATAATAGTGAACTTTATTTTCTATAGCACCTTTAAAAGTAGCATCTCAAAGCAGTACAGTAGGTGTAAAAAAACAGTTATAAGGACCACAAATTACAGAAGTAAATACATATAAGACAAGCAGTTAGAAGTGCTGCAGAAATTAGAAAATGAAGTAGATACAGACACTAAATAACAACCTTTCTAAAAAAGAAAGGTTTTGAGTTTAAATTTAAATGCACTCAGTAGGTGGCTCTGGGGTTACAAATCCAGAGCTCTGGGGTGCAGCAAGAGAAGGAACAGTCACCTGTTGAAGACATCTTGAGGACATCTAGACGACCAGAGTCAGACGAACAAAGGTTGCAAGGTGGAAAGTAGATAATAAGCCAGATAAGTACTGAATGAGGATGAGGATTTTGAAGTTTTCAAAACCTAATTGGAAGGCAGTGCAAGGACTCGAAGACAGGTGTAATATGATTGCTTGCCTGTGACCCAGTCAGGATGCCAAGTTCTGAACATACTGGAGATTGCTCAGTGTAGATTTAATTACCCCAGTTAACAGGATGTGCAGTCATTAATTCTAGAAAAAGAGCCTTTCTGATTTCTATAGCTCCCTTTAAAAGAAACCAAATCAGTGTGATGTTCCACAATGCAGGTTTTTTTAATGCTACATGGCCGGTACTCACATATGATATTAAATTAATTAAACGATTTAATGTCATATGTGATTTTGATTTTGAGGATTTTGAGGATTTAAGCAATTTTTGAGGATTCAACTGTAGGTTGAGTTATTGCAGGATGCAAAGCATTAGGAGTTATTTGCAGGCTAGTAACAGCATATCTGAAGAGGTCTTGTAAAAAAGTTGTTCATTTCTATTAGAAATGAATGCAATGTATAGAGATCTTGTATGTAAGCTAAAGCAATGGCCGGCAGATATCAGTGAGATATGGCTGTTTGCTGACATAGAAGTACATTCTTGATGGGTTTTTTTTTGGTAAAGTATCTGTTAAAGATCAGAAAGCTTTGTTAGAGGATGGTTAGAATAAGAGATGGCCAGGTTGCAGACACTGAAAGAGAAGACTAGAAAGATTGAAAAAGAAGCATGACAGTATGTATGGACAAAATACATTTATCTATTAGTGGTAGAGTTAAGAAATGAAACGTCCTGTAGTAACTGTATAGTAGAAATAAAGAATGAAGAGGATCTGGGATAGGGATGAAAATTACAGGGGGGTTTTCAGTGTTTCAAAGTAGGAGAAAAGTTTTAATCTAGAATAACTGACTGACTTAAAAAGTGTTATCTGCAGGCCACAAGAAATGACAGGTACTAAAATTAGACAAAGATTGTTTGGCACCACCAGAACATGTAGCAGAAGAAAAGACACAGGTTAAAAGTAAGGTCTTATGGAGCATGTTAAGACTAGAGCGGTAGGTAGGTAAAATAATTTAGGGAAAGGAGAGGAATACACTGATAACAAGAAGACTTTCTAAGAGGTTTAGGCATGCTTTTGACAAATGGACAGGAGATGTAGACTGCAGAGGAAGATGATGAAATTAACAGACTCACTTAATATCAACTGTTAAATGTTTGCATAGATACTGAAATGAGGATTGGATTTTGGATTTTGCTAGCGTTAAACTGTGTGTTGGATACACATAAATTGAAGGAATAGGCAAACATAGCTGATGCTGATCCATAGAGCCATCATCTTAAGATGTTTATCTTTAGAGGCAGTTTGTTTAAATACAGACTAGTTATGTATGCTAATGTACCAGAGAGGTGGAAAGGCTGTTTCCTTAAACTCAAAACCATTTTGACTGTATTAAGTTTACATACTATATAAAAAGCTATAATGTTTTAACCTTTTCATGAATATGCTGTTGTTATTTCAGTTAAAAAAAACATGTACTTTTTAGAATTTGCTTAATAGGGAATATAATATAGAAGCGCGTAACTAAATAAATTAATAATGATATTGATTTAAGGATCTCAATATGATATATTTATATAGCTGGTAGTATTACTGTATTCCACTTTCTTTGTAAACATCTGCATCAATTTCTTTGACTCATTCACTCGTGATTACTTTGGAAACATTTGTCCATTTCAGCTATATTTGTGAGCAGCGTGCTGGTACAGTGGGTTTGGTGCATGTCTCTCACCGAGAAGGTCTGTGTTTATTTTCCACTCAGGGCACAAGTTGTCCTTTTAACAAAGAAAGACTCCTTTTTAAAAAATAAAATTGTAAATATTATGTGTTATTATATTGACTTTTTTATTATTTTTATGTTCAACATGTTCAATGTTGAATGATATTTATAAAAACATGAATCCTGTCAACAGTGGGAGTAAAAACCAGTTCAACTGGTTTAATTCAGTTCAGAATACTTTATTCTTCCCAATGTGGCAATTTAAAACAAGCCTTTACAACACGCCTTAAAATGAAATTGTATATATTATAATTGAAAATAACAAAGTGGTATTAAAAAGAAAACTTAAACTAAACTATAATAAAGTATCTGATCATTATTAACAATATTAATTTATTAATAATAATCATCTCAAACTTCTTATATTTTGTTCAGGGTCATTTGTTTTCTCCAGTTTTCCTAACCTTCACTTTCTTATTAAAATGCCTATTTATGAGACACAGTGCTTTAGGTGTCAATAACTTTGTGAACAAATAACATAGAGCCTTTAAACCATAGGCATCTTATATATTGTGATTTGTGAAGATTTTCACAGCTTTTATTTAAACATAATTCAAAAGCTACTGTACAGTATGTGTGTGAAACACCAGACCATATAAAGCAGAATAACACAGACTTATTGGGTTCAACCTCTCTTTAATTTGAGAAACTCTTTCTGTATTTTCTGTCTTTACTCAGATAAGAATAAACTATAGATGCAGCCATTCAAAATGGGTCATTTAATGGGTAATTTAAAGATCTAAAAAATGTATATAGCTGGTATTATTACTGTAGTCCACTTTTTTTATAAATGTGTTTTTATTTTTAATTTGACTCATTCACGCATAATTACTTTCAAAACATTTTTAAGCTTTTAGTTTCAGGTCTGTTTTTGAGAGGCCTAATAGCACAGTGAGTTCCTCAATAGGAGTGCTATTTAGAAGAACTGAGTTAATTACCTGCTTAGGGCAGAAGTTTTTCTTCTAACAAACAAAGACTTTTTAAAAAATAAAATAGTAAATATTATGTACACTATATTAATTTGCTTTCTTAAATATTATAACATATTCAATGTTAAGTAATATTAATTATGAAATAACATGAATGAACAAACATGAATACTGTCAATCAGTGGGAGTAAAAACCAGTTCAACCGGTTTAATTAAATTAAATTAACTCTGAATTCAGTGGGGCAATTTAACACAAGCCTTTACAACAGGCCTTAAAATGAAATCATATATATTATAATTAGAATCGAGAATAACAAAGCGGTATTAAAAATACCACTGAAACTATAATAATGTGTCTGATCATTATTAACAGTATTAATTTAATAATAATAATTTCAAACTTCTTGTATCTTTTTCAAGAGTCATTTGTTTTCTCCAGTTTTCACAACCTTCACTTATTAAAATGCCTATTTATGAGACACGATTTTTAAGATGTCAGTAACTTTATGAAAAATGACACAGAGCCTTTAAATCATATAGGCAATTTAAAGATTGCGATTTGGGAAAATTTTCACAGCTTTTACTTAAACAATATCTAGTACCTGGTATTACATTTTTAGAAACCTTAGTTTGAATAAAGCAGATCCCATGTGTAAGCGACTTCATAACGGGAGAACGGATAATGCTTTTTTATGCATCAATTGAAGCATTCTGAAGTCTTTCAAAAACATAAAAATGTAACATAATATTGGATGGTAAAATGGACAACTGATTCTTTTAATTTAAAAAAAATAGGCAACAATAACGTGTCTTTGGCTAAAATAGACATTGCATGACTTTAAAATCCATTAAAAAAGGCTTTAGATAGTTAAAAACAATTTTATGCACAAAAAACAGGTGATTTTTCTTCCTCATGATCAGCTTAGAATCTCTGTGTAAGCTGTAAGTTTTTTTAAACACTTTAATTTTGTAAACATAACACGCATTTCCTACAGTAGTGTGAAACAGCACACCACCCACTGAGCTCCGTCAGAGAAGAGGCGTCACTGAGAGGAGCGGTGGACCTCAGCAATACTGCTTATGTCACTGAACGTGTTTGCCTTTAAAATAGTAAATATTATGGACACTATATTGAATTGTTTGGTATTTCTAAATATCACAACATATTCAAAGTTAAATTATTTATTAATAACAACTAATAATTTCAAATTGCTTGTAGTTCGAAATTGTGTTTTGTTTGGAGTGATTTGTCACTGTTTTCACAACCTTTGCTGGTTAAAACGCCTATTTTTGAGACAGGGTGTTCCAGACCTCTCTATAATTTATGAAACTCCCTCTGTATTTCCTGTTTTCACACAGATAAGAATAAACTACATATGCTAATCTTTCCACAGGCGGAAAGATGTTCTGTGCTCAATAGCGCTTTCGCCACAGTACTCATTATCTTACATTTTTAAGCATCAGTCGAAGCATTCTGAATTCTGTCAAAATCGTAAACAAATTAACTAAGTATTGTAGGTGAGACTGCTATCTGTCCTGGATAAGGGAGTTAGAAAATAGATAGATTTATACTTGTAAAAAAGGTTCCAATTTTAATGCGATATGGAAGATATTATTATTAACATTCAGTTTGAACAGTGACGCATAACAAAAATGGATTTGTACAAAAAGCATCCCACAAGACCTCATGAAAAGGACCAAAAAGGGAGTAGGCTGTGCTCACCAGCTCTCCTCTCCCTCCAGAAGCTTTCTGTAGGTAGCTATCTCTATGTCCAGAGCCATCTTTACACTAAGCAGGTCCTGGTACTTGCGCAGGTGACGCGACATCTCATCTTGTTGCGGATGTCATCCTCCAAGCGGGCAATGGTGTCCTGGTAGTTGGAGGATTCCAGGGCAAAGTTTTCCTCCAGCTCACGCATCTGCCGTTCCAGAGACTCATTCTGGAAAACAATTTCATCTAACTTTTGCTATATGCCAGAAAGCTTGCAGCATTTATATAATCAGTTACCAAACATCAGGGTAAACTGCTTCAGATTTAAGATATTTCCCACACCGAAAAATGAAGGAATGTGTACAAGATCTTAATCCCTTTTTTTGGCCTAAAGGCGGACACTGCAGGTACATCAGTAAAGCACAAATGAAAAGATTAACATGAATTGGGACCTATACCAGGTAAATTTGAATACTGAATTTATCTTGAAAATATTCCTAGTACTGGAGCAATAGTATGGTTGCTAAATGTAAAATGACAATGGGTGAAAGGTTTTGAGAACATTTCTAGAAAAAATAATTACACCAAAGGGTAGTTTCAGAGGCCCTGCAAGCATTTCACTAGTACTGGAGCCATGGAAGTTGCTTACGGTTCCTTTGAGTGCATCCACTTCACAGGTGAGAGCTTGCACCTGTCGGCTATACTCAGTGGACTCCTGTTTGGCCTGGCGAAGGGCTTCATTATTACGGGCAGCAGCATCCGTAAGGTCCACAAAATGCAAGAAATTCATGATGAACAATGTGGTATTAGATCATGAGCCAAGACCCAAAAGACCATTTGGCAATCTATAAGTTACCTAAAGTCACACAATTCACACACTTGTAAGGAGGGGGGTGCTAAAAAAAACCATGCTAAAAATGAGGAATTAAGAAGTGGTACAAGTAGATTATGTAGAATTGAAAAGGTGCCCCATAACATTAAGCAATAGAAAACAAGTTAATCCACATAGGTAAACATAAGAAGTGGTTCAGGTGGGTAGCTGCGTCAGCATGCGTAGGCTGCAAAGGAACAAGTAATAGGTTTATTCCATGGTGAAAAGAGAAGAAAGAAAACACAACGTTTCGGCTGTGGAGCCTTCTTCACACTTGAAGCAGCAGCCAGCAGCCGTATCATCTTGCAGCTCATGACTGGCAACCCACTGAAACTAAGCAGTTGTTAGCCTGGTCAGTACCTGGATGAGAGACCTCCTGGTAAAAACTAAGGTTGCTGCTGGAAGAGATGTTAGTGGGGCTAGCAGAGGGTGATCATCTTGTGGTCTGTTTGGGTGTTAATGCCCCAGTATAGTGACACTATACTGTAAACAGGCGCCGTCCTTTGGATGAGATGTAAAACTGAGGTCCTGACTCTCTGTGGTCATTTTCTCAAAAAGAGTCCCCATTACCTGTAAAGTGCTTTGAATGGAGTGTCCAGAAAAGCGCTATATAAGTGTAAGCAATTATTATTATTATTATTATTATTATTATTATTATTATCTAAAGTACCATCAGATACAATGTAAATTAGCTGTTTGTGAAATTCAGCTACTTTTCAGACTGCTGAAAAAGCACCTTTCTCTCGAGGAAACTCATCAAAGGTCAGTTTTTTATAAGTCTGAAACTTGGATAGTATGTCTCAGTGACTCTGCCCTGCCTCCGCCAGGTCTCTCCTCCCACTGTTACACACAAGCCAATCACAGGAAGACAGTGTGATGTATACTGTATAAATATTAATATATAATATATATCTGAATATATATAGTATTTGTGTAATATTTTTCTTAATCCAAATTTAAAGTTAAATTACTCATTGCTGAAATTTGTACAAAATAAAGATGTTCTTAATGCAGATGTAAACCTGTGAAAGAGGCACATCACATTCGCAACATGCTATAATAACAAACTGTTTCTACACATGCGGCATACTGATAAGCTGTTCTCCGATTACTGGCGATTGTTGTTTAGTTTAAAGAATTCTGCGAAGAAATCCTTGCTCATGAAAACATCACGCATAATAATTCATCCAGATACAGATGCAGCCATTCAAAATGCACAGTACAACCCCGCAATTACCCACAGGTCACTGCGTCGTACTGTGGTACGTGATTGGCTGGCCAAAATGACCGACAGGGGCACTTGTGGTGCATTGGTTTTTAGTGAAAAGATTTAATAATTTAATCTCTTTACTGTGCATGTTTTAATCCACCTAGTATTGAATATATAGAATTTTACAACTAAAGGGAAATTTTAGTTGCTGAGCATAAAAAGAAGAGGAGCATAACGCGTCTGAAGGTCATAAACGATATTAATTTAGGAACATAAACTTATTATATAAACTGTATATATGTAATGTATTCCATTAACATTGGAATGTTTTTTTACAAGTGTAAAAAGAGTTACACTTGTAACGTGTCTCCTCTATAACTCTTCAGTTTACCGAAAAATTCTGCCAGAGCCTCACAACATTGTCTAAATACTCTTCTTCTGTCTAATTTTTAGTTTAGCAAGCTTTTTACACTTGGAAGAATATTCCAATGTTAATGTGCCACTGAAGATATTATTAATAACCTTTTAAATCTGAAGCTGTTAATTCTACTTCACACTTGCATGTCATGGTTTTTAAAATAAAAAAAACATCAAACCTTAGATTGGATGAGAACAACATGATTGTTTAAAACGTGACAATTTGTTACAGTTACCGTAAGGAGTAAAACGCCAATGTAAATGTTATATTTACAATTTGTTGAAAATAAAAATGTAAACTTCTTTAAAGCTTTCCCAGTCAAGAGGTGACTCATTTTCATCTATGAAGAATACAGGATCAGGTGTTTCACAGATGTAGGGATAGTACGTAATTCTGGCTTGCTGGTCAGGTGACTAAGGGTGGTACAGTACATTATTTCCCACTGCATTCTTGGGAATGTTGTTTTGACAAGAAACCTCCATCTTGTCTCCATCTATCACTGTCTCACAATTCATCATGTATGAATGAGTCAAATTAAAAATAAAACGTGTTTACAAAGAAAGTGGAATACAGTAATACTAACAGAGAGATTAAATGATTAAATCTTTTCACTAACAACCAATGCACCACGAGTGCCCCTTTTGGTTATTTTGGCCAGCCAATCCTGTACCACGGTACAACGCAGTGACCTGTGGTTAATTGTGTGCGGTGCGGAGTTGTACCCTGCATTTTGCATCTGTACTTCCTAATGACATTACACCTGGAAAGAGTATACATTTTAATCATTGTATTTTTTAAATAAATTTTAGATCCGTTCCATCTATACAAATGCCACAAACTGTTCTAGATTGTATCTCTTTATATAAATAAAATGTATTACCAAAAGAATAGGGTGACACAGTGGTTAGCATGCTTTTCTTATCTTTTTTCAGAAATACAACAATAGCACCAGATGTATCAGTGGCTTTCAGAATTAGATTATGCATGTAAATCTTTGAACTACACAGAGGTTAGCATTGCTGTCTTACAGTGCTGGGGCCCTAGGTTCAATTTCTGGGGTACTATATGGGTGGAGTTCTCTCTGGGTTCACATGGGTTTCCTCAGGTGATCTGATTGCCTCTCACTGTCCAAACATACTGGTAGGTTAATTGGCCCTGGTGTGAGTGTGTGTGTTTGTGTCTGTGTGTGCCCTGTGATTGACTGGTGTTACTTCGAGGGAGTATCCTGCCATGCGCCTGTTGCTTGCTGGGATAGGTTCAAGCTCCCCTGTACTAGATAAAGAGATCAGAAAATAGATGGAACTAAAGATACCAAGTAACTATAGACAATGATAAAAACCCACTATGAGATGTCAGCAGTTACTCACTTAAGGAAACAGCCTTTCCACCTCTCTGGCACATCTGTATATATAGCTAGTTTGTTATTTAAACAAATTGCCTTAAATATAAACATCTTAAGATGCTGGCTTCCTGGATCAGCCTCAGCTACTCTATATTTGCCTATTCCTTCTATTTATGTGCATCCAACACAGTTCAATGTTCAATGCTAGCAACTACACAAAATCTAAAATACATTTATGTTTAATACATTTTTATTAAAATGCAATTAAGATATCTTTAATCTCATTTCAGTATCTATGTAAACATTGTTTTGTTTTACAATTCAATATTAATATTCCTATTAAATGTGTACAGTAGAGAGATTAAGTGAAGAAATCGTTTCACTAACGTCTAATACACCACAAGTACAGCCTGTTCATCATCTTTGGACAGTACATCACGTGCCGCGCTAGCCTGCAGCCCCATTCCCGCATTACGGGGTTTTACCGTGCATTCTGAATGGCTACATCTGTATAAAAATTTTAAGATGCTGTGGATCTGTGGATCAGTATCAGCTACTGTATGTCTGCTTATTCCTTATGTTTATGTGCATCCAACACACTGTTTAATGCTAGCAACTATACAAAATCTAACATACATTTATGTTTAATATGTTTCAATTAAAATATGATTAAAATATGTTTAATGCCATTTCAGTATCTATGTAAACATTCAACAGTGTATATTTAGTGAGTCTATTGACTTCATCAACTTCCTCTGCAGTCTACGTTTCGTGTCCATTTGTCAAAAGCATGCCTGACCCTCTTAGGAAGTATTCTTGTTATGGATATGTTCCTCAACTTTCCCAAATTATCAAACGGAAGTGCTTGTAAGAGCAATTAAATAATTAAATGAAAGCTACAGTACAGACAGATTTTACATTGTTCAAGCAAAATTAGCTCTTTGTCAAAATCCACTACTTTGCAAACAGTACATGACTTCTCAAAGGTACCCTTTTCTCTTGTGCAGACTCAAGAAAGGTTTAATTTTCTTATAATTTTGAAATTTGGACGATATGCCTCAGGGACTGATTCATAGTGATTTATAGTGTAATCAAAACAAAACCCCCTTTGGGTCTTTTCTCCCAGCGTTCCACACACAAGAATCCCTTGAAGTCAGGTCCACAGATATACCAAACTGTAGCTTTAAAGCCACTACAGTACAGTATGTGTGAAATATATTTTTCAAAACTTAATGTTAAGTTATCCTGATTACTCATTGCTGAAATTTTCATTAAGGCACAGATATAGATGATCTCAATGCAGATGTAAGCCTAAAAGAAGCACGTTGATCCACAACAAGCCATAGTAGAATAATAAATTATTTTTCATATATCAAACTGAGTAATGTTGTTTTTGTAAAAAAGCTACTCTCTTTTTTAATTAATTTAATATTGAAAATACTGTAAAATACAGTTTAAAATTAATAAAAGTCTAAACAGTATACAACTTAAATCTATAATTAGAAAAAGATTGTCCCTCGGCATTGACCGAGATTTGAAACCAGGCGTTTTCTGACGTCAGCCCAAATGCCACGTTAAGCTTTCACGTGCTCCACCTGGCGGTTTTACAAAAAGTGCAGTCCAACAACTGAATATTTTTTAAAACGTGCAGTGTCTTGTAGCACGCGACAAAATGTACTCTGTTATCTGGCGTGTATTCTGAATGGCTGGATCTGTACATAACCAGTGAGTTACTCGATCCTGACTTAAGGAACAAAGGACAGTGTTATCCCAACCTACTGTATGCCATTTTCTCACTTAATTTTTAAGGTTGATCTGCATTCCTGAGATATCTGTGTGTAACACAGCCTGCTTCCTAACCCTTTCACCTCTCCAGCTCTTCAACTGCACAGCTGTAATGTGCTCTAAATGATAAGCCCTCAATTTTTTTCTCTGAAAATGTCACCCTACCTAATTTGGGTGTAATTCTGTGCAGGCCCAGTTTTATACAGAATGTTGGCAACTGTGGCAAAACAGAGCACCTCTATAGTAAATGCACATTTTTAGCATAGGTTTATTGTAGCAGGCTTTTAGAAGGGTAGACTTTAGTACACTTATACACACAGTGGGCAGTATCACTATTATCCCTATATGCTATTCTGTACAGTCCATGGTGAATTCTTTTTAGAGGCCACAAGCAGGGTGTTTGCTTTTACAAACAAAACAGTTAAGCAAAAGGATGTCGGTTAGGAAGAAATGCTGTTCTGAATCACTGTCTCTTGAATTGTGCTGAGGCAGGCAGAGCCTTTAAAGTAAAATTTGATGCTCAAATTTCAGTATTATCTCTTGCAGTCTGGAGATGTGTTTTGTTCATTCAGTGCTACATTTGGGGCACTTCTGTAGAATTGACTTGCTTGCTTTTCAAAGTTCTGGGACGCAAATGCAGTGCACTTAATCTCTTATGTATGTATTTTTACAAATTGGTGGTGTAATAAATTATAAATGTGTAAAATAAATGATTGAATCAATATGAAAATCAGATCCTAACGACAGGTTACTATTCTTTAAATGAGTAATTTCATTACATAAAATCAAGGATTACAGAACATTATGAGGCATGTGTGCTCTTTAATTCTTTGTCAAAGTCTGATAATAGATAATAAAACACAAACTTAGACAAAACAGATATCATTAAAAAATAAACTCTACTACGCATCAGTTATTCTATAAATAGATAAGTACAGTCATTGGGTTTTAGAGTCCTATGTATTTTAGACTTAGAAAATTCCGGAATTCCTAACAAATACAGATACTACCCAGGACTTAATCTCTTTCTCTAAAACACTGATGTCCACAACGGAATTTCCGCATTTTCTAATAATGCATCACTAATATAGGATAGATATTCTTTATCCTGAGGATTCCACAATATAGTAAATAAGAATTTCCTAAAATAAATAAGACTGCAAGCTCTCCTGTAATAATACTTACTCTTTACAGTACTCAGTCTGGTTAGAAAGGAGTTTTAATAATGAAGAAAAAACTTCATAATCATCCTTCTTCTTTTAATGTGTTTTACTATTTTCTGTATCTCTGTTTCTGTGTTTATGCTGTGGTCCATCCCTATGGAGCTGTTTTAATGACCTTCCTAGGACAGTGGACAGTCATGCTTGAAAATGTATTATGTAACATTGCTGTTCTAATTATTTACTGTGCTGTTTATTGTGCAGTGAATTAAATACAACAAAACAAGATCCATTTTTCAAAATGTTCTGAGTAAGTAACTCAAAGCTAACTTATCTTGCTGAAACAGTATTTTATTTTTTAAATGAGCGAATGTGTTTATTTACTTTTATCCAGTACATCAACGATGATGATCAGTGTTCTTACACTGTGTTACACATTGTATTTGTTTTGTGTTTATCTAGTAATTTACATATTGATATCTTAGAAAAGTCCAAAGGACTTGTCTTGAACTGTAGCCTTAGAACACAGCAAAAACCAAGTACATTCAAAATTACATTAAAAAGTAACAAGAAAAATTAAATCTGACTGAATTACTTCCCAGTGGGCTGTGAATTTGGAGGAAGAAACAAAAGCAAAGCTATAACAGTGGCAATTATTTTGCTGTATAGTAAATTTTCTTTCATATGTGCCAGTTTCCTAACACATTAAAGGCTTTTGTACAGTATATCTCACAATAACACATTGATGAAGTCTCTCTTGGTCTTTGTGATCATTTTTAAAGAACATCAGTGTAGCTGTAGTAGTTTTATTAACTGTGATAATAAAACCTTACAATGTGTTTTGGATGTGGTTTTGAGAACTTTTGTGAGAGTCTAGGATAGCTCACCATGTGGGTATTACCTTCTCAGTCCAGTTCCATCTGGCACAATGCATGCCACAGCTTTGCAGCTTGCTCTGCACTGAACTCACAACACTGTTAATATCTAAAGTAAAGTTAAATTTCTTGGTGAGGCCTGAGTTACAGAAGACTTTTAGCCCATGCGTAAGAAGATACAATTTCTGTGATAACATCAGACTGCCTAATCATGTAATTTGTCCTCTAATTTAAATGCTAGGAATTGGATTTGCTGCATCCTTTTCTAATTGATATTTCTGCTCAGACCCAACATACCAGTGTAGTTGTTGGGATTCAAACTCCTAGGTCCCATAAATATGTCTTACAAGCAGCATATACGTTTTGTGCATTTTATTGTGTATCTTTACTTGTATATCTTTATTTTCATATTCTTCGTTCTGTTTTTCTTTTCTGCTTTCACCAGGTAAACATTGGGGTGAAATCCACTATACCCAGGCTGGTAGATTTTGTTTATTCCCCATTGAGCTCTTTGGCGCACATGCACTGTCACTATATGTTCAAAGTCAAAGTCAACTTTATTGCCAAACCAACCCTTTGTGTTGTTTGGAATTTTTTGAGGTGCACTGAAACTTCACTTAAACTATCAGATATGCAAAAAGTCAGTGAGACAAAAAAAGAAGAAAAAAACTAAATTACATAATACATATTGTGATACCACTGGGGTTGCCACTGTAGGCACAAAACAGGCATGTCCACCATCTCACATGCCAAACAGGCTTACTCTTAAAACTGGTCTTTCTCCATTGGACAATCCCCTCTGGATTGGGTGTGCTTCTCTGTCCTTTCTGGGCATTTATTCTTCTCGATTCCCTCCAGGATCAATGTGGAAAACCCTCCCCTACTCAGGATAACTAAAGCTGTAGCCCACTAGTCTGCTTTCTCTTTCACAGTGCAGAACGTGATCTATTCTTTCTCATTTGCTTCAACTCTGCAGTTAAGCTGACACGCTACTCTGTAAACATCGACTCTACACACATCTGTGTTATGTCTGCTGCTTCCTTGTACAGTATGTGTGATGGGGGATCTGGGGAGATCGCTACTCCAGGAAAGTACTCAGCGTGTTCTTAAAGACCTCCCACAGCTGACTTGTAAGCTCCATTCAGCTTTGGTTGCCTAGCAACTCTTACCCCATGATGAGAACTCTACTCCTCAGGGACTCCACGCCCTGGATGGCATTACAGTATAATACACAAATATAATGCAATGCTACATTACAGTGAAGATAGAAATCCATTCAATCGAGTGCACAATACTTCACTATGTGGAATATTTTAAATTCCTCAAGTAAAATCACTAAAACATAATTATGTATTAGAGACGGAATAGTCTCAGGACAGGCGATCTACTGGAACCTCTCTGTTATAGATTTGATACATCTTCAACTTTTTCCCAAGGGAATAAGCTCAAACAAGGGAAAAGGTGGGTGGGAGTGGTAATAATAATCCTTAGAGTTTTATATGATTTAAACTTGTGGCATATATGGAAGCAACAGTTATTTTAGAAGCTGTGGGGACCACTCTTTCCAGCAGTTTTCTCTCCTGAGGGGTTAGGTTCCCTAACCAGACATCAACATAAGAAGCTGACATGCTCTCATTTGTTGCCGTGTAAAAATGGCCTATGGCTTGCTGAGGCACACCAAACTTTCTCAGCTCCCTGAGAAAATAGTCTGTGATGAGCTTTTTTCACTGTATGGTGTACATTGGCTTTCCATTTAAAGGTAGAGGAGCTTGTTGTGCCAGGAAACTTAAAGGCATATATCCTCACCACTATCTGGCTATCAATCACAAGACATTGATTTTTGATTCCTGTCACATCTCAAATCAAAGACTACCTCAAACTATAATAACTTTGGTTTTACTTATAGTGAGGTGGAGATTGTTTTGGTTGCAGCAGTGACCTCCTTTCTGTTAGGAGATTCATTGTTTTTTTTATTAGCCCTAGGTAGTATCATCTGCATTCATTTCACTAATTTCATAGATTCGGTGGTAGAATGCAGACATGGTGATGTCTTGGTGATAGCAGCCTTGGTGGGTACCCAGATTTAAAAACATGTGAGAGTTTCTTATGAAACTTGACCACCTGCCTCCTTTCTGATAAAAATCCAGATATACATTGGTTGACTTACACCCATGTAAGCTTCTGGGGGACAATTGTATTAAAGGCCGAACTGTAATCTACAAACAAGACCCTTGCATGTGTACTGTACATGGTGCCACAAGGTGCTATAAAATGGAGTGGATGCACAGAGAGACTACATCCTTAACAGACTTGTTCACCCTTTATGGGGCTAAATGACACATTCAAGTATTTATTACAAAAACATTGTTATTGAATGTCAGCTTACATATGTTTTTAATTGCATTGGAAGTCACAGTAGCCAGATGAAAAATATTTGATTGAGTTTACACACTCAAATTGTTTATAGGATCAGAAGTTTAGCTCTGCAGAAGATAAAGTTTTCTGAAAAAATAATGAGTGATATCATGTTTTTTAAACTAATTTCCAGTGTGTATACATAAGCATTATACCTGCTGATTGCTTAGTGGGACCAGCGGGGGGCGCCCACCCTGCGGTCTGTGTGGGTCCTAATGCCCCGGTATAGTGGCGGGGACACTATACTGTTGTTGGCGCCATCTTTTGGATGAGACGTTAAACCAAGGTCCTTGCTTGCGTTTGGTTCTCTTATGAGGAAAGACACAGAGGCCCATCTACAAGCAAAGAAACCGCTTCAGTGTCTCATACACATAACCCAAAATCCAAACCCAAGCTAAAAAAGAGAAAATATAGCAGTGAGTACCTGGCTCTGGGCTTTACGTGCGTAGGAACTGAGAACGAGCCACTGCCGCAGCGTGTTGTGTGTTCCGAAGTGTTATCAAATTCTTCAAGGTAAAGCAGTGACGATTGTTCACGTCCAAACTAAAATAGAAGCCACAATAAAGAAACTGGAAATGTGGGCCAAACGTATCGACCAGTGAAACTACGGCTCATTTGAAAATTTGTCTGATTTTCTATCAAAAGAACAAATGAAGCTACAGTACCAGCTGCAAACTCGGTTAATTACAGAGCAGATGCAAAGTTTGAGGACGCAACTGCACGACTACTTCCCGGCTCCAGATGTTTGGTTCAGCTGGATTGAACATCCTTTTGTAAACCTATGCAAAGAGGCCCTCGCAAATTTGAGCGAAAAGGAGCAAGACAGCCTTTGTGGACCTAACCTGTGACAGTGCTTTGAAATTGATTTTTTCACAGAAATTCTTAACAGATTTTTGGCTTCATGTTACTTCGGAGTATCCTGATCTTTTGGACAAAGCATTGAGATATTTTATGCCATTTCTGACAACATATCTTTGTGAAACTGGATTTTCTGCGCTGGTGGCACTAAAGACCAAATACAGGAGTAAGCTTAAGCTTGAGCCAAACCTCCGCTTGCAGCTTTCCTCTCTGCAGCCCGACATCCAGCATTTGGTATCTGTCAAACAGCACCTCTCACTAAGTGAGCCAGAAAGAAGGTGTGTGTGTTTACTGCCAGGCTAGTTGTAGGCTATAGAGTGACTGTGCATTCATGCGTCCATTGGAAAACCTTCCTGTTGAATATAATGTAACAGATGGGGAGTTAACATCTACTTCTGTTTTATAATTGTTGTGATAGTTATTGTGCATATTTTTGTTTCTCAGCATCTTCATAAGTTCATTGGCAAAGAAGGCTACCCCACACTTCTGGATAAATTTTCAGTTCATTTTGATCCCGCCTATTCAGTTTTGTTTTTGACAAGGCTAGAGTTTATTGTGTGAGATATCATAATAAAGAAAGAGCAGTACCGGTGCCTTAGTTTTTACAATATTTTTTATTTTTATTTAAATTGATTTTATTTATTTTTTGTGAGGTGCTGACTGGACTCGTTCTGTAATCAATAAAAGGTCTTTGTAAAGCCATGTTTGTAGCTTGTACAGTGCCCTCCAGAATAATTGACATCCTTGGTAAAGATTAGCAAAAAAGGCTATGAAAAAAATGTCTTTTCTTGTGTATCAGCTTGATCTTGCACTGAAAATATAAGAGAAATCTAACCTTTCAGGGTGATCTAATTAATATATATTCCCATTCATATTTTATGTTTTTTAAGCACACCTGAGTCTTTAGGAACTCTTAAGTGGTCATCCATGACTTCCTGTTTCACTGGGGTAAAATATGAGGTAACATGCGGGCAAAACACCCTTAGTCATTCATCAACATGGGGAAGACAAGAGAATACAAAACTGAAATGAGACAAAGGGTTGTTGACCTTCATATATCAGGCAATGGCTATAAAAAATAGATTCACACCTGAAAATACCCATCTCCACTATCAGGGCAATAATTAACAAGTTTCAAACCACTGGAGCTCTGACGAACCTGCCTGGAAGAGGACACAAGTGTATTTTGCCCCCACACACAATGAGGAAGATGGTTCGAGAGGAAAAACGTGCTTGAAGGATAATAGTTGGACAATTGCAGGAGTTGATTGCATCCTGGGGTCTCCAAGTTTCCAAAACTACAATTAGACGCCACCTCCATGCCAACATACTATTTGGAAGGCTTGCCAGAAGAAAGCCTCTGCTGTCGTCAAACCACAAACGTAAGTGCCTGGAGTTTGCTAAACATCACTGGAACTTTGATTTGAACTGGGTTCTATGGTCAGATGAGACAAAAATAGAGCTTTTTGGCAACAAACACCAGAGGTGGGTTTGGCATAAAAAGAGTCAAGGTCATGCAGAAAAGAACCTAATCCCCACTGTGAAGTATGGTGGTGGATCTGTGATGTTGTGGGGCCGTTCACCTTGCAAAGGCCCTGGGAATCTTGTTAGGATACATAGCATCATGAACTCCATCGAATACCAGGAGATTTTAGATCAAAATCTGTCTGCCTCTGCCAGGAGGCTAAGACTGGGTCATGGTTGGATCTTCCAGCAGAACAATTATCCAAAGCATACCTCCAAATCCACACAGGAATGGTTCACTGACCACAGAATCAAGCTTTTGCAGTGGCCATCCCAGTCCCCTGCCCTAAACCCCATTGGAAACCCTGTGGGGTGAGCTGAAGAGGAGAGTCTGCAAGCAAGGACCAAGGACTCTGAAGGATCTGGAGAGATTTTGTATGGAGGAGTGGTCTCAGATCCCTTTATATGTGTTTTCCCACTTCATCCAGCATGATAAGAGAAGACTCAGTGCTGTTATCTTGGCAAAGGGAGGGTACACAAAGTACTAAATGCAGGGGTGCCAATAATTGCGACACATGTGTTTTTGAGAAAATGTTTATTTTTTTATGAGGATTGTTTTTTCTTTGAATAATTTTACCAAACTGAAAGGTTAGATTTCTCTCATATTTTCAATGTAAAATCAAGCTGATAAACAACGCAGACATGTTTTCATAGCCTTTCTTGCTCATCTTTACCAAGGGTGCCAATAATTCTGGAGGGCACTGTATATGTGTATTTTCTCTGATTACCGGTGTCGGTTAGGCTACTGAATGAGGTATAGCGCTAGTCCATTTCAAAACAGTGAGGATGGCCTGGTCCTTGTATGGGCTGCGGAAGTTGATATGGTTTGTCATGAGGGCTGCGAGCTGTAATAGGTTTGGAACCTCTGGTCTAGAGGTTAAAAGGTTTGCTTTGCATCTGTGGACCCATTAGATGGATACATAGAACCATGTCCAAGTTCTACTGGCTTAATAGAAAATCAGTGATAAGCAGCTCAGTACTTTTAGTTTTTCTTTAATTCTGTGTTGCCCTTTTAAAGTTAGCAGTTGTCCAAGATTTATTCTGAGTGGTTTGTGTCTTTAAATTCCTGAAAAACATAGTAACGCACACCTGAGGAGCAGGTTTTGTGCAGATACAGACATATTGTTTGAAAACAACTGCTTGAAAGGCAGGGATGTTGTTTTGGGACCAAATGCTGTTACTAAAAGCATTCTGAACTGAGGTTGCCATCACGTTTGATGAGGCGTGTGCCAGGGGAGTAGGGAGCTCAGTAAAGAAAATGTATGATCACATTCAGGTTAATTTCCACAACCCCAAGGCTTGTGAGCTTCAGTACCCTCCTCCCTTTGCTGCACTGATCAGGAATCAGGATCTCAGGAGCTGGTGCCGTGCCATCTCCCTCAGTGTTGCAAAAGCTGTGTCTTATCACTGAGCCACAGTTCACTGAGCTCCTTACAGCGTGAGGGATATTCATCATATGCCTGAGAAACACCTGCTCACTGCATCTTCCTCATTTCTGGACACATCATCTGAGCTGACCGACACCCAGTCTTGCAACATGACTGAGCACGATGTAGGGGAGAGTGGAGCCCAGCTGGGTGAGTCCTTGCCTAGAGAGCCACTGCTCTTTCCTTCCATAAGTTTTCTCTAGAAAAAGCTGAGGCGTCTTTTAGATAAACTGGATTCCATCTCTTACTAGTTATATAGATATTTTGTATATATACGTTTACACTGTTGCTTATATATTTACCTGGTTTGACTTCATTTCAGTGTATGACTGTTGAGACCAGATTCACCGTGTTATATAAAGGGATTACAGTAATAGCAGCATTTCACAAACACACTCATCCCAACATCCTGTTAGTTAGGCAGCTTATAAGTCTGAAAGAGTTAGGCTTTAGTATTTAAAAATAGCAAATGCAGCCATTTAATACTATAGACACTTTCCTAATTAGTGTTACCTGATGCTTATATACTATCTGCTGGGCTGATTTTTGTTGTTTTATTTATTTTGAAAACGATTCCTGTAAAACACACTTCAAAGTTTTATTCCTAAACACACTTCTTTAACATCCTGAAGTGGCACTGGTAAGGACTTAGTTTAATGTAATAATGTAAATATCCCATGTCTGGCAAAGCTTCATTACTTTTGACAATTCTTAAATATTGAAGTTAGGATTGTTTCCATTAACACAGTAGCTTTGGGTGGATGATGCAGAGATACAAAGCAGTACCTAGCATGTGAGTAAAAATCCTGCTACTTATTGCCTCTCCCTTCCATCTGTAGATAACAGTAGACACATAAGCAACAGCAATTTACTGTCAAGTGAGCTTTCAGTGCTGTCTGCTTATTAAGTGTTATTTACTGTGCTTTGCTGAAATGCCTGATTTAAGGAGTACATACCTCTATTTAAAGTGCTGCTTTAAATGTTCATAACTCCAGAAACATCAGATTTAGTTTTCCACATTTTTGCAGCTGTTTCCATTCATGTGATACTAATGACATCCTCTTTCTCAGATCTGTGCTGTGAGCTGATTATTCCTTTGAAGGCCATAACTTCTCTGTAACACACCACAGCTAGGGCTTAAAATGACCACATTTTAATTGTAATTATCAAAGGTAGAATTAAAATGAAACTTAAAAAGTGGGGGGTAATAGAGTTTATCTGTCAGTATTATGACTTCCTTACTGTGTTTAGTTTTAAAAATAGAACTAAAGCATATACAAACATCACAGCAACCTACCCTTTTATACATTAACCGCATTGTTTTATCAAATGTAATTTGGTTTAGATCCCTTCTGATTAAGATTGAAATATTAAATTATCCTGGATTGTTTGTGTGCACTTTTGTACTATATTTGTAGCAGATGCAACAGACCTTTCCTGTATTTGTCAACACAAAATTGTCTTGTAATTTCAGAACTTTTTACTTTTCCTTCACTTTATCTTATCTTGAGACTTTGTTTACAGCATTTTCATAGACGGACATAATGTTTTTCATACCCTCCACAGAATCACAAAAAAATCTCAAAAATCCTCTTACTGCTTTTGATAGAGAACATTCTGTAACTTAGTTTTCTTTAAACAGATATGACCTTCTGATGATATTTGACACTTTGCGTGTTCTCCTTAAAATACACATTATCAAGAAACTGGAGTGAGGAGCTGTGTGTGTGCTTTGGCTACCTGCTTTTCAGAGTGGAATTAACCTTGAGAAACCGATTCCTTTTCTTCATTACCAGGCTCTTTCTACCACAAACACTGATTATTATGTGTATGAAAAATGTGTAAGATTTGAATTGTTTGGTCTGTATTTCTTCTAATAAAATAAGTTTGTATTAATGCATGTAGTGTAAATCCATCATTTTTTGGTTTCTGTAGGATTAGGAGAACATCTCTCAATGAGGGAAAATACAGTACAACTATGTGGACCGTAAGCAGTCTGTAATGGGCTTTGCATTATTTTAGATATCGTATTATTCTAAGACCCTTAATAGGTTCTGTACTTTATTGTCTGAACCAGTCATAACTTAAGTATGTATTTATCATAAAACTTTTTTTTAGGTCTGTATTCAAATATTTTAACATCATATGTAATGTAACCTTTCAGACTCTGACTTCATATTCAATACACGTAGGGCCTTTTAGATCCCAGCAAGTGTATAGTACTTTTATGTCAATAGTACTTTTAGTTATCGAGGTGTAAATTGTGGTGGATGGTTTTGTTGTGAAATCATTTATTGCAACAGATATTTCATATACAATATTTCCATCAAACATATAGAGGATTTGATATACTAACTATGCTTTTGATTTTTGAAACCAGACAAAAGCTGTGAATCAGGTTGTGGGTTAACACAACTATTATCTTTTCTTGTGCTCTTGTGCTTAACAGCGATGGTGTTATGCTAGCCTGTGTGCCTCTACTGTTGACTTTCAGGGATTTCAAAGGAAATTCTGAGAATCCCAAGAATTTCTACTCACCTGCTAGCTTTGTGATATGAATGCTTGGAGATGCACACAAATCCCTGTCTGGAAGGACACGGGGCTGACATCCTGAGTGTTTAGGTTTTAATGTACTATTGCATGATTACCCTCACTGTAAGTTAATACATGGTCTTAGATTATCTTTACTTTCCATTGAACCTCTATTAATGTAGTAGGCCGTAACCTAATTTTAACTTAAGAGTTAATAACTGCGGTATTGCTCACTATGAATGTAGCAAAAGAAAGATCAGTAACTTGAGGCAGACTCAGGGACTTGAACTGGCAATCTCCTGGAATCAAGAACATCACTTAAACTATTTTTACCTAAAATTACAACAACTGTATTAAACAAGAACTCTGTAAATTTATCAGTTTTAGACCTGTAAAACTATGCAAATCAAGATACATGGAAATATGTGGTAAAATGTAATGTAATGTCCCTGAAGAGCAGGTAAACATACAGTGCTGTTTTGTACCTAGCTGCCCTTAATAGATGTGGCTATAGTTGAACTGCTAAGAGACTCTTTTTCCTTTAGAGTGTAACATGATAAAGATGAACCTGAGCTGATCTTTCACTAAGATGGACCTAACCCTAATTATTGTTATGCCTCTATGAAAAATTTACTGAAGTAAGTTTGTATGGTGTTTTCAATTTTTCTGTGGGCCCAACTGTATAATTGAGTAAAGATAAAGAAGTAATAATAATAATAAACTTTTAGTGTGATTTACTGTAGTACACTTCACTATCCTTTAATTGTGCTATACCACAGTAAACTTTTATAACAGCAATATTTTAAGTTAATTTTAATGGAGTGGAGTAGCTTTCCAGTGCCCTGTTAAACATTCAGAAATGTAAGTGGTCGATGTAACATATCACCTCATAAACTTCTAATAAAATATGAATATCCAGGTAAGTCTAACCTAGAGTCAGTTGTTTGGACTGAAAGATCTCCATAAAACTAAGTAGAATATAGGGGAATGTTGTTTTATTATATTGACTTTAATTTAAACTCTGTTATTTTGATATTTGCTACACTATATATTGCTTGTTTTGGACAGTGTAGCATGAAGGAGAGAGAATACCGAACACAGTTTTTAACTGTCTACATCTAAAGGTTATGAAGTGACATACAGGAATTTCTATCTGCAATGTCATTTGTTTCTTGTCTTATCATTTCAATGTATGCTTTTACTGTTCTAAGTTTTATTTGTTTAAATTATGGGGGTTTTCCACACTAACATAAACAATTGTACAACTTCTCAACTACACTGCCCCTCTAGTTCCACCTAGCGATTGTAGCATCTGCTTGGATCCCATAAGAATGACTCTAATGTTATAAGACCTCTGAATACAGCTGTCCAGGACACCAGCTAGATTTCATTCACCTCAGCTTGAATCCTTAATTACTATTGTCATTTTAATTATCACATTTTAATGGTTATGGTAATAACTTTTATCTCCTAAAATCTAAACGGTTCATTATGTCAATGTGGAGATAATGACATTTCCTTCTAGCTATTTCCAAAAAATGGATAAAATGCCTGACTATTGTTTATAATACTGAGACAGAAAATCAAACAATTTCAATGACAAGTTAAACACAGAATAATCTAATGAATAATGAAGAATCTTCATTTTTTCAGTGTATAGTATATCATCTCAAGACACTTTACAATAAAACAAAAGTAACAAGTACAACCAAAAATGCAAACTGACTTGCAAGTCTGACGTGGGCTGCGTGATTCCCCACCCACTCCATAGCTTTGGAGCAAAGTAGATAAGGCATTAACAAACAGGAGTCAGGAGCTTATCAAAAAGCACTGCATTATAATAATACTGTCATCTTTAAATTGAGACTTGTAAAATTTGCTTTTTAATTTCATTTTGTGCCATTGCTCACATCTATTTCCATCTTGCTCAATGTGTTAAAAAATTTAATACACGCTTTTGTCATTTCTAGGCTTGATTAGACACTGAGACTGATTTACTGTACTGGTTCCAGTACCATTAATAGTCAAACTAAGTTTAACATATTAGAGATGATAAAGAGAGACAATGAGCATATCTTTGATTTTGGAACAAGTAATAGGTTTATTCCATGCTGAAAAGAGAAGAAAGAAAATACAAGGTTTCAGCTGTAGAATCTTCTTTGGTTGTGAGAAAGACAGGGCAGACAGCAAAGATTAAATAACCTAGAAGAACATAACTTGGGACAGTGGAGGAGGCGGGAGCAGGGGAGAGACAGAGAGGCCACTCAGGTGGTGCGAAGTGGGGAGAGGTGAAGAGAGGGGTGAAGTCGAAACCTGCACGAAAATAGAGAAGATTACACGAAAACAAGTCTGTCATTGAGAGAAGGGGGAAGGTGTGAACCAAGTTTCAGGATTTTTTTTGTTTCTGATGTCTTTCTGTTATGGAGGTTAAGAAGGCAGATGGAGAGATTAGTGTGATCATGGCCATCTGAGGTGAAAAGAGAAACTATGGCCTTGGAGAAATCTTTAATCTTCACAGCCCTAACATGTTCTCTGAAGCGGTCTCCTAGTCTCCTTCTGGTTTCCCCAACAGAGATAGCTGGGCATTTCCTGCAACAGATACAGTAAATGAGGTTGCTGCAGGCACGAGATGTCGCCTGGGTGATCTGGAATTGTTCTGAGGGGCCTTGAATGAGTGTGGTGTTAGGTATGTACTTGCAAGTGATGCAGTGGGCTCTGTTGCAAGGGAAAGTGCCTGGTGTGGATAGCTGCTGAGGGCGGACAAGGGAGCTGTGAACAAGGTTACACAGATATGCGAAATGAGATGATGGGGTGGTAGAAAGTGTGTTAGGGTGGAAGGGAAGCACCAAGGAATGCGGTTGTTAGGCCAGTGGTTCCTGATCAAGTTGATGGTCCGGGGGTCGTTTTTGATTTTTGTTTTTATCTTTGATTTAATTGAGATGTGAAAGTTTTGTTGCATCACATTTTAACACCATTAAGAAGTATAAGAAATATAATTGCAATAATTGCACTTAAGAAATATAATGGCAGTTATCATGCAAATACAAAATTGGTTGTCATCAGCATAAAAATTAAAACTGATGTTAAGCAGAGAGTGATGGAGAAATCCCCCCAAAACAACTTAAACTATTTTCTTAAACAAGAGAAAATAAATAGTGATGGCATTAGTGACTCTTGTCTGAGTCAGACAGGTGTCTAGTCCCAATTTGAAACATTAAACTTAACTGACAGCACCTTGATGGGAGAAGAGCTAGGTTAGAGGTTTTACAAATGTAGCATCCTTCATAATGTGAACAAATAAGTTATGCAGATAATATTGATGTGAAGAAGGAAGTTAAGTTAAGGTGTGGAGCCAGACTTCACACATTCATTTATTGTTGGTCTATCAAATTATAGCACAATGTTGTAAAACAACTGAACATGCAGTCTTTAGTTTTATTAATCAGACTTCCCTGGTTTAAAATCAACACAAATTAGGAGAAACAAAATTAGGGTAGTTAACACAAAGGTGTATTCAGGAAGGATTTGAGATGTGGATTTGTGACCATTACAACAACTGACTTTCTGAATGGGAGGCGCACACCTTTTGTGTTTTAAGTAGTACTGGTATGAAGGAGAAGCAGTGATTGCAACTTTCCTGCTTTGGCTGTAACTTTTATTTTTGTATCATGTTTTTACAGAGTGTTTAGAGGAAGTGGGCTGAGGAGCTTTTTTCTAGATACATATTAGACAAGGGCATCCTGACTTTCTGTATGATTACTGTGCAGCTTAGTTGGAAAGCTTCTTATTCTGACCATATGGATAGGCTAGTAAAAGTTAGGGATAAAAAAATAACAAGCCATAGTTCACTGAGCAGGAAGCGCCTTAACTCCTTAAGCTTACATAAGTAATCAATTGAAATGTACTGTCATTTTTGTGAGTGGTTAAACGAAGCTTACTACAGTATTGTATAATTCATTTAGCAATACAGTAACAGAAAGACATATTGTCAAAACATTTTTATTGTGAGACATTTACTAGTTTTTGAAGGCTCATTTAATCTGTCAGTTAATAAGCTGTCAACGTTAAGTACAATAGAGAACATTAAAAAATGATCCTTTGTATGGCATTTCAGGTTATAGAAATCTGAATTACTAATGTTAATTTAATCACAGATCTAATGGTCACATGATTTTGCTTGTGGAAATTTCTCTCATGACTGGAAAAAATAAATGAAGAAAAGTCCTTCTTG
Organism: Atractosteus spatula; assembly: GCF_055471065.1. NCBI lineage: Eukaryota > Metazoa > Chordata > Actinopteri > Semionotiformes > Lepisosteidae > Atractosteus > Atractosteus spatula. The sequence goes on from NC_142711.1 coordinate 39,276,120, forward strand.
TACTACATATAGAAAATTGTATTCAGATATGTTCAATATATATAAAATAAATGAATTTTTACATGCTCAACAGCTTGATACAGACTATATTGACATTTTCTAGTGACATAATGTCACATGTCAATATAACAAAAATATAAAGGAAAAAAAGTGTGACTTATTACAAACAATCTGTGTAAGTCTTGAAGTTAGATATTAAGGAAAAGAAATTATATCTGAATGTTTGTAAAGGTGAACTTCTCATTAACAGATTGTTTAGCAGTATTTTCGTTTTCTTAACAGGTACTGTGAAATGTACTGTGTGATCAAAAGGATTATAGTATTTTTAGCTCCTGTTAAATCACTTCAGAGATTAGTTACTGTTACTCTTCTTCCAATGAAATCTTGAGAATACATATTTCAGCTTCCTAGCATTAACAAGACAGTTCAAACCTGCCTAACCTAACAATACCAGGGGCTGTCCTTCTGGTGTAGGGGAAATTTCTGCAACTTGTCTGGGTTGTGCAGTTTGGCACTCAGAGGTACCTAAGAAATTTTGGAGGTTTGAAACCAGGAGCTCATACATGGTAGGGTAGTACATCTCAACCTTTTCAGCTTGCAGCCCACTTTTAACATCCCAAACTTTTTGCAGCACCCTTTGATTTTAAAATAGTTTTCATTGTTATTGCAAGAAATAATATTTAAAACTGAAACATAGACTATACAATTTTGCAAAAAAATTGATTTCTCTTTTTTGACTACAATAATACTTGTTTCTGTGCTGAAAAGAGCTGCAATAAAATGCTGAACTGAATTTTTGATTAAGATAACTTCTGAATCCACCGCACACCTCAGATCCTTGTACAGCACACCACTGTGTCATGGCCCACATTTCGGAACATTCTTGTCTTATCCTATCAATGTAGATGTCACGGTTGTCTGAAGGGACGAACCGTGGAGAGGCAGGAGAGCAGAAAAAGACCCATATGCGTAGCGGCGGAACGGGAGATTAGCCCGGGCTCAGCAGTTCAGAGGAACTGTATCTTGTATTTTTGTGTATCTCTGATTTGTTTTGTGGAGCCGATATTTTTTTCTTGGTTCAAACATGCTACACTTGGGATTGTTGTAGTTTGTAGTGGTCCTTTGTATTACACGTATTACAGTACTACAGTTTGTATTATGGGTAATTGTGTTGTCCATCATGGATTTCACTTTAGAGGATTTTACTCTGCTCCCGACTTTGGAGCAGTCATTCATTATTAATATTATTAATAATACATTCCATATTGCATTTAAATTGGATTGTTTTTACAAATATAAAAAGAGGCAATACACAACATCTCTCCTCTATAGTTTACAGAAAAAAAATCCACAGAGCCACACAATATCGTCACAACATAGTACAACAACAGTTGCTGACTCACTTAAAGGTGTAACACGTCTTCACTGTCATGTTACAGTTTCAAAATATTGTGCTCCGGTTACTGGCAATTGTAAAAATAACCCTTCTTCCCTCCCCTTGTTTAACTTTAAGAATTCCATGAAACCATCAGTTATAATAATTCATCCAGATACACGTAGCCACACCAGAGTCAATTTTCACAGAAACAACCTCCCAGTAAGTCTTTGGACTGTGCAGTAGTATACAGTACAATATACATTTTAAAGTTTTAAATTTAAAGTTAAATAGTTGGCTGATTATTGGCTGCTGAAATTTGAATTAAGACAAAATATAGATTTTCTCAATTCAGATGTAAACCTGAAAGAGGCACATCACGTTCACAACAAGCTATAATAGTGAACCGCCTGGGTGCAACATGCTGCATTATAGTCCATGAGCGTTCCATTGCCCATTACTACTATAAGAACAATACAAGTTTTTTTTTAAAAATGAATGTCAAAATGTTTCTAAAACATCCACTTGTGATATTTTAGCATCTTAGCTACACGATTCGATATTAATATTACTATCAAGTGGTATTAAATCAGTACAACTTTTTTTTACAATAACAGCAAGTGGTGTTCTTCCTATGTATTCTTAGAAAAGGATAAAACATTATAAGTTTTTATGAAGTACAGTATATAAACTTTATAATGTTAGAACAAGCACGTTAAAACCATAACCCACTGTAAGTCACCAAGTTAAAGTCTTTGATGCATAAAAAATTTATGAAGAAGGTGGAATACTGTTGTGTACCACTACCATCTACTGTGTGTACATTGGGTTATGTATTACGTTATACTACTGTTTTTATTTTCAGCTATCAAAATTTACGTTTAGATTTTCTGTATGTGGATGTAAACCTGAAAGAGGCACATCAAGTTCACAAGCTACAGTGTAATAATAAACTCTTTTTCATATATCCAACTGAGCAATCTTGCTTTTATAAAATTTTATTTAGTTTAATGTTCAACATGCTGTAATAAACAGTTTAAAATTAATAAAAGTCTAAACAGTATACAACTTAAATTCTATAATTGGAGAAAGATTTTCCCTCAGTATCGACCTGGATTCGAAACCTTGCGTTTTCTGGCAACAGCCCAAATTCTCCACACACCACATTAAGCTTTCACTGCTCCACCTGGTGGTTTTACAGTATAGTGCAGCCCTCTGTAGAGTATTTCTAAAAAGCTGCAGTTTCCCGCATCCCCTGAACTGCAAACGTCTTCGCATTCTGAATGGCTGGATCTGTATATAGAGACAGGCATATCTCTGTGCAGTATTTTAAAGGAAATAAACCCTAAATTTTAAGGATTTAAAGTTTTATAATTGAAATGATGTTTTCTACATGTTTTACTGTGTGATGCAGATTTTGGACTTACTCTTAGTTAATTTAAAGTTGGTTTATCTTTTGTATACCTTATTTTTCAGAAGTAGCCGCAAATAGTATGCTTTCAGTTGCAATCACATTTTTTTAAAAAAAATACTGTCCTTTGTTTACGTAACTCAGTGCAAAACTATAGCTCGGTACTGAACTGTACTTAGGCACTTGTCTGTAGTTCAAATGTTACTCAATTTCACACCCCTCTATGCACAGGTAGGCATTTTAAAATTTAACCATTAAAAAAGAACTTTAGACATCTAAAAAGTTTGCTCAGTCGAGTGAAAACAGATCTTTTGCGTTGGATTCAGAGTTCCCTTCTTTTTGTTTTACTTTAATCACTTTTTGTGATTTCTAGTTTCGATAGCATTTCTGGTAACTCTAAACTGCACAGTCTACTATTGTTCCCTTCAATATAATTTTATGTTATTTTGTTCCATTTTGATATGTAATAGGTTTCTGTATTTTAGCTCCATTTATTTCCTCTTGCAGCTACATGCTATGCTTTAATATGTTTTTTTGGTTTATAGGAGATGAGAACCCCAGAGAAAGCAGCCCCTTCATTAACAATGACACTGACAAAGGAAATCTGTACGAGGGAAAGAACATGGCTCTGTTTGAGGTACAGTATGTTTAAAGGTTTTTAATGCTTTAAAGGATGAATAGGAAGTTACTTAGCAAGAATAATAACTTTCTGAGAGCTAAATGGAATTATTGAGATATATTTACAGCACTACTAGCTTGATGCCCTGTGACATCTGACACAGCAAGGCTCTCCAGTAGCAAACTTCTAATGCTTCTAATGAAGATACTGATCTTGAGAACACAGAAAACAAGAATTATGTACGACAGGAGTTCCTGTGGTCAGTCTGGTTAATTTGGTTGGTTTTAGTTGAATCACCTGAGGAGCACTTGATTGAGTACAAAGATGCAATACAGATGCAGCCATTCAAAATGCGCGGGCGATACCGCATTATTTTCCGGTACGCTGTACGCAGTCTACCGCAAGCTACCGGTAAATACCGCGAGTTACCGGTAAATACCGCTAGCAAAATAATAGTATCCGGAATTTCCGCAAGGTGGAGCTAATAAAGCTCAACCTCTCATGTTTGAGCTGTAGCCATCAAAGTCTTTAACGAAGATATTAATAATAGTATTAATAATAAATGACCTTGGACAAGCTGTAAACTCAAAGTATTGCCCTGGTCCACATTCTTTTTTTCATTGACCGTCTTTGTAAAAGTAACGCCACAGCATTTCGCAATCACGCATTTTTTTCCAATCATGCAAAGTACAGTGATTCACCATGCCTTTCACATGCTCATAAAAGAGATTGATTTAGGGACATAAACATATTACCGTATGCAAACTGTACTGTATACAGTATGTATATGTATATTTAATGTCTTAACTGTGCCCGTTTAAGTATTGAATATTCATATCTAATTTTACCACTGAAGGGAAATCTTAGTAGCTGAGCATAAAAACAATAGGAGCATACTGCAACGCGTGTGAAGGCCATAAACGATATTAATTTTGGAACATAAACATACAGTATATGGCTGGTCTCGGTACTTTAAAGAAAACATACACGAAACATGGTTTCATTATGACCAGAATCTTGAGATATTTTTAACTTGATTTACAGTATTTGAGAGGTATGTCTTAACACCGATACTACAGTGCTTAAGTACTACTCACGTATATGTTTCTAGGTTTATATTATGCATTTCATACGGTCAAATTACTTTTGAGCAACTAATAAGAAGCGCGAAACGGTATGCGTTTTACTTTCGTTTCGTGCTGGGACCCGTGGATTGATTAGAGATATCAAGTACATACAAGTCATTTTTTAAATGTTGTAGTTCGTCTTGAAAAAATGTTACGAGTACATCATCTATCAACAATTACACAGGTTCTGTTTCCATATTGCAGATTTTGGTTACGTAATATTATTTTCTAGATTTCACGTTGTGAATATATGATTTGGGCAAACAGAGCCGCAAAGAAGTACATTATGGGTTGTTGTTTTTTTTTGCAGTTTTATCTAGAACAAGCGATGCTTAAACCTTTGTCTGATTCTTGTGAAACTATCCACACGACAGTTACAGTACCTAGGAGTTGACTTCAGTGATGTCACTGATGGGATGTTTCTAAAAATCCATCCTCTGTAAAACGTCTTCTCTAGTTGTCCTGCATATGTATTCGCTAATGAAGCTGTGTGTTCTGAGCCTGGATCTCTACATTTCTGTATGAACCACCTTAGAGGGCTAAAGACAGCTTGTGTTTAAATTGAGTGTAAGGCAATTTATGCTTCTAAAGTCATGGTCAGCATTTTTGTACTGTGCTGTAAACTTGTTCTGTGCCTAGTCACATTATTTTATAGCGTTTTCATAGCGTTATCAAATCTGGTGGCGCTGTGTTAGTTTCCTGACTCCCATGTCACATGGTCTGTGATTGTAACCTGTAATACCGGTTTAATTCGTCACAGCCAGCACTCCGGTTGTAAAGTAGAAGCAGGCGAGATTTCCAGCGAAAAACACCTCCCCCTTCTTCAGGTGTGAGGGTCTTCTGCTCAGAATGAAACGCTAAAATGTAATGTAGGCTCTGAATGGGTTCTGACTTGCTTTAACAAAATATGTTTACAAATCCTTTCACCTGGCATTTTCGTAGTTAGAAATTATGGAACGCTCTGTTAAAAGCAAGGGAGTTTTTATGTCCGTTGCAGTTCTTTTGCAACATGAATATAATTATATCGTTATTAATTTCTTGAGATACGCGATTCCATATTATATTCCCTTTTAATCAAATTCTAAAAGTATGCTTGTTGACTCCGGTATCGCGTTAGTTAAAGACTTCGATGCTTAAAATGTTTAGGAGAAATGGAATACTGGTGTGTATGTTTTCTTTAAAGTACCGAGACCAGCCATATACTGTATGTTTAAGTTCCAAAATTAATATCGTTTATGGACTTCACACGCGTTGCAGTATGCTCCTATTCTTTTTATGCTCAGGCACTAAGTAAAAGGAGATGCTTCATATTGCTTGACTAATTTTAAAAACTAAGTTAGAAATGCAGACGCTCCCTCGGTGCGCTGCTCTGGTGCGCCGGCTCTTACACAGTGCCTGTCTGCCGTAAGCGTTACAATATACATACCCAACACTGCTTGTACCCATCTGTCATGCAAATAAAACACCTTGAATTGAATTGAATTGAGGGGAGAGGGGGGAATACTAAAGGCAATACTGGCTCAATACCCTCGATGGGCTTTGACGTGCTAATGCGTTGGTTTAACAGTCCGGGTGTGGCAGGCTTCCAATGTCAACTCGACTCGATTGGAAGACAATGAACGTATTTTGTGATATTTAGAAATATAAATTTGTTTGGTGCGAGTGAGGTTTTATTTAATCTCTGACCAAGGGAAACGTTTCATTTTTTCAAAGAAATGTTTGTTAAAAAATAAAGTCATAGTTCTATGGGATTCAATCACAGACCATGTGACAAGGGAGTCAGGAAACTACTCTAACACACAGCGCCACCGGATTTAATAACGCAATAAAAACGCTATAAAATAATGTGACTAGGCACAGAAAAAGTTTACAGCACAGTACAATAATAAATGCTGACCATGACTTTAGAAGCATAAATTACCTTACACTCAATTTAAACACAAGCTGTCTTTCTGTATGAACCTCTAAGCTGGTTCATACAGAAAATGTAGAAATGCATTAGCCTGATTATGATTAAAAAACACATAATTAAACACGCGTTTGCGATTTAAATCAGAACACGATTTAAATCAATATAAATGTTTATATTGTAACGCATACTGTCCAGCCTCCATTTCTCTATAAAAATTTACTCTGTTGCACACACACACACAATAGAAGGAGGAACCGCTGTCAGAAGGGAAGATATGTTCAAAATATCGCAAATATCGTTCATGTTGCGATATTTTGAAATATAAAAGTCAATTTATTGTCCATAATATCGCTATTCTATTTTTTCGAAGAAATGTTTGTTAAAAGAAAAGTCCGGCACCAGCTGGATTCGATCACACAACCTCCCAGTTGCTAGTCACGCACCTAGACCAGTCGGCTAGAAGACAGCTCGCATGAACAGGCAGGCGAAAAAGCCCTACACAGCCCTGTCGCAGCACACGAATACCGTTATTAAATTCTTTAGATACGCGATTCCATATTATATTCCCTTTTAATCAAATTCTAAAAGTATGCTTGTTGACTCCGGTATCATGTTAGTTAAAGACTTCAAAGCTTAAAATGTTTAGGGAGAAATGGAATACTGGTGTGTATTTTTTTCTTTAAAGTACCAAGACCAGCTACAGTATATACTGTATGTTTATGTTCCAAAATTAATATCGTTTATGGCCTTCACACGCGTTACAGTATGCTCCTATTCTTTTTATGCTCAGCTACTAAGATTTCCCTTCAGTGGTAAAATTCAATATCTACAACGGGCACAGCAAAGACGTTTTTACTGTAAGTCTTTCTACGACAGACCAACGGACCACGAGTGCCCCTGTCGGTCAACCAATCACGTACTGCGGTGCCACGCGTCATCTTGCGTCATACTGAGCGACGTCACCTGCGGTACGTGTCTGTGACGCGCACTTTGAATGGCTGCATCTGTAGAGTCTGCTAAATTCAGCTATTTCTCCCATACTATTAAAAACAACCATAACAACCCTAGACACCTGTTCACCAAGATCAAAAGACTGCTAAAGCCAAACTGTCCCATCAAATTACATGCCTTATCCTAACTTTGTAACACATTCTTAGAGTTTTTTAGCTCCAGGATGGAGGACATCCAGTATCACATTCTCTCCACAATGCATGTTACCACCACCTCCTTGCATGCCTAGTTTTACTGGTGCCCTTCTCTGTAGCGGCTCTCATATCTCTGACACTGACACTGCATGCCTCAGTCAATTGGTATCTTGTATGAAATCCACAACATGTCTGTTAGATCACATTCCTACTGCTTTATTTCAGTCCTGTTTCTCTACTCCCTGACCTGTTGTCCTCAACATAATAACTGAGTCCTTGAACTTTGGTATGTTACCAACAGCCTTTATAAAACATCTTCAGTTATATTCAGTTAAAAACAAATAGCTCTGGACAACCTAAATGGTTTTCTCCATTTGTCTAACCCAGAGGTTCCCAATCTATTACAGCTCGCGGCCCACACGACCAACCATAAAAACAACACCGGTTATCAGAGAAAATACGTACACACTGTACAAGCTAGAAACATGGCTTTAAAAAGACTTTTTATTGATTACAGAAGGAGTCCTTTCATCACGTCACAAAAAAAAAATTATTACAATAAAAATAAGAAAAATATTATAAAAACTAAAGCACCAGTACGGCTCTTCCTTTATTATGATATCTCACGTACTTAACGTTAGCTTTGTCAAAAACAAAACTGATCAGGCAGAATCAAAACGAACTGAAAATTTTTACAGAAGTTCAGGGTAGCCATCTATGCAAATCAACTTATGAAGATGTTGAGAAACAAAAATATGCACAATAACTAACAGAACAATTGATTTAAAAAAGTAGATGTTAACTCCCCATCCGTTACATTATATTTAACACGTAGGTTTTCCAATGGACGCATGAACACACACCCAATAGCCTGCAGCTAGCCTGGCAGTAAACACGCACACCTTCTTTCTGGGTCACTTAGTGAGAGGGCTGGTGCTGTTTGACAGATAACAAATGCTGGATGTCGGGCTGCAGAGACATATTTTGTTTGGCTTTAAAGCCTCGTTTGATAACACTTCGGAACACACAACACACAGCGGCAGCGACTAGTTTTCAGTGCCCACGCACATAAAGCCCAGAGCCAGGTAGTCACTGCTATATTTTCTCTTTTTTAGTTTGGATTCGGGGTAAGACACTGAAGCTGTTTCTTTGCTTGTCACAGATTTTATTTAAACAATTTTTTATGCATCAGTTGAAGCCTTCTGAAGTCTCTAAAAAAACATAAAAATGTAACATGGTTGTAAATGTAACCTATGACTATGACTAAAGTGCCAAAGAGGAATGGCTTAAAATACAGAGCCAAAAAAGTTTGGTGCATTTTCACTCTGAACATTTGCCCACCAACTAACACGCAGACACAAACTGAATAACACACCTACGGCATATACAATTTTATCTTGCCTCGTGAAACCAAAAATCCAGACATATCAACAAAATCCAGACATTTCAACATATTTACTAAAATTATCCATCTCAGCCTACTTCTTGTTTCTTCCTTTTCTCTCTTTCCTCTTGTGCTCTTAATGTGATCTTATATTGTCTGTTTCTGTCCCGCTCCTTGCCAATCGTTAATCCACAATTTACCTAGGTATACTAAGGTAAACTTTACAACTGTTTCTGTTCAATTGTACCAAACCTCAGCTTTGAACATCCTCCCTGCTTTGAAGTTAGAAGTGTTTATTCTTCCAAGTTTTATGAACTTTATCTAAAATCTAAGAGACACTTCTGTAGTGGTAATGCATATAAATAAGTCAGAATTAAGTGTTGCTGTGCTTTCCTAAATGAGGTCCTATCTGCTATTCATGCAGTTCTGATTTAAGGTGTTTTCTCTCAGATAAGGAGCAGCTCCCAAATGTGGATGCGCCCAGCCATGCTTAACTATCATGATCAATGGCCATTCCTGGCGCCTATCTGTCTGTGAGATTCTTGAGAACATCTGGATTGCGGTCCTAGATGTCAGAGGTCATTGTTACTCATCTCCCACCTTGACCAACCAATCAGGAACCTGCAGGGTGTGGTAACCCCATGTGGGTCTGAAATGCCCGCTATACTTTCGACCAATCATCACTTGTCTTGGTTCTGCTTTAAAAGACACTGAACTGCTCAGAAACTTTGCTTCTCTGGCCATTTACACACCCTCAGAGACAATCACATGACAGCCAGTGTTGTCTGTATAGGGACTGGAACCTTGTTTCAGCAAAGTGTCGGCCCGGGGAATGCCCATTTGTAAATTACTAGCCAACGCCAATGTGGACGCTTCACTTGATCACCGGAGTATACGTTTCAACTCTTGTCGATGACCTGAATAAGTTTTTATTCAGCAGCAGAGCTACACCAGAAGCAAACCAAGTTTCTTCACCCTAAAGAGTGACTCCATCTGTGCATAGAGACTTTCTACTAGTCAGCCGGACTACTAGTAGATCTGTGAGAGAGACACTGTCGGGCACGTCGCCACAGCAGAAATCTCTCCTCTTAATTCGTCCAACTCCGAACTGCACCCCGTCTGGTTGGCCGGGTGCCTGAGGATACCAGGATGATGCCTATTGAACGCCGCGACGATTGATCTTATCTTATCATTTTATTGGACGCAGCCGCAAGCTGGTCTTTGGTGTCCGTGCTGGGAAATACGAATCCATATCTGGATAAGTAAACCCAATGTTCTACATTGCATCTCGAGAATTCAGTTGTTACCTTAACTTAAGTTTGATATCAGTTCTTCTGAGAAATGTATTTACTTTTGAGTAGCTAATGTAGACTGATTAATGATAGTATAGCCAAAAAGTATACTGAAGCATTTTCTTTGTTTGTATCTCTTTGTGTTTTGCATCTCTTCGTGATTATATACCTTGCACTTTGATAACCCTCACAGTAAGATCTGTCATCTGTATCCAGGCAGACAGTTATATGTTTTATATGAACAATTTATGTATTAATAAATGTATCTCGTGTATTGAATCCGTGTGTGTTCGTCGCTGATCGATTGATTTTCTAATAGCCATAACGAATCACCTTGTGATTACTGCTACAATTAATCAATTGTCCCAGTATATTCACAAAACCCCTACACTTCTCAGTTACCTCACCTCAGTCAGAGCTGTAATTATATATAATGTATATTCCAACTACCAGTGTGGATCACTTTGCATTTTAGTATCATCAGCAAATCTGCCTAGTTAAAGGTTATGCCCTTTAAGTTAACATGCTGTCTTATGTTTAACTAGTTCTTAAATCATCTACATACATTGGGAATAACTTGAGAATCAGGCCTTTATGAGGGACCTTATCACACAGTTTCTTGAAATGTCAATTTTGATGAAAACTGCAGTATGAAGAAAGGAATTTGCAGCTTATTACAGTAGAGAATCAGGTTTCACAAGGTTTTAGATTAAGAAAAATGAAAACTCTTATAGGTTGGTGGTTGTTTTATTCAAGCACACAAAACCTAAGTGTTGATTTTCTTTCTGTCAACAGGAAGAAATGGACAGTAATCCCATGGTGTCATCACTGCTTAATAAACTGGCCAATTACACCAACCTGACCCAAGGTGTCATTGAACATGAAGAGGCTGAAAATGAAGATGGAGTGAAGAAAAAAGCGGTGAAAGTAAGTAGGCTATATATATATAAAAGATATATACAATGATATATGAAAAGAGTTTATTATTGCACCGTGGCTTGGTGTGACCCCGGGGTGCTTCTTTTAGGTTTATTTCCACATTTAGATTATTTATATTTTGCCTTAATTTACTCATTGCTGAAATTTGCATTTTGATCATAAAAATGTTTCATACATATTGTAGTGTAGTAGTTTTAAAACCGCACAGTATCACACTGTATACACAGTATATTTATATGGTATACGATCACACTACAGTTAATTGACCTGTGTATGCTACTGTTTCTGTATACTGTATCTGTGGGTATGACTTGTGTTACAATATGTTTAATTTATTGTTACCCCAAAAACCACATCATACAACACACGTGTATAATAATTGCAATATTAGACGATAAACAGTAGAACCATAATTTAAGAACCACCATTGTATTAACAGTTACAACAAATACAAATAACACAAATCCAAAACCTTTAAAAAAAGAAGCTACAGATCAAGCCATTCAAAATGTGCAGAGAATGCAGTCGCAGTGCACATTCCACAAGGAACTGCAAGGTACCGCAAGGTACCGCAAAGTACCGCATGTTTTTTTTTAAATAGGGTGAATACTTCATAAAACCGCCAGGTTGAGCTAGGAAAGCTTAACGTCTCATGTGCAGCATCTGGGCTCTTGCCAGAAAACGCTTGGTTTCGAATCCCTGTCAATGCTAAGGGACAATCTTTTGCCAATAACATAATTTAAGTTGTATACTTTTTAGATTTTAAATAATTTTAAACTGTGTATTAGAGCATGTTAAACATTAAACTGATTAAAAAGGTATATTTTATGAAAGCAAGATTGGTCAGTTGGACAAAAGTACACAAGCTTCCAACTTCTTCATACTGTAAATATTTTAATTATGCATACATATTTTATACATCAAAGTCTTGGTTCCTTACAGTGGTTTGTGGTTTTAACGTGCTTGTTCTAACATTATAAAGCTTATATACTGTACTTGATAAGTTATAACGTTTTCTAACAATAGGTACTGTAGTAAGAACACCACTTGCTGTTGTTGTAAAAATATAAAAGTTGTACTGATTTAATATCACTTGATAGTAATATTAATATGGAGTGGTGTAACTAAAATGCTAAAATATCACAAGTGGATATTTTGGAAACATTTTTTAAAAAAAAACTTTTATTGTTCTTATAGTAGTAATGGGCATCCAGGCGGTTCAGAGCCCAATCAGAGAATTACTTTCAGTTTGTTTCTTACATAGCCAAATATATAAAAATAGTCCACTATTATAGCTTGTTGTTGGCTTGTGTGTATTATAGCTTGTGTGTATCTGGATGAGTGTGTGATGGTTCCGTGACTAAAGATTTCTTCACGGAATTCTTTAAGCTAAAGAAGGGAAGAGGGTTATATTTACTGTACACATTACACATTACTTTTACAATTGCCAGTAACCGGAGAACAGCTTGTTTAAACCGTACCATGACAGTGAAGATGTGTTACACCTTTAAGTAAGCCAGTGGCTGTTGTTTACTATGTTGTGACAATGTTGTGTGGCTCTGCGGAAATTATTCTATAAACTGAAGAGTTATAGAGGAGACACGTGTATCGCCTCTTCTCATGTTTGTAAAACTGTTCCAATTTAATTGCCATATGTAATTTATTATTAATAACATTGTAACAAATTCAGATTATTGGGCTTGTGCCATCACTGCTCCTGCCCCAGTTCATCCTTCACCACATGGGCTCAAATCCGAGTCTCCAACATCGCTCAACAGGGATATTGCCGGCTGAGCTAAAAAAGACCTTCTTCAGCCCGGGCGGCCAACATCACTGTTATGCGTAGGGGAGTAGACTGCAGTATTGTCACCGCGCTGCAACCGGTTTGTACAATCTGTATGTTGGCCATTCGTTACAATATTAATAATGACCATGGACAAGCTCTAGACTGAAGAGAGAAGACACGTTGAGTCTTGTCTTTTCAGCTTGGAACTTAACCTTTAGTATATAAAGCTTATACACGGTATAAAGTTATAACGTTTTATTCTTTTCTAAGAATACGTCGTAAGAACACCACTTGCTGTTATTGTAAAAAAATAAGGTGTACTGATTTAATACCACTTGACGGTAATATTAATATGGAATTGTGTAACTCAACAGCTAAAATATCAAAAGTGGACTATAAGTGTCCTTGGTATTGGACAATGCTGTAATGTAGTGCGCTGCACCCAGGCATTTCAAAGCCCAATTTAAGAATTATTTTCGGTTTGTTTCTTACATAGCCTAATATATAAAAATTGTTCACTATTATAGCTTATTGTGAACACGATGTATCTCTTTTAGGTTTACACCCGAATTGGGAAAAATCTATATTTTTTCTTAATCCGAATTTCAGCAGCCAGTAATCAGCCAACAATTTAACTTTAAATTAAAACTTTAAATCATGTAACACCTTTAACTGAGCCAGTAACTCTGTTGTTTACTAATATTTTAGACCAAAGTGCTCTGAAGATCACTGAGATCCTGATTTTACTTTGTATTTCCCTTATTTAGCTGAAGCAGAAAAAGAAATTTAATGGAGGGTGCTCTGTTTTATTAACAGACACTCCGACTCAAACCTGTGTCGTACAGTGATATAGACGTGGGTAATATCATCCCCATTAAACAATGTGCTTATCGTGCAAATCCTCCTTAACTAGAAACATTGTAGAAGGTGATAAACTGTACATTATTTACTGGAGCACACTTGAGTTCAAAGAAGGAAGTCTGTGAAGCCCCCCTGTTTATTAGTAATGAACATTGATGAGACATTGCTGATCTGTACAGATTACAGAAAAGTGAACACTGAAACAAACATCGTATGTACTGTTTGACCATAGTCAAGGACCGATGCCCTGTTCCCTTTTATAAGTTACTCCCTGGAAATTAGACACAAGAAGAGTATTATTAGACAATGTTCTGTGGCTCTGGGGGAATTTTTCTGTAAACTGGAGAGTTGTAGAGGAGATACGTTGTGTATCACCTTTTTAAACTTGTAAGAACAAGTTAATGTGATACGGAAGATATTATTAATAACCTTTTAAAACGGAAGCTGTTAACTTTACTTCACTCCTGCATGTCAAGATCACGGTGCGCCCCACAGCTCTTTTTTTGGATTACTCTAGGAATGAGTCCATGAGGCATACCAGCCAAGGTTTCAAAATGAAAAAAAAAAATTTGGATGAGAACGTCATGATTGCTATGCAATGAAGTGAAACGTGACAATTTGTTACAATTATGATCAGGAGAAAAAAAGTTATAGTTAACTATAGTTACAGCATGGTACAAGTGGGAAGCTGATTTTTTTCAACATTTTTTAAAGAAAATCAAAAATAAGAAACAATGGCATGTTCCTGCCTAACTTAGACATTGCATGTCTTTAAAAGCTTAAACTTTAAACAGTAGAACCTCAATTATATTTCCAGTTCCAACTGATACAAATCTTAACACAAATCCAAAATATTTTAAAACAGAAACTTTTAAAACAGAAGCTGTTTTTTTTGTTAAAGGAAAGCTCATGCCCTGAGCAGGATTTGAACCCCTGCAAGTCACGCGCCTGCATGTCAGGGTCACAGTGTGCCCAGCAGCTCTTTTGTTTGGATTACACTATGAATCCCTGAGGCGTGCCATCCAAGGTTTTGACATTTTAAAAAATCAAACCTTTGTTTGGATGAGATAAACGGGTACAGTATCTTTTGAGAAGTCGTGTACTGATTGCAAAGTAGCTGTTTTTGACAAACTTTAAAGAGCTCATTTTGCTTGAAGACTTTAAAATCTGTCTGCCTGACTGTATTGAAGTTTATTTCATTGAACTGTTCGGAGAAATCCGATCTAAATTTAAGGTCTGCTTCTTTCACGGTTTTGTTATGCAAATTGTTTTTGCACTTGTGATTATTATTATATTATTTTTTTATAAAACCACTAACATCGGTGCTGCTGCTGTTCTTCATAGCCTCTCAGTAATTTAAAACGCGCTGAACTCTGCCACACGCACCCCTTTGAATTTTTAACACCTTTATCACCTTTGTCTATGGGGTCCCCAGTACACCGCTATGAGAACGTGAATGTTTTCCATCCCCATCCCCCAAGAAAAACTGTCTATTCTACATAACAAACACAGTGGGGTGTAACACTCCTAGCCTTTGTGACAAATAAGATGTATGAAGGTTGTGAAAACAGTGACAAATCACCTCAAACAAAATAAACTTTAAAAATACAAGAACTTATTAGTTGTTATTAATCAATCATTTAACTTTGAACATGTTGTGATATTTTGAAATACCAAAAAATTAAATATAGTGTCCATAATATTTACTATTTCTGTTTTTTTGTTTAAGGAAAACTCATGCCCTGAGCAGGATTCTAACCCTTGCTTCTAGCATGCGAGTCACATACCAAAGCCATTATGCCAACGTGCCGTTCAGCATCTTAAGGTCTAGCTGAAAAGGGCAGGCAAAATGTTTCCAAGTAATCACGAGTGAATGAATCAAATTGATGCAGATGTTTACAAAGAAAGTCGACTATGGTAATACTTTGAGCTATATAAATATATTTAGATCCTTAAATAAATATCGGAATTAAATTCTTTAGATAGGCATTTCCACATTATATTCCCTATTAAGAGGATTATAAAAAATACACGTTTTTTACTGCGATAATGAGCGCAAGTATTCACAGAAAATGTTATAATAATAATAAACTTTATTTTATATAGCGCCTTTAAAGGTGGCTTCTCAAAGCGCTTTACAGGATGACAACAACAATAAATAAAAAGAATACACAAGATAAAACACAATTACAATATACAGAGGAGACATGGATGGTGGTACTAAGAAAAGCAGAGGGGTGAAGAATGGAACCAGTTAAGTAAAGGCTTTTCTGAAGAAGAGGGTTTTGAGTCTGGATTTGAAGGAGTTTAGAGAAGGTGACTCTCTGATATCCTTGGGGAGAGAGTTCCAGAGCTTGGGGGCATAACAGGAGAAGGCCCTGTCCCCCATACAATGTAGACGGGCTTGGGGGACAGTAAGGAGAGGAGAATTAGAAGAGCGAAGGTTGCGAGGTGGGGAGTAGGGCGATAATAGTTCAGACAGGTACTGAGGTGCCAAGCCATGCAGAGCCTTATAGGTGAGCATAAGGATTTTAAAGTCTACACGGAATTTGACCGGAAGCCAGTGCGAGGACTCCAGGATAGGAGTAATGTGAACACTTGCACTAGACCTGGTCAGGTGCTAAAGAGTCTCCATTATCCCCAGGGGACGAAAAGGTGAGAAGACGTTTTAATGTACAGCATTGTATTGTGTCGTATTATGCTATTTATTGTTGATTAACACAAACCCTTGTTTAATTAAATACTTTTATTGATTCACAATCCGACAATGTAAGATGGAACAAAAGCATTTGTAAAATCATATTCCTGAATGTCCACCACTGTGCTCAACAATGTTCGGAAGAACACGAAAAGCCTGTTAATAAAATTATTGCAACTTCGTTCTATCAGCTCCTTGTCCCAGAACCTTTTACAGTAATTGCTCTGAAGAGTGCTTGGTTTTGCCATCTTCTGAATATAGTCTTTGAGTGAATGCCATCTCTTTTGGATTTAAATCAGTGGATTCAGCTGGAGTTTTATTCCTTCATTCGTTATTATTCCTTCATTTTATTATTCTTTGACAAATAAGAAGTGGTCCTACACCCTGCAGATATGGAACTTAACTGGCTGCTTGGGCTTTGGCTTATTTATATATCTGCCCTTTTTATTAAATGACATGGTTAGAAACTGTTCCAAAGCCACTGCTTTTTTATCAGTGAAAAGTACATTGTGAAATGCCTCTTCATGTTTAATCCATTGAAATGCTTGCTGGAGCCCTTCTTCTTTTTTACCGTTATCATCTCCATCCAAGAGTTCTGCGCATTCTTCTTATCGATGTCGGACTCGGGTTTACACCAAGGTCAGCCCACAGCCGTCTTAGAACATGAGCCGCTGATATCTCATTATTCTCCTCCATCACTTTGTCAACGGCTTGCACAACAGGACTTGAAAAAAGAGTTTAACAGTTAATTTGTTATAAAAATAATTTGTGTTGTTGTGTTCTCATGTAATAAACTATTTTCAAAAGTTATTTACTTTTGCACTTTCCTTGGTTTGATTCTCTTTGCTTTTAATTCTCTTTATAATGCCGTCTCACGGTGCTTTTGGAAACAAAGATGTCCATGGAAGCCAAATACTGTACAATGGCTGAACGCAAACAACCCTGACTCAGCTGTGCAGCCCTTCGGATTTACAGTTCACTGCATGGACTCTACTGAAAACACCGCCTGGAGATGGCATGTGTTTTCTCATCAATAGCTCCTGGTGCACGGACACTAAGGTACTGTCTCAGTTTTGTTCAGCTAATATCATGGTAAAATGCAGACCCTTTCACCTACCTAGGGAATTCAGCTCTGTTATTTTAACCGCTGTTTACATCCAGCCACACACAAACACTGAGGCTGCGCTTGGTGAACTGTACAGCGTGATAAACAAACAGGAAAGTTTGAATCCCGATGTTGCGTTTATCATTATGGGGGACTTTAACCGTTTTGCCAAAATTTCACTAGCACGTTGCCACGGCAACCAGAGGCTGTAACACCCTCGACCACTGTTACACAACCAATGAAGGGGCGTATCATGCCGTACTCCGACCACACTTTGGGAAACCAGACCATGCCTCTGTCTTGCTGCGGCCAGGATACTAGCAGAAGCTAAAAACTTCACCCCCTGCAGAGAGGACCAGGCTGCGCTGGACCAGTGAGGTGGAGCAGCTGCTCTCAGACTGCTTTGAATACACAGACTGATCAAAGACTCAGCCACAGACATCAACGAGTTTGCAGAGACAGTTACACAGTATATCAAATAGTGTGTTGATATTTGTGTTCCAACTAAAAGAATTAAGTCATACCCCAATCAAAAACCATGGTTCAACAATACCATCAAAGCCAAGCTGAAGGAGCAGACACAGGAGACCCTGGGCTGTACAGGAAAGCTAGGTATTACCTGGAGAGGGCCATCAGACATGCGTAAAGGGACTATAGAGACAGGCTTGAATCACAATGTGCGGGCATTAACACAGTGCGCTTCTGGAATGGCCAGAGGGCTATCACTAATTCCAAAGGACAAATGGGTGTTATAACAACAGCTGATGATTCACTGTCTGACCAACTAAACAACTTCTATGCGAGGTTTGACGCTCACAATACGGACCCTTCACACAAAACGCCCAGTGAGCCTGGGGAATTTGTGCTGCAGCTGTCTGAACAGGAGCTATGGAGAGCTTTCCGAAAGGTGAAGCCACGCAAGGCTGCCGGCCCTAATGGCATCCCCTCCTGTGTTTTAAAGGCATGCGGAACCCAGCTGGCCCCTGTGGTCACTGTAATCTTTAACATGTCACTATCTCTGTCTACTGTCCCACTGTGCTTCAAGAGGACTACTGTCGTGCCACTGCCTAAAGCAACCAAGGTGTCATGTCTGAATGATTACCTCCCGGTGGCATTCGCCTCAGTAGTCATGAAGTGAATGGAGAAACTGGTGATGGGACACATCAACAGTATTGTCCCAGACTCCCTGGACCCCCTGCAGTTCGCTTATAGAAATAAAAGGTCAGTGGACGATGCTGTCTTACTGGCCCTTCACACCACTCTCGAGCACCTGGACAAGAGGAACACCTATGCCAGGATTTTATTTATTGACTTCAGCTCAGCCTTCAACACAATTGTGCCAGGTTGGCTGGTGGTCAAACTCAGGGGTCTGGACCTCAGCAACTCCATCTGCAACTGGGTCCTGGACTTCCTGTCAGGCAGACCCCAAGCGGTGAGGATTGGAAACAAAACCTCATCCCCTCTGATCCTCAACACAGGGCCCCCCCAGGGTTGCTGCCTTAGCCCACGGCTGTATTCTCTATTTACACATGACTGTGTGGCTAGATTTAACAGCAACTGCATCATCAAGTTTGTTGATATCTCCAAAGTAATCGGTCTTATCAACAACATTGATGAAACCACCGACAGGAATGAGGTAGCAGAGGTGGTGGAGTGGTGCCACAACAACAACCTCACACTTAACATGGGCAAAACAAAAGAGATTATTGTGGACTTGAGGAGGCACAGAGGACGTCACACACAGTTCCTCGGCCTCCAGATCACTGAACACTGCTGCCATCCTCACTAAAGCCCAACAGCACCTTCACTTCCTGAGACGGTTAAGGAAGTGGGGGATGAGCTAGACAACACTCACCAATTTTTACCGTAAAACCATTGTGAGTGTCCTGACCGGTGGTATTACAGTTTGGTATGGTAGAGCCACAGTACAGGACGGGAAAACCCATACAGAGGGTTGTGAGGTCCGTGCAGAAACCCACTGGGACCGAGCTACCCTCCATTGACTGGATATATCTTGACCACTATCACAACTGGGCTCGAGCTATACTTCAGGACCCAATTCACCCTGGTCATGATCTGTTTTCACCCCTGGGTTCTGTTAGAAGGTATCACAGTATCAGAACACTGACCAATAGTTTCCTCCCCCAAGCAGTCCATATCATAAACAGCTCAAATTAGCACCCGCACATATTGGCACCTGCACTTTAAGGTACTGCACTGTTTGCACTACTGTATTTCCTGTCTTGGCTGTATTATAACGTCTATTGTCTAAATTTATTGCCCATGTCTGTTTGTCATTTCTGCCTATTTTTATTCTCTACTGTTACTGGGTGCAGCTGAATGAGTAAGCATTCCAATGCACTTGTTGTATATGGCAAATAAAAAATCTTGAATCTTGAATGTCTCTTGTTGACTTCCCATTTCTTTCCATCTTCCTTATTTGGTATAAGAGTGTCTTGTTGATTGTGGTCATAGTCTGTCTCCTTAGCAAACCTAAGCTAAGTTAATGTGTACTGTACTGACAAGCTAATATCTGGGGAGTGTTTCTTTTTTTAATTAAAACACTAAAATACACAACTTAAATTGACACAATACACCATGAAATGTGTTTAGCAAGTCAATTATAAAGCAGGCTGAGGGTCTGACAGTGAGCACAAAGTAACACATCATGGCAAATCAACAGGCTCTGCTTTTCAATGTGCTAATCAATCAAATACATTATACATAAATATAAGAAATAGCATGAAAACGAAACTTTAAAATGCTGTACATTAAAACATCTTCTCACCTTTTGCCCTCTGGGGATAATGGGGACTCACCAGCACCAAAATAAACATACAGTAATATATCATATGTACAACCTTGACAAAAACCAGGGCAACTCAAAGCTTGAATCCCAGGAATTCAGAAACAAGCAAAAATAATAATCAAATTCCTCAACTCATTCACTTGCGGTGTTTGTAATGTAGGGTTCTGTGACCAAGGTATGCTTTTGTACAGTACAAATAAATATTTTTCATATAACCTGTACTGTTGATTACTGTTGAACTGTTTAAAACCATACGTCATCATGCTGCATTTACAGTACAGTACTGTATATAGTATACTTAATGTGACTCGTGCATATGGCACGTCTTTGTTCACGTTTTAAAACTACAGTACATGCACTTAGGAAAAAACAAGAGTTTTATTTAAAAAAAACAGGCCATTTGATTGCTGATTGCCTTATGTTAAAGCGCGACAGTGACCAAGAGGCCATGATACTGAAAATTCATCCCCATCCCCCATGTTAAACTGTCTATTTTACATAATACACGCAATGGATGTAAGACCCCCAGCCTCTGTGGCAAACAAAATGTTAGTTAAAGAAGCACAGCGCTGTGTTGCATAAATTGGCTGCTATAGAATATTAAAGTTCATTCCAAGCTGAAAGGAAAAGACACAGCATGTCCCCTCTATAAATCTTCTGTTACAGCTCAGTCATGCTCATTCATTGTTAATATTAATATCTTCCGTATTGCATTTACATTGGAAAAGTTTTTACAATCCACAAGTCCATCTACTTTCTAATCGCTTTATCCAGGACAGATAGGGGTGCAACCTACAGTATCAGGTTACATTTTTCAAGTTTTTGAGGGACTTTAGAATGCTTCAACTAATGCGTAAAAAATGTAACATAATGCATGCCGTGGTGAAAGAGCTATTGAGCACCGAACATCTTTCCACCTGTCAAAAGAATTGCATATGTAGTTTATTCTTATCTGAGTAAAAACAGAAAATACAGAAGGAGTTTCACAAATATTGTCAGGTGTTTTGCATACATACAGTGGCTTTTGAATAGTAAGTCTCACGTTATGAACTCGCTTACACCTGGGATCCACTTTATTCAAACTCGGGTTTCTAAAAATGCAACCAGGTATTAGATGTTGTTTAAATACAAGTTGTGCAAATTTTCACAAATCACGATCTTTGAAATGCCTGTGGTTTGACGACTCTGTCATTTGTTCGCAAAGTTATTAACATCTGAAACATCGTGTGTCAAAAATAGGCAGTGACAAATCACTCCAAGCAGTTTGAAATTATTATTATTAATAAATTCATATTATTCATAATGATCAGAGATGTTATTATATGTTGGTTTCAGTGGTCTTTTTAGTACCACTTTGTTATTCTAGATTATAATTATAATATATATGATTTTGTTTTAAGGCCAGTTGTAAAGGCTGTGTTAAATTGCCCCCCTGGGATAAATGAAGTATTTTGAATTGAATTAAATTAAACCGGTTGAACTGATTTTTACTCCCACAGTTTACAGTATTCGCATTTGTTAACTCATTCATGTTTTTATTTATATTATTTAAAAATTTATGTTTATAAAATGTTTATAAAGAAGGTGTAATACTGTTGGGTATTTTTTTAGTTTCCACTACTAGCCATATATAGTATGTATGACATATTTATATTCCTAAATTAATACAGTTTGTGATGTTCAGAGACATTATACTCCTGTTATTTTTATGCTCAGCTACCGAAATTTCCCTTTCATTGTAAATTCCATATTAATATTCCATATTAAGAGGATTTAAACATGCACAACAGAGAGAATAAATAAAACACTAATTTCACTAACTAATGAACCTCAAGTGCCACCTGTCGATCATCTTTGGCCAGTAAAGTACATACCCCAATGCACTGCACAACTTTTACTGTAGTTGGAAGAAATAATGCGCGTTCTCAGTGGCTGCATCTGTATGCTAGGATGCAGTTTATAGAAAAAGGAACAACAGCGCCTGCACTTTGTACAGTGCTTAAAAAAATGCAGTATGGGGAAGCAGCTACTCATGAACTTTTACTGCAGCACCATAGAAAGTGTGCTCACTAGTGGTATCACTGTATGGTATCAATCAGTGAGATTCACACTATCTGCTGTCGCAATGAAGCCCAATCCATCATTCATGATCCTAACCATCTTGGCCACAAACTGTTCCCCCCACTGCACTCTGGCCAAGTGGTACTTCACCATTTAAGCAGAGGCCACTAGGCTTAAGAACAGCTTCTACCCTACTGCAGTGCCCCTCCTTAATAGCTAACTGAATGCCTCAGAACTCAGTGCATCTCTGCACTAAGCACTTTTTGCTTAGTTATTGTTCTCTCTAAGGTTATTGTTCTTGTTGTTACTATTTATTATGTACCACTTTGTAATGTGCATTGTGTGGTGTTGTTTGTCATACTGTGTGTTCTGCTGTACTGTGCATGTAATGAGAGAGCATGGTGAATAATTTTTAATTTTTAGGCAGTGGAAACTTTCCTCTTTAAAATAAATCATTTTTAGTTAATAGATTATAATTCTTGGGGCAGCACAAAATAATCTCTAGGGTACCTAAATATTATTATTCCATTATTATTATTCAATTTTTCAAAAAACAGGAAGAGCATTTGATATTTTTTGACTGCCCTGTTGTTTCTGGTGGTTTTAGCATCCTTTACAAAACTACATTGAAATATTACAGCAGACTAAAGTAAACATATACTAAATACATACCCTAGACATGTATTGAGGTTTATCATAATATTTGTCATGAATAACAGTAATACTATTCCATTGGTCCACTGTAGAATAAGCACAATTATACTTTGAAATGGTAGGAAACAACAACAAAACTGTAGTTAAAGTTCAAGAATCATATGGTAAATTTGCTGGATAAAATTTATGTGATTAACTGATTATAAATATGGAATATGGATAGAGATATTTACATGAGGTTTTCCAGAACACTTTGAAAAGATCTGCCACATCAGCATATTACTTTATGTATTCCAAGGAACATGAATTTTCTAAATAAATCTTTTTATTTATTTTATAAATAACCCTTCTTGCAGTGTTACAATTTGATCCTTACCTTGATTAGAAAGCTGGTAACTAAAAAAGCCATGTGGCTTGGCAAATCAGATGAGTGCAGATAGATGCATTGATTACAAAATCCACACTTTTGAATTAATAGACTGAACTTGAAAAATACATTACAACAGAAACATTTAAATAAATGCACCCATTCATACACTTTTCAATAATCACTTATCCTATTCAGTAAATTCAAAATACATATCACCCCTTAATTATTTCACATTTTTTTAAAACGTTACCTTTATAAGCTGTTTCATTTGTGCAGTCTTCACTATAAACCTCTTGTTTTTGTTTCTGTGTGGCATTTTAGATATTTGGATATTTATTAATTACATCACCTATTATATTGTTGTGCAACATTTGATCTACGAATAATGCATATTATATTAATGAATAATATATTCATGGTGTACATACCACATTGCACCATGGGTTTTTTTAATATTCTGTTGCTGGGCTGCCCTACTTTGTAAAACTTCCAGGTGGTGCAGTGAATGTTTAAATGTGCAAGTATTTGGCCTGTCACCTGAAAACGCATGGTTTTAAATCCCGTTCAATGCTCAGCTCAATGTTTTTCCAATTATAGAATTGAATTTGTACACTGTTTCTACTTTTATTAATTTTATACCATATATTACAGTATGTTAAATATTAAATAAATATTTAAAAAGACAGTAGAGCTGTTTTACAAAACAAAATTACATAGCAAAATTAATAGCAAACTATTCAATTTTCTTTTAAGGGCTTTAACTAACAACTGTCATAATACTCCATCGCTGTGTCAATTAAGACAGTTCTCGGTTCTAATCAGTTTCTCATTGAATCCTCTTTAAGTAACTAGGCAATTCAAAGAATGTTTAAAGTTTCAAACTGTCTATCGAGCTATGCATTTAAAAACGCACTATAGTACTATGTACTATGTGTAAAGTTTTTATTATAAAAATATATTAGACATGACGACTTTAAAATTTTTGTATTTAAATGGTCAGATTAAAACAGAACTTTTGAATGCAGAGTCATTTGAATTTATTTGCTGTGTTCTGTAACTTACCATATGGTAAGGTGCATTAGTAACCATCAGAAAATCATCCTAAACAGCTGAATAAGTGACTACTGGGAATGTATGTTGAAAACAGAGAGTGAAAATAAAAGCTTACACCCAGTTTCTCTCCTCCAGCTGCTAGGCGATAATGTACCACCAAGGCATAAAAACACTCCCTACAGCGCTAAATCAGAAAAGTTAAGTGCAAATAAGTGCTATGCACCACAAGTGCAACTTGTTCTCGTGTATAGTACATTCACGTATTGCGTATAACTGATCATAATCATATCAAGTACTAAGAAGAAAAAAGGGCAGCAAAAACTTACAAAAATAACATTTAGTGTTAAAATTTATAATTTAAAACTAAATGTCGTATACACATAAAAAACTCCATTGCGATTTCTGTTTAAGGACATCTGTAAATTCCTTTGCTCTTTTCAAGCATCCTGGAGATTGCTGGCCTGGAGGTTCATTCATTTTATTACTTTATTATTAATCTTGTTTTATTTTTTTACATTCTGTGATATATATAATTATCAGAAATGTGAATATAGTTTTCATATTATTTTATTGTGAGAGAAAGTCTTTATTATGCCCAAGTGATAATTTGTTAAAGAGGTAACTTGAGTTTTGGCTGAAATCGAACTCAGACTGTTTCATGTGATAGAGCAGAATTCTACATCTGAGCCAACAATGCATTGCTCTGGTTAGTGTTTGATATTCCATCACAACAGATAAAAGGAGCATATCAGAACTTTCCCAAAATAACCACAGCAAGTGACCGAGTTAAAAGACATTGATGTAGAAAGTGTTTATGAAAAAGGTGGAATACTGTTGTGTACTTTTTTTATTTTTAGCTACCACTACCTGCTATACATGTAATTATTTTCATTGTTATTCTTTAATGAACATTGTTAAT
Source organism: Atractosteus spatula (assembly GCF_055471065.1). Classification (NCBI taxonomy): domain Eukaryota; kingdom Metazoa; phylum Chordata; class Actinopteri; order Semionotiformes; family Lepisosteidae; genus Atractosteus; species Atractosteus spatula. The sequence continues at coordinate 39,301,640 of NC_142711.1, forward strand.
GATGTTCTGAAATGTTATTATACTTCAGTTTTATTTATTTTTAGCTACTAAAATTACCCTTTAGTTACATGATTCCATATTAATATTCTCTATTTAAGTGGATTTAAAAAAGTACTTTTTTTACAACAATAAGGATGGCAAGTATTCATAGAAAAGGTTAAAACATTATAGCTTTTTATAAAATATATCAGCTTTATACAGTTAGAAGGATCAGTCCAAAATAACCACAGTAAGTAACAGAATTGGATGCCAAAAATGTTGATATATAAGGTGGAATACTGTTGTGTACTTTATTTTTAGCTATCACTACCAGCTACTGTATGTACAATAGGTATAATATATTCATATTCATAAGTTAATATTACCTGTGATGTTCAAAGACATTTTTATTTTCAGGTTCAAAAATGTCCCTTTAGCATTATTCCATATTGCGTGGATTTAAAGAAATATACATATTACATTGGAGAAACATTAAATGAAGCAATCATTCACTAATATTTAATGCACCAAAAGTGCTGTCAATTGTCATTGGCCAGTGAATCACACAATGTACTACGCCGGAGTACTGCAGACGTGGTAATAAGAACACATGTTCTGAGTGATATATCTGTACAGAGTGCATTACAGACAGCATTCTAAAGTGAAAATATAAACACTAATGTGGTGAATTTGTATTTTTTCAAATAATTATTTTTTGTACATTTTTTTAGTATATAAAATTAATGGTTTATTTCTCTGCCTTCTAGAGTCCACAAATGGGCACCTTCATTGGTGTGTACCTCCCCTGTATGCAGAACATTCTCGGTGTCATCCTCTTCCTGCGTCTGACATGGATTGTTGGAACTGCTGGGATTCTGGAGTCCTTTGCCATTGTCTTTATGTGCTGTGCTTGTGTAAGTCCAGTTTATTCTATCTTGAATCGGTGTGTAACCACTAGAATGTAAGAATAGTACAAACAGGAAGAGAGGATTAAATGTATTGTGTGTGGTTGCTGGTGGCTTATTTCTCCTGTGATTTCTTAAGGTTCCTAGGGAATTGAGCTTGTAACATCCAGTTGTGCCTTTGATTGGTTTGCTATTGATCATAAGGTTATTTATTGGCTTGACTCATGTTATATTACCTGTCGGGTTTTTTGAATGCTTGTGTAGCAGCAAGGCTTATTAAAAATACAGGAATTAAGTTTGCTGCTCCCTTGCCAGTCTCTCTCTCCCTCATTTCAGTGGTGCTGGATACAGAGAGGCAATTCCATTTGGTTCACATTTAAGGTGTTTTTCTAGTTGATAGAGTTTCCTGATAAGGAACAGCTCCCAAGGCTGAGATTCACCAGCTACCCTAATAAATGGTCATCTCTGGCGCCTTACTGTCTGGGAGATTCCTTGGGAGAGTCGCATCCCAGGTTGTTTACAACCCTAATGTCAGAGAGCATGGTTACTCATCCTCCACCTCGATCAGCCAATCAGGAACTGGTAGGGCAGGGTAACCCCACATGGGTCTCGAAAGCCCGCAGAACATTCAACCAATAAATGACTGTAGTTCCTCCAGATAAAACAGGTAGCACAAGGCCCAGAATGGGGGCTCCTCCAGGACATTCTCAGACTCATCTCTGACAATCACGTGATAGCCAGTGTGTCCGCGTGCCAGAACTTTACTTTGTTCTGAGAGTCGAGAACGGAGGTCGCCGCGCATAACCAAAGGATCCGCCCAAGGTTAGCCCAGCAGCAAGGCTCGTGAACCCACCACGAACGCTCGCCTTATCAATGAGTGAACTACGTTCGGAACTATGGACAGCTAAATCTCAGGATTCAGGACTAGCGCTGCATTGGGAACGAACCAGTCTTTTTCCTGCCTAAAGAGTGTGACTTTGCTTGGATCTGCAGTCACTTTTCATGTGCACAAACTCTGCTAGTTAAACCAGGATTAACTAGCCGGTCTTCAAACAGCCTACTGCCAGCGTCACAGCAGGAATCTCTCCCTCCTTCTCCCACACCTCCAGCCGAACCAGAACTGCCTGGCACTGGGCCAGAGGACGCTGATTGGACTTAGCAACAGCCTGCCGCTGTTCCCTTGTGTCCGTGGGAGATCTGAATCCACACAGATTGGATGAGTATTCAACATTCTGCATTACAGCTCAAGAATTCAATTGTTACCTCAACCCCAGTTGATATCAATTTAATTCCTATGAGTGACGTACTTGCTTGCGAGTATCTAGTGTAGAAGTTGTAATCAAAGCTCATTAACGAAACAATATAAATGAATGGTATACTGAATGTATGTTCCTCTTGGTATTTGTAACTCTTCGTGATTGAATATATACCTTTTGTATTCTGCTAACCCGCACTATTAAGATCTGTTTTGTTTATATACGCATTTTATGTATTAATAAATGTATTGTCGTGTATTAGTATCCGTGTGTGTGTGTTGCTGAGTTATCCCGCAAGGTCGGTTTTCTAACAGCCATCAAAGAATCATTTTGTGACTTACTGCTACAGTTAATAATTGTCCCAATAAATGCACAAAACCCCTACACTTGTATCACAATCGTCTCATAATCACCTCTGTACAAGAGTGAAAGTATTCAGTTTTTTTAATCTGTGACATTCTGTTTATACTTTATATGGAGTTATTCTAATTGCTCTTCTTTAAACTTTCCAGAAGAGCAGTGTCTTATTTTTCTAATGCTGCAATATGATTTAAAAAATATATTTGTAGTGAACTCTTAGTGCTTTGTAGTCCTTAACATTGTTTCCCTTCATTACAGGTCTGTTCTTAACCACATCCTTACTAGTCTGGAAGTGTCAACAGAAATCGCTGTGTTTTATCATATGTTGCAGTGTGTCCTATGCAATATTTATGTATTACATTTTACTAACTGCATGTTTCACTATTATAGAGGATAAGGGTTTTAATTTGCTTTAACAACCAGAAATTGAAACAGTAAATTGCAAGTGTACTTGACAACTTTTAGGAACCAAATTAAACATAATAATTTATAGTTTTACACACATATTCTTTATATCCTAATACAACTTATTGATATAACCAATACATGCATAACAAACATAGCGTAATAGAATATATTTTTTAAAAGATCTGTTGTAAACACAAATGGCTGATTGTTCACTCAGGAATTACAAAGATCAGAGTTCATAACTTCAGAGTTAAAATATGCGTAGATTATAATGTGTTACAGTTTACTTAATAGGTCCTATTGCTCTCAAATAACTAAATCAAATTTATATTCTCAGACACAAGTACAGATGCAGCCATTCAGAATGCATGGTAAAACCCCATATTGTGTGAAATTATCTACACTGTAGGACGTTATACCACAGTATGTGATTGGCTGGCCAAAATGATCGACAGGCGGCACTCATGGTGCATTGGTTGTTAGTGAAATGATTTCTTCATTTAATCTCTTTACTGTGTATATTTAAATCCTCTTAATATTGAATATCAATATGGAATTTTTCAACTAAAGGGAAATTTTAGTAGCTGAGCATAAAAAGAAGAGGAGCATAACATATCTTAAGGTCATAAACCATATTAATTTAGGAATATAAACATATTATGTAAACTGAAGGTTTGATGTTTTTTTATTTTGAAACCGTGATCTTGACATGCAGGTGTGAAGTAGAGTTAACAGCTTCAGATTTAAAAGGTTATTAATAAAATCTTCCGTGTTGCATTAACATTGGAATGTTCTTACAAGTGTAAAAATAGGCGATACACAAGTCTCCTCTATAACTCTTCAGTTTACAGAGAAATTCTGCCAGAGCCACAAAAAATTGTCCAATAATACTGTTCTTGTGTCTACTTTCCAAGGAGTAACCCTGTTACAAAAGGGAACAGCGCATCAGTCCTTGACTATGGTTAAACAGTACTTACGATGTCTGATGGAGTTTCAGCGTTCACTTTTCTGTAATCTGTACAGAACTGTGACGTCTCATCAATGTTTGGTACCAATAAATAGGGGGGCTTCACAGACTTCCTTCTTTGAACTCAACTGCGCTCCACTAAATAATGTACAGTTTATGACCTTCTACAATGCTTCTAGTTTAGCAGTATTTGCACGACAAGCACATTGTTTAATGGGGATGACATTACCTACGTCTATATCAGTGTATGACACAGGTTTGAGTCGGAGTGTCTGTTAATAAAACAGAGCGCCTTCCAATACATATAAGTACTGAATGATTTCTTTATCCGTTTTAGCTAAATGAGAGGAATTAAATCAGTCAGAATCTCGGAGTGCCAATTGTAAAAATAACCCTTTGTTTAAGAATTTCGCCGTGCGTTTTCTGGCGAGAGCTCAAGTGCTGTACATGAGAGGTTAAGCTTTATTAGCTCCACCTGGCAGTTTTACAAGGCGCTTCCATATACTATTATCATATTTCAATTAACATGCGGTATGATGCATTATATATGCACCATGCCTGCCACGTTTTGACGCAGTGTACCTCTCACATTTTGAGTGGCTGGATCTGTAGATTGCCAGGGAAAAGGGTTTGTAAATATATTTTGTTAAAGCAGACACATTTTTCCAGTAGAGTAATTTAGCCCTTGTCACTAATGGAACCACTAAATAAAGACATAAATATAGAAATCTAAAGGTTTTTGGTGTAAAGGTGTTGGTAGCAGAATGAATTTAAGGTGCGTATGCTGCAAAGGAACAAGTAATAGGTTTATTCCATGCTGAAAAAAGGAAGAGAGAGAACACAACGTTTCGGCCGTGGAGCCTTTGCACACCTGAAGAAGGCTCCACGGCCGAAACGTTGTGTTCTCTTTCTTCTTTTTTTCAGCATGGAATAAACCTATTACTTGTTCGAATGAATTTAAGGTTTAGAGAGCTGTCGGGCTGAGCTCAATGTATTTTTTGTCGCAGAGTTGGTGTCAGATGTTAACAGTGAAAACAGGCATTTAGAAATGACTAATTTCAAAAAGGAGATTTCCAGAATAATTACGATTACAAATTGCAAATGTAAAAAGATAGGGCAAGAACATAAAATAGGTAAAGGAACAGAAAACAGATCAGTATGCAAAGCTATTCAGCAAAGTGTGTGAGAAAGTGTTAAAGCAGTACAGTTTAAATCTTTTTTTTCTTAACCACAACTTACAAAGTAAATACACATAAGAAAGACAAGTGGTTCAGAAGTTAGAAAATGGAGCAGATACAGACACTATTCAACAGACACAGAATACAAATCCAGAGGTTTGGGGCACAACAAAGAGACCTGGACCATTGTTACTCTCCAGGGATCTGCTAGTTAGCGCCGAGCTGGACTAGTGGAAATCTGTGCCCAGAGGTGACAGCATGGTCAGAGCAAGTCTCTCTTTGGGGAAATAAACTTGGTTTGTTCCCGGCATAGCGGCTGCCTCTGCATAAAAGTATTCAGATGTCGACAAAAGTCCCAACTGTATTGCTCCAGTGATCAGGTGGATACAACCAGTGGTTGCTAGCAGTTCACGATGTCTTGCTGCAGGCTTCACCTCTATGGCTCAGCACTTTGGGAAAAAGTTATAAGTCCCAACACTCAGATAACAGCACTGTCCAGTCACATGATTCTCAGACATCCAAGTTTCTCAAGCAAGTCTGAAGGAGCGCGAGAGTGACAAAAGAGCAATCTCAGAGCTCTGTGCAATGCCTTTTAACTGGAGGACACATGGTTGGTGATTACCATACAATTTAACTGGAGGACATAAGATTGGTGATTGCCAGACAGTTGGGGTCCCCATACCCTGCAGGTTCCTGATTGTTTGGTCAACTTTAGGAATGATTGACCATGAACTCTGACTCTATGACCATCCAGATGTACTTAGGGTCTCACTAGACAACCAGGCACCAAGAGTAGGCATCTATCATGATAGCTGGTTGCATCTTGATCCTGAGAACTGTTCCTTATCAGGAAGACAAACATCCCTAAATCAGTGCAAAAACATGAATAGCTCCTCTGTGACTTGGATCACGGAGATGAGAGAGATGGGCCTTACTGGGAAAAGCACAGCAACACTTAATTCAGTCTTATTAATAAGTATTGTTGCTATAACCTGTATGTTGTGTGATGTGGTTTTTGGGGTTACAATAAATTGAACACACATTTCTATTTATTTATGGAATAGTTTGTATTACATATTGTTAAATCACACTGTTAGGCTACATACTGCAATGAGAAAAAAAATCATACACAGGACTTTTTTCTCCCAATCAGGATTTTTTTTCACAGTGCTTTCTTGCCTCCCAATGTGCCACACACACAAATGACATGAAGTTATATCCCCAGATACAGTATACTGAAACAGTAGTGTGGTCGTATACTGTATAAATATAGCGAATATACAATATGATACTGTATGGTTTTAAAGTCTGTAGTGTGCTCTCATGAGGCACCAGTTCTGTAGGGGTTTGGGCATTTACTGGAACAATTATTAATTGTAGCAGTAAATCACAAAATTGATTCTTTTAATGGCCTTAGAATCCAACTCAAACAACGCACACACACAGGTACTAATACACGAGGATACATTTATTAATACATAGAATGTGCATATAAACCTAACAGATCTTATCGTGAGGGTTATCAGAATACAAAAGGTATATATTCAGTCATTTACGAAGAGTTACACATATCAAGAGGACATACATTTGGTATATCATTCATTGAGACCGTTTCATAATTGAACTTGGTTACAACTTCTACATTAGATACTCAAAACAAGTACATTACTCTTAGGAATTAAATTGATATCAACTGGTTGGGATAACAATTGAATTCTCGAGCTGTAATGCAGTGAAGTTGAATACTCATCCAATCTCTGGGGATTCAGATCTCCTGCGGCCACAAAGAAGCAGTTGCAGGCTTGTTGCTGTCCAATCCACGCTCTCTGGCTCCGTGCCAGGCTGTGCTGTGCGGCTTGTGACGGGGCGCTGCTGATGCTCTCTGAAGACCGGCTAGTTAGTGTTGGCTTTAACTAGCGAAGTTTGTGCACAGGAGAATAGTGACTGTGGGTCCCAGCAGGTCAGGAAGAAGACCGGTTAGTTCCTGATGAAGCACTAGTTCTGAATAGTGATTCAGCTGTCCACAGTTCCGACCTGTTCACGAGGGTTGCTGCTGATGCTAACCTCGGGTGGATCTTTTGGTTACTCTCTGGCAACCTCCGCTCTCGACTCTTAGAACAAAGGAAAGTTCTGGCACTCGGACACACTGGCCATTACGTGGTTGTCCGGGCTGAGTCTCAGGATGGTCAGGAGGCGCGGTGCGAGAATGTCCTGCCCTTGGGAGCCTTTCTGCTCCTGGGCCGTCCTGCCCTGGAATTGTCACGGACCCCTGGAATTCTCCTTCGAATTCCCCTCTTCAGGCTCTCTGTGTTGCCTGTTTTACCTGGAGGAACTTCAGCTCATTCATTGGCTGAAAGTTTCATGGGCATCAGAGACCCACGTGGGTTACTCGGCCCTACCAGTTCCTGATTGGCTGATGATGAGTAACCATGCCCTCTGACCTTGGGGTTGTAAACCACTTGGATGAGGCTGTCCCTTGGAATCTTGCAGACTTTTAGGCGCCAATGGATGACCATTGATCATGATAGCCAGGCTTAGCTAAGTGCATCCCCATTTGGGAGCTGTCCCTTATCAAAAGAAAACATCTTTAAATCAGCCTGCATGAATAGCTTCTCTGTGGCTGCACCACAGAGATGAAGAGAGAGATGGGGCCTCACTGGCAAGGGAGCAGAAAACTTAATTCCTGTATTTTAATAAGCCTTGCCGCTACATATCCCCCCTTTTTGAAGGTCACGAGGTCCTGAGGCGTTGTTGCCTTCAAAACAAAACAGAGTTAAGCGATGTCCCTTGTCATTAGAACATTAACCTTAAATGTCCACATTACTCCTCGAGAATTCATACCGGAACCAGCATTGGATACAAACATTATGAACAACATCTGGAGTATGTATAAACAAGGTAGGAGACATTATCTCAGTCTAGGAATTACACATCAGGAAGTTCACTGTCAGTATCTGATACCTCTGTAGGCAGATATTTGGGAAGAAGTAACTTCCTTTCTTTTGACATGCTACCTTTGACTCATTCATGCTACCTGGAGTACATCTTGATGTAAGAGTACAGCATTCAGAGTACATTGTCAGTCATGATTCAGCTACCCAGCAGCAGTGTTACAATAACACCGGTTCCTGTTCCCAGCCCCCCTGATGAACCACAACACCTGTGTTGGGCACCTGCCAGGGTGGTTTGGAGGTTTGTTCCATTAAAGCAAACTAACTACCTGTACCTCTTCAGGGCTTACTGTTTCTTGGATTTCTATCCAATTCAATAGTGTGGCCCCCTTAAGTTGGTCTTAAATTGTCTGGTTTCAGACCGTACAGTGTTAAATCACCAAGCTGTGCTATGGCCTCCTCGGGAACTTGCAGGAAAACTGTTTGATTAGGCAGCTGCATTGTGGTAGCTGTATCATGCCTGTCGTAAGTCATAATGACAGTTAAATTTGGTGTGCTGACCAGCCATTTACTTCTCACCTGCTCTTCATGGGGTTCAGGGAGCTGCCCCAGCACTGGGATAGCCAGTTCACAGTCTTCGAACTCGCTATCACCCACCAGGCCCATGTCAGTGCAGGCGGGGATTCTGACACCCCACTTTTCCATGTTCTGCACTGGCAGGCGGGTGGCTTGACCATCCAGCTCCAGTCTGGCTGAACCACTGTTGGTCAGACTCAGACTGACAGACTGAGCTGGTGGCTGTAGGAAAACCGGCTTGGCTTTCATTCCCTGTCCCTTCTGTGGCACTGGGTGTGTTGGCAACCCTGCTGTCGAGGCAAGAACAATCAGGTCAATCTCACTCACTACCTGGTAGTTGTGAGAAATAATGTTATCTGACTGCAGGTTCCCTGGGTCACAGCAAAGGGAATCGGCATCTGGGATCAGGTGTGTCCACAGCGCAGTAGTCCCAGTGTCCAGCTGGGCCTCCTGTCTAACCTGTGAATGTTGCACCAGGGGCACTTGGCGGTGGCCCTGTGACAGCTGCTCAAGCAGATCCTCACTAATAGAGGACCTCTCAGGGCTAAGGGTGAGGGCTACATCACCAACCTGCTCTCCTGCCATCTGGATCCCTTCCACCCCTGCGGGGTGGTGGTCCTGACCCCTCTTGGGTGCCAGGGTGCACAGGGAAAGCTCCTTTTCATCACCAAGTGGGGAAATCCGCTCCTCTTTAGGGATGTGAAAGGGGTGTGCTTTACCTGGTGGATCAGGCGGCTGCTCGGAGCACCGCTCCTGTGGCAGGGAGGCTGTTGGGACCTCAACCGGGACACGACTTCCCTGTATATCTGGGAAACAAGATAATATTTTTATTTCTTGTCCAGAGGGAACAGAAGGAATCTCCACATAGGCTTCTGTGTTCGGTGGGCACTGTGTGAGCACAGTCTGCCTCTTGGCACCCCTTTCCTTCTGTACAGAAGGCTTAAGAGCCTTGACCTGTTTCCACACTTTGCCTTTCTGGTGATCCACCAAAGGTTCCACTCTGAGTCGAATGCCCTTTTCTTTTTCTACCCGTTTGAGCTTGCCGTGTGACATCAAACACCTTTCAACCTCAGTGTCAATCAGTGTCTCACTGGGTAAGACATGTCCCATGGCAGCCTTGAGGTAAAAGCTTCCTGCTTTTCCTCTGTGTTTTACTGCCTGCCCTGTGACTTCAGGGGTGGAGTCAGCACTCGCTTGGGAGTGGCTGACCTCATCCAGGCAGGAACCCTTCCGCTCAATCAGATAGACTGAGGGAGGGAGAGGGGGCGGGTCTCCGCCTCCTCCAGTGGAGAGTATCAGCTCATTCACGCTTCCGGCAGCCTTGGGGAGTGGTTGTCCCTGTCCTAATAAAGCTTGTTCAAGCCTGGCCAGGCGGGCGGCTACTGAATCTTTTTGTTCAGCCTTCTCTAGCCCTTTCCCTCCCCCGGTGTTCTCATGGCACTTAGGATGCTGGTGCGGTCCTGTGTGCCTGCTTTGGAACGGGGCTTAGCCAGCTCAGGAGCCTGTGCTCCTTCGAGCAGGGGGGAATTAACCCTGCTGGCTCTGACGGCGAACACAGTCGCTTTAACAGCTTTTTGCTCAGAGCGACTTTGGACATCATACTCCCAGGCTTTCTGCACAAATCTCTTAATATCAGTCATTTTCATGGTCTGTGCATCTGTATGCATTAAGATCATCTTTCTGACTGACGGGTGGAGATTCACAATGAATAAACCCTTGAAATGTGTGTTCTCTTCACAACCCTCATCATTTCGCCCTGCAAAATAAGTTCGTCTAAGTCTCTCGTAATATTCGCGAGGGGACTCTGCTCTCTCGTGCTTAATGTTAAGGGCGGCGGCTACGGCAGCAGTCGGGTCAATAAACGCACTGTATTCTTAGAAAAGTGCTTGACAAAGCTCCTCAAAATTATTACAGACTTCTTTCATCTGCGTAGCCATCCACTCATGTACAGCTCTGCTGGTAGTTTTCCTGACCAGAAACACTTTCTCCGGTTCGGTGGCGTATGGCATGAACTGTAGGGTATATCTGAGGTCTTGAATATAACTCTCGATATTATTCTCTGACACTGCGGGGTCAAATCTCTCTATGTCCTTCGCTAGCTCTCTCAGAGAATGGAGATTTATTCTCCTAGCTTCTCCGCTGACGGAGATATGGCGGAGATCGTGGTCAGACTTGTCGCTGCTAGAGAGAGTGCTTAATAGCGACTCGAATTCAGACCTTTTAGCAACCATCGTTAAACTTAAAGAGTATTACTTTTAAGTACGAAATCACAGTTTTACCACAGAAAACCACAAGATCAAGTATGCAATCAACCCGGTAGATCGCAAAAGATCACAAAACAATCAAGCACTGCTTAAAGAGCAAAGAGGAACTTTTTTTTCCTTTCGGCTTTCAGCACACTGTATTGTGGTGTATGAAACCCGCGGCGTTTTATATGAATTATTCCACTTGGTTGACTCATTTCAGTCTTACCATGCCCACCCAGGCCCAAATTATGTAGTGTGCTCTCACGAGGCACCAGTTCTGTAGGGGTTTGGGCATTTACTGGGACAATTATTAATTGTAGCAGTAAATCACAAAATTGATTCTTTTAATGGCCTTAGAATCCAACCATGCGATATAACTCAAGCAATGCACACACAGGTACTAATACACGAGGATACATTTATTAATACATAGAATGTGCATATAAACCTAACAGATCTTATCGTGAGGGTTATCAGAATACAAAAGGTATATATTCAGTCAGTTATGAAGAGTTACACATATCAAGAGGACATACGTTCGGTATATCATTCATTTAGACCATTTCGTAATTGAACTTGGTTACAACTTCTACATTAGATACTCAAAACAAGTACATAACATAAATTGATATCAACTGGTTGGGATAACAATTGAATTCTCGAGCTGTAATGCAGTGAAGTTGAATACTCATCCAATCTCTGGTGATTCAGATCTCCTGCGGGCATGCTCTCTGAAGACCGGCTAGTTAGTGTTGGCTTTAACTAGCGAAGTTTGTGCACAGGAGAATAGTGACTGTGGGTCCCAGCAGGTCAGGAAGAAGACGGTTAGTTCCTGATGAAGCGCTAGTTCTGAATAGTGATTCAGCCGTCCACAGTTCCGACCTGTTCACGAGGCTTGCTGCTGATGCTAACCTCGGGTGGATCTTTTGGTTACTCTCTGGCAACCTCCGCTCTCGACTCTTAGAACAAAGGAAAGTTCTGGCACTCGGACACACTGGCCGTTACGTGGTTGTCAGGGCTGAGTCTCAGGATGGTCAGGAGGCATGCTGCGAGAATGTCCTGCCCTTGGGAGCCTTTCTGCTCCTGGGCCGTCCTGCCCTGGAATTGTCTCGCACCCCTGGAATTCTCCTTAGAATTCCCCTCCTCAGGCTCTCTGTGTTGCCTGTTTTACCTGGAGGAACTTCAGCTCATTCATTGGCTGAAAGTTTCATGGATATCAGAGACCCACGTGGGTTACTCGGCCCTACCAGTTCCTGATTGGCTGATGATGAGTAACCATGCCCTCTGACCTTGGGGTTGTAAACCACTTGGATGAGGCTGTCCCTTGGAATCTTGCAGACTTTTAGGCGCCAATGGATGACCATTGATCATGATAGCCAGGCTTAGCTAAGTGCATCCCCATTTGGGAGCTGTCCCTTATCAAAAGAAAACATCTTTAAATCAGCCTGCATGAATAGCTTCTCTGTGGCTGCACCACAGAGATGAAGAGAGAGATGGGGCCTCACTGGCAAGGGAGCAGAAAACTTAATTCCTGTATTTTAATAAGCCTTGCCGCTACAAGTCACTACAATATATATCTGAAACATATTTTATAATCAAAACTTACTTGCCGAAATTTGCATTAAGGTAAAATGTAAAGTATCATAGCACTTTCGGGTTCACGTGGGTAAGCGCCCTAGCCTCTCCCGCCTCAGGTTGGCCCTCCACTGCTGGGGCTCAAACCCAGGCCTCCGGCATCACTCAGCAGGGACCCAGCCAGTTGAGCTAAAGGGAGATCTCCCCTCAGCCCGGCAGCTGAGGTCCCTGCTATTCACAGGGAAGGGCGGTGATGTCACCACGCTGACAAGCCGGCTCGCAAAACCTTTAATGTCGGCCGTATGCGTTACAGTATCTAAATGTGGAAATAAACCTGAAAGAAGCACATAGTGTTCACACCAAGCCACAGTATATTAATAAACATTTCTATATATTAAACTTAATAATTTTCTTTTTGTTAATAAAAACAATATTAGTTTAATATTATACATATTGAACTACACCGTATAACATTAATAAAAGTCTAAACAGCAACCAACTTAAATTCTATAATTGGAAAAAGATTGTCCCTCAGCATTGACGGGGATTCCAAGCTAGACGTTTTCTGGTGACAGCCCAAATGCTTCCACATGCCACATTAGGCTTTCACTGCTCCACCTGGCGGTTTTACAGAGTAGCGCACTCAAAGTTTGTTTAAAAAATAGGGTTGCTTTACTGTGAGTTAGGGCATGCACACTGCAAAATGCTGCAGTATCCAGCACACATTCTGTATTTAGCTACCATTACCATCCACTGTATGTACATTAGGTATACATTATGTTATACTTCTGTTTTTATTTTCTGTGACCAAAATAGTAGTGCAGTCCAAAAACAGATTTAAAATAAATGGGGTGCGTTACGTCACAGGCACTGCAAGCTGCTGCAGTATCTGGTGTGCATTCTGAATGGCTCGATCTGTATTAGAAATTAATGCAAGGTATGGGGGCTTTATGTAAGCCAAAGGAATGGCATACAGATATCAGTAATTTGTCAGAGGAAAAGTACTGAATGCCTATTTGCTGACATAGATGTATTTTCTTGATATTTTTTTATCTGTGGGTAAAGCATCTGTTAAAAACCAGAAAGCTTAGTTTATGAGAGAATGGTTAGAATAAGAGATGCCAGGTTGCAGACACTGAAGGAAAAGGCTTGAAAAAGAAGCAACGGAGGACGTACAGACAAAAGATCGAATAGCAGCAGAGTTAAGAAAGTAAGAGGGGCTTGAAACAATGAGGGAAGAAATAAATAAACAAGTTAGAAGCTGGAATGTGGACCTGAAACTTCCTGTAGTAACTGTATATCTGAAATGAAGAATGAAGTGCAGTTGAGATAGATGAAAATTACAATGAGGTTTTCATTTTTTCAAAGTAGGGGAAAAGGTTTAGTCTAGAATAACTGACTGACTTAAGGAGTGTTATCTGCAGGCCACAGGAAATGGCATAGGCACGTATTAAAAGTAAGTTCTTATGGAGCATAACAGGACTAGAGATGTAGGTAGGAAAAAGATAATTTTGGAAAAGTTGAGGAATACACTGATAACAAGAACGCTTCCTTTCAAGAGGGTTAGGCATACTTTTGACAAAATGACAGGAGATGTTGTAGACTGCAGAGAAAGATGATGAAGGTAACAGATGTACTGAATAACCACTGTTGAATGTTTACATAGCTACTGAAATGAAGGTTGTATTTTAGACTTTGTGTAGTTGCTAGTGTTGAACTGTTAGTTGGATAAATTGAAGGAATAGGCAAGCATCCACAGAACTAGCATCTTAAGATGTTTATATTTAGAGGCAATTTGTTTAAATAACCAACTAGCTATGTACTGTATACAGATGAGCCAGATAGGTAGAAAGGCTATTTCCTTAAGCCAGCACTTTAAAATGTATCCTCAATGAGTAATTGTTGCCATCTCATACTGGGTTTTTATCACTGTGTATAGTTACACAGTGTCTTTAATTCCATCCATTTTCTGATATCTTTATCCAGTACAGGGGAGCTTGAGCCTATCCCAGCAAGCAACAGGCGCAAGGCAGAATACTCCCTGGACTAAATGCCAGTCCATCACAGGGCAGACACACAGACACAGAGACACACACACAGTTTTCCCATAAGCCAACTAACCTGCCAGTATGTTTTGGACAGCAAGAGGAAATCAGATTACCAGAGGAAACCCATGTGAACCCAGAGAGAACTCCACCCTTAAAAATCACTTAAAATCACAAAATGAACAATCTGTTTTTATGAAATAAGAGCTCAGATAGTGCCTACCTCACAAGGAAATTTGAGCTGCAAAAGTAGAAAATGAAATTTGTGAATGTCAGTGAGCTTTCAAGGTTGTCTTTCAAGCTTAAAAAGTAGGCTTTACTTATACAGTACCCCAGAAATTGAACATAAGGCCCCAGCGCTGCAAGATAACAATGCTTATCCACCACTATAAATGGATGGATAGATAGTTTAGTCATCTTTCTAGTTCAAAGATGTGCATGCATAATTTAATTTTGAAAGCCACGGAGACATCTGGTGCTACAGTTTTTATGAAAAAAGATACAAAAAGCTGCTAACCACTGTGCTACTTTGTTCTTTAGTTAATACATTTACTTTTTATGAACAGTAAACATTGTTATTGTTGATTGTTAGCAAAATATTGTAACGCAACGGGGGCTCAGGCGGGCGCCCTTGCCGCATCAGGTCGGCCCCACACTGTCCGGGGCTCGAACCCGGGACTTCCGCGTCTCTCTGCAGCGTCCTAGCCCCGTGAGCTAAAGAGAGATCTCTCCACAGCCCAGTAGCTGTAGTCCTGCTATCACAGGGAAGGGCGGTGACGTCACCTGCTCTGGTACGCCGGCTCTTACACAGTACCTGTCGGCCGTAAGCGTTACACTCTCCCCCGCTTAAATCGCCGTCCCCGGCGAAGGGCTATCCCACCCCGCTTCTGACACCAATGTAACACAACGGGGGCTCAGGCGGGCGCCCTTGCCGCATCAGGTCGGCCCCACACAGTCCGGGGCTCGAACCCGGGACTTCCGCGTCTCTCTGCAGCGACCTAGCCCCGTGAGCTAGAGAGATCTCTCCACAGCCCAGTAGCTGTAGTCCTGCTATCACAGGGAAGGGCGGTGACGTCACCTGCTCTGGTACGCCGGCTCTTACACAGTACCTGTCGGCCGTAAGCGTTACACTCTCCCCCGCTTAAATCGCCGTCCCCGGCGAAGGGCTATCCCATCCCACTCTGACACCAATGTAACGCAACGGGGGCTCAGGCGGGCGCCCTTGCCGCATCGGGTTCGAGCCCCGGACAGTGTGGGGCCGACCTGATGCGGCAAGGGCGCCCGCCTGAGCCCCCGTTGCGTTACAATATTTTAAATTATATTCTACCCTAATTTTTTATAATTTTGTATTTTACTTTTAGTATTTACTATTTTCTGATAGTCATGTTTGACTTACATTTGAGCAAAGTCTTGTAAATTAATATTTTTACAAGATGTGTAAAAAGTGCAACAATTTATTACAGTGCAAATTTTTATATTACACACAAAATAGCAAAGTAAATTTCTGCTTTTATCATTCTGTTGCAAATGTTAAAAAACATTTTAAAAAATAAAATACTGTTACCATTATTGGCAGTGGCCGTTGAGGTGTCTCAAGAATCTGGAGCAGGGGTAGGCAAACTTTTTTATCCCAAGGGCCACATAAAAGTTTGAAACTGTATAGTGGGCCACTTCAGGCTGCTGTTACAGATAGTCTATATAAGTTTAGATTCCAACATAGGCTTATTAGTTCAAGGTTAACAATAACTGGAGAGAAATAAATATTTTAATTTTTAAAAATAAAAATTGAATAAAACTTGATTTTCAACTCACAAGCCAAGTCTTCACAGATTACCTCAACAGGATGGGTAACTGATCTGCGTGATAAACTTATTTTCTCAAATTTTCTCTTGCTCTCTAGACAAAGAATATCTACGGTTTCTACCATACACTCCTTCAAAAGCTCCCCTTCAGAGAGCGGCTTTCTTTGTTTAGCAATTTTATATGCACACGCTGCATTCACTGTCAACTTTCTGCTTCTTCAATCCGCTCATTTTGGCGCAGATTCCCTCATAGTACGATGGACCCACTCTGACTGGTGAATTAAATGGGTAAAGCAGGGGTTCCCAAACCTTTTGGGTCTGTGCCTCCCTTGACCTGTCAAATTTTCCACATGCCTCCCCTGTGTAAAAAATAAGTTCTATGGCACTGCGATATTTTACAAAAGATTATAAATTTGAAAAGGAAATGATGGGTCCAAAAAAAAACAAAGATGATCCAATATTTATTATTTTTAATCATTTTTAAAACCAATAGGCTTGATCAAAATAGTAAAAATACTTGACAACACATTTTATTGAAATTATTTGAATGTGCAAACAATTTGAAAAAATTAAAAAATAGTCAACATCTTTGTAAAATAAAATGACTAAATAAAAATGTAACGTCAATGTTTTTTTAAAAAGAGGGAGAAATACAACGTCTTTTTGTTTGTGCCTCTTTATGGGTAGGTGGGCTTGTTTAATAAATTATGTTAACATAATTCACCAAAATTACTGGGTAGTATTTTTGAAAAGGCAACGTGCATCTCCTTCTCAACATTGACTCTTGATCTGAACTTGGATTTGATAACCGCAAGTGCTGAAAACCCAGCTTCACAAAGGCAGGATATTGCAAAGTGAAGCAGAATTCACAGAGCTCTGTTGCTTATTCCTTGGTACTCCAATAGTATTTTTTGCATTGTGCTACTCGGTATGCTACTTTGTATGATGAAAAAAGAACTGGGCGCAAAAAATACTCAGGAGACTTACTTATCAAACAACTGTGATCAGTTTCCAAATGACGTTTCCATTTATTGGGGAGCATGCTCTCAGCAGCCAACACTTTAAGGTAGACAACTCACTGAGGACATTCTTCAGTGTCCAGTTGTGCACGTGAAACCAAAATTCAAGACTTTCTTCATACTTTCTGTATTTAAATTTCAGTTTCTCTTTAGAAATAGGCCCCATGTCCTTTGCGGATTTGACTCATATTTAAAAACCTCTTAATTGCGATCGTGTAACAAAAAACTCACAAAATGACCGCTCATAGAAACATGAAACACTGAAGCCGCGGTCAACTGGTACGCTGCTTACAGACTCTTACAGACTCGTGTGGCCAGTGTCATGTGACACAGTTTAGCTACAGATGCAGCCATTCAAAACGGGTGGGGTATTTCGCGGTATACCCCGGTGGGCGTGTCGCATCAAAACGCAGTTTCACGCAGTATCACGCGGTGTATCGCGTCATTTGACGT
Source organism: Atractosteus spatula (assembly GCF_055471065.1). Lineage (NCBI taxonomy): Eukaryota > Metazoa > Chordata > Actinopteri > Semionotiformes > Lepisosteidae > Atractosteus > Atractosteus spatula. Next base: position 39,319,300 of record NC_142711.1, read on the forward strand.
CATACCAGAAAGTATCCGGAATCACCTTGTAAAACCGCCAGGAGGAGCCAATAAAGCTTAACGTCTCATGTACAGCATTTGAGCTTTTAAATTTAAACTGTGTATTACGGCATGTTAATCATCAGTCATTAAAAAGTTGGTATATTTTATGAAAGCAAGATTGCTCAGTTGGTACACAACCTACCTCTATCATAAATATTTTAATTATGCAGAAATATTTTATGCATCAAAGCCTTTACCGAAGATATTACTCATATTATTAATAATGAATGACCTTGGACAAGCTGTAAACTCAAAGTATTACGCTGGTCCACATTATTTGTAACCGTCATTTTAAATGAAAAGACTTTATTTTTTCATCGACAAAAAGTAACACCACAGCATTTCGTTGATCTAACTAACAAGGACAGGACATTAGCTAGCCAATATGATAAAGGAATAAATTACTTTTTTTGTTTATTTCTTTAGCACATTTATTTGAACATTTCCATCGATTGTACAAGCACTGAAAAACTGTCCAATCCCTAGTTCATCGGGCATTTTCTTTTAGTATAACAGACATAAAAACTCCCTTGCTTTTAACAGAGCGTTTCATAATTTCTAACAACGGAAATTATTTAAACTGCAACACTTACCATTCAACCAGAGCTCAAAATATCACAAGGATCCTCAAGAGCACAACAAAGACTGTTTTAAAAGATATTTGTACCAGATACGTGAGAATCCAAGCTTTTTTATCTACGTCTTTAAAATTTATCACACAGTAAAAAGTCAAATTTCTGGGGCGTCCGTATACCAGAGATTATGGTACCGCTTCAGAAGGGTGTCAGCTAGTCAGATTCCAGGACCGGATTTATCTGTTTTATAATCGAGAATATGTAATCACATATCTAAAGAAATTAATAATGATATTAATTTAAGGATCTAAATATATGTATCTATATAGCTGGTAGTATTACTGTATTTCACTTTCTTTGTAAACACGTTTTGTTAACACTCGAATCGCAGGTGGATTCTGTTTTTTGGTCTGTTATGGTCTGTAGCTCAAATCCTGCTTAACTAAAAATTAGACACAAGAAGAGTATTATTGAACAATGTTGTGAGGCTCTGGCAGAATTTCTCTGTAAACTGAAGAGTTATAGAGGAGACAGGTTGTGTATCGCTTCTTTTGATACTTGTAAAAAAAACATTCCAATGTTAATGCGACACGGAAGATAATGTGGTGCATTGGTCGTTAGTGAAAAGATTTTATCATTTAATCTCTTTACTGTGCACAATTTAATCCACTTAGTATTGAATATTTATATGGAATTTTACCACTAAAGGGAAATTTTAGTAGTTAAGCATAAAACGCAGAGGAGCATAACGAAGGTCATAAAGGTCATAAACGATATTAATTTAGGAACATAAACATATTATGTAAACTGTATGTTGCTGTTATTGGTATTTTAAAGAAAAAAATACAAACCAAAACTCAATTTCTCCTACAATATATTGACATTTTTTATATTTCAAAATAACATGTTCGTACTATACTGTATGTACAGTACACAACGGTACCGCAGTTTGAACTGTAGGGCGCAAATCGACCTGAACCCAAAAGCTCAACATATTAATGTGCATTCGCCTGGCGCTGCGCGGTTTTCAGCACTCTCTGCGGGAGTGCTGGCTGTGACGAATTAAACCGGTTTCACAGGTATTTTCAAAGTAGAAGGCGGCGAGTCTTCCAGCGAAACACCCCCCCCCCCCCCCCCCAAAAAACCCTTTTTTTTGCTTACACTAGTAGCTCTTACTGTACTTACTAGTTAAGTACTTACTGTACAGTACTTACGGTAGAACTTCTCGCGTTAAGAAAGCTAGGTGTTAGCATAAACTATAAGTAATCAATAATATTAAATTTAGCACTGTAATAAATTGTGCTAATAATAAATTCTATTCTATTCTGAGAATGTAGGGGGGAGGAAGAATGCCCGTGGTCTTTTCACTGATAAACCTGTGTCAAGCTGTCAACAAAAACCAGCTGTCAAAAAAACGTTTTTTTTTTAATTCAATTTAAAAGTCCATAAAATTGCTATTTTGATATTGCTAATTGCTATTGCTGCTGAGTCTCTGTGTAATGTAAATACATTTTGTCTCCAAATCCACCACCACTTGTATGAATCATAGCCCTGCCAAACAATGCAAATTCCGCTGCAATGGTTGTGTGCAGGAATTATTCAGTATGGCATCTCCATGTTCAAGTAAACACTGCTCTGTGTGCAAATGCAAATGCATTTAAATTTTTTTTTTAAAAAAGCCACCTTTAAAGGCGCTATATAAAATAAAGGTTATTGTTATTATTAATATTGATGATATTCTTCCTCCCAGGACTTGTAAAATTGTTGTTGTTATTGTTGTTATCCCGTAAAACACTTTGAGAAGCATACTGTCCAGCATATTGTATTTCATTGCACTTTGACAGATCGTCTTATAATCATTTGTTGTTAGAATATCCCCCAAGAGGATATAGAGGATATCCCCCAAGAGGTATCCAGGTAACAGTGAAACGGGCGTAGAGTCTGGGGAGATCGCTCGTTTTCCATGTAAATAGTTCCCTGGTTCCACACCCCTTGGTGTCTCTCTCTCTCTTTGTCTGTGTCTGTCTCTGTCTCTGTCTCTCTCTCTCTCTCTCTCTCTCTCTCTCTCTCGGACCCGCGCTCTTAGCGGGCTTGTCTTGTGTCTCTCTCTCGTCTGGGTGCGGGAGTGCTGCTGGCGGGTGGTGATGGAGAAGAAATAAAGCGCAGTTTTTAACTCCACAAGTCAGGGTCTCTGTGTTCGTCCTCAACGAACCCAAATTCATTACATTGGTGTCAGAAGCGGGAGGATGGACAGTGAACAGCCGATGATGTCAGACTCAGAGAAGCGCCGGTTCCCCCAGCCCCGGGGACTCCGAAGGCCGTCAGGAAACGGGAGCGGGGCGGCCTAAAGAGGGGAAGGCCGCCCTTGAGCGACGCTACACCCGCTCCGGAAAGCCAGAAAGAGCGCTTCACCCCGCCTGCAGTGGGAAGGGTTGGCCACAGCCGGGGCTTATTTCTTCCCTGCCTCACCGAGGACAGACCCTGCCAGGCCCTCGTCGACACCGGTTCGACCGTCACCCTGCTGCGGCCTGGTGTCCTGCCGGGCACCGAGTCAGCCAGACCCCCAGGGCGCTCACCGTGCACTTTGGGGCTGCGAGGGTGAAACACCCCTTCTACCTTGCCCCAGTCCGCGAGGACTGTATCCTGGGGTTGGACTGGCAAGTAGGCCACGTCTGCGGCGACTGGACCCAGTGGCTCTCCCGCTAGGCAGCTGCGTTGGGCCAACCTTGCCCACAGCAGTCCCACCGCCTCCCCTCTCTCCTGCCAAAACGCCTCCGGATGGCCAACGCCAACACCGCGTAGTTGTACCGCTGGTCCCTGGGTACATCCAGCAACGCCTGGCAGGCCTTCCCCTCCAGGACGGCGGTGAGGTGGCCCACCATCTCCACCTGAGACCAGCCGTTTGCCCAGTCCGCCATCTGGAACTGGGCCTCAAACATCTGCCATGGGATCTCCCCATTATAACGGCTCGGTCTCATTGGCGCAGGCTGGAGGAGGGGTGGCAGGCTGGACCCCGCTTGTCTGGCATCTCCTTCCTGCCACACGGCCTGAGGCGACCCGAGAAAGGGCCTCCCTTCCGCTGAGTAGGTCACCGTTGGGGTAACCCTGATAAGGGCTGTGGCCTTAGGGGGTCACTCGGCTGCTGGGGGAACCGGTGCTTCTCTGAGTCCGACATCATCGGCCGTTCACTGTCAATCCTCCCGCATCTGACACCAATGTAATGAATTTGGGTTCGTTGAGGACGAACACAGAGACTCTGACTTGTGGAGTTAAAAACTGCACTTTATTTCTTCTCCGTCACAACCCGCCAGCAGCACTCCCGCACCCAGACACAAGACAAGCCCGCCAAGAGCGCGGGCCCGAGAGAGAGAGACAGAGAGAGAGAGAGAGAGAGAGAGAGAGAGAGAGACACCAAGGGGTGCGGAACCAGGGAACTATTTACATGGAAAACGGGCGATCTCCCCAGACTGTACGCCCGTTTCACTGTTACCTGGATACCTCTTGGGGAATATCCTCTTGGGGGGAATATCCTCTTGGGGGATATTCTAACAACAAGTGATTATAAGATGATCTGTCAAAGTGCAATGAAATACAACATGCTGGACAGTATGCTTCTCAAAGTGCTTTACGGGATAACAACAATAACAACAACAATTTTACAAGTCCTGGGAGGAAGATTATCATCAATATTAATAATAATAACCTTTATTTTATATAGCGCCTTTAAAGGTGTTTTTTTAAAAAAAAACGTTTTAAATGCATTTGCATTTGCACACAGAGCAGTGTTTACTTGAACATGGAGATGCCATACTGAATAATTCCTGCACACAACCATTGCAGCGGAATTTGCATCGTTTGGCAGGGCTATGATTCATACAAGTGGTGGTGGATTTGGAGACAAAATGTATTTACATTGGGTTGCTGTAAGTGGAGCACTAATAAGCCCAAAGCTCTACTTATTATTTTACAAGAGAATGCACCTGACAAGCTGGACAGTATGCTTCTCAAAGCGCTTTACAGGATAACAACAACAATAACAACAACAATTTACAAGTTCAGGGAGGTAAAATATGATCAATATTAATAATAATAATAAACTTTATTTTATATACCGCCTTTAAAGGTGGCTCCTCAAAGCGCTTTACAGGATAACAACAACAATAACAACAACAATTTACAAGTTCATTGAGGAAAAATATGATCAATATTAATAATAATAATAATAATAAACTTTATTTTATATAGCGCCTTTAAAGGTGGCTCCTCAAAGCGCTTTACAGGATAACAACAGATGAAACAACAGTGGCTGGGGGTTGAAAATACCTGTGAAACTGGTTTGTTTACAATGTACTGTAGACACAGAGTGTTACACCAACGCATTAGCATGTTAAAGCGATTCCATTGAGGAGCCGGGCGCGATAATTGTTTGGTTCCTTGATATCTGATCTGCAAGGCCATTTGGCTGCAGCGAATGTGAATTCTGTCTGAAAAAATAAAAGTATTTTAATCAAGATTCCCTTATAAAATTAATGTGAAACAAAACAAAAACTAAAAATAAGATACAATCTACAGACATTCACAACATAAACATATCTTAAAACATTTACATATATTGTTAAATTATTACTTTAAATATATACTTTAAGTTACCGAAACAGCCAGTTAATAAAATTGTTGCAATTTTGTTCTTGTTTGGAGGTGGGGATATTCTGACAACAATTGATTTAAAGACAATCTGTCAAAGTGCAATGAAATACAATATTACGGGGGTACCTTTAAAGCGGAGACAATGAAAATAAAGTTTATTATTAATTTCCTGGACAGAGAGGTGAACATTATTATGCAGAAGACAAAGATAACGATTTATGTTGCATTGCCAGATTGTGAATCAATAAAAATATTAAATTAAACACGGGTTTGCGATTTAAATGGAAATGGGGGTGACGGGAACTCTTAATCTAAATAAAAATAAAATAAATAAAACAGGTTTCGATAGTTAATAACCACTTTTTATGTGTGAAACACGGGTGATTTTTCTTCCTCCTGATCAGTTTAGAAATCTGTGTACGCTGTAAGGTTTTTACTTCCTAATTAAACTTTTAAAATATGCATTTCAATATAGAAGCAGCATATGCTCGTGTCGGCCAATCACCATTCTGAAGCCTACCGTAATCTCTGGTATAGGGGTAGCCCAGAATTCTGTTGCATTTTCATTTTAGGAAATTATGCTCGGTTAAAAGCAAGGGAGATTGTCCGTTATAGTGGACATAAAAACAAGAGTTTGCTGGGGTGTTATTGGAAACCCAATTTTAACACAAATCGCCGGCATTATATCCTAGAAGATACAGACCGGTGCCAGTGGGAGCGTAAAAGAAAGTGCAGACGAACTAGGGATTGGAAAGTGCTTGTACAATCGATGGAAATGTTCAAATAAATGTGCAAAAGAAATAAAAAAATCATTTATTCCTTTATCATATTGGCTAGCTAATGTCCTCTCTTTGCTAGTTACCTGTGGCTGTGTTTCTGCATTGCGTAGCAACGAGTGACTATATTGTATTACTGTGTTGCAGTATATGAATATAATTATATCGTTATTAATTTCTTTAGATATGTGATTCTGTGTTATATTAGCAGAAAAGCTTAAAACTACCACTTTTTATACACGCTATTTCACATGTTAGTTAAAGACTTCGATGCTTAAAATGTTTAGGGAGAAATGAAATACTGGTGTGTATTTTTTCTCTAAAGTACCGAGACCAGCCATATACTGTAATACTGTATGTTTATGTTCCAAAATTAATATCATCTATGGCCTTCACACGTGTTATGCTCCTATTCTTTTTATGCTCAGCTACTAGGATTTCCCTTCAGTGGTAAAATTCCATATAAATATTCAATACTAAAACGGGCACAGTAAAGACATTTAAATCTTTCTACGACCGACCAACGCACCATGAGTGCCCCTGTCGGTCAACCAATCACGTACTGTGGTATTGCGCGTCATCGCACGTCACGATGCGCGATAACGTAACCAGATACCCCCGGTACGTGTCTGTGCCGGGGACTTTGAACGGCTGCATCTGTAGGTAGCGAGTGACTCGTACATTCTGTGTGCATGGACAATGCGTTTTGCTCGTTATAAAATTTTTACCTGGGGATACCTTAGACGCCCCTGACTGACGGTGGCGTGATGCACAGTTTGGAATCACTGTGGTAAAACGTTCATGCGCCATCTAACAGCACGAATTATGAAATGTAAGAAAAAACGGCACCAAACAAAGTGGAATATGGCGAATACTGACTAATTTATTTTTTACCTCAAGGGCCACTTAAAACTGGCTGGCAAGCTGTAGTTTGCCCACAGGTGATCTAGAGACAACAGTCAAACATCTAGCTATTTGTAGTTCTCAGGAGTTTTAAAGCAAGAAAGGAACGGATATGTTTACTTGGCTCTGAGACACTGATCAAAGGAATAATCTGGTTTATCTTGGTTAATTGAGTCATCAAAAGTTGAGGAGCAGAAGATAAAACAGACAGGTATAAAGAGAAGTAGAGAAAAGAGAAAAGAAGGAGCAGAGAGAGGGGAGGACACAGAGAAGAGAAGGAGCAGAGAGGAGTGAATGACAGGAGAGATCAGTATATACTGTATAAGGGAGGTCAATGTTCCGATTAGTCGTTAAAACCAGATTTGAGTTTAGTATTTGAAGTTTTGAACTTTCTTTAAAGAGCTTGCTATTCGGATGTTTTGAGGAAACTGATTTTTTTGTATGTAGAAGCAATTAATTTTTAACCCCTCCTGGTTAATGATTGCATTTTTAGAAAAGGGAGATATTCCATTCATTTTGTTTCATCTGGGTTTATATAGATATTTATTTCTAGATTGTATTCTGTTTGGTGCAGAAGGCAGGTTTATCTCTATTTTGGGGCCACTTAGGCGTTATACGTGATTTAAATACTTTTTCTGCTTGGTCGGGACGAAGGCCATCAAGATGCCTTGTTTGTAAATAGTGTAACTTGCATGTTGTATGTTTATGTTGTGTGTTGTTAGTTTGTGTTTTTCATTTTCAATAAATTTTTGTTTAATCCAGTTTGCCTGACGTATTTTTCTTCATCAAAGCTGTGCCAGAGAAAAAATACAACAGGTGCCTCTAATTATATCAACTGCCCTGGTAGATTCTTAGCAGAATCTATACAATCTGGGGGTTATGATTATTTTAATTATTAATTAACCTGTTCAGCCTGTTTCTGGTATTCTAAAATTTTATTACTCCTATTTGTAACAATACTTTTGTTGCTGGCTGACAGACAATGCTGACGGCGATATCGATGAGTGCCATTGCAACCAATGGTGTTGTACCAGGTAGGATTTTCTATCTTCTTTTCTTTTTTTGATTGTGGTACTTCTGAGATACCAGTAACTGCAATACATTTAGTGATTGATTTTAAAAACAAGCAAGCTTCCTAATTTGTTTACTGGATCTTAGACTGCATTGAAAAAGTATTTTTGCTCTATGATGGATTCAGCTGTGCCCTGAGTATAGAATTTATATATTGGTGTCATCTATAAATTTTAATACCACAGTAGAAGCATAGGTACTTCCACTGACTGTACAAAACATTAGGGAGGTCTGCTCTCTCCTTGAAATTGACTGACGAGGTGAATCCAGGTGAAAGCTATGATCCCTTATCGATTTCACCTGTAAAATGCACTTCAGTCCGTGTAAATGAAGTGGGGGAGACAGGTTAAAGAAGGATTTTTAAGGCTTGAAACAATTGAGACATGGGTTGTGTATGTGAGGGAGAATGGGCAAGAAAAAAAATTAACTGCCTTTGATCAGGGTAGTAGGTGCCAGGAGCGTGTCAAGTGAGTGTGTCAAGAGCTGCAGTGCTGCTGAGTTTTTCAAGCTCCACAGTATCCCATGTCTATCTGGAATAGTTCACCACCTAGAAGATATCCATCACTGGCAGGCTAGTGGTTGAAAATGGCTCATTAATAAAAGAGGTGAAACGGAGGCTGACATAAAAGTGCAGATCAATAGATGGTCTACAGTTAGTCAACTGACAGTCCAGTACAACCATTGGTGTTGAAAGACCAAAAAAAATGCACAACTTGTCACACCTTGACACGAGTGGAGTATGGCAGCCAGGGACCTTATAGAGTTCCACTTCTTTCAGCAAAAAAAACAAGAAACTGTGGTTGCAGTTGGCAGTTCCTGCTGTTTCATGTTGATGGGAGGACTAGGGTATGGAGAAAACCACATGAGCCCATGCATCCATCATGGTGTGGGGTGTGTTTTAATGGCATAGATTGGGCCCCTTGATAAAAGTGGAGCAACGTTTGAATGTCACAGGATATCCGAACATCATTGCCAATCGGGAGCATCCCTTCATGGCAGCAGTGTATCCATTTGTGAATGGATTCTTCTGCAGGATAATGCCCTGTGCCACAAGGTTAAGATTATCCAGGAGTGGTTCTATGAACGTGACAATTAATTCATCTTAATGCAATGGACTGCACTGTCACCAGATCTCAATCCAATTGGACATCTGTGGGATGAGATGGAACAAGCTATTTGGAGTAGAGATCCACTACCAGCCAACTCAATACATCTGTCAGCATGGGTCAGCATCCCCGTGGAACGCTTTCAACAGCTTGTTGAGTCCAAGCCCAGACGAATTGAGGCTGTTCTAAGGGTAGAAGCGGGTGCACTGCAATATTAGGAAGGCCTCCCTAATGTTTCATACACTCACTGTATGTGCTTTTGTTATTGTACATATTTTAGATGTTCTGCGCTTACCTGTGTAATTTCATTAAATAGTTAACAGCGTAAAGGCACACACAGAAAACCCAGATTACTAAATGTGGTATTATAAAGTGCATACAATTGATTTGTGTCATAGAAATTGTAATATTTTTTGTCTGACTGCTGCATTACTGTTCATGTCACAGCTGGTGGCTCTTATTACATGATTTCAAGATCTCTGGGTCCGGAGTTTGGAGGAGCTGTGGGCTTGTGCTTCTACCTCGGCACAACATTTGCTGGCTCCATGTATATTCTTGGTACCATTGAGATCCTACTTGTGAGTATTTGTAAGATTTCAGGAGCATTCAGGATGTACATTAGTGGGTATGTAACCCCACCTAAGCTTGAATATAATTATAATACAATATAAGTCTGATATCTCTTTAGCCTTTCTAATTACTATCTCAAAGTTTAACCCTTCACATATGGAGTATTTGGGCTTTCTTTCTGGATTCTGTTGACAAGCTCTGCGGTTTTTCTTATTCATCTGACTCCGAAAGCAAAGGACACCTGCTGCTTTCTCTGGCTGGGCAGGGAGAAGCGTTTGCTTTCTGTTGTTGCAGACAATGTATCTGAAACACGACTATGGGCTATTTATAAATGTAGCAATGTTTGTTAAGAATGATTTGACAGTTATACCACTTCTCTGTAAATATTGACTTCCTTTTAGATGAATAAGTGAGCTCATTAGAACTTCCTGTCTAGCACATACGTGTATTAATGACTGCTGAATAGGATCAGAGTTCAATTAGATTAATTGCTTTAAATATCAATAGTTTTTCCTGCAGTAAAAGAGTGTATATGTCACTTATTGTTTTTTCCACACTCATTTTGTCCTGCAGACCTATATTGTTCCCAGCGCTGCTGTATTCAAAGCAGAGGAAAAGGAATACGAGACAGTGGCCATGCTCAATAACATGCGGGTCTACGGCACATGTTGCATCATTCTTATGGCACTTGTGGTTTTTGTGGGAGTGAAGTATGTCAACAAGCTAGCCCTAGTCTTCCTGGCCTGTGTGGTGCTGTCCATTTTAGCAATCTATGCTGGAGTCATCAAGACCGCCTTCGATCCACCAGATTTCCCGTAAGTCATCACTTAAAGGCTTTGGTGGTTTGTGTTGTGCTGGACAGGAGTAGCTAAGCTTGACAAATCCTTAAGGCTCCAGTGCATTCAGTGCATGTTATTTATCTCAGTCTTGATTACCTAAAACAAAAATCAAACAATCCTCAGCTGTTGTTTTGAACATATTAGGTAATGTATAATAATTGTGCACGCCTATACATATGCATAATGTGCACCACCATGTTGTTGGACCTCCTAAGCAAGAAAAGATGTCTTCAACACATACCACAAGGAAAGGGATTTGATGTGTTTTGGTACACATATAGACTTACAGTTAAATGTTGTGTTACAAAATATTGACACCCTCTAATAACATGCACAAAACCGTGTTTGCAGTTGTTGTTGTTCACAGCCCTATGTTGATGGTTCTGCATGGGGTTTGTAGTGATTCCATGGATGCTACAGTACAAATTTCAGAACATGCCACTCCTGGCTTAGGAGACTGCACTGAAAAAAATGTTTTTTGTCAAACAGGTGTAATCCTGAACTGATTCAAGATTTATACCAAGCTACCAATCACAAATTAAAAACTTGTGAAAAGTGACTTCATGTATCTATGCAATAACACCTTCAGTCAACTTTTTGATTTTATCCAAGTCTGAACCTAAGACAGGTGAAAACGAATAAAGGTACAGTAGAAAAAAAGATTAGGGCAAAAAATGATCAGTATGTGCAAATTAATTGATGAAATAATAAGATCACTTTATTAGCCATATACAATTTCTTACATTAGGAATTTGTCTTTTCACATACCCCAGCTTGTTCTCCATGAGACACACAGACAAGGAGAGAGAAGCTTAAGGTCAGAGTGCAGGGTCAGCCATTTATACGGCGCCCCTGGAGCAGCTGGGGTTAAGGGTCTTGCTCAGGGGCCCAAGGGAGTAGGATTCCTCTGCCGTCCACAGGATTTGAAGCAGCAACCTTCCAGCCACAGGCGCAGATCCTTAGCCACAGAGTCCCTGCTCCGCCCTTTTAATAGAAAAATAATAAGAAAAGTTGAGTGCTGGGGTGAGCCAGGATGAATCAATACATATAATTTATTTTAAAACCGCTTTGTAAGATACTTGCACGGACAAGGACTGTCTCAATGTATACAGTATATGGAATTTTTACATGTTGAAAGAAGGAGTTCTTTACTGAACTGCATCAGTGCTGCTTAAACAAGCCCTAAATTAAATAGTCCACCCTTCAGCAAAAAGAAGAACATTAGATACAGTCAAACAAGTAAAAACAAATAAAAAGTTATTCCACATTGTGTAAATGAAAAAGGTACATGGATGTGATAAGTGTCTTGAGGCTTCAGTTTTATACAGGTACTTTGCACCATCCTTGTCTGCTGCTTTGATAACAATATTGTCCAGTCCTTCATGGCTTTACACTGATGGAGTTCTCCCCTCAAACCTTATTGCATGCATTTGTTATTCAGGCTCTGCTTGCTTTTCTGGTGCAGTGATATCCACTGTGCTGCAATCAATGAACACATTTTCTCTGTGTAATTCTAGTTATTTTTCCAAGTACTCAAGTACTGGATGATGCAGATATTCTTGTTTACCATTATTAACAGACCTGCTTACTGCCCCATAGAGATTAAATTGTTTGTTCTCTGCTGCTTTCAGACTAACATTTCATCTGACCATTATCAGATGCGTGCTTCGAATACCTTGAGTCTTGAATGATGATCTTTACTGAGACCTGGCTTCAACAAGACTTGCCCGACTCTCTTGTGGAAATTGAGGGGTTTTCCCATGTTCACTCAGATAGAATTGAAACATCTGGGAAAAACAGAGGTGGTGGTATTTGTGTCTTTGTGAACGATAAGTGGTGCAGACAATACTCTGTGAGGAAGATTATCTGCAATAAAAATGTTGAGCTTTTGTGCCTGAGTCTCAGGCCTTTCTACCTTCCGAGAGAATTCAGTAACATTATTATATGCGCTGTTTACATTCCTTCCAGTGGAAATGCAGCGGCTGCCGCTTCTCAGGTAGCCGATTGTGTACATGAGCAACTCTAGCAGACTTCAGAAGCTGTTTTTTTGGGGTGATTTTAACCACTGTAAACTGGAGATGGCATTGTCTGGGTTTGAACAGTATATCAAATGTGGGAATTGTTCTAGACAAATTCTACAGTAATATAAAACAAGCCTATAACATCAAAGCCAAACCACCTCTGTCTAACTCTGATCACAATACTGTTCATCTCATCCCCACTTAGCGGACAGCTCTCAAGAACAGCAAACCTGTTGCTAAGGCTGTAAATGTATGGACTGATGATAGCATTGAGATGCTGAAAGGGTGTTTTCTTTGCACAGACTGGGAGATATTTCATAACCTGGAGGTTAATGAGGCAACAGAGACTATGACAAACTACATTAATTTCTGTGTGGACAGTGTTATACCCAAGAAAAGCATTACAGTGTACCCAAATCATAAACCATGTATAACTAAGGATGTGATAGACTGCATCAACCGCAAAAGACTCGCTTTTAAAAACCAGGATCAAGTGCAACTGAAATTATTGCAAAAAGAGCTTAAACTTAAACTCAGGAATGCAATGAATCAACACAAGGAGACAATGGAGAGTGACTTTGAAACAGTGAACTCCAGGAGGTTGTGGCAAACAATGAAAACAGTCACATACATGAATTCTTCAAAGAAGAGCTTCCATACAATGGATGAGCTGGCTAAAGCAAACGAGCTGAATGACTTTTATTTGAGGTTTGAGACAGAGGACTTCTCTGGTGCATGTGACAGTATATTAGATACTATTACAGCTGACAGGAGTGCTGGTAGCCTTGTAATAAGTCCACAGATGACCACACAATCTTTCAAGCACATATGTGCGAAAAAGGCAACAGGCCCTGATGGCATCACTGCCTCTATTTTAAAAAATTGTGCAGAGGAATTTACACCAGCATGGTGTCCTCTCTTTCAGAAGTCTGTTTCAGAAGTCTGTACCAATTATGTAATTAACAGCATTATGCAACTTGTTCTAAAACACCTAGAGGACCCCAGTGCTTATGCTCGGATGTCTTTTGTGGACTTCAGCTCTGCATTTAATATGCTGCAACCCCATCTATTGATAAACAAGTTGAAGCAAATGTCCGTAAACCATAACATTATAAGATGGTAGCATTCATTTTTAACAAATCGTACACAGTATGTCAGGGTCAACAAAACTCTTTCAGAGTAACGATCTGTTAGCACAGGTGCCCCTCAGGGCTGTGTGAACTCTCCAGTTCTGTTCACACTTTATACAAATGATTGTACAAGCAGTAGTCAAAGCAACTTCATTTTCAGATGATACAGCTGTTCTTACCTTAATGCATAGAGGTAGCAGCTCATCTGTATACATGTCAGAAATCCAAAGGTTTTTGCAATGGTGTGACAACAATAACCTAATTCTGAATGTTAAAAAAAATAGTTTTTGATCCTAGAGCAGTTGATGATCACTCACAGGTAGTAATCCACAATGAACTTATCACTCAGGTTGATTCATATACTGTAAGTACTTAGGTTTACACATAGACAGTAACCTGTGCTGGTCTACTCATGTTGAGAGTGTTTGCTCCAAAGTTCAGCAGCACATACTGTATATTTCCTGCAAAGACTAAGAGTGTTTGGGTTTGGCAGGAAGTAATGCTCTTCTTTTACCGTGCTGTAATCGAGTGAATTATCAGATATGGTATTTCAGTGTGGTTTGGTAATCTATCAATTCATTTTAAATCGCAAATTACCCACCTCATCCAGACAGCTTTGAAGTTCATGGGAGTGAAATAGCACCCCTCCCTGCAGACAATCTTTGAAAAATCCATAATCAAACAGGCAGGAAAAAATATATCCGATCCTTCCCATATCCTCAACTCTGAATATCAACTTCTTCCTTCTGGCAAACATTTTAGGGTTCCCAAAAAGTCAAAGAGATACAAGCATTCCTTTGTTCCACTATCCATTAAAGCTCTCAACACAAATGTCAAGGATAAACACAATTTTGACTCTCACAACCCACTTGAGTGCAATATGTTTTGTGATGTGTTATAAATGTTGCATGTTGTTATGTGTTATACTGAACATGTGCATTACAATGATGTGCAATGTTTTTCTTATTTTTTGTAATAGAATAATGTGCAATGTTTTTCTTTTCTTCTCTTTTTTTGCATTCTATTGAAATGTACAGGAGTGCTGGGTGTCCATAAAAAATTTCCTTTAAATCTAAGACAAATCTTATCTTATCTTATCACATGTCTTTCTCTTTTTGGAAAAAGGATCTGCCTCCTCGGAAACCGCACCCTGGCAAGGCACAATTTTGACAAGTGTGCCAAGACTGACATAGTGAACAACGAGACAATTACCACCAAGCTCTGGAACCTGTTCTGTGATAGCCCTTTTTTAAACGCCACCTGCGATGAGTACTTTGTAATGAACAACGTCACTGAGATTCAGGGCATTCCAGGACTGGGCAGTCACGTAATAATAGGTAAGAACTCTTAAACATATTGTCTTATGTAAACTTAGTTTCCATTCTTATAATTTCACTGGGATATCATGGTGGTTCTGTGGTTAGCACTGCTGTCTTGCAGCGGTTCTGGACATGAGGTGCTATCTGCGTGAACTTTGTGTGTTCTCCCCATGTTTACGTGGCAGTCCTCCACAGTCCACAGACATCTTTTCAAAGATGGGGCTTCTGGGAAAATTAGCACTGGTGTGAATGAGTGTGTGTCTATGTCTCTATTTGTGTCTGTGTGTGCCCGTTGAAGGACCAAGTCCAGGGTGTATCCTGCCTTTCGTCAGTTGCTTCCTGGGATAGGCTCTGGCTCCCCTACAACCATGAAGTGGTTAGAAGATGGGGTGGATGGATTATTTTCACTGTAGCAGTAAAGATGGCTGTGTTTTCAATAAACTATGAAGGGAGGAAATGTGTCACAGATTCTCACCAGTAGAGAAGTTTAAAACCTCCAGCATTATCTATTATTATATCATTATCTATTCAATAGCTTAATATGATCAGTTTTCAGTGTTTTTGCTGGTTTCCCATATCTTTGCAATTTCCATATTTTTCTCATCGTATTTTATCTTAATAATTTTCACAATCATTTTACAATTATTTCACTTTCTTTTTCTTTAAAATACTTTTGCTGTGGTGCTGCACTAAATTCAGAAAGGAAAGAGAACTTTACCAGCTGGAGCCTTTCAGATAAGCTCTGAATTTAGGAGCACGGTATATATACAGATGCAGCCATTAAAAATGCACAGTAAAACCCCGTACCGTGCAAAATTATCTACAGTTTACCGGGCTATACCGCAGTACGTGATTGGCTGGCAAAAATGATCGACAGGCGGCACTCATGGTGCATTGGTTGTTAGTGAAACGAAACGATTGCTTAATTTAATCTCTTTACTGTGCATGTTTAAATCCGGTTAATACTGAATATTAATATGGAATTTTACAACTAAGTTAGAAAATAGGTGGATTTACACTTGCACAAAACGTTCCAATTTGAATGCGATATGGAAGATATTATTAATAATAAATGACTTTAAAGGATTTATAGAGAAGAAACGTGTCTTTTCTTTCCAGCTTGGAATTAGCTTTTACCTACTAGTATATTCCATTGCAGCCACTTTATGTAACGCAGCTCCATACTTCTCACAAAGGCTAGGAGTGTTACACCCAGCTGTGTAATGTTATGTAGAATAGACAGTTCAGGGGGATGGGAAGGAATTTTCAGTAGCATCCAGCAATCAAATGTTTCCATACTGTAGTTTTAAAACTTGAACAAAGACGTGCCACATGCAAACAGCGCTATTGTTGTATAGTTTTAAAGCAACTACAGTATAGCTTGTGGGACATACATTTATTTATACTGCATCAAATTTGTTCAGAGCGCCCGACATTACAAACTCCAAGTTAAAAGGAACTAATTTCCCATGGGTAACCCTGTTACAAATGGGAACAGTGCATCGGTCCTTGACTATGGCTAAACAGTACTGTATATATGATATCTGGTGGAGTTTCACCGTTCACTTTTTTGTAATCTGTATAGAACCGTGACGTCTCATCAGTGTTTGGTACCAATAATCAGGGGATTTCACAAACTTCCTCCTTTGAACTCAACTGCACTCCAGTAAATATAGTACAGTTTATCACCTTCTGCAATGCATCTAATTTAGCAGGATTTGCGCAGTAAGCACATTGTTTAATGGGGATGACATTACCCATGTCTATATCACTGTACGACACAGGTTTGAGTCAGAGCGTCTGTTAATAAAACAGAGCACCGTCCAATACATATAACTACTGCACGATTTCTTTATCCGTTTCAGCTAAATGAGGGGAATTAAATCAGTCAGAATCTCAGATTGCCAATTGTAAAAATAACCCTTCTTCCCTCCTTTGTTTAACTTAAAGAAGTAATCTCACTGTGTTAGTCTCACTGTATGCCCCAGTGCTCACTCAATGTTCACACTCCCAGTAAAATAAAAATCCCTGTTTTCCACGTTATCACCTCGTACCAGGGGGGAAGGAAAAGTGCCCGCTGTAATTTTTTTCACTCTCCATCACTCTGCCCATCCCCCCTGGACAGACAAAGTTGATTAAAACTAATTCAAAAGGGTGTGTTGTGTTAACACAAACTCTGCTTAACAGAGCCGCTTGTAAGAGAAAGGTGACTTTCTGCTCAATTCAATAAAGCTACAGACAGATTTTAAATTCTTCAAGCAAAATTAGGTGTTTGTCAAAATCTGCTACTTTCCAAGCAGTACACGACTTCTCAAAAGTCTTACCTTTTGTCTCTCAGGCAAACTCAACAAACTGTTTGTTTTTTATAATTCTGAAATTTGAACGGTATGCCTCAAGAACTCATTATAGTATTGTAGCGAATACGGTTCACGCAAGAAAATCAAAACACCGCCTCCCCCTCCCACCCGGGTCTCGCCTCCCGCTGTTCCAAAGCCAGATGGTTTCAAAGTATGTGTGAAATATCTTTTCTTATTCCCGTTATTAATCCAATCTATTTGTACTCATCTGGCTATGTAAAAAATATAGCCAAAAGGATCGCTGTAAAGGTTAAATTCCAAGCTGAAAAGAATGTCTTCTCTAACTCTTCAGTTTACAGCTCGTCCATGGTCATTCATTATTAATATTGTAACGAACGGCAGGCGTTCAGATGGTACAAGCCAGTTGCAGAGCGGTGGCAGTACAGCCCTCTGCTCCCCTGCACATAACAGGGCTGCTGAAGGGCTGAAGTGCTGGTGCTAACAGAGGTCTTCTTTAAATTAGCTGGAAAAACCTCTGTTGAGCAACACAGGAGACCCGGGTTTGAACCCATGTGGTGAAGGGTGAACTGGGGCAGCAGCAGCGAGGACACAAGCCCAAGAATCTGAATTCATTACAATGTTATTAATAATATATTCCATATTGCATTTAAATTGGAATGTTTTTATAAATATAAGAAGAGGCGATACACAATGTGTGAAGATATCCCTTTTCCCTCCTTTAACTTAAAGAATTGTGTGAAGAAATCCTAAATCTCAACACCATCTTTTATAATAATTCATCCAGATACGCACACTCACACCATAGCCAACAAGAAGCTATAATAGTGGACTATTTTTATCTATTCGGCTGTGTAAGAAACAAAGTAATTCTCTGATCGGGCTTTGAACAACTGGGTGCTGTGCTTTGTCCATTAATACTACAAGGACGATAAAAGTTTTTAAAAAGAAACGGATGTCAAAATGTTTTCGAAATGTCCACCTGTGATATTTAAGCTGCTTTGTTACATGATTCCATATTAATATAACTATCAAGTGATGTTGAATCACTACAACATTTATCTTTTTACAATAACAGCAAGTGGTGTTCTTACTACATATTCTTTGAATGTCAACTTCTTATGTCATATTCTTTTGTCAACTGAGCAATCTTGCTTTTATAAAATATACCGACTTTTTAATGTTTAATGATTAACATGCTGTAATACACAGTTTACAGTTATTAAAAGTCTAAGGAATATACAATTTAAATTCTTAATTGGAAAAAGATTGTCCCTCAGCAGTGACCGGGATTCGAAACCGGGTGTTTTCTGGTGACACCTCAAATGCTGTACATGAGACGTTAAGCTTTATTAGCTCCACTTGGCGGTTTTGCAATGTGCTTCTGGATACTATTATTATATTTTTTTAACGCAGCATACCTCGCTCATTTGGAATGGCTGGATCTGTATATTAGCACCTTGTTTAAAACAATCTGTTTAGTTCCCCAGAACACATTAACTACCACTAGCTAGGATATCCATTAACTTAAAAGAGGTGTCATGAACAAATACAAGTGTTCTTCATCAGAGGAACAGGACACAGTCTTGTGCAGTTTTATTGAGCTCTGTAAGGACAGCAACGCACGCTGGTTCTGCCCTGCAGAACAGACACACTGAAAATGTTTCCCAATGTTTATACAGAGTTAGAAAGAAGTTTGTTTCACAATCTGAGGGCTTTGATATGCAGCACACATTCATCTGCATTATCCTATTAATGGTATGTTTGTGGGTGTTGGTCCTGTGTTTTGTTGTGTAACGTTAAGTTGCTGTGGCTGCTAAAGCAAGTCAGCTTAATTGCATCTTAGCATAACTTTTGTTGAAGGCTAAATTAGCGGACCCAGCAACACTTTCAACAATGTGGTTAAGTGGTAATATTGCAAAGCTGGATACATGAGATTTTTACATGTCCCACTTCACAAGTATAGTTTGAATATTAGATTTAATAAACATCATAACCTTTGTTTAGATACAGGCTGTCAAATCAGCATATAATGTTTGTACTGCTTCAGTCTAGTTAAAAGTTAAAAAGAAAATTAAAAGTTAAAAGCTTTTATAAGAGGGGAATCCATCTTTTCCACTTTTTACCAGGGCATCTGCGGACCACCTTGCTTGGGCTACTGAGGTCTTTCAGGGATCTCTGTTTTCCAAGATGCCAATCTGAATAATGAGCATACATACATTGTGCAGTTTTGAAAGAGTCTGTAAAGACCAAAGCAGAGCATTTTTTACTTTACAAACTAGGTTTATTTATAGTTGATGTTTTCCCACCAGTTTGGTTATGCTTTCATATTTTGGATCATCCCTATGCCCACATAGAAGAAAGAATGAGGAAGTGGAGACTCTTCAGAGCTACCCACTCGTTACACCATTCATATTTTTACACTCCTGTACTGGAGGCTAAGCATCAGTTGGAGGAAAGTAACATCCCTCGCTGGCTTAATAGCAAGACATGGGCTTCTAAAAAGTTTATTTGGGAAATGCTAAACCAATTGTGTTTACTAGTTGATCACAAACAGCTAAAGACATCTGGATCTAAGAACTCAATGTGTGCTCATAGTGAGCATGTTCACAGGTTTGTAGCAGCAATGCTTATTAATAATAAAGGAATTAAGTTTGCTACTCCCTTGCCAGTCTCTCTCTCCCTTATCTCAGTGGTGTTGGACACAGAGAAGCCATTCCATGTCATTCAGATTTAAGGTGTTTTCTTGTCTGATAGAGTTTCCTGATAAGGAACAACTCCCAGGGCTGAGATTCTCCAGCCACCCTAATGAATGGTCATCTCTGGCTCCTTTCTGTCTAGGAGATTCCAAGGGAGAGTCTCATCCCAAGGTGTTTACAACCCTAAGGTCAGAGATCACTGCTACTCATCCTCCACCTTGATCAGCCAATCAGGAACTGGTAGAGCGGGATAACCCCACATGGGTCTCGAATGCCCGTGGAACTTTCAACCAATGAACGACCGTAGTTCCTTCAGATAAAAGAGGCAGCACAGGGCCCAGAATAAGCCCCTCCAGGATATTCTCAGACTCAGCTTGGACAATCACGTGACGGCCAGTGTGTCTAATTGCCAGGACTTTACTTTGTTCTAAGAGTCGAGACCGGGGGTCTCCTGCACGTAACCAAAGGATCCACCTGAGGTTAGCCCAGCAGCCTCGTGAACTGCCAGTAACCCGCCTGATCAACGAGTGAACTATGGTCAGAACTGTCGACAGCTGAGTCTTAGTATTCAGCACTAGTGCTACATCAGGAACGAACCGGTCTTCTTCCCATCTAAAGAGTGTGACTTGCTCGGACCCGCAGTCACTTTTCATGTGCAAAAACTCTGCTAGTTTAGCCAGGACTAACTAGCCTTTTTTCAGAGAGTCACTGCCAGCACGCCGCAGCAGGAATCTCTCACTCCTTCTCCCACACCTCCAGCCGCACCAGGACAGTCTGGCACCAAGCCAGATGATGCCGATTGGACGCAGCAACAGCCTGTCACTGTTTCTTTGTGTCCGCTGGAGATCTGAATCCACGTAGATTGGATGAGTATTCAACACAACACATTGCAGCTCGAGAATACCTCAATCCCAGTTGATGTCAATTTAATTCCTATGAGTGATGTACTTGCCTTTGAGTATCTAGTGTAGAAGTTGTAATCAAAGCTCATTAACGAAACGGTATAAATGAATGGTATACTGAATGTATGCATCTCTTGGTATTTGTAACTCTTTGTGACTGAAAATATACACTTTGTATTCTGCTAACCCTCACTATAAGATCTGTTATGTTTATACGCACATTTTATGTATTAATAAATGTATTCTCGTGTATTAGTATCCGTGTGTGTGCATTGCTGAGTTGTTCCGCAAGGTCAGTTTTCATTTTGTGATTTACTGCTACAATTAATAATTGTCCCAGTACATGCACAAAACCCCTACAGGTTGAACCACTCAAGAACCCCATTATTTTCCAGGATTTTTATTCTGACCACTTTGCTGTTTTAGGGCGAATAATGTTGTTTCAGAACTCCATGGAAGTCTATTAAAATGTGTGAACCAAGCTAATTGAATTCTTTATTAACATGTAAAATTTGTTGCAAACAACTAGGACATGAGATGTATGCATGACACAATGAAGCTGAACTGCTGGATGTTACTGCAACCTCTGTTGAGTTCCCCAACAGTTCCTCTGTTTGTAAATTACATGAGTTATTTAGTTTATTTAGTTCTGAGTGATGACTATGTTTCCTTTAAAGCCAGTGACCAACCAATGAAAAACACAATAATGGCCTTTTTTATTTGACTGTTCCTAGATAACCTGTGGAGCGATTATGGGCCCCAGACCATGCTTGTTGAGAAGAAGAACCAGCCCTCTGTTCCTACAGTGGACGTTTCTAGTAATGCTAATTTGCCTTATGTGTCAAATGATATTGCTACATTTTTCACTCTCCTGGTTGGGATCTACTTTCCTTCAGTGACAGGTAAGAATGTGTTTTACATGTCTCCTAGTGCCAGGGTTTAGACAAGCTCTGGTCTATTCACATCATTTAAAAGCATTTCAAGCAAGTGCAACACTAAAGACTAATCTCCTTGTGTCTTTCAAAAGAGATTTAAAAAGACTTGTGACTCTCTGCTATCTGTTTGAGATGTGAATATACTGTACTTGGATATATTGTAAATGAAAAGGCTGAGAATGTTTTCTAGCTACCTTTACACTTCATGGTTTTCTATTCATATGTTTATGTAATCATAGTAATAATTTTGTAATTGTGTCCTTCTAATTTTTAATTAAAGACCATTGGTTACACCATAGCCAATTTAGGTGCGTCATAGCAAAGAGATTGAATACTTATACAATCGGTTATTTTCTGTTTTATATTTATAATTAATATGGGAAGATCTGTAGAGTTTTTTTTCACTTTGACGTTATGAAGTGTTTTATGTCGATCAGTAGGAGACAAATCACACTATGACAATAAAATATGAAAAACATCCAAGGGGGTGAATACTTTTGATAATCACTGTACTTGTGGAAGCGCTACTTTCCCAGATAGGATTTGCCTTTTTTATTGTTTTCTGCTTTTCATCATTACCTTCAGTAAATTTGGCTTTGTCCTCGTCTAATGGTTCTCACTTGACTATCCCTATACCTGACTAGCACTGTGCAATTACATGATGGGCTTTTTAAAAGAACTGAGCAGAAGTACAAAAGGAGAAGATCTTAACTTGAGGGCTAAGGACAGGGTAGATCCTCCTCTGTCAGTTTGCTTCATGTACAATAAAGTAGACTTGTATGTTCTTTTTTTAAAGTAAGATCTGTAAATAATACGGTAAATCAAACACAAATAATAGTCAAATGAAAACAAACAGTTACAAACAAAGAAAAGGCTAAATATAGCACTGTTACAATAACATTTCCGCTGTTATGTTGTAACAGCAAATCAGCCCTCTTTTCGCATCACAAAAATTAAAGAATGTAACAGAAAAAATAAACTTTTTCAGTTTCTGTTTTCAGCTATTGGCACTTCAGTAGGTTCTTTCAACGGTTCTAACCTTCTAACCGGTTCTTTGTTTGGTCAGTCATTATCTCCGTTTCCCAC
This sequence comes from Atractosteus spatula, assembly GCF_055471065.1. NCBI lineage: Eukaryota > Metazoa > Chordata > Actinopteri > Semionotiformes > Lepisosteidae > Atractosteus > Atractosteus spatula. The sequence continues at coordinate 39,342,236 of NC_142711.1, forward strand.
TGTCAGCCCCTCAGCTGTCGGCTGTCGGCTGTCGGCACTGGTATTAGGTGCACTCGTTCAATCACTCTGTCGCTCTGGGGCTCTCAGCTATGCACACACCATAGTATTTAATGGTGTACTTAATACACATACCAATAAGAAGCATATCTAAAAAGGGAGAAGCTCCGCTGTCGCTGTTGGGACTGTAAGATTGGTCCCCTCAGATGATTATTAAGGCTGCCTGTCACACCATATTAACAACAGCTCTCGGTACAGTGAGCTTTCTGTTTTGACTCATGGGATGATTCAGACACTAAGAGAAAAGGCAGAAAGAGGTCTGTACTGAAGTGCTTATTCCCTATTCATAAAGGGGGTGTTCTTTAGGTTTTGTGTTACACGTCTTACACAACTGTGGCTGTGGCTTTGACTGCTGAGCTAAACATATAGCTTAAGCGCTTTGAGAAGCCACCTTTAAAGGCGCTATATAAGATAAAGTTTATCATTATGATTAAAGAATTCAAAAGGTAAAAAGGAAAGAACAAAAAAGCCTTAACTCTTCTTGTAAAGACAATGTCGTCTTTGGACAAAAATGTTCCAAATGCCGAAAAAGAGATGCTTTATGTATTACATGTTTGTCCTTCAAGGTCTTACAAAATTAAGAAACATACTGTAGGTAGTTTCAAGAAAAGTGGAAAAGGCTTTCCGCTTCAGTCCTGCAATATTAATTTAAGCCCAAATGAAATAAAACCTTCCTGCATGGGGAAAGCCTCTTCTAAGAGAAGCCAATTGGAAGTATTTGGCAGTCGTGGGTGAAAGTTTTGTCTTTTTTCAACCCCAAACCAAACTTATTTTACAGATTAAATATGTGTTTCTTAATCTACTTTCTTTCTAATAGGAATAATGGCTGGATCAAACAGGTCCGGAGATCTGCGTGATGCTCAGAAGTCTATCCCGATTGGCACTATTATGGCTATAGCAACTACCTCCTTCATTTGTATCCTTCTATTTGTTAAATTGAATTAACAAAGAACATTTTATAAAGGGCTGTGTCACCCACACCTTGACACCTTGACAAAAAAGATATTACCATTAATATCAATCAGAAATGCACCATTGTATATTAGTGAACTTGATAAATATAAAATGGTGGATAGCGTATGAGCAACTAAACATATTTATGAATAAATTAAGATTTGTTGAAAGTCAGACGCTGATATTCTGTATATTATGATCTGGACAATTATTGTGATACTGATATTAAGTGTGTGTCATACTGTGACACTGATAAAAATAATGTACGGTATTCCACCTGCAACACGAATGTGCTATTTACCTTAATAAAAACACAAACATTTCATGTGTGCTGCTGTTTGGTGCCTGCATTGAAGGTGTGGTCTTAAGAGACAAGTAAGAGCTGTTTTATGTTTTTGTCAGTGGATATTTGCTAGCTGATTTGTATTGCTTAGGAGAGTAAAAGGAAATAGAAGTATTTCATAAGAAGACTGCATTGCCAGCTGCCATATCACCCTGCAACTCACAACTGACAACCCACTGAAGCTAAGCAGGTGTGAGCCTGGTCAGTACCCGGATGGGAGACCTCCTGGGAAAAACTAAGGTTGCTGCTGGAAGAGGTGATAGTGGGGCCAGCAGGGGGTGCTCACCCTGCGGTCCATGTGGATCCCAATGCCCAAGTATAGTGATGGGGGCACTATACTGTAAACAGGCGTTGTCCTTCAGATGAGACGTAAAACTGAGGTCCTGACTCTCTGTGGTCATTAAAAATCCCAGGGCATTTCTCGAAAAGAGTAGGGGTGTAACCCCCGGCATCCTGGCAAAAATTTCCCATTGGCCCTTACCAATCATGGCCTCCTAATAATCCCCTCTATGAATTGGCTAGATTACTCTGCTCTCCTCCCCACTGATAACTGATGTGTGGTGAACGTTCTGGTGCACTATGGCTGCCGTCGCATCATGCAGGTGGATGCTGCACATTGGTTGTAGTGGAGGGGAGTCCCCATTACCTGTAAAGCACTTTAAGTGGAGTGTCCAGAAAAGTGCTATATAAGTGTAAACAATTATTATTATTATTATTGGTGTTGATTAACTTGTAATTAATGTTGTTAATAAGCTTAGAAGCTTATTTCTAGCTTAGAAGGTTGCTTATTTCAGATTGTTGCCCCCAAGCTTTTCATATGTATTAAATATATAAAGTTATGTAGATCAGAAACACTGTGCTTGATGTAAAATATACTCAGAAATCAAGAGATAGATAAAAATGTTTTTCTTAATTATGCTTTTAATACTTAAAGGTCTGCTTCAATATTTTGAAAATTAACTATATTTGCTGCTGCACATTTTATAAATGATATTTAGGCTCCCCAAACCTTCTTACCTAGACAGTGCCAGGATACAGCCTGAGTTCTGCAGGTGGTAGAATGTAAATTGTATTCCTCAGTAACGGAACCATCTGATGTTGCTGAAGTGTCTCAGCACTGCATTGTTCGTGTATACAAGAGGTCTGGTTTCCTCTTGTTGAGATGTCAGGTGGAGGCTCTTTAATTGTAGTGTTTTTATTTCTGCTGCAGGTTTGGAGACTCAGTAAGTGGGAATCTGGTGATTGGTACATTATCCTGGCCTTCTCCCTGGGTCATTGTTATTGGCTCTTTTTTTTCCACCTGTGGAGCTGGATTACAGAGTCTCACAGGAGCCCCACGGCTTTTGCAGGCCATAGCAAGAGATGGAATTGTGCCTTTTCTACAGGTGAGAGACCTGTCTGTCTGGATTCTGCATCCTCTAGTCTTCTGTATATCTGGACACAGCAGACCAAAACTACTGCACCATATAATTACTGTACTACTCAGGAAATGAGCGAGCTGAAATTCTTCATTGTCTCTTTGGCTTCATTGGCCAGAAAAATGTTTTTAGCTACAAAATACTGTATACTACTGTAATCTGCAGTCACAGTCCTCTAAATTACCTTAAAGTAATCAGATCATGTGTTATTTTACAGCACTCTTATATGAAATCAATATAGGGTAACGTGAGTTTCACCCCAGAACTTAACATTACATATAAATTATTCTTGAATATTCAGAAAATTTCTATCTTCTTTCATAGGTTTTTGGTCATGGAAAAGCAAACGGTGAGCCAACCTGGGCTTTACTGCTCACTGCAGGCATCTGTGAAATAGGAATTCTTATTGCATCCTTGGACAGCGTGGCTCCGATTCTCTCAATGTAAGTATACAGGTAGTACCCATACTCCAGCTGTCTTATTGTGCAGCGCTGTCTATCAAGAATCAAGAATATTCACAAATTACAAACATCACACAGCATATTACAGGTGTAGACCATTTTACCCAACAATTTTGAGAGACCTGGATAGCTTCAGATGCAGGTCTGCTGTCTTTTAAAAGGGAAAAATTACCATGTAATAAATGCCATATAATACATACTTGGGTAATGAGTAAACTGAGATTCTATATAGTCTTAAGGAAGTCCATGACTAACCGTTACCAGTTTGGTGTTGTGTAAAGGCTCTGTAATAAGAGATGAAACATAACATATTGTTTCAGCTCTTTCCAGCAGCTGCCTGGACGCCTCAGCTTGTTCTGAACTAATACATTTTTTTATATTCTGCTCAGGTTCTTCCTGATGTGCTACTTGTTTGTCAACCTGGCCTGTGCCGTACAGACTCTGTTGCGAACCCCCAACTGGAGGCCTCGTTTCAAATTCTACCACTGGTAACTCACGCTGTTCTACTCTGGTCCTTCCAAAACTTTACTGCTGTTTTTTAGAAGAACTGATCGGTAGAGTATCCAGATTTGAGCACTCCAGTTGTATTGTGTTTGTGTGCATCCTAATGTGTAGGGTAGTGTTATGTGCGGCGATGGGCAGAAATGGGTGGAGTGGTGGTTCTGTGGCTAAGAATCAGTGCTTGTGGCTAGAAGGTTGCTGGTTCAAATCCCATATCCAGCAGAGGAATCCTATTCCTTTGGGCCCCTGAGCAAGGCCTTTAACCCCAGCTACTGCAGCTATGCTGTACAATGGCTGACCCTGTGCTCTGACCGCAGGCTCTCTCCCTGTCTGTCTGTCTCATGGAGAGCAAGCTGGGGTATGCAAAAAGACAAATTCCTAATGCAAGAAATTGTATATGGCTAATAAAGTGATCTGATCTTAGGTGGCTTGTGCTTTGATTTGCTTGACTGTCATTTGTGGTGTTGTGGCAGTGGCTTCTGGGACTGGCTAAGGTCAGTATGGTTCAGAGTAGTAAGCTTCAGGTTCAGTGGCTGAGGGAGATTTTCCCTGGTCTCAGCTCTTGGCTCAGCAGGGCCTTGTGATGAAGGATTTCTGGTCATTGCTTTTTAGATTTAACCAATATTTTATTACTCACATCTGTTTAGGTTAACCAGTAGGTTATTTGATTAGCAGTGGCCATGGGCCTAATTCAACCCTGAACACATTGTTCAGTGTTTTTCCCTCCACACGGAGAATGTTTGTACCAAACATGGTGTGTAGTGCTTTAATGAAGTGTTTGTTCCATTTTTGTACTTCTGGCCTGCGATTAGACCCCAAACTTCACTGGCTTATGATACAATGTGTTGGATTATACTTTGAAATAGCTGGTGCTATATTTTTGCAAATGTTGATATTGTAGAACCACCTTCTGTAAAACCACCATAGTGTAGAAATCCTTTCATGCCCTCTCCTACATCGCCTTCACTGTCAGATCAAAACTCCCTGATGATCTGATCCACAGACCAATGTATGGCTAGGTGTTTGTTTGTTGTTCTTCAGTGTGAAGTTATTTAGTTTCAGATTGTCATTACTTACTTGTTCTCAAAATACATTGATTGTAATGTAAGGTAATTTCTAATAGTGCAAGTAATGCTAGTAGACTTTACTACCTAAACATTCTTTCATGCCAAATTGAGTCAAATGCTTTTCTGAAGTCAATTTGTCTTTTTTTGTTGGTATACTGTAAATATGATTGGATGTGGACTATGATACATTAGCATAATAATACAGTTTTGCACATTTTAAGGAAAAACATACAATACAACATCATGAGCTCTTATGGAAAAAAATATTTAAAAAACAAAAGTAATCAACATGCTCTTTCAGATGCAAGCCTTCCAGTTGTTCAGTCATCAAAGGGCTCTTTTCAGTTTGCAGCTTGATGCATATTACACATGGAGTATGCAGCCATTACCTGCCCTGTGTCAGGATTATGGTTGCTTTAGTAAACTGAGTCAGTTAGGATAAATCAATGATGAGAAAATATTTAAAAGGAATACTAAGTTTCTTTAAATCAATGAATAAATAAATTAATAGCTTTTTGTGATTCTGTGTTGTGCGCCAGTAACAGTCTATGTGTGTCTGCCTGTCACTGCAGGACCCTGTCTTTCCTAGGGATGAGCCTGTGCCTCGCTCTGATGTTCATTTGCTCCTGGTATTACGCACTTATGGCCATGATGATTGCTGGCTGCATATACAAATATATTGAATATCGAGGGTAAGACAAATACAGCCATCTCACTGGGCAACTTTAGATGTGAAGGAACAGGTAAAGGTTCATTCCTTGCTGAAGGGTAAAGAAAAGAAACACAACGTTTCGACCGTGGAGACTTCTTCAGGTGTGTTTCTTTTCGTTCCACTTTCATTCATTTCTTTCCCTTTCAATGTGAAATGAACCTTTTCTTGTTTTTTTGCAGCCTACGCATGCTATGTAGCTACCTTCTTGAGATTTAGATGAGTGTATTTTGAATGCTGCAGACCATACTCATTTATAGCAGGTTTTACCTAGTTATAGTTTCAAGTTGATGTTATAAATAGACTGTGAGAATGTGAGTCAGTCTTAAAATTTAGAGAGAGCATACCTTCCTTTTTTCTATTATGGTGTACCTCTTACGTAAATAAATTATTGAATAAAAAAAATAGCATGTCCTTTCAGTTCACATGCTCTACTGGGAAACCTCACCTGTTCCCCTCACATTTTGCAACTCTGAGATCACAGCTTGAGCAGTTTAACAGATCCTGTGCCATAAAATCTAAAAACAAGAAAAACAAATCTAACAAGCACTTGAATTGACACCATGGTGACACAATGATAGCTTTGCTCCAGTATTTTGCCCAGTTTTGGGCAGCACGGTGTCACAGTGGTCAGCATTGCTGCCTTGTCCAAAGACTGAGGCTTTGGGTTCAGTTCTGGACCTGGTGTGGTTTCTGAGTGTATGTACTTCTTGTGTTTATGTGGGTTTCCTCTGGATGCTCTGGTTTCCTCCCACTGTCCAAAACTATTTGACTGGTAGGTTAATTTGCTTTCTGGGGAGACTGGTATGCATGTGTGCATGTTTGTGTGTCCTGTGTTGAAATGGCATCCTGTCTAGGGTGTATCCTGCCTTGTGCCCGTTGGTTACTCGGATAGGCTCCGGCTCCCCAGCAACCCTGAATTAGATTAAGCATTTAGAAAATGGATGAATGGGTGAAACTGTGTACACATGCCATATAAAGGCTACATTTATCTTTAAATTTCTGGTCATCTTTCAATCTTTTTTGGTCAAAAACCATTACAGTGTTTAATCATAAGGTCTGATGTGCTGCATTTGTGTCTATCCAGAGCTGAAAAGGAATGGGGAGATGGGATTAGAGGTTTGTCCCTCAATGCAGCACGCTATGCCCTCATCAAGCTGGAGGAGGCGCCACCTCACACCAAAAACTGGAGGTATGTCAGAGTGGAAAATTACCATCCCACTGTACGCAAGTGTGTGTGCTGATGGTGCCGTTGAGGGACCTCGCATGTTCAGACTTGACCACTCTGTGGTGCCAAGGAATGTAGAAATCATTGGCAAGACTTATCATAATCTGTTGTTTACCATTTCAAAGTAGTCAAGATTTGTTGATAATGGAATCAAATCTAGTTTATCTTTGAAAAAGATCTTTTACACATCCAATATTTGGTTCATTATTTTCCTACCTAGCTCCTACTAACATAGTAAGTACTCACATGAATGGAATGAATGGAATATTCTGTAGATATTTGCAGGTTGTTGATGAGATGTCTCAGTGGCCATTTTTTTTGCCCTAGACTTATTTAAAAACATAGACTTTTCCAGTTCAATAATAAAAATTGTATCTTCGATAATTCTGATAATACTTCCTTACACCTGAAGGATTAAAAGCATACATCTGAATTTGCAACCTTTAAAATAAAGTGTGATTTAAATATCCGACTATTCAAACTCATTCTAATATGTTTTCAACCATGTGCATCCCAAAACATATTCCTGGTTAGTCAAAGGATCGGTCTTAGCCATATTGAATGCTGAACAGCAAATTCTTTTTTTGTTCATTAAATTTTTTATTTCAAGATTATATTAAGCTTATGTGTCATTTTCAAAGAGATAAACTGTTTTAAAAATCCTGGACCCAGTCAGGCACTACATTTTTGTATATGTTTCATTGGCCTTAACAACCTTTGCTGTATTTAATTTTTACTGTAATGATTTGCGGTTCTAAACTTCAGTGATGATTGAAACTTTGTTAGATGGGTGGACTCATAATAAGGCACAAATGACTTTGTATTTGTATTACCTATTCCTATTAAAGCACATTATAGAGGATAACAAGTTCCCACCTGCTATGTTTCCCTAACACTATATTTGGCAGAATTCTGACAGAATTGGTTTTATATGGAAATCTATTGCTCGGTATTGTCAGATTCTATGAAAGATATCAGGAATGCCTCAGGAGATGCACAGGTTGACACTCTCGGATTTCACACATGTTCAGCCGTACATTTGGGCTGAGCAATGTGGAAGGTACAAAAGAGAGAAAAATAATTCTTTGAACATGCTGTAAAAAGTATTAGAGGCATGGGTGCTGATGAAAGTATGATGAAAGGTGTAAGTAATTTTCGTAACAAAATGGAATTTGTAACATGAGCACCTGTAAACAGTAAAGAGTTTAGATGTTGTTTCCAGAGTCTTTACCTTTGACTTTTCTGAGCTATGGTTTCTTTTTGTGTATCACTTCCAGACCCCAGCTTTTGGTGCTACTGAACTTGGACTTGGATCACAGTGTGAAACACCCACGCCTGCTCTCCTTTACCACCCAGCTGAAGGCAGGGAAGGGACTAACCATTGTTGCCTCTGTTCTCGAGGGATCATATCTAGCAAAGAAGCCTGAGGCAAAGAGAGCTGACCAGGTAACAGAGAATCAATGTTGTTGTACTCATTTGTCTCTGTGTACGAACTATACCTCCAGAGGCAGTGATCAGCATTTGGATTTTAAATGATCATCACATCCATGCATGGACATGTAGTGTTTCTGTACATTTTCAAAACAGATATAGAATTGTGGCAAAGCAAACAAACAGACTTTTCTCCAGGCATTCCTAACAAAAATTCAACTTCCCATGATGGATTACACATACGGTTTTCTTCTGGAATTTTCTGCTTTTTGTTCAGTGATTCGGGATGTCTATCAACTGGGTCAGCAGAGTTGCCCACTTTGTTTACATCACTTGCAGTTTTTCAAGCATAAGAAGCTGTAAGAATTAAAATGTATATATTATATTAAATGGAAAAACAAATGTGTGTAAATCTGTAAATCTGCTTCAGGTTGATTTATTTTGATGAGATCATTAAAATGTAAAGGGGAAAATATTTTGTTTAAAACTTAAAAACTACAATTAAGATAGCTACAAATTATTAAACAAAATTGATAATTTTATTAATTTACTTATTTAATTCTAAAAGTTTAATAGGATTAATTGTAATTTAGTTAATTCCACCAAAAACAATTAAAAACATGTTTATAATTGCTGAAAAATATTTTGAGTGTTTTTTAATCAGGGATGCCAATAGCTAAAACTGAAATATGACTAACAATTGCTACTTACTCAGTCTGTTACTCAACTCGGCATCTGTTAAATGCAAATTGTATTTGAGTTTCAGAGCTGCCCTCATTCAGATGTGTTTGCTAAAATGTGACTAATTGGACTTGGACTTGGCCAGGAAAATACCCACTCACTGTGGTTGTATGCGCTTGTCATTGTCATTTCCAGTGTCTGTTCATCGTAAGCTGAAGTAAGCAAGCAATTTGGGAAGTCACTTAATGAGTTGAGTTGAGAAATTGCTTTAAGCTCTTCAAATTGAAGTCGATTTCAGTAATGTTTTCAGCTACAGATTTAAACAAGCAAGCAGATCATTTGCAGGCACCAGTTAACACCTGTGATTAATGGCAAAGTTGCATCAAAAACCAACTGACAGGTCCAAGACTTAGAATAATTGTACAGGAACATGGAATGCATTTATTGATTTCAAACATTCATTAAATAGGGAGGAAAACAGGTGAGAGAAACATTAATATAATAATATATAATGTGGTATACTTTGAGATAAATTGTGTTACTGTACAGGTAAAGTCTAAAGTGAAAGGTTTATAATTTTTGGAATGCAGTCTATGAAAGAACGAGACAGATCAACTAGTGGATAGGATGAACATCTAATCAATAGAGAATTAATGGCAATTTAAACAGATCAGTAGCACACATGAATAAAGTAATACAAATATAAACTTATGAAATGTTGAAGGAAGTGCAGGATTTACTTAAGGAATAGATGTTTAATTTGTTTTGGTCACCATAGCACAGAAAAGATATTCTAGCCTTAGAAAGAGATCAAACGAGAAATAAAAAACATTGCTGGTCTCAGGGAACTTTCATATACAGAGATGTCAAGAAGGAAAACTTTTCAGTTCAGAACAAATTAAATTGAAAAGAGATTTGATCCAGTTACACAAAATTCTGTGGGATAAATGCAGGGAATAGGAAAGTCATTTACTCAAAGAGTAGTGGGTATTTAGTACAAATCCTCAAAGGGATTAACAAAGCCAATCTTATGAACTTCTTCAAAAGCAGCAGTTAAAGTAGAACCAGAAGACACAAATGGAAGCTAAGGGAAAGTGCTTTTAACAAAGAACTGGATGTATTCCTTTACACAAAGACTTTACACTAGACTTTCTAGGTACCCACTTTTAAATCAATCCAGTTCACAAAATTTTGACTGTAATGATATATTTCACACAAATAAATATTTCTATCAAATACTTTCTTAGATTCTATCAAAAAGCACAAGTCTTTGTTGCACAATCTAAAATGTATTGATCCCCAGAGAGGTCAAATATCAAATACTAAAATAATTGTGCAATAAAGGTTAAATAATAATCTATGGTGACATAAATCTTTCTTAATAATAAAATCTATTTTGTCACTGTTAATAATTATGTATTTTATATGTTTTTTATTCTTTTTTTTCAAAGCAACTTTTTTTCAAAGTTTCAAAGAAATATTATATTATGTATTCAGTAGAGGCGCCCCTGCCAATACCAACAAAGGAAGAGACCTGTGCTTCGGTTGTGTCTCCAGCGACTTCACTTCAATTAAAGAACATTTAAAGAACATTATTCTCTGATAACTATTATGTACTGTGAAATGAACAGTACACAAAATGCATTTTATAGACTCACTAACATTTTTAAAATAAGATATGACCAAAAATCACATTATATTTCTATTACAAAGCTGAAAAGCAGCGTGCATAGCCTGTTCGACCAACTTTTTCATTTTAAAATAGTAACTTCTTACACATCAATCTTTAGCCAAGAATTGAAATGACTGATTTCCTAATATGCCAACTGAATGGTTTATTCTTATGGTTATATGGTTTATTCTTGCTTAGCTTTTTATTTAATTTGTTCACTAGCTACAATGTAAAAAAGAAAATGCTGTTTTGCACTAATGTGATTCATATGGCACTTCTCATTTGATGTAGTTTTTCAACTCATAATACATCCACATTCTGTTTCTTTACCTGGTTTGCTTGTCATATGCAGTAAGAAGTACTGAAGTACCAGATCAGATCTAGATCTTTTTCTTCCAGCTGAAAGCATGGAGTACCATAAGCATTTCTTGCATCTCCACAGCTTTAATAATGAAGGTGCTCTAGTTTTAATCTTTCATCTAATTAGTGCATTGTATACATGTCATTTATGTGGGTACCATCAATAAACAAACAGTAGGGATTGATGACACGGGATGTGGAAAAGACCGGCTGAAAAGGAGGGATAGGTTACAAAAGAGAAGAGGTGAGAAAACAGCACACCTGAGTCTGGCAATCAAGACATAGTAGTAGCCCTGAGGCACCACGCAGTCTGCATACAGCCTCAACCCTGGGATTATACCAGTTACAGCCACCCCGCTATTTGCCAGACAGAAAGTGAATGACAGCATCGCAATCAGATAGATTACATTCTTTGCAGTCAACGCTGGAAAAGTTCAGTCCTCGCCATCAAAACTTTCCCTGGTGCTGACTGCGGTTCTGACCACGAACTGCTTGTAGCCACCATCAAGGTGAAATTCTGCAACATCAAAAAGAATACTCCATCAAAGCATTTTGATGTCTCCAAGGTACCTGTTTCATACGCAGTCGCAGTGAAGAACAGATTCGAACTGCTTGGCAATGAAGACAAACAGCCGGACGAATTGTGGCAGGAATTCCAATCCACGATTAACAAAACAGCACAGGAACATATACCATACAAAAAATTAGAGAAAAGGAGCAAGTGGCTGTCGGCAGAAACCATCAAAATCGCCGATCAAAGAAGAGCGGCCAAAGCCGTTGGGGACCGAGACGAAGCTAGGAGGCTAAATGCGGAATTTCAAAAGGCAGCAAGGAAGGACAAAGAAGCATACTGGGATCAGCGATGCAAGCAAATGGAGGAGGACTGTCGAAAAAGGTCACACCAGAAATCTCTTTGCACAGGTCAAGAAAATTCGAACTTCTTTCACTGCCCGCAAAGGAGCAATCAAAGACAAGAACGGGAAGGTCCTGACTGGCCAGTAAAAGCAGATGGAGAGAATACACGGAAGAGTTGTATGCAAGCACTAGCGACCCTGAGCCACCCCACGACGACCCAGTGGAAATGGAGCCAGCTATCCTGGATGAGGAAGTCGTATGGGCGCTGAAGCAGTTACCAAACAACAAGGCACCTGGTATTGACTGCATCCCAGCAGAAATGTTGAGGCCTGTTCCACCAGTGGCTATCAAAGCGATCTGCCAGAAGATCTGGGAAACCAGCAGGTGGCCAAAGGAATGGAAGAGATCAGTATTCATCCCACTGCCTAAGAAAGGTGACGCAAGGGACTGTTGTAACTACCGTACAATAGCCCTGATTCCTCATGCGAGCAAAGTCCTTCTGAAGATCATACAGCAGCGTCTGCACCCAATCATTGAAGCAGAACTACCTGACTCGCAAGCTGGCTTCAAACGAGGTCGTGGTACCCGTGACCATATCACAAATCTGCGGTGGATTATGGAGAAATGTCATGAACATCAGAAAAACATCTACATTTGCTTCATCGACTACAGTAAGGCATTCGACTGCATCGAACACGATAAGCTATGGAAGGCCCTGCAAGAACTGGGTGTGTCAGCACACTTGATCCAGCTGATAAGATCCTTTTATAAAGATCAAGAAGCAACTGTTCGAACACAACACGGAGACACCGAATGGTTCAAAATCGAGATAGGTGTGCGACAAGGCTGTATTCTGTCCCCTTTTCTTTTCAATCTTTACGCAGAAATGATCATGAGGAAATTAGATCTGGAAGAATCGGAAATCGGTGTGAAGATTGGAGGCAGAAATATTAATAATCTCCGCTATGCTGATGATACAACATTACTGGCAGAAACAGAAGATGGCCTGAAATACCTCATTTTAAGAATCAAAAAGGAAAGTGAAAAGATGGGTCTCCACCTCAACATCAAAAAGACGAAGATCATGACAACAGCAGGAAATGGAGCAGTCAAAATAACCATCAATAGTGAAGAGATCGAATGCGTCAAGGTTTTCTGCTTCCTGGGATCCATAATCGACCGAACTGGAGACTGCGGCCCTGAAATCAGGCGATGAACTGCGTTAGGCCGTAGTGCGATGCTGAGCATGCACCAAATCTGGAAGAGCAAAGACATCAGCCTCACAACCAAATGCAAAATGGTCCATGCTATTGTGTTCCCCATATCAATGTATGGGTGTGAAAGCTGGACCCTGAAAAAAGCTGACCGAAAGAGGATGGATGCTTTCGAGCTATGGTGCTGGAGAAGACTGTTACGGATACCATGGACAGCAAAGGTTACTAATAAAGAGGTTCTGGAGCGCATCAAGCCAGAAATTTCGCTTGAGGGAAAGATCACCAGACTCCGGTTCACTTATTTTGGTCACGTGATGCGATCAGATTCATTGGAGAAAGCAATGATGCTTGGAATGGTCAGTGGAACAAGAAGACGAGGCCGCCAAAGAACGCGGTGGCTCGACTCCATCAAAACAGACACTGGCTTAGGCATAGAACAGCTGAAAGTCCAAGACCGGAAAGCGTGGCGAGAGATGGCCTATAGAATCACTGAGAGTCGGATCTGACTGACCGGATAACATCATCATCATCATTGATGGAATTAACACTTTATGCAAGTCACTGTTTTTACTGTGGGACGTACTGTGGTACTGTAAACAAACTCCACAGAATAGGCAGTGGCTGGCTGAGGAAGAAAAGGATCGATCGGCGAGACGCAGGAATGATGAAAATGGCGGCTTTGCTATGGAAATGCATGAGGGCTGGTGGAGAGGTGTAGGTGTGGGGAGACGAAGGGGGGGCCAAGGTTATGCTGACAGTCATAATGGAGAAGCAGGTGAAAGTCTGGAGGCACAGCGATACCACTGTACAGGTGCTGAGGGAGAGAACTGTAGGACTTGTGCAATCAGTATGCAAAGGAATAAAAGGGAATTTTTAATGGCTAAATTGATTCAGGAAAGTAATAATAATAATAATAATTGCTTACACTTATATAGCGCTTTTCTGGACACTCCACTCAAAGCGCTTTACAAGTAGTGGGGACTCCCCTACACCACCACTGATGTGCAGCATCCACGTCGATGATGCAACGGCAGCCATAGTGCACCAGAACACTCACCACACATCAGCTATCAGTGGGGAGGAGTAATGAAGCCAATTTATAGATGAGGATTATTTGGAGACCATGATTGGTAAGGGCCATTGGGAAATTTGGCCAGGACGCCGGGGATACACCCCTACTCTTTTCGAGAGACACCCTGGGATTTTTAATGACCACAGAGAGTCAGGACCTCAGTTTTACATCTCATCCAAAGGACAGTGCCTGTTTAAAGTATAGTGTCCCCATCACTATACTAGGGCATCAGGACCCACATGGACCACAGAGTGACCACCCCCTGCTGGCCCCACTAACACCTCTTCCAGCAGCAACCTTAGTTTTTCCCAGGAGGTCTCCTATCCAGGTACTGACCAGGCTCATACCTGCTTAGCTTCAGTGGGTTGCCAGTTGTGAGTTGCAGAGTGATATGGCTGCTGGGTAGGTAATACACAAGCTTTTCAGGAATACTTGGGGTAGCTTGAATAACAGAGCTGATGCAGTGGCAAGTAGGGGTTAAATGCCTGGCTGATTATTTGCAGGTGGCTGAGAGAGCCTGCTATATTGGCCCATGCCATATCACTGTGTGATTGCGGATGGTCCTTGTGAAAACTGAGGACCTGGAACTTTGACCCATCTGAGAAAAAATGAGCGGTCTTTGTCATAGAATTGCAACTATTTTCTACAATAGAAATGTTTCTCTTAAAAAATAACTTTTAATGTATTTCAAAGAATGTTCAAGGTTAATACTGTTTCCATATACTGTACTTAGGTAACTTTTGCAAGAGGAATCAGTTTACTGTGCTGGTCCTATGAATGTATTGGTTTTCTTTGTGTCTGTGATGGGGCCTTCTGATTAACCTTCTATAGGAACATTCTGATAATTAACCAGCATCTGTCCAGAGAGAAATAGTTAAAAAACAAATACTCATGGGGTATGTATAAGTATAGCAGAGCACTGGAAATTTTACTATCAAAAATCATCTCTGTGTGGTTATGGAAACATGAGGCTATTTGGTAACCTACTGCAAAGCACTCTGTTCATTAATACAGTATTGTAGTGAATATACATTTAAATAATGGGTAAAATAATAGACACTGTATTAGTCAGTTGTAATCAAAATGCAAATTCCAGCAGTCATATCATCCTGTAACTCACAATTGGCAGCCCACTGAAGCTAAGCAGGTGTGAGCCTCATCAGTACCTGAATGGGAGACCTCCTGGGGAAAACTGGAAGATTGCTGCTGGAAGAGGTATTAAGGGGGATAGTAGGGGGCGCTCACCCCGTGGTCTGTGTGGGTCCTAATGCCCCAGTAAAGTGAAGGGGACACTATACTGTAAAAAGGCACTGTCTTTCGGATGAGATGTAAAACTGAGGTCCTGACTCTCTGTGGTCATTAAAAATCCTAGGGTGTTTCTCGAAAAGAGTAGGGATGTTACCCCGGTATCCTGGCCAAATTTCCCATTGGCTATAACCAATCATGGCCTCCTAATAATCCCCATCTATGAATTGGCTTCATCACTCTATTCTCCTCCCCACTGATAGTTGATGTGTGTTGAGCCTACTGGTGCTCTATGGCTGCTGTTGCATCATTCAGATGGATGCTGCACATTGGTTGTGGTGGAGGGGAGTCTCCATTATCTGTAAAATACTTTCAGTGGGGTGTCCGGAAAAGCACTTTATAAGTGTAGGAATTATTATTATTGTTAATGAAAAAAATAAAACAGTACTTTTTTGGGTAATGGTTTAAAAATGATCAAAATGTTATTTTATCTGTAGGTTATTGTAGGATATCCTGTTGGATGAAGAAAATAATTTTAATTTTAAAGGTAAAATTGTATTTGTTCTAAATTATAGTTGATGCCATTGGAACTGGATGACGGACAGGACTTTGTTTTGACAAAAAAAAACTTTTTTTGGGTTTAGTAAATTGAAATGCTGCAGTTTTTTAACCGAAGAACACAAAAATGATGTCAGAAAAAGAGGAGGCATTTGGGCTAGTGGAACCAAGCATATAATCTAGCTGTTTCATGATGGATCACAGGGTATCAATTTCAAAAACCTGGGAATGTGTTCTATTCGTGGTATTCTGCATTCGAGAAAACTATTCATCCTTTAAGTACCTGTATTTCCTTTGTAAAAGCAAAAACAACTGCCTTTTCTATCTCTTGCTTGTGTTTTTAGGCTATAAAGTCCACTATGTCTGCAGAGAAGACCAAAGGCTTCTGTCATGTAGTGGTGTCCTCAAACCTGCGTGATGGATTCTCCCACCTTATACAGTCGGCAGGGCTGGGTGGCATGAAGCACAACACGGTGCTAATGGCATGGCCTCACAGCTGGAAACAAGATGACAACTCCCTCAGCTGGAGGAACTTTATTGGTGGGTATCTGCAGCAAGAGCTCTGGTTTGCCACACAGTGCTCCCAGCAAGAGAAATATGTGTTCAGAGTGTTGGAACTCTCTTATATCCCTCAATATCTCTCTTACTTTTTTAATGTCTGTATCTCCTCAGTGATATTTCACTTGCCTGTATGCTGTGCATTTACTGGTTTGCTTGGTAAAGAACTCCTGCTGAGAAACTCTCAGTATCTCTCTCAGATATACAATGCTATAATTCATTTAAGCATGAGGCTGTGAATACAGCCTTTTAGGAATGTGTAGGGGAAAACATGTTATGAATTACCAGCCTATCTTTTTTCTAAGCCCTTATGTAAAAGAATACTTCCACATAAACATGAACTGTTCCACATTCGCAGTATATCACAGTAATTCTGCTTTATACAGTCGTCTGAAAGTACTGTATGCAACATCTTATTCTAAAAGATTTACCTATAAATGTTAAAAATATGTATGTCTATATGGAACAAGACACACGTTAATAGATTTCAAGCATTTAATTTCTGTAGTTGATACATGCACAGATAAAAATCTTTAAAAAGGGAGACATATGTAAAACTTTGTGAAAACAAATAATGAGAAAGTTCAACTTTAATCCCATAAGTAAAACATTGTGTGTAATTGTTGTCTTTCTTTCATCACACAGACACAGTGAGAGAGACCACAGCTGCACATCAGGCCCTGCTGGTTGCCAAAAACATAGACTCATTCCCTAGCAATCAGGAACGCTTCGGTAATGGTACCATTGACGTGTGGTGGATAGTCCATGATGGAGGACTACTCATGCTGCTGCCCTTTCTGCTGCGCCAGCACAAGGTATGCATTGCAGATGCTAATGGATAGTGTAGCACATGGCACAGAAGGTCTTGAAGAATTCATGGGGGGCACACTGCTGTCTTTAGTATGAAACAGAAAGCAGACTGATGATAAGCTGTGTATTAGCCTCCTCGGTGATGGGATCAAGCAATCTCGCCAAGCAGTGCTGTTAACTACAACTAAAAAAAACTGATTTCTCTCTGTTTTCTCTGCAAACAAGGTATCAACAATCTATATTCATAACTTTTCCAGCACAATTTTGGGGAAAAAAGAGAAAAACAATTACAAGGGCCTCTTGAGGTAAAGATGAGACACGTGGCTGTAAACAATCTCCAATATATTTTACAAATGTCAGTAATTTGTTATATGTTTCAGACATAGTAGTCTTATTGTTAATTGATTTCAAATCATTGTTAGCAAACACCTCTGCAATGCAAGACTCCATGGTTTCCTCAGCAGCTCTGATTGGCCTGCTCTCCCTGCAGGTGTGGAGGAAATGCAAGATGCGCATTTTCACTGTAGCCCAGATGAATGACAATAGTATTCAGATGAAAAAAGACTTGCAGATGTTTCTGTATCACCTCCGGCTTGATGCCGAAGTAGAGGTAGTGGAAATGGTAAGTACTTTCTTGTGTCAAGTCTTAGTTTATTGTGTATCAATAGCGCAGTGACACTAATATCATCTAATGCTAAATATAAAAAAGTTCCAACCTTTGTTCTCTCCTCAGGGCGGCATATTAATTGTTTTCAGATTCAAAACCTCAAACATCAAGGGCATTAGTTATTCATTAATTTGAATGTAGGGAATGCAATTAATATTGGTACTTGGTTTTCTTCAATCCACCAGCATGACAGTGATATCTCAGCTTTCACATATGAAAAGACATTAGTGATGGAGCAGCGCTCTCAGATGCTGAAGCAGATGCAGCTTTCCAGGACAGAGAGAGAAAGAGAGGTAGGTAATTTATAGCTGGTGCAGCGCTACTTCTTAAAAGCATGAACTGGATTTAAACTACAATCTGAACCTGAAGAAGCTGAACCTGAGAAGAGCATCTATCAATGCTCGAAAGCCCAGCCTTATTAACTTCTTTTAACATTATAAGTCCTTTGTCAGTGAATTTGTCTGGGAGCAGCTGTTGTAAAATACTAAGTCCATTTAAATTAGAAAAGCTGATTATTTCATTTGACAAAAGGAAATAAAAATATGTGACAGCACAGCAGCACTTTATTTTGTTTTATTAGCACAGCATAGTAACTGACATGTGAACTCTCCTTCTTGTCTGCTGGCTGTGCTCGGTGGCATCTTGTGTCTCAGATTCAGAGCATCACTGATGAGTCTCGTAGCTCCATTAGAAGGAAGAACCATTCTAGCACGCAGCCTGACAGCACTGATGATCACGTCATCCAGCTCAATGACAAACAAGAGGATGAGGTAGCCCAGAGTCCCCTGACCATTGCCTCTCCATCCCCAGTCTCACACCTGCAGTGCCACTGGCAGACCCTCATGCCCAACAATTCAGGACTGAAAATGAATGCTTTAAGGCATAAAATAACAAAATAATAACAACTAAATAATTTACCAAACATGGTACTTTGATTACATAAAATCCAAATTAAGTGAAGGAAGGTTAACTTTTTTTAATTTAAGAATCACCCTTTTTTATTTTTTGTCTAGTACAGTGGCTTTGTAAGTGTGGGTTTCTCCAAAAACCTTCATCTCATAATCCAGCATGTGTGTTATTAGTGTGTGAACATGGTTTCAGGCCCTCCTGTCTGTTTCACTTTTATGTACTAGAAAAGTTTAGCGCTTTACATGTTGCTAATGTTAAAATGTATTTAATAGGATATTTTTTAATGGCAAGAGAAAACCATGGTTCATTGTTTTTTTATTTTTTTACTATTTTTTTACTTAAATTCATAAAATATTAAAGTAGCACCATGGAAAACTACCCAAACTACCCAACAATTATAGAAAAACCTAACTGTTGTGATACTAAAAGTTGATAATTAGTAATTCTACAGTATGTATGGGGGAGGGGTGGTATAAAAACGTATTTATTTTGTTTAGAATTAAAAATACTGTAAAAAATCTATTTAGTCTTTGTCTTCTCCCAAAATCTGTGACTTACAGTCAAACTCTCAAATTTAACATTTGAGAAATGAACATGAATTCGTAAAAAAAATATTTGTATAAAGCCATCTATGTATTTTCTAACCACTTCTTCCAATTCAGGGTACACTTGGATAGGACGTCAGTCCACCACAGGGCTCACACACTCTCACAACCTGGCCAGTTTTCTCAGAAACTAATTAACCTTCTGTCACGATCGTAAACCCCTCCTCTTAAGGACGCTCCAGCCCTTCCTTGTCTGTTCTTGATCTCCTGCACCTGCCTCCGGTTCCTGCCTCCGTCCTATAAAACCCAGACGTTCCTGCCAATCTGGGCTCAGCTTTGGAAGATGGATGTCCAGAAGCCCACCTACCTGCGATTCCAGGAGCGACTTCTTAGGCTTCAAAACGGCGTCCTGACCATCTGTGCCCGGGACTGGGAGTGCCTGGCCTCGTAACCCCCTTTTATTCCCCTGACCCTTTGCCGGATCCTGCTCCGGCTTTTAACTTTGTTTGTCTGTGTCAGGATGGATCACCCAGCTTTGGACATTGGCTTACTCAGGTTATTCTCACGGACTCCCTTTGGACTTGTTTGCCCTGGACACACCCCCAGCTCACCTTGGACACGCCCCCAGTTCTTCTTCCAGTCCCTATCCTAGTCTTTTTTCCCCGTGTTTTCTCACTCCCTTCCGGATTGTGCTGTCTGCATAGGGTCCAGAAAGACGCTTTGTGACACCTTCCAGTTTGTCTTTGGATTGTGTAAGGAGTACCAGAAGGAAACCCATGTGAATATGCAAATTCCAAGCAGATAGTACCCCAGTTCCAGAATTGATTCCACAACCCCACAGCTGCAAGGCAGCAATGATAATCACTATACCACAGGGCTGACTAAAGCCATACAGTATTTGTAAAGTTAATTAACAGTATATAAATAGGATTTTGTTGTTTTAGCCTTGCTTTTCGTTAGAAAGGGAAAAACAAAACTATTTGTTATTGAGAAATGATCTCATTCTCATTCTGTGAGCAGATAATATTTGTTTTTGAATGTTGTTATTACATTTTTTCAGTAGAATCAAAGTATTAAATATTCCAAACCTATTTCTTATATTTGTTGGATGTGGGTGGCCAGTAAAATCCTATAAAGTGAATAAATTCTAAAAAGTTACATCTACAGTACCTTATTTAATTTGAGCTATTTTCAAAAGTTAAATGAAATAAAACAATGAAGAGGAAGAAATCCTGAGAAAAAAAAATGTTTTATCTGGCTGGTGTGATTATTTAGCCTATTTACATTGTAGAGCCATTAATTTGGAGAACAGGTCTCTGACATCCCAGCATTATGTAAACATTTGTGAATTTAGTCTGTATCTAGACTCCAGCAAGAAGGAAAACAGCTTAGGAGCTCCTGCACTGATGAAGGCCGTGGGTGATGCTTGCAGTTTTTGTCCCTTAAACTTGCTATCTGTGTTGAGAAAGAAGTAGTAGTTGAATACAAGTAGAAACCTTTTGTTATTTAAAAATTTCAGGCCCAGCTAATCCACGACAGGAACACAGCATCCCATTCCGCTCTCAGTGCCAAAGCAGATGCCACACCAGAGAGAGTGCACATGACCTGGACCAAAGACAAGCTCATCTCAGAGAAGAACCGAAACCGAGAGGCTAACATAGGAGTCCGGGACCTCTTCAACATGAAACCGTGAGTGTTTTCTCCTGACAGCTCTCACTTATTTCTGTGTAAATATGTTTAGCAATGTGGACAAAAAACAATGGAGTATTTTACAGCCTTTGTTGAACATCTCAAGCTAGTAGTTATCGAAAGAGAAAATAAAAATTTTGCACAAGCAGGTAGAAGTAAGAAAATCTCTTGACAAACTGCACCTTGCCCTGATATCAAAGTATCCTAGTCGTTCTTCCTGGGACTCAAGTCCAGATAGGTTTAATCCCACTGTTCAATTTTGTAAACATTTGTCTTCAGAATTTGCTAAGTAGATGCATTTTAAGATGTACTGTAGGTGCATGGCTAGCAGCTATATCACCCTGCAACTCACAACTGGCAATCCACTTAGGCTAAGCAAGTATGAGCCTGGTCAGTACCTGGATGGGAGATTTCCTGCGAAAAAGTAAAGTTGCTGCTGGAAGAGGTGTTAGTGGGGCCAGTAGGGGGCACTCACCCTGCAGTCTGTGTGGGTCCTAATGCGCCAATATAGTGAAGGAGACACTATACTGTAATAAGGTGCCAGATAAGGCGTAAAACCCAGGTCCTAGCTATCTGTGGTTGTTAAAAATCCCAGTGTGTTTCTTAAAAAGAGTAGGGGTGTTATACGAGCATCCTGGCTATATTTCCCATTGGTCTTTAGCTGTCATGGTCTCCTAATGGAATTCCCAATTCTATGAATTGGCTTCATTACTCTGTTCTCCTCCTCACTGATAGTTGATGTCTGGTGAACGTACTGTGTAAATATCTAGGCAGTGCTACACCTCAGTGGTGGTGGAGGGGATTCCAATTACCTGTAAAGCGCTTTGAGTGGTGTGTCCAGAAAAGAGCTGTATAAGTGCAAGAAATTATTCATTCTTATTATTAATTTTCAACTCTTGTCTGTACAAATGTTAAGTAACTTGAAATCTACAGCATTTACTAATACGGAGTTTAAGTATTTTCTATTAACCAAAATATGGTTTCAAATAGTGTTCTGTTAATCAGGTGAGGGGAAATCCGATTCCCTGGTATGTTCTACTTAGACCAGCATGATCGATAACAGTTTTATGTTTGCTCATCTTTGTAGTGCTCTGACCAAACTGTGCAACACCAATCTGATAATGACTATTTAGTGTTTTCTTAGCTTTTCTTACCTACTCCAGCAGTTGAAGTTTCTATACATCACAGGCTTGAAAAAAAGGCTACTTATATAAAGACCTTGTAGATTTATATGAAGTTGTTATTACTTCACTTTTGTAAGGATGATAACTGTTTACATAAAAAATAAATAGAACATGTTGCAGAAGTACTCTCTGACTCAAAATGATAAAAGATCAAACATAGAAGACATTTTTGAAAACGTGTTTCATTTGAGCTGACACCTTCTTAGGTTTCTGTATGACCATGCCTATGAGTGGTGATAATTTTTTTTGCAGATGTGTGAAAAATACCCACGTAAACAAACAAGATGAATGATGCTGCACAGAAAAAAGACTAAAGTGTTTTTTTCCTATGTGTTTTTCTCCTTCTAGAGAATGGGAAAATCTGTAAGTCACATTTATGTTTGCCTATGTGTGATGATAGTCTTGGTTTGAACTTATTGCCTTGCAGCTCATAAGGACTGCACTCTGTTAGCTGTGTAGCTTACTGAAACCTAGGAAACCATGTTTCTTTCTGTATCCCACACACGGGAGTCAAGACAGGTCCTGTGAGCTGGAATGGTGCTTCACGGTATTATTTGCATGTAACTTATATAGCATGTGTGCTGTAACGTATTTTGCTGCTTTCCATACATAAAACCTCCAGACCACTCTTCGGTCAGGGTCAGTTTGTGAGCAGAGATTTCATGCTACAGTACACTATCACAATTTGCAAGTTGCATTGCAAAGGATTCAGACAAGTTATGTATCATTTCCAAACAGTGTTTCAATTAAGAACACATAAAAAATACAATATAGAACATGGGAAAGGTTACAAATGAGAGACCTGTACACCCACCTTGCTTTTTTGCTAGGAACGTTTTGATCAGATTATCCTGTTCCATTGATTCTTGGAGGAGCCACAGGAATCTACTTTAAGAACATGGCTCTGTAATGTATTCCAGACACACACAGCCTCTTGCACTTCCTGTAATTTCCATTTGTGTTCCAGGGTATTGTTGCAAATAAATCCTAGTAATTGTTTTGTCAGTACCCTTCAGGCTTTATTGAATACTTGTGTCATATCCTCTCTTGTGTCTCTGTTCAAGACTGAATAAATCAGATCCTTTACCCTGAATATGTATGACATTTTTGACTCAGAATTATACTGGCCACTCTTATATGAATTCTTTTCTGAGCAAAAATAATCCAAATAGTACACAGTTTTCTTAATAGCTAGCAAGCTAATTAGTTGTACAAGATACTAGAAGCATTGGATATTCTGTGTAGCTGCAATAGTGTATTCTGAAATATTCTGCACAAAACTTATTTTTAAGTCTTTTCCTTGTTATTGCAGTGTATGGAAAGCATATGTTTCAGTAAGCATTATGTTCCTGTGTATAACAAGCTTTGCATTTACCTATAACAAATGTATTTTCATTTTTTTTCAAATTCAGCTATACTAAGTACTTGACGCTATGAGGTGCTATGATCTTTTTCTTTAATAAGAATGGATTCTTAGTCTACATAGAATTTGATCTGGGTATTTGGTCTTGAAATTAATTATCTAAAACATTTAATAATAAAATATATTTTTATATTAATAATTTCAAAGATTTATATAAGAATAATTGTAATGGTAATGTCTTAAAACACACATAGATACATTTTGACATCTGAATACAATGAAATTAGTTTTGAGCAAAATGTGTTTTATTTTAATTGTAAGACCTGGCAGAATAATAATGAAAGAACAAGAAAAAGAATTTCAAGCATATGCAGTGCCTTGAAAAAATATACACCACCTTCAAATGATGTCTCTTCTTGTTGAATTATCACTGATGTACACTGTATATAGTGTTTTAAGTGTTTTAATCAATATTTTAATTATATTTGATCATCTTGAATGCTTACAGTGAATACTTGATATATACAGTATATTGGTGAAAAGTTAAATGTCTGCAAAAATAATTCAGGACAATAATCTAAAGCACAAAAGATTTGAATTGCAACGCTGCCCAGCAGTTTTCTCAAACCAACTTGAACGAGCTTGAGCAGATATATAAAAAGACAACTTCACAATCCCTGTGTGTAAAAATGGTAAGCAAGTCTCACCCAAAAAGACCTCAAGCTGTAATTGGTGCCAAATGTATTTTTACTATGTATTTTACTCAGGGGGTGGAAAACATATGCAATCAACATACTATATTTTGGTTGCAAAAATGTTCCATCATAATTTTTGCTGATGTTTAACTTCTTCCACCCATATAAATGTCCAGTCTGGGCTTTTGTTTTGATAAAAATATTCACTTTATGAACGTGTATACACCTGTACCTCTTTTAACAACTTCATTTTAGTTTTTACATTTCACAAGTTCTTTTTATGAAAATTTGATACCAAGAAGAATGTGCATTGTTACCCATAACCCATAATTGTTTCGAATAATGAAACCCAGCTTCAAAACTATGGAGAGGCGATATAAAGAAAATGTTCAAAACCTCTGCCAAATGTAGAAAGCAAAGAGCAAGGCGTCATACGACTCATTTCATATTGAGCGTACACATCACATTCCACTAACTAGTATGGGTGAGAGCTAAACAGAGCCTAAGGAGTGGCCCAAGAGACATGTGTAATACAGTTCACTGCTTCTTGATGCGGTATTCACTATTGTGTGCTCTCTTACTTTTCATAAGAATATTTGTGGTTTAAACTTTATCATGGACCCTAAAGATGTTAAAATTAAAAATTGTGTGTGTGTGTAATTACACTAAAAGCAAATTAAGTGGTTGCTGTATATGATTAATGAGGTAACTTAACTTAGCAGGTAAGTAGTGTTTTTTATTACTAAACACACAAACCACAATATGAATGTGTCACGGACACGGACTGAGATCCATGTCAGATCTTGTAGTAGACCCTATGCGATGCGGTAAGAGCTGGAGAAAACAGGAGGCGTCGTAAAAGGGAACACACAGGGGTTTAATAGTGCACAAAATAATAGTGACAATCCGTGAGACAGTGAACGGGGAAGACAAAGAACGGCATCCAAATCCAAACGAGTCCAAAGGCAGGTCAGGGCACAGTCCGAGAGTCCATCAGCGAGAAATCCATCCTGTGACGCGACAAAGTTAATAATGGAAACAGGTTTTTCTTCTTAGGAATTCTATCTGTACGAAAGGGTTTCTGGGGAATTTCTGTTCATAAAAAGAGGTATTGGTGTACTTGTGTTTCAAGAAAGTGGAAGGGAGTGAATAGTTTTGCAAGGTACTGTATAAATAGTGTTTTATTAGTAGGATAATGGATTGGATTGATTTATTTAATTTTTACCTTTTTCTGTTTCATTTGACCTTTTGTAGTTTGGGCGGAACAGCCTGTTTTATTCTATGAGCTTCCAAACAACAACTCATCTTCATTATCATTAACTTTAAGAGAGTTGTTTCCATCACACGTTATCTGTTGTCCATCTTTGATTAAACACACTGTATGATGCTTTAGAATTGAATTACTGTGCTTAAGTTAAACTGTGCATTTAGAGCTGTGGGGTATTGTGGTATTTTTAGTGTTATTACTATTAGTATAATGGTATGGGATTAAGAGAATTTTGTTTTCTTTTGTAATTGGTGTTTTATCTAAACAATACCATTCATGATTCTGCTTTAAGAATATTAAAGGAGAATTCAGTTTGGTCCTGGCTCAATCTCTCATTTTGAAAAGTAAAGAAAGTGCAGCAGGGCTTCCCTTGCTCAGATACAGGATATGTGCTGTTACAAGGACAGCCTTAATATATACATAAATGCTTAAAATTATATCAAACCACTGAACAGACCTATCATACTGAAACTGGTAGTACTTTTAAACTGGATTGATCATTCCATGGTGTTAGAGACAAAGGATAATATGCAGATGCAGCCATTCAAAATGTGCGGTAAAAATCTGCAAAATTATCTGCAGATTACTGCGTTATACCACAGTACGTGATTGGCTGGCTAAAATGACCGACAGGCGGCACTCGAGGTGCATTGGTTGTTAGTGAAACGATTGCTTCATTTAATCTCTTTACTGTGCATGTTAAAATCCTCTTAATATTGAATATTAAAATGGAATTTTACAACTAAAGGGAAATTTTGGTACCTGAGCACAAAAATAAAGGGAGCATAACATCTCTGAACGTCATAAATTATATTAATTTTGGAATATAATTGTTTTATGTAAACTGTATATGGCTGGTATTGGTAGTTTAAATAAAAAATACACACCAGTATTCCATTTCTTCATAAAGATTTTAAGCATCAAAGTCTTTCATTCGGTTACTTAATGACTTAATGTGGTTATTTTGGAAAAGTTTTTAAATGCTCCTTCTGACTATATTAAGTTTATATACTTCATAAAAAGTTATATTGTTTTAACCTTTTCTATGAATACTTGCGATCGTTATCTCAGTAAAAGAAAAGCATACTTTTTAAAATTTGATTAATAGGGAATATAATATGGAATCGTGTATCTAAAGAAATTAATAACAATATAATTATATTCATATAGCTCAAATTATTACCATAGTCCACATTCTTTGTAAACATCTGCATCAATTTGACTCATTCACCCGTGATTACTTGGAAACTTTTTGCCTGCCCTTTTCAGTTATAGCTTAAGTTGTTAAGCGGCGCGTTGGTGTAATGGTTTTGGCATGTGACTTCCATGCTGGTGGTTGGAGGTTTGAACCCAGCTCTTGGCGGAGTTTTCTTTTAGCAAATAAACATTTCTTTGAAAAACTAAAATAGTAAATATTATGGACACTATATTAAATGTTTTGGTGTTTCTAAATATCACAACATTTTTTAAGTTAAGTGATTTATTAATAACAACTAATAATTTCAAACTGCTTGTATTTTAAAATTGTATTTTGTTCGAGGTGATTTGTCACTGTTTTGAGACAGGGTGTTCCAGACCTCTGTTTAATTTCTGAAACTCCCTCTGTATTCCATGTTTTAACTTTTTCTATAAATACTTGCGCTCGTTATTGCAGTAAAAAAACTCAAACTTTTTAGAATCCGCTAAATAGGGAATATAATATGGAATCGCTTCTCTAAAGAAATTAATAACGATATTAATTTAAGGATCTAAATATACGTATTTATATAGCTGGTAGTATTACTGTAATTCACTTTCTTTGTAAACATGTTTTATTTTTAATTTGACTCATTCACACACGATTACTTTAGAAACATTTTTAAGCTTTTTGTCTCAGCTATGTTTCTAAGCAGCCCGTTGGTGCAGCAAGTTTGCCAATAGGGATTCTGTCTAGGTGATCTGAGTTTTTCTTCTAACAGACACTTTTTAAAAAATAAAATAGTAAATATTATGTACACTATATTAATATGTTTTTGTTTTTATATATTATAACATATGCAATGTTAAGTTATATTAATAATGAAATAAAAACGTGAATTACAAACATGAATACTGTCAACTGTTCAACCGGTTTAATTCAAAACACTATTCAGTGGGGCAATTTAACAGACGCCTCAAGCCTTAAAATGAAATCGTATATATTGTAATTAGAATCGAGAATAACAAAGTGGTATTAAAAATAGCACTGAAACTATAATAATGTGTCCGGTCATTATTAACAGTATTAATTTAATAAAATAATTTAAAGCTTCTTGTATCTTTTTCAGAGTCATTTTTTTCTTCAGTTTTCATAAGTTTCGCTTACTAAAATGCCTTTTTATGAGACACGATGATTCAGATGTCAAGAACTTTGTGAACAAATGACATAGAGCCTGCAACCTATAGATATAAAGATTGCGATTTGAGAAAAAATTCACAACTTTTATTTAAACAATATCTAGTACCTGGTTGCATTTTTAGAAACCTTAGTTTGAATAAAGCAGATCCCAGGTGCAAGTGACTTCATAACGCGAGAAGGCATTATGCTATATTTTTTATGCTTCAGTTGAAGCCTTCTGAAGTCTCTCAAAAACATAAAAATGTAATATAACATTGTGTGGCTTGATGGGCAACTGATTCTTTTAATTTTAAAGAAAATCAAAAATAAGAAACAATACCGTGTCTGCCTAAAACAGACATTGCGTGATTTTATAACCCATAAAAAACGGGATTAGTTAAAAACACAAAATCCTTGTGATCAGCTTAGAATCTTTGTCTAAGCAGTAAGTTTTTTAAAACTTTTTAATTAAACATTTTAAACAGTTTAATTTTGTAAATGCAACACGCATTTCGTACAGATACAGTACAATCACATTCTCCTGTCTTCCCGTGGTGTGAAGCAACTTAGCAGGTGGCTGAGAAAATATCGCATCGTCCACTGAGCTCAGTCAGAGAAGAGGTGGCGCCATAAAGAGACTGTTCTGCAGCTTGCAGTGTTTATGGCACTGGGCATGTCTGCCTTTAAAACTTAATAATGGAATGTAAATAATTATTTTTAACTTGAAATCTTTTAATTATCATTAAACATAGGTTTCTCACCAGTTAGTTTTATATTTGAAACCATCATTAAACAAAGCAGGGGCTTATTGTAATTTCTAATGACATTACACATGGAAAGATTATACATTTTAATCGTTTTTAATTAAAAAAAATAGAAAAGTTTAATCTACACAAATATCACAGACTATTTTCAATTGTATTTCTGAAATGTTATGTCACAGTTCAATATTTTATATACATCTAAATAAAGTCAGGCATCAGGTGCATAAACTATTAGTAATCAATAATGCACTGTGATAAATTGTTGCACTTCCACATGTGCACTTCCACATTAATTTTCAAGACTATGTTCAAACATACATTAAATCTGACTATAAAAAACAAGTAAAATACAAACTTACAAAATAAAAAATGAAGGTAAAATATAATTTTAAATTAAACCAGGGTTCCCCTTTTTTCTGTCTTTCCCTACTCTCTCTCACCCGCTACGATTCGGACACAGAATGGTTTAAAATGGGAACAGGTCAGGCAGGCAGAGGGAAGGAGGAGGGGGTAGGCATCATCCCAACTCTGTGACTAAAGAAAGTGTCAAATAGAACTGGCTTGAACGACATACAGAGCTGAAAAAGTATAGTGCAGCCTTTTCTGCTTTAAAGGTACACTCCTTGTGGAAGAATTTTCACCCGAACCAGCTGACACACGGAAGCAAACTGAATTTCTTTGACAGGAGCACAAACTATTAGTAATCAATAATTAGTATTAAAATGTGCACTGTGATAAATTTTTGCACTTCCACATCTTGTAAAAACATTCATTTGTAAGAATGTGTTTAAACAGACATTAAATCTGACTATCAAAAAACCAAGGTTCACTGTCTCTCACTCGCTGTGATTCGGACACAGAATGGTTTAAAATGGGAACAGGTCAGGCAGGCAGAGGGAAGGAGGAGGGGATAGGCGTCTTCCCACCTCTATGACTAAAATGCCAAATAGAAATGGCTTGATCGACATACAGAACCGAAAACATTTGGTGCTGTCTTCTCCGCTTTAAGGGTACACTCCTTGTGGCAGAATTTTCACTTCGAACGTTTGCCCACCAGCTAACACACAAAAGCAAACTGAGTACAAAATGTACTTACAAGAATAGCGATTACAAACTTTCTGCTCAATTAAATAAAGCAACAGTACAAACTCGTGCAAACTCAACAAAGGTTTATTTTTATCATTCTGAAATTTGAACGATGTGCCTCAGGGACTCATTATAGTACTGTAGCGAATCTGATATGTGCAGTAAAATCAAAATACCGCCCCCCCCACTCCCAGCCGGGTCTCGCCTCCTGCTGTTCCAAAGCTGTATGGTTTCAAAGTATGTGTGAAATATCTTCTCTTACTCCAGTTATTAATCCAGTCTATTTTTACTCATCCGGCTATGTAAAAAAATAGCCAAAAGATTCGCTGTAAAGGTTAAATTCCAAGCTGAAAAGACAAGACTCAATGTGTGTTCTCTAACTCTTCAGTTCACAGCTCGTCTGTGGTCATTCATTATTAATATTGTAACGAATGGCAGGCATTCAGATGGTACAAGCCGGTTGCAGCGCAGTGACAGTACAGCCCTCCACTCCCCTGCGCATAACAGGGATGTTGGCTGCATAGGCTGAAGAAGATCTGTACTGTAGCTCAGCCGGCAAAACCTCTGTTGGGTAATGCAGGAGACCTGGGTTCAAGCCCATGTGGTGAAGGACGAACCAAGACTGGAGCAGTGAAAGCACAAGGCCAAAAAACAGAATTTGTTATAATATTATTAATAATATATTCCGTATTGCATTTAAATTGGAATGTTTTTACAAATATAAGAAGAGGTGACACACAACGTGTAAATAGAACCCTTTTCCGTCCTTTAACTTAAAGAATTCCCTGAAGAAATCCTAAATCGGAAAACCATCTCTTATAATAATTCATCCAGATACACACACTCACACCATAGCCAACAATAAGCTATAATAGTGGACTATTTTTATATATTCGGGCTTTGAACCGCCTGGGTGCAGCACGCTACATGACAGTCCATTGCCTATTACCACTATAAGGACAATTTTATATTTTTTTTAAAACGAACCTCAAATGTTTCCAAAATGTCCCCTTGTGACATTTATGCTGCTTAGTTACACGACTTCATATTAATATTACTATCAAGAGGTATTAAATCAGTACAACTTTTATGAAATTCAAGTATTTTAAACGTTTAATTAAAAAGTAAAAATCTTACAGCATACACAAGGATTCTGAGCTGATCACGAGGGAAAAAAATCACCTGTTTGTCACGCATAAAAAGTGGTGACAAAAGTCTAAACTAGTTATGTACAGTCATGCAATGTTTGAGTTAGGCAGGAACATTTCATTGAATCTTATTTTTTATTTCATTTTTTTCAAATAAAAAAATCATTTCCCCATCGTGTTGATAAGCTGTTCCCCAATTACTGGCAATTGTAAAAAATAATCCTTCCCCCCCTCCCTCGTTTAATTTAAAGATTGCCATGAAGAAATCCTTAAACACACAACCATCACGTATAATAATTCATCCAGTTGGTTCCCTGTTTAATGATGCTGACGGACCAGGTTTTATTCCAGGCGGTGTACTATATAGTACAGTTTAAACTTTTTGTTAAGTTTGTTAATTTAAATTGTTGGCTGATTACTGGCTGCTGAATATAAAAATATAGATTTTCTCAATTCGGGTGTAAACCTGAAATAAACATATCATATAAGCTATAATAGTGGACTATTTTTATGCATTCGGCTCTAAGAGAAACAAGCTGAATGTAATGCTCTGATCATGCTTTGAACTGCCTGGGTGCAGCTCAAAGTGCTCATTACCACTACAAGGACAATAGAAGTTTTTTGAAAGAAAGAAATGTTTCCAAAATGTCCATTTGTGATACTTTAGCTGCTTAGTTACACGATTCCATATTACCCATTGTGTTCATCACATCAACTAATTAAAAGTACCTGTTGGTTAACGTCTGAGGTTTGCATGTGTGAGACAGTAGAGCTACATCCGCAACTCTTCTGATTAGGGTATGATATTGATGATAATTTTTTTTTTTCCTGTTCACACAAACGCAAAGAAGATACTGGTATTAAAAGTAAAATCAACCGCCGCCCCCCACCCCGGCAAACAGAAACAAAATTGCAGAATTGTTACTCTCGCACCATAACAGAGCGCTTGAACTCCGCATACGGGGTCACTCAAGGTCAAAGTCACCGTGAATGGTCATGTGATCACCCGAAAAACAAGGCGCTATATCTCAGGAATGAAAACAGCACTAACACTACTTTAATGGCACAAACTCAGCACTAACGAATGAAACCGGTCCAGTTTCCGTACAACATTGTAGGGGGGCTGGGCAAGGTCACCCCTGAAAAAGATGACATTATATCTAAGGAACGAAAGCAGCTGGGAAGTTACTTTCAATGGCACAAACCAGTACAAACGCAGCACTAACAAATGAGACCAGTCTGGTTCCCCTACTATATTATAGGGGGGCTGATTAACGTCACACCCTCCCAAACAAAGGCACTATATCTCGGAAAAGAAAGAAGCTGGGAAGTTACTTTCAACGGCACAAATGTAGCACTAACGAATGAGACCAGTTTGGTTTCCCTGCGACATTGTAGGGGGGCTGAGTGATGTCACGACCCCAAAAAACAAGGCACTATATCTTGGAAATGAAAGCAGCACAAACGCTACTTTCAACAGCACAAACCAGCACAAACATAGCACCCACTACAGTCTGATAGACCTCTGGCTTCACCATGTGTCATGCACCTAACCATCAGCAAACCCCCATATGTTACAGGCCCATCTAATTAACACCCTTGGTAGAGATTGTGCCTGTCTGTTACACACATGAAATAAAAAAGCATATGTTTATGGACTACATAAAGGTATACGTTTTCCAAAAATAATAAAGGGGCTGCTTAGATTGTCTTGGCACATAAAACTTTAGTAGTCTTTAGACTTTGTAGTCTGTCCTTTCCTCTCTGTTGTGTAAGCTTAAACCAATAAGTTACATTTAGGCAAAAAGCACAATGCACTTTCTCTTCAGATCTGATTTCTGAAAATGTGCTGATTTGTGAAAGTGAAGGTGGTACAGTAAATGCTGCTAAATTGTAAATTACCTACATTAAAAATAAAGAAATAAAAGAATGTCCTTCAGTTAGACTGAGGCATCTGTTAAGAAGCATTTATTGCATGTGGTTCAGAAGCACAGAGACTCTAGAGACATCTGGCAGCTGTGTGGAGTTGCCAGAGAGGACAGTTTGACAACCACAACACTACTGAACTGACTTTCTACTGTAGCGCCTTATGTTTCCCTGTGCTGTGTTTTGCTGTTCTGTAGGATTTGGTCGGTTATTTTCAGTTATCTTACCTCCATCCCCCACCACCTCCCAAGTGGTGCTGTATGTTGAGACTGGTTAAACCTTGTTACTTGCTCCTAAGGTGTCCCAGCGTGTAATCACTGCATCTGTGTTGTAGGAACCAGTCCAACGTGAGGAGGATGCACACGGCTGTGAAGCTCAATGAGGTGGTGTTGTGTAAATCCCAGCAGGCTCAACTGGTCTTGCTCAACATGCCTGGGCCCCCTACAAATAAGGAAGGAGATGAAAACTGTATCCTTCTTTACATATGCAAAAAACTTCACTGTAAGTGTCTGTCATACTCTGTCCTTCCTTTTCTCTGTTTACTCTCCTCTTTCGTTTTCTTTCCTAGGTTTACATCTGCCACAAACCACACTAGATTTGAGAATGAAAAAAGATGTGGTTTCAATTTATTCAGAACAAAAGAAAGGGAGAATGATGGGAGACTATTTGGCATCTCTAGCTTGTTTTGTTAGTCTGAGGAGCTCATCCAGCAATCGCTTGGAAGAAGCCAGGATTTCAGCTTTGACAGTATTGTTAAATAAGTTTGTTTCAGACTTTCAAAAACCTTAAAGGGTTTCCATTTGGAAACAAATGGGGAATGGCATCAATGAATTCAATAAACAAAAGGCTGTTTTTTGTCTACTTAAGATTACTCTTATGATGTGAGATGTGTGTTACCTTACCTACAACCTCCCAGACATGGAGTTCCTAGAAGTTCTGATTGAAGGCCTGAACAGAGTGTTGCTAGTACGTGGTGGAGGAAGGGAGGTCGTCACTATCTACTCCTAAATCCAGGCACTGCTCCAAGTGAAAACTGCTGCTAACTGTGTGTGGGGCACAGTGAATGCCATTGGTCGAAAAAGACAGCATAGGGTCCAGTGGGGAAAGTCGTGATCAGGATGGAGTGCGAAATATCTGGGACCTTTTATCACACTAACCAGAGGAGGTAGTATGTTGGCACTTCTGTTTTATTGTTTATTTTTTAGTTTAATGCTGTATACAATAGATTAATTTTTGTTCCATTTTTAAAAATATTTTGTTTTAGAATATAAAAATGCTGCTGAGGACACCAGTGCGAATATGGAAGTTGTCTATTTAAAAAAAAAACACATCAGTCCATTTCCAGACTGCCTTCTGGATGTTTTGCAAGGCTACTATCTTTGCACTTAACTTTGACAGCATTTTTCCTAGAAGGTCCTCATATACTTGCAGTGGTATTTTCGCTTTTGTTAAAGGAGCATGTTTTGAGGAAAAGCAGTGTGTTTGATGTGATTTTCCACCTTTATATCCACATGGAAATTTGCCACAAAAAAGTTTTAAAGTATTACTCAGACATCAGTTTTGTTTAGGCTGTAAGTCAGAACTATTATTTCGTGTTTAAAAACAGCCATAGCTAGTTTTTGAAAGGTGCGGGTTGAGTCATCATGATGGTTCACAAGATTGATGTTCACACCATTGCTGTTCATGATTCTTAGATAAGTGCATTTCATGTGAGAAATTATTTTAAATCTATTTAATTGCATTATACTGTAATTTCTATACTGTATTTTTTACATAAAATGTCCAGATGGTCTGAATACCAGTAATACAAATTCACTAGGGATGTTGTCAGAAAAAGATGTCTGCCTAGAGAATCAGATCAATATCCATGCGACTTACATATCTTAATAATCAATTTAAAGGGATTTTTTGTCGATTATTTTTAATCTGCTGTTGACATGGTGCACAGTTAAACCTCTCCAATGTAAGACTTAGCTAGAGAATGTTCATGGCTCTCGTGATAAGGAATGACAGTTGTGTAGTTTGTCAGAGTCTGTGTTGTGCATTAAAACCAAGATATCATTCTGCTTTGATAGCTAATAGCTAATGAGAAGTAATCTGATTTAAAATTTGGTATTTCAGTGGAATTGCATATCACCCTACATAGTTTCTAAGTGTCCATGTCCAGGATTAGAATAAGGATGTTTTTTTATCGAAGGACTCCCATGTGGTTCAGTAAAGATGTGTGTTCAGGGCGCCTCTTGAGCCCAGCAGTCTCGATGCCACAGGTGTGAGTCTGTTCTGTATCTTTAGCTGCCTATAGGGTACAGTTAATCAAGAATTGTGTGGTTAAGGCATCTGTTTTCTTTCAAGGAAATCAACCTTTATGACTTACCGGGCATTTGTTAGCTTGCAGTGTGTCAATGATAACAATCTAAATTTACATGTAATTTGCTCTATAGAAGGTGGCTACAGCAGCTGTTTGTTTCAGAGAAAAACATCCTTATCTCTCCTCTGCTGGTCCAAGTGTTATTTCTGTAGAGATTAATTGAGTAAGAATGGGCATATCTAAATTGAAATAAATTCAAATAAATAATTGACTTCCTTTCTAAAAAAACATTGCCTGCAGTAGTAATTCTACTAATAATTATAATAATATTTAATGATAGTGACAAAGGGGTCATGCAATATCAGGATTTGTACTCTTATAATGGTGCTCCATAAAGGTAGCATTCACAGTGTTGCAGGATAAAGAAACAATGTTACTGTAAGGTCCTTATTATGTTTTTGACAGTCGCTGTCATTAATGAATGTGATACTCTGCAACATTTAATTAAACTGCACTTAATATCAAACAATTTAATTGCTTAGAAGCAGTATTGTTAAAGGAAAAACTGAAGTCTCAAAAATCTGTGTACTTTAGTTGGTTGTGTAATTCTTAATATTGTATGTCATTCATAGGACATTCTTTACTCTGTGTCAACTGCTGTTTAATTTGTTCAAGTACATTTGAAAATACAACCCTTTATTTATTTTTTTAACATTTTTTCTCTGCTTCAGGAATATTTGACGACTTCTCACGTTTTAGCCATGCATGATATGTATTTTGTATAGGTAAATAGCTGAACTATAAACTGTTCTTGTCTTTCTATACAGTTTGTCATTGCTGATTAACGTATTTCAATTGTAGAGTACATAAGTTCAAAGGCTAGAGTGAAAATACCTTCTGATTGTCTGAAAGGATTAAAAATGTCAAAACTAGTCAGGTGACGAAATGAAATCCAGTTGGCAGTCATACTGTATATTAATGGAAGCACTTTTAGACTGAGTACAGGTACTGTAACAGCAGTACTAGTAAGTGAGAAAATGCAGAGATTGTTTATTGCCTGTGATATTTGTGAATAATGGAAACATAGGTTTTCCAATAGGGAGTTATATTATTAAGTTTTACTTGTTATGAAGGCTTTGTTCTGTGTTTTTGGACTGGTATATCTTATAGTTCTAGTTAGTCTGCCAGTTTCTGTCATTTTCTTGCAGTAGGAAATGATATTTGGTTGTTAGACTAGACAAGACTAGATCAATAATACACTTTAAATCTTTACATGTGCACTGCCTTGCATAAGTATTCACCCCCCTTGGACTTTTTCTCATTTTATTGCGTTACAGCATGGAACCATGATGTATTTAACTGAGAATTTTTGTCACTCATCAACACAAAGTATTCTGTAATGTCTAAAGTGAAAAAAAATAATGGCATTTTACTAAATTAATTAAAAATAAAAAACAGAAAATAATTGAACGCATAAGTATTCACCCCCCCCCCCCCAGAGTTAATACTTGATAGGACCACCTTTGGCAGCAATTACAGCTGTGAGTCTCTTTGGGTAAATCTCTATCAGCATTGCAGATCTTGATACTGGAATTTTTGCCCATTCTTCTTGTCATAAATGCCCAAGCTCCATCAAGTTGGATTGGAACCATTTGTGAACAGCAATTTTTAAGTCAGTCCACAGATGCTCAATTGGCTTGAGGTCTGGGCTTTGACTGGGCCACTCCAGGACATTAAACTTTTTGGTTTTAAGCCACTCCAGTGTGGCTTTTGCTGTATGTTTTGGGTCATTGTCCTGTTGGAAGATGAATTGTCTTCCAAGTCCCAATGCTTTTGCGGACTGCAGCACGAAAGGATTTTTCTGTACTTAACTTCATCCATTTTTCCTTCTATCTTTATGTTTTCCAGTCCCTGCCACAGAGAAGCATCCCCAAAGCATGATGCTGCCACCACCATGCTTCACTGTAGGGATGGTGTTCTCAGTGTAATGTGCTGTGTTACTGTAGGTTTGTGCCAAACAAAGTTCAATTTTGGTCTCCTCAGACCATAGAATTTTCCTCTAAATTGTTGAGTCTCTCATATGCCTTTGGGCAAATTCCAGCCGAGATGCGATATGAGTTTTTTTCAACAAAGGCTTTCTTCTTACTACCCTTAAGCTAGATTTATGAAGTGTGCGTGCTATTGTTGTCTCATCCAGTTTCTCCCATCTCTGTCGTGGATAACTGTAACTCCTTTAGAGTAGCCGTAGGCCTCTTGGTTGCCTCATTTACTACGACTCTTCTTACCCAGACACAGTTTTGGAGGACAGCCGGTTCTGGGCAGATTCATAGTTCTTCCATATTTTCTCACCTTTTTAATGATGGACCTCACTGTGCTTCGAGGTATATTCAATGCCTTGGAAATTTTCTTATATCCTTGCCCTGACTGGTATTTTTCAAGAACCTTGTCTCAGATCTGCTTGGAATGTTCCTTGATCTTCATGGTGTAGTGTTTCCTTGGAAATGCACTAAGTAAGTGGGGAAGCTCCCAGACACAGGTGTATTTATTCTGAAATCATGTGAAACACCTCAAGTGCACACAGGTGGACTCCAATCAAGTAATTATGTGACTAGGAAAAGAGAGTTCGTTACTTCAGAGGTAATTTACTGTAGGTGTGTCAAATCAAGGGGGTGAATACTTATTCATTCAATTATTTTGTTTTTTATTTTTAATTAATTTAGCAAAATGTCTGGATTTTTTTTTTCATTTTGACATTATAGAGCACTTTGTGTTGACGATTGGCAAACATTCTGGGTTAAATACATCACAGTTCCATGCTGTAACACAATAAAATGTGAAAAAGTCCAAGGGGGTGAATACTCTTGCAAGGCACTGTAGTTTTTTATACATTATAGTTTGCACAGGGCTTTCTTCTCTGGAATGTATATAAATCTTTCATAGGAAAAATGTGCCAAAACGAAACTATTATAATGTGTACATTTTGCACGTTTTTAATTGAAAAGCATTGAGGTCAATTACATAAGAACCTGCAACATCTAAAATCTCATTTTGTGAAAGAGAACGTTTTCTATTATGGTTAAAAATCACTGCTGTTATGTAAGGGGGTTGATCTACATTTTGACAAAAATAGATACCAGTGCAGGAATCTGGCTTTTTTACCATGAAAACCTAAGAGTAGATTTACACAATTAAGAGTGAAGAATATCAGTTTTAAATGTACCATATAATAATATATATATTTCATTCTAATGCATATTGTATTTCTGTCAGACACATAGACACATCAAAAACATGAAACTCTATAGTTACTTTTCAAAATTAAGGAAAAGTTTGCAGTAGCATTTATTATTCTTTAAACCGCCAGGTTAATAGAAATAAAGGCTGAAACAACCTTTTTTAAAATTATTATTCATAAACTCATTTTATACATACTTCTCTTTGGCAAGAAACAATGGTATATTTTCACATGTTCAATTATGATTTTTAGCTTTTACAGTATTTTATATATGTAACCAAAACACTGTTTTTTATGCAGTTTATAGTAAAGAGAGTCTGCTTATATACCTAATCAAGCATAAGGTATGACGCTCTTTTGAAAACACCATTAGTATAACTGTTTTGTTGTAGTTCCTGTCCTTAACTGTTGTATTGTACTTGGATTTTTGTTGCTTGTTAAATTGCAATAATTGTCATAATTACATTTATATAGTGTATTGCATCTCAAAGCACTTTACACATGTTGCAGAGGACCCAGTTCACCCACCACACCATGCAATGTTAATGCAATGGCAGCCATTATGCAGACCAAGCCCACAGTGGAATTTAGCCAGGGCTCTAGGTTCAACACCCCTACTCTTACAAGCAGTGGGATCTTTAAGATAAGGGTGCTGATGGACTGTTGTAACTATTGGGGACAGTAGGTTTGTCACTACAAAATGTACCAGACATGTTTTGTAGATATAACAGGCCTACATTTTCTGCTAATGTCCTTCTGGATTGGGCATTACAGTCCACAAGATGCATGGTGAAAATGCAAAAAGATGTAACATGGTATTGAATTAATTTTGTGTTGTTTTTTTTTAATTGATGTGTTTGTCACACAAAGAACAATTTTTGATTGCTCTATGGCAGAATAAACGTTTAAAATAAATTATGACAGCAGATTTGTCATTTGAGCTACATAGCAACACAGGACTGTTACTCTGCTGGAATTAGCAATGAAAGTCGTTCTTATTAGTTGAAAACAGTTTGAATGAAGTGCACTATGAGACATCAACTTGTATGTCTCTACTGGAAAAATATTGCTCTCTGTATGACATCCAAAATGTTTTTTGCTGCTTTATTCCATTAAAAATGCTTGCATGTGGCTTCTACATAAAGTTTTCAATGTTTAGAATGATATTTGAAGGTACATACTTAGTGCAGAATATAATGTGTGACTCTAGGTAACTAATAAATGTGTTAAATAATGCCATAGGAGTTGTTGGGTTTTATTTTCTGATGTGCACTATTGCTATATTCAGGTTAATTTTCCAAACAGTCTCTTCCCCCTAAAAAACAATCCACAGGTCACCGGTTCTGGAGTCCATGGATGTCAAATGATTCCACAAAACTCAAATCAATGTGATTAACCTCTTTTACTTTAAAGAACTAATTCATTTTAAAGGAGACACAGTCCTTTAAATGTCCTGTGATCTTATTTTGTGACAGAGCATTTAGCTCAGGGTGATATGACTACTTTCCTCTTTAGGATCACAGCTGTTCTTATTACTTGTGTTATTACTTTATTGTTTCTTGTTGCTGTAATCACCATTTTTCTATTTTCTGTTTCTCGTAGTGTTTTACAACTCCTGCCTTGGCTTCACTAAGTTTGGTATGTTTTAGTAGTTTCAGTTCTGGATTTCGTCAGTTCTTTAAGCACACAGTTACTTCCTTCTCTTATATTTAACATATTAGTCATCAAGTCATATGAGGTTTTGAATTTTTTCATATATATGTTGTGCAAATATCAATATATTTTAATATGGGAAAAGTAAACATTAAATTCTTAACTATTCATAAAATATTAATAATATAATACATTAAGCAAAGTTTGTAGTTCATTCTATAAACAGATCAGAACAAGAACACTTTAAAAACAAGACAGATAAAATGAGATTGTACCTGTACAATGTACCTGGAATGTCCTTAATTAATGACATTTCGTGACAGCTTTAAATCCCAGTTACATGCTGCACTCCCTTTCTGCCATTCTGTCTTTAACCACCAGAGAGTACACCTCAACTTTAAGATGGGGCTACCTTGACATATTTGTGGTAAGAGGTGTGCTGAGTATTTAAATAATTGGAAACAATTATTGATTTTGATTTTAAAATCTGTTCATTGTAATTATATCTTTATTTAATAATGCACACAAAATAGCACAAATATTAAAGATAAGGCCCCACTCTTACGATTGTGTATTCCCTTTTACTACTTTTTATTTTTTAGCTATTCAGTTCTGATTTTATTGTTTTATCTGTTGATGTTCTATTTAAAAAACAAGTGATACACTACATTACATCAACAATTTAGATTCCAAGATTTATTCAAAAAATGCTTTCTACTGTAAGTCTTAAGATAGATAGGCTTGTAAATCTAACAATAAGTGAATTGCACTGGGTGGCTGATATGGCTACTGTCTCCCTGCTTGTGTGTTGTATGTTGAGGTACAGACCCAGCCATTCAAAATGCGTTTGGTGTGGCGCAATATACCGCATTATACCGCATCATACCGCATGTTAATTGAAATATGATAACAGTATTCGCAAGCACCTTGCAAAACCGCCAGGTGGAGCTAATAAAGCTTAACATCTCATGTACAACATTTGAGCTGTCACCAGAAAACACCCCGTTTCGAATCCTGGTCACTGCTGAAGGAAAATCTTTTTCCAATTAAGAATTTGAGTTATATACTCTTTAGAGTTTTAATATTTTAAAATGTGTATTACAGCATATTAATCATTAAACATTAAAAGCTTGGTATATTTTATAAATCAAGATTGCTCAGTTGGACGATAGTACACAACCTTCCACCTTTATCATAAATATTTTAATTATGCATAAATATTTTATGCATCAAAGTCTTTAACTTGGTAACTTACATGGGTTCTGGTTTAAACATGCTTTTTCTAACATTATTAAGCTTATATTCTGTACTTCATAAAAAGTTATGTTTTATTCTTTTCAAAGAATATGTAGTAAGAACACCACTTGCTGTTATTGTAAAAAGATAAATGTTGTAGTGATTCAACATCACTTGATAGTAATATTAATATGGAATCGTGTAACTAAGCAGCTAAAGTATCACAAGTAGACGTTTTGGAAACATTTTGACATTTGCTTCTTTTTTTAAAAAAACTTCTCTTGTCCTTGAAGTGGTAATGAGCACTGTAATGTAGCGAGCTGCACCCAGGCGGTTCAAAGCGCGATCAGAGCATTACTTTCGGTTTGTTTCTCATATAGCCGAATGCATAAAAATAGTCCAC
This sequence comes from Atractosteus spatula, assembly GCF_055471065.1. Classification (NCBI taxonomy): domain Eukaryota; kingdom Metazoa; phylum Chordata; class Actinopteri; order Semionotiformes; family Lepisosteidae; genus Atractosteus; species Atractosteus spatula. The sequence goes on from NC_142711.1 coordinate 39,383,864, forward strand.
TGTTATAGCTTATTGTGATCATGATGTGTCTCTTTCAGGTTTACACCCAAATTGAGAAAATCTATTTTGTCTTATCCAAATGTCAGCAGCCAGTAATCAGCCAACAATTTGACAATTTGAATTTTAAAAAAAAGTTTAAAGTGTATTATATACAGTAGTACACTGGCTGAAATTGAACCAGGTCTGTCAGCATCATTCAACAGGGAACCTGGAAGATTTATTGTAACAGATACGGCCAACATTAAAGGTTATGTGAGCCAGTTGCCAGCGCAGTGACGTCACTGCCCTTCCCTGTGAATAGCAGGGACCTCAGCACCCGGGCTGAGGGGAGATCTCCCTTTAGCTCTCCTGGCTGGTTCCTTGTTGAGTGACGCCAGAGGTCCAGCTTCAAGCCCTAGAGGTGGAGGGCCGGAGCGGTGTGGGCACAAACCCAAGAGAACCCAAAAATGTTATATTATTATACGTGATGGTTTTGTGTTTAAGGATTATTACACGGAAATCTTTAAATTAAACGAGAGAGGGGGGAAGGATTATTTTTTACAATTGCCAGTAATCAGGGAACAGCTTATCAACATGATGGGCAAACATTTTTTTTATTTTTAAAACTGAAACAAACATTCATTTTGGTATCTTGAGCTTCAGCTTGGACTGCCACACTCTGATCGTGTTTCTGTCAGTGTTTGATACAAACCTCTATATAACTAGACCGGACAAAATCTCTGAAGTGAGTAACCACAGCAACGTAAATATGTTATCCATCTCCCCAGTATGTATATCCTCTCCTCAGGACAACAGTTTAGCTAATACACATAGTCATAAGGACTTTCTGTAAATTGTGGATTCAAAAAATGCTTTCTACTGTAAGTCTTAAGATAGATAGGCTTGTAAATCTAACAATAAGTGAATTGCACTGGGTGGCTGATATGGCTACTGTCTCCCTGCTTGTGTGTTGTATGTTGAGGTACAGACCCAGCCATTCAAAATGCGTTTGGTGTGGTGTAGTGCTAGACTCCTGTCTAGCACTAAGTATTGGTCCTGTTTTGCACTCTTTACTAGCCAGTATCTAATCAATAGTTCAGGTGGGTAGCTGCGTCAGCATGCATAGGCTGCAAAGGAACAAGTAATAGGTTTATTCCATGTTGGAAAAAAAAGAAGAAAGAAAACACAACGTTTCCGCCATGGAGCCTTCTTCAGGTGTGAGAAAGACAAGACAGTAAGTAAAGGTAATGTAGCTGGAGAACAAAGGCTGGGAGAGAGGAGGAGCGAGAGGCGGGAGCAGGGAACAGAAAGAGAGGCCAATCAAGTGGTGTGAAGACAGAATAGGTGTAGTATCTAATCAATTATTGGGAGTCATTTCAGGTAGTACACAGTGAATGCTAGAGTGGTCTTGCTGATTGTCTCAGGAATCCTTTACATCTGAAATTCACAGATACACGGTGTTAACTTGCAATGCCTCTGTCTCCACTGTTCCATTATCAATGGAAAAGTATTATTTCTTTGAACTGAATGATATACTTTGAACTTGTAAATCAGATGCAATCTGCACACCCAGATATCTGCACAGATACTCTGGTCACAGCTTTAACTACAATGTACAGTTAAGTCTTGGACTGCAGTTACTTGTGCATGTTATCAGACCTGATGATACATAGCTCCTATTAACTTTGACAATGCTACTCAGTAATTAATACTAATTACTAATAAAGAAAATGTGCTCAAATCTGCTTGTAAGTCAGTCAGGATTAGGTGCACATTAATATGTGCACCTTTATAATATAACCTATATAAAATGTGCACCCATGCTAAACAACTTATGAATATGTATATTTGTGCTGTTAAAAAAACAGTTCACCAGTTCAAGGACATCGGGGTTACTAACAGATAGACCAAAGGTAATATAAAGGGGTGTATGTGTCCTAGTAGAAGGATTTACTGAATTCAATTTTTAACTTGCACTGAACAGAAGATAAAAATGAATAGGGAATCAGCAAAGTTAGAAACCACAAACTAGCTAAATTCTGTGGGATAGCAGTGAATACACACACCTCTTGACAAACAGTTTTTAAAGACTGTTTGATATTTAGCAATAACTTAATACTTTACAATTATCCAATATATGGAACTTAGGTCCTGAGTAAGATTTCTTTCCATATGACTCCATGAAGTTATTCAGCTGTTAATGTATATGTGAGCCTGGATATGAGCACATTTGAATACAGTATCAGATCTGGCTTATTATCTTAAGTATATTACTGTATATTTAACTCCCTGAAATTAACTTGACCTCTCTTTATCTAACACAATCTTTATAACTCTCTACTGCTTGCAATTTCCATCACCACCCATTTCCATACAGCTTAATTGTGGACTGCATTACACTGTTTTGAAATCAACAGCAACTGTTTTTTTTTCTGAGGGGAAACAGACATCTGAAGAGGAAATAGGAATTACTGATCATGAGTGTTATAAAATGCACCATTCCCTTCTTTCACACTGTATGTAGTAAAATTGCTTGCTATAGTTTTATGGAAATCCTTTTCCATATATTCCAAAAGCACTGGTCCAGTTTTTCAACTTGTATAATAATACTGTATATACTTACTGTATAATATATCTTGTATTTTAATATTGTATAATATCTGTAGAGAAATGAAAATTAACAATAACAAATCAAACATTTGAAGGATAGAGCATTTTTATATTTCTGTTTAGAAAACACATGTTCCATGCATTCGTCCATTTTCCAACCGCTTCATCCATTTTTGGGTCACAAGGGAGCCAGAGCATATCCAGGCATGCAATGGGTGGGGATTCACCCTGGACAGGATATGTCCAAACACGCATACATTCACACCAGGGCGAATTTTCCTTGAAGCTACGTCACACACTAGTTTGTCTTTGGACTGTAGGAAGAAACCCACACAAACAGGGGAATAACATACAAACTCCACACAGATGGCCCAGGAACTAACCTCAGGGCCCCAGCACTGCGAGGCAGCAATGCTAACTGCTCTGCCATCATGCTGCCTACACAGAAATTCATTTAATATATTTAGCATGACTCAGAAACATCCTGAAGAATTGTGGATGTACAGTATTTGATGTTTTTCCCCGCTTGATCTCATTTGGTGCATATGAATAAACAGTAATATCTGAGGACACAGCCTAGAAATGATGCTATATATCTTATTATATTTACAAAAGCTAATGCACAAAACACATTAACTATGTTTAACAAGTATTTGTAATATATATACATAACCAAGACATAGCCACCTGGGTCTCTATGTGTCAAATGGACATCAATGGTATGCAAAACAGACATAAATTCAGCAAAACAAAATTAATTTCTGCACAATATAAGACCCTAACATGGATGAAACTGCACCCTATACACATACTAAACAGATGGGTATTTTCATCCCTATATCACAAAAATGCATCAAAAATACAAAAAAGGATTTCCTGGATTGCCTGGAGCACACCTTGAAAAACAAATACTGTATATCCCCAAATAAAATGCGAAAAATACAGCTCCTATTTCTAATTTTAAAGTCAAAACCTTATTCTTATTTGAAGGCATGTTTTTGACTTTCAAGAATAAAGTAAAGAATTGCGGAGGTCTGACCTAGAAAAGATGGTGCTCACACACATTGATGACTCTACTTCATCATCAGCGATAGAGTATTAAGACAGCTGATCTCTTGGATCTCCTAGATAGGCCATTCATGCCTTAGTGTTACTGAGACTATATACGGGCATCTTTCATACTGGTCTCTTCCTATTTGTACCTCCTACTCAAAGAAAGGCCCTGGGTTTAGTGTAGAAGACTGGCAATCCTTGAGACCTCCAGTCCTGCAGGTTTTATAGGTAGTCTAAAATCTTAAATGGTTGCAGGAGACAAGCTACAGTACACACCTGTCTTCCAGGTTATTGGTTCATCAGTTACTGTAGGTACTAACAAATAAATTGGGTTCTTTGGTTTATAAACAATGATCTATGGTCAATGAGCAGAGGTCTAGAAACTTCTCCTAATTATGTTATGTTAGAATTTGACTGGACTGAAAACCTGAACATATTTCAGTCACACCAGGACTAGAGTTAGATCCCTGTTTTATTGTTTTTGGTATGTACTGTCACAACTGTCTTTTGTCTGTTTTGAACTGTGTAGGGATCGGAATGAATACTATGGATTATTGTGACTACACAATAATCTGTAAATGTATCTTTAATATTCCTCTAGCACCTATCTATAATCTGTATATTTTTTAAAGAAGTTTAAAAATAATTTAAATAATATATTGAAAAACACATTTAAATAAATAACTTGTCAACCACAAGTTACATAAGAGATAACAAGAGTACCTTCACAGCTTGTGGCTTCCATATTTAGTTAATTTAATTTCTTATTTCATTGATATACCTTTATTTAGTTTGGGAAACCACAGCAGAACCTTATATTCTCTGATATATATATTTTACAGAAGCAGTTAGAATTTATGTTTACAAGTAAGAATTATTTTTTTTTCATAGCCAATGAACCTACTAAATCTGTATAAAAATCTGAACACTATTGTCCTTTAAAATAAATTATAGCTTTACTTCACTTAGATCATGAAACTCTAGAAACTCACATTACTTAACAAATTATTCAAAACCTTCTTCTTTCTGTGTAAAACTATCACACACTGTCAGACAGAGAAGAAATGTTATATAAATATCAACAATAATACTTAGAATCACAGCCTTGTGACCTTTACCTGTTAATGACTTTCTCTAATTTGTATGAAATTCCTATAATTAGCATAAAGTACTAGGGTTTACCCTTTTGAAACTGCTACAGCTTTAGGTGACTGAGAAGTGTCTTGGATTTTAGATAAAGTTTGTGACATTTGGAAGAGTAAACACTTCTAACTTCAAATCAGAGAGGGTATTTGATGTGGTCTGGGGGGGTCCCTTGAGCAGAAACAATTGTAAAGTTTACCTTAGTGTACCCAGGTAAGTTGTGGGTTAGTTGAGTGTCAAGGAGCAGTACAGAAACAATATAAGATCACATTAAGACCACAGAGAAGAGAAGAGCAAGAAACGAGAAGCAGGCAACAAGGAGAAGAGAGAGGAGTCTAGAGGACTTGGGACTTGAAACTTGCTCCAGGTGAGAGCCCCTACTTCATGATCATCCAAACCAAACTTCACTGGAGCGAAGTATCTGAACCTTGAGAAAGCGTGCTATTTTGTGTTTTTGGGGAAGTATTTTGTGTTTTGTATTTTGTGTTTTTGTTTTTGTTTGTGTTCGGGGTGCCTCCTATTTAGTTAGAAGGCATCTTATCTCTTATGTGGCCTCTGTAGGCACATTTTAAGTTTAATGCTTAGTGGCAGTCTGGGGTTTTCTGGGTGACCAGAATGTTAGGCCTCTGAAACACAAAATAGTGTACTAGAGTAACTTGTGTGTTGTTTGTTTTGTCATTGTAATAAATATTTGTTTAACCAAATGAGCCTGAATTATTACCCCTTTCAAAAAAGCTGTGCCAGAGAACAAATAATTCACGTGCCTCTAATTATACCAATCACTCAGGTATATTCTGGAAAAAGCACTTACAAGTTGGGGGGGGGGGGTTATGAATAATTATTTCACTTATTGCCTAAACCCCTCATTTGTAACAAAACAATGAATACTGAATAAATTACCTGTTCTCACAGAACCGGATATTAAAGGTCTCTCCTCAATGCACATTTTGTATATATCTCTCACATGATTTGACAGAAAACTCTTTTAAGGGGCTCTTTAAGAGAGCAGACATTTTTCTGTATCTTTTTAGTAGATACAGCCGTATATCTGTCAAGAGTCAGAAACAACCCATATGCCTGCTTTTTGGGAAGAATCAAACTTTCAAAACATTAATAACATTCCTCATCTGTTTTAATAATCTTCATGCTGACTTCATAGTTTATGCCCTTCAATATGTCAAGGTAGAATTAAGATAGGAATTGAATATTTGTATAACACTGGTTGGTGTACAATAAATAAGCCTCTCAAACCTCTCTCCTAAACTATGAATCTTTATTATCGAAAGTGCAACACGTAAGAACCTTATTTTGAAAAGAACATTTTGGATGTCAGACTGAAGTCAATAAAAGTGGGTATTTAGCTAATCTGAAGCACAAGTAAACACTTCCTCCAGTGAATAGAGATACCTGACTCCACCGTGATTAACAAGTCTACATTTTGCCTACCTCAGTGCTCAGAGATTACCCCCTACTACCCAGTGGCCTGTATCTTTAAAAGACATCAAATTCCAAATTACTAGCTCGGTCTTTATTTAAGCAAAATACTCTTTTCTGTAGTATCAGTCACTCATACAGCCAATTCAAAATTCTTTTTGGTCCCGGAAATTAAATTCTAATTCTTACATGCCAATTACAAATGACAAAACCAGCACGTCATGTTCGCTTTTTGTTTCCCAGATGCTTCTAATTTGTGCCCAGTTATAAGTCACTATGAAATACCTTCTTTATGATGTGCAATTAAAAGGGGGTTTCTATATTCTAGTCTATATTTAAATTGGGCCTATGTCTAATTCTCTATCATCAAACAGAGAATCAAGAATGGTTTATTGAAATTGGGCAACACATACATTAAATAATAAGAAGCTGTTGTAGTTTGTGATAACAAGATGCCAAATGACAGACCAAACTAGTTAGCAGTTTGTAAAATAAGGAATTAAAATTATAGCATGTCTCCCATAAACTCGGAGCGTAGCGTTGGAGAAGCTATGTAAGTAGGATCATTGTGCCCTACTTTCTATAACTTGAATAAACATGTCACTATATTCAGCCAAGGCTGTAACTCATTCTGTGGATGGTACTGTACTTCAGTTTAAATTGAAAAACTTGGGGGGTGATATTTGTTTCAGGCTTAACATTCGACCCACATATGCAACATATTGTCAAAAGATCATTCTTTCACCTCAAAATGATCGCTAGACTATGTCCTATATTATCATTAACCCTAGCTGAAAAGGTGATTAACACATCTGTCTTCTTGACTACTATAACGCTCTACTCGCTGAGGTTTCTAAACTCACATTGAACAAACTCTAGTATGTCCAAACTTCAGCAGCCAGAATCCTGACCAGGTCTAGTGCAAGTGATTACTCCTATCCTGGAGTCCTTGCACTGCACTGGCTTCCTGTCACGTTTTGTGTCGACTTCAAAATCCTCATGCTCACCTATAAGGCTCTGCATGGCTTGGCACCTCAGTACCTGTCTGAGCTACTATCGTCCTACTCCCCAACTCGCAACCTTGGCTTGTCTAATTCTGGTCTCCTACAGTATCTGTCCCTGTAGTCCCGTCTACACTATGGGTGACAGGGCCTTCTCCTGTTGTGCCCAGAAGTTCTGGAACTCTCTCCCCAAGGATATCTAAGAATCACTTTCTCTCAACTCCTTCAAATCTAGACTCAAAACCTTCTTCTTTAGAAGGGCCTTTACTTAACTGGTTCTGTTATTTCCCCCTCTGCTCCTACAGTATTCAGTACCTCCATCTACTGTGTCCTCCCATTGTGTATTCTCATTGTGCATACGTTGTATTTTGTACTTTATTGTTGTTATCGTTTTGTAAAACGCATTGAGAACCCACCTTTAAAGGCGCTATATAAAATAAAGTTTAGTATTTAAACTTTGCAGTTGCAATTGCATTTTTAAAAAGGAAAGAAAGCCAAGCACATATTTTTGATCAGGGTTTGGGATGAATCAAAACGTTTTATAGAAGATTTATGGAACGTTAGTAAAATAAGCCTTACTTTTGGTATCATGGTGTGGTATGTTAGCCTGAGTATTAAAAAAAGGGAAATTACCCAGAATTGTGAATATTGCTAGTAAAAGAATTGGTTGACCACAGAAACAGCTAAAAGAGCAGACTATACAGCAGCTCAAAGGAAAGCTCCGTTTATCATTGATGAACCTTCCCACCCTCTTCATTCCCATTTTCAACTGCTACCTTCGTTGAGGCGTTTAAGTATGCCTATGGAATTAAAAAGGGAATAAGAAATATTTTGTTCCCTTTGCAATCGTACTGTATATTAAACACAGCTAACAGATTATTTCCTGTATGAAGCTATCGGATTAATGTAATCATAGTGTAATATAGATAGGATGAGATATGTGTGTATATACAGTATGTGTTGCTGCATTGCTAGGAGCTATTTGTTTTTAACGTGTATTTATTTTAAGTGTTATTTGTTTTTTGTAATTTCAATAGTGATGCCAAAGACACTTTGACACTCTTCTGATTGGTCAATAAAGGTATAAATAAATAGCTGTATGATTTAGATTGGGAACATGTTACAGGAACATTACGTGAAAAAAAATGTTTTTGAATAATTGGAGAGAATCATTTTGAAAGAAGGCATTTGAGAGAATGTCACTGATTTACATACAATATATTTTGTGTTCTTTATTGTTAAGATACAGGCAGATGACAATACTAGTAAACATGAATTTTGTAGTTGCAAAGTGGCAATTGGGTTGATCTGCTCTATACACAGGACCTGGTGGAGCAAAAGATGTCACAACAGAGGACAAACTAAGATCTGTGGATATTGCAAAGTAGGTCTCGACATTGTGTTCATTACAATTCCGCTTTTACTGGATTAGGATAATTTAATCGACTATTGTTGAATATTATACCTTCAAAATGAAACACATTTTTCTTTCATTTTTTCATTTGAAAATTTCTGTTGTTTCGGTCACATTTGCAAAAAAAACGTGTACCATGTGTAACATTAGTCAGAGGACTAATTTACTGTAGCACTCAGCTTCTTTTTCCGCTCTGCCCTTCTTTAAAAAACATTTCAAATAGGAATCATGATAAAATCTTTTCAACAAGAAAGTAAAACAAAGGGTACAGCAGTACACAGAGTGCACTCCATGCTCTCACGAACTTCCTTCGTATTGATGTAACACTACGGGGTTCACATGGGCGCCCTCGCCGCTGCCGCATCAGGTCGGCCCCCCACCGTCGGGGACTCAAACCCAGGCCTCCGGTGTCACTAAACAGGGACCCAGCCTCTTGAGCCAAAGGGAGATATCCCTCAGCCTTCGCCGGGCCTGCCCTCCACCAGGTGAAGTCGCTCTCCCTGGCACACCAGCTCCTGCCGGCCCAAGTCTAAACTGGCCCCTGCCCGCTGCAGCAGGTCCAGCCCCAGGATGCAGTCCTCATGGATGGGTGCGAGGTAGCAAGGGTGGCGCACCGTCGCTGTACCCAGACGGAAGGCAAGCATCTGTTTCCCCCGGATTGCAGAAAGCTGTCCTGTCACGGTCCTCAGCCACAGGCCGGAGGCCTCCCATCCTGGGGGGTTGGTGCCCTCGGTGTCGGGGAGGACGCCAGGCCGTAGTAGGGTCACCGATGAACCGGTGTCAAGCAGGGCCAGGCAGGGTTGGTCCTCGATTCGGCAGTGGAGGTACAGGCCCTGGCTACAGCCGACTTGCCCCACGGTGGTGTGCGGGGTGCCGGTCTTCACAGCGCTCTCCGGAGCGGGGGTTGAGGTGTTCAAGGGTGGCCGTCCTCACGCTGAGCCTCCCCGTTCCCGTTTCCCGACGCCGATCTACTAGTGCAAGGCTCTGGGGCCCGGTAGTCCCGGGCTCGGTGTCCCCTCTTCCCACAGCGTTGGCAAAACAGCTTGAGGGGCTGTTCTGCGGGGGTCGCTGTGCAGGCTGGTTCCTCTTCCCCCTCGCTGGACTCCTCCGTCGCCGCCTCGGTCAGCCGGCAGGGCGCACTGTGTCTGTTGGCGCTTCCAGCCACCCCGAATATGGCCTTAGCCCGTGTAGCAAGGGTCAAGGCCTGCTCCAGTGAGGCCGGCGCAGCCAGCTGTATGTGGCACCGCAGCTCCTTGGGTGAGAGGGCCTTGAGAAAAGCCTGGAGAGCCATCTCCCGCTGCGCCTCCTAGGGGAAAGCTGGGTATCCTCGGCGGGCGAGGAACATGACATCAGCGGCAACTGGGCCCAGTCGTTCTCCTGGTTGGCGCCGCCACAGGGCCAGCCTCTCCCGCATCAGGTCCGGTGCCTCCACCACGCCGAAGCGCAGCCAGAGAGCTGCTGCCAGCACCGCGTATTCACCTCGGTCCTCCTCCGGGACGTCCAGGAGCACCTGGCAGGCTGCTCCTTCCATCTCTGCCCAACTCCAGCCATTCATTCGGGCCCCAAGCTGGAACTGCGCCTCATATGATTCCCAAGGTGCTTCCCCGTCGTACCGACCGGGTCGCACCTGCACTAACAGGTGTGGGAATAGCTGGCCAGCTCTGGCGGGGAGAGCATCTCCTCTCTGGGGCATCGGCTGGGCGGGAGTAGCGGGCAGTCGCCCCATTTCTACCGGTGGGACCACTACTGGGTAGCCCTGGTAAGGGCTGTGGCCACCTGTCGCACCCAGGAGTTGCTCATACTCCGTGTGTGTGCTGCCGGTGGGTTCAGTCTCTTTTAGGGTCAGCCGGTGCTTGACAGAATCAGCTAGTGTCTGCCACGATTTGTCCATCCATCACACTCTGACACCAATGTAACGCTTCAGGGTTCACGTGGGCACCCTCGCCGCTGGTCGACGGGTCAGGTCGGCCCCCCACCGTCGGGGACTCGAACCCAGGCCTCTGGCGTCACTCAACAGGGACCCAGCCTCTTGAGCCAAAGGGAAATCTCCCGTCAGCCCAGCGGCTGGGGGCCCTGCTATTTACAGGGAAGGGCGGTGACGTCAACGCTCTGGTAAGCCAGCTCTCGCAAGCAATGGAGGCCGTATGCGTTATAGCAGTGGTTCTCAAACTTTTTGGACCAAGTACCACCCCTAATCCAACCAAAGCATCCAAGTACCACCTACAAGTCATCATCTCATAGGAACCCCAGAAATTCTCAATGACCAACATGAGCGCACACACACTCACACATACATATAATAAATATTATAATAATAAATTTCGTAGCGCCTTTAAAGGTGGCTTCTCAAAGTGTTTTACAGAAAAAAACAGTAACAACAACTAATAAAAAAGCACCATTTCAGTGAGAGGGGTGAGCCTGTTTAGTCGAGCAAAGCAGATGTGAATTCATTTTTCGAGCCTTGATACAATTCACAACAGAGTCTAACAGATTTTAAATCGTCAGGCATTTTCTTGACGGCAAAAGTCATTTGACGGTGGATGTTGCAATGCATCCATTCATTTCTGGAGCAACCTCTCTAATTCGTGCAACTACACCGTTATGTTGGCTTGTCATTGCTCTAGCACAGTCTGTACAAACTCCGACACATTTTATCCAGTTGATGCCATTCTCTTCGATAAATTCATTCAGAAGCTGAAATATGTGCTCTCCTGTAGTTCCTGTTGGTAGCGGTTTACAGAACAGAAAGTCCTCACGGGACGTACCCTCAAACCCGTATCTAACGTAAACAAGCAAATTGGCCAAATCAACTACAGACTCATCTAATTGCAGTGAAAAACATCTGCTCATCTTAACGTGCTCTATCAGCGTACTTTCGATATAACACTTCATTTCAATAATTCTATGAGTGACTGTGTCTTTCGGGGGTGCAGCAGGTCGAGCTGTTTAGCAGCTATTTCTCCACACCTAATAGTGTGGCTTACCTGCGTTAGCAATCCGCAAGTTTGCATTTTTCCGCGTTTCCGTTTTTATTTCCGTATTTAAGTTTTTATTTCATGCGCATGGGAGCGAAACACAGAGACGCTCTGTGTATTTTTCTCAAAAGAACAGTTCCTAAATATTTTTCTGTTATCTATCACGCTTTCCTGTGCTCACAAGATTACCAGCGTTCGTAGCATGTATTTCTATGCATTCCTGTGTTTACAACGTTGGCATTGTTCCAAAATCATGCACATTCTCTTACCTCCCTATTTGCTGGAGATACAGTAGCTTTTTTTAAATACAATTGGCCACTTGCGTCCGTAGCACGCATTCCTATAGAGTGGTATAGAATTACAGAGTATCTCTTGTGTCCACTGAAGTATTAGCGCGTGCTGTATCGTAGTACGTAGGCTGCGTATTCGACACGTATTAAAATACAAAATATGAAAACCTGTCCCGATTTTTCAGCGCACACAACACAGTTCCAGGGTCATTTGGCGTACCACCTGGTGGCACTCCGCGTACCACTGCAGGTACGCGTACCACAGTTTGAGAACCACTGCGTTACAGTATACAAGGAGAAAAAAGACCAGCAATTTTCACATAGTCAGGTCTTCATTGTGAAAAGTATTTAAACGTTTGTGAGCATAAAAATAACAGGAAGAAGCAGATTTTCTGGAGAGTTTAAAAAATATTTCCGATTGCATTCATATGAATGAGTATCCATTCATCCATTTTCTAACTGGTTTTCCAATTTAGGGTCACGGAGGATCCGGAGCCTATCCCGGGCAAGCAATGGGTGCAAGTTGGGATAGTGCTTAGTGCTTTATTTTGTATAATTCTCTCATGAACATCCAACAGCTGTTACAATAATATGTGGATCGTATTAAATACTGAAATAAGATCAATATACTGTATAAAATCCATGCATATGAATTTTCCTGTTGCAGATGACTAGCTACTAAAGTCAAAGCTGCATCTTCAGTATTCCTGTGCTCTTTTTGAGAAAATTGCAAGGGATCCAGATGATCTGTAATTTAAGAAGATAAGCTGTTTAAGTGCTGTTGCACTTAGCCAGTGGTGGGGTGGGTTCCACCAGTCGAAAGTCACTTAGTGCTATAATTAACGCTAATCTATAAAACGTTTTCTCTGCCATATACAAATATCAAGAAAGTATACTTTTTCTGAAAAATTTATTGATACACATTAACCTACATTTTCATCCAAAAAAAAACGTCTTTTGCACTTTGGAGGCATGCCATTCCTGTCACTCAGTGAACACAATTGTATTGATCATTGCAAACTGAGCAGCTTAGTGTCCACTTAGTAGGCTTCATTAAACTGTAAAGTGAACCTCAGGAACTGTTCCTGGCCTGCACTGAGTTAAGGACCTGAGCATATGGCTTGTGCGCCATCTTCACTATTCATCAGTTCACAAAATACACCATGCTTCTGAATCTACTCAAATATTCAAATAGGTTAGCTCATATAAATACTGATTGGCAGGCTTATACTGTAGTTATAATCATCAAAATCAATAGTATGTAACCTGAAAAGGTCAACAGCTACAGCATTAGTTCAGGCTAATTTGTTGTCCTCCTTTAAACCAGGAATGGACATTCCATATATAATAAATTAGTTCAGCTTAGAACAGAAACTGTGCTTCCTGAAAAGTCAGACTAGAAGGTGTTCATTTGATCACCATCCATTTCTCTAAACTCCCATAGCTCCCATTGAACCCAGTCTGAGGAAAAAGCAGACGTGGGTCTGTTTGCAGGACAGCCTTTGTGAAACCAGCTGTTGGCAGGTCAATAGTTCTGCAATGTTTTTTTTTCTAACAGAGTATTTCTGATTAACTGTAAAGTCTGATAGCTGCACATTGAATATTAATATTATATTCAATATGGTTTCAGAAATGCAGTATATATCTCACTATATACAGCTGCACTATCAGCTTGTATTCTGATCTCATCTGGTCACAGACACTAATCGGGGCTAGGCCTTGGAGTGGGGACTTGTTGGTAGATGATGTTGGTGACCCACCAGTAGGCACATTTAAATTTGTACCAGAATTTCCAAGGCAATTGTGACAGCAATTATAATTACACTTTGCAAATTGAACATACAAGACTTATACCTTATAGTGCTTCCATTTGTAACATTAAGCCTGATTTTTATGTAGCATGTTGATATTATGGACATTTTAAGTATTTTAAAAAGTACAGTTGATTATTTTGGTTAAAATAATGTTAAGAAAGTAGAACAATGTTATTTGTTGTTAAAATCTTCAGACTTTTTCCTGATGTGAATCATTACAAATCATCACGTACATACAAAGAAAAATTAAATTTGGTCCTGCAGCTCTAGGGTTAAAAAGAGGAGGGCACACCGCCTCACACACAGGCAGACCTGACGTATCCAGCGTAGTGCAGGACTGAGCTGTCTGCAACATCAATAACTTGCATCAAGGACTATCCGCACACGTTACTACCGGCTGGTTTACAGGCCGATGAAAGAGAAGGCTTATAACATTTTCTGCAGAGCAAACGCAGGTTGCCTGGGGTGAAAAGAAACGAACCGGATTTTATTGTTGTCTTTCCAAAGAGGGCGTTGCAGGAAAAACAAAAGGTGACACGTCCTTCATCAAAGTGATGATTTCATATTAGCAGTCAGACAAGGACGATTAAACACGTTAAAACCTCAACACGATTTAAGGAGGTGGGTGTTTCTTAAAAAGTAAAGATCGAGGGAGATGCTTGTGAATTCGACCTACAAACACAAACAAATGCTTTAGATCCGATCTAATGGGAAAATGCTTGGTCTCGGGTCAAGCTGCTGCAGGTGGATGGCTGACCTGACAGTGTATATTTTGTTTCCGTCCCCCGCTCTTGCGGCGCTGCTATGCTGTGAGTCTGTGATGGTAAAGAAGGAGCCCGGTAGCGATCAGTGAACACGGCTGTTCGAGTCATGCTTCCTGGGGTCGGGGTGTTTGGGACCAGCCTGACTGCCCGGGTGATCATCCCCCTCCTCAAAAACGAAGGCTTCGCAGTGAAAGCTCTTTGGGGACGCACGCAGGAAGAAGCCGAGGAGCTAGCCAAGGAAATGAATGTGCCGTTTTATACTAACAGGATAGACGATGTCTTGCTGCATCAGGACGTGGATTTGGTGTGCATTAATCTACCTCCTCCTCTAACTAGACAGATCGCTGTCAAAACGTTGGGTGAGTTAAGAAAATAAATTATTTTATAATGAGTTCTCGCATTTGTAGGCTACTCTGATTAATAATATGCAATATTGAGAGTAGCGAAATCTACTTTTCTCTGCTTATATAGTTACGCACTTTACTTGAATGAAGTTGATTATTTTTAGATGACACTATTTCTTGAAAATAACCCTTAACAAATGTACTGTAATTTAGAATGTCGTTCATTTCTGTATATACAGTATAGGCAGTTATATTTATATGGACACTAAAAGTCAAGACTTTCATTGCAAATCAAGCATTCGTTATGTTTGCATACGACCGGAATTAAGGTTGAAGGGGAGAGGAACGGGTTAGTCCTGATACTTGCACTGTAGTAACCAGCAGCAGTGTCACAAGGGAAAGCCGCGAGACTCCATGTGCTGCTGTGCCTTCTGACATTATTGGTTCTTATACAAAGACAGTACAGTTCAAAGTTGGCTGTGTAGTGAAACGAAACCCCACGTCGAATTTAACGTGGTGAATTAAATAAAACTACATTGCTAATCTTTTTATAAAGAGGCAACAATGACATTTGCTTTTTTTCTTTGTGACCTGGAAAGGTAATAATATATAAGATAGATGATATTAAAGCTGCTGTGAAGTGTACTGTATATTTAAAGAGGAAGACTTCTTAGCCTACTGGCTGTGTTTGTTAACTGTTTCCTAAACATGAAATGCACACTGCAATATTTGAAGTATTTTGCACATGAAAGAGAAATCGTCTTTGCATCATGTTTTTCTCTGTGCTTGAAAGTTCCGTTGTGCTGGGGGGGGGGGGGGATGGCAAATGTCTGCAACAGGGAATTGCTCTGGAAAACAATTGGTCTTTACTATTCGCCATGTGTTTCCCCATGAATGTTGTTGGGACGACTTCACTTTCCTTCTACAAGCCAAAGAAATAGGAGTCCTAATGAAAAGTACATTTTAATTGTTTGTTATTTAAAAAAAAAATCCTGCTTGAGAAGGTAAGAAACCAGCTTGGGTTAAGGTAAACTAATGACCATATCAATCACTGTACATGGTAGTTGTTCAAACTACCATGTTGTAATGTAGTTTTAATTTAGAGTTTTCTAAAATGTTGTATTCAGAGCTGGGGAGGTGCCTTGACCTTGCAGAACAAAAGCAAGTTGAACAAAGTATTCGGACCGGTGGCAAGATTATGGGTTCATCCTTTGACTCAATAACATGTCTAACAGAACAACTTATTATTAATCTTGCACTTAAAATTTTATATGTCTCTCCTCTCATCCACTCTTTTTAGAATATACTCTACTACCTTCTGGAAGGAGGTACCAGGTCCCCTTTATAAAGATTAAGGGAGCATTTACTTCATTCATACCATAAAAGGTTGTTTATTATTGTTGTTGTTGTCGTCATTACCAGCTAATTGTCTGTTTGTAATCTTATGATATTGGATTTAGGTCTGACAGCAATGTTGTTAAATATTGTTTTGTATTATGGTATTGTAGAGTTGCTGTGTTGTATTATTGTCATATAAGGTATACGTTAGGAGCTCTTGATGTGCAAAATTCACTTAGGGACAATAAAGGTAAATTCAGTATTGAACAAAAGACTTGCAGAAGTAACCTT
This sequence comes from Atractosteus spatula, assembly GCF_055471065.1. Taxonomy (NCBI): domain Eukaryota; kingdom Metazoa; phylum Chordata; class Actinopteri; order Semionotiformes; family Lepisosteidae; genus Atractosteus; species Atractosteus spatula. The sequence continues at coordinate 39,400,314 of NC_142711.1, forward strand.
AACCAGCTAGTACTGGAATATCTGCATGGGTAAAGTTTCTATGTGATTTTAGTGTGTAGTGTACAGCAGTATCTGCTCACATCTTTCATTTGCATTAGTCTAAAGTCTGGACAGTAGAAAACAATTGCACAGTGTATTAATGTGTATAAATGAAAAGGGTGCTTGTAGGTCAATTGTGACTTTTAAACTGCCTATTATTTGTAGTACATTCATGAGCGTTCTGTACCTGGTAATTGCTGTAGTGTGCAGTGTATCTTTATTGCACAATTCCCCTTGCTTGTGCTTGTTTCTGAAACAGTTCAGACATATAGAAAAGAAAACTATTGTTATGGAGGAGCTGGCTGATGGTATGAAAAGAGCGTCTTATGGTTATTGTGGACAAGGCTGGAGTTTGATTGTGATATTTAATTAAATCAATCTGCTCTGTAGATTGTGGCTTAACATTGAATGTACAGTAGACTGACAAGTCCATGAGTTTGGTGTCAGCAGACATAAGAAGCGAATTTGTCCTTTTTATTTGCAGAATTGCAATGCCATCGTGGAAGAGAAATAGCTTTTGCTACTAGTGAAGAGAAATTTACTTGTAGTTAGTAACATCAACAAGAGTAAACATAAACTTACCCTTTCTTGCAAAAATTCTAGAATGTGCTGTCGTATTTCAATTACATTACCACCTCATTGTAAAAAACCTTTTTGAACCCCTCCAACCTGGCTTCTGTCAACTTCACAGCACAGAAACTGCCCTGGTCAAAGTCACTAACAATCTTCTAAGAGCTTCTGATTCTGGTTCTCTCTCTATCCTCATTCTTCTTGATGTCAGTGCTGTTTTCGACACTGTTAACCATGAGATCTTACTTTCTCGTCTTGAGACTGTGTTTGGAGTTTCTGACACTGCTCTCAAATGGTTCAAGTCTCACCCCACTCATCGCTGTCACTTTGTCTCTCTTGGCGGATTTAGGTCTGAAATTGGTCTCATTAAGTCTAGTGTTCCTCAGGGCTTGATACTGTGTCCCCTACTTTTCAGCATTTACATATTTCCACTTGGTCAACGTTTAAGATCACATGGCCTCAACTATCATTTCTATGCTGATGATATTCAAATATACATCCGTACCAAACCTGACACTGATGTGGCTGTCTCTGTTTTATCTACTGTAATTCCATCTCTCACATAAAAACTTAGATGACTCAAAATTTCCTTCATCTTAACTGTGACAAGACTGAAGTCATGCTTATTGGCACCCCCCATCAACTTTGTAAAGCCAGTCCTGTAACCCTGTATGTGGATGGTACTGTACATGAGCTTCAGTCTTAATTGAAAATATCACAGGGTGATATTTGATTCATTCTTAACCGTTCGACCCACATGTGCAGCATATCGTTAAAACATCTTTCTTTCACCTCAGAAACATTGCTAGATTATGCCCTATGTTATCACTAACTGTGGCTGAAAAGCTGATCTACACATTTGTCTTCTCCCCAATTGACTACTGTAATGGTCTACTTGCTAAATCCACATTGAACAAACTCCAGTATGTGCAAAATTCGGCAGCCAGAATCCTGACCAGGTCTAGTGTAAGTGATCACATTACTCCTGTTCTGGAGTCCTTGCACTTGCTTCCTGTCAAGTTTTGTGTCGTCTTCAAAATCCTCATGCTCACCTATAAGGCTCTCCATGGCTTGGCACCTCAGTACATTCTTTACCCCTCTGCTCTTACTGTATTTAGTACCACCATCTACTGTCTCCTCTGCATATTCTTATAATGTTTATCTTGTGTATTTTGTATTGTTTATTTTTAATTGTCGTTGTTGCTGTTGTCATTCTGTAAAGCGCTTTGTGAAGCCACCTTTAAAGGCACTATATAAAATAAAGTTTATTATTATAAACAATATTCTGTCCATTGGGAAAAAAAACACATCACTTTCCAGAACTTTCCTTATTATATGGTAACAGGTGTTTGTGTGTGTGAGAGAGTATGGAAATACAATGCATAACTGATGTGCCCTAAAACTATGGTAAGTATGCCACATGAGTTAGTACTTTAAAATCACCTTCTTGCATTACAGAGAAGTTTTTAAAAATACTTTAAAAACAGTATTTAGTGAATGATTCTCTTTCTGCACAATATTAAATTTATGCTGATGCATTGTTTAGAGTTTTATTGTATTTCCTTCTTTTGTAATGTCATCGTTTTATTTATACACATATTGATTGTAGCACTATATTGATTGCGTGCTACTGTATATCAATCTAAATAAGGGCCTCTGATAAGCCAAAAAGCACACACAGCCACCCTTTAACAGTGATGGTGTGTGTGCTTTTTTCAAGGAAGCGATTTAAGATGTTTTTAAGATGCCAAAGGCATTTGTGATATACTGTTCTATACAACTTCAGATGCTCATGTTTAACATCACTTGTTTGAGATCGGGAGCATGCGGTGTGCCTTTTCAAATATCATGTTCCCCAAAACCTTCAGCATGACAGTGCAAAGTCTTATGTCACTGTGGAGGTTTACAGTACCCACAAGATTAGAACATCCCTCGGTCTCCAACTGCTGATACAGTGTTGATTGCACCATTACAGTGTTGAAATTGTTACATCTTCCACTAAAATTCAATATTGAACTACAAGAGCTTTGTCTTGGTCAGGAAAAGAAGAAAAGAATACTCCAGATATACTTTTTACTTTTTATAGTAAAAAGTATATCTGTAGTCTATCATGGTTTATCTGTATTCCCACTAATAAGTTTCATACATGATACTTATTTAAGAATAGTAACTTACCCCTGATTATGAGGTATCCCTGGCAATCCCTGGCAAAAATGACAATCCCTGGCAAAAATGAGTCAATCTTTTGCTTAAGCTTGGTCGTGTCATTGTTAAAACTCATTAGTATTGCTTAACAACCCTCAGAAATGTAGTGTAGTTTTAAAGCTGGTCAGCATTGGAATAACTGGACACCACCGTAACCGTTTGATCAGAGGATGGTTCACTTGTAACAACAAATGAGCACTAAGAAAATATTACTTGACCAGCGTCTTCGTTATATTCATGATTTTGTTCATGCCAATACCAAGAACTATGCCCTCTTTAAACAGGGTAGTTGCAAAACTATCTTAGTGGGCTTCTTTGTATTCTTCGGACAAACACGATCTCAACTTGATTTAGATATTGGTCTAGATTTTTTAAACGGTTGTAACACTTTTATACTGAATATAACAATTTGCCACTTAAGCAGTGCTTTGCTAATTTGCAGCAATATACCTTTTAACACCTTTGACTTGGTCGTAAGGGTGGTTAAAAAACAATGTACCTGCAGCAATTGAGACTCCCTTGCTTCTGCACCCAGCTACAAATATGTACCAATTGAATGGCTGTAAGCTTCCATAATCTAACACTGTAAATACAAGTTGGTCTTTTCCTAGGTTTGTGTCCCATTAAAGAAAACATCATCCTGACAGACTGCTGGAACAATATCATGTTGTATGATTTGTTTAAGAGGTACTTGAAATTGTGCAGTGGAATTTCATTTATGGAGAGCTGGGTCTTACCTTTACCTGTACTGATCTTCATTAGTGTGTGAGCTCACACCTGAAGAAGGTTCCGCACGCAAAATACTGCTTTTTCTATCTGCTGGATAGAAAGCAGAAAGGTGGCTTCTCAAAGTGCTTTATTGAATGACAACAACAATAAATAAAAAGAATACACAAGATAAAACACAATTGCAATATACAGAGGAGACCGTCGATGGTGGTACTAAGAAAAGCAGAGGGGTGAAGATTGGAACCAGTTAAGTAAAGGCTTTTCTAAAGAAGTAGGTTTTGAGTCTGGATTTGAAGGAGTTTAGAGAAGGTGACTCTCTGATATCCTTGGGCAAAGAGTTTCAGAGCTTGGGGGCATAACAGTAAAGTCCCTGTCACCCATACAATGTAGATGGGCTTGGGGGACAGTAAGGAGACCAGAATTAGAAGAGCGAAAGTTGCAAGGTGGGGGGTAGGGCGATAATAGTCCAGACAGGTACTGAGGTACCAAGCCATGCAGAGCCTTGTAGGTGAGCATGAGGATTTTAAAGTCCACACGGAATTTGACAGGAAGCCAGTGCAAGGACTCCAGGATAGGAGTAATGTGTACACTTGCACTAGACCTGGTCAGGATTCTGGCTGCTGAATTTTGGACATACTGCAGTTTGTTCAAAGTAGATTTAGATACCTCAGCGAGTAGAGCATTACAGTAGTCAAATCGAGAACACAAATGTGTTGATCAGCTTTTCAGCCACAGTTAGTGATAGCATAGGGCGTAGTCTAGCGATATTTCTGAGGTGAAAGAAAGATGTTTTGACAATATGCTGCACATGTGGGTCGAATGTTAAGCCAGAATCAAATATAACCCCAAGGTTTTTCAATTTAGATTGAAGCTCAAGTACAGAACCATCTACAGATAGGGTTACAGGATTGGCTTTACAAAGTTGATGGGGGGTGCCAATAAGCATGACTTCAGTCTTGTCACAGTTAAGATGAAGGAAATTTTGAGTCATCCAAATTTTTATGTCAGAGATGCAATTAGATAGAATAGAGACAGCCACATCAGTGTCAGGTTTGGTATGGATGTATATTTGATTATCATCAGTGTAGAAATGATAGCTGAGGCCATGTGATCTTAAAAGCTGACCAAGTGGAAACATGTAAATGCTGAAGAGCAAGGGGCCCAGTATTGAGCCCTGAGGAACAGCAGACATAACAAGTCCAATTTCAGACCTGTACCCATTAAGAGAGACAAAGTGACAGGGATCAGTGAGATAAGATTTGAGCCATTTGAGAGCAGTGTCAGAAACTCCAAACACAGTCTCAAGATGAGAAAGTAAGATGTTATGGTCAACAGTGTCAAAAGCAGCACTGAGATCAAGAAGGATGAGTATAGAAAGAGAACCAGAATCAGAAGCTATTAGAAGATCGTTAGTGACTTTGACCTGGGCAGTTTCTGTGCTGTGAAGTTGATAGAAGACAAATTGGAGGGGTTTGAAAAGGTTGTTTGTCATGGGGTGGTTATGTAACTGAAGTGTGACAGCACATTCTAGAATTTTTGCAAGAAAGGGTAAGTTGGAGATGGGGCGAAAATTGTTAAGGTTGTTGAGAGCCATGTTAGGCTTTTTTGGCATGGGGGTAATGGCAGCAGTTTTGAGGACCGTTGGTACAGTGCCAGTGCTCAAGGATTCATGTATAATATTGAGGACAATGGGACAGAGAGAAGAGAAACAGGACTGAAATAAAGTTGTGGGAATGGGATCTAAAATAGATGTGGTGGGTTTCATATGTGTAACTAGTTTATTGAGGGATGTTGAGAAGCTGGAGAGAAGGGAACCAGAAAAGTTGGATAAGGAGGGAGGAGGTATGGAAATGATATGCATAGTGGAGAGAATGTGATGCCGGATATTGTCGATCTTAGAACTAATGAAATCTAAGAATATGTTGCAAAGTTGTGATGAGGCAGGTAATGTGGTAGGGCAGTTTGGCTTGAGCAGTCTGTTGATGGTGGATAAAAGATGTCTGGGGTTGTTTTGGTGATTTTCAATGATGTGAGAGAAGTAGGTGGATCTAGCAGACTCTATAGTAACCTTATATTCAGACAAGTAATCTCTCCAAGCCTGATAATATACATTTAGGCCAGAAAGACGCCACCTACGCTCAAGTTTGCGAGAGGCTGCCTTCATATTTCGCAGATGGTCGTTGTACCAGGGAGCAGGGCGAGAGAAGGAGATGGTTTGAGTTTTTAAAAGAGCAAAGCTGTCAAGGGTAGATAAAAGAGCACTGTCAAGTTACTGTATTTTGTCCTCTAGAGCAGTGGTTCTCAAACTGTGGTATGCGTACCACAACTGGTACGCCATATGACCCCGGAACTTTGTTGTGTGCACTGAAAAATTGGGACGGGTTTTCATATTTTCTATTTTATTAAAATTAGTTTGTGTCGAATACGCAGCCTACATACTACGATACAGCGTGTGCTAATACTTGAGTGGACACAAGAGCTACAGTGTAATTCTATATCATTCTATAGGAATGCGTGCTACGAACGCAAGTGACCAATTGTATTTAAAAAAAAGTTATCTCCAGCAAATAGGGAGGTAGGAGAATGCGTGATTTTGGAACAATGCCAATGTTGTAAGCACAGGAAAGCATAGAAATGCGTACTACGAACGCTGGCAATCTTGTGAGCACAGGAAAGAGTGATAGATAACAGAAAAATATTTAAGAACTGTTCTAGGTTAATTTGAGAGAAATACACAGAGCATGCGTCTCTGTGTTTCGCTCCCATGCGCATGAAATAAAAACTTCTTTTAACTCCTGAGACAAACTCCTGAAATAGAAACTGGGAAAAATGCAAGCTTGCGGATTGCTAAAGCAGGTAAACCCCACACTGGAGAAAAAGCTGCTGAATAGCTCGACCTGCTGCCCCCTTAGAAAGACAGTCACTCGTAGAATTATTAATATGGCAGATGATGTCAAAAATACGCTGATAGAGCACGTTAAGATGAGTAGATGTTTTTCACTGCAATTAGATGAGTCTATACATGTCGTTGATTTGGCCAATTTGCCAGTTTACGTTCGATACAAGTTTGAGGGCATGTCCCATGAAGACTTTCTGTTCTGTAAGCCGCTACCAACAGGAACTACAGGAGACCACATATTTCAGCTTCTGAATGAATTTATTGAAGAGAATGGCATCAACTGGATAAAATGCATCATTTGTACAGACGGTGCATGATCTAGAGTTTGTACAGACGGTGCTAGAGCAATGACAAGCCAAAACAGTGGTGTAGTTGCACAAATTAGAGAGGTTGCTCCAGATATGAACTGCAGCATCCAACGCGAGGCCTTGGCTGTCAAGAAAATGCCAGACGATTTAAAATCTGTTAGACTCTGTTGTGAATTGTATCAAGGCTTGACCAATGAATTCACATCTGCTTTGCTTGACTAAACAGGCTCACCCCTCTCACTGAAATGGTGCTTTTTATTGTTTATTTTTAATTGTTGTTGTTGTTCCTTTTGTCATTCTGTAAAGCGCTTTGAGAAGCCACCTTTAAAGGCGCTATATCAAATAAAGTTTATTATAATATTTATTATATGTGTGTGCGAGTGTGTGTGTGCGCTCATGTTGGTCATTGAGATTTTCTGGGGTTCCTATGAGAAGATGACTTGTAGGTGGTACTTGGATACTTTGGTTTGATCAGGGATGGTACTTGGTCCAAAAAGTTTGAAAACTACTGCTCTAGAGGGTCAGAGGAAGAGAAACAAGATAAGGAGGACAGAACAGAATTTGCAAACCTTGGGTGATCAATTGATCGCCAGTTGTGGAAATTTACAGAGTGTGAGGGGGAAGTGTTAGAAACAGGTAATTCCAGATTGAAAAGAATAGCTAAGTGGTCAGAGAGGCCTATATCAAGGGGAGAGCAGTGGGAGACAAAAGAGTCATTTGCAATAATTAAATCTAGGGTGTGTCCTTTGTTATGTGTAGGGGTACAAACAAACTGAGTAAGATCAAAACATCCCAGTAGAGTCTTTAGCCAGACTGGAAGACCTTGAATCGATGTGTATATTAAAGTCCCCTAGAATAAGGATCCTTCGGCATGCCGTCACATATCCAGGCCAACTTCTACAGGTGCACTATTGAGAGCATCCTGACTGGTTGCATCACTGCCTGGTATGGGAACTGCTCCGCACGGGATCGGAAAGTACTGCAGAGGGTGGTGAAGTCAGCGCAGCTTATCACCAGCTGTGAGCTACCAAGCATCCAGGATATCTACTCAGCTAGATGTCTGAAGAAGGCCAGGTCCATTCTCAAGGACCCCAGTCATCCCAGTCACAAACTGTTTTCCCTCCTACCGTCCGGTAAACGGTACCAAAGCATTCAGTCCAAGTCCAACAGACTACGGAACAGCTTCTACCCCCAGGCAATAAGACTGCTAAATAGCTAACCTGCAAATCACCTGTAATGGCTACATGGACATACAGTTTTCATTGTATTCAGCATACTGCACTACTTGTATATATTGCATACACCATGGACAGCTCTATTCATATTGAGTTTTATTCAATTTCTATTACATCTATTATTATGTAACCTTATTTTGTGATTTTTGTGATTCTTTTGATTTTTGTGAGCTCGCAGAAAAGACATTTCATTGCCAGCAACTACTGCTGCATGCTATATTGTTGTGCATTTGATAAATACACTTTGATTTGATTTGATGTACTGCTGCTGTACTCTTGAACAAGGGTGACTAGTTAAAAGCTGGAATGAACAAAGAGCCAACCTGCAGCTCCTTTAGCAAATCACCTGTAACGGCTACATAGACACACAGTTTTCACTGTATTCAGCATAACTGCACTACATGTATATATTGCACACACCATGGACACATAACAGCTCTACTCATATTGAGTTTTATTCAATTTAAAAAATGTAACTTCAGTTTTGTGATTTTTGTGTTTTTGTGAATTTTGTGATTTTTGTGAGCTTGCAGAAAAAGACATTTCATTGCCAGTAACTGCTGCTGCACGCCGTATTGTTGTGCATTTCATAAATGGACTTTGACTTTTAAACTTAAGGCATAAAAATGAGAGTAAGTCAGCAAACTCACCTAAGAAGGCTTCACGGGGTTTGGGTGGTCTATAAAGTGTGGCAACAATAGTAGATTGGGGGATAGAAACATTTAAAACAAGGCACTCAAAAGAAGAGGGAGGAGGTATAGTAATAGGACTTAGATTGTAAAAAAGGCTGTAAATAACAATGATGCCCCTGCCTCTGCCTGAGAGACGCGGAAGGTCAAACAAACCATACCCAGGAGGTACTAATTGGTTAAACAGCAGTCCATCGTTTTGTTTGTGCCAGGTTTCGGTTAAGCACAGAAGGTCCAGTTTTTTTTCTTTGATAATGTCACATAAAAGAAGAGCCTTGTTGTTTATGGAGTGGGTATTGAGTAGCGCTGATCTAGCCAGTCTCGGGGATTCAGGGGGAAGTGGAGTGCCCTCCAGGTGCGGGAGTAAGAGGAGATTTTTGAGGTTGGCAAACCGGTACAAGATGGACTTAGAGTCGTGCGCCGAAAGGCAGGGATAGAGGTCAAGGTTTGATAAAAGGTCTTCCCCACTGTAATTACCACTGTCTGCATTATGATCTTGTATTAGTACAGTGACAATCTTATACATGCAGAGCCTGGGCAGGAAACATTTTTCACTTGCTGTCTTTCAAGATAATTTCAAACAAAAGAAACTATAATCTACTTTTAATTTTCAAAGAGATACAGTATGCGTGAAAGACTGGAATTTGGGATGTTTGTGTGTTGCTCTGTTTGTTTGTGTTTGAAGTGCAGGGTTCTATAGTTGTCCAGAAACAAAAGTGGGGAACTCATGAGATGTCAGTTGGGGAGTGGTAGATGGATGGAGAGTGAATGAAAGCCTGTGTTATATCCCCTCATTTGTATTTTGTTGTTCTTATATTAGAAATGTGTTCCCAACTGAGGAGAAATAAACTTGTTCTTAAAACTAAGAAAGGAAAGTATTTCCTATTCAGTGTACTAAATATCCTGATTAATGTGGTATTACTGTATATGGTCCAGAAGCTTGTTAACGAATAAAGAATACAAAGGAAGTCTGTGAAAGAATGAACTAAGACAAAGGAAGCACAGTATAGAAATCCAAGTACTATTTTATAGATTAGTGATTGTTAACACAGTTCTGGGATCAGATCTGAGAATACAGTACTTTACACTCGCTTGCATTCTTGGTAAAAAGATGGCTTATTGTTGTTATCCACTACGTTTTGTATATATTTAGTAATTTATTTGTTTCATTTGTCCTCTGGTATTTTTACTTTATTATTATTTACTTTATTATTACTTTATATACTTTGTTTTTGTGGATGTCTTTAGGAGTTAACTGATGTACAGATATGCATGTGTATGTACAGGAATTTATTGAAACCAAATGTGTTCAGAAACATGGTGTATTAGTGATGTTTGTAATGACAACAACATATTATTCTAAATTTGAAGTTGCAGACTGAGCATGGATGTTCATGCTTCCCCAGGTCCTATCAAACATGAGCGTGCGACACACACTAATGAACTGTAAGTGGGACAGTACAGGATGTGCAGTTATAAGGATATTGTGTAATCTGTATAAGGTTATTAGTGTCGTAACTGTGTCGTCTTTGGCGCTTCGAAGTTTTTTTTCATTTCTTTCTCTTTTCCCTCCCCCATCGGCTTTCTTTCTTTTTTTCATATGTATTTTCTTTTTTTTATCTGGTGTCAAGAAAGGAAAACAAGAACAAAAAACAGACTTTTAAGGTTATAGAGTTAAAGTAACATAATCATGCTATATTTTACTGTATTTTACTGCCCTTTAATTCAGTTCAGTTTTATTGCGCTAAGTAGATTTCAGATATTCCCTGTTTGTGATAGTAGCTCAGATAGATTAAATGAGTAAAATGAGTGCACTTTACCTTAAGATTAACTTTATTATTTTCTGCATGGTTAAATCCTTAACCTAATACTGAATTTAGGATTTAACGGGATTGAGTCAAATAACACTGACTCATGAGAATGAGTCAAATAACACTGAAATTCCTAGCTGATCAATTTTCATTTGGCCTCTATGTATTCCTTCTTCCACAATTAAAATCACAAAAGAAATGTACTGTATCAGTAGCCTCCTTTTCTTACAGCATTTATATTAAACAGGCTGTTGGAGTTCTAAAAATAGTAATTATAATTGCTGCCCTTGGCTGGAATTAAGATACATTCTCTCTTAAAAGTCAGACAGGCTTTCTTTAAGTGTATTAAGAGCCAGGAACCACAATGTAAATAAGCATTGGCTAAATTTCAGGTATAACTGCTCTTTTACTGGAATTAAATTACTTTTTGTTTGAAGGGTTTAGATTTTCTAATGTAAGGATAGAGTGTTGCATATTCTTACATATGCATTTAAAACTACAAATGAGAGGAGAAGATTCTAGCCATCTTATTTATTTGATTGCTCAGTAGGTACTGTAAACATTGCACAGGTACGTTAATGTAAAACAAGTTCCTACTGTTCTTATTGTTCCGCCTCTTAACTTTTACTTGTACTATATGCCTGGATGTTCATTCCATTGCTAAGACTTTCGATCTGTAGCCTCTTGGCTTAACATTGATTGGTCCTTTGTTTGATATTCTTTGAAGAATTCTTTATCTTTTTTTTGTGAATAATTTTCTACAATCTTTTGTTGGCTTGCTATCTGTAACACACTTTTTTAACCTTCCGCCACAACCATCTAATAGAGATATGGTCTCTATGTCTCTATGTCTATGTCTCTAACTCCTTCCTGAAATGCCACCATTCTCCTGATATCATTCCAGCTTAACCCCTTAATGGTCTACTTAAAGAAACTTTTGGCTTAATTGGAACAATTCACATATTTTCCAGCTGTTAAGGTGCTGCTCAATGGATTCCTCCAGGACTGAAGGAGAATACCCTACTACAATATTACAAGATCATTCTGCAGCACCAGCCCCAGTTTCTGTAACACTGCAGCTGTTCTTCTTATGCACTGCTTAGAGTCATGAACTGCCCATGTCATTCGCACTGTTTGTTGAGGACATTCTCAGAATGCAGGATTTTTTACTGTTCTTATCGTGCCAAAAAGGTTTTTTGTCAGCTTCTTTTTATGGTTGACTTTTTAAAGAGAGTTAAGGAAATCCAAATACCTTTCCTTTTCACTTAATTCACTTTCTCATTTCCCAATTCCTTGTCTGGTCGGTCTTTTGGGTTGAAAAACAATATTAAGAACATGCCAGTTCTTGCCTGTTTTGCTAACAAGTTCCTGATGGATGTCGTTATGACCCACTGGCTCATTTACCATAATCATCAGCTTTCAGCAAACACCTTTCAGTGCCAAGTTAAGAATTAAGTGTGATGCTCTGTCTTCAGAGGTGGCCAGGGGGCAAAAGACAACTGAAATACCTATGTTCACAGATGTGTGCCTTAATCATGATCTATATTAGAGTCCATTAAAGGGTTTTAAAGAAGCAGTAAATTAATGTTTTGTTCAAATGTGGTAAAGATTGTCCTTGTGAACATTTATTAATGTAACTGTAAAGTGCCACTCTAACTGCTGGTGCAGAACTTTCAACCTGACTTATCTTTCCTAAAACCTGTATGTGGTGTCGTCCTTTGGATGAGATGTTATAATGAGATGCAGACTGCTTGTACAGTACACAAAAGACCCAGTGGCAGTGTTTCAGAAAAGTTGGGGGTGTTAACCCCATTGTCCTCTGTAGATTCTATTCTGGGCTTCAACAATCTGACCTACATTCGTTTCCTCCTTATTTCTCTTCCTTTTCTGCAGATACTCTATAGCTTTTAGAAACCTGCTTAATTTCAAACTGTTCAGTAAAAGTTCAGTAAAAATTTGGTGAGCAGGTGACAGTAATATACTTTGAAAAGAAAGAATGAAGATGTAATTCCTATGCTTGCACTGAATATGCCATTAGCATTTAAATATTAAAGAGTAATATGACGTAAGAGTAATATGCCATTAGCATTTAAATGCCAATTTAAGCCAGAATAGGTGTCGCATATACTGTAGGTTCTGTGGGATCCTTTATTTTCCAGGAATGAATGACATTTGTTCATTCCAGCTTTTAACTATTCACCCTTGTTCAAGGGTAGAGCTGCAGTACATCAAATTAAATCAAAATCAAATCAAATCAGTTTATTTATCAAATGCACAAACAATATAGTGTGCAGCAGTGGTTGCTGGCAATGAAATGTCTTTTCTGCGAGCTCACAAAAATCACAAGAATCACAAAAATCACAAAATTAAGGTAACAAAAATAAGGTTACATAATAATAGATGTAATAGAAATTGAATAAAACTCAATATGAATAGAGCTACTATGTGTCCATGGTGTATGCAATATATACAAGTAGTGCAGTATGCTGAATACAATGAAAACTGTATGTCCATGTAGCCATTACAGGTGATTTGCTAAAGTAGCTGCAGGTTGGCTATTTAGCAGTCTTATTGCCTGGGGGTAGAAGCTGTTCCGTAGTCTGTTGGACTTGGACCGAATGCTTCAGTACAGTTTACTGGATGGTAGAGGGAAAACAGTTTGTGTCTGGGATGACTGGGGTCCTTGAGAATGGACCTGGCCTTCTTAAGACATCTAGCTGAGTAGATATCCTGGATGTTTGGTAGCTCACAGCTGGTAATGAGCTGTGCTGACTTCACCACCCTCTGCAGTACTTTGCGGTCCCTGGCGGAGTAGTTCCCATACTAGGCAGTGATGCAACCAGTCAGGATACTCTCAAAAGTGCACCTGTAAAAGTTGGCCTGGATATGTGATGGCATGCCAAACTCCTTTAGCCTACGGAGAAAGAATAGGTGCTGCTGTGCTGTTTTGACCATGGTGTTGGTGTGGTGGGTCCAGGTTAAGTCCTCTGAGATGTTAACTCCCAGGAACTTAAAACTGCTGACCCTCTCCACTGCCCTCCCATTGATGTAGATAGGTGTGTGATCTATCTTCCACCTTCACCAACTGCAGACGTTCCGTCAAGAAGTCCAGGATCCAATTACAAAGGGAGGTGTTCAGTCCCAGGTCCTGGAGCTTGATGACAAGCTTTGAGGGTACTATGGTATTGAATGCTGAGCTGTAATCAACAAACAGCATTCTCACATATGTTCCTTTCGTATCCAGGTGTGAGAGGGCAGTATGGAGGGTAGTGGCAATAGCATGTTCTGGTGATACGCAAATTGCAGTGGGTCTAGGGTGTCAGGCAGTGAGGAGGTGATGTATGCTTTGCCCAACCGCTCAAAGCACTTAATGATAACTGATGTGAGTGCAACAGTGAGTGCAACAGGGCGGTAGTCATTCAGGCAGCTGACTCTGGGTTTCTTAGGAACAGGGACAAGGGTGGTTTTCTTAAAGCAGGAAGGAACTATAGACTGAACTAGAGTTTGAATATGTCCAAGAAGACATCTGCCAGCTGGTCTGCGCTTGCCTTCAGAACACGGCCAGGGATAGCATCAGGGCCAGGAGCCTTGCGTGGATTGATCTTTTTAAAAACTTTACATACATCCGCTCTGGATATGATCAACGGGTTTCTGTCTTGGATTTCTGGAATCTTCCTGTCTGGATCTGCGTTACTGACCTCAAACCGAGCATAGAATGAATTTAGCTCATCGGGAAGAGAGGCAGACTGTTGTGTGATATAGCTGGGTTGGGTTTTGTAGTCTGTAATGGTGCATATACCACTCCACATGGTCCGTGTGTTGCAGCCGTGATAATATGACTCTAATTTTACTCTGTAGTTGTATTTATTTTGATAGCTTTCCTGAGGTCGTATCTGGATTTTTTGTATTTATCCATATCTCCAGAATTGAAAGCAGCTGTCCTAGCTTTAAGTTTGGCGCGTATCTCGCTATTTACCCACGGTTTCTGATTTGGATATGTGCGAACAGTAATCCTGGGAACCACGTCTTCAATGCATTTACTGATGTAGCCACTAACATATTCTGTATACAGATTGATATTATTTCCGGCAGCTTCATGGAAGATCTGCCAGTCAGTGGTAGCAAAACAGTGTTTTAGTATAAAATCCGATTCTTCCGACCAACATTGAATGGTTCTTAACGCTGGTCTCTCCTGTTTAAGCTTCTGCTTGTAAACGGGAAGTAGCAGAATGGAGGCGTGATCGGATTTGCCGAAAGGAGGTTGGGGGAGGGCTTTGTAACCAAGTTCGCACCGTTGAAATCACCCGCTGTGATGAATGCCCCCTCAGGATGTGTATTCTTGTGTCTGTTAAGGTGAGAGTGTAGTTCATCCAGTGCCTTTGTGAAATTTGCCTGCAGCGGAATATTCACCACTGTGAGAACTACCGATGTGAACTCCCTCGGGAGATAAAAAAGGACGACATTTTATTGTCAAATGTTCAAGACGTGTAGAGCATGATGTTGAAATAATCTCCACATCTGTGCACCAGGAATTGTTTACCATGAAGCATACCCTGTGGCCTTTGCTCTTACCCGAATCCGTTATTCTGTCCTGATGGTGAATAGAAAATCCTCCTGGGAGGATAGCAGAGTCCGGAACAGACGGGTCAAGCCAGGTTTCAGTGAACGCCAGCACGTTGCAGTTCTTGATGTCCCGTTGGAAAGCAAGCCTTGCTCTCAGTTCATCCAGTTTATTGTCCAGTGACTGAACATTAGCAAGAAGTATACTCGGGAGCGGGGCACGATTGCTGTGCTGCCTCAATCTTACCAGAATGCCTGCCCGTTTACCCCTCTTCCTGCGATGCCGTCTTCTTCCCAGTACAAGTACAGGTGAGACACCACAGTCCATATATTTGGCAGTAATTATTGGTGTATATTTATGTCTATGTCTATAAGTGTTTGTCAGGCATATCTAGTCTCCAAGCAAACAGTATGTGCATTTAGCAGTACAAAAAACAATGGGATCTCGCAGGACGGCAGCCTTCCCTGTCGGCGCCATCTTAGCAATACATAACCTTTTAGGTAATAATCCAGAGTACTAAACACTTTTCTACTTTCAGTAGTGTATTACATGTAATTCTGAAGAATTAAGACTGAGATATTTCTTAAGATGACATCCCAGTAGTTGAAAGCTTCTTTATTATAAGTCAATGAGGTTTTTTTTACATATGTGAATGTACGAGATGTAGAGACTGGTCTTCAGTCTGTAATTGTTTTTCTTATTTAAAGACAGTGTAGCTCACTGCATTGTGTCCCATTAATCTAGTAATTTTTGTATTGAAAATGTTGGAGTTGGGAGAAATTGAAGATCCTATATTCTAATGCTACACGACAGTGTAGCTGTTCCAAAACCTAAATGGTCGATTAGAACCTGCATTGTTTTAAGGGAACTTTAATAACATGTTTGATATAGGTCAAACATACTGTTTTATGACTATATATAAGAATGATTAAATACCAGTTATGCCACATTCTAAATGTTATATAGCTTTAATTTACAAAGAAATAGTAGATGTTGGGCCCAAACATACCCTGCTAGCAAACTATGAGAATATTGTCCATATAGTTCTTTTTCTATGGAATTAGTAGATTCTTTGCATGAAAAACGAGGCCCATTGATTTAAAAATCAATATGAAGACAGCTGTGAAATGTAGAATAGTGCATAACCTGTGTGCTTTGCTGTCAGCCTGTCATTTATAGTTTTTAACTTTATCATAGTTACATTTTGTATTCGTGTTCTGCAGAATGTTTTGATTTCTAGTTACTCTGGTCTAGTGGGTTTTGGAAGTTTGACACCAAAACAAGATTTTAAGAAATGTGCTTAGACTGTACAGATGTGGCAAAATGTGTGCTAAGACTCAGGAGACTTGCAGACTAACAGTGTTGGTCTAATTTTGAATCTTTAGTTTTTTGGGCAAAAGTTTTGTGTGTTATATAACCTGTCTTTGTGTTATACTTTGTAAAACCTTAATTCTAGGGCACAACGCCACAAAAGGGGTTAGACTGAAGAAAACAGCCACACACCAGCCATCTCTCCAGGGATGTTGTATGTTTCTTTTCTCTGAGGCTCTTGTGCAATTTATTATCAAAAAGCTTTTATACTGACAATTCTACTTCTATTTAAATACTGATAGATGTACCTAAATCTTTTAGGCTTTCAGAACCATGAATCCATACTGTATAAATAATTTTTAATTGAGTTGTCTGTGGTTATCTTAAGTAAATTCTGGCAACAATAAGACATCATAATTCCCTTGAAAGTTAAGTACTGTATATGAAGGCCGATTCCCTCACAGAAAATATTATCTTTGCTGAGCTCTTGTTAAGAGAGAGTTTCAAGGTCTCTTTGTATTTTTTAATCTTCCCATGTTTATACCATACCATTACTTAATATGGTTTTCCATAGTCTGTTTTGTGTTGTTCAATACTTTTATGTGCTTCCCCCATGATTGCCCAATGTTTTAACTGAGGAGGCTTCAAGGGGTTGTTATTTCAGTAAAAAAATGTATAGACTCACAAAACCACTTTTTATGGTGCACAATTGCTGCTTTGCTGTTTTTTTGCTGGTTTATTAATTAATACTCTATCCATTGTCAGTAATTGCTTAGTCCAATACAGGGATGTGAGACAAGGCTTAAGCCAGCAGCCAAAGGTTTCAAATCAGGATACATCTTGAATGGGACACTAGTCCATTTCAGAGCAGTCACACATCTAGGGGGATAGTACAGTATGCGGACACCATGTAGCATAAATAATATGTTTGATTGTGGGAAGAACACCTGGTGAAATCCCATGCTCCCACAGGGCAAACTCCATACAGGAGGCACTCCTGACCCAATTTTTTTATTAGATACCTGCCATATCTCCCAGGGCCTTACAGTATACAGTGGTGTGAAAAAGTGTTTGCCCCCTTCCTGATTTCTTATTTTTTTGCATGTTTGTCACACTGAAATGTTTCAGATCATCAAACAAATTGAAATATTAGACAAAGATAACACAAGTAAACACAAAATGCAGTTTTTAAATGAAGGTTTTTATTATTAAGGGAAAAAAAAAATCCAAACCTACATGGCCCTGTGTGAAAAAGTGATTGCCCCCTAAACCTAATAACTGGTTGGGCCACCCTTAGCAGCAACAACTGCAATCAAGCGTTTGCGATAACTGGCAATGAGTCTTTTTACAGCGCTGTGGAGGAATTTTGGCCCACTCATCTTTGCAGAATTGTTGTAATTCAGCCACATTGGAGGGTTTTCGAGCCTTAACCGCTTTTTTAAGGTCATGCCACAACATCTCAATCGGATTCAGGTCAGGACTTTGACTAGGCCACTCCAAAGTCTTCATTTTGTTTTTCTTAAGCCATTCAGAGGTGGACTTGGAGGTGTGTTTTGGATCATTGTCCTGCTGCAGAACCCAAGTGCGCTTCAGCTTGAGGTCACAAACAGATGGCCGGACATTCTCCTTCAGGAGTTTTTGGTAGACAGCAGAATTCATGGTTCCATTTACCACAGCAAGTCTTCCAGGTCCTGAAGGAGCAAAACAGCCCCAGACCATCACACTACCACCACCATATTTTACTGTTGGTATGATGTTCCTTTTCTGAAATGCTGTGTTACTTTAACGCCAGATGTAATGGGACACACACCTTCCAAAAAGTTCAACTTTTGTCTCGTCAGTCCACAGAGTATTTTCCCAAAAGTCTTGGGGATCATCAAGATGTTTTCTGGCAAAACTGAGACGAGCCTTTATGTTCTTTTTGCTCAGCAGTGGTTTTAGTCTTGGAACTCTGCCATGCAGGCCATTTTTGCCCAGTCTCTTTCTTATGGTGGAGTCATGAACACTGACCTTAACTGAGGCAAGTGAAGCCTGCAGTTCTTTGGATGTTGTTGTGGGGTTTTTTCTGACCTCTTGGATGAGTCGTCGCTGCGCTCTTGGGGTAATTTTGGTCGGCCGGCCACTCCTGGGAAGGTTCACCACTGTTCCATGTTTTCGCCATTTGTGGATAATGGCTCTCACTGTGGTTCGCTGGAGTCCCAAAGCTTTAGAAATGGCTTTATAACCTTTTCCAGACTGATAAATCTCAATTACTCCGTTTCTCATTTGTTCTTGAATTTCTTTGGATCGCAGCATGATGTCTAGCTTTTGAGGATCTTTTGGTCTACTTCACTTTGTCAGGCAGGTCCTATTTAAGTGATTTCTTGATTGAGAACAGGTGTGGCAGTAATCAGGCCTGGGTGTGGCTAGAGAAATTGAACTCAGCTTTCCAAAGATGTGATAAACCACAGTTGATTTATGTTTTAACAGGGGGGGGGCAATCACTTTTTCACACAGGGTCATGTAGGTTTGGATTTTTTTTTCCCTTAATAATAAAAACCTTCATTTAAAAACTGCATTTTGTGTTTACTTGTGTTATCTTTGTCTAATATTTCAATTTGTTTGATGATCTGAAACATTTCAGTGTGACAAACATGCAAAAAAATAAGAAATCAGGAAGGGGGCAAACACTTTTTCACACCACTGTATGTATTGGCTTATAATATTATTAGTAACTCTACAAAGAACAGTGAAGATAAAAAAGAGAAGAGATGAGGCGTGTTTCAGTCCTGCACAGAAGAAGCAAAAAAGATGCTTGGACTTGTAACTGATATTCCTGCTGAGGGCCATTCTCTGTTAAGCTGCATAAAAGACTAGATGTCTTTGTAAGAAGTCAATGAAACAATACTCAACACTGAAAGCCACAGCTGTTTTGATATGTTAAAATATTTGTTTTAGTGCAAAGGTTGCATTTCTTTGGTTCGTAGTGTGCTCCCAAGATCAAGATTTGGTGCCTTGCAAGATACCGAGCTGAGATATAAGATTTACTGTAGAAAATTGAGTTGATACTCGATTTTAGGCTTTTTAGCGGCATTGATCAAATGCGGAGGCAGTGTGACCTCATGTAAACCATGATTTTTGGTGTCTTTTCCTGATCAAGGTAGTTTATCTTAGCCACCAAACTACTGTATTAAGTAACATCCTTCCATCCATCCATTTTCTACTTGCTTCCTCCAATTTAGAGTTGTAGGGGAACCGGAACCTATCCCAGAACGCAACAGGCGCAAAGCAGGGTACTCCCTGAATGGGACGTCAGTCCATCACAGGTCACACAAAGACACAAACACAGACACTCACATTCTCACACCAGGGCCTGTTTTTCCAGAAACCAACTAACCTATCAGCATTTCTTTGGAATGGAATGAAACTGGAACAGCCAGAGGAAACCCAAGCAAACAGGGGGAGAGCAAGCAGGTAGCACCCCAGGTCTGGAATTGAACACAGCCCTGTCTTTTGGATGTCTCTTCAGTTTTTACAAGTCTCTGCGCTTACAGATCATGGGTCATGTTTTCTCTTACCCATTATTTTTATGTTAAACTAAATCTAGATACTCACTGTGCACACTGTTGGCTCTGAATTTAGCAGGATTGTTCTCTAGATCTACTCTGATAAGTAATCATGGAAGATGAAGATATAAGGAAACAAATGTATTGCAATCACTTCATCAGAGAGGGTGATATCCGGAGCAGTCTGCAATTACATAGTAATATGAAAAAATAAGTGTTTGATCCACGTCTATATATACTTTCCTTTTCTTGACTCTTTTAATATTCTTGTATTTCCTATGGTGTCTGACATGGCTATCAGTTCCCAGGCTGATGTTTCAGATCTTCAAGCAAAATAAAGTTCTTGGTCTGAAGTTACAGTATATCAATGCACATAAGCAAGTTTCTAATTGGACTCCTGGGAATGTGCATATAAAGCATGTATATTTTATATACATATATAAATTCTAGAACCATGTAGAATAGCTGAACATTGAGTGCTATCAGTGCTCTGTTGTGCTTTCCCAGGCCTAATGCACAGTCTAAGGCACCATGTGCAACATGTGTAGATGAGATCAGCAGGGATCTGTGCAGAAAAGCCAAGACATGCTCAGTGGTGATTGACCAAACCTTGGCAGAGCTGCAATTCTCAGACTCTATTCTTGTCCTTGTGTTGTTTGATCTGAAACACCACCATTATCCCTAAAAGTGCTGCCTCATTTGGACACATTGATCATCGATATACTGTACATGGACAGGAGACACCCCCAAATGTTGAAGAAATCTTATTTTTTTTTAGAACCAACAGGTGTGGTTGTACAGTGGTCCAGATCTCCCTAAAGTATTGTACAGTGTGCTGAACTAAAAGCTTGCATTCTTCTGTTTGCCAGTTCTTCTTACATAAACAGATGATTTTGCATGTTCATCACGTTTTACCAGCCTATTCAAACCTGTATTTCTGGTTAAGGAATGAAGCTGTTCAGCATTTGTACGGGGATCATGTACAGTATTCATCCCATAAACAAGTTGCTGAGATAAAGGAAGTGTTGCAAAGGCATAAGCATTGTCCCTCTTCGACGGCAGGTGGAGCGACGCGCCGGTTGGAGTATTCTCGGTCGCATTTAATGGCAACTTCAGCTCAAAGATTTGGTTCAAACCACCAAATGGAGACGGGCGTGCCGACAAGCGGGCCCTGCTGATGCAGGATTAACGCTAGGATGAGAGAAGCATTGTCACTCTTAACGTAGAAGGTTTGTGTGAATTTTAGTGTTGGTATATATTTAAGAATATATATTTAAGGACGGAGGCAAATGAGAGGAAACCATTCTGCCCATTTAGCCCAGTAGCCTATTGATCGTAGGATCTTATCCTCTCATTTCTTATAACACTAAGTGCATACTGCCTGCTGAATGAATTATCTTTGTTAGCATGTAACTGAGACTCTACAACAAAATTAATAGTTGTTTACATCCAGAAACGCTCAGTATTCCACAGATTGCATTTAACTCTAAAGTCAAACAAGACCTTAGATATTTTCTATGTGTTTTCTATGTGTTGACTATTTCCTAGGATATTATTTCCTTTAGGCAATCCTCCAGCTTAGTTCTTATAATTGTAGTACTAAACTGTAATCTTCTCCTTCCTGAGGCACATTGTTGAGTTAATCTTTAATGAACACCTGAATTGTAAGGTCTCAGACCGCAAAGTCCCTTCAACGAATTGTCAATACAGCAGGAAACATCATTGGAGCTTCCCTTCCATCCATTCAGGAAATCTACCACAAACGCTGCACACACAAAGCCTCCAGTATTGTGGACGATCCCTCCCATCCCTCCTGCAAAATCTTTGCCCTCCTACCATCTGGTAAAAGGTATCGCAGTATACGGGCCAGCTCCACCAGTCTCCATAACAGCTTTTTTCCACAGGCTGTCAGGCTCCTCAACACCCTGGTACCTACTGCACCTACTCCAAATCTGGAAACTTAGTTCTTTTTTGCCTAATGTAAAGCATACTGTCTGATGTATTCTTGATGTTAACGTGATGTTACAAATAAGGAGGATTTTCAATGATCAAATCAGTAAGTAAGCAAGATTGCAAGGGAACTGCCTTTGTTGTAGTGAAAAACAGATATTGAAATATTTGCTTTGTCATTATGAAAATTAGTAAATCAGGTATTTGTCTAGCAATGAGTCAATGTACAGTATAAACATTTATTCAGATTTAAGTAATGTACAATATTCATCACCTGCACAGTTTAATTAATTTTGGTTAATCATAACATACCATACTTTTTGCTAAACTGGAAGCTAGCGAAGGTGCAGTGACTTTTTGCATGTTAAAGGTAATTCTTGAATGTGGTGAAACTTTAATTATGTCAAATGGTTAACAAGAAGGGGTAGCACAGTGGTGCAGTGTTTACCGTTACTGCCTTGCCGCACTAGGGCCTCAGTTCTAGAAGTGCTCTGCATGAAGTTTGTATGTTCTACCTATGTTTTATTAGAAAATAGTGATATCTGGATTCTTCACTAAGGAGTGTAACAATTGACACATTCCCCTTTTTCTTTGGAAAATTATTTGCTGTAGTCTCTCTGAACATTTTTGTAATTTTCCTTTTTTTTGTTGCTATGCATCATTATCAGATAGGTGTTGTGTTGTTAAAAAGTAAGGCAAAATGGTCTTACTATGTAATGATTTTAAAAGGATCATAGTTTAAGTAAGATGTTGCCTTAATTCAGAATCTATCCAGCACTAGAGAGTCGGGACTTGTGCGGTGTATATTTGTGGAATTAAAAAACCTTGCTTTTGTAGTACTTGCACTATTATTCTTGCCTCTGCTTGTAGGTCTGAGAGACAGGCGCCTGCAACCAAAAATACAGCCTAAGCAGTCTCTCCCCAGTGCCTCACAGGGCATTTTAACATTCATCCCAGCAGTGCTGCCTCTTCTCAGAATTAATTAATCCCTGCCAGTTTCCTTGAAAATCTGAAATCTGTTTTTAATATTTTCTTAGTTCTTCTTCTACCTACTCCATCATCAAAAATCCTACTGATAATTATTTACTTTAGTACATTAAATAATAATAATAATACAGTTTAACAGTTAGTAGCTCATTGTTCCACAGATGTTGTCACACCATTTTTGAAAGAAATCTGGTATTTCAAAAAGCATATCTTCTGTACAATATATTGATAAAATGTTGTAATATTATTTTAATTATATATCATGGATAAAATGATTAATAAAAGTAATAGTTTGTGGAGAGATATGTATGTACAAAACCATCTTCTCAAGGGGACTGAGTAAAACTGAATTTTTAAAAATGGAAGAAATGCACTCAAAACATAAAAACAGGATTAACAATGTGATCCTTCATTAAAAAATAAAGACTTTATTTTTAGACACCTTTCAGTCTGCTTTCACTCTGTTGTATTATGTAAATGTGCAAGAAGGTGACATTTTTAAATGATGCTTAGCACAGTTCTTCAGAACATTGAAGAAGCAGTGCTGTCTCAACAATGGCTGTTTGTTTGGCTAAGAATGATCCGAGCGGGCAGGCTTTCCTGTGCCAGAAAATTTGTGTTGTGGTTTTAGTGCCACTACTCAATTATCTTTAGTGAACTACTGAAAACCCAAGATTCTAATTAAGAAGCTGTGAAGAGATTTGCAGAGCTGATCCCAGGGGAACAGGCCTGAAAGAAATTATTTAAACCTTGTCCCTGGACACAGGCATCTAAACTTGTAATTTTTTATAATGAAGTGACCTAGCATGTACTCCTTTTTATCACTATGAAAAAAAGAAAGTGTTGCTTCTACACTTTGAATTACAGATTATGCGGTGCCAACTATAATTTTAAAACTTGTCAAACTGATGCTGTAACTGCATATTTCCATCCATCCATTTTCTAACTGCTTCTTCCAATTCAAAGTAGTGGGGGAGTCGGAACCTATTCCAGAAAGCAATGATAAAAGTACACCCAGGATGGGACACTAGGGAAAATAGACATAGACACAAACATACACTCAAAACCAGGGGCAGTTTTCCTAGAAAGTAATTAACCTACTGGTATGTTTTTGGACTGTGGGAGGAAACCCACACAAACTGGTACAGAACATACAAACTCCACACATATAGCACCCCAGGTCCATAATTGACCCTATGGCCCGAAATGCTATGAGGCAGCAATGCTTAGCATTGAGCCAATGAGCTGCATATTTGTGAAATTGAATTTCTTGGTATGCTCTGTATTCAGTTTCTTGACATTTATTGGATTATCTGTTGGTTTGTAGTCTCTCTAAATCCTGAGTCCCACCAAAACAGCCACAATTATATATCAGCGGGTCCCTGGGAAAAGAATATTATTTACCTTATTTCCTAAAAAAAGAGGTGAAAAATGTCATAAGGATAATTGATTGGAATGTTGTTTTGAGAGTGCAAAACATTGTACTGTTGCTTCCTCTTTCTATAAACTCAAAAGACAAGTAAAGCAAATTTCATACATTTAAGTTCAACAAGAGATTTAGTAGGCCCAGTGATCACATTTTTTTCACAAGTCTTTATACATTGACATTATTTTTAATTGTTTTTAAATGATATATTCCTGTGTTGATGTAAAAAAACTCCTTATACTGCTGAACAGCCTTCTAAACATTTAAGGCCTAAGTTCCAAGTTAAGCTCTAAACATTTTATAACAGTAATGGCACCACTGTTACTAGGTATTCAGTTGGATTTAATTCTGTTTTTATAAAACCGGTAGGACTGCTGCCCTCCAGGGCTGGGATTACATACAGTACCACTGCCTTTATCATTTGCAAAAGAATCGTGATGCTACCAAAAATGTAACACTGATGTTTATTTTTGTTTCCATGAATGTTCCTTGATATATTGGTAAATTTGGTCCTTTTACTTTAGAGGGTGGATCAGTGATTCACGTGTGTTTAGCAATTATGTGCCTTAATGTGGCACTGCTGTGTTTCAGCACTGTGACACGGCTGACAGGAAACTGGGGGATGGTAAGTTAAAGTCAATTCAAGTCATCATGAGCCGGAGCCATGGCCTGCGTGTGAACTGCCACCCACACACAGGAGCCGCTAACCAATGGCTGTAGCTGTTGTCGTGCAGCATGCAGCATC
This sequence comes from Atractosteus spatula, assembly GCF_055471065.1. Lineage (NCBI taxonomy): Eukaryota > Metazoa > Chordata > Actinopteri > Semionotiformes > Lepisosteidae > Atractosteus > Atractosteus spatula. The sequence continues at coordinate 39,425,324 of NC_142711.1, forward strand.
CCGTATCTGCCACAGACGAGTCAGGTGACAGAAGAATTACTCATACACACATGTTTCTGTAAGATACTTCCAACTGATTGAGTTCTGTACACAGGAGATAACACTAAGAGTAGACCTGGGCATTTATGAAATCATTGTCTCGCTTAGTCAGGCAAAGTTTTAAAAGTTAAAAAGGTAAAGGTTTGTTTCAGTAGATGTTTTATGTATACTAAAAATATGTTATGGCGATATGGTGTTCAATTGCTTTGGCCCATATTGTAAAACAATATGCATCCATGTCTTAAAAACATTTGTTGTTATTGAGTAAACCTCATTTGCTATACTTCAGTAATTATGGTAGTGTAATGTAATAATGTGTTATAGTACTTCAATCAAGGAGTTTTCAATATTACCAATTGTGAATTGTGTATGAAAAAAACACTGAACAGATTAATAGTGAAATAACTAAATAAACTAACTATGACTGTATATTTCTAAATATATGTTGTTCAAATGTTTTCTTACCTAGTAAATATTTTTAAAATAAGCACTGTAAGTTTAATCCTGTAATGCTGTTTAGTCAGCTGGTCTTGTAAAGTTGAAACTTGATTGCCACTGGCTATTAAAGAATACTGAACACAAAAGCAAAGCAACGAGTTACCATGGGGAAATTCAGAGATTTATCAAAACATCTAAGGTAACAGACTTTTAACCGCAACAGCTTTTGTGACACTGTTTTGTGACACAATTATAAGACATCATATTTTTGTGGTGTCCATCTTAAAGAACTTCAAGACTAATTGGGTTTTTGCTGTTTCACCAGGAAGAGGATATACAACTATGTTATTATTTTATCTTCATGTCAATTCTGTCTTATATGCTGTAAAGTGTACTGTACAATACACTTTTATTAGTTTACTGTACAGGTCATTATTATATAAATGTGATGCTTTTGATTTTATCACTAAAACATACAGTATGATAACATGCCATTTTCAAGCCTTAGGCTAGACATCTTCAGGATACTCTAGATTTCCCCTTTTTTATGGCACACCCCTTTTACCCTATGAGTCCATTATATGGAGGGTTTACTGGATCCAGAATTTACAATGTGTTTGTTTGATATTCATGTGTCCTTGCTGAACATGCTTGGACAGTTACTAAAGATGCTGTAGCTCTTTAAGAAATTAATCGATAACTTGTGAGAAGCAATGAAAGAAACTAATTTACTTTAGCTAATTAAAGAACTGTTGCCGAAGTACTCATATTTTAAGGGTGATCTAAATCTGTAAACATATTTTCAGTTGTATATTACTTTTCACTTGATTGCGTTATCATCAGAATAATTTGTAAATTAATCCATTGCCTCTCCGCAACCAAACTCTATTAAGTAAATCCAATCTGAGACATCAAGTAATCATTTAATGCTGCCCTACGTTGTAAGACATTTGCACCATAAGATGCCTCTGCATTCTGTGCACCTCAGGTGTTATCTGAAGAGAAACACCACCTTTGTGCTTTGCCATCTCATAGAACAGAGGGGCTGTTTTACTCACAAACTAAGATCACAGCAAGCTAACAGAGGGTACACTGGAGAAAGGCAACATCTCAGATATGCCAGAGCATTGTATTTCTTTTTTTCTTTCCTCTGAGGGTGAAGCTTTAATCTTTGCAGCCAACTAAATATAGTGGTCCTACCAGAGCTCTGGTGTGGCTGAGGGCCAAAAGAATCCTGTTCAATTCCAAGCATACTACCAGCTGACTTCTGTGGAATCTGGGTTACAGCTGGCTTGTTGATATAACCTAGGTTTCAGTATCAGTTTCATAGAGCTCAACCTGCACTTGAAGTGGACACAAGCTTACCCATCAATTATTCTTTATAACTCTTTATATAGCCACAACATAGAGAATAACCATTTGCTTTAGATACAGTTTTATACCTGAAAGCTGTGTACCACACAATAAAAATGTAGACCTGCAGCTACCATTCTTCACGAAACCCACCTGTCTCAGTCATTTCAGTTTTTCGGATGCTGCAAGCTTTGCAAGTGCTTTACAGGACAGTTAGAACTGATTTTATACAATCAATATACAGTCAACGCAATATAAAATAACTATAGCTCAAATACAGTACAGTACATTACATTTCATTAGGTGTCACTGTTTTACAGAAACACAACAATACCAGCTAATTAGGAACTACATGTAACTGGCCAATGGCACCCTATGGATTGTTCCCCATATGTTTCTATGAAATTGAGCCTACAGATAATTAGATTTAGTTTTCACATTCTGAGCTATATTGTATCTGAGCTTTTAGAATTGTTTCTTAATGGTGGTAAGTGCTTATAAACATGAATGTCACAGATATACCTGAGCAGCATCTTTTATTTGAGACACATGTTCATTATTTTCTGGAACAGCTCTTGCGAAAGAATAATAACAACTGACTGACACAAACATTACAGGACATACATTGTTAATCATAACACAATATACAGTGCCTCTAGAAAGTCTACACTTTGAGACTAATAGCTTGTTGCGTGATTTGGAAGGCAGTTGGTTACACTAGACCTACAGTAATTTAAATTTGCTATTAGAGGTGTGTACACTTATTCAACCCTTTTTCTTTGGTTTTCATTTCCCTTCCTATAGCAATCTAAAAATACATCAGAGAGAATGATTTAACGTGAGGATACCACAAAAGAGGAAATCAATGTTTATTTAAATAAAAAGACACCAATCTCTCTAAAACAAGGTTCTTCTGTCTTCTTCTGTTTGGTCCCTGTCTCTTCTTCATCTTTTCTATTCCCTGTCTTTTTGTGCTATGTTCTAGGTTTGATGAAGACTCTAATGATAATTAACTAGAATAACCAAAACAATTCCCCTTTATCCTCTGTCTCTTAGCCCACATACACCTAGGAAAGACCATGCAATTAAAATTGTTTTTAAGTTTTATGACCACTTAACAATCTTACATGCGTAATACTTGAGTAATAAATGTTTCATAGTATACAAAAAGGTCTCCTATTCTTGCCTGCTTTTAGAGTTTGGTAATATATAGTATTTACTATTGGTTCTACTTTTGTTTTCGGGGAGACTTACTCAATCTGGATACTTTAATATATTAATTTGTCTGTGCCTCCTATTGAGAAACTGAGACATTTCTCTTAAAGGGAGCACATTAATATCTGACCCTCTGCATTGCATAAAAATGACCAAGGCACCAAAGGCCTGTCAACTTTCTCATAATTTAATATTCTGTTTTATGCCCAGAGGAAGAAAAAATCATTAAAAGCTGCACAAAGTGCTGTATTACTGCTGGAATTGGTAGTAAAATGAAGGATAAAATCTACTCTAGAAGATTAGAATAAAAAAAGGCACGGTCATGCAAATTTCCTTTTGGAAGTCAAACTTGTGGAAGCAAAGATGACCCCGTTAATGGAAACTATTGTATTGATGATGCTACATTTAAAACAAGCAAAGCATTCACTTCTGTTTTGTGCCCATTCTCAAACATAATTGTGTGTATAGATTAATTGTCTGGATTTACAAATAGAAGAATTGACCTTTTGCATGAATTAAACTAAAACTGAAAAACTATAAACCCAACTTGATATGATGGTGATTTTCCATTCTTTAGAAACAGTAAGCTTCTTTAAAATGTAATGTATGATTCCAAAATAGTAATCTGAGATTGATGGATGTTGCGCTGACGTTTGACTATACTTTTCAGGGGTTGTATCACTCATATCCATAAGACTATTTTTGTCAGATTAATAAATGCTGTATCCACTTTACATTTGTATTTACTTAACATGTGAAGTAACAGTTAAGCACAGGAATTGTTAGAAACAGGGCAGAACAGGGGTGCAGTCATTATTATTGCTGCCTTGCAGAGCTGGGGTCCTGGGTTTAATATCCAGAGTGCTATCTGTATGGAGTTTGTATGTTTTACTCATGATTGGGTTTCCTCCAGGTGCTCTGGTTTCATCCCACAGTCCACAAACATACTTGTAGGTTAATTCACTTCTGGTCAAATTGGCCCTGGTGCAAGTGTGTCTTGTCTGTCCTGTGGTTCCCTTTGTGTGAGAACGGCCACATTAAGACTATCACGGGTCCCTGGGCTATAGATTTTCAGGGAGCCCCCCCCACCCCAACACAAGTCACGTCCCAACCAAAAAGCACATCTGTGCCCTACATGTCATTACAATTAAAGTTCAAATCTTGTTCAAAACTTTGTGCAAAAACAGAACTTAAGACAAGTTAGAATCATTTCTTAATAGCACAATATAATAGGCTACAAGATGGATAAGACTTTATTGATCCCGAAGGGAGGTGTTACAGCAGCCCAGCTCAAGACAAGCAAAAACAGACATCAGAATAGACTAAAAATTAAAATTAAATAAGTACAGAAATACTAAATAAAATATATAGAGTTAAGTGTGTGCAGAATATTCTCATAGTCACTGTAAAACAGTAAAATATGTGCAAAATGAAGGGCTAACAGTCCTAGCCTAGGGCAGTGTTATACACCCTGACAGCCACCGGGAGGAAGGACCTGCGGAAACGTTCCCTTGAACACCGTAGCTGCAAAAGTCTGTTATTAAAAGTGCTCTGCTGCCTAATAACAGTCCCATGTAGCAGATGAGAGGCGTTGTTCATGATGGCTGTGAGCTTGGTCAGCAATCTTCTCTCTGCCACCACCTCCATGGGGTCAAGGCTCATCCCCAAAACAGAGCCAGCCTTCTTGATGAGTTTATTGAGTCTATTTACATCTCTTGCCATGATGCTGCACCCCCAGCACAGAACAGCGTAGAAGATGGCCGCTGCCACCACTTATTCATAACAAATGTGTAGCAGTGTTCCACACACACCAAAGAACTGAGCCTCCTAAGAAAATAGAGTTGGCTCTGACCTTTCTTGTACAGGGCGTCAGTGTTAACAGTCCACTCCAGTTTATCATCCAGGTGTACCCCTAAGTACTTGTAGGACTGCACCACCTCCATGTCCATAACCATTTCTTTAGTCTTGCTGGTGTTTAGCTGGAGATGGTTAAGATGACACCACTCCACAAAACTGGTAATCAGGCTCCTATATTCCTGCTCCCTCTCCTCACTAATACACCCCACAATTGCAGAGTCATCTGAAAACTTCTGCAGATGACACGCCTCTGCAGAGTTGTACTTGAAGTCAGAGGTGTAAAAAGTGAACAGGAAGACAACGTAATCATTTTGACCAGTGATGAATACAAATAACAATAGAGGCTCATGTTCAGTGAGAAAAAAAACATAATACTGTAGTTACCATCAGTAAAGCTGAAAGCAACGCATGTGATCTGAACTGAACGGTGGTCGGAAAACAGTTTGGAGTGTGGAGAAAGAGTTTTCACATGTTGCTGTCGAAGCACAGCATGCTAAAGCCAGTTTAAATGTTATCAATAGGCTACTGCAGACATTGCTTAAATGATTTTGTGGTCTTCTGCCAGCAGTCTCTGAACAGTCCATTCCTGAGGCCTGTTCCTCTTGAACTTGGTGCACTTCATAAATCGAATCCAAACAAAGACGAACCGGTGCAGCACTGTCCATTCCGGGTGAATTAACGAACGCACCCATATGCACTGTAAAGCACACAGCACATAGCCTATGAAAGCAAATAGTCTATGAAAGCAAAATGCAACATGAAGAAAAAAAAACTACAGTATGTGAAAACCGTCTGTGGAAAAACAGCTTGCTACAGACTAATGAACAAAGGCGTGAAGATACTAACCAACACACCGTCCCAACGAAATTATAGCAAGATAGAAAGCTTTACAGAGGTCAAACAGAAATGCCATGTAAACAGGCCTAATTTAGTCTAATATTCATCTTAGTCCTACTGTACCTTTGATGTATTTTGAGTTGGAATGCGATGTTTGGTGTACATCAAAAAGCGATGGGGGGGGGCTTGGCATTGAATATGATAACTGTCCAGAACTGGAACTGTCCAAGCGTGCTTTTTTAAATTACATTTGTTTTCCGTGCTAAACTGATCAATTTTGGCGAGCTCGTATGCGAGTAGCTTACTCAATGTTGCACCACAACTGGCAGGATTTTTTATTTTACCCCAACGTCAAGAGTTTGACAGCGACTTAGTCAATGATATCACATTGACCTCCCCATTTTGTTTCATTTTCTTATTGGTTAGTAACGCTATGACGAATTTGGCAAAATGGAGGTGAGTGGGGAAATGAACCTACAGAGTATTTGATTGAGAGATATTAACGGTACCGGTACTTAGTGATACATGGATAAATTGCAGTAATCTATTGTCGTCTCCTAATTATACCCAAAGTGCCCCACTGGGACCCCCCCCAGCCTGGGGGCCCCAGGCTTGAGCCCCAGTAAGCCCATGTGTTAATACGTCCCTTGGTGTGAGTGTGCATATTTGTGTCTGTGTTTGTGTCTGGGTGTGCCCTATGATGGACTTGCATCCTGTCCAAGGTGTGAACCTGTTGCTTTCTGGGATAGGCTTCATCTCCTCCAAAACTACAGTATGTATTATATAAAGTGGTTAGAAACGAGATGGGTGAATGGAATTGTTAGAATCTGTTTTTCAGTATCAGAAACAGTTTTTCACTGGCCTCAGTGAAATCTGATGAATGGCCAGAGAAATCTGATGGATGAATTAACATAAACTGATTGGTTTTTAAACAGAAAAAAATATGGAAGGAGGTATTCACTGCAATTTTGAAAATGACCACATCCTTCTGATACAGTATGTTTACTTCATTTCCCTTTATTACAGGTAATAAACAAATTTCTAAAACAGCTGGTCTTTCAATACCAGATGAGCCCAGTTTGACAAGTGATTGCTGGGTGTTTGATCTCTTTAAATAGGATAAACTACAATGTTATTTTAATTTTATAATCAATAAATATTTTAATAAAATAATGAAATGGTCCGAATTCTTTTTATTACTTTAAATTGAATACCCTTCTGCAGTTGAAAGTACCAGCTTCTTGGAGCTCGTCACTGATCAATGGTGACATTCTACTATTGCATTCAAGTTGCCTCAGTGTTAATCAGTCATTATATTTCCAAAACAGGGTTTGCACTGAAATGAAGAATGGTCACATGCTTTACCAGTCAGCTAATTCATCTTCTGTAATCAACAAAATTGATCAGGAGGAATAAAGACTGGAATTTTTCAAGATTTCAAATGTAATGTAGCCTGTTACACAGGTCATGTACTTGGGAAAATACTCAAAGTGAAGACAATAAACTGCTACAATTTTGATTAAAAAATGCACTTGGTAAAAGTGTATTACTGTAACTGTAATAGCAGTACAAACTTGGTCATAGTTTATTTTGAGGAGTTGTTTATTAGTAAAGTGCTCCCTGCTGATTGTGATAATTGTTTGCATGTAGTGGATAAAGTGTTAAACAAGTTGATGTCTTTGCTTTTTAGAGTCCCTGGGATACTTTATTGCATTTAATTATTTTTTTTTTTTAATAAAAGTCAGAGAAGGTTGTTCTCTGTTGCATTTCTCATTGAAAAAGAAAATGGAAATAATACAAGGACAAATCTCTTCAGTCTACGGTACCAATATCAAGGTATACCAAGGACTCTCATGGCTCCAGTACGCTGAACTTGTATTCTTCTCACCTGCTGAAATAAATGATACAGTCCTTAGCATTGCTACAGTAGCTCAGCCAGTTTGAAGTTCAGCCCACACCACAATTCATTCAAATTGTATATTTTATAAACCTTTTGTGAGCTATAAATAACAGCATCCAAGAATGTTTAGACACAGCTGTAATGTTTTGTAATATTGACAGTTTTTTTCTTTACTTTTAGAAAAAAATACAGTGTGCACACCGTTTTATAACTGCAGAAAATTTTACTTTTAAGGTTAATTGCATTTAAATACAACAATAAATTTGGTGCTGTAGGTTTCCTATCACTTTAAGAACTTTTTATTTTTATTTTAAGACAACTTTAACACCTGCTGCTTGCTTAGTATGACTAAGGATTGGAGAGTCTCTCCATTTAAACTGATGACTGGTTTAAAATTAAAGAAGCCTAAAAGCATGTGATTTAGTCACAGTGGTACATCACATTTATGGAAAAGGGGGAATTGAAGATTAATCACCCTGAAAATTATTTTGTCTTAATGGATAACAGCTATATTATTAGTTTTAAAATATTTTAAAACTTTTTTTTTAATTGATAAGCTATAGATTAGGGTGGAGTGGTGGCACTGTGGCTAGGGATCTGTGCCTGTGGCTGGAAGGTTGCTGGTTCAAATCCCGCAGCTGGCAGAGGAATCCTACTCTGTTGGGCCACTGAGCAAGACCCTTAACCCCAGCTGCTCCAGGGGTGCCATATAAATGGCTGACCCTTCGCTCTAACCCCACACTTCTCTCCTTGCCTGTGTGTCTCATGGAGAGCAAGCTGGGGTATGTGGAAAGACAAATTCCTAATGCAAGAAATTTTATATGGCTAATAAAGTGATATTATTTTATTTCAAAAATTTAAATGTCAGATGAGAACAAATCTGTTGGTAGCATAACCCATGATAACATCATCAATATATATTAAAATAACAGACTGTAAAACTATATATTAATAGTAATTAACAGTAAACACATCCAAGAACCTTTCATTATAAGCTGTTTTTGCATTTGTAAGAAAATAAAGCAATACTTGAAATGTTCTACCAACTGTTCAGGATCTTAATTCTTACAGAACTCAAGCAAATAAAACATCCTAGTTCTTTCTTTAGTAGATTGTTTTTAAAATACCTAATTACATAGTCATGCTTACATTGAAAAAGTATTAGCTTGCCATTAGGACATCTTCACAATATAGACTCAGCACCTGCTGACACATAATACATCCAACCATTTTCTAACAGCTTTATGGGACGGAGTGGTAGCACTGTGGCTAAGGATCTGCGCCTGTGGCTGGAAGGTTGCTGCTTCAGATTCCGTGGGTGGCAGAACAATCCTACTCTGTTGGACCCCTGAGCAAGGTCCTTAACCCCATATAACCCCGTATAAATGGCTGACCCTGCGCTCTGACCCCCAGCTTCTCTCCCTGTCTGTGTGTCTCGTGGAGAGCAAGCTGGGGTATTGTGAAAAGACACATTTCTAATGCAAGAAACTGTATTTGCCCAATAAAGTGATCTGATCTTATCTTAATACAGGGTCGTGGGGGAGCCGGAGCCTGTCCCAGCAAATAGTGGGTGCAAAACAGGGTACACCCTGGATGGGTTTTCAGTCCATCACAGGGCACACACACACAGACACATCCCTGACCAGATTACCCTGGAGCCAATTAACCTACCAGTATGTTTTTGGACTGTGGGTTGAAATTGGAGTATGGCGAGGAAACCCACGTGAATGCAGGCAGAACATTACAAACTCCATGCAGATAGCACCCCAGATCCCAAATGGAACCCAGGGCCCCAGCTCTGTGAGTCTGCAATACTCCCCACTGAGCCACCATGCTGCCTATTGGCACATAATGGCGGCCGTTATTCTTACATACTGTATGTGAATGCATGTGTATGAGTGTTACCTGTGGGTGACTTGCTAGTAGATCACTGTTTGGTTATAGTATAGAACAGCAAAATGTTAATGAGAAATTATGCCTTAAAGGGGAACTGCAACACTATATTTATATTTCTAGGTTAGAGTTGGCATTGATGAGTAGATTTTACTTTCATTGTTGTTGTTCAAAATGCACACAGTAACATGTAAAACCTTCAGTTTACATCACAAAATAGACAACATTTCCAGATATGCTCAGCACCATATTGCCGGTGTCTGCGATTCAGCATGAGGCAGCAAAACTTCCTGTGATGTAGCAGCCCTATTACATTGTAAACAAGCAGGCTTGTGGATAACATCTCTTTTAATCCAATATAAATATTGCTCTCAATCTTGAGATGTTTTTTGCAGACAAATACAACTTAATTGTTTACTCTGCATGCAGATCATGTTGGAACATTTATTCCATAAATTGTCTGCTGCACAACCTTTACTTATCGGCTCATTCATCACATTACATTTGTCATTAGAGTGACTAGTGAGCAGGAAGAGCCACTTCAGGTTGCAGTTCTCGCAAACTTTCACTCTTGAGACCAGAGGTTTGCAACAAAATGAAAGCCATGCAGTACTTTCACAAAATTCACGATATTGTGCTTAATTCGGAATTTGTAAAATTTTGTTATACTTTCAGTTAATTTATTTCGTTATCGAGAATTAGTAACTGGTCTTAGAAGTTGGGACTGCAGTTCCTCTTCAATAGTCTATCTGAATAATATACTCTCGTTATAATTATAATTAATTGAGATTGTACTGGGGACAGTGGTGCTTTTTCTTTGGTTGCAGAACTACTGTGAAGAGCTACAAGATAAAATGCAGACCAGACGTTTCAAAACTGTCTTGTATAGGTTTTGTCACGTGTGAGCCCCTGTTGCTAGAAGGCAAACATTGTATGAATCAGAAAACATGCTTGACCTGTTTTAAATCTTAAAAGTGGTGTGTAAGCTAATATTTAGATGGTTATTTTAGTTCCTGTGGTATGTAGGTCAGGAGTTTAGTGATTTTTTCAAGTGCAAAGGTATAGTACATTCTTTCTAGTCACTTGACAAAATGAAACAACGAGAATATGATACAGTTGACATTTAGATAGTGAAACCTCATGGTTTCTTGACTGTAAATACAAAAAAAGCTGTAACATTTTCCCTGCTGTTTTTTTAGATTCTGCTGAAGGAGAGAAACTAAAGCTATAGTATGCATTGGTATACAGTAAACCCTTAGTTTAATAGACTAATGGGGAAGGTGTGTCTTTAATTGCTGGATGTCCATTAAATCACAAATAATGTTTTTTCAGGCCAAAAAACACACTATTATATGAGAAATGTACATCTACTATGTATCATGTAATACTTTTGACTTACTTTTTTCACACCAATTAAAATTTTCTGTACCTTTTATGAGCTCTTTATTGCATGTGTATGAAATTTGCTCAAGCATGCTGTTACAGCTTTAGGTGACTTAGAAGTGTCTAGATTTTAGATAAAGTTTGTGACACTGGGAAGAGTAAATACAGTACTTCGAACTTCAAAGGAGAGAGGATGTTTGCAGAGGTCTGGGGGTCCCTTGAGCAGCATGTGATCTCCTGTCACAGCCTGAGGAACAGTGAGTCTGCCTCCCAATAATGCTCCATCTGTTTACAGTATATGTGAATATTTTATGATATGTCTTTGTTGTAAATGTCTGTAATATGTCTGTAGATTTTATTTTACTTTTATTTTAGTTTTGTTTCATGTTATTTGCTTTGGCAACACTGATTGTACCCATCCTAATGCTAATAAAGCACCTTGAATTGAATTGAGAAACAATGATAATGTTTACCTTAGTATACCTAGGGAAGTTGTGGATTAATGATTGCAAAGGAGCAGTGCAGAAACACACAGCATAAATTCACCTTAAGAGCAGAGAGAGAGGAGAGAAGAGAAAGAAGCAGGAGGAAGGAGAAGGATCAGGTAGAAGAGAGAGGAGCCCAGAGTGGTTGGGACTTGAAGCTTGCACCAGGCAAGAGCTCCTACTTCATGATCATCCAAACAAAACCTGACTGGAGCCAAGTATTCGAACCTTGTTAGAGAGATCATGCTTTTCTGTGTTTTTAGGGAACTTGGGTTTCCTGGTACCTCAGTTAGTAATGTTTTTCTAACTCCCATTTATTTTGTGGCATCCAGGGTGCAGAGAGGGAGATTTAACTACAAGTTACTTTTCATTTAGTTAGAAGGCAGCTCATCTCTCTTGTTGCCTCGGTAGGCATATTAAGAGTATAATGCTTAGTAGCAGTCTGGGGATTTCTGGGTGACCAGAATGTTAGGCCTCTGCTGTACATTTTGTACACTAATGATTGCATAAGCAAACACACAGATAGACATCTCATTAAGTTTTCAGATGACGCAGCCCTGGTCAGTTTATTAAAGGACACAGAATATTATCATGGGCTTATTCTAAATGATTTTACTAACTGGTGCAACGAGTTCTCCCTAAAGTTAAATATTTCAAAAACAAAGGAACTGGTCATTGATTTTAGGAAAAATACCACACCCCCTCAACCCACTATAATTGATGGTCAGCCTGCTGAAATTGTCAATGACTATAAGTACTTGGGACTGGTCATTGACAAAAACCTAAAATGGGACAAATGTTGTGACACTATAAAAAAGGCCAACAGAGACTCTTCTTTCTAAGGAAACTCAGCTACTTTAAGGTAACAATAATAATAATAATAATAATAATAATAATAATAATAATAGTAATAATAATAATAATAATTGCTTGCACTTATATAGCGCTTTTCTGGACACTCCACTCAAAGCGCTTTACAGGTAATGGGGACTCCCCTCCAACACCACCTATGTGCAGTATCCACCTGGATGATGCGACGGCAGCCATAGTGCGCCAGAACGTTCACCACACATCAGCTATCAGTGGGGAGGAGAGCAGAGTAATGTAGCCAATTCATAGAGGGGGATTATTAGGAGGCCATGATTGATATGGGCCAATGGGGAAATTTGGCCAGGATGCTGGGGTTACACCCCTACTCTTTTCGAGAAACGCCCTGGGATTTTTAATGACCACAGAGAGTCAGGACCTCGGTTTTACGTCTCATCCGAAGGACGGCGCCTGTTTACAGTATAGTGTCCCCGTCACTATACTGGGGCATTAGGACTCACGTGGACGGCAGGGTGAGCGCCCCCTGCTGGTAGATAAAACTATTCTTACACTTTTCTAAAAATCATTCATTGAAAGCGTCTTAACATACTGCTTCACTTGCTGGTTTGGCAACATAAGTACCAGTAATTGTAATAGGCTGGGTAAATTAGTGAATATAAGTGGCAAAATAATCAGGAATAATCAAATCAATTTAAATATCCTTTACAAACAGAGGGTGACTAAGAAAGCCAAAAGCATCATGGAGTGTGTGTCTCACCCCTCCACTGCGAATTCACACTTCACCCATCTGGGAGACGCCTCTGTGCCCCCAGGTGTAAAACCAACAGACTCAGGAAATTTTTCATTCCCACTGCAATTACACTCTTAAACAATGCAAAGCAACTATTTTGTCTCTTGTTTCTTATCTCTTGTAACACTACTGTATTCTCTTCCCTTTTGGTGATGTTTATTTGTCATTGTGCTATGTTTGACTGTGCCGTAAAACAAATTTCCCCTAGGGGACAATAAAGCTTGAATTGAAATTGAATTGAATTCTCTGAAACGCCTTGTCTGTTTATAATGTAACTTTATGTGTTTTGTTGTGTGTTGTGTCATTGTTTTAAAATATCTGTCCAGTCCTATTTGTAACAATATAATGTAACTTGGTGTGTTGTATGTTTTATGTCTTGTGTAGTTTATTGTAATAAATATTTGTTTTAGCCAAGTATGCCTGGATTATTGCTCCTTTCAACAAAGCTGTGCCAAAGAATAAAGAATTCACATGGTTCTACAAGTTGGGGGTAATGAATAATTATTTCACTGATTTACTAAACTGCTTGAATTCCTCATTTTTACCAGTTTCGTTACCCTCCATTTGTAACACTACGAAACACAAAGAACAACCATCACAAGCAAGTGACCCGTATTCTTTAATTTTACCTTGTTTTATTACTTTTGCATTACCTTGTTATTGCAGGGAAAGTCAGGTGTTTATTATTTTACAGAAAATTCTCCTCTAGCAGATTTTGTCCATTAAATACGAAATCTAGTTAAGAGAAGTCTGTTGAGGGTTCACTCTATATGCAGATGGTCTGTCTACATTTGAAATCAATTGTAATGTTTCTGAAAGTTTAAGTACTGTATATGCACTATAAATGTAGACGGCTGGGAGCTCCAGAGTGGCTTAGCCAGTAGGGGTGCTTGCTCCATGTGCAGGTGGAGCTAAAAGGCAAAGAAATCAGCTACATTTGTGACATGTCAGTAGCTGAATGTGATTACCCAAGTGGAGCCATATTGGCTGAGCTCCATCTGGACTATGGCTAAGAGATTAGTCATTCTTGGCCTTTCTTGCCTCCTGGTGAAACAGCAATAGGTTTGCTTTGACGTCAGTCACAGAGGATAGTCACCACCCCGGGCATGAGCTCTTCACCCCACTGCCCTCAGGCAAGAGATACAAAAGCATACAGACACTTACCACCAGCTTCCTCAATAGCTTCTATCCACAAGCAGTGTGATTGGCGAAAACATTTAGCCATGCCCCTCGGACCACACCTACACCATCTACCTCATTATAATTTCTTATTTAATGCACATCTCCAGTCACTGTTTACATGTCTGCATTGTTTACATTCAAACTGTTTACTTGTACATTGTCTACTGTTTGTATATTGTCTTGATGCACTGTCTGAACTTTGTGTTTTTACACTTGTTTTAACAATCGAGAGACTTTCTGTAAGTAAGAATTCCATTGTACCAGTACATGTACAGGTTACATATGGCAATAAAGTTCAAGTTCAAGTTCAGTAAGATGTGTGTCTTCAACCTACGATACATTCAAGTACTGTGGAGCTTGCAGCATGTAAAAACATGAATGGCTCTGATAGGTGGGATTACTAGAGGATCGTGTTTGCCTTTCCTGAAAAGTACTAGAGTCATTCATATGAAGCAAGATGTGTAGGAACATTAACAAAAGGAAAATTTTATGACATTTCTAGTATGTCAATACATCATTCTAATTCTGGACACCGGAACTCCCATTTTTTAAAGTTTTTTTCCAAGTCCCGCCTGATCCCCTCTATGAATTCTCCTCCCCACTGATAGTTGATGTGTGGTGAGCGTTCTGGTGCACTATGGCTGCTGTCACATCATCCAGGTCAATGCTGCACTTTGGTGGTGGTGGAGGAGAGTCCCCATTACCTGTAAAGCGCTTTGAGTGGAGTGTCCAGAAAAGCGCTACGGTATATAAGTGTAAGCAATTATTAATTATTATTATAATTGATGTGACAGCCTTAAGCATTTGCAAATAAAACTGCCTGATACTATAGTTACCCACCCATATAGAACATTTTTTTCTAAACAAAATGACTCGGTACCACCCAATAGGGCCTTAAACACATGTATCTAGTTTCACACTGTGGTGTGCACATATCACTAACTGTATAGTTTACTAATTGAAACGCAGTGCATTGTTGGGTGGTTTGTGTATATAAGTGTGCCACTGAGGGATAAGAGGGATGTGTATTTAGGGGGTGTAGTTAGGGCACTAGAAGACTAAGGAGAGTATAGTTTGGTTTGAGAGGTTTTGGGCATTTATACATACAGTACAGGTGCTCCCATACTGCAGAAAGCCATACAATAATCATAATTGTAATCATAACAGTCTTAGTGGTTACCCTATGGGTACCAAGTCTGTTTTTCAAGGGCCCAGGTTTCATAGGTCTTCTTAGGCAAGTTTTCTGTCCCTCTTAAAGGTGCTGATGCTCTTTCTTTTGATTTGGTGTACATCTTCATTTTTTAATCTTGTGTTGCTCTTGCTGGATAATTATTTTTGACATTTTTTAAAAAGTTCAGAACAGTTTTATGCAGAGTACAAATATCAACTGCCTTCAACTTTATTACTGTGGGGCACGCTGCTCTTACTGTGTTAATTAACTGAGGCTCTGAAACTAAATGGAACAAAATTCCCTGTTTTATCTTACTGTAGGGGTATTTGTCACTAACTTAAGGTGTCTTTGAAAGAGCCTAGACATAATCAATAAAGAGCAACATTCGCTTTTGTGTGAGAAAATAAACAAATACAGATAAAGCAGATGTGCAAACAGTCCTATTTAGTGGTCTGTCAGGACTGTGTCATTGTGCCAGCTCTTTCCAGAAGGACTTATATGATTTCTGGTTATTAGCAGCTGCTGACTCCCTAACTGTCATGTGTTTTAGGCAATTAGAGAAAAAAATCAAATTATACATTGTGCATTAATTGAATTATAATTATACACATGATGTTAAGGGAGCCTTTTCCATATAAGCCTTTTCCTAAATTGTCACCAATTGTGGTAAATTCCACAAAGTTGCTTTGATTGAGCAATTACGTCCTGAACAGAACACCCGGTGGTCTCTCTATGGTTCGATGAAACACTCAGTCAAATCACAGGGATGCCCTGCTGAACATTTCTATGAGAAATATTCTGTTTATGATATTTATTAGACAGAAAGATCACAATGTTTCATGGTGCTTACAAGTGAAATCTATGTGTGTGGTGTGAAAAAGGAATGGGTTTTTCTATAAAACTGAGTAGGTGAACTTGGATTCCTTCATTCTTTGCTTTCTGGCCATGATAGAAAGAGAGAGGAAAAAACTATTTCAAACTGACTTTATACTCAGCATGAAAGCCTTCAATTCTTTGTATCAGTTGACATCTGAATTTTGAAAAAAATATGCATTATGCATGTGTTTGGTTGTAGTATATTTGTATTTTTCTGAGCTGCATTAATTAGTTTTTAAAAGCTCGTACAGTAAGACATCCATTTCCTTTAAAAAACAATAAAGATGATTTCCTTTTTATTGTTTCTTTTCACTACCTGGGGTTATATTATCAGTGCCCAACTGAGTCCTGAATTCCAGACTGGACTGAGTGTGGATTCCTGGCAACTGAAAGTTTTCCTGGTGGGAAAGCCACAGCCAACGCTGTTCCCTCTAATGGTGGAGACCTAGTCTACTGAGATAAATGCTGATTTGTCATGCTTACTGTTTTTTTGTGACAGCGACAGTGTGGAAAACAGAAACCATTCAGTGTTTCCCTTTGACTACAACAAGACAGCTAGACTCTTAAAGTCTAGGCAGCATTTGAACCTCAGGTACTTTGAGGACGATCTGTATGGCATCCTGAACTGACATCTCCTCAGTCTTATACTGTCCCTTTGAAGCAAATCATGTATACAAATTAGAAGAGTTTATAGATGAAAATAAACTACAACAGAGGAGCTATGCTGATAATCTTAAAGCCCCTGCCAGGATTTACGCAGAAACTGGCCAAAATGCATATTTCCTTGTCAGAAACCTAATTATAAGGAATGCTGATTTAATCTCATTGGGTCTCTTATTTGCATAAATATTCAGCATGCATTGTATTTTTTATAATAGAAACATGAAAAGCCTTCATGTGAAATTCATCAAAATGCAGTTTGAATAGATGATTATAAAACTCAAAAGAATCACAGCCGTGAAATTACAAAAGTATTTCAATTTTGATGTTGTAATAAGCTATATTGGAAGCAACATTTTTAAATTTTATTTTAAGTCAACCCTATTTAGCTGTGTATGTCTTAATAAGATCCTTATTAAAAGTTTTTGCACATCTTATGCACCACTCCTTTTCAGCCGAGACTGTCAGCCATGGCGAATTTCTGTACCTGCACTGTACTGTACCTCACACAGGACTAAGGAGATCTGATAGTTGGTGATATAGTATTGTTTAAATGCCAGTTTATTCCTCCATTGTGCAAGAAGATCAGTTTGAAACTTTTACAACGGGACAATCAGCTGTTTCTCTACTAACATCCTTAAGCTGTTACCAGTAGTTCTTAAACAAGGTTCATAGCATGTACAGTACCATTGGTGTTGTCAAAATACAATTGTAGGAGGCCACCAGTGTAATGTGGCTGTGTCTGCTCGAACATACATGTCTGAGACAAACATTTCCACTGCTTGATCCACTTAGGATACTATAAATAAATATGTTTTCTTAAAAAGATTAAGGGGTGTATGAAAATGAATTGTTTAGCAATTTTATTTTTATAACACCTGGTACACAGACAACAGTAAAAATGCTTACACTATCACCTGAAAACTGCTGGATGCTCCAGATAGTAATATTACCACACAGGATTTCCTGCAGGAAAAAGCTTAAGCTAGATAGTAACCTCCAGACATTCCACCACCAAAAACAAACAACAAATTGACAAATTAACATTTGAGTATCAACAAAAATTTCAAAATTTTACTTACATGACTTTTTTTTAATCAACCTAGACTTGATGCAAATACATTACATTTTCAGAGGTGTAAGACTGTGAGATTTGGTCCTGATGTTATTTGATTATGTATCAAAGCAACTGCTAACTGGCATATGATCTTGTAGTGTATTACTAGAAAACACTATGTCGATATGGAGTCTTGTGTACGTTTTGTCAGCATTCACTCATTTCTTTGGCTCCTGGCCTGTATACAGCAGAAATAATACAGGAAACCATGTATTACCTTTGGAGCGAGACGATAGGTGTTCCCTCTATGATTGATAATAGAGCATGCTTGTTATGTCAAAATGTGCATGAAGTCTATTAATGTGTGTGTGGTGGTGTGAGGGTGGAATGGATAATTGTACTTATAGGAAGCCAAAACAGCTTTTTGTTTGGTCAGAAATCTTTATCAGTGATCATATCCAGTGGGGACCCTCTATTGCTGAATTATACTGTATAAAGTAAGTAACCTTGCATTGTCTGTTGGGAGGATTGTTCCAACTAAAGAATGGAAGAGGAAAGTATATAAATTACAAGATTTTCATAAACAAACTAAGGAGTTATTTTGCCTGGGCATGAGTTTCAGTATTTGACAACCAAGATTAAAGCCATTTCACATTCCTTTTTTTAAATTCTTGAAATCCATGCTATAACTCTCATATTATGTCTTTGGGGGTTTCTGCTTCATCTCTGCACTTGTTAATGAAGTACACCTAACCTACAGCATTAGGTTAAAGGATGTGAGCTGTGGGGAGTTTATCATTGTGCGGTAGTGAAATTGTGGCTGTTGATATTGCAAGTAACTGAAAAAATACAAAGACTTTTCACAGCTACTCATATATCCAAGATAAAGTGATAAAAGTGGAATTTAACTGCAGGACATTGACTGCAAGGAAGAAAAGGCCATTCTGGACGCATCAGGGTAATGGCAATTAATGTTATCAAAATAGTTTACAACTCAGTTTAAAAAAAGCTTTTGAAAGAAGAAAATAAAGCCTTGTCTTCTTGGAGTTTTAAACTGTACTTTATTCATAAGAATGAACTCACACATGAAATATCATGGGAAGGTTTCCAGTGTTTTTTACAGGATGGCACAGGACATGAGTACTACAGCTGGTAGTGGGGAATGAACTCCCAGCCTCGTACATTCTCCCATTCTCCCATTTAAAAACTTTTACATACATTACAAGACATTAAAACACAACATAACATCATCATTTCTAACATTAAAATTACATAACGTTTAACTCGCAACAAGCACTGTAATCCTAATGTCTAAACACATTTGACTAATGGAGTTCAGTGCATGTACTGTATATGACCCCCTGCAGCCTACCATATACACTTTTTATACCTTTAAAACAAATGTGAACACTTAAACCATAAACAACGAAACAGTGACATTGCTAAACATAAAACTACAGACATTTAAAAATTCTAGTACCTCAGGTTTACTGATATTACCTAGAAAATATCATGGCAGGGTTTCCAGAGGATTTTACAGGATGGCACAGGGCCTGAGTACTGCAGCTGGCAGTGGGGAGCTAACTATTGTTCCAGCGTTGTGGGAGGACAACTCCTGACTCCTGTGCCACCATCTTATCATCTGGTTACACTGGGTAGTGGGTACTTGGGTAGGGGGCAGGGAGTGGCTCACTCACTAGCTACTGTATATTCATCTCACAATTCTAGGATTTGGTGCTCGGTTTCATTCTGCTCTGCTCTTCTTCCATCCAAGACCCAGTGGGCCAGACCTAATTCGGAAAAAGTAATTTGATAAATGTTAAATTTGCGGATGTTGAGACCCTGTTTTTATAAAAAATAATAGGGTTTCATAATCCACTGAAGACCTTAACCCTAAGGCACAAAAGGCATTTTAACCCAGTTTCTTTTAAAACCTAGCACCTCATTTCTCTATCAAAGTTCTTCAATTGTAATTGTGTATATGGAGTTCACTGTATGTTTTGAAAAGTTGCATTTTTAATTAGGGCTGGGCGATATGGCCAAAAACATTATCACGATAAAAATTTTCATATCAGTCGATAGCGATAATTATCACGATAAATGTCAAATCATTATTTCTTTCAAGTTTAAAGGCAGATTTTTTCTCCTAAGTGAAAGTTGAAGAAACCAGACAGTTAATTGGTAAATTAAACAACTCTTTATTTTAAGAACACAACAAACACTTGCCAAACAGCAGAAACATTAAACAAATCTGAGGTAGAGAGTATTCAAGTCTTTTTTTATGTCAAAATATGCATGAGTAAAATTTACAAACTAAATATCTTAATAGAAAAATTAAATACTGCAGTGTGATAAAGTTGAATGACCTTTTCTGTCGACGGTGTCATCATCCTTCGAGCTGGTCGTCGGCAGCACTACATTTGCTTCAGTGTCGTTCATTTCTCCACTCTAACTACAATCCTGTCAGCCACCACCGTGTGGGTAAACACCAGGTTAGCTGCCCAGTCTGCATTTTTTTTTCATTTTTTGTAAGCATGCGCATATCATGCGCAAAGCATAAACATATATCGAACATTTATCGAACTTTTGTTTAAATTATATCGAGGAAAATTATATCGCGATAATTATCATTATCGAATTATCGCCCAGCACTATTTTTAATTATTGAATATTATAGCCTTCTGTCATGTTCTTGAAAGTCTTGTATGTGTTTTCTAAACAGATTGCATGGTGTACTGTGGCTCCACTCATCCCACGCTGCAGCATGATGTTTATTGTCTTTATTCCCTCACTCTCAGGATTAACATTTCTTCGCATGAAAAAGGATAATGCCAGGTTCAAGATTAAAGACTGAGTAAACATACCTGTAAATTAGTTTTCATCTTCTGTTATTGCTTCTTGGAGGAAGGAATGATTTACTGTTCCCTGCCCATCTATAGGTTTTTGACTAACTATTGTTATTTCATGGAGACATAAAAATATTATTTTTATTAACAATTAGTTAATTCTAATTTTAATAACATATATATATAAAATCATACATCATGTATACCCTTAGTTTGTCAATAGAACAAAGAAGCAGTTGACATCTGGACTTGACAAGGCTGGATATTGTATGCCTTCATCTGCTGCAAAGGGGGAATAGAAGTTCAATTAGTATGTATGGAGAGGAAGAGTACTGTGTTTTGCAGCCCTAGTTTGTTGACAATGCAAAATGCCATGGTGATTCATGTATACTTCCAGTTAGCATACTCTAATGTTATGCAAGAGCCTTTTACACATCCCTTTTATATATTATATAAACATAGTCCAAGATATCTTTACTTCCTTTTTGTTCTCTTGTTTGCTGCTGTATACTTCTAAAATGCCACAAAGCAGCCTGTTTGCTTTTTGACACAAATTTCATCTTACTTTTTCCTTGGATAGACAGTATGTTATATAATTTTCAACTGTTTTATTCTATTTTGTTTACTTTCAAGTACTGTATTACCGTGAAGTGCAAGAGAACATGTCAAGAACATTTTTCATTGCCCGAATCTTTCTCCATTGAAGTGGTGGCGCTTCATAGAAAAATAGTGACTTTCTGTCTCTTTAGAGTGAGTCAATGTTTATAATAAATGTCATTATGCACGTAGCCAGCTGTAATATTTTTAATATAACATGAAGTTCCTCCAGAAAACCTCTGTGCTAAGTATAATTTGATTATGCTGTACATTCATTATTGGTAAACAGTTTGACCTAGGTGTTCTGTGATAACACTGAGTTCTGCAATTGTGGAGAAGCCTTCAGTAGACATACTGGTGTGTACTTTGAAGCTTAGAGAGCCTTATAGACATTGTTCAAGAGAATCTCTCATCGAACCAGATGATTCCTCTTAGTTTGCATTTGTAGCCTTGAGTGTGAAGGTTAGTCATTAGGTGCCTGCCAGTAGAATTCCAAAATAAGATTTTCTTTCACTGCATTGGTGGATCAAAGGTAGAGTCAAACTGTGCTGCTCAGATGGAATGTGCGGATCTGCCATTGTCTGGCAGCAGCAACAGTGTCTCACAGAGGGGTGATGCTGCTGAACAAAACAGAAACCTTTCTACTCCATCTTTGACTTTAACAAGTTGTTCTGGCACTGTCATATCACTACATGTTTTTCAAAGTGCAGGAAAATGTGGGTCACTTGATCTAATTATTTAGCCTAAATTTGCCGTTGATGGCAGATTAATGAGCAATGTAGTTTCATAAGATCTGAGACCTGTTTGTCAAACCTGTCCTTTCTGGAAGACCCCATAGGAGAGTTCCAAGTGAGTTCAGGGAGAAATATATAGCAACCCTATCTGACCCTTATAGTTATAGTTCCCCATATCCATAGTTTATCATAAATAACAGAGCTTTCCAGAACTTGCTATGATATAACACAGTTTATTTGTTAACGTGTTATAATTTACAGATATCATCATCAGATCGTCCATCCATCCATTTATTTTATAACAACTTTATCAAATGCAGGTTCATGGAGGATCCAGAGCCTTTCTGGACAAGCAGCAGATGCAAGGCAAATATGGACACACTCACACTTGGGCCAGTTTTACCAATTAACCTACCAGTATGTCTTTGGACTGTGAAAGGAAACCACATAAACATGGAGAGAACATACAAACACCACACAGATAGCACCCCAGGTCTGGAATTGAACCCAGGGCCCCAGCACTGCAAGGCAGCAATGCTAACCACTGTGCCACCTGTAATTCTTCATCCTAGCGTTAATCCCGCATCGGCAGGGTCTGCTTGTCGGCACGCCCGTCTCCATTTGGTGCGGTCATAGGTGTCTTCTGGGGCGACATTCACTTTCCGCATGTCTTCAGTGATCCGATCCATCCACCGCTTCTTGGGCCGCCCTCGCGGCCGTCGACCCTGCGGGCTCAGTCGCATCGCTGTCCATGCCACCGTGTGCTCGCCACTTCTCATCACATGTCCATACCATCTCAGTCTTCCTTCTCACATCTTCTCCATTATTGGTGCCACTCCCATGCGTCGATGGACATCGTCATTGAGGACGTGGTCAAATCTTGTTAGGCCAAGACTGCGCCACCCATAATTAGTTATAATAAATAATCAATAATGTAAAATGCACTGTTGCAAAATTTGTTTATTTCCTGTATTTCTTTTTGAATTAAACTGCATATAGGATCCGCATAAAAAACTGCATTTTACTATGAACACAGGGCTTCATAGCAGAGAATAACTGCACTACCCAAGACTAATGGCAAATAATTATTCTCTCCATTTTGAATTTATACATTTAAACTTCAGTTAGGGTATATGATTTTGCAGATTTACATCTTTTTTTCAGAAGAATGCTTTGTATTTCAGTCAGTAACTCACTTTTGTCTCTTTTCAGGTATTGGCAAGAATGTAATCTGTGACCGAACTGCTACCCCCTTGGATGCTTTCCGAATGATGTCGGCTGCCCATTATTACCCTAAGCTAATGAGTATTATGGGAAATGTGTTGCGCTTTCTGCCGGCTTTTGTCAAGATGAAGGAGCTACTGGAGGAGGGCTATGTGGGTGAACTCCTGGTGTGTGAAGCCCAGGTACACGGTGGAAGTCTGCTGGGAAAGAAGTACAACTGGAGCTGCGACGATCTGATGGGAGGCGGAGGGTTGCATTCAGTAGGCAGCTACATCATTGACCTACTAACCTTTCTCACAGGGCAGAAGGCCGCCAAGGTGCACGGCTTCCTCAAAACCTTCGTCAAGCAGACTGATCACATCAAGGGCATACGACAGATTACTAGTGATGACTTCTGCACCTTCCAGATGGTCTTGGAAAGGGGTGCCTGCTGCACGGTCACTTTAAACTTCAACGTGCCAGGGGAGTTCAGGCAGGAGGTAATTGTGGTGGGCTCTGTGGGGAGGCTGACTGTCAGTGGTACTGACCTGTATGGCCAGAAGAATGATGCTCCAAACAGGGAACTACTTTTGAAAGACTGTACCCCAATGGGCAATGCCTCTTTGCCTGAGAAGGCCTTCAGTGACATCCCTTCTCCCTACCTCACTGGTACCATCCGGATGGTCCAGGCTGTGCGGCAGGCCTTTGAGGACCAGGACGATCAGCGCACTTGGGATGGGAGACCACTGACTATGGCAGCCACTTTTGAGGACTGCCTCTATGCCCTTTGTGTGGTGGACACCATCAAGAAGTCCAGCCAGTCCGGGGAATGGCAGAACATCGTCGTCATGACAGAGGAGCCAGAGCTGAGCCCAGCCTACTTGATCAGTGAAGCAATGCGACGCAGCCGAATGTCTCTGTATTGCTAGCAAAGCAAGATGAATTTATGGACAGCCGTTCAGTGTGCTAACAATGAATGTGAACACACCACTTGAAATTGCATGGAGAAGGTTTGCGAATAGAGCATGGCGAAGCATCTCCATAGTATGCCAGAGTTCTGAAAGTCCTACAGTTAATGCATACGGTGAGTTTGCCAGAGAAGGCTTCACAGCATCCATGGAAGCAGGTCTAACTTCTCATCTTGAATTTGAAGGACTAGTGTGAAGAATGTATTGCATGTACAAGTAGCAAATTAAAAGAGCAATACTAGCTTTATGTCTCTGAATTACCTACGTTACCTGTGTCCTTCATTCATGCATTGACACTGAAAACACCTTAACACCTAGTTTGGCTAGCAAGATCTACATAAAAAGAACCTTCTCGTTATTTATGCAATAAATCCTTCTAGTAACCCTAGTGGTATAGTGGAGTTATGTTATAATTGAACAGTTTTTTTTTCTGTCAAATTTGGTATTGTTGAAAAGTTGATGTGTATTTAAATGCAATATATGTAATGTTGTAACCTAATGTTAATGCATTTTTGTGTTGTGTGCCATAGAGACATGTTATCCTTTTAGATTTTTTTTTATAAAATCACATCTTGGATCTTGTCTGCTTTCATTTGGATATGTGAAAGGCAGTTTCCTTAGCATTTTAGAATGGATGGGGGCTTCACTGTCATGTACAGTACATTACATATTGAGCTGGAATCCTCTGAGGGCAGAGCAATCCTACAGCTTGAAGGCAGCCAGAAAGACCAAGACTGTGCCACATGCCAGCAGTGTCTGGGAGTGACAGAACAAATCCCACCAGGACTGGATGAGGCGTACCCGGGCTGTTGGATGAATCTTCGTGTTGCTGTGGACAGCCATTGCTGTAGAAAGGAGGAGTGCCTGTCTATGGTTGAGGATGGCTCCAGGTCTGCAGTTAAAAAGCTGACAGGACCAGGCCGCATGAGTACATACAGCTTTTTGTATTCTAAGTTATTAATACAGTTAATTATGTAGGAACAACAGGTACTTTTATAACTTACTGTAAATGATTAGGAAAATTAAAGGGTGTTTGGTATTATAGTATTTTTGTGTTCCATGGAACAGGTCTCAATTTTTTTTAAAGCTTTCCTTGACCTCCAAACCAAAAACATTTTAATTGTTTTTTCCCCAGTTTTTTCAGTAATGACCTATTGCTATTTTGCAGGTATACAGTCTGCGTGTCTGCATTGTTTCAAGGTTTATTTCTTATTCCAAACTAATGTGGAATAATGTAGGCTTTTTGAATGTTTAGATTTTAATTATTTTCCTAAAAGCACCAGATAAAATTGACAATGGTGCAACACAACATTCTCATTTAATTAATAATAATCGTAATTATTCCTTACACTTATCTAGCGCTTTTCTGGACACTCCACTCAAAGTGCTTTACAGGTAATGGGGACTCTCCTCCACCACCACCACCAATGTTCAGCCCCACCTGGATGATGCGACAGCAGCCATAGTGCGCCAGAACGCTCACCACACATCAGCTATCAGTGGGGAGGAGAGCAGAGTAATTCATAGATGGGGATTATTAGGAGGCAATGATTGGTAAAGGCCAATGGGAAATTTGGCCAGGACACTGGGGTTTTTATACTATTTTTATGTAATGGTGAATATGAGGATCAGTGTTTGAGCCAAGCATGCTCTTGCATTTCTTTGTACTTTGCCTATTTTTGTAAGGAGAAATGACCTGTAAAGACGTGGTTTTTTTAAAGATTTCTGTTATTCAGAAGCTGCATTAGCTTTTCATTTAAAAAAATGTTTGCATAGAATTTTATTGTATTTCCATTTCAAATCAATCGGAGTCAGTAATAAGTTGTATGCCATGATGCTTTTACTTTCAAATATTAATGTGTGGCCCATTCACAAACATTTCTTAAGTTTGGGAAATTGTGTAATAGTCACCAGGTGAGTCAGTTTGATTTGAAATGTGTCCAGGTTTAAAAACTGCTTTTGGTGCTGTAGAAAGTATCTGCGCAGTAGAACTACTATGAGAAACATGCTGCAAATAGTCGCTGTCCTATACCGAACTGGTGATAGAAGTCTACAGTACATCTCTTCCTTGAGAATTCGGCACTTATTTATAATGAACATCTATAGTTTTTCTTATTATAATTGTAATAACGTTCTCTGTTACTGTGGCAAGACATTTAAAAAAGTATTTCCACAGGTCTTACGTATTTGATCAGGTGACAGGAAAGCAAGATATGTATTTCTCACAGAAATGTTCATGTAAGACAGTAATCATCCCTTCCATTACATCATTTTTCACTACTTCAGATTTAATGTTCTTAAATCCCCTTGGAAGAGTTTGAAATCAGTGGAAGGCTCAACCACTGAGACATTGTGCTTTTTTTCTTCCACTCTTCAGTATGGAATTAACCTCTGCTTGTTCTTTTGCACCCCGCCCACTCACACAGCTCCCCACTCCATAAGTACTATGTTTGTGTCCAGATCTTTTAGCAGGGAATTGAGCAGTTGTTAGACTTGTTGTGCCTTTCCAGAGATTTCTTGTTTAATCCCTGTTACCCTGGTTTATAAATTGAGTAAATCATACTTTTGTCGAAGTTATTACTTTCTGTTGTCATCTTGTGTCCACAAGCAGGATAGTTGCAGTTGTTTGGCAGACATACTCTTCATAGGATCTTGTTAGCTTATCTGTTCTATCTACATGGAGCTTGTTTGTTCTCCCTTCTGGGAAGATTGGCCTTTTGGTGTCTGCCTGCCCTACAATAGACTGGTGTACCCTGCCTTGCACCTGTTGCTTGCTGGGATAGTCACCGGCTCCCCTATGACCTTGATTTGGCAGAAGCAGTTATAAAATTAAATGATGGACTAGCAGTAAAGAGTGTTACTTTCATTGGAAATCCCTGATTTCCCTACATTGAATTGGTGAATTGGTTTTTTTAAGTGGAAAACAAAATAATTGTAGGCTTAAAAAAATGTGTCCCCTAAAGTTTATATGCATGGAGCCTGTTTTGATATGTGATATAAGTTTGATATGTGATAAAATGCCTTTCTTTCAGTCTTTTCAGCTGTGTTAATGTTAGACTTCAGAGTAATTTTTAAGTAGTCTTAGAATTACATGTACAAGATAAAAAATACATTGAAATAAGCAAGAACTTATTGGCTGTTGCTACATGGAGATGGGTTTACATCTGTTGACCTTGTTTTGTACTTAGAACAGTGTGTGATTTGTAGGGAGTGTCTGTGTTAATTATCCATCTACTGTATGTGATAGAGAACTAGCTACTAAAACAGGCCCTCTGTTAAATTAACTGTTATTATTCATGCACCATTGCCTATAACTATGTAAGGTCTTTCTGATTCTTAGTTTAAAACTTGAAACATGGAAAACACATTTGTTACAAATGTTATGTGTTTTGTTGTTGTTCTGTTATACTTTAATGTGAATTACTGTACATCAATCCATGGGCAGCATTTGTACAAGAACAGTTGTTCTAATGTACACCAGGTTTGGGGGGTAGTGGGGCTTTAAAGCGATGTGTCATGTTAACCAAAAATCATGTCTGCATTGCTTCAGTGCACATTCTATAGGGCTTCCAACTCGCTTGTCTCTGAGAACTCAAACCTAGCCTTTTCAGATTCAGAGGATCTTTCAGCTCAGAAGACGCAGGACAGCGTTGCTTGACACAGTGCAAAAAGTGTTCTGTGTTTTTCATATTTAAATAAAATCCTCTAAAGTCCAAAAGATTTTTAAGTGATAAATTCATTCATCTTTCCATTCGTTACTTGTACTAACTCTTGTTAGACCCATTGATCTTTAAAAATTCCTTTAATAAAATGAGGAGCAAATTTTGCATTGGACCAAAATACTATAAAAGTCATCCTCTTCGTCATCCTACCAGCCCTTCTGCTGAAATGCAGCAGTTATATTAGTTATGAAGAATGAATTAGTTATGTTATGCATTGCTGTGTTGTTGTCATCACTGGAACATGTCATCATGTCTCTGAGGAACCCAGGTACACAAAAGCTTACACAGCTCATACAGTATTTCTAAGCACATCAGGTATGCCAGTGCACTCTGTTTCAAGTCTAGTTATGGGTATGACTTTAAAAAATGAGATGAAAGTATTGCTATTGGAACAATTTTAGATAAGCACTCAAAAGATATGTCAGTTTTTTTTAAAAGACAAGAATAGCATTTCAAAGGGTATTTTCTCAGCTTTGGTTATATATTATTTTTTTTATTTTGCTGCTTTTTCTGGATCTTTTTCCAAGGCAGAATTTGTCTTCTGGTGCATAGACATGCTCTTGTTAAAATGTGCCCATTTGTTGAAGGCCATTGAAATAGTTCTGTTCATAGCACATAACCATGCCTCTGACAGCAGGAACTGCTAAAATCGGTAACATAAAAAGCCAGATCTTCTAGCACCACCGTGGCTTCAGCTCAGTGCTTGGGCCAGTCTCATAAAACATGTTAAGTGTCCACAGGAGTGCTCTTAGAGGTCATAAGGACAAAAAAAATATATCGAAGTCCACACCTTAGTTAAAGGAAGACATAGCAAGAAGTTCATCAGATATTTCAGATGCTCTATCAATTACATAAATGTGCAGCCACATTCAGTGGTTTACAGACAGTGGGTTTGTTACAGCAGGTCTGGTAAAATTTTGCCTGTTTCTGCTTAAAAAAAACATTTATTAAATATGGCTTCTGCAGAAATAAGTTCTCACAACATTCAAAGTCTTCCTCTTAGCTTTGGCCTGTTCACACTATAACCATGAATGAGGCTTTGAAAACTAGACTACCTAACAGGTTGTTAAGAAGAAAGCATTTTTCAGCACAGCTTTTACCTCATTGTCAAGTTCATTTTTCAGTAATTGTATTACTAGAACATGTGAAAGTACTGCAGGGGACAGGTCTGAAAAAAATATATAAGACTGTTTTTGTCAAAGTACATTTGAAGGGGAAAATGACCTATTTGATGGTCATAATGGTTAATTCTTAATGTTGGGCTTAATGGTTATTCCTTTTAACTGAATGAGAAAAAAATAAAAAGGTGGTAGAGGGGTTACTTCTTCATTCGGACTGTGGAAGTGTCAGTAAGGATTGCAGCAGCCAGGTTTAATGCTGTCCTGAACACAACTGGAAACACCCCACATGCTAATGGGACTTTTTGAATGCTAATATAGAACCTTGGATCTGTGCTTCTCCCATAAATAATATTTTTACCATTATTAGCATTTATTTCAGAGCTGCTTTTTGCCAAAACCACTTATATCTGTACACTTTTATACAGCAATGTACTGTAAGTGAAGTACCTCACTCAAGAATACAACAACGGTATCTCTCCCAGGATTTGAACTTGCAACTAATGATGAAATCCCAAACCCTAAAAAAGTTATAACAAATAGTATTGTTGCAAAGTGACAGTAATGAAATATATTTTGTCTGCTTTATGCACACCTGGTGTATCACATTGTCAGAGTACACTACATTCACAGTGTAAATCAGACTGAAAAAACATTTTGCTCTGGGTTACAGGTAAAAGGCTATGCTATTGTTTAGTAGTTTTTGCTAGGTGGTGAGACAGTCTTCAAGCATATTAAGTCTATAAAACTAGGAAAAAATGTGATATCCGCAACAAGAAGAATGAAGATGTTGTTTAATGAGATTTATTAGGTTGCATTTTTTCCTTTGTATAAATGACTTTAAACAACAGGTAACAAGTAATCTTATTATGTGTAGTTTTTCAGGCTGATGGAAGCTTGGAAGGATTGAAAGATATTTGTTTTAAAATGGAGATTCCTTGGCTTCTTTGTCACATTGAGCTTATTTTGGCTGTTTAAAGGAGCAGTTGCTTTTTTTCAGCTTGCTTTACTCCATTGCTTAATCTATGCCTACAGTGTTTTGGATTTGATCAGTTCTCTCTGAATGAGAAAAAACATTGTCCCAACAAACCTATTCAAAAATAAACAGGTAAGTGAATGATATTTTTTTAATGAATTGGGGAAATCAATCATTTGTATCTCTAGTGCCAGCTGTCAAACTTCCAATGCAAATAAGTCTAGCAGCTTTTTCAACCTGGAGAACAGAGTGCACTGACATTCTGGAATGGGTTAGAAACTATTTAGTTGACCTTTTGAAGTGGTTAGTCAGAGGCAGGCAAGCCAGCCTGAATGTGTCCTGCCTTTATTCAATGTTCATGTTATTTTTTTTTATACAAAAATGTTGTTTCCTTTTGGTAATATATTGATGATGAATATAATTATTGTAATTTATGGATATTATGGTTGCATGAACGTGTATATATTTTAAGACAACAACAAAATGTTTATCAACATAAAATAGAGAATGTACTTTAGGTATATAAATTCTATATTTATATAATGGAGAGAGCTGTTGCAAAAACCAGTGTTTAAATTATGAGTTCCTTTTGTTTTAAATGAAATGGCATGGAATTTGAATGTCTCAAATCTAACTCCTTTGTACAGCTTGGTTCTGTGAACCTGTGTGAGTAACCTATCTGCTCTGTGCTTCAGTAATCTGCATTGCTGCTTTGCATTTCATGGGGAATGTTTGTCTGACCTGTAAAGTCTGGTATGTGAAGCCTGCAATGTGCTTTACAACTACAGTATTTGTTCGATACTTCAGTTATAATGAAATAAAAAATACAAAAATTAAATTAACTCTTTTTTTGAAATGCTTGCTAGTTTGTATTTCTGTTGATAGTAAATTGTGCGTATGGCATAGAGAGAGATCATCATTCTCTAAGGGACAGCTTTTCAGTATTGCTTAGAATAGTAGTGTCTCATTGGTGCAGACATTTTTTGACTTATTACAAGGTTACAATGACTTATAATGAAGTGCTTCCATGCTCATCCTTGACTAAATAATTGTCAATTGTGTGCAAGGAATCTGAATTAAAAGTTCCAAGAAGTATGTTTACTAGGGTTTTATGATATATCTCTCATGTTCTCAATGGGATTAATTTCTGGTGAGTATCTAGAGTCTTGTCCTGTATGTCTCCCATGATTTATTACTTAAACCTCTGTGAATAACTAGATTTGGTATCTCCAAAACACAGTGAAGGTGATGCAGTGGCATATGGGTTAAGGCTTCTTTCTCACAACTTTTGGGTGAAGGTCTGATTCTGGTCTAGATTCTAGACCAGAACACCTTCTCTGTTTTTTTCCTCTCTGTGTTTGAGTGGGTTTTTCCCAATTTCTCCAGTTTGATCCAAACTTCCAAAGACATTTTGGATGAGTTAATTAGTATCTCTTAATTGTCAATATGTTCATGCTCTGCAAACATCTCCTTCAGGGCATACTCCCACTTTGAGCTCTGTCTGCCAGGTTGGGCTTTGACTCCCTGCACTGCATCTATAGGTTGAAGTGGCTTTCAGAAATATCACCTATGCTGTCTAATAACATGAACATGGTCACAGTGATGGATTAAATATAGAAGAATGTGTTAAATTAAAGCTCAAGTTCAAATACAATACTTTATTGCCATACAGCTACACCCGTACATCTTTTTCCAAATGTTCTTGAAAATGAAAATTCAATATTATGAAGCATGTGAATCATTACCTACATTTCGAATAACAAAAGCCACCTTTGAAACTACAAAGAAGTGATGCAAAGAAAAATTGCAAAACCTCAGCCAGATGTAGACAGTGAAGAGGTGGCATACAGTACGACTTTTTTCATATTGAGTGTACACATCACATTCTACTAACTAGTATAGGTGAGAGCTAGTACAGAGCCTAAGAAGTGGCACGAGAGATGTAAGACGTGCTATTCTGTGCACTCTTACTTTTTGTAAGATTATTTGAGGTTTAGACTTTATCGTTGGACCCTAAAGGTGTTAAGAAACTAAAAACTGTGTGTGTGTACAGTAATTACACAAAAATTGGTACTATAGAGTACTATACTTAGGTATGATTAATGATGCAGTGGTTTTATTACTAAAACATATACCACAGTATAAGTGTTAGTTGTTATTGTTTCTTTAGTTATTTTTTTGTTGAAAAAAGTAAAGGTAGGGGTGACATTTTCAGGGTCGGAGCAGTTCATAATTTTATCTTATAAGAACTATTGGAAATAGTTTTTTTATTTTTTTCTATACAAAAAGGCTTCTGGGAACGAATTACATTTGAAAAAGAAAACGTACAGGTATAGTTGCATAGAATTTGCTTTGGTGAGCTCATACAATTAAAATGCTACACCGCAAGTACTTGCAGTAAAGTGCCACGTGCGGGTTAGCTAGTTGAGATCCAAGCGCAGGGCTTCTCCAGAGTTATTCAGGGAGAGTCGAGTACAACAAGCACGGAAATTAAAAGGTCTGTCCAGGCAGGATGGCTGTCAGAATTTGGACTGGCCAAGTTTCATCTAGACAGAGATGACAGCAGCAGGAGTGCCTGAGCCTTTCAGAGTTAGTGAAGCTGCCTGCTTTCTAGGCAGACGGAGACTGACAGCATATGCAGGGTTTGTCAGAAGTCCAATCTGATATGGTTGAACACAGAGCTGATCATCTATGGCAGTCTTGCTCAGTATCAGAGCTACAATATCAGAGTGCCAAATAAACTGTGAATCAAGCCTTTATAATTGTGTTAACTAGGGGCTTGATTAGTAGAGTGGCTGCCTGTTTGAAAGGCAGCTGGACGAACAGACAAGCAGCCCAATCTCGTTCGCACGGGCTTGTCTGGAGGGTGAGCACTCATGCAAATGCTGTGGTGGCCCATAGCAACCGCAGGCTGCAAGCTGCTCCCAGCCCGGGTGTGAAATAAACAACACAATACAAATATATAAATAAAGCCAATAATAAATAGCATCCTTCCAACACATCTTCACATACTGTACCATCCTAAACACACACCAGGAGTAAATAACACTTGAGACCTGATAAAATAACAATGAGCCATGCAGAAATTCAAAAATCAAAATACAGAGTTCAGGTGTTGTTATGGAACCTAGTAGTCCGTCTTGATAGACCTAAGACCTGAACAGTGGGGAGAAAAGTTAAACAAATCTTGTGGGCAGGGTGGGAGGGTTCAGCAAGGATCTCTAGAACTATGCATTTCATTCTAGAAAAATGCTCCAGAGTCCACAGAGGGAAGGTGGGATCTTATAATTTTAGAGGAAATATACACTATTCTCTCTAGCTGTTTTTTCTTCTGGGCAGAAGCCAAACCATACAGTAATGGAGAAGGTCAAAACACTCTCAATGACAGATCTGTAAAACAGGGTTATTGCGTCCTGTGACACTCAAAATGTCTTTAATTGTTCTCAGAAAGAACCACCTCTGGTGAGGTTTCGTGACCAAATGGATGTGTTGACCTCCAATTTTAAAGTGTTGGAGATGGTGGTTCCCAGGAACTTAAAATTCTCCACCCCATCTACAACATGGCCATTGATGTATAATATTGAGAGTGCGTCCTTGCTTTGCCATCGTCCATCACAAGTTCTTTTGTTTTACTGACATTAGTTACTCATTGTTTAGGCTTCTACTAATTCAGCCACTTCATTCCTGAATTCTCACTCCTTGTTGTTTGTGATGAACCGAGAGTATGAGATACAAGAGTAGCATCATTGGCGAACTTTAACATTTCGACTGAATCTGAAAGTGAAATACAGTCGTTTGTGTACAGAGAGTAAGGCAGAAGTCATAAGACACAACCCTGAGGAGCACCTGTAAGGAAATCCAGGAGCCAAAAACACGGGGTCTGTTTAAAACCTATCTCTCCTAGTGTATCAAAACACTTGAGAGGCATGGTTTTGTTAAAAGCAGAACTATAGTCAATATAGAGGACATGAACGTTCGTGTTGGGTGCCTCTTGATGTTGAAATATATCATGGAGCCCCAGGGAGACTACATCATAATCTGTAGGCAAGCTAGCGTTGGTCCAAATGCACATTAAACATGAAATTGGTGGAGTTGCTAGAAAACCTTCATAATAACAGACATAAAGGCTGGTCTGTAGTTGTTGAAGCACAATAAACTTTTATTATACAGTACACAGTATATACATGTAGCCAGCAGCCATTTCACTCTGCAACTCACAACTGGCAACCCACTAAAACTAAGCAGGTGTGAGCCTGGTCAGTACCTGGATGGGAGACCTCCTGGGATAAACTAAGGTTACTGCTGGAAGAGGTGTTAAT
Source organism: Atractosteus spatula (assembly GCF_055471065.1). NCBI lineage: Eukaryota > Metazoa > Chordata > Actinopteri > Semionotiformes > Lepisosteidae > Atractosteus > Atractosteus spatula. The sequence continues at coordinate 39,459,771 of NC_142711.1, forward strand.
GGGGCCAGCAGGGGGCACTCACCCTGTGGTCTGTGTGGATCCTAATGCCCCAGTATAGTGACAGGGACTCTATGCTGTAAATAAGCGCTGTCCTTCAGATGAGACATAAAACCAAGGTCCTATCTCTCTGTGGTCATTAAAAATCCCAAGACCCCTACTCAAAAAGAGTAGGGGTGTAACCCTCGTGTCCTCGCCAAATTTCCCATTGGCCCTTACCAATCATGGCCTCCTAATAATTGGCTTAATTACTCTGCTCTCCTCCCCACTGATAGCTGATGTGTGGTGAACGTTCTGGCGCATTATGGCTGCCGTCGCATCATCCAGGTGGGGCTGCACATTGGTGGTGGTGGAGGGGAGTCCCCATTAGCTGTAAAGCTCTTTGAGTGGAGTGTCCAGAAAAGTGCTATATAAGTGTAAACAATTATTTTTATTATATATTGCCTTTAAGTGGCTTCTTAAATCGCTTTACAGTAAACAAGCACACATTGAGAGGTGACAGCAGAATTACAAGGGTTTGGAATACAGTAGGAAAACAAAGAGACACACAGAACCAATTAAATAAAAGCCCTCATAAAGAATAAGGTTTTGAGTCTAGATTTGAAAGTGCTCAGGGAAGGTGACTCTCCCATATCCTTAGGGATAGATTTCCAGAGCTTTGGGGCATAGCAAGAGAAGGACCTGTCACCCATAGAGTGTAGACGGGCTTGGAGGACAGACAGGAAACCAAACTTTTGAGATGAAAAAGAACGGTGTGAGATGGGATGCTAGTGAGACAGGGGCTGAGGTGCCAAGCCATGTACAGTCTTACAGGTGAGCATGAGGATTCTGAAGTCTACACGAAACCTGATAAGGAAGCCAGTACAAGGACTTCAGGACAGGAGTGAAGTGACCACTGAAACACAAGACTTGGTCAGGATTCTGGCTGGTGAACTCTGGACAAATTGGAGTTTAGTGTGGATTTAGATAACCCAATCAGTAGGACGTTACAGTAATCAATTCGAGAGGAAACAAAAGTGTTGACCAATTTGACAACACAAGATATAATCTATATTTATACACTACATACATTTCTTTCACACAGCTCCTAAATGTTCATACCCACAATTGAGATTATTTTTGTAAAGTCAGATTCAGAAAAATAATAAAAGTTGTAGCTCTTCTAAAACTTTGTTGTCCACATCCAGCAAAAGACTAATGAAGTTAAATTTGCTGTTATCACCTGCAACCATATAGTTTTACTACATTACATTTATACATTATTATTTTAATCATTTGTCTTATGAAACAGTATTAACAGAAAATTGGGTTCACTGGTAACCATATTTAAAAAAATAGGTCTTCTGGTGCCATCTCGTGGTTAATATGTATATTATTGTGTATTACTGTAGTAATATAAGCCTTTCTACAGTGGTTCTCAAACTGTGGTACGGAGCACCCCCAGGTGGTATGCCAGATGACCCTGGAAATTTGTTGTGTGCACTGAAAAATTGGGAATTATAAATTATGTAAAATTTTCGTCTGTAATTTACTTTTAGAAAGCTTGAGAACGGATTCCATATTTTCTATTTTAATAAAATTAGTTTGTGTCAAATAAATGCCCTATCTGGGAAGGGGTGGGGATGGAGAGGGTTTTCAAAATATCCCACGTTTTATGTTTATTGGTAAAGTAACTGTGATGATGTTTAACTGTGTGAAATGCACAAGTCCCCTCTGCTGCAATAACAGTATCCTCTTTTTTGGATATTTGAAAATTACCCCTGGACAGAGATATAAGGATCAAAATAGTGGACATGGCTGGGAAAATCCAGATGTATGGTAACCCTATTGGCCACCGACACTAGCTCTGCTGCTGAACCTGACTACATTGTATTTTTATCTGGTGTATGCATTATAGATGGTATCCAAGGTTCTTACTTGTTCCACAACTGTAGACAATCAGTCAACTTGAATAAAGGCTGCAGACCTTAAGGGAAATCCTGCTTTATAGTAATTTTTACTAATGATATGTTTGTTATTCAGAGCATCTTCTTTATATGTGCTTTTAAAAGTCTGTTTATAATATTTTAACGACCATTTAAAAGTTTTAAAAAAGCTGCACATATACACTATTATAGGCAAAACATCAGTTTGAAAATTGAAAAGTTCAGATGTTCTGAGATAAAGCACTACTTTTAATCTAAGATTTAAAGTGTTGTTAGATGATTTCACATGATCTCTACATGATTAACTGAATCATAAACAAATTCAGTTCTGCACAAGAAATTGCACTCAAGGAAAAAGGGCATGACTGTGTTCCTCTCAATAGTGTAACATAACATTACTACATTAAATGTTCCAAATGATAAACAATGTTAGAGCCTTGTGTACAGCTCCACAACAGGCCTCATGCTAAAGCTACTGTATATGATCAATGTATAAATGGGGTACTATACAAAAGGCCATTAGTGAGGCTTGAAACGTAAATAATCTGTGAATCTAAAACATACTGTATTTTAAGTACATAAGGGTCATTTGTGCAGAATCATGCTTTTTATGTCCTAGGAGACCAAACATAATGAGAGACTTAATAGTAACAATAATTATAGAAAGATAGACACTGTGCAGATAAGCTACAGGCTAATCACAATCATTTAGAAAATGAATAAAAAAATATTTATTCCATGCTGAAAAGAGAATAAAAATAAAGACAAGGTTTCAGTCTGAAACATTGTGTTTTTCTTCTCTTTTCAGCATGACACCCGAAGAAGACTCCATAGCTGAAAAGTTGTGTTTCTTTTCTTCTCTTTTCAGCATGGAATAAACCTTTACTTGTTTCTTTGCAGCCTACGCATGCTGACGCAGCTACATACTTGAATCACTTAGAAAATGTAATTTAGAGTGTTTTCTTCACAAAGTGAATTCTTGGAGCAATAACATAAGACATAACATAAGCATTTTGAAGGTAAATTCATCATTGCTTTTCATTAAGAATGCAAGGCTCTAGATCACTTAAAAGTTTAAACCTGTACAAAAATCAAATACTGACTAGGGGACACGGTGGCACAGTTGTTAGCATTGCTGCGTCGCAGAACTGTAGCCCTGGGTTCAATTCCTGTATTGAATTTGAACGTTCTCCCTATGTTTACATGAGTTTCCTATGGGTGCTCCAGTTTCCTCTGACAGTCCAAAGACATACTGTACTAAACTGGTAGGTTAAATGGCTTCTGGGAAAACTGGCCCTGGTGTGAGTGTTTGTGTTTGCTTTGTGATGGAATGGCATGAGGTTCAGAGTGTATCCTGCCAAGCGCCCATTTCATAATGTTGTATACAATGGCTGAAAAAGGGGTTAAAATAATGTATCTGTCAGGCTTGCTCTTGCTGGAGCACTGCGGAGCAAGTGAACAATGCCATGGCAGCCAGACACACCCCTAGCCACCTGTCAGTTAGTGCTGGTTGTCATTGATACAATATCTGACTGAAGCCTGTGGGCAATAATCAAGCTTGCCTCAGGTGATTCCGGATATTTTATGTCTCCTCTGACAATGCTCTGGGCTCTGGTATGGGGTTTTTGCCATTGTGTTTAGGTCTGACCTAGTTTTGTTCCCAAGTTCCTGTGTTCTCACTTGTGATTTTTCCTACATACCTGACCCTAGCTCCACCCTGAATATGTCTCCGGATTTGCCCATTTTTACCATTTGAAATGTGAATTTCTTGTGCTACGAACCTAGCCCGCTTGGCTCAAGTGAGCTTGTGCAATTCCCTTCTTGCCTTTACTGTGCACCTCTGTGTCTCTAAAACTTTAAACCATGCATTGCAGTGGATCTGGACACTTTTGCTTGTCCTTTTTTTGCTGAGAAGCTGTCTTGTCCATTGATCCATTGATCCAGTATATATGGTACACTTACTGAATATACAAGAGCAGATAGGAAATTCTAGTTTTTAGGAACTTACCTGTTCCTCTATTATGAAAATATAACCTTGTTAAAGAGTTTGATATATATAAAAACAAACAAAGAAAAAGTTAAGACAAAGTTACCTTGCTTCAGGTTATTCTTTTTAAATAACACACATGGAACAACACAATACATTTCCACATTAGCGACACCCTGAAAATGAGCTGTAAGTGACAGCAAGATGCTACATATTCAAGTGATTTAACTATAAGAAGAGAACGGAAGTTTCCGATATTGGTACCAGTGCTTTAGGTGCCTGGGCAGCAGCTGGATGACATTTTCAGTCAGAAATAATAGGGCGTCCTGGACTGCAGGCCGGAGAAGCTTATCAGAAGGAAGTGAAAGTGTAAGCAGGCACATTTTCTCCTGAAATGACAAAGAAAATCATTTTACAATCTACAGTCCATCTTAAGTGTTTTAAACATTTTTTCACATAATACATCTTCATAGAAATTTTAAAATGTGACTGAGATTTTTGCACTACCTTGGAATATGGCACAGCTTGGCTAGAAAAGGTGTGAAACTGGCTGAGTTTCTCTAATGTGGCACTAAGTCTTTGATCTGTTTCACCGACCAGTTCAGTAGCTTCTTTCTTCAGCATTGCCAACCTGCAAGGAAGAGAGCTGTTATCATGCTATAACTTTTGAAAATCAATAGAGCTGCTCTAAAACACCCACAAACACTGAAATATTTTCTGTAATTATGTTTTTTCATCATTAGAAAAAAGTATAACAATAACATTTCCTTTTATTTAGAAAAAAAGTTTTTCTTTAGTTAGTTAAAGGACTATTTTATTATAGGGAATTATAGGGAATGAAAGACATTGTATGCTTACCAAAAGACGCTGCAAGACTTGGGCTCTCTCAGTCCATGCTTTAATTGTAACAGAAGTAAAGACAGACTAGTCTTATTTTTTGATGCCATTAAAGCATTAAGTAGAGTTTTAATTCTGACTTCACGGTTTCTGAAAAAATAATGCTAGTATTAATATACTATTAATATACATAGAGCTCTAAGAATGCTAAAACTTCATTGGTATAGGGTGTTGAAGAAATGTCAATATTTAAAATAATACAGAAGAAAAACTGGGCAAATGTGTTTAGTAACATTAATTTTACTAAACTAAAGGAAGACAAAAAACAATATGATTTCTTGCAGTATTATATAGTTTCGGTAAGCAGTGAATTATGTTTTGCAAACTTACTTTCTTTTCTCAATGATACCAGTCTCAATAAGGTTATTTGTAGAATTTTTTACTTCCAAAAACTCTGTCTTCACTCGTTGTAGTATATCAGTTTTATTCTTTTGTCTGATGAATAAATATAACATAAAATAATGATGAATAAAAATTAATAACCATTAGAAGGGAATATCTGTTTTTAGAAATAATAAAGCACAGGGATTAAAACTCTACAGCAATTAATGTGCTCTTGGCAGAAAAATGAAAGAGCTCTCTGTGGAATCATAATAAATGAGTCAGATTCAACATTCTAAAATTCCATGTAGTAGGCATATGCATATACAGTACTGTGAAAAAGTAAGTACACCCCATGAAGAGGTGTGTGTTTTTGAACATATCTGTATGTATGGATATTTGATCTTCATTTCAACAATACTGATAGATCAAGGTGATCAAATTTACAAATAACATTGAATTTTCTTTGATTGCAAAGAATTTTCAACAAAAAAGTCAGAAATGCAATTGTCTGCTGTGGAAAAAATAAGTACACCCCTTTGACTTCAATAGCTGGTGTTGCCCCCTTTGGCAGAAATCACTTCTTGTAGGCATTTCTTCTGGTGTCTATCAGTCTCCTACTGTACATCGACTTACAGTAGATACACTTTTGCCCACTTCTCCCTACAGAACTCCTTCAACTGTGTGATGCTTTAGGGCTTTCTTGCATGTACTGCCCGTTTCAAGTCCCCACCACATCATTTCTATGGGGTTAAGATCTGGGCTTTGACTTGGCCATTCCATAAACCTCCAAGTTACTCTCTAATGATGTTCTAGTCATTTGCACCTATTTTGGTGCACCTGATTCTTATTTTTAGGCATTTCATGCAATGATAAAGGTAGGGGTGTACTAACTTTTCCCCACAAGGAAATTGCATTTCTGTTGATTTAGATTGTACAAATGAGTGCAAAATGTGATTTTTCAATGTTAAAAATAAAATCACCTTTATCTATCAGTAATGTTGAAATGACGATCAAATATCCTTTTGTCCAGAAATGTAAAAAAAGACAAACCTTTTCATGGGGTGTACTTACTTTTTCACACCACTGTATTTGGACTTGAAAACAGGTGAACAGAAAGAAATCAGAGGACAGATAAAGGGTAAATATTTATATTAGGTAATGTAATTAGTGGAGTACCCCAGTGTCACACAATGGCCTGAGGAAGGCCAAAGTAGGTCAATTTTATAACAGAATGGCTCCGCTGCAAAAGCACTCAAGTAAAATAAGTGCAGTTTATTTACAGTGCTCTCAGTCCCCCACACCAGAAAACAAAACCCCAAAAAAGAAACAAAACGAATTCTTCAAATAAAAATAAATCTTCCTTTTCTTATTGCTTTCTCTCTGTTTTCAGTCACACTACCTGACATACCAACAACCAACTCCCTCTTAGGCTGAGGAGCCAGCTTAAATAGCATGTAAGCCCCTCCCCCTCTGGAACAAACCATTTCTCCAATTCAATGCATGTGGTTTTTCCCATCTCCATAAATAAACCTTGAAAAGGGGGGTTAGGTTTGGCCTTCTGAGGCCACCATAGGCTGATCCACGCCGGTAGTACCTACACCAAACAAACAGTGAGTATCATCCGTTTTGAGAGCGCTCTCCATTCACACCACAATACTCGCTCATACCTGTATTTAAGGATGTATTTTATGTATGTGAATGTATATGAGATTAAGTAATAGCAGTTACTAGTCAAGCCCTGAGTTCGCACCCTCAGGAACTTATCTAGCAACCGCTCAATGGAAGGTGTATGAATAGTGTATTTCCGGTGCTATCTGTACCTTGTGACAGGCTCCTCTGTCACACCCAGGGATCTGTATTGATCACTACTCTTAGTTTAGTAAAGTAAAAGACAAGGATTAGTAAATGTTATTTGCTGTTAAAAGCGGTAATTAAAATTTAATTTAAAAGGTAATTTAAAAAATATTTATAGTAAGTTCACTTCTACACTGGGTGAAAACATGACAGGTGTTGTTTAATGTAGATAATGACATATCATAAAAACCACAGCAAAACAATTGTGATCAATTTTGCTCACCACATTGCAACAGAATATTGCTATTTGGAATAAAGCCAGACGTGAGAAATCAGTTTCATACTGTAGGCAGTTTTAATTGTACATATTAGGTAGTTTTAAAGGTAGCTTTAAAGCAATGTCTACTAAAAGAGGTTTGTTTTGAGCAGGGGACTATGATGACATCTGTAGTATTCTTAAGTATTCAAGTATTCAATAATAAACTATTAAATCTTTATTTTGTCTTGTTTTAATAAAAGTAAAAAAGGAAACAATATTTTGATCTAGAAAAGAAACTTTTAGATAGGGAGAAAATACATGTAAAGTGTACCACAAAGGAGAACTACAGTATGCTAATGTTTTGAGAACCAGATATAAATAAAATGCTAAATTAACTGAAGAAACTAATTTTTTTACTCCAAAGAAATCGCTTTATGCAGTTTGAAGAGGGTAAAAAAAACGGCCAAATGTTGGCCCAGCAATTTAAGAGGAACGTGGAAAGAAATGTTATTTCCTACATAACTAATTATTAATTGATAATCAATATGAGATTAATTCAACTTTTACAGTTTAATTCTAATCATCATAGTACTGATCTTGTGCTAATGATGTAGATACACAATCATTCCTGAAGGCTGTTAAACTCCCTACTGTTTTATTCTCCTTCAGCTGAAGAGTCAAACAGATTCTCCTCTCTCACTGACTGAAATGTAGAAAGATTTATTCAGCATGTCTAATGGAAAATCACCAGGATTGGATGGTTTTCCAGCTGAAATTTAAAACATTTTTGGAATCTTCTCTCACCTACTTTATTTAATATGTTTAGTAATATTACCTCCACAATTAAGTTCTCCTAACACTGAATACAGCTCTGATTTATCTTATGCTTAAAAAGATAAGAACCAACCTACCAAATAAAAATAAAAAAGCATAAAAAATGCTGTGGTAAAAATAAAAAAATAAAAAAGCATTAAAAATCCTTAAAATTACTTTAAAAATGCTTCCAACTTGCTTTTTTAAGAACTGATTCAACATAAAGACTCATGTAGCATTTAACAATGCATCTACTTTTGTCTGTTTCTGTTTGACATGAAATAGCTTTAATTTGGTGTTAATTTACAACATTCAGGTAATACCCGCCAAGGGGATTCCTGAGAATTTTAGATTCAATTATTATGAATTGCTGATTATTAATCCCCCTGAAAAAACAATGCTTAAAATTATAGGTACTCACTTCTGTGGAATAGTTTCATGGGAAGCTGTAAAAAGAAAAACAAAGCATATAACCATTCTGATCGTACTCCAATTTAGCAAAACATACATTTTTAAATACCATGTGCTCAATATCGTATTTAGCTTTAGTAATAAAGAAAAGCAAAAAATATAAGCAAATGAATTAGAAGTAAATACTCATTTATTCAGCACTGCATAGCACTGTACTGGACCAGACTTATTCATCTTTATGCCTGGATATTTACATGTTATTGTTGTTTTTTCCACTAATGGAAATTCAGACCTGTAGATTTTTGGTAACAATTTAACAATTTAAGTGTTTTTTTCATATTGTCTCTCTACAGTGTTTTGTTGAGATCTTCTATTCTAACATTTTCAATTGCATGTTCTGTAAAGGTGGAACAAACAGACATCTAGAAACAAAGCTTAATAATGTGTCCCTCTACGTCTTCACAATGGTGACTTCACAGAAAGTCAACACAATTACCCTGCTTATGTCCATTATTTCAGTTGTGAGAGCAGCATTTGTACCTGCGTAAAAATAGTGCATGACAAAGCTCATAGTGCACAGTGTTTAAGAAGGTATCAGATGACACGGTCCACCTTTTCCATTACCTTGATCACGTTCTTGTACTTGTACTGTACCAGAGTGAACCTGGCTTGTCTCCCACTGGCTCTAAACATTTTTTTCCCTGCCAATACTCAACTATTAGTTTCTACTCTAAAATTCATGCAAACTTTGCCAGTCTGTCAATGTGATGTAAGGCAGTGAGACACCCTGAAAACATGTCCTTCACGGAAACTAACTGGTCTCATCCAGTAGCAGCATTAGCCATGGGGGCAAATCACTGGCATCTGTCTCCAGTTCCCGAAGTCCTGCCTTCCTCCTGGGCCCAAGTAATAACTGTCTGTACCTGAAATGGATGACCCATAAGACACCTATTGGATTTGTTTTTCATTTTATGAATTGATGTTGTTCTATTGAATTCAAGATGCTTTAACAGTTTTAATTATTTCAAACAGTCTGCTTTGTTCACACTTCTTTTAATTTAGTGTACAGAGGTAATATCTGCTTCTGTAGAAGAAGTCCTAGGAGAACAGGATCTGATCTGCTTTATTCCAAAGAAAAACCCTGAAACAGCCTTTCTATTGTCTAGGCCTTTCAGTTTTTTAACATTTGTATTTTGAATAATGTTGATTTTTAAATGATGTCTTATTATTTAATAAGTTTTAGAAAGCCTTACCCTGCATATCTTGTGGAAGCTGATTTTATTTCTGTAAAAGTCAAGAAAATGTAGGCATTAAGATGCATATTCTGACAGGACACTAATGGTGTTGCTGCAATAGTAATTCTGCCAGACATTTGATGTCCGTGCTTGGCTGAGGAGCCATGGTGTCAAGCTGAACTGTGGGATTATGCCTGAATATTCTAAAAGTGGGGATTAACCCCAGTTTTAACCACAGATAAATACTGTATTTCCTCATCTTCATAACTTTATCTTACTTTTTATTAGTTCTAATCTATGTTGAAGCATGAGCATTTATTTTCAAATATGAATGCATTTAGTTCACAAACTTTTATACTGAATGTGTGTGCTGCACATATTAAATATATAAACATATACAGTAATAGGAGGTTTTTTTCTGTTCTATTAGAATTAGCATGAATATGTAACAATATATAGCAAGAAACCAGGACATTATAAAGTGGGTCCATCTTTGATATACCACAGATTAAGTGCCCAGCAGCTCAGTGTCCTTTGGTTGGCAATTCCAAGGTGAGGAACACATATTGTAAGAGGTGAACACAACAGTGGAAATTCTCTTTCTCACTCAGTGCCTGGCATCCTGACAAGTTAACCAACCATATGACTACAAACCCACTGTCTGAGCTGCAAGGAAATGAACTAGGGCTCAAGAAACTCTAGGCTCAGAGAGTATGTAAAAGAATTCTGTAGCAAGAGAAGCAACAAGCTCTCCAAATTCTAATTTTACCTTATCAACAAAATGAATACAGTTGGACAATTATTAACGTGATTATAAAAACAGTTTAATTATTTTATATATTATTAATATTTTATTTTCTTCTTAAACTCATGATGATGAGCTGGTGGAGATAGTTATTCCTTTTTGAACTATTCCTGCTCAGCAATCATAATATAAAGCCTGTGTATCTGGAATTGATTGGAATTTGACTGGAATTGGGCTATAAACATCTTGTCTTATCTTGAGAGTAAGGCTGTTACTACTGCACTGTGCCTCCTAGTTTGAACCTGTTAATTGGAACAATCCGTTATATACAATACTTATTTAGTATTCAAGTATCTTTTGAAAATTACTCTATATTAAAAGGCTCTAACGTTTGGCCAGATTTTCTGATGGTAAATTGAATTACAGTATGAATTGCATTGTAATGCCCAAACGTTTTTGGTAGGTGTGTGAATGCCAGGAGCTGAGGGTGGTATGGATGTGAATTGCCTTGAAGGGCTAGTGACACGTCAGTGATGGCTGCATTTCCTCTTATCATAAGCGCCAAGCAATTGCCACACCATTCATGAGTAATGTGTGGGGTTGCAAACAGGTTTGACTGGACCTGTGGTTGAAAGGGGGGCCTGAAAAGAGGATGAGATGGAACAATACTGTACATCACTTGGCCATATAAAACATACACTTGGCCATATCTGGACAGCACCTTGCTGAAGGAACCACGGGCAGCTGGCTCTGCCCACGCAAACTTCCCACCTAGAGGGGAAGAGTCAGGAGCCTCTTTTATGAAAGGGTCCCAAAGGCTGGGACCTTTGGAAGAAGTACGTTTTCCAGGGCAGATTGCGGCACTTGGATGCAGGAAAGAACTTAGACAACAGGGCGTGGGAGCAGTGGAAGAAGACCCTGGCATCATCTTTTCTCAACCAGGGATACATGGTTCGGGATGTCCAGGATTGGAAAACATACCTAAGGAACTTCACAGAGTCCAGAACTACAGGACTGCATAATTTTGGGACATTTGTTGAGCAACTGAGGTCCAAAGTGGTTCTTGCAGCCACTCTGGAATGAGTGTCTTTTACTGTTGAGTTTTTATTATATTGTACTCTGTGTTGAGTGGAATGTATTGAATGTTGTTAACAAAAATGGCACTTTAGTAGGTCTGGTGATTCTGGGAGATGAAAAGAACCTGTAGCAATGAAGTAAGGGCCCCAGCACTCTTTATAATTGATAGGTGGCATAGTCATGTACGAGGCAGAAATAGTTCTTGTTTGAAAGGTCACCTTACAGTGACATTAGCTCATTTGCTTTTTGTGAATGCATTTAAAAAGTCATTTAAAAATCACATTTCCCTAATTGGAGATAAGTAGCTGCTGTTCTTGTCCCGAGAGGAACATATGAATGTATTACCTGTGAAAATTAATTGAACTGGTGCAGTGAGGTTTTAATGAAGGTTCTACCAAACATGGAACACTCTAACTGCCTTGATGTACAGGTGAATAATTTGAGTGACAACATCCACTCTTACCTGAATCATGATGGATGAACGTTTCCCATATATCTGGAGTGATACTCTGGCTGTCTTCAGATGCCAGGGAAATTGACCTTTGCTGTCTTTTGGTATTTGGTGGAGGAATAGAGCTGAAATCCAAAGAAACCAGTTGCAAGTTAACTAGTTTCCACAGAGGATAATGTTCAACACATCCACCAAAAGGAAGTACCAAAACAGTGCTTGATGACAGTTTTCTTGTGAACAAGCCAAGAGGCTTCTAAGCTAACATTAATGTGGAATTTGCTCTTGGCTCATGGGTTGAAGTTCTGCTATAATCCAGTTATAAGATAAATTGCATAAAGGACAATATGCTGATCGTGAGGTCTGTGCAGCAGTTCTGATTTTAATATCTTACTTGAGATAACCATCATTTAGAAAAGTTAATCTGTTATCTAGTTACCTTGCTGAGCTTCTAGGAAGAATCTCGGTTTCTTTCATTATGACTTTTACATACGCAGGAGAGAGAGGGACCTAGAAAAAAATATTGAGCACTTATATTGATAAATGTAAAATGTGTACATCACTTTTTATGACTATTAAAGGAATTTTCTATGCCTAGATGTTTTAGACACTAAGAATGATAGTGTGCTTGGAAGCTATTGTATGTTTTTTATTTTGAATATAAGATTTACCTGCCAGGTTTCTGTGATAAATTATATTAATCTTGCGTGATACAGTACACTATACACAAATTATATGCAACTTTTTTAAAAATTAAAAAACAGCTGGTGTAAGAATTATATTTATGAATATACATATTTTTTTTAAAAATGCACAAATATATACTGTACAGTATTGTACTTTATACCTCAAGAGACCTGAGTAAAAGATGTGTAGAAGATACAGGACAATCAGCAGTGTTTCATTGCTATATGCAGGGATAATAAGATTGTAATGTGTACAAGACACCTCTGATCAAGACTTTCATGCTGTAGGTTACTTTATAGATGAATGCAGATCATTAAGAACCCTTGATCTGCTCCTAATGGATAAGGATCTAAGTTCAATCTGAATACCCAACTCACCATAGTCTTCAGGTCTCTGTTCTTCATGTTTGTTATCCCACATAGCATCATGTAAATCCACTGGAGCTTCTCTGCAACATGCTCCTGTTTTCTAATCAACACATTCCTATATGCACATACAGCAGTTAAACATGGCAGTTCAATGAGGCATAGATTATACATCTGATAATATAAGAGCGTGGACTTCTTTATATTATGATAGAACATAAACGATAGAGCATTTCTATCCATGTCCATACAGTATTTTACGGTGTTTGTCCTCTTCATAGAATGCAGGGAATATGGATGCACGTACTGCAAATACTACAACAATTCAATAATGTGGCAGTGTTATCATGAGCAAAAAATAAAGACTACACATTTATCACATGTATTTGTTTATATTTATTACATTTTATCCAGTATAATAATTTTAAGTCATTACCTAAGTCTGTACTCCTCCTCAGGGTCAATTGCTTGTGTATTAATTGACATAGTGCATGTCTTCCCAGAGTCTTTAGACTTTAGACCTGTAGAGAGGTAAACCACATGTAATTGGTCTTCTGAGGCTTGGAAATGAACCAGATTATAAACATAACCTAGTAAACCTGGGGATTTTAAGACAATGGATTTACTGTGTACTATCCATATCACAGAGCTAACAAAAGTAAAGAGTGATTTGTATCCCTATACCTTTTACCACAACTGTTATCCTATTGTAGTGTGAATAGAAGTGACTCTTCAGTTCTACTATTATCCTTATACTTTTACTTCTGAGTGTACAGTATATATCGAAATTGAGTTAATATTTTGAAATGGTAATACAGCTATGGTATTAAGGATTTCCTGTCAATTTACAAACCTGACAAATTCAGTTCACTGGGTGTTTTGGAGGGCAAAATCTTCTTTGCTGAAAATGATGGATTTGCCTTTTTAAGTAAAAAAATAATATTATAGAACTTGCTAATACCTATCTTCATACTTTCTATATACTGTATGACTTATATAACAATAAAGTAAGACATTTCAAACCTCATTGCACAAGTCATTATGGATTTTCTAACATTTTGAAACTACAAATTCCAAACCACTCTTGCTTCATCCAAACCATCTCCATCAGATTTTCAGAAATAAGGACTACATCAGTTTTTTTTAGAAATGTTGCAACCATCTAAAACATCCACACCAGGGTTCTTAAGCATACTGCCAGAGGTCGTCCTGTGTGTAAGGCATGCTTCATCCAAACCATCTCCTCCAAATAAGTTTTCAGAAAGAAGAAACCGTTGCTGGCCTGCGAGTGAATCATCTTGGTAGGAGGTTTGACTTTTTCATCCTGTTAATAATAATAATAATAATAATAATAATAATAATAATAATAATCCATATCACCCTGCATCACACAACTGGCAACCCACTGAAGCGAAGCAGCTGTGAGCCTGGTCAGTGGCTGGATGGGAGTCCTCCTGGAAAAAAACTAAGGTTGCTGCTGGAAGTGGTGTCAATGGGGCCAGTAGGGGGCACTCACCCTTTGGTCTGTATGGGTCCTAATGCCTGGGTATAGTGACGGGGACACTATACTGCAAAATGGCACCGTCCTTCAGATGAGGAATAAAACCAAGGTTCTGACTCTCTGTCATCATTAAAAGTCCCAGGGTGTTTTTCGAAAAGAGTACAGTAGGTGTGTTACCCCGGTATCCTGGCCAAATTTTCCATTGGCCTAATAATTCCCATAATAACCCTAATAATCCCCATCTATGAATTGGCATCATTGCTCTGTTCTCCCCGTTGATAATTGATGGGTGTTGAGCATTCTGGCACACTATGGCTGCCGTTGCATCATTCACTCATCATTGGATGCTGCACATTGGTGGTGGAGGGGAGTCCTGGGACATTAAGACACACAAAAACCGCAGGACGTGTTCTCTGTACTGGTCCCACTGACACCTTTTCCAGCAGTAACCTTAGCGTTTCCAGGAGGTCTTCCATCTAGGTACTGGCCAAGGTTACACCTGCTTCACTTCAGTGGGTTGCCAGTTGTGAGTTGCAGGGTTATACAGCTGGTGGTAATGGGTATAGTGCCACCAGGGGATTAATCTGCCAAAGATTTCTCAGTTCCCAGCAAAACAATGACTCACCTGCAAACTTATATACTGTACGTGACATGTAGATTTTCATATTAAAATTTTTTAATTTTCTTTGTAGAATAAAAATATTACCCCTTTTCCCTTACCTTTTTGTCTTTCTCTTGGCTAAATTTGCTCAAGGTCACAGAACCGCCTGCTGTCTTGACATATTTCTTTTCAAGCTGTTTCTGTTTTGTTTTTTAAAACAAATATATAAACATTAACAACAAGAAGAGGATTGGTCCTGGAGAAATCTTAATCCCACATTGTTACACTAAAATACATAATAGTCACACTGACTGACTGCGCAATCTGAGAGTCTGGCAGGATTGACTCAGTCCATGGCAGAAAAGAAGGTAAAGGCAGCTCCTGTTGTCCCTCAGTTCAATTCAATTTATTTTTATATAGCACCTTTCACAACAAGGTTGCCCCAAGGCACCTAACAAAGCTGTGTGACAGTATATGACTTTACAATACAGAAAGAGAAAAAGCCAGAAGACAATGGAGGAGAGGAACCAAAAGCTCTTCTGTAAGGAGAACAAAAACCTCTAGGGGTCCAAGGTCAACTGGCTGCCCAACCCCTCTGGGCATGCTACCATTATACAATTAAGTTGTAGAATGTTGCAATGCAATGTATAATGTTGCAGTTGCAATTCTGTTCATCTGTATTTCTCAGACACTCTTGATAATTACATCTTTCAGAATTATATCTCAGAAAACATTATAACATTTAACATACCTTAAAAACCGATATTATATAAACCCATATATAATATACCCCTTTTTTTTTCATCAACTATGTACAGCAGAAATTCAGAAGGATACAACAGATTCTGTCAAATCTGACAAATAGATTTTTGTCAGATAAAGTTTTCATGTACACAAATGATAAGAAATGATAATGATAAGAAACCTTCCAAGGTTGGTATACAAAAACCCAAGATGATGCCATATAGTGTGAATATCAAAACCCTTTTTCATTGTGAAAAAGTCAGTTTAGGAATTCAGTCATGATTGCACAATGAGACTTTGGTTTGGTATAATGAGATATGTTATACACAATAGAAGGTCATTTGGCCCACCTAGCGTTTTTGTAGAAAGATGGACATTTGCAATGAACAGGAAGTTTTTACTGAAAAACTGACAATAAAGCAGTTTCAAACATGTTCCCTGAGATCCATAGTCTAGAGCTATTTTAGCAACCTTTTACCTGATCTAAATCTATGTGGATTTTACCTTAGGGGATACTTGAACAACTAAGCATTTCCACTGCATACTTGTGCAATGTGATTTGATATTTTGATACAAGAATGTAAATTTCAAGATGATTTGGATTATTTAATGTTACTACTAATGTAAGACCATTAACACAAAACTTTCAAGTGTCTTCATCCATACATCTACAATTTTAGCATTTGATGCTTCCTGTTTCTTAAAAGACAGATAGTTTAAGCTGAATATTAGAAATCATGGTTTTATCCTGTATACTTTTTGACAGCTCCATTCCGATCTTGAATAAAATGTACAAGACATTAATTAAACATCAATCAAGATATAGTGTTTTGAGAAAACCACTTCAGAGGAACGGTTTGCTCTTCTTTACTAATTCTAAAACTAAAGTACCTCTGTTTTTACACATGCCCTGTCTTTTGTCAAGTGAAATTTGGTGCATCGGTCCTTTTAGTTCTCACCCTGAGTTGCTCCTGATCCTCAAAGGTCAGACAGTAGGAAAAGAAATCAACATTGTCCAGGCTTACAGTCCCAACATTCTGATATGCTCTTAGAGTGAAGAAGAGAAACACAGTGCAGTAAATGAGGAAATATTAGTTTTATATCAACATATTAGAAAAATGTGAGCATACAGTATCTTTTTATACTGAGAAAGTACTAAGAAACTGTTTCGTACATAATAAAAATAATTGATTTGTCCATTTTATAAGAAGTGATAAGCAATATTTTTGGTTTTTTTCCACAAAGGATTTAGTAGCTAGGAGGAAAATGTAAAATTATTCACAAGTATTCAAAAAGCCAACTAAATGTTCTTATTAAAGTAAAAAATTCTAAAATTGAAGAAATGCAAGTTAAGAAGAACTTTTTCTTACATACAGTATTATATATTACCAATATTTGTTAACAATATTAACAAATTACTTATCAGCAGGAGTGAAGAATCCATTGCTCAGTAGATCTTTTCTCCTATCATAATTCTGCTTCTTCTGTTGCTCATGTGGAAGGATATATGTAGTGTCATTTCTAGTTGTCACCTTCACCGGAACATAGCCCTGATCTTTGAATACACAATATTTCTTTAAAATATATGCTTATAATAATCATTGTAAATTAATATGTATTATAAACTAAAACTTCTACAGTTTTACCCACCTACTATGTTTTTAAAAATTCCACTTTTATAATCCATCTTCTTTTGAATATTGGATAGTGTTTCTTCTGAGCCTTGTTTGCTTTTCAGATTTTGGATTTCTTGGCCAAATAACAAAAGGTACTCTGTCTTTTTTAGATTTGATTATGGCATGAACATGAATTTCTAACCACCTGGATTTAAAAAATGATCACTTAAGTATGTGTAAAAATGATGGACTATCATGAAACAGAGGTCACAGAGTTTGTATGAAAAAGTATAACCAAAAAAAAAATGAGTACTGTACTGTTTTATCCTACACATTTTATGTGAAGACAAAATAAGAACAATATGCCCACCTGTTTTTAAATTTGTGGAAAACCTTTGCCTTATAAAATTAATGAGCTCCTGGTCTCTGTCGCTCAAAGGCTGGTCCAGGTGAGCTGCTATTCTTCGTATTACTTCAGCCATGTCACCCCTCCTGTAATGTTACAGGTACCTTCTGTAAAATAACATACTTTGTGTCTACATACATGTGATTCTTTCTTAGTTCTTGTCTTTGAAGCCTGTTTGAGATTTTTTTTTTATTTTGAGAATTTTGAAAGCTGGATTCTAGTGGACTTTCTACATACTTCACCTCAAGGGCTACTATACAACAAAAATATAACAACTAATACCTTTGCCTACTTATCAGAATCCCCATAAGAGCTACTATGAAAGCTTTAATCAAATAGAGTACTCTACTGTTTTTATGTGTATTTTATGGGCTTTCCAAATATGTGCATCCAGAAGGATTATTCCTAAAAGTACCAAAAAGCTGCACTGAATTTATTTAATATTATTTTGATTTTCTTATATTTTTTTTCTCAGCTAAACTTGCATTTAGTTGATTTCAGAAACTTGTAGGTATTTCCACACTTTCTTAGGGGGAGGTGTACCTCAGTGGGTGAGCCTTTGTACCGATTATGTCAGATTAGCAATCTCTATATGAGATTGGGTTCCCATACAACAGTCCCTAAATCCCTATTACAGACACTGGTGTTTTACCCTTTAATGATGCAGTTTATTCTGTTTGTTCCACCAGATTTATAAATGGGGACACAAATGTATTTGCGTTCTTGTTTAAATCTTAATTGGAGTTTCATTCACAACCCATGTATAGTGGTGTTTTTTTATTTTTATCTTTTTCTGTCAATTCAAGTCCTTTTTCTGTCAGTAATGTTTTGCAACATCAAGAGTAAAATGCAAGCACTAACTACTGTACAAACTTTAGAAAAACGCTTTCTTTCTCTAAATCTAACCACATCATGGTCATGTTCTATAACTTAGTTTGTTCTTTCTCAGAAGGATGTGTTTCCTTGGACTCTTAAATGGCAACTTAGTATTGATAAAAACCTTTAAAACTGTCTACCAGTTATGGAAACCATATCATACTAAAACGTTTGGGGCTCCTGAATGTAAACACAGGTTTATAACATATTGACAGATGCTTATCAGGGATTATCAAAATAAATCTCTTCCAGAAAAGGACCATAATTTAAATTAAAGTCTGTAAATATAATAAATAATGCAACAAATAAACAGTCTTAAAAACAAAACTTTAGGTCAACAAATCTCTCTACATTAACAGCCTGTTATAGCAAATCCATAGGAGTGCTGATCTGGGATGTTCCACTGGTATAGAATATTGGTGTTTGTTTCTGCAAACCCCAGTTGAATATGGACCTTTAATTACCAGAGGTTGGGAGTCACAGTCATAGTCTTAGGGGGTAAGGTTTAGGAGTTAGGAGTGACGTGGGACTCAGTAGTCTATGTGAGTCAAGGGATGGGCCTTTCTTTCCTGCTTTAGAGGAAGGAAACACAAGGCCTGAAGATGGAGCTGGGAGCCAAAGCATAAAGAGCACATTCTTTGTCATTTGTGAGCAGGAATCCTTTGGCACCTTCAGAACCCATCTGTACAACAGTATTGAGAACAGATCTATAGAAACTTGTTTAAGTTTTAGTCATTGATATATTTGTGCTATGGAGATGGGTCCAGTCTAAAGCTTCACCTTAGATTTAGATAAATCTAAGACTATTGCCTCATTCACTGTTTTTTTGTCCACCATAAACCCATAGAATATTTCTGTAATTTCTTAAATTTATCAAAAATACTACAAAACTTTTAAGAGAACCGACGCTTTTCAAAACATTACCAAATACCACCTAATTAAAAACTACATTCTCGAGATGCATGTAGATACAGTATATATTAATAATATTTTTAAGGCATTGTTTCTACATAAGTCGCTAATTGTTCCTGCGTTGTTCAAAAGCTTAATTTCGCCACTTCTTTGATTTAGTGCGATTCGTTTATCTACAATGCGATGGTCGCACAAAATAATAATAAAGCCTAGGTTCTATGCTTTTTAAGGACTGTTTTAGAAAACAGCTTTATATTTAATTAATTCTGTACCTTAGTCATGGCGGGGATTAACAACTCTTCTAATGATGTTTTTTTTTAAAATCAGCAAGTACCAAAGATGTAGCGAGCAAACGCGCGAGCGGAAATCCCCGTGTTCATTGAGTCGGAACATACATTGCTAACAGCCGTTAGAGCCAGCAATGGCAGATCTGAGAATTGATCTTTTTTTAATTTAATCTTAAACAAAGTTAAGTAATTTATTTACTCAATCATTATTGTTTTCATTTATTACTATTTATTTAATTACTTCATTTATTTATTTTATTCACTTAATTTATTATTGTCGCCTGTAAATATATTTGTTTCAAAAGACCGTAACGTACGAGGCTGAACTCGGTTTCTTCATTCGCCAGCTTCTTATTCGTGTTTTTCGTTCCACCATAAATGCTGCTGCTGTGACCTTATGTCGCCTTTCGCCTGTAGATGACTACAGTCTTTTTAAAATGTACTAATCCAGATGAATTACTGTGCATATCCTCAGTAAAGGGTAATATGTAAGTAAATAGTGACTGTCCAAATTGCATTCCAGAAAATCGAAAACCAATTTTCAAAACTCACAATAACACATACTGGCATGTTAGACAACGAGTAAATAAGACAAAGGCAAAACGTGAATTCACTGGCACTTTCTGCAAATTTACCACGACCTTGTCTTCTGATCTTTAAAAGTCTCAAAGTATTGTATTTTACTAGAAATTTTAATATAGTAGTATTAAATGGAAAATTTAGAACATGGCGTATGAGAATATGTGGGTAACCGATGAGCAAAGGGGGATGGCACTTTCTGCTTATTGCTATGAACCTCAAAATTCTGACACGGAGATGAGAGACAATGTAACAGACAAGTTCAGACAATGTTCAGAGGGTCATATTTAAAAAACGGTACAGTAAAATTTCTTGTACTTCAGGACTTTGACAGTCTGTTACATTGTCTCTCACACCTCGGTGTCAGTATTGTGAGACGATTTTATAATCGGAGGGGAGGGCCATAGTAAAAAAAGAAAGTGCAATCACCTTTTCCCAGTGTAAATTCGTGTTATTGTGAGTTTTTAAAATTGGTTTGCGATTTTCTGAAATATATTCCATACATTTAAGGTGGAACGAAAATCGAAGAAGAAAGAAAATAAGAAGCCAACTTCAGCCCCGTCCTTAACGTAGATGTAGTAGAGGAGCAAACACATCTACACACGTCTTTTTTTACACATTGAGAAAAATATCACCTTAAACATTGATTTTTGATAACAACTTTAAACTTTATGAAGAGTTTACCCAAAAACTTAAATATATAGGGACTTAGCGGATTAATATTTCTTTTAATTTTGAACTTATTTTTACAAAACCTAATAAAAACCGCAATGCAAAAACCTAGAGCCAATAAAATATACAGTATACTATTGTTTAACTATACCACATACAGTGTAAAGAAGGTTAGAATTAGAATATGTTCCTAAGTCTTAATAATTTACTTTATTACTTTTAAAAATGGAGAATTTCTATTTGAGACCAATTGTTTCTTAGTGAATTGAGCCTTAACTGGAATATCATGGTGCAGCACTGAACTTCAACTTGGACTGGATGACAGTCCATACACACACATAGAGCAGTATTGAGACGTTAGCAAATCTGGGGAGCACATCTTGGACTGTGTACCCTGAGGAAAATATCACAGACTACGATAAAACCTGCTTTACAAAGAGCGCTCCCCCAGGATGAGTATATACTGTAAAATTTCTGCGCAGCCTAAAGTTTTTAAAATTATAGTTGGGTTGATGTACAGTATCTATTAGAAGTGGCACGGCGGTGCAGTTCTCTTAGCATTACTGCCTCACAGCCCTGGAGGTCTGAGTTAATTCTGAACCTGGGGTGCTAACTGCATGGAGTTGGTATGTTCTCCGTATGTGGGAGAGTTCCCATCCCACAGTCCAAAAACATACTGGTTTGTCAATTGGCTTCTGGGAAAATTGGTCCTGGTGTGTTATACTGGCGTCCCATCCAGGGTGTTTCCCACCTTGAGTCCATTGCTCCCCTGCAACCCTGTACTGGAAGAAGTGGATACAATAAAGAATGGATGGGTAGTATGTTGAATAATTTTTGTGTGAGGTAAGATGGGACTTTACATATTTCTGATGTGGAAGAGTATTTGATTAATTTTTATTATTAACTGAAAATATAGTTGAATACCCAGACTTGAAGGTTATTTTACTTATATTTTATTTCTTTAAAACGATATCTAAGAAAGGGCACCTTAAGAAAACAATAAACCGACCTAATATATATTCACAGCATTGCTATCTGCCCCTAATGGAAAGGTGGGTGAAAGTGCTGTAATGGCCAATGCAGTATTTCAGAAATCCCACATTTGTGTCACAGCCATACTGTATGTGCTTGTATATGGTTATGACAATTTCTTATGGGGAAAACAGTATAAACAGTACTTTATACTATATATGCTATACTTACAAATACACTTTATGTATTTGCTCATTTCAGAGTACTAGGGAAACCTGATGAATTGGATTACCTCAGGATGTCTGTCATTGAATTATGTCAGAAATCCTCCTTGCATTAAGGAAGCATTCCAGATGTAAAATATTCTCCAGCTGTGGGGTTTCCTGCTGCAAAAAATAGTACACTTCCTAGTGACCCTTTGCTGAATTCCTTCCATATATACAGTATCTATGTTGCCTAAGCTTAGCCTAAGCTAAATGAGAAACTGCCTAACAATATTCACTTCCTACCATATTAATTCAAAGAAGTACAGGAGAATAAACAGATCAGACCAGTTGCCTATGAGAGATTATCATTATTTCTTAAAATAATAGTAATGTAATCAATTAATTTCTGAAAACTTCCTCTTTATTTATTGCATTTCTATTGCATTTTACAGTATGTATATATTTTGGAACCCTGTGTATCTCTGTCTTGTGCAAAGTGCCAGGATGAGTGGAAGCACAGAATAGGTTCAGCTCATGTACTGTACAAATTGATCAACAAGAGCTTTTGAGCCAAAAGTGTGCTTAATATCAGTGCCATGTGTGGTGTTTCAGAAAGCAGGCAGCCAAATTCCTTGTTTTATTTTACAGTTCAGGTCATGTTTTTTGCCCTTTATCTGTTCCATGGCTGATATAAACATGGAACAGATAATCAGTACATTTTATATTTATAATTTATATTTTTATCTCAAAGAATTTCAAAGGGTTTTACATATAACTTTGAGATTTACATCCACCTTACCATTACTGAAGCATGACACCTACAGTATCTATGTGATGTGCTATTATGTGTCAGTAGTTTCACTACACATTAAAAAAAGAGGTGGGAAATTACAGTACCTTACTAATTGGAGTAAGGAGAAACTGTAGGTAGGCTATATTGTGTAAACACAGAGTAATTTTGTCAGGACACCACAATTAACACACCTGCTCTGGCAAACAGTGCTAAGGAAATATTCCCCCTTTTATTATTTAAAGCTATAGTGTTACCATTACTAGTTACTAACTGTTTTAGCCATTTCTGCTACCAGCAAATTGCCAAGATAACCTGGCCAAAGAAATGGCTGTGAGTGTACACCCTGTAACCTCATATTGCTAAATGTAAGTTTCAGAATGGCAAGGACTGTATTTCCAGATTTTATAAAAAAAATATTTATTTTTTAGTTGTTTATCAATAGCTCGAAATAACAAAAAGGGGAAAACCGATTCTGATAATGCCAGAGTACTCGAGTTCAGAGTACCAGTACTAAGACCAGTTCAGTAGTCTGGAGATTCCCAAAGTACAAGGTTCTTAAATTGGATGAGCAATTGTGGTGTCAGAGAAAGGACATGGCATTCAGGTTTGGCATTCAGACTCAAAAGGTTTATTTTCTGCAGTCAAAGTGTAAGTGTACAACTAATATTTCTTGACTACTTCCCTTGACAAAACCCATTGTGATAATAAACACACTGATGAGCTAATACATACACAAACAAACTAGATCAGAACAGCTCAAATATGACACACGTACATTATATTAGGAGCACATGCAGAGTGGGAAACAGGTTTAATAATAATTATTAATTATATTTAACTTTAATGCAGGCTTTGTTCAATAAAGCCCAAGCCAGTCAACATAAAGGATCCCAGCACTACTGAACTGAAGTAAGTGCACATCTGAGACCCTCCAGGACCCCTGAGCAGTTGCACCTTGCCCTTTACACTTCTTCTTTCTTGGCAATTTGGGTTTTTCATCTAAGACTAGTTGTACATAAAGCAGTTTTTGACATCAGAACTTTAATCCTGGAGGTGTCCTTTTGGTAAACAGATACTAAATATTTATATGTCATGTTAAATAAATATAAAAAAGAAAAACATGAAACCACAAACAATAAAAATAATTTAAAGTAAATAATTTAAAGACTAAACGTGGGTGACTAGCAAGTGACTATGACTAATAGACATTTTAGTTGACTAAGATTATGACTTAATCAAAAACCGGTGACTAAATTAACCTACTCATTAGAAGCCAATTAAAGATAATTCTTATCAAGTGATTAAACCAGCACCATCAATATACAATGCAATAGCACTGAAAACATTCCTCCGGTGCTAACATAAGCTACATGCATCAAGAGATATACTTTAGTTGGTCCAGTCCATAAGAATTATAAATATACTCCAAAAAGGATAGTGTTCTTGAACACTATTGAATGCTTGATTTAATTAGGGTATTTTACTGTGTGCCAAGATGTTTAAATTAATTATATTTTTTTCTTCCCCAGACTTTAGCATTGAGCATTTGTAATGCCTCACATGAGGTTTTATTTCCATTTTTTTCCACTGGCAAAATCATCTTATCATGTGACTTGAAATTGCTGATCCGCACAGCTCACTGTTTCTATAGTCTTTTAAGTCAGACAATTCGAAACCACTGACATTCTAAACAAACTGTAAACATTTCTCTATATAATCTCAGTATGCAATATGAAAATTATAGACAGAATAAAACATCTGTATTCTGTAATCTAGAATTCTACAGTTGTTTTATTATGTGTAAATTGTGACAGTCTCTCAGTGTTGTTGACAGAGTTTTAAAGTAAGTACACAACTAATGACTGTTTAGTTTTAAAACATCCTATAACCCCCTCCTCCCCTTCATGAACTGGTAATCTGTTCTGTATTCTTTGTTCTTTTTTCAGTTCAGTTATGGGCCTCTGCTTTAGTCATGTTATATAGACAACTAACAATTCAAAGTTCAAATTAATACAATCAGAATTAAGACACTTAACTAAGAATTAAGAGCAAACTCTTGCTCCATGCATTTCATCCATGCATTCTCATTCTCAGCATTCTTACATTTTCTTGATAACATGTGGCCAATGGGTCTGTGATTCACTGGATTTTCCTAACTCCTGCCCAGCAGCATGTGTGTCAAAGATAGACCCATTGTCTCTGAAAATTACTAGGCTGTGTTGCTGTAAAGATGAGCTGAAGACAATAAATAGCAACCATCCAAAGCTGAGCGTACCACTGTAGGAAAAAGGTATATTCTATGTCAGTAAAATTATATGCTGTGTTTTCATTTGAAACCAAAATGTATTGTATTATTCTCCAACAGCAAAGTCTTGAGGGAGATTTAGGTCATTTTCATGGTTTCTGTGTTAATATAAGCCTCATAACAAACATCTTTAGCAGGTTACTTATTTAAAATGATGCACTTGGCATGGTTTTGTTTTTTTTTTTAATTTAGGTCAATTCATCAGACGTCTATGGTGGTGTCAGCATTACAGAAGAGCTTCTCTTAACAGGGTGGAGTAATGAGGGCTCTTGCTCCTAACACATACAGTATAGGAAAACTTATCAACCTAACAAAGTGGTTTTGGGGGGTGGGTGAAAACTAAAGAAACCCATGTGAACATATAGGGAAGTTATAAACTCCAAACAGAAGGTATCCTGACACAAAGCGCCAAACCACTGTGGCACCTTAGGACATTTTTTTTATATATTTTTTGGAATTTCTTTAAGAGGACAGGGAACTGGCCTGTTATTTCCTGTTATTTTGTTGCCAGCACAGGGCATTCTATAGCCATTCTGTAATTAATGTTTTAGTTGTTAATTTTACACTTGTTGTGTAAAATTTTACTGTAGAAAATTGGGTTTAAATTCCATTTGTTTGCAGTGTTTTACGTTTTTAGAATGAGAGTATATGTTACTGCTCAGAACATCTGTCTGCAGTTTCATCTGGGCTCTCATCCAGGTCTGAGTTACTTCATCCCCTTAAAAGGTCAGCAGACCAAATTGCAAAGGCTGTGACTCCCACACAGAGTGCATAAAGCCCATAACATTGTTCTTTTCCAGTCTGTAGGATGTCCATAGCAATGTTTAGACAGATTTCAAGCACTAACTTTCTACAGTAATTTGTTGTTGTTTTTTTTGAGTGAACATGACTTAAATTCTGAGGACCAAACCTTTGGCCTTTAATGAGTGAATCTTACAGATTTCTCACATTAAAGTGGAGTATTCAGGGTTTTCTATTTGTGCCCACAGTCAGGAACCCAATGGCTGAGAGTGTTTCCAGCAGGTCAAGACAGAGATGAGTTGGCAGAGCTAGTTGTCAGGGGTGGATAAGCACAGTGAGTGCCAAGATATGTCCAGCCAAAGTTTAAGAGCAGACCTTGTTTTAAATTACATTTTTTCTTAAACAGGAAAATGTTAGTGTCTCTTTAGATTTCTGCTGGCCAGAATATTTTTTAAAAGTTATCCCTGTAAACTTGTACAGGTACATTAATTTCATTTGCCATAACGATTTTGCCAAGCTTATACCATGTATACAGTACAGTATATGCTATATACATTATAGCACTTCACATTAACATGGATTCCTGTAATTAATATCATTCTTCAACTTTTTTCACCTCTATTTCTGTGCTTTACCAAATGTTTTCCATTTTTTAGTGTGCTCCAATATACTGTAATTCTCTCTTATTTCACCACACCAGAAAGCAGTGGAAACACAAGTTAATACAGAACTACTATAGGAATGGAATTCTTAGCATAGTATTTAGGCAAATATGTGCACTTTCATGATACAAATGTATCAACTAAATATCAGCAAAATATGTATGTAAAAAACTGCTTTTGAAACTGTTAAATGGAAAGATGATATTCCTTTTAATGGGATATTATGTCTTCTTCAGTAGTAATGAAAAATATTTCCTAAAATAAGTGTGATATTACCCCCAATTGGATGATCTCTGACATGAAGAATAACATGTCACTAAATATGATTAGAATAAAGTGCTTGCTGAGACTAATGCATGCCAAATGGTAAAGAGGACAAAGTGGTAAGCTATATGTGTTTATATGATTACATACTGTATGTACATTTGTTGCTGTACAAATGCTGTTTTGTGCAGCATTTCCCCATTTTGCCATGAGGAATGTACTGCAATACACTTCATAGTGGCAAGCTATAAGAGTCATGGCCTCTTAGAGGAAGGGCCACTCTGGGAAGCTATGATAGGAAATCCCATCATGACTCAAAAGGGTCACAGTCTAGAGCACTGAAATATGGAGTTTTTCATTTGCCATATGCTAAAGTGAAGATGTATTCCATTTCAGTGAGTCACTTTGTCATTTTATAACTTTAATTATTTAACTGCTTTTCATCTGCTCTTAGTAGTTTTCGTCAAAAGGTTCTGAACCTTATCTATTTTTGTTATTTTTGTGACTGCAGGATCTTCCTGCATTTGAGTTGACCTTTCACTTACCTTCATTTAAATACTTTATCGTAGAGGGTTGCAATGAGCTGGGGTCTAACCTGACAGACACACAGAATGTCTTTGGACCGTGGAAGTGGAACTAGTGCTTTAGGCAAGAGTCAAACTCAGGACCTAAGAGCTGTCAGGCAGCAGTGCTAACTGCCCTCACTATACTGTAGTTTTCACTACAAGTTAGATATTTTTCCAATAATTTAGACTTGGGGAGGCACAATACTGTTCAACATTGTTGATGTACAGTAGCTAGGCTGGGGCTAGGAAAACATGCTTAGTTTGTTCACATTAAAAATGTGACATGAAAATAATCAATAAGACTCAGCATAGATTTTTGATCAAAAACACAGAATTAGTCAGATTAGAACTATGATTCAACTATAATTTAGAATTGGCAAATGGGGGCGGGTATTTTAGACTGTTACATTCCGTGGAAATTACAGTAAGTACTCTTTAACCACAAGTATTTCTTTAAAATCTTGATTTAATTCTCACAAGTTGTCCTATTTGTTGATCCGTTGCTATGACTTTAGTGGTGGGATTTTTATTTTTTTCCTTTTTTTTGGAAGACTAGACAAAATGACATAATTTAATTTTTTTTTACTTTGTGCACTTAATATTGCATTGGCAGTTGCATTAAAACTAGAATAAGTGTATGGTAAAACTCTCAAAAAGGTGTCCATTTGTGTCACAGCACAATCCTGTACGTGCTTTTTTGCATTTTGTAACCTTTTGTTTCTTTTTATTCCCTTGAGTCTCTCTTTTTTAAATAAATCAAATACTCTGATCTTTCTTTTGCAGCCTGTTGACTTCTTCCTAAAAGTAACCCTTTTTATGATATTTATACAATAAGGTGTGTATCACAGTAAACACCTGAAATATTGTTTCAAAAGAGAAGTTGGGGCCTGTTTTCCACCAGCTTGATTTGAGTAGGTTTCTTAAAGTTCTGAACTTTAATTGTTTTTCTCTTTTTTCTTCTTTATTGCCTCTTTTTATTGAGAATGTCTCTGTTAAAGTCATGTTTTACACTGCCCTTTAATTATGAACATGGTGTACCTAAATACTCAATATATTTTTAGGTGTGTTTGAGTTTTGTCAGTTTAAATAACTTGTGCTTACTGTTCTGGAGCCCATGCAACAATTATCAGTACAAGACCCCTGATTGTATGTGTTTGACATTTCTGTCACCTCTGTGTTTCTTTTAAGACTGTAGCCTTTTGTCTTTTTTGGGTCTTTTTCCTCATCTTTCTCATACTCTTATGAGCTTCTAGTTCTGTTAGTCTCAAGGATTGGCAGTTATTTTACAACAAGGTGGGGTTCTTTCAATTACTGCATAAAAATAATTTGTATTTCTTTTAATAAAAAAAACAACTTCCAAATAATTTCAGTAGAAGAACATTTTTTGTGTTTTCAAGAGAAAAAACAGACAACTTATCATCTACATGAGCGCTCTCTGTAAGCTCACTCAGGAAGCTAAGTAATCCTCTGAGACTCTTCGAAAACGCATGTGTTCAAAACTCATTCTGTTCCACAAGTCACTCACTTCCTTGCTCAATCTCTCATTCTATCTCCCTCTCCCTCTGGTGCAGTTTGAATAGCAGGATCTGCCCTCTTTCTTCAGGCATCACACTTTTTAAACTGTGCTGAGCTGACTGAGGATGGTAGATTGTTGCTCCGCCTTTCTGGAGACTGTAGTTCAGACATGAGCTTTCACCTTATTTGAACCTACTGCCCTCTCACAGTAAGATATTCCCTTATATTAAAGATATTTTCTTTACACAGGCATGTTTTTCTGTCGAAGTCCGTATTGGAAAAAAGCACAGGCCACCCAGTAGCACTACCACAGCTTCCTCCAGCCTCTGGAAACATTGTACTGTACTGTAGGATATTATGATGGATGTATAGGATCAAAATCAAAAGGCCTTTTATAAGAGTAATCAGAACCTTACTACTCTCTCAATAGGAGGTTTGTCTAAATACATTTTTAGAATCCAGCGAGAAAGTCATATTTGTAAGAAGTATGGCTTTTTCCAGGAATGCTACAACAGTAATCTGAAAAAGAGTACAGAATTTTTTTAAGTGCAATAGATATTAGAAAATTTAAAATTTCTTTACAGTTCTCACTATAGTAATAGTAGCAGTAGGTACAGTATTTACTGTGCAATAATATTTCTTGATAAATTTCTTGATCACATTTCTCATATGATAATGAAATATTTAGGATTTGTGTCAATAATTCCCTCCTGTTTTACATAATCTTAAGGTTTATTGATTTTATTGGCACATTACAGCCTTTTAAAATTTTTTTCATTAAATTCAGACTAAGACTGAGACCCTACTGTATATAAACCTTAAGATTGACACACCTGAAGAAGGTTCCACGGCCAAAATGTTGTGCTTTCTTTCTTCTCTTTACTATATATGAAGCTTTCAAAGACATTCACAACTGTAATCGATAATATAAGATACCGCATACTGTATAATATCAAACATTTTTATTATTTGACCCAGGCATGCAGTATATAGAGTCCCATATATTGTTAGAAGTTGAAAAATTAGCACAGTTCCTATGAAAGGGCTTACAGCTTATTATAGACAGTAACAAAATGGTGTCGTTAGAAATGTTTACTTTTGTACATAGATGTTATGCACATGTGGATTTGTTTTCTATTTGTTGTGTAAACAGTGACATACTGTATCATTTCATGAGCCATGAAACTGGCTTCATGTTGTACTTTTTAATGACAGTTTTGTAACTGTAGCTAGTTTCAAAGTTAAATAAGAAATTTTCAGAGTAAACATGATTAAAAAACTTAAGGCTGCCTGATGTTAAGAAATAAAAACGCAGTATCCCCGAAGAGTTTATCAGAGCTGTGTTTCACAGAAGTCTTTATTATTACAAATAACTCCCCAGCTCTTCTTATTAAACTGAAGTGTAACATGTTGCAGTAGCACAGGATGAAAGGCCACTCTGTCTATTTTATCAGAAGAGCCTTTCATAATTGTCAGAACAACTGCAAAAGACAGAGACAGTATCAAGCCCACAGTTCCACAGGGTCCAAATACCTCAGCAGTAACGTCAAGGGAAATGTTGAATTGAATCAGGAATTGATTTCTTTCTATGGTGTTTAAATATGATGTTGACATGATGATTTTAAGGTAGCAGCAAAAATCTTATTGTAAATAATTTAATATTAAATACATTTTAAAGATAGTAAATGATCTAAATATTTATAGAATATGTTTTAAGCACAATAATGCAAAAGTCATTTTTTAATGATCACAGAGAGTCAGGTTAGGTCTCATCCAAAGGACAGTGCCTTTTTACAGTATAGTTTCCCTATACTGTATATAGGGACATTACAGTATTAGGACCCACACAGACTACAGGGTGAGCGCCCCCTACTGGCCCCACTAACACCTTCTCCAGCAGCAACCTTTGTTTTTCATATACAGATGTCTCCCATCCAGGTACTGACCAGGCTCAAACCTGCTTAGTTTCAGAGGGTTGCAAGTTGTGATACAGCTTCTGGCAATATTTTTAAAGGTTTGAATAGTATCATATTGACTTTCCTTTGGAGAGGAAAATTAACCAGCATTAAACTTAAGGTCAGTCCCCAAATCCTGGAGGGCTGGGTTTACCTGATTTACAAATGTAAAACTGGACAGCACAATTTTTGATTAAATGGATATGGCAAGCAAATCCTCTAAATACTCCCTCCTGATTACAGACAGGTACCCTTCGTGGGTTTTATCCCTTTCAATTCACTCCATTAAGAGCATCACTAGTAGCCCACATATTAGACATACACATAAGATGTAGTCAGAGGTCAGATGATGTCATTTATAAAAGGCTTAAAACCCAGAAACATATTTATACAGCTACATCCTATTAATTAACCCTGCACTTCCCCAGACGTTAAGAGATGTAATTACACAAATATGGATCAAAACAGGAATACAGATATTTAGGTATCTATCTGAAAAATGTTTTAATGATCATAATCAGCTGAAGTTGAAATATAATTTATACACTTCATATTTCTTTAAGCATTTACAAGCCAGGAATGACTTTAGAGGACATCAAAGTGCCCCTTAATCCAGTAGAATTAGATATGAAGATTACTTGCTTGCAACATGTAAAGGGTTACGTTTTATCTATTTATAAAACACTGGTTGGACATATTAATAAGGATGTACTGTGGGTGAAGACCAAGTTGGAGCAGGATCTGAAATGTTTTTTGATGAGCTTGAGTGGAAGACAATGTGTGCCAAATGTCAGTCACTTCTTTTAATAGTAGACATAAATTGTTGCAATTTAATCTAATTGCAATTTAAACAGGATCTACAGTACCTATCCATCATTCAATCTTCCTGAAGCTCTCAATGCAGTAACCTGAACAGGATCACATTTCACTCCTACAGTAGTTTCATCTTCTTGGACTGTCTGCAGTTGCATTGCAAAGTGTGTGGCACATTATATCTTTGACACAGAGTATCCTTGACCTACAGTATACCAGGGCCTGGAGTGCATCTCCATTGTGACTTTGCATCTCCTGAGCTCTGATAACTTCTTATCTTACATGATCCAGGAGTGAGATTGAAAGAGCTCAGTCCATACCAGTTATTTTAATTTTTCATTTATTGTCATATACTGTAGCATTCTGAGATGGTTGTTCTTAACCTAAGGTACAGTAACCTCTGTAATTCTTCCCTAGAATATTCAGGGCAGAAGAATTGAAAATACTCAGCACAAGTTATTGAGAACAAAAAATTAAGGATCTACTTTGAGATACCTGACACTCTCTGGAGATCATTTCTGATTTAAATACATTTTTGTTTTTTAAGAAGGGCAAGAGTTTGTGTAGGCAATTGCTTAAATACTATATTATAAATGTTCTGAAATAAATTATAAGCATAATAATTATTAGAAAAAATAAGCAATATATTCAATACAAGTATGTAATGAACACTGAATGAGTTGTTTCAACTTCAGTGGACTATACATGTTCTAGTAATCTAGAGTTCTGGGGAAATGTGACATAGGCATAGTGTGAGTGTTTATTCATCATATTCAGGCCCTAACTTTATCATTTGTTTGGTTCCTGTTGAACCTCCTTCCTGTAGTAAAACCTTTTAATCCTGCCTGTAGCTATACATCCTGTACAGTCTACAATAAAATACAATTTAAAATGCCATCACCATATTAAAATTATTTCCTTGCAAAGATATTTCTTCCCAAGCTCACATCTGTCTGTAACAAAATACTGTATGCACAGACTACAGGGAGAGGAGGCTGTGTCAGATTGCACATCTGTGTGTTCTACTACCAGATTGTAACTGGAATCTGTACAGCTGATGTAGACAGTGAACTAAGTTATCCTCAAGTCCTCAAGTCAATTAAAATTTTTATTTTTTTAATATCAAGACATGTTCCAAATTGAATGCTCAAAGTTGCTTTGCTCAATGCTCAAAGGTTTATTTCCAGAAATGATGTATGTAATGTTTGTACATAACATAACATATTTTATTCAGTATATTACATATGTATCATATACTGTATGTATCACCATACCTACAGTATATGTTTTTAAATTGGAATTTTCTGAGAGTATTTAATTTAGTGCACCAGAACATTTAAAATGTCATACCTGTAAATAGCATAAATCATAATTTTGTTCTGCTCTTGTTATAATTTCAGAAGCAAATAGCATTTTGAGTACCATTCCCTCAAATAAAAGAAATTCATATCAATGTTAAGTTTATTTTAATATTAAAGTAATGTTTCACTAGCCTGGATTCAAGTAATACACATAGAGGTTACACAAACAGAGAATATCAGAAATCAGACTGATTGGGTAAGTCACTAATTAAAATTAATAATGATAATCCTCAAACTATAAAGGATACGGGAAGGAATATACAGAGTGGATGGTGTAATTGAGTTATTTGTTCTCTGGAAAGCTTTGGTGAAGAGCAAAAAGTCAGGGACACTGATGAACTAGAAAAAAACCTAGGGTCCTAACAAGTATTCAACTCCTATATAACACCTACACAGGCCAGCAGAAGGGTGCCCTGCCCTCTGCACCTAACAAAATACAACCTAGAGTTAAATATCTCTCTCTATAAATCGAAACACTACAAAATGAATGAGAACCTACAGTATCTGTTAATTCCAAAAAATGCAAAATATGGTAAGGCTGTTTTTAACCTAGGAATTCTTTATACAGGAAATCACAGTTTCCCAAAAACAACAGAATGGAAAGCTCTCTTAACAAGGTTCAAATACTTAACTCAAATATGGACAAGGAGCTCTTGACAGGCACTTTCTTCTTTCTCTGTGTCCTCCTTTCTCCTCTCTCCTCTCTGTCTTCCCTGTCTTTCTCTCTCCTCCACCTCTCTGTCTGTCTCCCTTCCTTTTTTATGCTGTGTTCCTGGACTGTTGCTGACACTCAATCATTTATCTCTAAAACTTAGGTAAACCAGACAATGACTTTGATCAACGTGTCTCAGACTTAATACAACTCAGTAAACACCTCAGTTCCTTTCTAGCTTTAAGCTCCTGGAGAACTATAAATGCTGACACTAGCCAGGTGTTAATGATTGTCTCTAGATTATTAAAATATTTTAATTGCCACTTCTGATAATCTAGCTGTATTTATAATACTAAATCAGTTGTGCAGTCAAGCATTGTTGGCACAATCAACTGAAATTAGTTTCATATGCAAGCTCAGGCATACATCTTTATGTGTGAGATATTAAAAAGATGAAAAAGCAATAGTACAATAAGTTTGTTTTTAAAGCACAATTAATATAATACAACGCTTATAATATCCATGAGGCTCACCAATTGTCTCTGGGATCACAGAACCGATTGAAAGATTATTTGTAGACCATCACTTTTGATTTTTCATAATTTTTTTAAGATACTGTAATACCCAGGAGTAATACTTGGTGTAAATCGTGACTATTAAAATATTGGAGGGTAACAGTAGTCAAAAGCCAGTTTTTCCGAACACCAACTTGAATGCATGCAATTTCTAAAGGTTAAATGGTAAAACACCCCCACAGGGAATTCCAAAATTTGTTATATTTTCTGTGAGCACTTTTGTGGCTAAAGGTAAATCAGGCTAGAGGCAAATGACATTTCAATACAACATGCATCCACTGCCATCGAAATGGTGGTTTTGCAAATAACATGGCTAAGAATGTTTCCCAACTCGCCCTCTGTCCAAATTAGGATTTGTTTTAAAAACAAAAATAGTATTGAACAAATGTTTGCAACAACAAAATCAAAATACTCATACATTTCCTCAACCAAAGTAGAAAGGCTAAGAAACTACAGGCAAAGATTTGACAGCCTCAATGTGCTCTTTCTGCAATAGCAAATGAAGCCTGACTGACCTGGAGACATACAGGGCTATGTGAAAGTATTCTGACCCTTCCTATGGTATTGCAAATTACATTCTAAACAATATTTTATTCAAAGCTTGACTTTTCAATCTGAAGATTTCAAAGTTAAGTTACATTGAATGTCAAAAAATAAAATAAGTGTGCATACTGTACATATTCAGACCTGTGAACTGGCTTGGTGCAATTGTTGCACCTTCTTCTGGCCAGATTTCTCAAGCTCTTTCAAATTGCTTAGGGTTTGTTTATATGTACTTATGCCTCCCAACAGAAGAATAACATTGCTTGTGAGTTAAAGCATAATTTAAACTCTTTATTTCAGATGTACCAATAATTAAAAAAAAACATGTATCTGTTAAAAAAATTAAAGGACTTAACACTGGGACACTCACAAGACCTGTGTGAGGAGTTTTATGTGTAATGAGATACCTATCAATAATACAGAGGATCTGTGCCAGTTAATCATGAACAGGAAACACATTAGTGTTCTTGAACATGACATCACCCTGAAACAAAAAAAGATCCAAGCACACCAAGTTCATGCTGTCAGAGTACAAAGATTTCACTAACCAGTACCTATGCTTAAATAGTTTATTCATTTAATTTGTTTTCCCATTACAATCTTAAATATAAGTATTTTTCTATAAGTGTTAAACAGCAAAGTATCATATGAAAAAATCAAATCCGTGCTCCATAATAATTTACTGTGGCAGTTTGAAGATTTTTGTCCACAGCTGTGGGCATACTTTCAATATACTGTTCTTGTGTGGTGCTTTCATTTCTGAGCTCTATTGGAGATTGACTCCATCTAATTACTTTGATCCTCCTATAACATTTGGTGATTTACTAAAATGAAAAGCTGTTTTGTTCCTAGAAATAATGATGAAGACCATACCTGTTTTTTTTAAGGCTGGCAATAATAGAAATAATGCAAGATGCTGGGAAAAAATAAGCCTTCCTAGCCCTCTTAAAACGTAACTGCATAGTGCATACATTTAATTTTCTTAATAGAAAAGTTTTTTCTACTGGCCTTTCTATGAAGTTTGGCAGAGGCCGATTCATTTCCAACTCTCAGAGAGAACTGTTCAAGAGGAGTGGCACAGTGGCATTGCAGCACAGTAATTAACATTGCTGCCTTACAGTTCCCTTGAGTTCGGTTCTGGACCTGGGGTGCTATCAGTGTACAATTTGTATGTTCTCCACTTGTGAATGTGGACTTTCACCGAGAGCTCCGGTTTCCTCCCACAGTCCAAAGATTTATCGGCTCCTGGAAAAAATGGCCCTGTTGTGAGTGTGTGTGTGTCCTGTGATGGACTGGCGTCCTCTCCAGGGTGTACCTCACCTTGCTTCCATTGCTTGCCGGTATAGACAATGACAATGAAAATGGATGGATGGAAAAGTATTTAAGTAAAGAAAAGTAAAAGTAAGAAGTAAAGAAAAGTCTCACTCAGAGACACAGGCTGCTGCTGAGTGTTTGATAGGAAAAAAACAACCCTAGATATGAACCAAGCACCATAAAGATTGCAAACATGTTCTCAAACATAATGCATCATATTGTCCCTTACTATAATTTAACACAGTATTTACAACAATTAAACCATGCATTTACTCTTCTTTATTGCAGTTTTCACTTTTTGTATCACACCAACCTATATGGTGTGATGGTGGATAGATGCTATACCATCTCCCAGCATTTCACTTTGTCCTTCCATACTCAGTTTTTGACTTGTGTTTAAACATTTACAAGGGTTGACTTGTTTCACATTGTAATAATCTCCATTTACCACACAACTTACAAGTTTCTCACAAGTTCCACATATAGTATGAAATTCTAGCTGTGCATAAACCATTTGGGAAAATGTGTTTGAGTAAGAATCTGATAACTAGCTTGCTAAGATGCAGTCACCCAGAATGTGACATGCTGGAACACACTAATTGGATCCAGAGGAAATGGTTTAATATACAAAAGAGACTGCATTCCAGAGAATAATCAGAGAAATCTGAAAAAAATGTTTTAGAATCTAACCAGACACAAAACAACAGAACCTGCTGAAACAAATTAAAAAACAACATTGTTTTTGGAATACACCAATATATTGAGTAACATTTAACAGAAGGCCATTGGCTCATTTTGTTTGTCTGAGTCTTACTAGCTTAATGATCTACATTTTAAAGCCAAAACAAAATGTGCTCCCTGTTGTAAATGCTCGTTGGAAGACATTTCAGTAGTTTCTCTGGCTCCGTATTATACAACTGGACCTGAAGTAGCTGCTGTTACCAAAAGTAAAAAAATGGTGGCATATATTTATCCATGAAAGGAAAATAAATGTTTGATCAAAAAAGCTTTCAAACTCATTTGAACTGAAAATGAAGAGACATAGTTACAGTATGTTGTAATAATGCAGTACATCTTACATATGAAAAAACTTACAACCTGTACAGTATATACTGTATATTACTGTTTTTTTTGCAAAATTCCTGAGTTTTTTCTGACTTTAATTTGGAAACAATATTAATAGTCTTCCTGCTTTTAGATGTGAACTACTAGTTACAGTAGATTAAGCTTTTCTGCCCAAGGGTGTAGTCTGAGATAGATATGAACACTGAAGAGTTCAGTCAATACTTAGAAAGGCAGAGTCACTTCCTTTATTCCTTTTTCAAAACAGCTGTAATTCCTCTTCAAAATATACTTAGATTTGAATACCCTTTCTCTGCATATATTCAGTTGTGGAACGATCCAATCCATGTTTCAAGCGCCAGTGACAAATATTTCTGTTAGAGAAGGAATTATAGATTGATAAATTATAAAAAAAGATATTTTAGTTCAGAAAATGCAGAAAAGATCAGCAGTTCAGTCCTATGAATATTAAATTTAACTTCAGTGAAGATTAAGTGTTTTTCTCTCCTCATTCTTGGCAACCCCTGAGGTATCTGTTTTGAGTTGTTTACCAACAGACCTCAAATCAATTGCTTAACACATATCAAGGTCTGTAAACAGTAATATATGACTAGTAAACAGTCATATATTACCTAATGTCATATATTACTTAATGTTTTGACATAATACATCTCCATTGTGGATAAGTAATGCAGCAGATGGTAAATGTAAATCCAATCCCTGGTTTATATTTTCATATTTTCCAAGTCAGTAGATTGAATATGTTAAAGAATCTATTACATTTTAAAAAATGTACTCAAATCATATATACGTTGACTTTTCAGGCATTTACTCAAAACACTGAAATAGACTATGAAAACAAAGTAATATAATATAGGGACATTTAATAGCTTCAGCACATAAAAACAGCATCATACACATGAAAAAGACATGGAGGACTGAATAACTATAAAAAATATCATGAAGCAAGATGTCAGCTTTTCCTGCCTGCGACCACAGTTTGACATTCTTCACAACATAAAAGTCTGTGGAAGACCACGGAACACATGCAGAACAGGCACTGGCTTTCCCCTTACTCAATCAGCTGCTAAAGGCTTGTTTGCTTGTTTGCTCGCCCTTTTGTCTTGTCCTCCAGGGCTCCAGCACTGTTTGCCTCTTGACTTTGATGTGAACAAAGATATGACCAGTGTGTGAGGAGAGGAGCAGAGTTTTCACATCCTGACGACTAGTGCTATGTGTGTGCATGGGGAGGCATAAGATAAAACAGCATCCTGGTTTACTCCAGACAGTACCCTTGAAGTGCACAGATGAAGGAAGACACATACTGGCATGGTGCTGTGATTGTTCCAGGACTGATTTCTCATGTAAGACATAATGGAAACATGCTGCGGTACAGCTGATTTACATACATAGTAGCAAAAATGTAGAAAATAGCATTGTTAAGGTAACTCCTTACTCATAGTTAAAAACAAATAATACAATCATTAGAGGATGCTGTGAACTTCATAATGGAACTAAGACAAAACTGCATGGTTACTGTAAAGTTTTAGCTAATGGGAACAGTATGAGATAATTGATAATAAAAATGAATGAATTAAATGAATTCCTATTTTATTAGTATAGTACAAAACTATACATAGTTTGGTGGTGTCTATCTGTTTTTCTTCAATAATGAGCATTTAGATTAACTACATTAGGGATTAGTTAGTACAGATGTTCATTTTCCAGTGTATTGCAATGTATGTATTTTTTATTTCTGATTCTGTATAAGCCCAAACCCATACTGTACATAAGTGAGCAACAGAATTTCAAACATCATATGAACCTGCAGTGTTAATATTGAAATGTTTTATGGTAACAGTTCCCCACTGTTTTTTATAATGAAGCTCTCCTTTTGACCACTTATATAGAATTTATGGAGCTTTGTATCCCTTTTATAGCTTTTATATGATAACCTTTCAAAACTGAAATACCCTGGTGTTCATTTAAAATGAGGGTTGTTATTTTTTCTTAATGCCTCAAGTGACTCTGTGTTGGATGAAGGTAATTGGATATAAATAGCCAAGGATATGCCAGCATTCCTGATACAGAGCAAACTGTAAATGGAAAACTCTGTCCTATATTCCTGTATTTGCACAACCTTCCTTCAGTTCATTCTTGGGTCATAACTCATCTGATTTTGCCAAGGTTTAATTTTGCAGCTTTGGTTTATACACGGGAAACTTGCCAGGGTATAGTTAGATGAACCACTCATCAAGGATTGTTAAATTATGTTTTTACATCTGTTGCTATAAAACAATATCAAACAACAGATTCAGTAGAACCTAAACTGCAGCTTCATGCAGCATGATGAACTTCAGTGGAATCTAAGAAATGTCTATTATTTTCAATGCCAGAAGGCTGGAATTAGTCAGCAGATACATGCATCTTTTAAGCCTTTACTTGTTAAATAGCATTATATTGTATTACATACAGAATCTTGCAAAAGTATTCACTGTCTTCCAATAATGTTCAGTTTTGTTTAATTACAAATATACACAAATGTGTCAAATGTTAGTAAAGATTTCTGATAAAAAATTTAATGCTCAAACTGAACTTTTGTGGGTGAAAGCAAAAATAGTGGGTGTGAATAAATGTGATCTTTGTGTTTTCTTGAATATTTTTTTATATCAGGTATGACTTTTGGGATTTTTTTAAGCAAGGAACATTATTCAAAATATTTTTGGTGATGTTTTTGTTCTTGTTTGTTCAGGAGTATAAATAATCTTTCAGGGCAAGGTATGTGCAGCATATATAGAAAACATTTCTGAGCAGAGTAAAAAGTAGAATTGTATTGTATTATAGACAGAATCTTGCAAAAGTATTTGTTGTCTTCATGACTGTAACTTGTGAAAGCTGTAACATACTGTATATTTTAAATTAAACCATAGGAAGCCTGGAAAAATAACGTAGTAAAAACAGCAATATAGGTAAAGAGAGAAATCTATCAATCCTTGTTTGTCAGAAAAAACACACACTATGTAAATGTCACTTTTGCATCATGTAAAGATGTAAAATTTGAGCATTTGTTCTTAAGACACCATTCCTAACAATTGTTCCTTCAAGTCATTTGGTCACCCACCTTTCCCAGAACAAGTGTGTTAAAGCATTCTTGTTGTAACACTTTGATTTCATTAGGAAGGTCTAGCTTAGGTTGAGCACTATAATGGAAATATTGCTGTCTGGGCAATTCTGGGAAAGTCTAGGTAATTCTTGTCAAGTTTATTAGCCCATATTTCCCAAAAGGTGACCTACAGACTGTGTGGGCTGGAGTATGCATTGGTATCCAAGCCTGATCTGTGACTTGCTGGACATCTGTGTTCTTCATTCGATGGTAACCCTGCAGTAGGAATTGCAAACGTCAAAATAGGAAAGGGCTTTGTGGAAGATCCCTTTTAGCCAGTAACTAAAATGGAGAAAGACCTGAACACATGAAGTTCCTATTAGGACTGAGCTGAGGTTGAATTAACCCTCAGGTGATATATATATATAGGTGATATATATATAGGTACTGTATATATATAGGTGATATATATACAGTATAGGTTTCATGATATAATCATATCGTTTTAATAATTTTCTAAGTCAATCCTAGCTGGAATCTGTTGAGTTAGAGCTCTCTGTTAAACTTGTTTGTGATTGATTGAATTAAATCTCTCTGAACTGTTCCTAAGCCAACCTCTGGTGTCATAAATTGACTTCGACAGTTCAGAGAAACAGCCACTCCTATGAATGCTAACACAGGATATTTAACAGTAAGAACGTTTAGCTTAAAAAGTGGCCAATAAAAAGTATGTCATATAAAGAGTCATATAAAGAAAATAACTGGTGATCCTATCTAAAAAAAAAAACATCCATCCATTTTCTAAAGGCTACTGCCAATTCAGGGTAGTGGGGATGCCAGAGCCTATCTCAGCAAGCAACAGGGTACACCTGGACAGGACACCAGTCCATCATAGGATAGACACAGACACAAACATACACACACTCATTCTGCATGTTTCTGAAGATTTGAACATTAACATTTAAATTAATTAAATTTAATGAGAGGTTTACTTTGCAGTCATTGTTCTAGTAGGATTACAGTACAGGAATTAAATATAAACAATGCACAGGAGACACTGCCAAGTACTGGACCCAAATTGCCAATCATTATTTTAGTCAACAGGTGAGCCCTGAACAACAGCACTTGGTTTTATTTGGACTCATAAGATGGTCTAATTGAGAGACTTCTTGTCCGGTGTTATTACAAATTTAAAGTCAATCCTAGCTGCAATCTGCTGTGTTAGATCTCTCTGTTAAACTTGTTTGTGAATGCATTTAATCTGCATGACATGTACATATCAAGTGTCAGGATAGATGCACCATCATCCGTATTCTCTTCTAAAGATGAAGCTATGATCATAGCATTGAAGCTATGATCATCCGCCAGCAGCTCCACTGGGATGGTAATGCCAATTGGATGTAATTCTCCAGGCCTCCAAAGAAAATCTTCTTCTCTCAGTTTAGCAATTGCAATTGCATTAGAGGAGGACATATGTATTTTTCAAAAGCATGGCAAAAGCACTGTGAAGGAATGCACCATAGATCAAATTCCAGAGAGATTACAGCCCTTGACCATTAAGCATGTGAAAGAATACATGGGAAGGAGTTAAGAACTTGTATGACCCAAAGGTGTCAAAACAAGTAAACAAAGAGCATGAAAAAGATCTCATCTAGACTGGATTGCACAGTACACAACCAGAAAATTAGGTATTGTCAGGCAGGCACTTCACGACCATGCAGATCTCATATAGGTCTAATCTGTCACTTTGGGTTCATGGAAGACATTCTCCTAGACAACGAGAAATAACCAATGATTCATTAACAATATTTTCTTGTTATCCCAGTTTAGCCATTGTAATTGCATCAGAGGAGGACATTAGAAGTTTTTTTTCCAAAGATATGGCAAAAGTTAACAAAGGTCTCACTGAGAGCCCTAACTATAAATTCGCATTAAAGGTGCACAGTTTTCTTGAACTGTACAGTGTAAAGGAACCTACTAGAAACTTTAACTAGTCACAGGTTTTCAGTATGTGGAAGCATATAGGCTGAGGGAAACAGTTGTCTATTTCCTGAACATAATTCTCTAAAAAGCCCTAAATTTTGTCTCTGTAGTTTTACATGTCTGTCTTCAGCTGGAAAATGATTCAGCTCTGGACCGAATAAAAAAAAAATCTCGTACTGATGTTTCTTCTAAGTAGTGGGCTATTGACATACAGTATCTGCAGTTACAGTTCTTGGTTAACTCTCTCGTGTAGTTATTGTATTACCAGGAACCTTCCAGTCCAGTCCATTGAAAAATATTGCTATATCAAGTTCCTTAATTTTTTAACTGCAGTTCAGGAAGTCTGAATAAGAAAGGCTGGTTGTGTTAAAATATTACACATGAGTGGATTGGAATGGCCACATGCTGTGGAGCCCTGCTGTACAGTATCTCAGTTTTTAAGAATGCCTTCTACCATGACCTTAACCCAATTATATTTTTCATTCAAAACATTGGCAGGGTTATTTTTCTGGTGCAAAATCTCAAGTATAAGAAATAGATTTCTTAATGTTGTCAAAGACATGTGTAAGATAAAATCTAAATACATTGCTTTATGAGGAGACTCCTGTAGGAGGGGATCAGACATAGAAAACCATCTTTTAAAGACATTACAAGATCAGAAGCATTGCTGTACTGTACCTCATTTTCTAACATTATTATATTCCAACCTATCCAGTAGTTGCCTTCCATATTGACAACAATTTGAGTTTGAAAAAAATATGGTGAGGTAATTGTAAACTGCTTCCTCAATTCTGATTAAGGGTTTAAAGGGCTGCAGGAAGAAGTAGGAAAATTAGTGTCTTACTGAGGCCACATCAGCTGCTCTGTAGCCCTTCCAGCTTTTTGCTCACAGACGCTCGCAGTCTGTACCTTGCCAAGATCACAATTTCCTCATAAAGAGATGAGTTTCTAAGCCCATCTTTTGAGTTATGAGTGTTTACAAATGCTACTTTCCTTCTCTCAAAAAAAGTAGATGTCATGTCATTATAGATTTCACAGTGAGCAGGTAGAAATGGAGTGCAGGCTAATTAAAACTTAGTCATTGCGACTTCCTCTTTGCAATTATTATCCAGGCTGCAGAGATGACTTTCCCATGGCGGGATGGGAAAATGAAGTGCAGTGACCTCATCCTGATAGAGCTGCCAACACTGCCCACATGCATAAACCACATCCTTCTACTTGAAATAACGTCTGAAGGGTCAAGGATGAAAATAACCACAGATTGTGCTCTTTCTTTCATGGCCTTGAGTCTCTCTTCAACAACATTATAATATTAATAATTATTATTTTATAAAGCACCTTTTGTAATACATCATTACAAGGCACTTTACAATTAAATAATAGACAATGATTTTATATATATACCTATATTTACCTATACCTAGGTATTTATATATGCCTATATAAACAATTTTATTTATACCTACAGTATATAAAATTACACAACAAAGTTTTGGAAATACCAATAAACCTCTCTAATATATTCAGAAAGATGGTTGGATCAGCAGTATTAAAGGTAACACTGAAGTTCTAAGGTATAAGAGAACATAACAAAATAGCAGACATCAGTCCTAAAAAGCTCTTTTTGTACTTTGCATTGGTCCGATGATTAAAACGGATCATACATTTTACTTACAGACAAGCCTGTACACTGCTAAACTGTAGGAATATGATCACATGAACATGATGAATTTCATTTTAGTAATCCGTCTTTAGTAATTAATCCATCTTTAGCAAGTTCAGGTGGGGGAATCTGCATGAAATTCTGCAAGAGAGATGCACTATGTTTAAGATACAGAGCATTTCTATTTTATACACACTCTATTGATGCGTAGGTTTCACATAAAGAGCTAATCACATACTGCATCTGTATTGACTTTGACTTTTGCATTTTTAATGGTCTATTAATGTGTTTATTAGTCTCTATGTATGAAGTCATGAAAAAGCTTTAATGTTCAGATCCAGGATTTTCTAGTCATCCATTGAAGTCTGCAACACTGTTACATATGATCAGCTAAAGTGGAGATCCTGTGCTTGCTTTTCCATACCTACAAAATCTAAGTATTGCAATTTTCCAGTGAGCCATTTTGCAACATATTGCCAATTCTCCTTGGGGTGACAAAAGGGGGCTCAGATTCTTTCCTGTAGAAACTCCCAAA
Organism: Atractosteus spatula; assembly: GCF_055471065.1. Taxonomy (NCBI): domain Eukaryota; kingdom Metazoa; phylum Chordata; class Actinopteri; order Semionotiformes; family Lepisosteidae; genus Atractosteus; species Atractosteus spatula. Next base: position 39,504,512 of record NC_142711.1, read on the forward strand.
CACACTGTCAATAATTTTTCAAAAGTCTCTAAATTCATTGTATGGAACAAGGTGTTTGAAGAAAGGAAAGCTAAATATCCCCTCCCGCTATTTGTCAGTGTTTAAACTGACAGAGACTGGCCTACAGAAATATTAAAAGTTTATAGCTTTTTGAGATCTGATAGTCTGATTAATAACTCAAACCATCCGTCACATGTGTCTGTTTCATGTAGCACATTTATCAGTCCTTACAGCATGCTGTGATTTGGCTAAATTCTGATGCTTCCCACTGCATGTGTGTTCTGGTTTGTCCTTGATTCCTGTTTTAATTGCATTGCTTCATTCTTTGTAATGTGATTACATAGCTGAGAACAATGTGCACAATTACAGATATGAATATTGGCGTCTAGTACAACTTAGCCAGCTGCAGCTTTCTGTTTTGAATAAATATTTGATAATCGCAGAAGGAATACTAGTCTCTATGTATGACTATGTATGACTTTAAACTATAGTTTAAAGAATAACATTCGTTACAATTAATAAACTGATGAAAGCCTTGTTTCAGATATTTATACTGTACATACATGTGGGTTTTGTGTTCCTTTGACAGAAGATGAAAGGTTTTATTTCTTCTTTATAAAGCTAACTAAGCAAAGTATTGTACCTTTCATGTCTTTCTCATTAGTTACGCATAACAATTGAGAAACAGTGATGTGCTGATCAGTTAATCTTTTGTCCTTGTAAGCGTTGTGGCAACGTAGAGAGTATCCCTGAAGCACAAGGGGCAAACCATTATAACCATTATTATCATTGGGAGAGCTTGCCAGACCATCACAGCCTGCAGAATAAAATATATAATATAATACTACTATATTAAATTTAATCCACAACTAAGTTTTTCGAACACATCAGATTCACAACCTGGCTAGCTCAGTCAGTAGAGCACGAGACTCTTAATCTCAGGGTCATGGGTTTGAGCCCCATGTTGGGCAATCTGATTTGGGTGGTGCAGTGGATCTGTGCCTGTGGCTGGAAGATTGCTGGTTTGTATCCTCTGGCCGACAGAGAAATCCTACTCTGTTGAGCCCCTGAGCAAGGCCCTTAATCCCAACTGCTCCAGGGGTGCTGTACAATGACTGACCCTGCACTCTGACCCCAGGCTCTCTCCCTGTCTGGGTGTATCATGGAGAGCAAGCTGGGGTATGCAAAAAGACATTGTACTGTATATGGCCGATAAAGTGATGTTATCATTATTGTAGTATTAAGAAATATTTGTAATTGAAAATCTTTCCAGATAAATCTAGGAAATGGAAACATGGTTAGTTTGTAAGTGCTGTTTCTTTCACTTCTACAGAAAGAGAAAAAATGTTACAGTAGGTCAACATCTGTATAACACTTAATAAACATAGTTGTTGTCAGTCGATCCAGAAGAACTTAAAAGGGCATTTGCCTTAAAGAAAAACCAATCAAATCTGTGTATACAATACAGTATGTGTCTACAAACAATATACAGTATGGTGCTGTGAAATTTAAAGTCTTTAATATTACATCTGCCCCGCTATAAAGCAGTGGGGTGTGTCACAGCCATAGTACCTGTGGGCCACAACTCCACCCTCCTGCCTGCTTTACACTGATTGCCGAGGAGACAGGATACTTGAAGCACCAGGCTCGTAATGCCCTGGTAATGAGAGGTCATACTGCAACAGGTATTTAAGCGCCTTGGGGCAACCTTGTTTTGAAAGGTGCTATATAAAAATAAATTGAAATTGAATTGAAATTGAACAGGTGGTGCAGGTTATTTAAACTCTGCTTATCTTCTCCTTGGCAATCTGACATTGCGTCACCAGCATGCCTGCCCTGGGTTTGATGCGTGAATCACCAGTCTGTGTTCCCAGCGGTGTCCTACCTGCCTCATTCCTGGTTCCCTGTCTACCTAGACTTTCCCTGTCGCTCCCTGCTGCTTCCTGACACACCCAGACTCTGCTTGGGGGCCCCATGTGTTGCTGTGCTTTCCAGTACTGATCCAGCCTGCTGTGTGTGGCACTGATCCTACTGAGCAGTCTGCCCACTGAGGATGAGACCAGTGCAGACTATCCATGGGATGTCACATTTATGTGCTACACACGAGTGCTTTGGTTTTTAGCTGTGTGATTTATTTTTTCTCAGTTCAATTTCAACATGGTCAGGATATCTGCGTTTTGCATTCTGCTTTCTTTTTTGGGATGCGTCCCATGCAAAAAATAAATTTTAGGGGCAAAAGCAGTTGACTTCCTCTGTTCATGTTTTCTGTTAAAGACTTCATGCAAACTTTAGTTAGTATTTGTAAAAGAATTTCTAAAACCAGCTAAATGTGTTATTTTGTTGTGTTTTTGGAAAGTTTAAAATTAATCAATAATTAATTCATCTGCAAAACAACCGTATAAAATAAGTGAACAATGTTTGGCTACTGGTTAGGATTCTTTATGTGACTTTCTTTCTATTGCATCAGAAATCCTCACAAGGCCAGCCCTTTGGCCTCAGTTCAGTTTTCCAGGTTAGTGCTGACAAATACTGCATACAACAGCAAACTAGAACAGAGTTGAGTACACCCTGAGTACAGTGCTGTTGTTTTAATTTGGCGGACTCCTCACTCTAGGTAGTTAGTCACACTCCCTAAAAATCTGACTGTTATTTGTTCTGTTTATTCTGTGATCTGTACATCATTTCAGTAACCCAGCCAACAGTTTAAAAATTAGTCCAGTTCGGACATGTGCCTTCTAACGGGATAATTATTTTTCTGTCTATAAGAAAATGTCATCTAACTGTAAAAAAAAATGTTTAAGAGAAAATAAACACTTTAAGAATATTCTTTATTTTCACTTAAATGCCTCCATTTTGTGAAATTTTATATGTAAACTTGTTCACCAAATAAAGAGAAAACCTTACAATAGAGTAGAAGTCATTGACAGCCTAACAGCTTTTGCAAATTATTATTATTATTATTATTATTATTGTCTCACTATGATAACCCACCTACTTTTCGAAATGTAGACATACAGTGAAATAATACTCCAGTTCTAAGGCTCTTTTCTTGGTTGAGATTTTATATTTTAATATTTTTAATGGAGTTAAATGTATATAGTATAAATGTGAAAAATCCTTAATGTCCTTGACAACAAAACACATAAATCTGTTATCAGAATTAACTGGGCTAATTTTTCCTTTTATCGCACCTGATTATAAGAATTAGTATCAGCTGTGAGACCAAGAGAGAACAACATAATTTAACAGATATAAAAACCATACAGTAAAAAAGGGAGGTAATTCATAAACACAGAGTACACATTAAACGCCTCAGTGACATAGAGAGCTGAGAATAGTCTTTATCATGAAGACAGTATCTCAATTAAGACTGACATCCATTTCCAGTTCTCAATCTTGTATAAGACTAATTTTACATGAGAGACTTCATTGAAATCAGAAGTCAGAGATACATAAAAACCAAGGAACATCGGAACAGTGTATAAAAAGGTTAGATAAAGGGTTTAGGACCTGCTAGTAAGAGAATATTAGACATGTCTAGAAATTACAGATCTGAGCCCAGATGTGCCCATTGGAGAAGCAGTAGATAGTTATTTTGATTGGACCCATTACATTAAAGATACTTTTACATAATTGGTTAAATTAAACCTTCTGTATTCTTACTATGAATACTACATAGCATAGTGGAAAATAATGGCTAAGACATTACATTACTTCTCCAATCGGCAAATGCTCATAATCCTTCTGGATTGTGCTTGTTTAGTTTGGGAAAGACTTCCATTGAAAAAAATAACTTGGAACAAAAAAATTGAAAATGGTCACATATGTTTTTTCCTGACATGGGCAAGAATTGTTACCTCAAAGGGGTGATAAATTATTCAAATAACTTAAAATAAAAAGTTAATGTACACCATCCATATTTTGTAATTGCTCTGTCCATACAGGGCCTTACAGGAAGCTGGAGTCTGTCCAATAAGCAATGGGTGCCAGGCAGGGTACATTCTGGACAAGATGCCAGTCATATAGACCAATATAATATAAATATATTTTTTCAACAGTCAGGATTTCCAAATTATTTCACATGTTTTTTTCCAGATATTTATATTATGGAGGGCAATTTTAAACATAAACAAAACACTCTTGCTCTTTCTTAAATGAATCCATGCCACATATGTAGAAGTACATTTTCAAATTTCAGACAGGACTTTTTTCTTATACATATTTGAAAAGAATATTCATACTTCTTATCTTTTAATGTAATCTCAGGATTCTTCGTAATGTGTACTACTAGAGAACTCATTGACATACTTTGGTAAGGGGACTTCAAAGCAATTATTAAAATTACAAATTAGTCTTTCAAGTTGGGGATGAAAACAAAATTAAACAAACATAATATTGAACTTCCGAAACTGCTGAAACACATCAGCAACTGCAGACCAGTGCCATGTGCATCTCAATACTTGTCATCATGCAATGAATCATAGCCTCTAATTCGGAACTGTGCTTGGTAAAACTTGGTAAAATCTTGTTCTTGTTTGTATTTTATGTGAGCTTCAAAGGCATTCTTGTTTTGTTAATATTAGACCTTGCTTCACGTCCAACATTTGATAATGCTATTAAGAATGTGGTGTTATATTATGTACTATTTCTGTTTTTTCACTTAGATATCCTGGATAAAATAACACTTTTAAAAGATTAGGCTGAGGTAATCAAATAAGATTATGTGAATAAAGATGAAAACATGTGGCTTAGTTGGTTCAACATCTCAAGCATCTCTGAAATAGTGTAACTGGAATATACAGGTACAGTAACTGTTCGCTTACACTGAGAGAAGCACCCAGCCATTTCCTGAAGGAAGCAATGATATTGGTTTCAACCACATACTTGGTCATGTGGGTGGAAGGAATTCCACACTTTTGACTAAAATCTAACATTTCTCTTCAAAAACTTCCCCCACATTGTCTAGAAGATGTAAATGGTGTGTTCACATAAAAAGAAAACTTTATTTTATGGTAAGTAGCCTCTTCTACCTGATTGTTCCCCATGTTGTATTTATAGTCAATGTTTTTTGCCATTGGCATGTCTGAATTAAGTCATCTGCAGGTGATTTGTCTAGTCTTGAATTTTATTAAAATCCTTCTGAATTTTACAATGTTCAAAAATCCTCCAAATTTGGTATCATCTGCAAACCTGACTAGTCCTGACTAATCATACTATAACATATCTACATCATTCTTCTAAATTAAGAAAAGCAGTGGTCCTTTTACAGATAGTAGTACTTTACTAATTACAACACCCTAGTTTGAGTTTTCACTACTACTCTGTATTCTGTTTTCTATTTGTTCAACAATTTTAAATTCATTTACCTGAATTCCAAATGTCTGTAATTTGAGAATGAATCTTTTATATGCAACTTTATCAGAGGTCTCCTGAAAACCGGAGTACACCATTTCATATTCTGTGTGTTTGAACATTACTTTTGTTAAACACATTTCTCAATAAACCACACAACTCAGTACTCAGTACTGGGGAGGCTACTACTGTACCTCCTTGTAATCTCCAATAAATATTGTTTACCACGGCACTTACAGTAGGTAAGAGCCTGATATAATCCACTTGCATTTTGAAATGGTTCTTCAGGCCTAAGCTGATGCACTTACGCGACGGGGTCACCCTTACTCATAACTCTGAGACACCACATATTGCAATGCAAAATGTTTAAATGCTGTTGGTAAAACTTTTCCCCACCAGTGGTGTTCACACACTTGATAGATACTTTATGAATTCACATGGGCCAGCCCGTGATAAAATTCTGCTAGAGTATCATAAATAGCTGTAGGTGCTACTACACCCCGAGTAGGAGGATAAATTCAAATGCCCTGTGTGTAAATCTTACTCCATACAAGACCAAATCTCTTCTAAAAATGCTAATCCCTGCAATTCTTTAACCATCTGTATCAAAATAGTCAACCCTCGCTTGTGATGATATGAAACTTCACTGTGATACAGCAGCTGCTTTATCAGCTGTGTCAACAAAACTATTCCCTTTTCCTATAGCTGAGGAATATGTAGTATATGCTGCAGTATATGCAGCACATTTAATTACTGCCAACTGAGTCAGTAACAAACATGCCAATGTAAGCTCTTGCACCTCAGGATAGGTTTTGCAATAGGGGTCTTACTGGCAGTAAGGAGCCAACTTTCTTCTGATATGCTAGCAAATTTATTAATTGCTCCTCATGCATATCTGTAAAGATATTATCAGTATCAGTATAGATATTAATAATCCTTCCTTCTGCTAGCTTACAGATCCTTGCCAGTGCATGTAATTCTGCTGCCTGTGCTGAATGTGAATGAGATAAAAGTCCTGCTTTCCTCTATATCATCATGTGGCACACAAATGGTTAAAGGAGCTCTAACTACAATCTCTGAAGTTGTAAGAGTTCTGTCAATGACAGCTGAATAACATCTAATTTCTTTGATTACATTAAATAAGATATCATCAGGACCTGGAGATTTTTTCATCTTAAAACATATTGTTGACTTCTTTCTGGTATAACCATGTGCCACCCCCAGGGGAAGGGGACAGTGTAGATGTCACATACTCAAGATATAGGGTTGGACAGTGCAGGGAGGAGTGGGCAAAAATGTCCGCTCAAGTCCATGGCCAGGGTACGTTGGCAAGGGCAGCACAGGGAGTCAGACATGCTGGGATTGGTCTGGACTCCTGCAGCCAGGTTCCTGGAGAAAGGGTTGTGCAGGGTGGTGGACAGCCCACTGTGGTTGCCCAGGATGTAGGTAGGTGGACTGGAGGACTGAAGTGCAGGGAAGGCTGGTACACAGGGAAGAGCTACCAAAGTCTGAAGCTGTGCTTCGTTCCAAGGTGCAGTTCAAGCCACTGGGGGTCTGGCACTGAAGCCAAGCAGGATACTCCCAGACAGGGTGGTCAACTTCTAGGTGCATCTGACTCCAGGCCGAATGGGGCTCTCACTCAATCAGGCTTCTCCAGAGACGAGGCTGTTGGGCATCCTCAGGTAGGAATAAGGACACTCGCTGGTGACCAGGTCAAGACAGTCATCTGCTGAGGTCTGGGTATGAAGCAGGGTCCCAACCTCAGGTCCACTCTAAACAGCCTGATCAAGCCCTGGACAGCACAGCCACGGGCAGAGCTCCCAGGCAGAGTCCAGGAGCCCAAGAGCACTGGAACCCAGGAACAAGAAGGCCTGTACTGTGACACTGGAAGGTGGCTTCTCTGTGAAGTGAAGGAGACTCACAATCAATGTTCCCTCTAAGCTGTGCACTTGTGCGCGCATACACAAGTTGTGAAATCAGCGCACATAGGAAATTGAACTGCGCACAAAAAATTTAATTTCCAAAAGATATGATTATAATAAAAAAAACATGGTCGACAATTGAAAAATACAAAATTGACCACATGAGACTAGCTGTGAGACACCAAACTTGGCTGTTTGCATTATTATTGCTAATCAATAATCGATATCTATGCTCTCGTTGTCTCATACCTCACTGCTTATGCTCGCTCGACACTCTATGCCTGGACTCGTTGAATCACTGTCCCGGTCTTTTGGACCTCTATCTTTCACAACAAACAGCATCTTCTGGTTTACACTGTGTGCATCGTTCAATTCAATTCAATTTATTTTTATATAGCGCCTTTCACAACAGGGTTGCCCAAAGGCGCTTAACAAAACAAGTGCATGCTGTGAATACAGAACAAATCCTCCTTAGTAAGGAGAAAAAAAGGGTCCAAGGTCAACTGGCTGCCCAACCCCTTTGGGCATGCTAACATTGTACAATTAAAAAAAGGAATAAATGAATAAGCTTATTAATCCATCCATCATGTCTTCTGTATGTCAGTACTCCATGCAGATCTCTGTAGACCAGCAAAATCCACCTAAACAATAGCTATATCCATGATGTCCCTCTTGGATCCATGGCAGTGATGCAGCATCCAACTCAGATGGTGCCAAGCCTGGGCGCCATTCAGACATGTGGGGAGGAGAATAGGATAGTTTGGTCAGAACAGATGTATCTACCTGGTGGGCCAACACAGAGACACACAATGGCATGCACAGCAGCACCAGCAGCCATGGTTGCAGCAGGCTATAATGTAAGGTGTGAGTAGGCTGGGCTGAAGTAATAGGTCTCCAGTCTGGATTTGAATACTGAGATTGACTCGGCATCTCTAATGAAGTGGATAGAAAATGGATAAAAGGATAAAGAGCAGAGATGTTAAATTTGAGATTTAGGATTTTTATAAGAATGGGTCCAACGCACAGGTGGTAAAATTCATTTTATCTACAGTACCTATCCAGTCACACAAGTAGCCACCCATAGCAATGAAATGAGAAAAACATGAACCTGTGAGAGCAGTAATGGACCATGCAGGCAGTTCAGTGTACTTTTTTTCTTTAACTGAAAAGTTTTTCAGTTAGAAACTGCTTAAACTGTGTTGCCATTCATTTTCCACTTATTACATAATTATCCTGTTCCATGCAATGTCTTTTAATCTGTGTCTCATTCCTTCAAACTCTGTTTTCTGGAATCGAAATTGTAAACTTTTCCTTTGGATTCAACCAGAATAACTTCAAAATATACTTCATACCACATTGTTTATAGTTCTGTAATGTTTTTTTCACTCTGTCTTCATTGTTTGAAAAGACAAGATTTATAGAAGCATTTCCCTTTCTTGGTACTCTGTCAAACTGGTAATAAAGCAACTATTAACCATATCAGGTGGGTAGCTGCGTCAGCATGCGTAGGCTGCAAAGGAACAAGTAATAGGTTTATTCCATGCTGAAAAAAAGAAGAAAGAGAACACAACGTTTCGGCCGTGGAGCCTTCTTCAGGTGTGCCTTCTTCAGAGCCTTCTTCAGGCACACCTGAAGAAGGCTCCACGGCCGAAACGTTGTGTTCTCTTTCTTCTTTTTTTCAGCATGGAATAAACCTATTACTTGTTCCTTATTAACCATATCTACCATTCCTGTTTCTGTTTCAGATATTCTTATGGGTCTTTCCCAAGGTTGAAATATCACATTGCATTATATCACTTAGCTTTGTTAAGTGCCTTGGGGCAATATTGTTGTGAAAGGCGCTATATACAAATATATTCAATTGAATTATACTCAATATCTATATTTGATATCTGAGTCTTTAGCATTCACACAACAGGAGTTAAAAGTGTCAATAGTTGAAAAGGCTACGTAGTAGTAGGGAACAATAAATTAGAACTACCAGAAGAGGTGGGACTGCTATACATTCAAAATATATAAAATTCTGCAACAGAACCTTATTCAACAGCAAAAGTGACCTTATCCTACAGCAAAAGAAAAGTACCACATTTCAGCTAGGAAAAAATCCAGTTCTTTAATGATTGGGTATTAAAAATAGCAAATTTTACCATGTTTTTCACCAAAGAGATCTTAGAATGTAGAAAGAGTACATGTCGAGATGTCAACATGTTGGCAAGACACCACAGATCAGATAGTTACAAGTCATCAAGCATCGGCACACACACCTGGCATGGTCAGACTGCAAAAGAAGCAGTCCATAAAACCACCACAGAATACAGTCACAGAACTCCTTGACATCAGGTAAGTCTGCAAGCTGGATATAAACAGCACAATGCACAGCAGCAGGTAAAAAGGCAATCCTGTAAAGAGCACAGATAAGCAGGCACTACTGAGGCAGGAGAAGTAAAAAACAAAAACTGTCCTCAATCAAAACCAAGGATCCAAAGCAGCACAAAGGAGAAAGCATTCACAGATCACCAAAACGTTCCAGTACACAGCCAGTGCTGATTAGCAAGGCTTCCAAATTCAATGTGGCAAATGTGCCACACAGCATAGCAGAAATTCATAGTGACAGACAAATTAAGGAGACAAATCAGAGATTGCTGCAGGAACTGCAGTAGCTTCCCCTCGGCAACTGAAAACAAGCAGCACAAAAAATATTGAGAAAGCATGAATTGTGAAATTACCAAAGAGTGTGAGACAAAAAAAATTCTAAACACTTTTTTTCCAGTTTTTAACTAGAAGACCATTTATCATTTATCACCGATTTTATTCACCTGTTCTAACAGCACAGTTCAATTTTTTGGCCAGTCATTGATGTTTAATGGTGTGTCTGGTTAGTGCAGAAAATGCCAGTAGGTAACATTTTAACTTTGCTTTTTTACATTATTGCCTAGTCTGCTTGGAAGTCTGTCTTGAGTTTAATATTGGTGTCCCTGTAGCTCCCACGTCTCCACTTATGATCTCTCTGGCTTCTGGGTCTTGTTACTTCAAAAGTTGAAAAGGTTTCTATGGATGGTATACAGTATTTGCCTAAGGGTGGGTAAAGAGAAAAGCTGATGGGAATGCTATGATAAACCCTTAAGTGCATGCCTCTGACAGTATTCCCAAAACCATATCAGCTTGCATCTTTCTTTTGTTCAAGAACGGAAAAGAGCTGTTCCCTAGAAAAGAGCTAGGGATTTCTTTGTTTTTGAAAGAAGTACAATCATATTTTTAGCGCCTGTGTATGTTTTTAAACAAATATGAAGAGCTAATATTGTAGAGTTAAATGATCAATTCTCAGTAATGCCATGATAGTCTGTGTTTTCTTGTCATCAAAACTATTTCAGTGGCAGAACAAACTCGGTAACCGAGTTATGTTGTAACCTTTCCTCCCAACCACTTTATTTGATCTCCGATGAGATAAGTTGACTGAAAGTAACTGAGGACTAGTTTAACAAATTCTGTGAGGTTTCTAGCCAATTCTGAGCCTTTTAGAAAACTATTAATTTACCTGGTTTGGGTTGTTAATTGTATATATAGAAATTTTTAAAATATGTGGTACTTTTATGGAAGGAAAGCCCTAAATTAGACATTTACAGCTTTATTATTTGTTGATGTCAATGGTAGGTTCTTGTCAGCAGCTTTATCACTCATTGTGTTTACATAAACTCAGTTGAGATGCTCATTTTCCATTTTCTCTTTAATGCTTACAGCATATCACAATTTAGATTTTCTATAGTAGCATTATACAAAATGCAAAATGCAAAAGATAGTGTATAGTGACACTTTAGTCTAACTATAATCTAGCTGTTATAATCTGTTAGCCTTCAATTCTTACATTAGACGTTATCAGGGTATTTCCTGATAACACTTTTAAAATCCATTAGATTATATTAAATAAAAGCAAGGCAGCTTTAGAGCAATGGTCTCCAAACCTGATTCTAAAGAACCCCAGTTATTTAGGTTTCATAATTGTTGTCAGTCAGTAGCAAAATATATTTAATCTTAATTTGTTAGGACAACAAATGGTTCAAATAACAATTAGAGAGCTGCACTGGAATTATAACCAGAAGGTCAGGACCTAAAGTTCTCTGGGACCAGAGCTGAAGATATGTGAATTAGAAAATGGAATGTTTACAAGTTTGGAACTCTCAGGACTTTTTGCGGTTTTTGCTCCAGTCCTGCCCCCTGAATCATTGCACATTGCCTTCTTTTGGTCAGGCCTTCCCAAAACAGTGAATCAACTTCAAAGATGTCCTTCAGGGTTAATGTCTGTGTGTTATTCCCTGTTGAGCCACTGCAGCTCTCGAACTTTTCTTCTGTCCTTATGCTCTTTCCTGTCACACAGATTTCAGAAGCATTTTTTTCCTATCTCACTTGACATCTAAGACCAAGCCTCTTGTGTACAGCAGCACTATATTGCTGGGCTGAGCTGATAATGCGTGTAATTCCAGACAATTATTTAGGTTTCACATTTTGCCTTTTAAAGTAATCAAAGAGTCAAATACATATTTATAATATTTTAGGTCCTTTCAAATACATTTCTGAAAAAATATTTAGGGAATTGTTGTTTGAAAATACTTGTTGAATATTTGTATTTCGAAATACATTTAGAAAGTGTTGAGATGTATTTACATCTTTACCATCTTTTTATACGTTTTTGAAACAAAGTATTTTTAACAAATGACTTGGATTTTGGATTTTCTGGATGTATTTGAAAATACAGTACCTTTTCATGTGCTCAGTTGACTCATTTGTAATAAAAATCAATACAGCATTTATATGTCTCATTTATCTTTTTAATTACAATATAAAAACCCACACTTTACATTTAGTATTGTTAAATTAAAGATGAGGGGTTAAATAAATACAGTATAATTAAATGTCTAAAGTGTACCTAAGCTGTAGGTAACTAATTGAGGCACCTGGCAGTTCTGGCAGAAGAGTAATAGAATCAGGGTCAACCTGGACGAACAAATCTTTTTTAACAAAAAAATAAGACGATACAATACAAAATAATACAAACAATACAGTTACAAAAAACTAAACATAAAAGTGCATTTATACAGATGCAGAAACACAGAATTCTCCTGTAATCTGTAACACAATTCAGTATATTATGCACCACCATTACAGGCCAACAAGAGAACAAGCTCTAGACATGGGCACAGAGATGAGGCTGAGGTGTAGGCTCTGAAAGAAGACCTACAAAGAAATACAAAGCTCAATTTAATGCAAAATTGCAATATTATATAGTAAAACAAATAAGTTCTCTACAAACCCTTTACAAAAACGCAATATTTTATATACAGTATATTTATATATATATAAATATACTGTATCGATTTAGGTACAGCCTTTACATACGGCACCACATAAATCAATCACAAATCATAATTCTTTGATCAGGTCAAGATGTTTTTGCATTTTTTTAATTAAGTAATATACTTTTGTAGAGCTACCAATTTGCAAACTGAATGACAATTTGATATAGGGAATTGTGGTGTCCCAGGAGGTGAATGATTTTGACTCTGAAAACTACACGTCTTCTGTGCTTATACTTATACAGTATATATATATTTATACTTTATCCCAGAATACTTCAATATATTAGGTTCAATATATTATCTATATATATACTTTCAATAAAACAATTCACATACATGACATACCTCCCTATGTGAAAGCAGGCTGGAAAGAGCCTCCATTAAACAGGAAAGTCTCCTGTTGCAGTGTTTACAAAGAGCTTTGATGTTTCCCTCAGTATCTTCTGGTGATATACAATCTTGGATCTCGCAGGAGCCACGATTGTCCATTGCTGGGGTCACAATTCACTAGTCTCAAGGTAAGATTTTACTAGAAGGTTATAAATAAACAAGAAAAACATAAACAAAATGGGTGTTCTCCCTCTATGTCAGGGGTTAGTAGCCAGGACAGATTCTCAGACAAGAAGGGGCCAGCTCAGTCCACACAGTCTACTATTATCTGTTGTAGTAACAGACAAATAAGTTCTGGAACCTGAAATGACGTTTAAGTAACTGAGTTTATTGCATGCAAGGAACAATAAGACCAAAGTATTGTTCGAAATATAGGTACAAAACTTCCAGTTTATATAGCAAATTGTTACCATGGTAATGGGGGGGCCACCTATGTTTGGACATTCACAAGACCTTGGACACTTTTAATGGTTGGTTTTATCTTTCCTTAGTTAGGGGGGTCTTCATCTTGCACTTGGAATTTCATATCAATTAACTCCCAACCCTGCCATAACTCAAAGGTGCCTAAGCATGGAATGTCTTGTGTTACAAGAAGTCTGTATGCAGAAAGAAATTAGTTAACCCCTTTTTCACATCTTATATCTTTCTTCACTGTTCTTCCAATAACATCTTCAAATGCACTTCGCAAATTAGCCTGAACTTGACTTGGGTTGTGTGATTGACGACACCTTGTGGGAACCAACATTCATATCCCTTAAATGTCTATCAGATTACAAATCAAGATTGAAGACTTTGGAAATTAACGTGTCCTTGTTATAAATTGGTAGCAAATAGTTCTTTTTTAAATAACTTATAGAACTCTATACTGTACAAACATTTTGTGTGTGAACCCATTTTGCACAAACCGTATTTAAGGGTATTTGAAATATAAATTTTGAAAATGGTTTGAAATAGTATTTTAGGAGAGTATTAGAAAATAACTTAACATACTACCTGACATGCTTGTAAGCTCCCTTCAGCTCCCACATAGCCTTGTATTGGATATAGTGGTTAGAAAATGGATGGGTGGATGGAGGGACTTGGACAAAATATTTGATTTTTACAAAATGCCATTCAAATAAATGAAATAAAAGTATTTTGGGGCTCTTTATTTGAAAATGCATTTTCAAATATAAATACTTAAATTCTTATTTAACCCAGGTCTGATGAATAATAGAGTTTTTTTTGTCACAATCTGCTTGACATTATTTTCTCTATGAAGCGTTATGAAAATGTGTATCCAGCAAAATCCATGCATCGGATTGTACATGGCTCCAGGAGGATGTTTTCATATTCCTACATCAATTCAAAGTGTGCTCTTTTTCAGTGGTATCCATAAATATACTGTTCATTGCGATGGGTGACATGATGTCATAGATGTGGCTATATACCACATTTTAATCTTAAATTGTATTGTTTTTGGTATTGATTATTTAATTATTTCCTACATGAAGAAATATTTTTTGGAACAGAATATTACCCTATACAATTTTATTCAACATTCTTTCGCATTTATTAAAAACTGACTTTGTAATTGTTTTATATTTGGAATATGGCACTCTAGGATTCCTAATGCCCTAAATCACTTGCATTCTCGGCTCTGTATCTGTGGCTGGGAATTCAAGAATAACTGTCACAGGTGCCAACAGATGAAGAAGGAATAGGCTGTGAGTAATTAAGTTTGTATTTAGTGGCCAGGAATGTGTCAATGTGTGCATCACCCAAAGTCTTCAACTTCAAAGTCTTGCAGACAGTGGGGAAGGAAACAGTTAGCAAGAATTGAGAACACACTGGTCATCCAGACATACAGTAACATGATTACCACACCTTAGGTATTGGCACATGGAGGTGTATGGGGTTGCTGTGCCAGCTTGGAGCAGACCTTGAGCAGAGGGGGAAAGCTGGAAAGGAAACAAAGAAGTGATAGGGTCTCATGACACCCGCAGATCTGCAGTTGTCAAACGACTCAAGCTTCCTCCTCGTAATGAAGTGGACACACTTGGCCCTGACACAGCCTTTGGAAAATCCCCTCTGAAGGGGACTGGCTAATGATGGGGATAAAAAGATCTGACCCTGGGCAGACGGGTGCTCTCTCTTCCTCCCATGAGTGCCTCGACACATTCTGAGGGACCGCAGGAGAGAAGAAAAAGAATCCAGGATCCACCAAAAGAGCACATGGGCAGCTAAACGGAGGTACTGTGCTGGGATCTCCTGGGGGCAGGGAGCAAATGAACAGGCCAGGAGAGAACACTGAACACTGAATGCCCAACCATTGCAGAGACTGAGGAAACTGGACTGAGCGGCATCCTTCTTTGTGGCTGTTCCTCTCTGTACCATATTCCATCTGAGTTAAATCTGATGTGTTGCCTTAAATCCACATGAATAGAATAGTACAGTAAGTATTTGATGTAATATGTATATAGATTAGTATGATATAATAACAAAGATGGATTCATAACATAATCATTACAAGTGTTCTTGTGACACTACAGGGACTACAACTACAGTGATCTGAGCAGTTTCCTACATACCTACAGTATACTGTACAAGGTAGGCATAAATCTAACATAAACTGACCCCGATAAAATTGTACCTTGTACATATTAAAAGCAGCATATAGTGTAGCCCTGTACCATGAAACGGCGCGGTAAAACTGAGAAATCTAAATGTCATGTTTACAGTAGCATATGGTCAAGAGAAGAGACTAAGGCATTCGCTCGATAGCTTAGAATAAGTACAGTACAACATGAAAGGACTCGAACACGTTTCTGGCATAGAGTTCTTTTCTGATTTAAATGCAATGCTGATGAATAAATCCATCTTTCAAGGAGAGAACACCTAACAGAATATTAACATTTCTTAAAGTTAAAATAAGGTTGTATTTTTTTAATTACACAAAATGTTTTAGCAAGACTTTTTCAACGCTATCGCAGTAAGTTTTTTGAAGATGTTTATTGAGGATGTTATATACACATATTATTAAGACTCCAAAATGTTAATAAATCCCAAAGTTGTAAATGTTAACACTGCTTCACCGTCTTTTTAATGAAATATTTAGATAATGGCAGCATTGTACTGTAAATGTTTCTACAACATGGCATGGACAGCCTACAATCGCCGCGGCGTTTCTGCAACAGCAACTTTTTCTATCATGATGTCGTTATGACGTTATTCTGTAGCCACATACTGCAAGATGACACATTTTTTAAATTAAATTCACGAATAAGTTCTAACATCTTTTGATCTGGAAATTGTCTAACAAATATTAATTCATATATTAACTCGGTGAGTATAAGAAAGTTTTGCATCATTTACACAGAAAACTGAAGTTAAGTGACTCGTTGGGTTTTTCTCTGTTTTTTTCAAGGTTATTCCCTTTGAAACTCGAATATCAGAAGGGATGAGCAGGCAGGCCACTTTGGTTTTCGGGGGGGGTCGTGGCCAAAGTTAGGTGGGAGAGTAGGTTGGGGAGTTTAAGGCGGTGGTCTGCCGGAGGAATAAGGAGAGTCAGGTTTCAGTGTTTGAGGGCCGGTTGAGTCACTGAAGGACTAAAGCTGCCTTTGTTTCATCTGGAACTGCTGGCAGTTAGGAGGAGACGGAGAAAGAGAAGAGGGACTGAAAGAGTGAGTGAGAGAGCGGGCTCCAACTCCTAGCAGAAGGACTTATGCACGAACAAACTTTACGCAAAAAGCCCTATCACTAATCCAAGATGACTACTCGGTAAGTAGTTTACAATTGTTTTTACACACCATGAATAACTTTCTCGTGCCTTTTCCATAAAATACATACATACTCTCCTTTCATCCATATAGGCTCTCCCGGTGGCCTCTTGGGGTACAGCTTCTCCTTTGGTACTGCCATCTTTCCAGCACAGCTCAGGTTATGGAAGGTACAGTATGACACTTATTTTGTGGGATTACGAGTCCTTCTCACTCCATTCTAAAGAGCAGGATTTTGGAATGTTATTTTGTGTGTATGACTGCTAATCGTGCAAGGAACAGTTGTAAATCAGGAAACTGCTCAGATACAGAGTGTCAAGTGATGGAAGCATTTAAAAGGTAAATTTAAAGACAGAGTCAATCAATCAAAGTTTATTTATCACATGCACAACAATGCAGCAATATTTGATGGCAATGAAATGTCTCTTCTGCGAGCTCACCGGGGGGAGGGGGATCACAAAATTTTGTGAGTCAGGCATATCAGTAGATAAATAGCGTTAAACGGTAATCGTATCGAGTAAAGAAAGAACAAAACCTGCAGTTTTCAATACAGTCTTCTAATTTTGGTTGCTTATAAAATTAAATGATTAAATGATTATTTAGCAATTACTTTAGATGTTGTGGTGCTATATTTACAGTTTTGTCGAGGAAGTCGGCATTTTTATGTCAGCTTTGAAAGGATAATTGCGGAAAGTGAAAGTCACATAGCGCAAGACAATAGCATCATTTAGACTCGGAGATCCCGTGTAGGAGTAAGAAGTGACAAAAAGAATTGAGTCTAAGACGGCTGGCCCTTACTGCCCATCTTGTTGTTATTTACTTTTGAAAAGAACTTAAAATTGCAAGTTGATAGCAATGTGCGAAACCGCTGTGGTACACCATCCTGTACAACGTTCTGACCATTTTAGGACAAATGCGCCGTCGAACTGCTGTCGTTGGGGTTAATCAATAACCCAAACGTGCTTCATAGAAGAGTAAGCAAATAAACAAGATTTAATCATGTAATCGTTATCGATAATAAAGAAATCTCTGTCAGTGCTGTTGTCTGACTAATAAATAAGACTTGTCCCTCTGTGGCCTAAAGGATTGTATAGCTCCAGTGAAACGGAAAGCGTCGACAACAATGCAAATAAGACAAACTCAGAAGCCATATACGTAGGGATAACTGAGGTGGACTGAAGTTTCCATGTCTAATGTCTTTTTAGTTTAGAAAAACAAAAGTTTCATTCTGTGTTTTCAACTATAACATTCCACTGACAGATGTAAGGCTAAGATGATCAGCATGACCATCCTTCTTAACTTTTTAAGCATCATGACCTAATAAGTTAATTATTTCCAAACTTATGTGACGTAATGCACGCTACACAGCAGTGTGGTTTAATTCATTAAAACAACCGTCGTAGTGTATAAACTGGCAAACAGATACAGACTTATTTCCCCACCAGACTGGAACATGGAACATACGTGTAACAAAAAAACTGTTTTACGGTATTGGTTACCATGGAAACTCCAAAACGGACTGCAACTCAAGCCCTTCTCAGTTCATTGAAAGGAGCATTGTATATTAATGTTGAAATGCTTAACACATTTTTTTTTTGCCTAGAATAATAAAATGCACTCATTTGAAAAATTAGTTTTGTAAGGTTTGTTGTTTTGTTTGGTTTATTATTGTCTTGTTGCTTTCTTTTTTCCTCTTGGAAAATATTAGTATTTTGAAGTAGAAAAAATAGCATTTCTTATTAAATCTCCACTTGGAATAAAAAAAAATCTCTATAACAGTTCTAAGATTTATTATTGTGGCCTTGTTTCCTTTGAGCTATGTGGTCAATTTTGTCTTGCTGCTTGCTGAACAACTGACCCAGACCTGTTGCATTTATTTATTAACGATTGAATGTATACTTTTTCAACAATAGAACATTACCATTTTCCTTATACATTTTACATGTGTTTAGACATTCAAGCAACCTTCAAATTATACATCCAAAACCAAAGACCTGAGTATAATTCCTGCCTAATGAAAGCCTATTCCTTCTGTTGAAGTTTCAGTTCTTAAATCTACTTTCCAAAGGAGCTGCCAGTTAGTGATGGTAAAAGCATTTTCTTTTCTGTGTAGGCCACCATCCAAATCTCCAAGGGAAATTAAATCTAAATTAGACACAATACCTTAGCTATACTTTATAATGGCTGTTGCAGTGCTGGATGCAATAGCCTTTCACATCCCTCTCCCCAGAGTCTGTGTGCTTGAAGGCTGCCAGTTCAGAATCTTTCTGTTAAAAATTACTATTTCTCCATGGGAATAGAGCTGAAAATGTGGAATTGTAATTTATATGTGTAAAGATTAAAATATAAGTAATATGAACATAAATTGATTTTTTTTTAGCAAAAAAAGGAGTATGCAAGTGCTTTTTAATGTTAAATTTGCATGTTTAGCTCTTGCTTTAAACCTCATTTTACCAGCTTTTTGTAATTATTTTGACTAATTCAGCTAAACAAGAAGCTTACTGTATACATATTATAATTTCTCACAAGTCGGTTTGTTCATCATAGTGTGTTATCTAAATGTCCACTGGATCTTTAGTTCTCTTCCAGTGTGCAGAAGCAAATAGGTTTGATCTCCCCTAAGTTTGGAACACTGGCTACAGACAATGTCTGCCAGACATAAGATGTGAATTAATTAGATGTCATTCTTTTTTAGTAGTCATTGAATGGTACACCGTACCTTCAATTTACCATGTGAAGTGCAGTTATTTCAAAAGGAGACAATGTAAGAGGTGTAGAGGTCTGGTTACTAGTTGCAGGTAGTACTCTATATGAGTACAGTATGCAGAAGGCGGTCAGAAGATGACGTTCTGCCTCTCTGAACCACCTCTGCTCTTTGTGTTTGACTCCAAGGACTAGTGCATCCCTCTCATATGGCCCTTTGTTAACTGTACATTGATGCAGATGTCAAAACAGCAGAGGTGTCTGTTATGAAGAATAACAGTTAGAATTGACAGTTTTGCTTTCTCAAACATGTGTTTCAAGTTAGTTTTACATTATGCCACAAGTGACAGGCATAGTCATTTGGCTAAATGTGTGTGGCCAAATTGAGGCCAAGATGAAAACATCACAAGAAACCCAAAGTACTAGTATAAAGAGATTTTCATAGAATCATTTGTTTTGGTTGGTGTTGGCTCTGAACTGAGCAGTATTTCATATCTCTCTGTTTCTTGTACGGGCTAAGAGAGGCAATGTTTTAAACTGAATTAAATTATGAACCCATCCCAGTGGTGTATTTCAAAGCTATTTGTAAAGAATTATTCACAATGGTGGAGTTCAACAACCTATTGCATCCTGAAGAATTTGTAATCTTTCTTTTTTATAATTTCTGTTGAAAATATCCCGTTTAGAAGTCCTTGCTTTTCCTTTCCTGTTTTTCACACTCGACTCTGACCCATCAAACTAAATATAGTTTTTTTCCATTAAAAAAAAATAAAATTGCCACTTATATTTGTTATATCTGATCTGGAATAGCCTATTTGTTTCTTAGCACATAACCAATTGGAGGACAGGTGTGTCCCTCACCGTCACTGCCTAGGTGGCCAAGGGAGTCACACTGTCACTGAGATTTGAGAGCACCCTGACCAGCTAATCCCATCCTACCCTCAGTGGTGCTCAGCCAATTATCCACTGCTGTTTGGGAATCCTGGTTGTATTTCGCTAATGTAATGACCCAAGCTCCAACCTGTGATCATGGAAATCGACATCTACTCCAAAGCTCACCTTTAATAGTTGAGAAACTCAGCAGGATCCTGAAAAAAATGACATTTTGCAGCGCCTTAGTGTGTTTACATATTTAGACATGTGTCCCAAACAGTTTTTGACACACCTCGTACCATTTTAATATATGTTCCTTGCAGCATACACCCTATATACAGTGGTGTGAAAAAGTGTTTGCCCCCTTACTGATTTCTTATTTTTGTGCATGTTTGTCACACTGAAATGTTTCAGATCATCAAACAAATTGAAATATTGGACAAAGATAACACAAGTAAACACAAAATGCAGTTTTTAAATGAAGGTTTTTATTATTAAGGAAAAAAAAAATCCAAACCTACATGGCCCTGTGTGAAAAAGTGATTGCCCCCTAAACCGAATAACTGGTTGGGCCACCCTTAGCAGCAACAACTGCAATCAAGCATTTGCAATAACTGGCAATGAGTCTTTTACAGCGCTGTGGAGGAATTTTGGCCCACTCATCTTTGCAGAATTGTTGTAATTCAGCCACATTGGAGGGTTTTCGAGCCTTAACCGCTTTTTTAAGGTCATGCCACAACATCTCAATCGGATTCAGGTCAGGACTTTGACTAGGCCACTCCAAAGTCCCTTCATTTAACTGCATTTTATGTTTACTTGTGTTATCTTTGTCTAATATTTCAATTTGTTTGATGATCTGAAACATTTCAGTGTGACAAACATGCAAAAAAATAAGAAATCAGGAAGGGGGCAAACACTTTTTCACACCACTGTATAAGGTCCAGCCTTTCCAAAATGAAATAAAACCCTTACAAAGAGTGCACATCATTGCAATATGAAATGTATTTTTTTTCTAAATTAATGAACAAACAAATGTTTGTACCTCTAATGGGGTTTCTAAATTGTCCCTATTCCCTAGTTCACACTTGCTTCATTAAACTTCAACAGTTTAATTTTGGGTCCAAGCAGAACCCCAAAAGAATGCAAATGTTTCTGTATATTTGCAAATCCTTGTAGCATGGTGACAGCCTAGCCCTAGTGCATTACACCCTTTCAGTAAATTTGTTAACTTTACCCCTTATTATTAGGTGAGTACTGTATATCTTCCGAAAAAAATATTTTTGCAGATCCAGTGGTGTATGACTTTTCACTAAAGATCTAGAATATGCAGAAGCAAATGTCATCCTTGTGTTTGGCGCTAATGGCTTCTTTCATTTTAGTTAATGATTTATAATTATAGTATCGACATTGGGTTAAACTGCAACATATATTTAACAACAACAACATATATATAAACATGGGTGCCCAACCAGTCAATCGGAGTACTTGCCTGTCGATCCAGTCGATCAATCGCAAGAATGGTTGACAAAAAATAAACGAGCTATTTGGCTATTTACTTTTTTCGCTAGCCTAAAACTTCATTCAGTTCTGTGCATGTAATGTCATACATTTGACTGCCCTTGTGTGTGGTTAACCCTTGTCGAATGGGTTGTAAAAGACTCTTCCCTGAGTGCTGGCTGACATGGAAAAAATGGCTTCAGGAGCTCCGTAAATAGTGTTGTGTGCTACCCAAAAACGTTCTCTTGGTTATTGCCACCACGAACCCCACATTCACTATAGTGCATAGTGGAACGAAACAGACTGGCCATGGCAAATTCGCCAACAGTTTGATTGCCTATTTGAGAGTTGTAGTGTTTGAGCAAAAATGATGAAGCAAAGAGACCGGAAATAGCGTGTATGTGAAAAAGGGAAACATAAAACAATGTTTCAGAACTGCACACAAAACATATGATGTGGACTTTCCCGCTAAAAGTGAGTTACGGAAAAGTAAGCTGGAAAAATTAAAATCTCAACTAGCAGCAGTCGGTTTTCATGAGGCCTAATACAAAAGGGAAAGTGGCAAACGCATCGATCCGTGTGAGCCACGTCCTGGCGTTACACAAGAAGTCCTTCAGGGATTAAGAAGTAAAAAAGTGTTTGCTGAGGGTGCTGACTTGCTGTTTGGAGATTTCAAAAACAAAAACATTTTTGGCGAGGTTTCTCAAGTCATCTAAACATGGTGAATATGCCCAATTAGAAGATGACCAGTGGCTTCTGGATTTAGCATTCCTCAAGATGCAGGGACAAAATAAAAATGTTATCGACATGATCAGCAGTGTCAATATGTTAAAAAAAATTACAAGTGTTCTCAAGTAAGCTTCTCTGTGCCAGTGCTCACATTAAGGTAGGATATTCTTTTTTTCTAAAATAGGGAACATCACTTGTTCACTGTAGCATGAATCACTTGCTTTTATTTGCTGTCATTTTAGTGATGGGTATCGTTATTGTACTGATGTGCCCACAGTCTGTTTTTCTTATATCAGAGCTTCAAATTCACACTGGTAGATCTTACATTAAAAAATGCTGGGCACCCCTGGGATAAAAGATCTTTTTTCTTGCCCTTCTTCAGGATTTCTGACTTCTTATTGTCTACTGCATCACAATGATTCAATTCAGTAAAATATGCATACGTCTTATGTGATTCTTGCACATAAGTCTTACCTGATAAATGTGTAATGCTGCTATTATTCCACACTGTTGCCTTCCTCTATTCACAACTGTATGTAGGAAATACAAGGGTCCTAATCATAGAGTCCAGCCCTTAAGTGTTGACTTAATCATAAAGATTCATTTTCATGTTTGGAGCCCAACAGAGGCAAGCTAATTTTGATATGAGGTTAAGTCTTAGCTATGAATGTATCATCAATCTGTCTGTCTCTAGCTGTTAAAACCTTTTTGGTTTGTAAAAAAAGTGATTCCAGTCACTTTTTAAAAATACATTTCAGTAGTTTGTGTTTGTTTAGGAACTGCCACCTCTAAAAATGCTAGATTGAGAGCCCTGGCTTAGAGCACTACAGACTGTCTTCTGAGAGTTCAGAGTGCGCTGGAGTGTTCCAAGCCAGCAGTCAGTCAGGCTGCATTCCTGAAGTCATCAGTGGAACACAGATGAGTGAGGGTTGCTGTTCTGCTGAGCCAGCACTGAGAACCACTGATGGAACAGACACTGCAGTCTGGAGCCAATTTTGCTTGTCATTGGCCATCATTTTTTACACTAATCGTTATTAGGAATTTACATTTGTTTTATACCGCGTGGCTGTGTGGAACTTACAGTAGATGAGCTTTTTTTGTATTTTTAATTATTTGCATTTCATCTTGTACTATTGGCCTTCTTCACAGTAAGTGTACAGCTATGTACTAATACTGGAGTGAGTGTAAAACAATGTAGCAGAAATGCATCTGGAGCTGGAATGTGAAAAGTGAAACGTGAACTTTCAGATGTCTCTTTCCTGATGTGTTAGAATCCTTATATTGAGTAAATATAACCACAGTCCTAGCCCTGGTGATCTAGAACAGAGATTGGCACCTTGTAGGGCGTGGAGAATCATATTGGTGACCCTAAAGTAACCTGAACAGCTCAACAGCTGTTTTCTCCAAAAACAGAAGTAGGATAATCGTTAATATAAGGTATTTCTTATGAGTAAACTTTAATTTTTTTTGTCATTTTCTAAAACAGATACATTCCTTCAATTTGGAATAATTTCCATGGGTTGCCCGACACGTGTCCAGAAAATGCTATAAGTAATACTTAATTCAAGTCAGTTAAGTTAATTTCTAAAATGTATTTTCATTTTTAGCTGGTTTGGTTAAGTAGTCAAAGATCATATGAAATGAAATAATAAGCAGTTTTACAGAACCAGAGTTGGCTGCTTCTTGACTTGGCAGATTAATCATGAACTATCATGTTAATTCCAAGTATAGAAGTTGCTTATTTGACTATCATATTCATTGGATTCTTGTCAGAAATATTGTTGATTGAATATTATTTCAAAATGTGTTTTAATGTTGGTTATATTGGAAGAGATTGTGTATCTGTGGCTGGGCAGCCGAGCGTTTTAATGATGTGATGTTGTTAATGTGTCACCAGAAAGTTTTCTTGAATTTGGTCAACAGTCTGTTTTTGATAACTGTCAGTTCTTCGAACCAAATGGGAAACACCCAGAAGCCATGCACGGTGCAATACACATTAAATTAAATACAGTATATTTATTGGTCTCTGTTCCCTCTGCTTATATATTATGGATATTTCAGAATATTGAGTTTAACCCAACTGAACAATGTTTTTGCTCCATTTGCTGTTGTCTGAATTATTTGTTTGTAAAGTCTCCCAGTTGTGGAATTTTCTGGCCTGTTATAGCATATGAAGTTATTTTGAGGGTGGTGCTTTTTTGGCAATTGGACCCACAGCTGTAATGCAAAGTCAGTGGTTTAGCAGTGACTTTATAAGGCTATTTCTGGAGAAACCCTGATGAGTCTGTAATATAATAAACAGGTACCCTTGCTCTCAGCCACTGGCAAAAGGGCTAAGAAAATATCCTTTAAAAGACTTTTGGAAGAGGTTCCAGTTTTTTATACCATATAATTTTTTCCTTGGAACTAATAAACAATAAGATATATTTATGCATGTCATATGATGGTTTGACATAAGGTCCGAGGCATCCAACCTGGAAGTTAGCACGGTTTCTATAGCAAATTTCCAAACATTTCTTGTCTTAAAGCTGTTAAGTTGTTTCTTCCTAATAAATACTTCCAGTTTTCTTAAAATAGGTTTTAACTACAGCTATAGAGGTGGTTTTAAAAGGTGGTTCTATTTTAATTGAAAGTACATGTGGCCTCATATATGAAATTCTCTCCAATAGAATACAACTTTTTTAGTCAAAAAGGCAAAATCTGCTTAACTTCCATAATTATGTTTTACTACCATGTATATAGAAATTTAATTACCTTTTTGCTTATAAGACTCCTATGGTGTAAAACCTAACCAACAGTACATCTAAAAGACAATTTTCAACTTGCCATCTCAGCTATCACCTTTTTGGTTTTAGTATGATCTTTAAAGATGTCCGTTTTATAACGTGTCTGTTACATTTATTGAACAATATGTGAATTTGCACTAATATACTATATTTACTATATTCTATAATTTCGTAGTGACCAATAATAACAATTTAAAAACTTTTAAGAGAGAGCTCAGTCTTCTTCTCAGCAGTGTTCAGTTTAGCACTTCACAAGGAAGTAACACCTGGTTATATTAATTACTGTGTCCGAAAGCCATGTTACCAAGAGTTTTACCTTATTCTGCAACTTCAGCTTGTTCTGCCTGCAGCTTGACCCATAACCTTAGATATAACGATTCATAAAGAAAGATTTTCTTTCTCAAAGATTCTTTAAGGGGGTGGAAGTTGAAGATTTGAACCAACTCTTCAGATGCACTCAATCATAACTACCATCAGACCCACTAAAGACCAGAAAAAAAGATTTGAGAACCCAAGGGAGTGATATCACTGTAATGAGCACAATATACAGTACACAGTGAAGCTTAGGTTTTCAGATATTTCTGGCTACAAGCCCTGTTTAATCCCTCCCAATACAACATTCAACATAAAAACAAATTGATTAAAAATGGTGGCGCAGTCTTGGGCCCTGCATGAAGTTTGTATGTTCTTATTGTTTTCTTCTGCATGCTCTGATTTTCTCCCACAGTCCAAAGACATACTGATAGGTTAATTGGAGTCTGGGAAAATTGGCTCGGGTGTGTGTGTGCCCTGCAATAGACTGACATCCCATACAGGCTGTATTCTGCTGTGCGCTTGTTGCTTGCTGGTATAGCTCCAGCTCCCCTGTGACCCTGTAGTGGATAAAGTGGCTAGAAAATGGATGAATGGATTTTTATGAATGGTAACCCTATTCATTTTAAAGTCATAGAAGCAAAGCTGCAAAATTCTAGATATGACAAAAAAGTTGGAGCAGATGCACTGTGTAGGAGTGTTGATTTTGGTTACTGGATTTAGGTTGAAAACTTTACTTTCAGTGCTAACTGGGGACCCCTTGTGCAGTCCATATTGATGTTTGCTATCTGTTTCTAAAGGGGGGTATTTATTCAGCTTGGCTGTGATTAGCTGGGTTAGTGAGCAGTACTAGTCATGCAAAGGAGTGGGGAAGGTGAAAAAGCTGTGAGAGGGCAGAGGTTTATTTAAGTAGGTGACATGTGAAATCGTATTAGCATTTACTGGTTAAACTACGGGTATTAAAGTTTCATTGGTAACACATTAGATTGTAATGTCCTTTCTGTTTTTATGTATCAAAAATCAATTTACAGGACATGGCTTTGTAGAGTAACACACCTGCCTCCTTTTGTGGCCATGGTTTTATGTGTGACTTTACACACTGTGTATCACCCTGCGGTATACCACATGTTTTTGTTTATATTGTGTATTATATTATATTGTGTGCACTCAGCATCCTATAAGCTGTTTTTTTTACATGATGGAAACATTGTAAAACTGACCATCAGGTTTGCTTTTAATACATACTGTATGTGGTCTGCAATAACCATAGTCTCATTTTCTGTGTAGAAAAAAGTCTGTGAGAAATGTGGGGTGAGGGTGAGTTAATTTGAGTTAACTTCACACTGTGGAGTGGCAAAATGTTGTTTTATTAAAATGATTGGAAACCAATGGAACCTTTCATTTCTGCAGCTGTAGGCATTTTAGCCTGGAGACATACTAGCACACTACACCAGAAAGACTGTGCCTTCTACAGAGTCCATTTTGGGTTGTCTGTGTACTCCAACTACTAAAAACTACTGTCGGTGTGGGCTGCCATGATTTAGGTCTCTTCACAAAAATGGGTTTTCCCAATTCCTCCCCTGGAACTGTCTCTGATTTTTATTGATGATATAAAATATAGAAGCAGCAGAATGATTTCTTTAGCTTACGAAACATTTTATCCGCTTAAATAGAAGAAAGTACTTCTGTAATTATTGGATAGAGTTTCACCATGCAGCATGACAATGACCAAAAGTATATGACTCATGCAACCAAAGGAGTTCATCAGGAGAACAAAGTGAAAAAGACTGGCAAACTCTAGATTTAAATCCAAATCCTCGTGTATTTTACACAATGAAGAAAAGCTTAAGTTAGATCACGTCTTGGGCAATACGTGGCTGCAATAAAGGCTGGGGAAAGCGTCTCAAATGATCATACAGAGTCTGATGAGTGCAGTGAGATGCAGACTCCACTGAGTTATTACTTCAAAAGGTTTTACAACCACGTACTAGCTTTCACACTCTTAAACCTTTTCGACTTTTAGACTAAATTTACTGAACGCGAATGTGTACCAGTATTTATGGTCACTTGAAATGACTAACATAAAGTACTGAACATAAAGTAAGTTTTTGTTGTAATGTGATCAGATACATTTCTGAAATTATAATATATTACAAATATACATTGCTTGAATGTAAAGGCAAAATAAAAGTTCTAACTTTATTATCCCAATGCTTTTGGAGGGCACTGCATATCAGGTGCAACAAAGTATTCTGCTGTGCTTTAGGGCATTTTTATCACACTTTGTATAATAAAGTCATGTATGCAACTTTTGGAATTTTACTTTCTGGGAGTCCTTGTAATAAATATTTACAATGGGTGTGATGCTGCATGCAGCTAGCTGCCTTTTGGGCACCGTGGTAACAGTGCTCTGGCCTAATTGCAGGGGAGGGCCATTCATTGTGAGCATTCTGTTGTTGTGCCTTTAAAAACATGCAGATAGAGCGAGAGAACACGTTGAGGAGGAGGTTTCCCGGATTTATTGAACCACTGGGGACATTAAGGTACCAGCCCATTAACTGGAGGGAGAAGTTACAAAGCTCTTTCATCAAACGCTTTAAATTCTGGAAGAGATAAATCAACAGAACTCCTGGTCTTACACACCCCTGGCTAAGCTCTTTGTGATCTGATTCATTGGCCATGAACTGCATAATTTCAGAAGAAGTTACAGCTCAATTCAATTGGTTAAAGTAACAGTCACTTCTCTTCCTAAACCACTGTGTAGTGGGGCTGCCGGCACAAAATAAACAACATGTATGTTCTGCACTCCAGTGGTGGTTGAAGTGAATCCCCTTGCACATACTGTATAAGATACTTTAGGATGAAATTATTATTACTATATAATAATGTAATAAATTCAACATAATGTGCTAGGACTACTCAAAGCTCTTGTTTTTAATATGCTTTTTACTTTGACCCAAGCATAAC
Source organism: Atractosteus spatula (assembly GCF_055471065.1). Taxonomy (NCBI): domain Eukaryota; kingdom Metazoa; phylum Chordata; class Actinopteri; order Semionotiformes; family Lepisosteidae; genus Atractosteus; species Atractosteus spatula. Next base: position 39,533,152 of record NC_142711.1, read on the forward strand.
TGTAAATTAATAATTGCTTACACTTATATAGCGCTTTTCTGGACACTCCACTCAAAACACTTTACAGGTAATGGGAACTCCTCTCCACCACCACCAATGTGCAGCATCCACCTGCATGAGAATAGTCTGGTAAGATGGGATATAACATTAAACATGATGAGGAAAACATAATTTTATTTCACAAGGATTAACAACTTAAATATAAATTTTAAATAATAGTTGTTTAACCCACTTTGCTGAAGGCCAGCCCACCAGCCATAAGATAAGGAGGCTAGGACCCCCATGCAAGAGTAAACCAAGGGCTAGCTTTCAAGGAAGGGATGGGGAGGAAGAGAGATGACTGTGAACAGAGAGGCTTCCTTATACTCTTTATAGCTCTGGGGATATAAAGTCAGAAATGATTATGAGCTAAGACAGCTGGGGTGAAAATAAATGTGGTTGTTGTCATGCCTCCTAAACTTTCCTTAAAAAAAACATTTAATTTATTAATGTTGTAGATGAAATAGGAGCCAAAAACTTTGTATAAAAGAAAGATAGATGGATTGGATGTTGTGTCCTGTTTAAATAAAAGTATATTATTAATATTATAATCTTAATAACATTGTACAGAAAGTCAGATGTGTCACATTTGTCATGAATAATTATGTCTAGAAAACATGAGAGTCACATTTGTTATAGAATAATGATTAGAACAGTGTTTTTATTACATATTTTGTTATTCATCCTCTGGTATGCATTATGCAGACAATATTCCTTCTATAGAGTGCTTTGAGGTTCTGTCAAGTCTGAGAAGGGATTTCTTAACATTCCTCCAGGCAACTATAGGTCCTTCAGACTCTTTTGTTTTGTTTCGTGCAATGCCTTCTTAAATTTTAATCACAAATGTTCGATTGTATTGAGGTATGAATATTGAGATGGCCAGTCAAGAGCATTTATTTATTGTGCAGGTCATCTTTTCTTCGTGGATGTACAGTAAGCTTTTTGCATCTCTGTGATACACTGTAGCATTGACATGCAGTGTCATACATTCTTGACCAAGCATCAGCTTCTTGAAAAGAGAAGATATTTGGCCAAAATGTCTCGGTACATGTTGGAGTTTATAATTCCCCCTGTATTAACAATGGCTTCTGGTCCTATAGATGCATGAAAAAAACCCACAAAACATAAGAGACCCACACTATATTTTGCAATAGGTATACAGTAGGTGTTTTCTCATCATGAGCTTCACATTTGTATACCAAATATAATGCTGTTGAGCATATCTGAAAAGCTCCATTTTCATTTAATCTGACAGATATATGGTTCTAATTGTCATTTGTAAGTAGTTTGGCTAATTGTGGTTACCTCTAGTTCTGGTTAACTCTCATAAGAGGCTTGTCACATTCCTATTGGCTATGTCAAATAGTTTGGACAGATGCTATTCTGAAGATGCCAGTTAGTGCTGAACATCTCCAGCTGTTGTCCTTGGATATACCTCCCTAACCCCATGCCTCATAGCCTGTGGTGGCAAGATATACTTTTATCCTTTTCCTGACAGGGTTGTCACAGTACAATTCGATTTTAAATTCTTAAGGACTGAAGGGACTTAATGAAAGGACTGCATGAAAAGTTGTAGATTCAACTTTTCTGTATTCTTTTATAGTCATCCCTCAAACCATAATGATGCATTACTTTCTCATGTATATCACCTCTTTTATACAATAGGGAACAGAAAGCTTCTTCTTCTGGAGGCTTTCACTGCAATTCCAAAGAGAAAAATGTAATCTGTAGATTTGTTTTTGCTTGATTTATTTTAGTTGAATTGTTAGAAGTGTGAATAACCTTTTATGAAAGTCAGTTAATTTTTGCAAATATAATTTTGCTCTTTGCAAATAATTTTAACATTTTTTAAGCAAACCACACATATATTTTTGTTATCTGAAATGTTTTATTACTACTTTATCAAGGTTATGAGTAAATGTGAAAGCCATTGTAAATATGGTCAAAGCAGTATTGCATTTATTCATTTGTTTGAAATGAAACAAAATATTGGCTTCAATAAAGATTTATATATAGCTATAATTTGTAAGTCCTTCTAAAGAACTGCTGTGGAATTTGTTAATATTATTCAATATATAATTCAGGAATATAATCCTGAAAATGCTACACTGGTGGTATGACTGTTTATGTTGGTCATGTTTGTCATATCTTTCTAATATGGAAGTAAATTAAGCAAGTGAGCTACTCTTGGTTTCCATCATTCAGGTTTTTTAAACATTAAAAACAAACGCTAACTATACTGCTCTCCTCAACAATGTACTATTCTGATTCAAACACAGGAAACTCATATAAATTCTTAATCCTTCAACGTGACTGCAGTAAGAACAATAGCATCTCTTGGGAATAACGTATCAGTAATATTCACTGCACACAGAACTTCTTGAAGTGATCAAGGACAGTTTAGAAGTGGTAAATTTAGAATTATATTTTTTGTCATGTGTTCACTTCTGTAGAAGACCTGTCTCAAGCTAGAGATTCAGTTATTCAACATCTGGTGCTTAAGAGTTGAAGCACAACTAACTCTAAGGAAGTTCTGATTAATTGCATGATTTCTTTGTATTTTCTTACTGTGATTTCACAGAACTGAATAGTTCAACAGATCTTCCTTTCCAGACAACTTAATGGGTCAGCTAGATGGTGAGGTGTCACCAAATAGTGACATTTTTAGCATCCCAGCTACAGCATAGTTGCAAATTAGCCAGTTGAAATTTTCTCTTGAAATTTTACTCACTCCACAGCCAAGACAGATGGTATTGCTCTAACTCTATTGTGTATGAGTCAGTTCTCTGGAGGAAAGTCTAATTTCCAAACAGGGGTTTGTAGTCTTATCTTATGTAATTAAAAGGGCTTTGTCTCACCCTTTGCATATTTTGGCCAGAAAATTCCTTTTATATGTTTGGTTTTATTTTTTGGTTGAAAAGCTGAAAGAATTAAAAGTAATTTGTTACAGAAAAAAATAAAATAAAATCATCTGCTGTTTTGTTCATTTGTAGCCAGTTATATCTTTAGAGTGACACAGTGATTTTTCTGGGCCATGCTGAGTCGTATGCCGAAGAACAGAGAGATTTTTCACACTTCATTTAAAAAGATTTTAAAGTTTTGAGTTACATTTGGGAGCAAACTGCTAGGAAACCCAACAGTTCGAACCACACTATCATTTCCCCTACAGTATGTTTACATTGTGGTCTACAGCTGTTTAAACACAGGGTTGCTGCCTTGAAGAGATATATCTGTCAGTAGTGCCCAAACTTAGGTTGATAGCTGGACCCTGTGCATGGCCGGAGAGGTGGTTGGACGAAAATCCAAAAACGAAGTGACTGTATCCGAATCGTTAGACAAGGGAGGAGTCTTGGACGTAAAGCAAAAGGTCATTATCGAAAGGTCGAGAGAGAATCGGGATCGAAGGGTTGAGTAGCTCTAGCTGAGTAAAAGTCTCAGTGGTGAGCGAGGACGGATTGAGGAGAGAGGGTTTAAATAGGAAGAAGCGTGATAATCCATTCGTGCACGGGTATGTGCGGTGTGGAGTGCGCGTGGGTACATACCCATGGTGATGCTTCCGTGCGATTTGTGACAATGTCACTTAGATATTAGCTTTGTCTTGAAATTATTTGGCTTCTGCAATGTTTTTGATAAGACAATTTTATCACATATATTTTCAATTTAAAACATTAACATTGAACAGAAGGCACATGTCCCCAGAAGTGAGTTGTTTTGTATGTCAGCAGATAAATTTGTATGCCAAATTTGGATACCGAAAAAATCATGGCACCATTACTGTTGGGCTAGTGTGCATGTGTTTTGCTACACATCTAAAATGATTTCAGAATTATTTTTGGCTGTTGACATATGGAACTGAATACTTTTGTTTAGAAACACTAGAATTTAGAATCTCTCAATTTGACTTCATGGGCTTTAAAAATGTCTTTGCTCTTTTTAGCAGACAGAATGCAAACAATCAGTATTTGTGTTTGAAATCTGTGTTCTTCATGTTTATTGTGATATTCCCAGCTTCTAACTCAGGCAACAGTTCTGAAAACCACAGGAAACTTTACACACATTTAAACTGCTATTCCATTAAAAAACATCAAGGTAAATTTTCATAAAGCACAGTGAAATCATAGTAACTGCCTTGTAAAGCTTAGAGAGGTGTGGCAAAGGAATATACAAGCAATGAGAAACCAAACAAAGCAAAGGAAAAGTGCCATATAAAAGAAAATAAACCATTTATGAATATGGAAAAAGTCCCAAGAAAACTGAAAATATCCATACAATTTGATTTTAATAGGAAAAAATTGCTAATCCTTTCCTGCCCACTCACAAAAAGAATGTAATTCTCTTATTGCCACCCATAAAACTGTCAAGCTCTCAGCTGGCTAGGCCAAATAAGTGCACAATCAACAAAGGAAAACCCCATTAAGTAATAAATTTCTCTGGTAAAGAAAGATCAGTCATCTGAACAAATGACCTACTAACTGGACTATTCAACATTTCCTTTCACATGAATTATCTGTGGAAGGCATTTCTCACTGGAAAATGCACATAAGCATTGCACATAAGCAGAGCCATGACTTCTGATGTGTGCTTCTAAAGGTCCGCCTTGTCTTGTGGGGAATACAGTGCTGATTCTGTTTGTGGGTCTATGCCCTAAGCAGCAGATGTAATAGAAACAGCCTCTTTAAGTTAATGTAATAGATATACAAAAAGAGAAACATTTGCCATAGAACACATTAATCAAATTGTTATACCAGTTATCATCAGTTCCATGATATTCATCTTATACATATTGTCCATGTATGGAATAAAATATCTTTTGTCCCAGTTTTTCCTTTGAAAAACAGTGCTTATAGCTCAGAATCAGAATTCCTGTTGCAGAAAGAGTCACCTCAATAAGCAGGATACTTTGAACTTGCAGCCAACTACCTGTATGTCACCTAGCAATGTTAAGGGTGCTAGGACCCTTCTCCACACAACAGGTGCATTGCATCTTCCAGAGCCACCAGTGCACCCACAGACCAGTCAAGACGGTTATCCTGCTCAAATGTCCTGTAGTTTAATTGCCCTAACAATTACAATCCAAGTAGAATTACAGAGACGGTTAAAAGAAGCTCAGCTTTGTGGCTGGGCATCAGTGGAAACATGTTGAGAAGGCGGAGGTCCACTGAATCTGTTAAAGGGGATGTCTTTCCAACTTTTCTCACACAGCTTCTGATCTAGTTCGCTGTGGACAAGCATGCAATTGTTTTCAATGTGAAACTGCTCCAGGTTATTTACAACTTTTCTTTTTAGAAATCCACCTTGACATGATTACTGTGACATGATGTTAGTTGAAGATATAAATTGGTAGACAGAACTCCATTCCTGCAGTGTGGGCACAGGGTTCTGTATATTCACTCCTATCTGAAGTTAGCAAATCTCTGAAACTTCTGAAACACACAAGATTCCTCTGGAAATGATAATGTACTACCTGCAGTAGCAGGTGACTTGTAAGGAGAGTGAACTATAAACAGCTGTAACTGACCACCATCCTTCAAGACAAAGGTGGGTTTAACTCAAATCAAATGATATATATATATCAACATTATATACACTGTATATCAAATAAAGCTATTACTTCACAGCAGATGTTCCCTAGTGAAGTCCTTTTCTTTCTTCATTTTTCATGGATATTTAAGTAGACGTCTTATCTTTTCTGTCTGAGTCAGAGATTTTACAACAGTCTCTCTCAGCTTCAGCCCTGCAGTGTCCCCCAGCCAGCACTTAAATCATTGGCTTCCCTAAACATTTTTCTCTGACCGGAAAAAACACAGGGAATTTTTCATTGTGAATGCTTTGAAAAACTTGTTTTTGAATCCAGAACAGAAAAGAAAAAATTGTAAAATATTTTTGAAGACTATATTAACAAAGGCAGTCACATGCTAGTATTATCATATATCCATTATATACACTTGATTAACATTATGTACTATATGTCATAGTGTTCACTCACTTAATAGTTAAATCAGGAAGCACAACAACATCAAGTCAGTCTCACACAGCTGGACCTAATCACCATAATTACAAAACTAGCTACATATTCTGAACAACTCCCTTCACGTTTGTCTCAAACATCCATCCTCTACCCCATCTCCATCTTACAGTTACCCCTTGGTTTACTTCATCGAGCCTCCTCGTCCTGTGGGCAGGAGGTTACCCATGAACCAAACGGACTAGGCCAGACTCTTCTCACCCAGTGTTACAGGCATTTACAAAACATTCAAAACATGGAAGTTTCTGTCCTTAGTGAAATCTGACCTGTTGCTATTTCTGGATTCTGCTTGTCGTGACCACATGTCTGTTATCTTGACCAAAGCAGGATTCTTCTTATAATTTTTTAAAAAATCATTAATTGTCTCTTACAGTCTGTCTTGCACGTGATATGCAAAAAGGGAACATGTCAGTTTAATAGAAGACAACCTTGGTTTTTAATTTAAAAGCTGAATATAAACCTTATTGTGTTTTGCTTACACTTCCAAGTTGTGGAATATATGAGCAGAAACAAACACAGACCCTTATCAAAACTGTCAGTGGTGTTCTTATGGTGCTCATACTGTACCCCTGAAGAATATTTAATTTTTATTGCATTTTGGATAAGAGGGTTTAACCTTACATCATATTAGCTCCTGAAATGATTTTCTTTAATTTTACTTGTATTTCAATCATGCTGCCACAAGTACCTTTTATCATTTTTTCACCATCTAAATTTAATAGAACAATTACTATAATTTTTCCCACCTAAAAATGTGTAATACAAATATGTCACAAAATGTATACTCAGCTGAAAAAATGGAAAGGGGCATAGAATAACATCCATGTATTGACAAGAATGTCTGCTTATCCTTAAACAGAGGCTTCATTGAGTACTGCATCGGAAACGTAAAACTCCCTTAGAATATATTGAAGCCAGAAATATAAAAATTGGATAATTACATATCCTTAAGCTGAAAACAGGCAGTATTTGTTACACAGGTGGGACATTTAGAAGATTTTAGCAATGGGTGTCACACTGAGGAAACTGTCTTTGAACTGCCCATAGTGGGGCAGTTTAGTTACTGCAGTAATGCTGTTGTTTTCTTTTTTTATTTTTTTTATTTTAAAGAACAAAACAAAACCCTTTTACATATAACCCACCATTATTCAGCTTACATCACAGGCAAAAATTGTCTATTCCTGTTTGTTCCCCTAGTATTTTACAATTATATAACTTTTTAACAAAACTGTATACATTCAAAAGAAGGAAGAGGTATACATTTATGAATATGAAAAGGGAGGAGATCAGTTATTTTGTATCTCAACAAAATCCGACCTTAAAGGTTTAATGTACTGAACCCATCTAGACCAATATTTGACAATTTCTTTCATTTTGTAATTTTAGTGAAAATGTTATTTTTTCCATTATATACATTTCCTTTATGAATTCAATCCAATCATTCATTGTTGGTAAATCTGGGAGAAGCCACTTTCTTGTTATAGCTTTCTTCCCTGCTGATATAAGGATTCCAAACAAATATTTGTCAGTTCCCCTCCAGTCAAAATCTAGTTTACCAAAATATAAAGCCTCAAATGTAAAGGGTACATTCCTTTCAAATATAGTTTCCAGGGGCTCATGTAACCCCTTCCAAATAAGCCTTATTTTAGGGCAGTTCCAGAATATATGCCAATGATTACCTTGGTTTTCAGACTGTCTCCAACTTTTAAAGTTTTCCTTAGTGTAGTGCGCCTTCTGACTTGAAATTCTAACTTCACTTTCCTTCACGCTCTTTATCTTTTATATACTATGTAGAAAATGATTAATTTTCCCTAAAACTTTTATTTAATCTAGATATAATACCTTTACCTAATTCTGATTTGTAGGCTTCTGTAACTATTTTCACTACCCTATCATTAACAATATCTAAATCTCCCCTTATAATCTCCTTATTAAAATAGTGTTGCATTTGAAGATATCTGTAAAAATCTGAATTCTCCAAATTGTATTTCTCCTTTAAATACTGAAAGCTTTTAACTGATTATTATCCATTAATCTATTACACTGTTAAACTATTACAAAATGCAGTTATTCCTTTTGTGATCCAAATTTTAAATCTATTATCCAATTTATTTGGTCTAAACTCTGTATCATAGGCGCACCATCTGAGTATCTTTACTGCCTCACCTAAATTATGCTCTTTTATGATCATATTCCATGTCCTTAGTTGAAACTTTATCCATGGATTGAATATTTTTTCAGTAATTTTGTCTAAATTCCTATTACCTAATAATGCCTGAATGAGGGGGGGGATCTATTTACATAATAATAATAATCTTTCAAATTTGGTAAAGCCATACCCCCTTTATCTTTTGAAAGTTACAATGTTTTGAATCTAAGTTTTCTCCCCTGCCAAATAAACCTAGAAGTCATCTTATCCCATTCTGAAAATTGTTTTGCAGAGACTTCTACAGGGAGAGCTTGAAATAGGAATAGTATTCGAGGCAGTAAATTCATTTATACAGATTCAGTTCTAGAACTGAAACTCATAAAGGGGATTAGGTTCCATTTCAATACATCTGCTTTAATTTTAGTTACTGTATAAGGGGTCCATAATTAATTGTTGCTAATACAGAAATATCTTTTGGTAAATAGACTTCTAGATATATCATTAAACTTTGGTCCCACTTAAGGTGGTATTTGCTTTTTAAAATATCAGGAGGGTTGTAATTAAAAGTTAGAATTTGTGTTTTTTTAACATTTAGCTTATAGCCTGCCAGCAAGCTAAAGCTATCTAAGAGTTTCATTAGTTCTAGAAATGAACTAGTGGGATCCTCCAGATATAACAAAACATCATCTGCGTACAGTGCTATCTTGTGCTCATTCCCTTGTATAGAAATACCTTTTATTTTGCTATGTTGTCGTATCCACTTGGCTAGAGGCTCTATATATAGAGCAAGTCCCTCGTTCTAGTCTAGTCCCTCGTTCTAAAGTTAGTCTATCAGATAAATAACCATTTATTTTAATTCATGCTGTTGGTCTATGATATAGTGTTTGAAAACCTTTGATAATATTTTCACTAAAACCGAACCTACCTAAGACCCTATAGAGGTATTTCCAACTAACAGAGTCAAAACCTTCTCAGCATCTAGGCTCATCCAAGAAGCTTCTAAATTATATTGTTGAATATGGTTCATGATATGCAATGTGCGTCGAATGTTTTCATGGGTTTGTCTATCTTGAATAAACCCTGTTTGACCATAGTGTATCAAATGAGGGAGAATCTTTTCAATTCTTTTAGCCAGTATTGCTGTATAAATTTTATAATCCACATTAAGGACTGAGATTGGTCTGAACGATCCACAATCTAATCTATCTTTCCCCTCCTTAGGGATAACTGAAATAATAGCCTCTCTCCATGATCAATTAATGCCGAGTTGCAAGCAGAAAGAAGATTTGGTATTAATTCTGCTCAGAAGGCTTTATACCATTCCGAATTAAAACCATCAGTTCCAGGTGATTTATTAGCTCTGAGGCTCGTAATCACTGAATTCAATTCTTCTGGTGTTATCGTCGCTTTTAATATTTTATTTTGATCTTCCGTAAGAGTTGGTAAACTGAGAGATTCCAAAAAAGTATCCATCTTTTCTTCACTTTCTGAATGGGGTTGTGTATATAGTTTTCTGTAATAATTTGTAAAAGTGTTTTGGATTTCTTCCCATTTATATAATACATCATTACAGTTCTGGTCTCTTACTTTATATATTGTAATATCGGTCTGTTGTTTTTTTAATTTTCTTGCCAACAGCTTTAGTGATTTTGACCCCGACTTGTAATATTTTTGTCTGGTAAATATATATATATTTTCAATTTCCTGTGTATATAAGACATCTATTTTGTTTCTAATCTTCTTTATTTCTTGGCCTGATTTTTGAATACTGTTTTTCTTGATGTTTTTTCTCCAACTCTTTTAACTTAATATTCAGATTAGATAATTGTAAATGCTTTACCTTCTTCTTATGACTGCTCAGAGCAATAATTTTCCCCCTTATAACTGCCTTTAATGTGTCCCATATCTCTGGTCCCACTTCCCCATTATCATCCTCCTCCAAAAATATTTGTCTGTGCTTTACATTGTGGATTGTTCAACAGACTGGAGTTCATCCTCCATGTTGCATTTCCACAATTATTACTTAATCGTATGGACAATGACACAGGAGCGTGGTCTGAAAAATCAGTTCTACCAATATTGCATTGTTGAATCCTGTGTCTGTCTCTCTTGTGTATAAAAAAATAATCCTTGAATATGCTGAATGTGGGAAGGAATAGTGAGTGTAATCTCGCCCACTTAGATTGAAATCTCTCCAAAGATCTATTATTCCCATTTCCCCCATCAGTACATTAATCTTTTTATGCAATGACTTATCTCTCTGAGAAGATATATTTGTAGAATCGAGCCTGGAGTTAAGACGCACATTCCAGTCACCTCCACAAATCAGTATCCTTTGTGCATTTACCATCAAATCAAACATTTTTTTTATAAAAATTAAAATTACCAGGTGGGGCATATACATTAAGTAATGTTAGTAATTCCCCTTCCATTATTCCCAATGCTAATACATATCTCCCCTCCTTATCTCTAACTTCTGTAAGCAACTCAAATTGAACCTTTTGAGATATAAACAAAAACATACATTTTTGTTTTTGAAGATTTCAGCACCTTTTTACTTCAGAATATTCCATGTTTTTTGAGTACTGTCAGGGGGTAACCATGATCCACATAAAATCGTTTGTTATTAAGGAAAAGTTCTTTCTTTTGCCAAGCTTTACGTAACACTTCCTCTTTCATCTTGTAGCTTAAGAACTTGGTGACAATGGAGCGCGGTTTGCCGTCAGTACCTCTGCGTTTCGGCGCTAACGCTCTATGCGCCCTTTCAATTCCCAGTTCCACATCCTTCAGTAAATCAAGTTCCCCCTTCAGCAAATTTTCAAGGAAGGTGACCATGCAGCGACCCTCCGATTCTTCGTATAATTCTTCGTAAGTTCGTATAATATTTTCTGAAGACTGGCGTCTGCGCCATATTGTTCAGAATTCGCTGAGCTGCTCCGACTGCGGTCAGAAGTCGCAGTTTCGACATTTTCCACGGTCGGTAGTTTTCTCCTGCTTCTCCTGACAGCCCCTTCAGCCATAGTTATTATTTTTTCAAATGTAATGTAGAAAAAAAACTTTTTCGGGGCTTTATTACAAAATTGTCGGGCGGTGATCCGTATTATGCTGCCATTCCCGTCCGCATCCTAACCGGAAGTCCTGATGCTGTTGTTTTCATACTTTATGATAGTGTAAACAATAAAGGTTTGCCTTGTGAAATTAAATTCAGTTTACTAAATATGTGTATATATACTTAACAACAGCTAGTTATGGATTTCATTTGGTTGTCTTCGTTTCTGTGTGACCAAAACTATCATAATCTGTGTTTCCCATACATTTTTCTTGCCTTTCAGTTAAAACTTAAAATTTTGAAAGTTGTGGAAACAAAACCAGAAATACCAACCGTCTTACAGATCTATTCAGATTTTTATACTGACAGGCTGCACACAATGTTTCTGTTTTCATAATTTCTCAGTGCAGATAACCCCCTCTTTTCTCATCTCTTAGATTAAGGTCTGTGTCCAGTCAAGGCTAGTGTTGTTTCTGAGTAAAAAAAGTCGTGAGCAGCAGACAAGACCACACATACACACATACTACAGCTCTCAAGTGTTGGCACAGTTTTGGTTTGTGGATCACTCATAAAAATTATTCTGTAAATTGAGATTACCTTCAACAACCAGGAGCTGTTCCTCTGTTCATTATGCCTACCTCCTTAATGCTATAATAAAATATTGCTAGAACAAGTATGTCAAAATCTTTATTAGCTTCTTACCTACTAGGTAAAAACCAACAATACAAAAATATTGGACCCAAATGATTTTTTCCTGAATGTAAGGATCCCATTTTTGAAGAAACCCAGAAAGCTTATATAATTTCCTTCAAATTAATCCTTTATATAACGTTTCATGTGACATTATAAGACAATGCCACAAGGCACTAATTTGTACAATTTGAAGATAATTAATTATTATACAGAACCTTTTTGCTTTTTCTTCTAGTAAAGAATAGGACATTTTTGCTAATGTCTTGTGAAAGTTCAGGATCTAATGACAGTGCAATAACAAGTCATTACAGGTGGTATATTTTCTGTACGCATGGTATAACCCAGGGCCTGAAAATCTGACTTTGGAAACTTTTGCACGTTTCATAGATCTTTTCAATCAATCACTGGATGATTATAAATGATGAATCAGAAGGAAACTCAAATTGAATGTGTTTTGGGCTGCTTTCAGTTACAGTGTAGGTGGTACAAATTACCAACATACAAAATATGCATAAATTGAAAGAGCTATGTATAATTTTGCAATGTTTATATGAAGCAGGGTAGATTAAAACAACAAAACAGTTAAGACAGAGCTTGCATTTGTTTGTAAACATGGAAGTGAAGACACTGCGCTTATACCCCCTCTCCTGTCACACACTCCCAGTGAGGAGCTCCTCAGGTGAGTTGGTGTAATGTGTTCTGGCCTAACATCCCATTAAAGAATACTGAAAGACTAGACTGTGGGCTCCTGAGATCTGAATTAACAGTGCAGGCATGGGCTTTTTCATTTATATTAGATGCATAATATACATAAAAACATATACTGAGAAATTGTAAATTCAGCTGATGTTCTTGGTTTTGTTGTTCATTTGTTTCATTTCAATGCTTCTCAATTTTGTATGAAAAATGGAATGTATATGTTGTAGAAAGATTAAAAGGTACACTTACAGTAGTCCTAGAAGTAAAGTATATGCATCCATGTAATTTCTTTGGTGTTTTTTTTGCAAATGATACCAGGTGCGTCAATTCAGTTAAATCAAAGAAAATGTTTGTCTAACAGTACAGCGGTTCAAAGGTCCCACATTGACTCTCATCTAGTCTTATCTCACTGATTTTGCTCTAAAGCCTAACTACTGAGTGTCAAATTACAGTATTAAAATTAATCCTGTCTGGTCTTTGAGAGTATCCCTGATTAGTTGTTTAGTTTTGATACCCCTGTGGTGTGATGTGGGCTTTGCAGCTGTAGTTCCTGCTTTGTTCATTTACAGGGACATCGCTGGCAGGCAGGCACTCTATGGAGAAGTGAATCTGATGAGAGGTGTTATATCAGTTCAAAGTTTAGTTCTTTCTTTTAGTTCTTTCACATTGATGTCTTTCAAGCCCCAAATGGATGTCTAGGTTGCATCTGTTACGGGAATAACAGCATTCATTGCTGCAGTCTGGAAGAAGAAGTCAGCTTCTTGTGCCTGCTCAGGAAATCCATTACAATAAATTTGTGACTGAATAGAAGTTAAATAATTTAAACAGTGTATTTTATCAGTGACTGGCCCTATGACGTGTTGTCAGTATTAAATGTAGTGACTTCAGAAGAAATGCCTGTTATTGCTGTTATTATAAAAAAACACCCTTCAACTGGTTACTCAGCGATTCATTTTCTTCTATAAATATTGTTTAATAAACTATACTTAATAGCGATATATTTGTTTAATGAACCTTGATGACACTGGTCATTGGGTACCAATGAGATTAATATTTATCTTAATATTTGCAATGCCATAGATATGTACTCTATGAAGACATAGCCGGACAAATTAAGACTTCTTTGATTAAAAATATAGTATTATTGGCTCTGTTTGCTTGATGTATGATTATATACTGTACTTTCCAGGTTCCAGGGCCCCGCCTAGCTCTGCTGGTAGAGCATGAGAGTCATAATCTCAGGGTAGTGGGTTCATGGCCCATGTCGGACGCCAGGTCCTCCATATTGAAGGTTGAGCACAAGGCTAACAGCCCTGTCCTGTAAAAAACTAATGTTACGGAAACAGCAACAGGATGTTTCTGCCCCTACATGCTGGAAGCCATAATGGGCAAACATCCATCCATCAAAGGTTCCATGCATCATCACCAGCCAGGCAACTGCTAACAGAATGTGACCCTGAAATTCCTTGTAAACAAAGAAAACTCCTATAGGTGACAAGAACTCAAATCCAACTTAAAAAAAACAGTGGGAATGAGTAGCATTACAAAAAAACATTCCAACTGAAGTTATTTTCCTTCAAAGTGAAAAACATGAAGGTCATGTACCCGAAAAAGCAGTAACAGACATGGCCTTTTCCTCAGGGTGTTATGTTATTGAAAAGGAAACTGATGTACTTGACTTCAGATACAGGATTTGTTTTGGTGAGTGTGTGTCTAGGATTCAGTGTATTTATTGATCAGAAGATGATTATGAATCTTACCATCCCTTATAGTAACAAAAAACCGGCATAATATGTCAATCTCGCACTTCACTCTCAAGGGTGGATAAAAAATCACCAACAGGAAGTACAGTTCAGGCAGCAAGAAGCTGCTGAGCTGTTACCCACATCTGATATAGAGCAGTGTTATCTGATGTTAGCTACAATATCAAATGCACATACAATACCTTGCAAAAGTATTCAGACTCTTGCACAGTTTTCACACTGTTGCTTTAAATCATGCAGTCACAACACTTTGAAGAAGCAATTAATATTCGTTATATAAACAAACTACTGCACAGCGAGAGACAAAAAGAAAGAAGTAAATGCATGATATAAAAGAAAAAAATACCTTAACTAACCACACATTTGATTTGGCCTCTGTGTACCATCAGTCAGGTAGTGAATTCCGTGCAAAACTTTATCCATGAAGATCAAGGAGCTTTCAAAAGATCAGGCCGTCTCTTCAAACTAAGCAGGTGGGTATGGAGGATACTGGTGATGAGTGCCGCTAGTGAGCCCAACTGTGACCTTGAATTAGTTACAATCTTCAATAGCTGTGACAGGACAGCAAGAGACAACACTATCCCTGTCACTCCATAAAACCGGCCTGTGTAGCAGAGTGGCAAACCCATCGCAAATTCAACATGGAATGCTTGAGCAACAACATCTTGTGTACTGTGGCAGGTCATTTGGACAATCAGGTGCGAGAGTTGTTACCAATACACTATACAGTGGTGTGAAAAAGTGTTTGCCCCCTTCCTGATTTCTTATTTTTTTGCATGTTTGTCACACTGAAATGTTTCAGATCATCAAACAAATTGAAATATTAGACAAAGATAACACAAGTAAACACAAAATGCAGTTTTTAAATGAAGGTTTTTATTATTAAGGGGAAAAAAAATCCAAACCTACATGGCCCTGTGTGAAAAAGTGATTGCCCCCTAAACCTAATAACTGGTTGGGCCACCCTTAGCAGCAACAACTGCAATCAAGCATTTGCAATAACTGGCAATGAGTCTTTTACAGCGCTGTGGAGGAATTTTGGCTCACTCATCTTTGCAGAATTGTTGTAATTCAGCCAGATTGGAGGGTTTTCGAGCCTTAACCGCTTTTTTAAGGTCATGCCACAACATCTCAATCGGATTCAGGTCAGAACTTTGACTAGGCCACTCCAAAGTCTTCATTTTGTTTTTCTTAAGCCATTCAGAGGTGGACTTGCTGGTGTGTTTTGGATCATTGTCCTGCTGCAGAACCCAAGTGCGCTTCAGCTTGAGGTCACGAACAGATGGCCGGACATTCTCCTTCAGGATTTTTTGGTAGACAGCAGAATTCATGGATCCATTTACCACAGCAAGTCTTCCAGGTCCTGAAGCAGCAAAACAGCCCCAGACCATCACACTACCACCACCATATTTTACTGTTGGTATGATGTTCCATTTCTGAAATGCTGTATTACTTTTACACCAGATGTAATGGGACACACACCTTCCAAAAAGTTCAACTTTTGTCTCTTCAGTCCACAGAGTATTTTCCCCAAAAGTCTTGGGGATCATCAAGATGTTTTCTGGCAAAACTGAGACGAGCCTTTATGTTCTTTTTTCTCAGCAGTGGTTTTCGTCTTGGAACTCTGCCATGCAGGCCATTTTTGCCCAGTCTCTTTCTTATGGTGGAGTCATGAACACTGACCTTAACTGAGGCAAGTGAAGCCTGCAGTTCTTTAGATGTTGTTGGGGTTTTTTGTGACCTCTTGGATGAGTTGTCGCTGCGCTCTTGGGGTAATTTTGGTCGGCTGGCCACTCCTGGGAAGGTTCACCACTGTTCCATGTTTTCGCCATTTGTGGATAATGGCTCTCAGTGTGGTACGCTGGAGTCCCAAAGCTTTAGAAATGGCTTTATAACCTTTTCCAGACTGATAAATCTCAATTACTCTGTTTCTCATTTGTTCCTGAATTTGTTTGGATCGCAGCATGATGTCTAGCTTTTGAGGATCTTTTGGTCTACTTCACTTTGTCAGGCAGGTCCTATTTAAGTGATTTCTTGATTGAGAACAGGTGTGGCAGTAAACAGGCCTGGGTGTGGCTAGAGAAATTGAACTCAGCTTTCCAAAGATGTGATAAACCACAGTTGATTTATGTTTTAACAGGGGGAGCAATCACTTTTTCACACAGGGCCATGTAGGTTTGGATTTGTTTTCCCCTTAATAATAAAAACCTTCATTTAAAAACTGCATTTTGTGTTTACTTGTGTTATCTTTGTCTAATATTTCAATTTGTTTGATGATCTGAAACATTTCAGTGTGACAAACATGCAAAAAAATAAGAAATCAGGAAGGGGGCAAACACTTTTTCACACCACTGTATGGGGTTTAGCTGAAGTCTTGATTAGAGATACAGAGGAAATCATCCTTAAGTATTCACTGAAATCTGTCTGAGTCGGAATTCAATATTATCTTGATTCACTTAACTGCATAACCAGATAACCAAAGTATCTGAAAAACTAATGTAAGCTTGTCTAGTAATCCTATTTGAAATAATAATTCTGAGCCTCAGATTTTAGAGTTTTAACCAGAGAGTTAAGCGAGTCTAAGGTATTGAGAAGGGATGGAATTACGATTCCTGGGTCTGAAGGTATTGTTTACGAAGAGCATACGTTTTTGTATTGACCCTCCTATATGTAAATTTGATAGTGGGCATCCCTCTCTAGTGTCAATAGTAGCTGTATCACTCTGCTTGTCAGCACTGCTGATTTTGGTTGCCTGTAAAGGAACTGAGCCAAAACAAAAAAGATTTTAGGTTTTGAATTAATTTTTCTACCCTGCTCTGTCAGCAGTCTTTGCCACTATATAGGATAAGATCACTTTATTAGCCATATAAAATTCCTTGCATTAGGAATTTGTCTTTTCACATACCCCATCTTGTTCTCCATGAGACACAGGTGGGGAGAGACAAGCTTGGGGTTGGAGCAAAGGCTCAGCCATTTACACAGCACCCCTGGAGCAACAAGGGTTAAGGGCCTTGCCCAGGGGCCCAATGTAGTAGGATTCCTCTGCCAACTGTGGGATTTGAACCTGCAACCTTCCAGCCATAGGCACAGATCCTTAGCTGCAGTGCCACTGCTCTGAACCAACTGAACAAGCTTTATATAGGGCTTTCTTATGTTGTTGCAGGCTATCAGTCCATGCCGACTTGAATATCTGCAAACCAGTAGACCTCCATTTGCGCTCTAGTTTGCGGCACTCCTGTTTAAGGGATCGTGTGTGATCATTATACCATGGAGAGTATCTAGTGGCTTTGACTACCTTAGTCTTTAACTGGGCAGTTCCATCAAGGGCCTGTCTGACCACTGTATTATAGTTATGTGTGATTTCATCAAAATTATTACTGTAGATGAAGTTAGCATTGTTCATCGTGTTCATAAAATTTAATGAAGTACCCCCGTTGATGTGTCGTGTTGTAATAGTCTTCTCCTTGGCAGCTATCAAGGGTATTCAAATTTCAAAACTAAAGAGTGGTCAGAAAAAGAGTTATTGTTGGGATGGACTAGTACATGATGAATATCAGCTCTATGAGTGATAATTAAGTCTAGTGTATGATTGTATACACTTGTGTGTTGGTCATGTTATATGCTGACTACAACCTACAGAGTCACGGAGAGACAAGAATTTTTTGCTGAAGGTGTCTGTCTGTATGTCCATATGTATGTTAAAGTCACCTAATATTATAGCTTTGTCTAAATTAATAACTACATCAGAGAGCAGTTCACCAAATTCGGCAAGAAACAATGCATATGATCCTGAGGGTCTGTACACTAAAAGAATGTATGTAGATGATTCAGGTGCTATTTTAAGAAGCATTGCTTCAAATGCGTGAAAGTAATTAATTCTTAGTTTTCAATTTTATTCTCAGAGAGTCACTGAAGATAAGATCACTTTATTAGCCATGCACAATTTCTCACATTCAGAATTTGTCTTTTTGCATACACCAGCTTGCTCTCCATGAGACACACACGCACAGAGGCACAGAGCAACAAGCTTGGGGTCAAAGCGCAGAGCCATTGTACAGCGCCCCTGGAGCAGTTGGGGTTGAGGGCCTTGCTCCTTAGCCATAGCCATAGCGCCACCACTCTGCCCCATGGCTGCTAGGTCACCTCCACGTCCTGAGCAACAAGCTTTCTGTAAAAATGTATAACCATTAGGTGAGGCTTCAACTAAAGGAATAGTGTCAGTGAGTCTAAGCCAGGTTTCTGTTAGTAGGCACAGGTCAGAGTTGGTGTTAAGCACCATATCATTAACCAGAACTGATTTGTTGCCTAGTGAGCGAACATTTAACAGTGAGCATTTTATGGTAGTTTCATGTTGTAACTGATTTAGGCTTACCAGTGGAATGGAGATTAAATTGTAAACACAAGAGCCCCTAAAGGAACGTCTGAATTCTAATCTGAGTCTAGTGATAGTTGCAATACTCTGTTGATTCACACTCAGATCTGGTTCTGAATAGTTATGTGATTGATGGGATGCCTAGTGGTAGAGAACCTGGGTCGGTACAGGAAGTGAACTCAAGGTGGGAGTACAGACAGCACGTGATTTAAGATCACATGGCCTGGTTGTTGCTGTTAGTAGTCAAGCAAGCAATTTGTCTGCTATATTTTGGGATAGAAGGAATCTATGAATTGGTTTCATCACTCTTTTCTCCTCTGCACTGATAGCTGATGTGTAGTGAGCGTACTGGCACACTATGGTTACCATCACATCATCCAGGTGGGGGCTGCATATTGGTGGTGGTGGAAGGGACTCCCCATTACCTGTAACGTGCTTTGAGTGGAATGTGCAGAAAAGTGCTATATAAGTGTAAGCAATTATTTTTATTATTAACCAGATTCCGGGACAAGTGCATGACAGTCAGCCCTGCTGGGATGCAGCCTTAAGTTCCTTCTCGTGCCACATGATGGAGCTGGCAGACCAGGCAATTTGACAAGAGTCCCATGTTGTTTTTCTAATGACAGGTCTTCTTTCCACATAATTAGATCAAGGTTATGTATCCAGCTTCTCCCACCATGGACCTTCCAGTGTCTGCAAACAGGAATATCCACTTACTACTCTTGCTACGCACAGCAGATCAACGTTAAGTACCTTGGTGATGTGATCAAATGCAATTATGCGTAACACATTGACATGGTATCACTGTTCTGTATCTGAATGTAGGATTTTCAAATCCTGTTGGATTGATGAACATACATTTTTCTTCCCACTTCTGGCTTGACTTTTACATCCCAATACCATGTGTATACCAGAATGTGCATGAGAACAAAGTACACTGTCCCGCAGGACAATTCAGCTTGCCACATTTAGCTTTTCCCAAGGAAGAACGATAGATGGCACTTCAGATGTTAGTGAAACGGTAGTTGAATTTAACTATTTGTAATGCTTCTTTAAATCCACTTAATATGGAATTTGAATGTGGAATCATTTAACTAAAGGGAAATTTTGGTAACTGGAAATAAAATAACTGAAGTAAAATACGCCATTAAAATATTAATTTAAGAATCTAAATATAATACATTTGTATAGCTGGTAGTGGTAGCTGAAAATAAAAAAATAGGCACACAACAGTATTCCACCTTCTTCATAAGCATTTTTTTTATTCAATTCTTTAACTTGGTCACTTGCTGTGGTTATTTTAGAAAGATTTAATATGCTCGCTTTCACATTTTCCATGAATGCTTACAATGTTCAAAATAAAAACAAAAATATATATTTGAACAAACATACTGTAAGTTATATCACTATAAATAGCCAAGGCTGAATTGGGCAGGACCCAAGAAGCAGATTTCTCTTTTCAAAGAAAAAATTCAATGATGTTATTTACATTATTTTGAAATAAATGATTATTAAATAAAGTCATTCCCAGTGACTTACACACAATATCTTATTATGTGATAAAACAACAGAATTACAATAATATTAACCATTGTATTCACAGTTACCACAGATACAAATTCTAAAACAAATGGAATTTGTTAAAACAGAAGTTATTAATGCTTTCAAATGCACACGCACTTGTGAGATCAGGTGTGCCAGCAAGTGTTGTGTTTAGATTACAGATGGTGGTATGAGCTCTTTCCCACAATTTCACTGGGGCAAGGTCACGTAGCTGATTCACAGCTGGATACAATTTTATCTTGCAAAAATTCAGATATTTGTCAACATATTTACTAAAACTATCCATCTCACCGTGTTAGTCTAACTGTACACTTCAGTGCTCACTCAATGTTCACACTCCCAGTAAAATAAAAAACCTGTTTCCCACTTTGTCGCCTCGCACCAGGGGGGAAGGAAAAGTGCCCGCAATCATTTTTTTCACTGACAAAGTTGATTAAAACTCATTCAAAGGGGGTCTTGTGTTAACACAAACTCTGCTTAACAGAGCCACTTGTAAGAGCCAGGTGACTTTCTGCTATCTTAACCATTTTTTACAGCTTTTAAAGTCACGCAGTGTTTGAGTTAGGCAGGAACACGTCATTGTATCTTATTTTTTATTTCATTTTTTAAAATAAATATAAGGCAACCAGCAATCAAATGTCCTGTTTTTTCTTAACACTTAACACAACTTGAACAAAGACACATGCAAACAGCGCGATGTTGTATAGTTTTAAAGTCCCAAGGGCCACATAAAATTTTGAAAATGTAGAGCGGGCCACTTCAGGCTGCTGTTAGAGATAGCCTATGCCTTATATAAGTTTAGAATCCAACATAGGCTTATTAGATCAAGGTTAACGATAACCTGAGAGAAAAAAATAATTTAAATATAAAAAAATAAAAATTGAATAAAACTTGACGTTCAACTCACAAGCCAAGTCTTCACCCATTACCACAACTGTTCTGCTTGATAAACTTTATTTCTCAAATTTGTTCTTGCTCTCTGGACAATGAATATCCATGGTTTCTATTGACGGATCAAACATTTATTTCCCTTATTTCACTAGTTTGCTTTTACTGTATAAATAATTTACTAACTATCCTGCTAGAATAATGTAAATTTACCAAGTGCAACTTAAGTGTGAGCTGGCTACGCACCTGGAATGTGAGGGCAGAGCCACCTTTGGGCAGCCTGACCAGAACTGAGAGTGCCTGATATCTGCTTAAGCTATGATTAACAAAATCTAGAAGTACATAATGTCTGCTTAAATAATAATTAAAGGAGCCCAAGAATATTCTTACAGTTCTTATAGTTTATCATGTACCAAGGCTAGCAGCCTTGGCTTTACACCATATATGGCATGAAATTGTACTGAAACTGTTGTATAAAAAACATCCTTTTGTATCAGTAAATTTAGTCAGTGCTTCATTGGCTTTGGCTCCCGTATGCATACGTAATAAAGGAAATGCCTGCTCCATGCACACCCGGATTGTGTCTCCTTTGTTGGACACAACACTATCATACACTCCTTTAAAAGCTCCCCTTCAGAGAGCGGCTTGCTTTATTTAGCAATTTTATATGCAGGCAGGTAGCTTGCCTTTGTGCTGGCCTCTTGGGTGGTAGAAGGGTGGAAAAATACCTGTACATTTTGCAGAGCCTGTAAACTAGCAGCTAGTTAGGAAGCTCTATTAGCCCACTCCTCGCGTGACAGATTGCTAGTAGCATAGTTGGCATGTTTGGTAGAAAAATGCCAACTGAGATTGTATTCTTTGAACACTGCAACACTTTCCTTACAAATTAAACATATAGCCTTTGTTCCAACCTCTGTGAAAAAGTATTTTGCAGTCTATTCTTTGTTGGACACTCTGCATTCACTGTCAACTTTCTGCTTCCTCAATCCGCTCATTTTGGTGCAGATTCCTTTACAGTATGATGGACCCACTCTGACTGGTGAATCAGATTAATAAAGCAGGGGTTCCCAAACCTTTTGAGTCCGTGCCTCCCTTGACCTGTCAAATTTTCCACATGCCTCCCCTGTGTCAAAAATAAGTTCTATGGCAGTGCGATATTTTACAAAAGATTATAAATTTGAAAAGGAAATGATGGGTAAAAAAAAAAAACAAAGTTGATCCATTTTATATATTTTTAATCATTTTCAAACCAATAGGGTTGATCAAAGTAGTAAAAATACTTGACAACACATTTTATTGAAGTTATTTGCAAAGAATGTAAAAATCTACCCAATGTTTTTTTAAAAAGGGGGAGAAATACAATGTCTTTTTATTTGTGCCTCTTAATGGGTAGGTGGGCTTGTTTAATTAATTATGTTAACATAATTCACCTGAGTAACATAATTCAAAATTACTGGGTAGTATTTTTGAAATGGCAACGTGCATCTCCTTCTCAACATTGACTCTTGATCTGAACTTGGTTTTGATAACCGCAAGTGCTGAAAACCCAGCTTCACAAAGGCAGGATATTGCAAAGCGAAGCAGAATTCACAGAGTTCTGTTGCTTATCCCTTGGTACTCCAATAATAATAATAGTAATGTTGTTTTATTACCCTATACAATTTCTTGCATTAGGAATTCGTCTTTTCACATACCCCAGCTTGCTCTCCATGAGACACAGACACACAGACAGGGAGAGAAGCTTGGGGTCAGAGCACAGGGTCAGCCATTGTACAGCACCCCTGGAGCAGTTGGGGTTAAGGGCCTTACTCAGGGGCCCAACGGAGTATGATTCCTCTGCCAGCTGCAGGATTTAAACCAGAAACCTTCCAGTCACAGGCACAGATCCTTAGCCACAGAGCCACCGCTCCGCCCTGTACCAGTATACCACTATACCAATAGTATGAGGTTTTCTGCATTGTGCTACTCAGTATACTACTTTGTATGATGAAAAAAAGAACTTTGCTGGGGACTGTAGTTTGGTTAGAAAAAGCAGCTTTGAGGAGGGTTACTTATCAAACTACTGTGAACAGTTTCCAAATGACGTTTCAATTTTTTGGGGAGCATGCTCTCAGCAGACAACACACTGAGGATATTCTTCAGTGTCCACAATTGTGCATGTGAAACCGAAATTCATGAAACTGTCGTCATACTTTCTGTATTTGCGTTTCCGTTTCTCTACAACTAGGCTCCATGTCCTTCACGTTTTTTACTCATATTTAAAAACATCTCAACTGCGATCACGTAACAAAAAACTCACAAAATGACCACGCATAGAAACATGAAACACTGAAGCCGCGGTCAACTGGTACACTGCTTATAGACTGCCGACTCTTGTGGCCGGTGTCATGTGACACAATCTAGCTAGGTAGAGCGTGACTCATACATTCTGTGTGCACCAACAGCGGGTTTTTGACTGGCGATACCTGCAACACCCCTGACCGACAATGGTGCCTCCCCTAGGTGACACGATGCACAGTTTGGAGTCACTGTGGTAAAACATTCATGCGCCATCTAACAGCATGAATAATGAAATGTAAGAAAAAACGCCACCAAACAAAGTGGAATATGGCCAATATTGATTAATTTATTTTTTACCTCAAGGCCTGGTTAAAACAGGCCGTAGTTTGCCCTCAGGTGCACTACAGTATAGCTTGTGGGAAATACATTTATTTGTATTGCATCAAAGCTTAACTCGTTCAGAGCGCACGACATTACAAACTCCGGGTTAAAAGGAACATATTATCAAAATATTTCCAAAATAATCACAAGTGAACAAGTTGATGGATTCGAAAATTATAGAGAAATCATAACAATAATCATGCAATCCAGCTGAAAGAAGGACACTTAAATCAACATGAAAAGACAATATAAATCAGTTAAAAACACTTTTTATTCACGTAGAGTCTTTGAGTCATTGTGTAAGCTGTAAGTTCTTTTTACATCTTAACTAAACATTTGAAACACTTTAATTTTGTAAACTCAGCATGCATTCCGTACAGAAATAAAATCATGTTTTCTACAGGTATTAAGCAGATTAGCAGGTTGCTGACAAAATAGCGCACTGTCCACCACTTCCCAGTGATATAACTTTAATACTTTAATATAAACAAGATCTAGTACCTGGTGCAGTTTTTTTTTAAACTTATTTTGAATTAATCAAATCCCAGGTGTGAGTTCATAAAGCCAGAATTACATACTATCCCTTTGTGTGCAAAACACCTGATCATCTACTGTAAAGCTTTCAGTGCTTTGTGTATATTCTAATCGCAGCGGGGGCAGGGTTTGTGGGGAAAAGTTTAGGCTGCAATTGAATTGGGGATCTGTATTCCTCACACCTGAAACATTGTTTTCTTCCCTCGTTAGCTGATCTTTTGCTGCCTGTGCATGCTTACACAGCTCCTTAGGTGAATTCTCATACTTGACTGAGAAAGCTTTAGAGAACTTTACATTTTTATTTTAGATTTGCACGATAAGCACATGGTTTAATGGAGATGACATTACCCACGTCTATATCACTGTACAGCACAGGTTTGAGTCGGAGTGTCTGTTAATAAAACAGAGTGCCTTCCAATACTTCCAATACAATAGCTACTGCATGATTTCTTTATCCGTTTCAACTAAATGAGGGGAATTAAATCAGTCAGAATCTCGGATTCTAGGGAACCCTTCTTCCCTCCTTTGTTTAACTTAAAGAATTTCGCAGAGAAATCCTTAATCACAATACAATCCCTTAATTTATCCAGATACAGAAATTCATGCCAGAGCCAACAACAAGCTATAATAGAGGACTATTTTTATGTATTCACTATGTAAGAAACAAACCGAAAGTAATACTCTGATCGCGCTTTGAACCATTGGGTGCAGTGCTTTGTCCATTACCACTACAAGGACAATAGAAGTTTTTTAAAAAGAAACGGATGTCAAAATGTTTCCGAAATGTCCACTTGTGATATTTTAGCTGCTTAGTCACATGATTCTATATTAATATAACTATCAAGTGATGTTAAATCACTACAACATTTATCTTTTTACAATAACAGCAAGTGGTGTTCTTACTACGTATTCTTAGAAAAGGAGAAAAACGTTATAACTTTTTATGAAGTACAGAATATAAGCTTAATAATAGAACAAGCACGTTAAAACCAGAACCCATGTAAGTTACCAAGCTAAAGGTGGAAGGTTGTATACTTTTGTCCAACTGAGCAATCTTGCTTTTATATAATATACTGACTTTTTAATGTTTAATGATTAATATGCTGTAATACACAGTTTAAAATGATTAAAAGTCTAAAGAGTATACAACTTAAATTCTTAATTGGAAAAAGATTGTCCTTCAGCAGCGACCAAGATTCGAAACCGGGCATTTTCTGGCGACAGCTCAAATGCTGTACATGAGACGTTTAGCTTTATTAAATCCACTTTGCGGTTTCACAAGGTGCTTCCAGATACTATTATCATATTTCAATTTGCATGCGGTATAATGCGGTATGATGCACCACGCCTATCGCGTTATGACACAGCGTACTTAACGCATTTTGAATGGCTGGATCTGTACATGGATGATCCACAAGTCTTCTGGAACAATGGTCTCTGAATAGACAAGTCAAAGTTGGAACTCTTTTAATTTCAATTAATAATGTTATGCTTTGGCGAAAGCCAAACACCAATTTTAAACAGCAGACCCTCATCCCATCCATCAAGCATGGTTATAGAACTGTGATGTTTGGGGCTGCTTAGATGCCTCAGAATCGTGACAGCTTGCCATCATTGGCACAACCATGATTTCTGCCTTGCATCAGAAGATTCTAAAGATGATTGTTAGGCCATAAATCTGTGACTTATAGGTAAACCGAAAGTGGGTTGAATGACTGTGAAAGAAGAAATTCTATGTTTAACAATGACCTTGTCATAGTCTAGTCCTAAAACCCCAAAATGTTGTGGCAAGACCTGAAGTGATCTGTCCATGCAAAATGTCAGAGAGCTGAAGCTCTGGGTGGAAGAATGGGACAAAATTTCTCAAAACCGATGTGAGAAACCTATCAATGCTTACAGGAAATGATTAGTTGCAGTCATTGCTGCTCAAGGGAATGCCATGAGTTACTGAATCTAAAGGTTCATATGGTTTGTCACAGATCCAAAATAAACAGGTTTTCTTTCAAACTTGGGAGGCTAATAAATGCAGTGCGAACAAATAGTTTTAAGAATATTGTTAAGGGAAAAGTAAAATCATTTTGAATGTTGTATCATTTGAGGGCAAATAAATGTCGAAAGAGTATCATATTTTATGTAATTTGTTTCATAATCTATTATGAGGATTTAACAGTATTATGAGGATTTAACAGGTGAGGAGTCTGCATACAGGGAGGAGGTAGAAACCCTGACAGCATGGTGCCAGGAGAACACCATCTCTCTGAACATCAGTAACAATAAGGAGATGATTGTGGACTATAGGAAACATCAGGGAGGAGACCACACACCTATTTACATCAATGGGACTGCAGTGGAGAGGGTCAGCAGTTTTAAGTTCCTGGGAGTTAACATCTCAGAGGACTTAACCTGGACCCACCACACCAACATCGTGGTCAAGACAGCACGGCAGCGCCTGTTCTTTCTCCGCAGGCTAAAGAAGTTCGGCATGCCGTCACATATCCAGGCCAACTTCTACAGGTGCACTATTGAGAGCATCCTGACTGGTTGCATCACTGCCTAGTATGGGAACTGCTCTGCACAGGATCGCAAAGTACTGCAGAGGGTGGTGAAGTCAGCGCAGCTTATCACCAGCTGTGAGCTACCAAGCATCCAGGATATCTACTCAGCTAGATGTCTGAAGAAGGCCAGGTCCATTCTCAAGGACCCCAGTCATCCCAGTCACAAACTGTTTTCCCTCCTACTGTCTGGTAAACGGTACCAAAGCATTCGGTCCAAGTCCAACAGACTACAGAACAGCTTCTACCTCCAGGCAATAAGACTGCTAAATAGCCAACCTGCAGCTCCTTTAGCAAATCACCTGTAATGGCTACATGGACACACAGTTTTCACTGTATTCAGCATAACTGCATTACTTGTATATATTGCACACACCATGGACACATAACAGCTCTACTCATATTGGGTTTTATTCAATTTCAAAAATGTAACCTCAGTTTTGTGATTTTTGTGTTTTTGTGAATTTTGTGATTTTTGTGATTCTTGTGATTTTTGTGAGCTCGCAGAAAAAGACATGTCATTGCCAGCAACTACTGCTGCACGCCGTATTGTTGTGCATTTGATAAATAAACTTTGACTTGACTTGACTTGGGTACATTAGGGTTCAAATATGTGAAATAAGTGAAACTCTTAATGGGTTTACAAGCTTTTCTCTGCACTGTATGGATTGCAAAAGACATCAATGGACAATAGGACTTTTGTAGGTCAGTGGCTAGGTGCCTGTATTGTGTTTAAGGAGCAAAGTGATTATGTAGTTTCTGTACTGTAAGAAAGTTTGTGAAACATTTTTTCTAAACTGACAAAATAATCTATTATATTTCATCCCATAGCCATTTATAAGCAAAAACTTTCTATATCAGGAGGAGGAAACACCCGAGCTGAAGTCAAAAAGTGCTCTTTAAAGTGTGTTCCTTTGTTTGCTATAGACTGCCTTTTTGGTAAGCAAATCTCGTGGTTGGTCTAAATTAAGCAATTCCTTCTAGTGCCTAAAATGCCTTTAATTTGCATAATAAAGGGGGGTGCAGTGGGAGAGGGCGATTGGTAGGGGGAGCAGACTGCCAACAGTGCATTTAGCTAACAAAACCATTTTGCTGGAAACTCTTGTGTTGTGAGCCAGCTATTCAGCTGCTCTTTTAAATACCGAAATCTGTTTCATGCTGAAAATCTGGAGTTGATCTTCTTATTACCATTCCAGTTTTCCCAGCAGAAGGAAAATCACTGCTGATGGCAAGCATAGACCTCAGAGCATGAGAAGAAACCAGGCGTTGTGGCGAATACTCCCCTGGGTACATAGGCTTTGGGTTCCTCATGACAATGGAGCCAAAAATACTTTTGTTTTGTAACTTTCTGATCCTCTGTAGTCCAGTTTGTGGGGAGTGGTGGTGGTCCCGCTTCTGGAGCAGTCAGGAGGCAACATCAGCCCCTTTGAATGTTTCTGGAATAGTGACTGATAATGGTGAAAGCAAAGTTTCCAATTATGTGACAGGGGCAGGAAGCGATGAGGCTGACAGTGAGACTGCACAGGCAATACCTATAGGCTTTTCTACTGCCCCCTCACTCAGCTTCCAAAACCCAGCTTCTTCAGAGACTGTAGATGTACCTGGTAATTCCAGGAAAAAGAAAAGACTTCTAAAATTTTGGAAGATAGGTAAGTTGATTGAGTGTGAAATGGTGCTAGATTTGATATTTTGATAATTTGTTATGTTATTTTCCAGTATCAATTTCCAGTATCAAACAATGCTGTAATTGATTGGAGAAGATTGATTAATTGATTTGTGTAAAGTAATTGTTTATTATTAACTCTTCTATAAATGCTAAACTGAAGTTTGGATCTAGAGGCATTCAGGTTATGTTTCATGATCTCTGACCTTTTAAGTTCTCTAGTATTACATTATTATTATTTATTAAAAAGTATTATCAAAGCATAAGAAGTTCCTAAAAATCTATGGGCCTTAAGTATGTGTTAATTATAAACGAAAATTCCATCCAAACTGCCTGCTAAATTATTCATTTCACTGTAATACTTTATTTTTATACTTTGACATGATCACAGGACTGGAAAGTTAGCTCACAAAGGAGAAATAATACTGAGGGAGACATTCCTTGAGAAATTACTTCGCTCTGTTATTAAATGAACTATTTAAAGAAAATCTGTATCACATGTTATGAAAGTAATAGGATTATGAGATGATCCCAGCAGGAGCAACATTTAAAAACCCAACAGCCATCTTTGAAAAATTCAGTAGTCTATGATTACCTGATTGTTTCTGACTGGGAAGATTCAGCCAAGCATATAATTGCTTCAGTGAACATTTATGATTCTTATTGTTGAGAAGTAATGCATTAGCTTCTTTGGATGTCATGTTTTCATGCATCATAAACTTTGTTGTACTGCATGATCATTACAAAACATAAAATAGTACTTCTTTCAGTTTCTCAAGTTAACATCAAGATGCTCTCATAATTCTGACAAAACGAAAAAACAATCCTGCAATGAAATGGCATCACATGCTGGATGTGCCCTGTGCCCGTTGCTTGCTGGGTTAGGCTCCGGCTCCCCTGCAACCCTGCATTAGTTAAAGCAGATAGAAAATAGATGGATGGAAAAAAGAAATAATTAGGTAAAGTACAGAACCACATAATCATTGCAAATAATTTTAAAAAGTAATACATCTATTATTTGCAGCATCATTCCACATTGATAAAAATTGTCATCCCAGCCTGGAAGAGTCCTGTTCTGGACTATTATGAGATGTTATGCTATTCCCTTTTAATGAACTAACAGTTTCATTCTGCATTTCTTTTTTTTTTGGTCAGCCGAAATTGTAAAGCTTGAAAGATGCAATCTATGGTGTATCTGTCTTAAAAAAGATTTTTTTGGTATTTAATATTTTAAATAATACTGAAACTGTTCAAATGCTGTATATAAGCAGGGCTAACCTGGGACATACAGTGAGAAAATAGATCAAACTACTTGTTAATGATCCAGATTAATAACACCCTATGTTGTATGCATGAAGATGGACTTTCAGGTTTATTCACCTGAAGAATTTTTCATTGACAGCCCTATTTTGTGACAGAGAGAATGAGCTTCGGTCAGTTCAGAGATGATGCCTGCTACAAATTAAAAATAAATGGATCCCATGCTATATGCAGTACTACAGACAAAAGTAACCTTGACATTTTTAGTTGTTCTATGCTGAAAAGAGAAGAAAGAAAACAACGTTTGGCTCCACAGCTGAAACGTTGTGTTTTCTTTCTTCTCTTTTCAGCATGGAATAAACCTATTACTTGTTCCTTTGCAGCCTACGCATGCTGATGCACCTACCCACCTGTACTATTTTATACATTGTAGTAGAATACTTCCCATGTTAGGGAAAGTTACGTTTGTAAGAAATTACTTTTTTAAACTAGTAAAACACCTTTAATTTGTTAATTTTCAAAATTGTCCATTCACTCACTTCAGTTCCTCAGATCCAAAGAAATTCTAATAAGAATTCCCCGGAGCTAATAGAAACCCTGATGACTCTTGTTTATTGTGCTACCTTTTATAAAACAACTGATTGTATTGTAAGTGGGTCTTTCAGATTAATGAGCAACATGTGCAGAGTCTTGCAAAGGCAGAGGGGGGTGGATAGCGCAGTGCAAAGGGGAAAAGGACTTTAAAGTTCTTTTGAATAATAACTGTATTCTCTCATTGATTTGATGAATTGTGGGCAATATGAACTATTTAAAAATAGAAACCAGTTTAAGCTTCAACACAGATGGAAACTATAGGTTATAGTAACTATTAGCTATAGGTGCATTTAAAACAGAACTGGAGGCACTTCTTTAGGCAAAATGTTGTGAAAGGGTGCAACAAGCTGTCCAGTCATGTTGTTGAAGCTGAGACTCTGGCTTCAGTCAAGAAACAGCTAGATGAGATCTTTGATCAATAAGCTATGAACAATCAAGTAGGCTAGATAAGCTAAAAGACCTTCTTTCTATTGTAACAATTTTTTATGTTCTTAAGCTACATGGAAGGAAAGGAATCCTATCCATTGGATTGTGCTAAACTTGAACATAATGTAACATGCTAAGTTGACCTGTGTATCGTGATAGTTGCCTTTGCTGCCTGCCTTTGTTCTTCATAGGATACCAGTGTGTCTGTGACTGTTGACAAGCTCAGTCCTGCTGGTAGCTCCAGCTCTGAATCCATCACTGGTTACAAGTTAAAAGTCTGTCTGGTTTGTTGCAATATGCTTGTGCCCTTTTCTGTTTCTAGCAGTTAAAGTAGATGAACTAAACTATCTAAACCACCTTTTGCTGTAAATGTCATGTCATTTGCGAAGCCACTTTATACCATACAGTGTTGCGGGAAGCCAGAGCCTACCTGGCAAACAACGAGCACAAGGTAGGGTACACCCTGGACGGGACGCCAGTCCATCGCAGGGCAAGTACAAGCCAATCCAACATGGGGACAATTTGTAAAGGCAGAGGGGGGAAATTTGGCCTGGACACCGGGATAAATCCCCTACTCTTTAATAACGACAGAGAGTCAGGACCTCTGTTTAATGTCTCATCCAAAAGACGGCACCACTACACTATAGTGTCCCCACCACTATACCGAGGCATTAGGACCCACACAGACTGCAGGGTGGGCACCCCCTGCTGTTCCCACTAACACTTCCAGCAGCACCCATAGCTTCCCAGGAGGTCTCACATCCAGGTACTGACCAGGCTCAACTCTCCTGAGCTTCAGTGGGCTGCCACTTGAGAGCTGCAAGGTGATGTGGATGCTGGCTTGCTGTAAATGCATTAATTCAATTTTTGTTGTGTGTTTTTTTACAGAAAGGGGATCAAAAGGTCACATTGATCTGACTGCATTAATTGGAGTCCCTCTTCCTCCTTCTGTCTCTTTCATTACTGGATATGAAGGGTTTCCAGCTTACAGTTTTGGCCCGAATGCTAACATAGGCCGGCTTACCAAAACTTTTATTCCAGACCCCTTTTATAAGGACTTTGCCATCATCGTCACCATAAAGCCAACCACTAACCGTGGAGGAGTTCTCTTTGCTATCACGGATGCCTTCCAAAAGATTGTGCACTTAGGCCTGTCTCTGACGCCAGTGGAGGACAAGACGCAGAGGATTATAATGTACTACACTGAGCCGGGTGCGTCCCGGTCCCGTCAGGTGGCCTCTTTCAAGGTCCCTGGAATGACCAACAAGTGGAGCCGCTTTACACTGACCATGCAGGATAATGAGGTCACTCTGTACATGGACTGTGAGGATTATCACCGTGTCACCTTCCAGAGGACCACTGACCAGCTGCAGTTTGAGTCAAGTTCAGGCATCTTCGTGGGCAACGCAGGTGGAACCGGATTAGAGAAGTTTGTTGTAAGTATACTAATACATGGTAGAGGCCAGAGACATTTGTAGAATTTTCACCTTTAGATTAGGATTTTTCTTCCAAGTATATAGTTTAAATGTCCATTAATTTTTAAGTTATTTTTAAGGTTACCTTCAGAATTCATGTATTTCTAGTTACTAAAAAGTAGCAATATTAAACATAGTTGTTATGATGACTTTATCAAACATAACAATTTTTTTTAATCTTTCAGAAAAGTGGTAAGATATAGACTTATATGGCATTCAGGTATGTGAGTGGTGAAATTGTTCTTGTCAAACGTGTTGTTTTTTATGGATATTTTCCACTGTGAAACTTTCCTGCCCATTTCTATCACAAGTATACTGGAATGCCTTTCTAAAACATAATTGACAGTTTTTCCAGCTGTGTTGTTTCACAAATAGACTTTGTAGTCTGAAGTAGAATTGTCTGTTTGGCCGTTGTTTTAACTATTAACTTTTAACACATTATTTTTTAAATGTAAAATGGAGTATCTGCTCCCTAGATAAAACAGAGCTATGTAAAACAAAACTTAATAGCTGTCCCAGTGTGCTAGCATTATATTAAAAATGTTAATGAGCTTATTGCATTCCAGCTTGACTGGAGTACATTGTTGTAAAGCCATTCAAGTGGATGTGGTGGCAGCATGCAAGGGTGGTGTGATAAGTGAACAGTTATGAAAAGAAGGATTCTTACTTAATGTCCTCGGTCTTCTCACAGTAAACTATACTAACAACAATTTTTGCGCTGTTGAACAACTAGATGGAAAAGACAGCAGAGTGACCACTACCATTTGGCAGACTGAATGGAAATTCTTTGGCTCAATGTTTTTGGCTAATTGGAGAAAAAATAATTTCAGTCATTAACAGTAACATGTAGAGAAACAAGAGAATGCATTTTTGCAAATGTTACTCATTTAAAGACCCTTGTTCTAATTTTTTTTCCATGATGAAATTTCAACGTTTCTAACATGTAATCACTGTTTATTTAACTCTAGATTTAATATTTTCTAGAATTTCAATATTCATAGGTCTGTCTGTTCTTCTTAGTCATTTTTCCTCTATTTATCTGCCCTCCTCACTCCTGTGGTGGCACTCAATCATTACTGTCGCTTCAAATTGGAAACTCAGCAGCTGTTGTTGGACGGGGGACTAAGAAATGTTCTAGTGTAGCAAGGGTCTGGATGCCGTTGTCAAGAGAAAAGACATCCAGTATCTCAAAAGGACAGTAGCAGACCTCACACACTCTCATGATTGTAAAAGTACTGAGGGAAATCGTAACATGTTCACTTCTTAACACAAAATATGCTGGGCTCATTAGTGCCTGCCATCTGAGGAATGGAAAAAGCTTTAACAAGCAGAGGCAGAGTTTTGCCAAGAGGTAAAATATTTGTGTTGGAAATATTGTTTCACCTCTAATTAGTTCCATAAAGATAACTACTTTATATGGTTTTGAAGAACAATTTTTTTTGTAAAACTGTTTCTGGTTCCAGAGAGTATTTATTCATAAAAAATAAAATATCGCAACTTTCTTTTTAAGAACTCATACAGTAAATGAATAATAACAGCAATACTGTTTATTCTATACAGAACATTTCATGATTTCATCATCAGAAGTTGCTTTAAAATAAAAAATATATAAATACACAAATTAATGCAATAAATTAAATAAAAAAACTAGAGATTTTAAAGGACATGATTTAAACTGACTGGCATCTGAGATCTGGAAGTGGGCTGAGAATCATTTCACAGTTTTGGAAATACAGAACCAAAAACATGGTCTCCTAGTGTTCAGAGTCTCATTTGTACTTTAAAGGTAAGCAGTAGAAATTTAAATTTTATTCTGAAGGAAGCCACTGAGAGAAAACTAGAATAAGAGATATATGCTCATTTATTTTAGTTTAAGTTAATATCTAAGCAACTGAGTTCTGTATCTAATTAATCCGAAATGGGCACAGCATCACAACTCTCTTAGCACAGCCCTGTGAGTGAATTACATGACTGTGAAAGAATGCAGCTGTAACGTTAATGTCATGGGACAGTGAGTTGTGTGGGTGTTGTTGTATTGTTTACTTTGTTTACCAGTCCAGGCCAAGTTTGAGTTTATAGGCCTCTAGGGATTCGTGCAACCGTCAAGGACAGATGGTTGCACAGAAATCAGACAAGCTTGCTGCAGCACTAAGGCAACTGTTAAGTAAACAATTGTTTATTCGTAGTCAATTTTAGCTGATTTTCAGCATCCAGTTAAGGGCGTAGGAATTTTAACTTTCAAAGTTTTTTTAAAAAAACATGTATTGTACTGTATATCATCTTTGTCTATATATTCCTTTCTTGTTATGTATTGCATTGTTTGCATTCTGTGTCATTTCCTGTTGGTGTTCCTATTTAAGAGTCATTCAAATTTTATAGAATCAGAAATACAAATGTGTAGTCTAACCAGTTCTAATTCAGCCCTTGACCAGATGTTATTTGATATTCTTGATTCTGTGATTGTTCCATCTTACATCTATTCTGTATTCTTCGTGAACAGAACATAACAAAACATTGTTGTGAGTGCTGTGTTTCTGACAACTTTTTAGTTTGATAAGTGATCCAGGTTGGTAATTACATGTTAATACAAGCAAGTTCAGTATGCCTGGTTGTATGGTTTCAAGGATGAGATTTGTGAGACTGAGTAGAGAATACAAATTAATTTTTCAGAAATGAGTTGAGAAATCCTTTAGTCCAGAGCTGTACAATGTTTGGTAGTAAACTATTCAAATTAAACTTGCTTCTGAAAAATGGGTCACAGGAAGCTGAACAAGTAAATTATAATAATTGCTTGCATGTGTATAATTCTTTTTATCCTGGATGAAAGCACGGGATCTTAACCAGATAGTCAGGACCTGAGATTAACATCTCATCTGAAGCATGACGCCTCTTTCAGCTCATAGTCCCTTGCCATGACTGATTACATTTGTTTGGAGATGGTCGTGAGGGAAGAGTGTCACCTATTGGTCCACTAGCACCACTTCCAACACAAAACTGGTTTTCCTTGGAGTTTGACCTATCCCAGTACTGGTCAGTCCCAGTTTTGCTGAGCTTCTGAGATTAGATGATAAATCTGTAACGGTGGTGTTAAAAAGGAACCAGGGCCTCAGCTTCAACAACAGTGCCTCCTCTTCTCAGTTTTAAAGCACTTCCTATCTGCACTGTGCAGCTGATGGGGAAATGACTTGCTGGCAGAGGTGACATTCTCACTTCAGATTCATTTTTTTAATCCTCCAGATTATGACGTTGCTTTAAATTTGTGAATGTACAGTATGTGGGAGCTGGGGGGCTCCATGGAGCCTTTTTTCACAAAGGAGCAGAGGGGTTTGGTTAGTCGCTGGGCATAGAATAGAAACTTTAATCAGCCCCATGTACCTGGGCAGTCCCACAGTCCAAAAACATACTGGTAGGTTAATTGGCTTCTGGAAAAATTGGCCCTGGTGTGAGTATGTGTCCATAATGCTAGGATGGGCTCTGGCCCCCCGTCACCCTAAATTAGATTAAACAGATAATAGACGAATGGAGGACATCTTCTGCTTTCCTGAATGAAGTACTGCTTCACAACTTCCTTGACTGTGTTAGCTGATAATTTGCCTGCAGTTTTGTTTTGCTCTTGACAACAGTTATTGGTTGAGCTTGACTGGACAAGGTACCTTTTGCCTTTGACTTTATAATTAATTTAATAATTGCTTACACTTGCATAGCACTTTTCTGGACACTCCACTCAAAGCGCTTTACAGGTAATGGGGACTCCCCTGCACCACCAATGTGCAACCCCACCTGGTGCGCCAGAACGCTCACCACACATCAGCTATCAGTGGGGAGGAGAGCAGAGTAATGAAGCCAATTCATAGATGGGGATTATTAGGAGGCCATGATTGGTAAGGGCCAATGGGAAATTTGGCCAGAACACTGGGGTTACACCCCTACTCTTTTTGAGATTTTTAATTTTAGATGACCACGGAGTGTCAGGACCTCGGTTTTACATCTCATCCAAAGGACCGTTTTTACTGTTTACAGTATAGTGTCCCTCTCACTATACTGGGGCATTTGGACCCACATGGACTGCAGGGTGAGCGCCCCCTGCTGGCCTCACTAACACCTCTTCCAGCAGCAACCTTAGTTTTTCCCAGGAGGTCTCCCATCCAGGTACTGGCCAGGCTCACACCTGCTTAGCTTCAGTGGGTTGTCAGTTGTGAGTTGCAGAGTGATATGGCTGCTGGCTGGTCTACTTTACTTGACCTAATTACCATACTCATGCAATTGTAGCATTTATTTTTATTAATGATTTAACATAACAATTCTGATGGGTATAAAATGTCAAACTCCTTTTTTGGATATTGTCATTTCCAATTGTATTTTTAAAAAGTCTGGATAAAATATCCGGATACAATAAATAACCTTTACAAATCCATAAATAAAACCCATAAATAAACCTGTTGCTTAGGTCTTAACAATGATTTTATTTTTTCCTGGTGCACTTTAGCTTGGTTTAGTTCAACACATCCAGCCTCAGACAAAGTGAAAACCAAGAGAAGTAAATGGAAATATATAGACCCGCCTCATGTTACTCTGCAGAGAGTCAGCTTAAGTCAGGAGTTATTAAGAGTAAATTCAACCTAAACAAAAAATGCGGTCCATAGACATCATTTCCAAATGTACAAATGAGGGGTTCTATTCCCCCACTAGGAAAAAGGGAAGCAGTTCTGCCAGGATCCCTGGTTTTTAATGTGATCCAAAACTATTATCGGGCATCCTGAGAACAGTGTCTCTGTTGGGATAAAATTACATGCCCCATTAAGCCTTTTTCTGGGAAGTGAATTAATTAAAGTACATTAATATAACCATGCATTTGGCCACATATACAGTGGTGTGATAAAGTGTTTGCCCCCTTCCTGATTTCCTATTTTTTTGCATGTTTGTCACACTGAAATGTTTCAGATCATCGAACAAATTGAAATATTAGACAAAGATAACACAAGTAAACACAAAATGCAGTTTTTAAATGAAGGTTTTTATTATTAAGGGAAAAAAAAAATCCAAACCTACATGGCCCTGTGATAAAAAGTGATTGCCCCCCCTGTTAAAACATAAATCAACTGTGGTTTATCACATCTTTGGAAAGCTGAGTTCAATTTCTCTAGCCACACCCAGGCCTGATTACTGCCACACCTGTTCTCAATCAAGAAATCACTTAAATAGGACCTGCCTGACAAAGTGAAGTAGACCAAAAGATCCTCAAAAGCTAGACATCATGCTGTGATCCAAACAAATTCAGGAACAAATGAGAAACAGAGTAATTGAGATTTATCAGTCTGGAAAAGGTTATAAAGCCATTTCTAAAGCTCTGGGACTCCAGCGAACCACAGTGAGAGCCATTATCCACAAATGGCGAAAACATGGAACAGTGGTGAACCTTCCCAGGAGTGGCCGGCCCACCAAAATTACCCCAAGAGCGCAGCGAGGACTCATCCAAGAGGTCACAAAAAACGCCACAACAACATCCAAAGAACTGCAGGCTTCACTTGCCTGTTAAGGTCAGTGTTCATGACTCCACCATAAGAAAGAGACTGGGCAAAAATGGCCAGCATGGCAAAGTTCCAAGACAAAAACCACTGCTGAGCAAAAAGAACATAAAGGCTCGTCTCAGTTTTGCCAGAAAACATATTGATGATCCCCAAGACTTTTGGGAAAATACTCTGTGGACTGACAAGACAAAAGTTGAACTTTTTGGAAGGTGTGTGTCCCATTACATCTGGCATAAAAGTAACACAGCATTTCAGAAAAGGAACATCATACCAACAGTAAAATATGGTGGTGGTAGTGTGATGGTCTGGGGCTGTTTTGCTGCTTCAGGACCTGGAAGACTTGCTGTGGTAAATGGAACCATGAATTCTGCTGTCTACCAAAAAATCCTGAAGGAGAACGTCCGGCCATCTGTTCGTGACCTCAAGCTGAAGCGCACTTGGGTTCTGCAGCAGAACAATGATCCAAAACACACCAGCAAGTCCACCTCTGAATGGCTTAAGAAAAACAAAATGAAGACTTTGGAGTGGCCTAGTCAAAGTTCTGACCTGAATCTGATTGAGATGTTGTGGCATGACCTTAAAAAAGCGGTTAAGGCTCGAAAACCCTCCAATGTGGCTGAATTACAACAATTCTGCAAAGATGAGTGGGCCAAAATTGCTCCACAGCGCTGTAAAAGACTCATTGCCAGTTATCGCAAACTGGCCCAACCAGTTATTAGGTTTAGGGGGCAATCACTTTTTCACACAGGGCCATGTAGGTTTGGATTTTTTTTTTCCCTTAATAATAAAAACCTTCATTTAAAAACTGCATTTTGTGTTTACTTGTGTTATCTTTGTCTAATATTTCAATTTGTTTGATGATCTGAAACATTTCATATGACAAACATGCAAAAAAATAAGAAATCAGGAAGGGGGCAAACACTTTTTCACGCCACTGTACATGTATCCATGCAGATATCTACTCCTTTTTTTAATTTTTAAGGAACCAAAATAAATGTATTCTGAAAGATATGCCCTGGATTTGTCATTGATGCTTATAAATTTCCCTGACTATGTCATTTTTAATACTATAATATTTTTTATTTGTTCAAAGATGCCTTAATGAATGAATGCACATGCCTTATCATATTTCTCACAAATGTTTGTAGAAGCCTAGCGATGAAAATGCATCATGTAATGCCCTACAGGACACCCTCTTTTCCTCTTTTAATTTCATACTGTATATAATAGAAAAAGATTTTAAGAACATTTCTGAGTTCATACCTGGAGTCTGCTACTTTGTGATAGGACATTATAGCCTTTTGACTTGTTAAGCAAACTGCTACAATGGTATCAGAGTCTCATTTAAAAAACCCAGAAATCTTTACACTTGGATTAGAAAGTATGAGACTTTTTCATGCTCTGAAAAATGATAAATATAATAAATTATTAAATTATGATTTTCAAATGTATAATGCTTTTAAAGATATTACACACGTGTAAGAGTAACAGTTAGAGTGTGCATGTAACTATTAGAGTATGCATTTCTGCAGAAACATTTCAGATATATCAAGTTAAAAAAACAACACATTCTTTGTCTTGTTTTTTAAAAAAACATAAACCAGCTTTTGGCATTTTGATAAGATATTATTTGGAGATTTGCAAAGTAACGAACACTGGAGGGAAAAAAAAACAGATTTGAAAGTTTTCAAAACGTTCAGAAGATTTAAACCCAGATTATGCATTGCACTGGAGTCTGCAGTGTTTCTGACCTTTAACAAAACTGTCCTCTTGTGTCCAGGGCTCAATCCAGCAGCTGCTTATTAAACCTGACCCCAGAGCTGCAGAAGAGCAGTGTGAAGAGGATGACCCTTATGTGAGTATTGTGCAAACTAATATTACTTTAAATGTACTTAACTGTTAAACAAATGAGTCAACCCTCTGAGGTCTTCCTTTGTGTGTTTAAAATGATTCTGTTTTGTCCTGTGGTGCATCTCTGTGCTCAAACTTTAACTGAGCCCTATCTTTTTTGCTCAACTCAGTGTTGATCCTAACACTCTAAGGACCCAAACACTAACCTTAAAACATAGCTGGGAATGCTGTATATACTGTATGGACCAGTTTAGGCTTTTTTTTAATGGACAAGACTGCCAGGCTGTTTCCCGCTCACGTCTGGAACCTGTTCTCCCTCTAGTGGTAAAATCCAGTACAGTGTTTCAGCAGTGTGATTTTTGTATGGAAGGGGCACATTATGTATTGTATTACGTCACTAGAAATCATTTTTGAATTGTGCTTCATTTCAGAATTTGCCATTATAAAAACACAATTATTGAGCATGTATATAATCATCATTATGCATGATGATTGCAGCATGTATATAACTAGAAAAACTGTGTGTGTTTGTGTGTTGGGCCTGAATGAAGGCTGGACCTGGACTGATGAATTGTTTTAATTCAGGCCTCTGGAAGCGGCGATGATGCTCTTTTGGATGGAGACACTGTGGATGAAGTAAAAAAGCAGGTTAACGAGAGAGAATACAGTCCGCTTCCGGTGAGTATAGACCAAAGGAAAACGTAAGACGCTCCAGATGAAATAGTAAGACACCCCAGAAGTGCACAAGTGAATGAATTATAGTGCCCTCCAAAATTATAGGGACAGCAAAGCCAAAACCTGTTTTTGTGTGTGTCCAACCCAGTGATTTCAAGTATTGGGACACTTTGCATCAGTACATTTTAGAACATAAAAGTCAGTATTTGGTTACATCAGCCTTTGAGGCAATAACTTTGTATGACTTACTGAACTTGCAAGAGATTGTGGAATAATCTTTGCCAATCCATTGCTGCAGTCACTTCGTGTTCTTGCTTATTCTTGGGATGTACTGACTTCATGTTTTTCTCTTCATCAATGAAAATGCGTAATTAAATGGATTAAATCTGTGGTTGATTTGGCCCGTCTTAAATACTTTCTTCTTTCTCTTGAAGAATTACTTGATCAAGCTGGTCATGTGTTTTGGGCCATTGTCACATCATTGTGCATGTGCAAGCTCTGCCCAAAAAGTATAAAAGCATTTGCTTATACATAAGCAGAAAGCAGACTAAGTGTTTTTCTGTAAACCTCTCAATTCAATCTTTCCCTGTCATTATCAGTTACATCATCAGTAAAGACCAGCGAGCCAGTTGCAGAGGTAGCCTGGCATGTCCATGCTTCACAGTACACTTCCTTTCTTTATCTACACTTTAACCTTCCCATCATTTTGATAAATGTTCATTTTGCTGTTGTCTGTCCATAAAATTTTATTCCAAAACTCTCCTGGCCCAGTTTCATTAATCATATTCAGATCTGGCTTTTTTGTTCTTTGTTGCAGATGAGAGACTTACATTTTGCAATGCAGCCTTTTTGTAGCCTTGCTGTCTCAGTCTTTTGCTGTCTCAGTCAGTTGTGGATTTTGTTACAGGACAATTTATCTGTTATCAACTGCAGATGTTTTTTGGCCTACCAACACATTTACTTACTTGTGGTTTCTTCCTCCGATAGAATGTTCCCAAAGTATTGATTTTAGTATGATCGATTTATGTTCTGTTGTTTCGTTGTAATTTTTCTTTCATTTAATTTCTTCCTCAGCTTTATTGTCTGCTTTTCTTTAACAGGTAGTTAACAGGTAGTTCTTGTATTTCATTTTGACCTTCAATTATGGTCTAAACCATGCTTTAATCAAGGTTAGGCAGGATGATAGGATGTTCACATCTTTTTTTGAAGTTTTCAACAGCGAACACTTGACCAATAGACTGTCAGGCAATGTCTGAAGGTCTGAAATTCAACACTATTCATTTGTTTAACTGAGGGTAGAATTCAAATGATGTTATTAAAAATATCATACTTGGGAGTCACTGGTAGATATATAAAAGTTGTTTTTTCTTGAGAAATTATTATTTTAGTGATATTTGAAAATCAAAGTTTAGACTTTGCTGTCCCAATGCTTTTGGAGGGCACTGCATTTTAAATTAAGTCACTGTGTGGCTTTTTATCTTTAATTAGTAGTTTGTTCCATATAGAGAGTTATTTAAAAGATCATTTGTACTTTCAGCTAAAACAATGTTGATTTTTTAAAAAGATTCTTATGACAATTTAAATGTATTTCTTGATAAAATTACACATTGAATCAGAGCAATATTATAATGAAATGTTTAGGAATTCCTTTGCAGATACTGCAGAGAGACTAGGGATACATTCAGCATTCCATAGTAA
This sequence comes from Atractosteus spatula, assembly GCF_055471065.1. Lineage (NCBI taxonomy): Eukaryota > Metazoa > Chordata > Actinopteri > Semionotiformes > Lepisosteidae > Atractosteus > Atractosteus spatula. The sequence continues at coordinate 39,575,309 of NC_142711.1, forward strand.
AACACACCTAAGATCTCATGTCACGTCTGCTTTATATATATTAATACAATAGGTAATATTGAGATGTATAAACAATGAATCCTGTAAAATTCATATTCCTAAGCAACTGACATTTACGGTTGGTTTTGAAGGAGAATTCCCAGTTTATTCACTGAGTTATTCTGCAGATACAGGACTTTTTTCTCATCTTTGCTTTAAAAATTCTGTTTGTATTGGACACAAAAGCACATAGTTGTCAGTTTTTGGAAAGCCTCAAAAGCTTATTGCAAAATTATTTTAAATACTCAAAGAAATGTCTAATGCAAGCACACAAAACCTTAAATGTATTTGTTTCCCCTTAAAAGAACCAAACCATTTTTCATACAATCAAAAGATGCTGGCAAACACTGATAAGAATTAATTATGGAACACACTAATGAGCCTTCAGTTTCTCATTATAGTTGTCTAGCATTCAGGCTTTTTAAGTGGAACATTTACATGATAAAGGCCATTAATAAACATGGCAACTTGAAATGCAATTTAAAAGTAATCATTGAGAGTGAACATTTGCTTTCATTTTACCAAGTGAAAGTGTAGGCAAAAAAACTGAAATTGTGACCCTGTGACTTGATTTGGTGTTTTTTATGGATGAGCTTTACTAAAAAGGGCTGGAGTTTTTGACAACATACTTGAAATGAGTTTGGGTCTTTTTGATGAGATGCTAAGGTTTTTTCCACATATCTGATTCGCAGATAACATGGTATCTCTTTTGATAAGGAAAGGAGAAGAGCAGATGCTTGGAGAAAAAGGCTTTGTACATTTATCTTAAATAAAAATAAATAAATAAATGTATGTAAAACATAAAAATCAGTATTCTGATTTGTGAAATCCACAAATTTCAGTTTATGGGTCTTGCTTTTACTATAACAACATAACAAGTTTGGTTCATCTAACTTTAAAAAGCCAGTGGCAAGTGAAATTACATTTTGATATCTTTAGCTGATGTTATATAAACATATATGCAGAAGAAAGATATGTAACCTATCACACTTCTTTGATTGCCAGCAGAAAATTGTTCTGAGACAATTTCTTTGAAGTTGCCAGGGTATCACGTTTTCAACAATAACATTGTTGGGTAGCTTTTCCAGACTCCCACAACTCTCTTGCAAAAAAAGTGTCTGTTGTTCTCAGTTCAGTTTTAAAAGCAAAGCTTCCTCCCGTGTCCTCTGTTTCATGTTTCAGTTTTAATGCTAAAGAAGTCATTGGGTTTATGTTCTGATAACCAATAATTTGTTAGAAGTTTAAGAAGTGGTTTTCCACATCTCCACATTATCTATTTTTTTCCCAAATAGCTTCTTCTAGCTTGGTGTTTCCCATCTTAGGTTTATAGTTATATTTTGCTACTTGCATGAAGAACTCTGAACTTATCTGACTACCAGGTGTTTGCCCAATCTTGAATTGTGTGTATGTTTTTAATATGTTTTTACATTTCTTAGGCTACATTCCTACATTCCCATCAGCAGTCCAAACAAATCTTTTCCATGTATACATTTTCGTGTATTCTTTACAACCTTTTGTTATGCAGATGAGTTTGAAGCATTGTTTCCACTTATGTCTCACTTCCTCTCTTGAAATGTTTATAAATAAACTCATCTCATCAGTTGAATGGAATGAGATTCATCTCCCATAACAGCGGTACTTACAGATTCATAGTACATGCACAGAACAGAGGTTTAGGTCTTATCCTTTTGTCTGACCACACTCATAACCAAAACTACAGTCTTCGGTCTGTGCTAAACCTGCTTGGCCTCCACAAAATTAACACAGTAATTATTAGTAAGGAAGAGCCTCCAGCTTGCTCAAAAAGACCACCCTCAAGGCAGTGACGATCTGGGAACGTAAGAACCACTGTTCTGCACAGCTTCCCAGATCACTTTTGAAAAAGGCCACACTGCCCCCTGCTGTGTATACTTCTGTGGTGCAAAATGTTTTCAAATGTTCTGAACAGATGACTCTGAACAGATACGGCAGTGGGGAGTTTTTATATCCAACCTTTGCTTGTGTGTTTTTTTCTCTGGATGCACACTGCACTGGAATGGCACCCACTCCGAGAACATCCCTCGTGCCCATTGTCTCTAGACTTGACGGTTCCAGGTTGCCACAAACCCCGCCAGGAAAAAGCTGTTTTTTAGTACAAAGCATTTCCACCAGAGTTTCTTTATTTCAGATGTACAAAATAAGGTACTCCTAAAATAATGTCCAATTACATTATTGTACAGCGCTCCAGGCTTCATGCTTCTTTCTTTCCTAGATTAATGTTAAACTCTTTATTTTCCAAAATTAAAACATTCTTCTCAGATGTAGGTAAAAATCGAAACTCAAAAATGTTCATTTGTACTTTAAGGTCTAATTTATACTTCTAAAATATTTAATACATTCAATTAGTTAAAACTTTCATGTGAAACACACCTGTGAAAACATTACTTAAGGAAGACTGATGTCACAGGTACACAGTATTGATAGGATAGATGGTGACCTCAGGAATATAGGTAATATTTGTGCATTCTAAAGGTTTAGGGTGTCAGCTATATTTGGAGTTGCAAAACAAAATAGTCAAGAAACTAAAACTATTATCTATTTTCAGGCTGTTAAAATTTAACTTGCCAGTTAAATCTTCACCAAGTGTTTAAAGAGAGTATAAAAAATATGCATTCTTCATGGATTTATTTCACACAAAAACATTTGAAAATTTGCATTAATCTGGGGGGAAAAAGGCATGTGGCTGTACTATTTTTAAACTCACATTTGGAGAATCTAGATATTTATTAGGAATATGTGCAACCCCATCTTAATGCTTCCCCATAGCAGGCAGAAGCTACTAGTTTATACTGCTGCCAGGACACATGGTTTTATTAACATCTATTGTCGGGGGCCAGGCAAAGAAAATGGCTATGATAGCTCACAGACAATGTGTTAGTTATAGGAACTACAATTCCCATAAACCCACTGGGGGGGACTTCCTAACAGCTTTATGTCATGTGTCCCTAAGCTACCTGGCCATAGTGACATTCTGTGCTGGTGGCATTACTGGTGATGGTCTGTTGTCATGGGCGCAATGAGAATGAACTCACACAGGATTACATTTTTAAAGGTTTATTTTCTAAAAAGAACAGAAAATATCATGGGAAGGTTTCTAAAGGTTTTCATAGGATGGCACAGGACACAATCACTGCAGCTGGCACCAGTGAATTATCAGCCTTACATTATATCTTACATTCACAAACATGACAAAAAAGAATTGCCAACTTCCCAATTACATTACACTTTTTTCAAAACAAACAAACAGACACTGTTTAACCTTATAATGCACTTAACTAAGGAGTTCAGTGCACGTACAGTATCTGACCTACTGCAACCTCTTATATACATTACATTGTTATACCTTTAAAACAAATTTGGACACTTAAACCTTAACAAAACTGTGACATTGCTAAGCATAAAACTACAGACAGTTCAAAGGATACTACTTGTAGATAAATTAATGTATTAAAATCCTAATATAAATTCACCCTGAAGAATGCTCTTTAAACATAACAATAGCAACTGACATGCAGCTGTTTCCAGTTATGAAAGATCTGGATTTGCCTTTTTTTACTATAAGATTTTGGAATTGCCAGTTTAGTGTTTCTCATCTGTTGGCGAATGGTACAAACTCCACCACCGAAGGAGACTGTGAGGTAGTGTCGCTGGATTTTGCAAAGATCTCTACCTGGCCTACTATTTCCCCCCTACCCTCAGGGAATCACTGTCATTTAGCTATTGACATGACCCAGGTATGGACCACTAGATCATAGAACTGAACCTGTGCTCAGGCAAGTGTCTATTCTGGTTGAGCCCTTTTGGAAGAGCACATATTACATATTATGATGAAAAATAAATGAAGAAATAAATTGCCTGTGTAAATAGAATCCTGCTTCTGTTCTTGCCCACAGCCTGAAGGCTCTCTGGGCAGGCCTGTGCCAGCCCCTCCTACAGAATCCAGTGAAGACACTGATAATTACTCCGGGAACCTAGTGGAAGAGGCTGTGGAGGAGGCCCACACACCAAATGTTGTGCTAGCAGAAGAGAGGGGTAGGATCTCCTTGCACCATTTTCACTCAGGATCTCAATTTAATTAAAAAAACTTGAAATCTAGAATAAAGAGATCATTTTTTTGATGTGGTGTTTTTTTCTAATCTTTTTTCTACCCTTTTCTAATGTTCTCTACCGAGAAAATTATGCAAGCATAAAGTTTGTGAACCTGAAACAAAATGTTTGGTGCGGTCAATTCCACTCAAATGCACAACTGCTTAGACCCACACTTGGAATCTCAAAGGCTTTAATTACAGTAAAGGAGAGTACATTTTTTAGTTTAGTGGAAGCACTTCATAGGGGTTTTATAATTTTGTATAGGTAATTTGGATTCACCAATCATTTTCTGCTCCATATCTCACATATTGTCATTCAGCAGAGCGCCTTACTGGAGAATTAGTGCTTGTTAAGGGAAGTGGCATGCTGCGCATGCATCTTAAAATTCATAATTCTTAAATTATAAGTAAACATAAAGCTTGAGGTAAATATTAATTGTAATTATTTTCTAATGATTGTTGTTATCATTAGCTCACCAATTGCAACACATTTAATGCAAAAGTGTATACATTATGGAAAGTAGTTGCAATGTCCATGAGATAAACCAGTGTAAACATGTAAATTTACATCTGGCAGGTTTTCTTTCAATTGTCATTTAACCAATAAAAAAGTATTGATAAAAAAAAATCAGAATGCTGTACAGACATTTTCTATAACTAAAACCTAGTGCAAGTTGGGAGAGATGCTTTCCAGGCTTTATACATTCCCAAAAAATATATAAGGAAATCTTTTTGTTTCTTTATACTAATTTATTAGTCATTACAGAAGGTGCAGCATAAACATTGTCTCAAGAGACTCTATCCCCTGACTAGCTCTGTTGGCAGAGCATGAGACTCATAATCTCAGGGGAGGGGGTTCGTGTCCCATGTCAGGTGCAAGGTTCTCTAATAACCCATACTGGGCAGCATGGGTGGTCTGGGGTGGTCTTGGCAGTATCTTGCCATGAAAACTCTATGGATAGTGATGGTAGACCTGTCCATAGGGTTGCCATGAGTTGATACCGACTCAGCAGCACTCAACCACTACCAAAGAGGCTCTTTAATTTAATCAAATAATTTGTTATTCCAGTCCAGTCTTTCCCATCTTTAGGGAGTAACACTGTTCCTGTGGATTGTGACAACTTTCAAACACTAGTTTCAGTCAGTCTGATCCTCTACTGTGTTCTTTTAGTGGTGCAGACAAAGGCAGTGATAGCATTGTGGGCCAAAAATCCAAAAAGTTTCTTTAATTGTTTATTTTTTTGTATTTGCAGAATCTAGCTCGATTACTGATCAGTCCAGGGGAGACAGCGAGCTTGGAGTGGAATCATACCCCGCTGAAAGAGTGGAGAGTGTGAGTCTCTCATGTACAGGTGACACTGTAAAGTATATTTGAAACCTGCTGGAGCCATGTCAGTAGATCTCCAGAGCAGGTGTCCAGATAGATTGCTCTGGATTATTAGCCAATGTTTCTTTCAGATTATGTTGCCCATACATTAACATACAAATATAGGCACCAGAAGTGAATGGTTCTAGTCTCTTAACAGCTTTATCCCTTACTGCTTATCTGCTTTTTATGCAGTTCAACCATAAACAGTTATTATATCGTTGGACATAATTTTAATGTTTGATGTTTGATATGTGGATTTTAATTTTTTTTTTAATGCAGAATAATATGAATGCTAACATTCTCCCAAACAGTTTTTGTAAAATAATTCAATGAGAAAGTATGATTAAATAATTATTTTGTAGAATGGCAGTGCTAAGTATAATTGGTATAGTCTTGGTATTGGTATATAATTAGAACAAATAGCTTAACATTCAACTACATGCTGCAGTTCTTCAGTTCAAAGTCTCATTGCAGCATATCATCGTGCTGTGATTCAGAGTTCTTCAGTGTGAAAAACAAAACTGAAAGAACTGGAATACTTCACAGAGATAACACCATGACTCTTATAACCCATACAGTCATCAAGGCCAATACAAGGCAGCAGGCACTTTTACAAATGTATTTCATTTTTCCTTATTTTGCTGTGTTTTTCACCTAGGGTTCTTCAAGCTATAGTCAAAAGGGGGAGCGGGGTGACCCTGGCCCACGTGGGCCCCCTGGTCCTCCTGGGCCCCCAGGGGAGACTAGAACTGCTGAAGGCCAGCCAGGAGCCCGGGGGCCACCAGGACTGCAAGGGACAGTGGGTCCCCCTGGAAAGGATGGCCAGCCAGTATGTCCTTTTGTATGACCTAGTATGACCTCCTTTAAACAAGAACAGAATTTTTACCAGTGTGATCCATTTCTGAACTCTGATGTAAATGAACCCTCCAGCAGTTACTAAACTGGTGACAGATACTGTACATATAACATGTGAGGGAGGTGAATGTACAGTAAGTAACATTACCTTGATATATTTTTTGTCTCCTGATGCACTCTCATTTGCTAATGAACTTTTCTTTGGCACATGAAACAACTCTTTTAAGCACACTTGAAAAAAACAAATTGATTACTTAATTGTTTAATGAAAAATCTAACAAAATATGTTTTTTCTCTCTGTTATGTCAGGCCAAGTCTACTGCTATTATTGTGGGGGTTTCACAGTAAAACAGCAACACTTTCATTTGTCATCTCAGGCTATCCACAACAAATTGCAGATATTGCAGTAATTTCATGAGATACAATTTTAGAAATATTTTCGGGCATTTTTCTTTCAACAGTAAATTCTCAAACTGAATCATAATGAAAATAAGTGATAAAATATTTGTTCCTTTTTAAATAAATGCAAAATTTCTTATAACACTACTTCACTCTTCACTCGTTTTGCAAAATCATGTTTTTGTTGAGGTCAGTTATGAAAGCTGTCAAATATGGTACTTATGCAGGAAATCTGCATACTATTTTCAGCCACACAGACAGAGATGGACCTGGTGTTTTAAGTCAGAAAGTACACTAGTAGCAATAACTAGAAAGTAAGATGCATATTTTCCTTTAATTACCATGGCCTGTGGAGAAAGTACCACAAATACCTGTCAAAACAGCCTTAGCTTTTCCCACTTATTGAAAACCTTGTGACTAATTTTTCAGACATGGTCCTTTTTTGTACCTGTTAATTAAATAGAACCGCTTTAATGCAAATGTGTAGTGAGGTCTGTCAGTCATTTCTTTGTTTATTCTGTAAACTTCACAAAAGTACGCATCACACAAATAAATAATGACCAATATATTTTTTCAACAGGAAGGAGATTTTCTTTACTGTATTTTTGTCATTGTTATACATTATGAAAAAAGAATGAAAATGTGCCTGTAATTTAGCAATTCAATTTGTTTTGGTCCCGATTTTGGGGAGAATTCAAACTCCATGTTAGTTCTAGGCTTCAGAATAACCTAATGAGAGTACTAACATGACAAAGCTGTTGTGTGTCATGGTGTATTGTTACAATGTTACAAGGTTAGGCTGTGTGCTTTCCAAGAGCTCATAGATTTTGCTACAAGGAGTGCTACATTACTGAGTGACATTCAGCTGAAACTACTGTATGATGACATCTTTCACAATTAAAAAAATAGTTACCAGAATGCTCTGTAACATTTTGGTGGGTTGCTTGTGCTTGTGAAAATTTCCACAATGTCCACTGCCATTGCTTTTCAGAGGTGCATGCTTGCCAAAGGCAGTGAGATCAGCTAATTGTTGTGGCTGGCAGGAACCTGAGGCTCAATGGTTGAAGCTGTGGATAGTTGAGGCACACATTTGTTTTTCAATAGGATAATAACTAGGAACCCAGCAGTGTGAGACATGGTGATTGTCATGCCCAGTAATGCATATATACTGTACTGTATATTACTGTAGTTCACCAAAGGTATCATTTAGCTTGCTGTGCACAATGTTGGTAACAAATGATTTAGTGGACCCTGCAGAAAACATGATACATTCCTAGCATACACATGAGACAGGGGATGTAGCTAACATCTAGTGATTACATCCATTTGTAATCACAGAAAAGATTGTCTTTACACACATCTCCTTCCAACAACCCATGTTCTTCTGTAGGGGGTTATATGCAGTAACATGAGTAAAGATCTTTGTGTTTGCTTTTGTGTACTGTATCTTACTGTCACAGTTAAAATGTAACATTCCTTGTCTTTTAGGGAATTCCTGGAAAAGATGGGACACCCGTAAGTATTATTCAGACATACATAATGCCAACTGGGTCTTTTGAATGGCTGAAATAATGGATAATCATGGATAATGAAAATTATTTCTACTTGTTATACTACATTTCAGATTGGAATTGTTAGAGGAAGCCTATGAAAGACACAAAGACTTCTTTGTGATATCCCTCTAACTTCTTGTATTTTGAGAAGTATGCTTGAAACTCATCATAAATCTAAAATTTGGTTATTTTACAGTGGTGTGCCTGTGTGTCTTCACAGAGTATTTAACTACTTTCACAATCCACTCTTTCTCTGAACACCCACGAATATCAAGTACATTCAAAAGCAATCATTGCTAATATTAGTTAACTGCTGGTAGTTGCACAGATCTCTATATTTTTTAGAATTCCTTATTTATTTATTCAAGATCTTCTGTCTCTTTTGATGGTTAATTAGTTTCTTAGGGAAGTTCTAATTAATTGCAATCTGAATAATATTCACACGACTTCCAGGCTAATAAATTCACTAAATCTCACTAAATGCATTTAGTAATTCCAGAGGTGAGATTTAAATTATCTATTTTTTCAAATGTTAATTAATAGTGCTTGCTCCTAAAAGCCCACTTTGAAGAAGAAGAATTAAGATATTCACAAATCTTCCCCCGTTAACTATGGAGTTTGATGATTAAAATGTGAATTTGCTTTTATTGAAAATGCCATTAGGATAAGGACAACAAATTTGAAAATAGAACTGAAGGTAAAAGAATAAAATCTAAATCCATTTATTCATTGTTATTCAGGTTGTTTTCTTCCAAATGCTTTTGTTGTGTTTACAGTACACTTGTTGCTCCTCTAAGGGCATCTGAAAGATGGGCCTTTCAATAATATAATTTGAAAATAAAAGTTAGTTGAAACACAAGTTATTTTGAATAAATAATTTGGCACTATTATATCAAATAACATTTCCTGGAGACTTCTTCTGCCCATGTAGAGTAGTAGAATTCTCTAGTTGTGCTTTGTAACTCTAAAATCTGATGTGTCACATACAGTAAACACAATTGAAATGTAGAACTGGCAGATGTAAATTTATCCTGGTTTTGTTCTTCAATTGCTGAAATGTTTGCTACATTTCTGTAGCCGGTTAAACAAAGACCATGGACTGAGAGACTGCCAATAACTACTTTGAATTTGTGTTATGCAAGCAAAGTGTCCCTGGATGTGCTTAAACAAGTCTTTCAGTCATCATCACAGCTGTTAACAAAACATTTTCAATTTTGTTGTGATGTTTAAGCAAACCACTTATACCTAATCTTTCCATTTAAGGTCTAACTAAAGCCTTAACTAAAGGTGTATGTCTAAAAAATAAAATCCTGGTATTTTCTCTCCATCCAGGGTGAAAAGGGACCACAAGGATTTCCAGGGCTGCCTGGAGAGTCTGGCGCAAAGGGAGAGAAGGTATGGAAACTACTGTCCTACGGCACTGGACAACTAAGAGTCCATAGGAACAGAAAAGTAGTGTGCAATCCCCAAACAACAAATCTTCTCTTCCTTTTTATTATAGTTTGCTTAAACAGCAATGTTATAAATATTATTGGATGTTTTTATGCAAAGTCAATTTACTTTGGATTAATGTAATTCTTATATTTCATAAAAGATATACATAATTTTTAACCAACTTTGTTTACAGTTTAACTCAATCTTCTTTAACACTTTGTGTACAAATTAATTGTCTGAGGTAATATATGTTTATAAGCATAAAAATGTGTCTACTGAGTAGTTGCCTTAATACTGGAGCCAGTGGCTTCCAATCATGAAGTGTGTAAGCTGAGCTGGCCAACCAGAAAATCGCAGTGTTTGCTCAGCTCTCATATTGCACAGACACTTGCGGTGGATTTCTCAGATTTCACTTTCTGGAAAAGATATGTACAGTACGTGGATGATTTTTTTGAAGGAACGGATACATTATTTATTGTAACTATTGTCTTATGTAAGATTATGCGTTAGGCATTTCAACTACTTATTTAAATTAAATGACAGGAAGTCCCCATCGTGCTGTAAATGTTTTTGAGATTTTATTATATAAAATTATCACTTTTCATGATTGTCTTATTAAGACAGTTAACAGTAATATACAAATCAAATCCATTTAAATAGGAAAGATAGATAAGACAAGAGGTTTAACAGAAATACAGAGGGAGTTCAAGTCTTGGCTTTGCCAAGAGCTAAAGGAAGATTAAAGTTCCTTAGCTGAGACACCTTTATACACAACAGTGGCCATAATGGAGGAGGCTTCCACAGTCTGGCTTTAAGTGACTTTATCTCATACATAAGGTAAAAATAAAATGGTGAGTCAAAAAGTAAAACTTCCAAACTGGCATGATTCAACATTAGTGTGCTCCTTTAGAGCTTCTAGGTTTTTAAGGAATCACACAAAGTAACTGAACACAAACACCATCAGTTAAGGTGAAAATCTATCCATAACTAGTACTTACAGTATACAATATTAGAGATGTTTTGTGCAACTAGCTACAGGCTTTTTTAATTCTGAAACAAAAAACCAGTTGTGCCAGTTTCATTAGTTGCTGTTACAGCTGTGTTTTCATTTTTCCATAGGGTGATCCGGGAGTAGGGCTGCCTGGCCCGCCTGGACCGCCTGGCCCTCCCAGTCCTGCACGATTTCTGGTCTGTATCCCACTGAAGCAACACCCCTTGTCTTCTTAGAAATTTAGGTTCTGAATTTGGACTCAGTTGTGAAATATACAGAAGGTGGTTTGCTAAGGTTGCCTTTCTTATTTCAGAGTGGAGCTGATGGCTATGGTTCAGGCTTCGGGGACTTTGACAGTGATGCAGAAGTTATCCGAGTAAGTACCTTGTTTAGAACACTTTTGCTTGCAGCCTCAGACATGTGGTTATAGTTTGCAAGAGTACAGGTACATTTTCTCAAAGTTAATAGCGCTGTTTAACAATACTCCAGGTTACTGTGTCTGTGAGGTCAAAGCATGTCAGATAATTCCTGCACTTTTTCATGCCCTAACACTAATAAAACCATGTAAATGTTTTATTCCATTAACTACTGTTAATTTCTTTATATTTAATTAGATCTGATTTTTACTGGTAGTTAAGGGAACTTAAGAGTTCACTGAAAGATGGTACAGTAGTGGGCTTTATTTCTGTAATGGTCAGGTCAAGTGGTGTCAATGAGCATAAGCTATTTTTTTACTCTTATGGATCCACCCTTCTGGATCAAGCATAACAAAACCATAGACCAAAATAATTGATCTAAATAGTGGCATAATTTTATAATTTTGTTTTTTAAGGAGTGATGCCTGTTTATCTAAAACAGGAATATCTAGTTCCAGCTTCTATAAATGAAGGCTAGGAGATGAATAAGTCAGGAATCAGCGAAGTAAAGAATTTGACATTATGTGTCTTCCTGTGGAAAATTGTGTTTATGCCAGTTGAACATTGGGAAATTATGCAAATTCCTGTGCTAAAGTGCATGTCATAAAGCAATGCCATGGTATTACAGATGCAGCCATTCAAAATGTGCGGTAAAACCCTGTACTGTGCGAAAATATCTGCAGATTAGCGCATTATACCGCAGTACGTGATTGGCTGGCACTCATGGTGCATTGGTTGTTAGTGAAACGAATGCTTCATTTAATCTCTTTACTGTGCATGTTTAAATCCGCTTAATGTTGAATATTAATATGGAATTTTACAACTAACGGGAAATGTTGGTAGCTGAGCACAAAAATAACAAGTACATAATGTGTCTGAACACCATAAATGATATTAATTTAGGAATATAAACATATTATGTAAGCTGTATATGTCATGCCCTCTACATCTAGAGGGCACTCCTGCTCTGTCCTGTTCCTAGTTTCTCTGTGCTTTACTTGTTCTTCTGGTGTGTCTTGTTGTCTGGGGCTATATATTTCCGGGTCTCCCTCTCCTCCTTGCTCGGCATTGGGATTGGTTGTCGAGAGGCACGCCTCAACAGGTTGCCCCACGTCCGCTACCTGAGGGCTTATGTCTCGTCCCCAACTCGGACTGAACCCCCATGTTTGTTCCGATCCTACCGCTACGCATAGGATCTTCTTGTCTCGCCAGTCTCTCTCCACGGCTAGCCCCCAGCTTCCGTGACAGTATATGGCTGATATTGGTACTTTAAATAAAAAATACACACCGGTATTCCACTTTCTTCATAAACATTTTAAGCATCAAAGTCTTTCATTTGGTTACTTTCTGTGGTTATTTTGGAAAAGTTTTTACATGCTCCTTCTGACTAAATTAAGTTTATATACTTTATAAAAAGTTATTATGTTTTAACCTTTTCTATGAATACTTGTGATCATTATCGCAGTTAAAAAAACATTATTTTTAGAATCTGATTAATAGGGAATTTAATATGGAATCGTGTATCTAAAGAAAATTAATAATTATAATTATATTCAATATAAATTATTACAATAGTACACTTTCTTTGTAAACATCTGCATCAGTTTCGCTCATTCACCCTCTATTACTGTCCTATAGCTTAAGCTGTCAAGCGGCATATTGGTGTAATGGTTTTTAGCATGTGATTCACATGCTGGAGGTGGGGGGCTCAAACCCTGCTCTCGCTGTGAGTTTTCTTTAACAAATAAACATTTCTTTGAAAAACTAAAATAGTGAATATTATCAACACTATATTGAATTTGTTGGTATTAAAATCTGAATAACACAACACGTTCAAAGTGAATTGATTTATTAATAACAACTAATAATTTCAAACTGCTTGTATTTTAAAATTGTATTTTGTTCGGGGTGATTTGTCACTGTTTTCACAACCTTCAATTTATTAAACGTGAATTTTTGAGACAGGGTGTTCCAGACCTCTGTTTAATTTCTGAAACTCCCTCTGTATTTCTTGTTTTCACACATAAATAAACTACATACGCAAATCTTTTCACAGGCGGAAAGATGTTCTGTGCTCTTACCACAGTAGACATTGTTACATTTTTAAACATCAGTTGAAGCATTCTGAAATCTGTCAAAATTGTAAAAAATGTTACCAAATAGTATTGGTGAAACTGTTACCTGGTCTGGATAAAGTGGTTAGAAAATAGGTGGATTTACACTTGTAAAAAATGTTCCAATTTTATTGTGATAGGGAAAATATAATTAATAAAAATAACCCTTCTTCCCTCCTTTGTTTAACTTAAAGAATTTTTCAAAGAAATCCTTAATCACAAAAACAATTTATCCAGATACAGAAATTCATGCCAGAGCCAACAACAAGCTATAATAGTGAACTATTTTTATGTATTCACTCTATAAGAAACAAACTGAAAGTAATACTCTGCTTGCAGTGCTTTGTCCATTACCACTACAAGGACAATAAAAGTTTTTTGAAACGTGCTTTGCATTTATGAAATTCAAGCATTTTAAACATTTAATTAAAAAGTAAAAATCTTACAGCGTACACAAAAATTCTAAGCTGATCATGAGGAAAAACAGTCACCTGTTTTACACACATAAAAAGTGGTTTTTAACTATCTAAACTAGTTTTTTACAGCTTTTAAAGGCATGTGATGTTAGGCAGGGACACGTCATTATCTTATTTTTTCTTTTCTTTTTAAAAATGAAAAAAAATCGCTTGGCCATCATGTTGATAGGCTGTTCTCCAATTACTGGCAATTGTAAAAAAATAACCATTCCCCCCTCCCTTGTTTAACTTAAAGATTTCCATTAAGAAATGCTTAAACACAAAACCATCACATATAGTAATTCATGCCAGACACAACCTCCCAGAGCAAATCAGGCATCTGGGCTGAGGTCTCCTTTAGCCCAGCCAGCTGGTATCTTCTTGAATGACGCTGATGACAAAATATAGAAAATATAGATTTTCTCAATTCGGATGTAAACCTAAAAGAGACACATCATGTTCACAGTAAGCTATAATAGTGGACTATTTTTATGCATTCGGCTCTAATCGCGCTTTGAACCGCCTGGGTGGTTACCACTACAAGGACATCAGAGGTTTTTTTTAAAAAAAGAAACAAATGTCAAAATGTTTCCAAAATGTCCACTTGTGATATTTAGCTTCTTCGCTACACGATTCCGTATTCACATTACTATCAAGTGATGTTAAATCACTACAATATTTATCTTTTTACAATAACTATGTATTCTTAAGAAAGGATAAAACGTTATAACTTTTTATGAAGCACAGAATATAAGCTTAATAATGTTAGAACAAGCACGTTAAAACCAGGACCCACTATATCCTACCAAGTTAAGGAAATATTTATGCATAATTAAATTATTTATGATGAAGGTAGAAGGTTGTGTTCTTTTGTCAACTGAGCAATCTTGCTTTTATAAAATATACCGACTTTTTAATGTTTAACATTCTGTAATACACGGTTTATTTTAAAGTCTTTTTAAAGTCTAAACAGTATACAACTTAAATTCTTAATTGGAAAAAGATTGTCCCTCAGCAGTGATCGGGATTCGAAATCGTTCGTTTTCTGGTGACACCTCAAATGCTGGACGTTATGCTTTATTAGCTCCACCTGGGGGTTTTACAAGGTACTTCATGATACTATTATCCTATTTCAAAAAACATGTGGTATGTTGTGCTACGTCCACTACGTTTTATTGCTGCGTACCTCCCTCTTTTTGAATGGCTGGATCTGTGTGTTTTTTCTAAATTGTGTTTGTAACATCTCTTATGCTTCCATTATGAAAGGAAATGCATAGAAAATGCCTAAAGTTCTTAATTAGTTCATCATGAGAACGTTGTTCATATATAGACTCAAATGATAAGAGCTCTTTTATTTTAGGGTCCCCCAGGACCTCCTGGTCCCCCTGGAAAGCCTGGTCCCCCTGGTCCAAGTGTACCCTTGGATGCCTCAGCGGCACTGTTGCCAGGTCCTCCGGGTCTCCCTGGTACCCCAGGCCAAAACGGCAAGGATGGCCAGATTGGTAAACCTGGACTGCCCGTAAGTACAATGAGTGCTTGATTAGTTTGAAGACCAGAACAATGATGATTTAAGCACAGCAAGTGTCACAGACCGTCATTACCAGGGCACACAGGAGAAATCTGGATTTCCTCCATTTAAAAGTTAACCAAGGTACTTTAATTGCAACTACAAATTTCCTATGGTTAACTTTTGATATGTTTGTCAATTTTATTTTCAACCAATTTACTGAGTGCATTATTTTTTTTTTGGAAAACTATAGATGGATCTTAATGGGCGAATAATTACCCAAGAATCAGATAAGAATTATATGAAAGAGTAGCTGGACTTTATATGCCTTTTAAGTAGATCAACAATTAGCAATATTGCTAATATTGGCAATATTGTTTTATAATGATGATGTATAAAATAATGAAACCTAGGTAAATTGTGGTAAACAAGTACTGGTGATGCTGAAAGCTTTCAGAGTATTCAGGAATATATTCAGGAATCAAGGTCAAACATGCCTAATTATATCAAGTGTGATAGTGGTGTATAGTAGTAATACTACAGCATATAAACTATATGTCTACATTTAGTAATAAAAAAATAATTTAATAAACTATAATCAAGACATTTACTTTCTGTAAACAGTGCAGTTCAATAATGGGGAATCAAATTAAAGAATACTCTATAGACTTACCTTGTAATGCGTTAAAGTTAGAATTGTAAGGCACTGTAGCCTCAGAAGAACTGCTGAATTTTTCACTTACACAAATTACTCTCAACTCAACTTGGTTGTATGAATTCCAAACTGAGCAAAGTGAAGTGAATTTTGAGATTTTAGCCTTTTTATCTATTGTCTTGGGATAACAGTGACACCGTTCAGTATCTTATGTTATCTCATAAAATTCTTTTTTTTCATGTGTTGACCTGCTGTGACTTGGACTTTTTGCAGGTGTTTGATGGGGAGTTTAGTGGTTCTGGGAAGGTACAGCACTGGTTCATTCAGGTTGCTTATAGTACAGTGGTCCTACTACGAAACGTATAAAGGCAGCATTTTTCCTCCAACACACAATCCACCATGTTTTCTAACAGTGTATATGCTTTGCACACAAAGGTCTTTGTGCAAAAATCCACCATTGTTTTCCATTAAATAGTTGTTTTCTGTATGCACACTATTCAGCTGACCAGCCTGTGCTAAAGATTTGTCAAATTGGTTATAATTTTAAAGCACCCTCAGTTTTTTTAGGTTGTTCTAACAAGTTAAATCAAGGCTGCTCAAAAGGAACTGTTTTTAACCCCAAATGCTTTGATGGAAATCTAAAAAAAAATCTAGCTCTTGCTTCTTGGGCATTGAATGAATGTGCATGGTTCCTAAAGCACAGGGTACTTCATTAAATTTCAGGCAGCAATACAGGATTATTGGAAATTCGTTGAATTGAAAAGACAAACACAACTTCAGCTCAGCTGAATAGGACATTAACTCAGTATAAAACAGTTTACTGTGTGTACTGGGTACTTCACATAGGAGATGAATTTTACAAATACGAGTTACCACTAATTTGTGAGTTAAAGTCACTACTGTGTTGCCAAATCTGAAGTGAATCTGTCCTTGCTGTTTGCTATTTTTAAGATAAGATAAGATCACTTTATTGACCATATACAATTTCTTGCATTAGGAATTTGTCTTTTTGCAATACCCCAGCTTGCTCTCAATGAGATACACAGGCACACAGACGGGAGAGAGAAGCTTAGGGTCAGAGCACAGGGTCAGCCATTTATACGTCACCCCTGGATGATGCCCCTAGGATTCCTCTGCCAGCTGCGGGATTTGAACGGGCAACATGCCAGCCACGGGCGCAGATCCTTAGCCACAGTGCCACCGCTCCACCCCGAATGTCATTTTAATGCCATCCTTACTCGTTCCAAACAAATTTGCACTTGTTGACATTTTGTATTCCTGGGCTCATAAACAAGTGCCATGTTTGTAAGTACTCCAGCATCCCACAGTAAAAATCATATTGTGAATCGTGCTGCTTGTCTATGATAGCAGAGGAAGATATTTAAGTATTTTCTTGGTGTTTGATTGTATTAATTCAGGACCTGATTATAATCCACACCTGAATTGCTCACTTTCTTTCCTTCACACTTACAAGCACAACTGCTGTATCTCTAGCCTTTCCATCACAGAATCCCCCTTGAACCAGATCTGTAATTATTTTCAATAAAATTAATATTAACATTAATATTGAACGTTTTTGTATCGGTATAAAACTTGGTGATGGTTATATCTAACAGAACTGCAATGGTTAGGAAGGGATGCATGTTCAGCTCTCCTACTTTCACAGCTTTGTAGTTAAACCATCCTTAAGTAGATGTCCTGTGAGTTCAAGAAGTAACAGCCTGATTTGTAACCTTAAATTCTGCATTGCAACATTAATTTTCAATCAAATATATTTAGTTAAATTCTGATCTTGAAGTTTTAAATAGGGCAGCACTATGGCACAGTAGTTAGCATTCCTACCTCACAGCTTAGGGGCCATGGTTTTTGATTTTGGACTTGGGGTGCTTCCTGCGTGGTGCTCCAGCTTCTTCTAACAGACCAAAAATATTTTGGTATGTTAATTGTCTTGTAAAGAAAATTGTCCCTGGTGTAAGTGTGTGTGTCTGCCCTGCAATGGACTGGCGTCCCATCCAGGGTGTACCCTACCCACACAGATAACATCCCAGTTCTGAAATTGAACCCAGGGCCCCAGCACTGTGAGGCAGCAATGCTAACCACTGCAAGGTGCTGCCTCATTAGTGCTTTGTTAATAAAATATTAGAATTATTTTATGGTCTGAGGTCTGCCGTTGGTGTTTCTCAAGATGCCAAAGAACATGTTATCAAAACATAGGCTATGATCAATTATTAGGTACAGTTGCAAGAAATTTTGTAAACCCTTTGGAATTACCTGGATTTCTGCATTAATTACACATAAAAATGTGGTCAGATATTCAACTAAGTCACACTAATAGATAAACACAATCTGCTTAAACTAATAACATGCAAACAATTGTAATTCTTCTCGTCAATACTGAAGACATCGTTTAAACATTCACAGTCCAGGCTGGAAAAAGTATGAGAACACTTCTATTTAGTAACTGGTAGAACCTCCTTTAGCAGCAGAACCTCCACCAAACGTTTCTTGTAGCTGCTGATGAGACCTGCACGTTTAGGAGGAATTTTAGACCATTACTCCTTACAAAACTGATTCAGTTCACTGATATTTCTGAGATTCCTTGCGTGAACAAATCTCTTCAGGTCATTCCACAGTAAAGTGACTTGGCCATTCCAGAACACAAATTTTCTTCTGTTTAAGCCACTCTGTTGTTGATTTGTTCCTGTGTTTCGGGTCATTGTTTTGTTGCATCACCCAACTTCTCTTAAGCTTCAGGTGATGGACTGCTACCCTGACATTCTCCTGTAAAATTTCTTGATACAATTTTGAATTCATTGTTCCCTCTATGATAGCAAGCTGTCCAGGCCCTCAGGCGGCAAAGCAGCCCCAAACCATGATACTCCATCCACCATGTTTCTCGGTTAGGATGAGGTTTTGGTGTTGATGTGCAGTGCTTTTTTTTCCTCCGAATATAGCGTTGTGCGTTCCTGCCAAAGAGTTCGACTTTTGTCTCATCTGTCCACAGAACATTGTCCCAGAAGCGTTGTGGAACATCCAGGTGGTCTTTTGCAAACTTGAGACGTGCAGCAATGTTTCTTTTTGGAGAGCAGTGGTTTCCTCCGTGGTGTCCTTCCATTAACACCATTCTTGTTCAGTGTTTTTCTTGTAGTGGACACATGAACAGAGACTTTGGCAAGTTCAAGAGATTCCTGCAGGTCCTTTGCTGTTACCCTAGGGTTCTTTTTCACCTCCTTCAGCATTGCACACTGCGCTCTTGCCGTGATCTTTACAGGACGCCCACTCCTAGGGAGAGTAGCAACAGTACTGAATTTTCTCCATTTGTAGACAATTTGTCTTACTGTGGATTGATGAAGACCTAGGCCTTTAGAAATGCTTTTTTAGCCTTTTCCAGCTTTATGCATCTCTACAATTCTTCTTTTAAGGTTCTCTGATATTTCTTTTGATCAGGGTATGGTTCACATGAACAGCTCTTTCTTGAGAAGAGCAGACTCTGTCAGTAACCAACCTTTGCGTGCCCTTTTTATAGGGCTGGGCACCTCCAACCCACACCTCCAATCTCATCTCATTGATTGGAACGGCTGACTCCAATTTGTTTTTGGAGAAGTCATTAGGTTCACATGCTTTTTCCAGCCTAGACTGTGAATGTTTAAACAATGTGTACAGTACGGACAAGAAGAAGTACAATTGTCTGTGTGTTATTAGATTAAGCAGATTGTGTTTGTCTATTATTGTGACTTTGTTGAAGATCAGACCACATTTTTATGAGTAATTAATGCAGAAATCCAGGTAATTCTAAAGGGTTCACAAGTTGTTTTTTGTAACTGTTTATAAATATGACAAAGGAACAAGTAAAGGTTTATTCCATGCTGCAAAGAGAAGAAAATGAACACAACATTTTGGCTGTGGAGCCTTCTTCAGGTGTTACATAAATATGACATTGTGTTGCTTTTTGTTTTTTTGTGCTTCTGAAACATGGCTTGTCTGCATTGTTGGATATAATCTGCCTTTCATTTAAGTAATGGTGGAGGCTTTTACTAACTACATTAAAACATAACTTCCCTATTTGCATTATTTGTAAAGCCATTGTTTTATTTTAAATAATAACACAAAATGTAATCTGGTCCAGAATGCACTTTATTGATTCTCACACTGAATCAAGGTTATGCAGCTCTGGTGGTAATTCAGTAAGTGTAAATAAGACTAAGGTCAGGTAAGGGCTAAGTGTGAGGTGAGTGTTAACCTTTAAGTTTAGAAGTTTACAGTTAAGGAAAGAATGAGGGTATAGGTTATGGTTAAAGTTAGTTGCTGTTTAGGTTTAAGGATTAGGTTAGGTTTAAGATTTGGGTTTGATAAAAGGGTTTAGGGATAGGGTTTCGGTTTCACTCTTTTGAGTCGCTGAGTCTTTTCCAAAGACTATGCAGACTCTATGGCTTGGTAGCACTCATTATGCGGGTTTCCCATTTAGTGATTCTCTATTAATTGATCACTTAGATACCATACAATTCAGGGTTCACCACAACACATGTCAGACTATTTTACATTAAAAGGATGTTAAACATATTTAAAGAAGATCTAGATGACAATATTAGTTTATACTCTAGGAAGAAGGTTTTTCCATAAAATAATGTTGTTGTCTGACTTATTTATGGTGCTAGATTAGGTCTACAGATTATGCTTCTGGGCTATATGTCCAAAGAGAGGTTTTATTTTCAGATTTTTGTAATTCAAGGGTCAAGACAAAGCCTACAGTAATATGAAGCTGAAATTCATTGCCAATTGTAAGAACCACAGGCCACCTACACAACAAATCTGAAATATGTTGTTATGGTTTTTCAGGGTCCGCCAGGTCGTGATGGAGGTGTGGGACCACAAGGCGAAAAAGGTGAAAAGGTACGTTTATAATTGAGTCAGAGAACATGTATGGTATGAAAAACATTTGTCTTTGCTCTCTCTCGTGTGTACAAATTCCTAATTTGTAAAAAAAAATGTTTTTTTAAAAGAAAAAAAATGTAAAATAGTGCAAAATACACTTAACTGATTCTCACACTGAGCCAAGGTTATGCTGTGCTGGTGATGCAGGCTTTCCCATTGATTTACTGGTTGAAGATAAAGCTCAGTTTGTTTGCCAGGATCTGTGGGCTTGGAGTGCAGCTGGGGGACAGGGTTGGCCAACTGCAACAGGGCTGGCTAGAGGCGTTGCTACATGGAGGAAAAAAGGCATCACCTGGCAAAGTACAGACGTACCTGTAGCTGAGTATAAGGAGTCTAGATGACACAGATTGAGTTCTGAGTACCCCTGGCTCTGCCACCAGCAGACAAGGGTGTGGAGTGAGTGAGAGAACCACAAACAGGCTTCTACTACAGTATGTCAGGATGGTAGCACACTTGGTTGCTACTAACAGACAGGATCAGTGTCACAAACTGCACGCGTGCGATGAAACGTTGCCCATTCTCACAAGCGCCTCCCCCCACAAACGCTCATGCACTAATTAATCAACTTTCATTCCACACACCCTTCCCTATTTATACCCTCTCACTCCACTCCTGTCCCCGCTCAGTATTGAGGTTTTCTCACCCGCAAACGTCCTTTTGGATTTTTTCCTTTGACACCTTTTTCGTCTCTCTCGGCTCTAGTTTTCCCTAGCTCTCCCATTCCCATTACTCCTGGGCTACGGCTTTGCATCAAGTTTGTATTTGGTTACCTTACAGAAATAATCGAACACTTGGCTGTAGAATCCCTAACTCAACTCCTATTTTTCGGCTTTGCTACATGTTTAGGTTTTGGTGCTTTTGGAATTTTACGGAATCATCTTGGAGACATTCCACCTACTGCCTCGCCTGTTCCTACATTTGCCTTCTGACAATCAGCCAGTATAGTTAAAGATGTAAATGCTATTGAAGATCATGCAAGTGGGAAAGACAGAGTTGAAAGAGCACAGTTGACTGAGTTCTAGTGAGTAAATTAGTGAAGAGTGAATGAAATGAAGAAGTGTATTTTAGGAAGACAAGTTTGTGATTGGGTGACACAGAGTATAATCCTCCATACTCTCATGGAGTCCATGATTAGATTAATAAATGGTAATTAGTAAAGATAGGATGTTAAGAATAAACCAGAATGAGACCAACAAAACAGAAGCCATGCAGACCTCCTCCAGAAGGGGACAAACACAAGAGCTAGGACCAGAGAA
Source organism: Atractosteus spatula (assembly GCF_055471065.1). Classification (NCBI taxonomy): domain Eukaryota; kingdom Metazoa; phylum Chordata; class Actinopteri; order Semionotiformes; family Lepisosteidae; genus Atractosteus; species Atractosteus spatula. The sequence continues at coordinate 39,597,411 of NC_142711.1, forward strand.
GGGTTCTGTCCACAAGATTGAATGAGAGGTAGTACACTGTCTGTAAAACTAAGATGACACACTAGCTGGATTGCACTTATGGTGGTGGAAAAGCCGGCATTGTTACAACGTGATAGTAATATTAGTGTTATCTGTCCCAGAAGTGATTTCTAATAAATTCTGTTAATTCAATACAACTGAAACCCCAACGGGTACTAGGACAGATCTGATTGCATTTTAGAATACAGATTTCTCACAAACCGCAGGAGTCATGTTCCTGAAATCACCCGTGATTAGTTCCGACACATCAGATTCTTCCATAACCTGGAATATTGTCCCTTAAAAATTACAAATAATGTGAATTATTATTAGCTTATGAAAGTAGTAGCATATGTTTTAAATATTAAAGCAGAAATGATAAAAATAGCCAAAGCTTGAAGAGAGCACTGAAATTTAAGTGTGCATACTAGTGTGAAAAATATGCAAAGGAGCATCTTGCTGGGTGGAGAGACACATGGGGTGTTAGGGAAATGTGTGAGGGGGGGCAAGGTGACAAAACAGAGTTCTGAGGTTGTGGAGAAGCCACATGTTCTTTTGGCAGAAGCCGCAGCTGGGAAGGCTAGTACTCAGCATGGAAACTGTGCATGAGTGAGTTCTATGATTGGCAGTCTCGTGGTCGGTAAGGGAAACCTGTTGTTACATAATGGAGAGATACCCTAAACACTTATACTAGTTCTGCACAGCTCCCTTTGTTTACTAAATATGTTGTGTTGTTCAAGCTCTATATACTGTAGCTACTTTATAAGCATTGCAGCTGCCAGCATTTTGTGATAACAAAGATACAGAGTGACATATTGTGCCACTGATAAGATAGAATCCCCTTTGGTTTTCATTTCAATGATCAGTCTGTACTTTTTTATGAAAGATGTGCTCTTTTTGTAACCTTGTCTTAATAATTGCCCATAGCAGGCAGAAGCTACAAGTTTACTCCACCTGCAAGGGCACATAGGTTTGCTTCAATCTTGGGGAGCTGTATACCGAAACTAGCGACTATAGCTCACAGATGCTGCATTAGCTATAGGAACTACAAGTCCCATAAACCCACTGGGCAACTTCCTGACAGCGTTACTTCGTGAGTTCCTAAACTACCAGGCTGTGGTGATGTCCTGCAGGTCTCATCCTGTGCTGGTGACTTCACTGGTGATGGTCTGTTGTCACAGGCGCACTTAGAATGACCTCATATCGCTTTTTTTTTAAAAAGTATTATTTTCTTAAAAGAATAGAAAATATTCTTTTAAGAATTCCCTTCAGCTGCAGCTACCACTGCAGCTAGTAGCAGGGAATTATCACCCTCATATATCTTTCATTCACAAACACAACAAAAAAAATTCTAACATTATAATTACATTACACTTTACTTACAACAAACAGACATTGTTAACCTTACGGCTTGACGCAATTAACCAGTGGAGTTCAGTGCTTGTATCTGACGCCCTGCACCCTCTTGTTTAAATTTTTTCTACCTTTAAAACAAATACAAACACTCAAACCTTAACCAACAAAACACTAATATCACTAAACATAAAACTACAAACATCTAAAACCTTATTATTCAGGTTAACTGAAGTCTTACCTAAAACAAATTAGAAAATATCATGGTAGGGTATCCAGAGGATTTGACAGGATGGCACAGGGCCTGAGTACTGCAGCTGGCAGTGGGGAGCTAATTATCTACCTGTGAGAGGACACTACTTCTACAGTACATTCTGTTCACCTCTTCACCTGGTGTACTATACAGTAAAACCTACTGTATATCAGTTGCTGAGAAATTACTGCATGTCAACAATGATCTGAAAAAAAAATATTTATGAGAACATTCAAATTATTTTATCAAGCTGGTATTCTTAAATATTCTTAAAAAGTTGCTTGTCACTTGTTTGTAATTTGACTACAATATGTTGGTTTCTCTTACAGGGCAATCCGGGCCTGGCTGGGCCGCGTGGACCAAAGGTATTTCATACATATGAAACAAAGGAAACGTGAATGAAATATGACAACACCTGGTCTGCCATCATGAAAATAACTTTTCATGACATTTCATGTTTTAACATGAAAATTTAAATGTATTTCATGGTAAACAAATCATAAAATAACCATGACAAATTGCAGTCTGTTGAATGTTTGTATCTGTAACCACATGCTGTACTAAGTGTTTCTGCAAAGACATTATTTATCTTCTTACAGTAAAAATAACACATTATTGCCTTATTTCTGTGTTACGTCAAAATAAGTTATTTTGTCTTTAGCTAGATTTTGGTGTTTGCAACTGGGATTTTCCAGTATTGCTTGCGACAGGCAGAGCATCATCAGAGCTGCGTAGGCTTGAGTCAGCTGAGGGTCATTGGCTTGCTTCACAGCAGGAACCCTTGGAGTCTGCCAGGCAACTGTGCAATTGCAGTATTGTCCATTGCAGCCTCATCGCTCCAGTATTTTAGGGGACTATTTACACGGTCCACATCTTCCTTTGCTGGAGAGGGATTAGAACAGTAACTTAGGCTGATTCAAAGTTGCAGACTTTATTCAAACCAGGAAAAATCCTGAACGAATTAACCAATTAGGTAATTGGTAATATACTGATTCACTTGTTGAGAAACGTTTCTTCTAATGTGCCCCAGCTTTTGTAAAAGTCTGGTCACACCTCTGCTTTTTCACAGCCTGCCATTTAATCAAAACTCCATTCGCTTCCTCACAGGGAGATGCAGCAGAACCTGGGATGACTGGTCCACCTGGCCTTCCAGGGTCTGACGGAGAGAGAGGCCTTCCAGGTCCCCAGGGCCCCCCTGGGCCACCTGGGCCCCCAGGAAGGGGCTACAGTTTTGAACTTGAGGTGTGTTGTCATCCTTCATAGATTGAACATAATCCAGAAAAAAAACATGAGACAGTGTAAAGGAATGGGTTTAATTAATCTTACTGACAGAAAATAAATATAAGAATTATATTTTTTAAAAAAGATATAAGAAAAACATATTTTAATTGTTTACTATTTTCTTAGTAGCTGTCGTTATAGTAGCTGTTTTGTTATTGTTCTTTTCAAAGCAGAAATTAAAATCCTTTAACCCAGTTTGGCATGTGCTGTATTTGCAGTATTTCACTTACAAGAACAGTGAAATATTTTAGTTCCATGTACCATTTCTGTCTGTAATTTACAGCCTATTTTTGAATCTAGAATTCACTGACAGTTGTGCCAACCAAGTGAACCAATTATTTAAACAGGTTTAATAAAAATCCAGTCCAAAATATTTAAACTTTGTTATTATTATGATTAATTTTTTTACCATCGGTAAAGTGTTGGTATCGTGTTGATAACACCTCCAGTGTTGATATTCTGATGTTTGCAGGATATGGAAGGATCTGGGAGACTTGGCCCCATCGGCGAGCCAGGGATGAGGGGACCTCCAGTGAGTGAGCAGCCAGACAGCCTGAGCAGGAGAAGAGAGTTCACATCCCATCACAGCCACTGGGGCTGCTGTGTTCCCCTCTCTTTCACCAGCCTTTCATGATTAGAAGTCTTGAATCCCACATTTTTGCATTTATTTCAGAAACACATACAGTATAACATTTTGAAAGCCAAGGAGAAAATCAGATTTGGTTTTAAAAAAAGGTGGAAAATAAAACCCTCCTTATGTAACTTGTGTTTCTAGCTGGAAGGTACAGGTTTAGAATGTAACAAATCATGAGAGAACGTTTGCAAGCCTTGATGGGCATGCATGTTTAGAAGAGGAACTGGTAAAGGTTTATTCCATGCTGAAAGGAAATGAAAAGAGAGACAAACTTTCACCTGTGGAGCCTTTTTCAGATGTGTTAGGTGTGTCACAGCCAAAGGCTCCACAGCTGAAATGTTGCATTTTTTTTCTTAAATGTTGCATGTTTTGTCTTGCTACTGTGGTGTCGCCGGGGGAAAATAGGCATAAAAGAGTTTTAACTCACACCACACTGTTCTTCTGTGCTCTTCGTCCGTGTGTCTCCCCAAATCCGTTCCGCAATCCGTTGTCAGTATCCTTAAACAATCCAAGTTCCCAAATCCGTATGTCGACACTCCTCTGCGTCGTATCCAAGCCGTAATCCGTAATCCTAGTTAAAATCCGTATCCAATAGTCTGTTATTCTTAATTCTCTTCTAGCACACTCCTAATATCTCTCCTTCCTCCAAAACGCTTTCACCTTATCGGCTTCCACGCCGGCTCATCGCTTCTGGGGCATTTATATCCTGTTTCCTGATGTAGTTCAGCTGTGTCTCCTTGTTTCACTGGACAGGCTTTTTCCAATAGCGGGTCAGCTGGTTATCCTGGGTGGCCATCTTGCCCAGGTCTATATAGAGTATTTTCAGTGTTTCGTTCCGGAAATACCGGTTATAAATGACCCTTCCCCGGGTCCTCTTACACTACCTACATGAATGTTTAATGTGCAGTACATTAGCTGGTAACATAACATGTCTATGATATGAATGCTCTGAGTATTTCCTCATGCTTGAACTAGACTGAATTGTACTTTTGGCTTTATTTAACAGGGCACTCCTGGACTTCCTGGCTCTCCTGGACCGAAGGTAACCTAGCTGCTATCTAGCCTAATAAATCAGCATGGGTCACCTCTCCATATACAGTATTTCTCACCTTCTCTCTTTACCAGGGGTGTCAAACTCATTTGCTATGACAGGTCAAATTTAATCTAAACAAGCCTTATGTGTGCTGTACATACAGTGAATTCCTAAAATACTAGATACAACCATTACATAGTGTTTTACTTCTTTGGTGCTTTCTTTACAATAATATACTGTACCCACTTTTGAAGTGCAATTAGCAGATATTATATCATCAATAGATGTCAGTTTAGTAAAACGTTCTGAGTGTGGGATTCGGCCCACAGGTTTGGATGCTTGTCACCACTGCTCTGTTAACCTCACTGTTCTGAAACAGCTTAAATGAAAACACGTTTAATAGTTTAGTAGTTTAGCCATCAAAGTGTTAAAATAGTATTATTAATACATTATTTTCATTGTCCTACACGTAACATCAATTATTTTAAAAATAAAAGCTACTGTGTTCCATTCAGGGTGCAGCTGGGCTTGATGGACAACCTGGTGAAAAGGTAAATATGTAGTGAAAATGCTTGTAAGTCATTTCCTTTAGACGGGAGTTATAAGAATTCCTGATTGTAAAAAAAAAACATTGCTTTTATCACAAATCTAATTTATTTCAGTCTTCCTGGTAGTTATGTACTGAGCATAGAAAGACAATACATATGACTGCAACAACCACAAAGCGATTGTCAGATAAATGACACAATTATTTCTGTAGCAAGTGCCCTGACAGTTTTTTGAACAGCCATAAACATTCATTATGCTGATTAACATTTTCATCAAAAAGCTGATCAACTGGGGATCATCTGTAAAAGTTAAAAACTGTGTATGTGGTGACTGTGCGAAGCAATAGAAGCTTTGATTCATGTTTTGCTCCAGGTTGGGGACTTCCCATTTCTAATTCCTCTTGACAAACATATAACCCGGTACAAGAATGCTTGTCTCATGAGATAACACTCAAATCAATAACACTCAAATCTATTTAGGAACGTGTCCTTGGCATAAATGTCACATTGTCATCTCAATAGAAAGCTGTTGTTACAAAATTTAGCATCAGGGCCAGTGTCCTTCTGAAATGATGTCATGTCCAGATGAGCCAGCAGGAAGGGCAGTAGCAAGTGAGCTCCTAGGACTTTGTCAGTTTATCACTGTGCATTCCTGTGCATTCTACCACTACAAGTATAGTTCTGTAGCAACTAGAAACGTCCGCCAAAACCAGCACTCTTGGAACATCCCACTGACTGCGCTTTTATACAAAACAATTAGTGTATAATTCTACACAGCTGCACTCTGCTCACCTGTCAAGGCAGTCTGCGTAAAACAACTCATCGCTAAACAGGACTTGAATGTAACTGGCGAGTCCATCCTGATGTGCCTTAGTCCAGCTTCCAATATACCAGTGATGTAAAGGCATAGTTATTTTATAAGAGGGGCATATTGGTTCCTTCTTCATGTTCACTATGTTTGACCTCTGCCAAATATTTTTCGCTTAGTGCTTATGCAGCAGTCAAAGTCAGTGATGTGTACCTGTCACAGTCATAAATGAACAATCACTGAACACAAAGCTAAAATATTTAACAAATATCAAAAATCCTTATCCATTATTTTTCTAAAAACTTGAATTGATAAAATAGATTAATGTTTCCTTTGCGGATCAGTATATTTCTCTGTATTGAAATTGTTTACCATGATAACAGGCAAGCTGATATTGTAATACTGTGCAAGTAAAATGAAGAGCATCTTATAGATTTTCAAATTAACAGCAATTGTATCCCTTTGTACTTCCTGTGTTTTGTAATGTTTTACATTAGTGCTCTTTTTCTCAACATGCTGTTTCCATCTTTCCCTCCAGGGTGACCCAGGAACCCCAGGATTAGATGGCAAACCAGGATTAGCAGGCCTGCCAGGGCCAAGGGTCAGTCACTTTTCCATCTGTTACAGTATACAACTGAAACATCACCACCCAAATTCGAGAATACCTAATTCGGCCTTGGCATGGGCTTCTTATCAGAGAGCTCAAGAGTTTAAATGATGCACAAAAATAGATTTTATTTTAATAAAGGTGACTGTTGTATACCAGTGCTAAAGTATATGACAAAATTTCATAATTTTTTTCAGGTGAAGTTCATTGATAAAACCCAGGTTAATTTTCTTCTGTCGAATGGAAACGTTTTGTAAAAGCTGTGGATTGCACAATGATTAAAGGCTTATGTGTGCCCATGGGCTTTTGCAAGTGACCATAACTTTAATGTAGGTGACTACAATATACAGTTAATGTACATTGTGCTCTATGAGCAACGATTATTGATTTTTTCTGTTTTGTTTTATCCTGTATCTTAACAGTTTTCTGTAAAGCATCCTTCATACAATAACAATTGTTTAAAATGTCCTTCAGTTAGCTCATTTTTAAATCCTGTAGATAAACTGTAGAAGTATTCTAGGGATAGTTCAGTATTGGGAGGCACTGTGGCAATTCCAGAGCCGGGGTGTTGTCTGTGTCTAGTACTGTATGTTTCACCTCCACCTTGATGGCTGCAATGGCAGCCATAGGTCGCTAGTACTGTACACTCACTATACATCGGCTATCAGCGGGGAGGAGAACAGAGTCATGAAGCAAATTCATAGACGGGGATTATTATTAGGGGACCATGATTGGTAAAGGCCAGTGGGAAATTTGGCCGGGACACCAGGGTAACTACATTACTCTTTTCAAGAAGAACCCTGGGATTTTTAATGTCTCATTCAAAGAACAGCACCTTTTTACAGTATAGTGTACTCATCACTAAACTGGGGCATTAGAACCCTCACAGACTACAGAGTAAACGCCCCCTGCTGGCCTCACTAACAACTGTTCCAGCAACAACCTCAGTTTTTCCTTGTATTTCTCTCATCCAGGTACTGACCAGGCTCACACCTGCTGAGCTTCGGTGGGTTACTAGTTGTGAGTTGCAGGGTGATACAGTATGTCTGCTGGCAATAACTGTTAAAACTCACTTGTGTTACCGGTTGAGCTTGTAAACTAGTTTTATTTTAACCATGGGAGAAAAAAATACACCTCTTTGGCAGGAACTTTTCAAAAATGGAAATAAATAAGTAGCATCAGTTTTCCTGTAGGTGGCAACAGAATTGCAGTCAAAACTATCTTCTCGGAATCAAAGGCAAAGAATATAAAGTCCTTTCAGATGTTTTTCCTATGGTTCACCCAAAAGAAAACCAAAACACTGATAAACATTAACATTGATTAAACCAGTGTGTTTTTTGCAGGGTGAAAAAGGAGAAAAAGGTAGCCAAGGACCAAAGGTACAGTACAGCTCATTTTAATGTTCACTCTGAAGAGGCAAGTAGAATTTTGTCGTAGTAACAAATTTTAGTAACAAATACCTTCTGTGTTACAGGGAGAGCCAGGACAGGATGGAAAGAGTATAACAGGCCCTCCAGGACCCCCAGGTCCACCAGGGGATATTATATCCCTCCAGGAAGTAAGTATTTTTTTAAAGCGCAGGTGGGGCTGGCAGACCTGGGAGAGGAGAGCATGATCCCGCATATGGCCGGGCTGTCTCGTCAGGCTGACTTCTGGTCCTCTGTTTTTAATTGTTCATACGCTTTACAAATAGTAATCTCCTGTACCAAAATCCTCAGCACCTTTTTGTAACAGTCACACAAACTGTTTGTTTCTCATGATTTTGTTCTGCAGAACATTATGAAATTTGGAAAATTATCACACATTTTATTTTTAATATGTTGTAATAACATGAAACGAAAGCTACAGTAGTCACCATTGATTTTTCTTCCTCAGCTTTTGCTCAATGGTACCGAAGGAATCCTTAACTTCACTGGAATTCAGGGTCCACCGGGACTTCCTGTGAGTACTCACATGGACACCGTGAAGAAAACATCTCTTGCATGATTTGTGGTTTTCAGTTTGGCCATGTGAGATGATGAGCAAAATCTTTTTTCACATGCTCATAACTGCATTTGCTTTGAATAATGATAAGATGGCATTTAAAAAAATGACTACTTGCATGTGTCATTATTTTATTATTATTGCTCTGATGCCTGTGCGAGAAATTAACATTGCATAATATCACATTACATGAATGTCATAAGAACAGGAATTGAGTATAGGATTTTCTACAGCCACCATAGACTTAACAACATGACTTGATTTTCCCATTTTTACCAGTTTGAGCCTTAGAACTCTTCTGTGCAGGAATCATCCCCAGGTTAAGTGTCTTAAGTTGTACATATGCAGCCATTCAAAAAGCCTGGTAAAAACTCGTACTGCGCAAAATTATCTGCGGAATACCACAGTATTAAGGCTGGTCAACATGACCGACGGGTGGCACTTGTGGTGCATTGGTTGTCAATGAAACGATTGCTTCATTTAATCTCTTTACTGTGCATGTTTTAATCTGCTTAATATTGAATATTAATATGAAATTTTACAACTAAAGGGAAAATATTGGGAGCTGAGCATAAAAATAAGAGAAGCATAACGTCTCTGAGCGCCATAAACGATATTAATCTACGAATATAAATATATTATCAAACTGCATATGGCCATTAGTGGTAGTTACTTGCGCTCATTATCACAGTTAAAAACTGAATACTTTTTAGAGAATATAATATTTAATGGTGTATCTAAAGAAATTAATAATATTAATTTAAGGATCTGAATATATTTATATAGCTCAAAGTATTACCGTAGTCCACTTGTAAACATCTGCATCAATTTGACTCATTCACACGTGATTACTTGGAAACATTTTGCCTGCCCTTTTCAGATATAGCCTAAGCTGCTGAGCGGTTTGTTGTCAAACAAAGCTGGGGTTCGAATCCTGCTTATGGCGTGAGTTTTCCTTTAAAAAATACGCATTTGTTTTAAAAAATAGTAAAATAGTCAATATTATGGACAAAATATTGAATTCTTTTGTATTTCTACATATCACAATATGTTCAAAGTTAAATTAGATCAACAACATGAATGGACAAACGTGTATACTGTCAACATTGGGAGTAAGAAGCAGTTCAGCTGGTTTAATTCAAGTCAATTCAAAATACCTTATTCATTCAAGTGGGGCATACAAAGACAAGCTTTTACAACAAGCCTTAAAATGAAATCGTATAAATTATAATTATAATTGAGAATAACAAAACAGTATTAAAAAGACAGCTGAAAATAAACTATAATAACATATCTGATATTTATTAACAATATGAATTTATTAATAGCTAAACATTTCAAATTGCTTGTAGTTCGAAATTGTGTTTTGTTTGGAATGATTTGGCACTGTTTTCACAACCTTTGCTGGTTAAAACACCTATTTTTGAGACAGGGTGTTCCAGACCTCTTTAATTTGTGAAGCTCCCGCTGTATTTCCTGTTTTCACACAGATAAGAATAAACTACATATGCAAGTCTTTTTGAAGTCGGAATGATGTTTTGTGCTCAACTGCTCTTTCCCGACAGTACGCATTATGTTCCATTTTTAAGCAACAGTCGAAGCATTCGGAAGTCTGTCAGAATCGTAAAAAATAACCAAATAGTGCAGGTGAGACTCCTATCTGTCCTGGATAAAGCGGTTAGAAAATAGACAGGAGGGTTTACACTTTGTAAAAATGTTCCAATTTTAATGCACTACTAAAGGCATTATTAATATTATTAATAATGAAGACCTTGGACGATCTGTAAGCTGAAGAATTATAGAGGAGACACGTTGAGTCCTTTATTTTCAGCTTGGAATTAACTTTTACGTATTCCATTGCAGTCACTTTATGTAAGCTCTGTACGTCGTTAACAAATAGTTGTCACAAAGGCTAGGAGTGTTACATCACGCTGTGTTTGTTATGTAGAATAGACAGTTCTTGGGGGTGGGGATGTATTTTCAGTAGCATGCCCTCTGTTGTTTGTCACTCTTCAACATAAGGCAATCAGCAATCATGTCCTGTTGTTTCTAAACACTCGTTGTTCCTTACTGTAGTTTTAAAACTTGAACAAAGATGTGCCACATGCATACAGCTCGATGCTGTATAGTTTTAAAGCCACTACAGTACAGCTTGTGGGAAATACATTTTTTTGTACTGTATCAAAGTCTAACTTGTTCACAGCTCCCAACATTACAAACTCTGGGCGTTTCATTGCCTATTGCAACAGTATCGACAGCAATGTGGTTAAAAGGAACATATCAAAATGTTTCCAAAATAATCACAAGTGAACGAGTTGAGGGATTCAGTAATAATAGACAAATTATAACAATAATCCCGAGCTGTTTCATAAAATTATTATTAAATTATTATTGTTGTTGCTGCTGCTGCACCCGCTGGGCTTCGAGCTTTGAGTCACCTACGTCTTCGACTATCTTGCAGAGAAAGTAATTTTATTTTTATTAGCACACTGAAAAACAGAACCTGTTGATTTACTATGAGTTCTTGCTCACCTGGGGCTGGGACAGGAGATCACACACTGCTTTTTAATAGAATCTCATTGAGTTGCTAATGCGTCTGTCACATTTCCTGGTGTATTGTGTCAATTTTCAGTGTTTTGGTGTGTTCAATTCAAAGAAAGAAACTTTTCCCAGACATTACACTGAATAACGGGGACTCTCCATTATAAACGTAAATATAAAGACCCAAAATAAACACACAGTAATAAATAATGTGTTCTACATTGACCTTTTTATTAAATGATAGACAAAAAGCAGGGCAATGACTTTCTCTGCAAGCTAGTCGAACAATAATAGTGTGTATTCGTAGAATTATATTCAAGAATAACGAAGCGGTACTAAAAAGACAGCTGAAATTGAAACAGATAGAAGGAGTTTAAAATTATCAGCTGGTATTAATACAATAATATTGTTAATAATTATCAGATACGATATTAGAGTTTAGAGTCATTTGTTTTCTCCGGTTTTCACAACCTTCACTTATTAAAATGCCTATTTATGGGACCACAATTTTTCTGATGTCAATAACTTTGTGAAAAATGACAGAGCCTTCAAACCACAGGCATTTAAAAGATATCGATTTGTGAAAATTGTAACAGCTTTTATTTAAACAATATCCAGTACCTAGTTGCATTTTTAGAAACTTTAGTTTTTAAATAAAGCAGATCCCAGGTGCAAGTGACTTCATGACGCGACAACGTATTATGCTACATTTTTATGCATCAGTTGAAGCCTTCTGCAGTCTCTCAAAAAACATAAAAATGTAATATAATTGTAAATGTAACCCCTATGACTAAAGTGCCAAAGAGGAATGACTTAGGCATTCCTTAAGCTGAACAGATTTGAAAAATACAGATCCAAAAAAGTTTGGTGCCATTTTCTGTGCTTTAAAGGTACCCTCCTCATGGAATAATTTTAACTTCGAACGTATGCCCACCAACTAACATGCACAAACTGAATAACAGAAGAATAGCGATTACAAACATTTAAAAAAACGTACTTGCAAGATCACAGTAATACACTGTTTTATTAAAACTAACACTCTATGGGCACTACACTGCGACTTCACAGGGGTAACATCAAGTAACTAAATCACAGCTGGATACAATTTTAACTTGCCTCATGAAACCGAATATCCAGACATATCAACATATTTACTAAAATTATCCATCTCAGTAATCTCACTGTGCGCCCCGGTGCTCACTCAATTTTCATACTCCCATTATAATAAAAAACAAGAGCAAGGTGACTTTCTGCTCAATTAAATAAAAAATAAAGCTAGAGCAGACAGATGTTTAATTTTTCAAACAAAATTAGCTGTTTGTCAAAATCAGCTACTTTGCAAGCAGTACATGACTTCTCAAAAGGTAACATTTTTTTTTTTATTTTATTATAATTGAAAAAAGATTGTTCCTCAGCATTGAGCGGGATTCGTAACCAGGCGTTTTCTGGTGACAGCCCAAATGCTCCACACACCATGATCAGCTTTCACAGCTCCACCTGGCGGTTTTACAAAGCGCACTCACATGCACAGAACATTTCTGAAATGCTGCGGTATACCGCAATCTGCCGCAGTCTCACGTAGTGGCTGGACTGCAACCTACTGTAGCATCCTTCGCGCATTCTGAATGGCTGGATATGTAGGTGCACAAATCTGAACCTTCAAACTTACCACACAAAAGGTGTTGTAGGCTGGATTTAAATAATTACTGTTACATGTAAAAGAGTATTTAGATGAAATAAATCATTTTTAAGATGATTATTTAATACCTTGCAATCACAAATGTAGTACTTTCTTGGTATCTTTCTACTGAGCAGATGCAAGAGGGGGAAATGACAATTTTGATTTATTCCAACACTGCATTGCATAAACAAAAGCCAGAAAAGCCTGAGACTATCAGGGACCAAATTGCTACACCTCTGGCTTAGACAGTAAATTGATGTCATTCAGACATCTTTAAAAGATGAAATGGTACTGTCCATTGCAGGTGAAAAGAATTGGTCAAAATAATACCTCTTGTTCTTGCAGCCAGGTTTACTCCACAACTTTCAAAGCTGAAGGAATGGAGAAAGCAATACCAAATACCTCCCGAGCATATTTTGAAAGAATATTTGTTTATTCTATACAATGATTTATAAATTCTATAATATAAAGATGTGACATTACAGTATACTAACAGTAGGCACCCCTTGTTATCTGCAGCTGATGAATTGGCTTGGCCACACCTCTCTATTTTCTCAGTGCTGTAGAAAAACCTTACATGAAACACATTCAGATAAACAGAAGCACATGTTACATGCCCATTTGCCTGTTCTGCTTGCTTGTTTCAATGTTTTGCATGTTACAGGGTCCTGAAGGCATGCCTGGCCGAGCAGGATTTCCTGTAAGCTTATTTTGAATGTTTTGTCTTCAGTTTAAGTTTCTATCATATTTCCTAAAGGTTGAGACCTTACTGGGTTTTAAATCACTTTATCCAGAACTTCTTTCAATTTAATCTCCTTTGCACACTGTCACGTTTTCTCAGAGTATGCATTCCATTAAGCAATGTTTCAATAGAAAGGTATTTGAAGAAGGAAAAGTAAAACATACTACTAATGATATTTGTTTATCTCTCCAGATGCAAATGCCTGCTTATTTTTAGTGCTAAGACATCACCTCTGTGACAAGACAAAGTTCCAAAAATATACATTGAAATTCAGTCTTTGAAATGAATCTACTTTATTTGGGGTCACATAAAATATGTCATCAGAATATGCCCTGAACAACTTTCTGCTTTTTGTTCTATTTCCTTGTTGTACAAGTGGGAGTAGTATCAATTTGTTGTCAAATTTATTGATCTTTTCACAGGGACCTAGGGGACCCAAAGGTGACATAGGCTTTCCGGGCATTCAGGGTCCTCCAGGATTAAAGGTAATGAAACAGCAGGGCTCCTGTGACTGATGGGCCTCAGCCTTCCACGAAGGGTTGATGATTAGACCCTATGCGGTGCGGTGTTACCCAGGACAAATAGGAAGCAGACATCAGAGAAAACACACAAGGGTTTATTAGCGAAGGTAGTGCTCAGTGACAGCAGGTGGTCTGGTGAACAGGGGAAAACAAGGCATCCAGGTACAAGCTAATCCATGGGGGTAAGTCAGGGCGCAGTCCAATAATCCTAAACCGGGCGATCCATCCAACCAGACCGACACAGGGAAATCGGGAACAGTCCAAGAACATACAGGGCCCGGTCCTCAGATCCCCTGGCTCAGGGGGCGTGATGCCTCTGGCAAGGCCTGTGCCCTCAGACGACTCCGCGGGCTGGTTCTAGGCAGGCCTCTGGACATCCATGTCCTAGCGTTGAGCCCTGAGCTTCGGAAGCTCTAGGCTTATATATCAACACTGATTCTTAACACCTGGAAATAATACAGCAATCGGAATTTGGAGCGCCCCCTAGGGGAAAGGATGCTAAACCCTAACAGCTCCTTCAGCTATGTAGACTCACTCACTGCTTCCACTCACACCTACAGTACTCCTGCAGAACAGGACAACAGATGATAAGTGTGCTTTGATTTGAATAAGGGGTGTCTATGTCTGTTAATTCTCATTCTCCTGTTCTACAAAATCCATTGAAAAAAGCAACATCAGCTGTAAACAAAAGTCCATTGACAGCAATCTAGACCTTCTAAGCAAATATAACCACAACACTCAACCTTTTAGTATATGGATATACTACAATTTTAGTATTTTATTTTAGTATACTATTTTTATGTTTAGTATAACGTAAAAAGGATTACAGATAAGAGGAGGTTGTTGGACACAACTTCTTGGACTTTTGGTTGTTAGTAGCTTATTGATCCTATATGATATCTATCATTTCTTAAATGATTCCAGGGAATCTGCTTTAACAACATAGATGTGCAGTTTTCTTCTTAACCCCCTAAAGCCTATTGTGTAAAAGGGTGTCTTTCAGTCCTAGATGTTCTGCTTCCTAATTTCAAATTGGGTTGTTGTTTCATTGTTGATTCTGAAGTAGTCAGCTGGTGGTCTTTAAATGCTTGCGTGACATCCCCTAGTATTCTCCTCTATATGAAGACCAAAGAGGTGCTATTCCTTTAATCTTAGTAAGATATTCTTTTAAGGCTTGGGATCAAGGCCTTTCTAGTCCTGGATGCCGTCACAGTCTTTTTAAAACTCCTTGTTGCTTTTAACCTGTGTACTAGACCAGTGGTACTCCAGTTATGAGTTCTTTCCACTTAGAGTAACTCTTTATTGATATTCATAAAGTGATTTTCAATCCATGTGGATGCATTACCTTGGATTGTCTAAACTGTAGAAACTGTTTATCCACAAATAATATTCATGAAGCTCTGGTGCAGTGCCCTGACTCTTGTGTTTGTAGGGTGAGAAAGGTGAGCCAGGGGTGACCATTGCAGCTGATGGATCCCTGATGTCAGGACTGAGAGGACCACAGGGGCCTAAAGGAGTGAAGGTCAGATATGTTGCTTCTGGTGATTGTGCCATTTTTCATTTACTGGTTTAAATTTACTAACTTTTTTCTTGTCCACGTTATACAGGGGGATCGTGGTTTTCCTGGGCCCATCGGAGTAATGGTATGATATGCACTAAATCTTATCATGTATCAATGTTTTAAGGCCAAATTTCTGTGCTTGTTCTGTGTGGCTTTTAAAAAGTTTAAATTAACAGTAAAGACTATCTTGTGTTTTTTCTATTTTGTTTCTGTCTCAGGATTTCTTGGACAAGACTTATCTTAGTGAGATCTACATAGTTAAAAAAGCCTTCAGAGTCCTGTCTAAAGTGTCCTTCTATTCTTCCAGAATGGAGTGACACAAAGTTATCTGTTAAAAACTTCAAATCTACAAAATCCTATTTTGTTTAGAGTAAAACAGCTTTCATCTGGGGATGAAATGTCAGACATTTTCTAGACCCAAGTGGTTGTAGCTTTTTGACCAACATAAATCATTTTGATATCCTAACTGCTCTCCATGGCAAATAGAGAACTGAAACACGAAGGCATGAAGACACTTTAGGAACATTAATAATAATTTGGAAATAATAATGAAATGAACAATGATTTAATAATTTGAGGAAATAATACTAATAATTGATTAAAACAATATTTTTAAAGGGCCCAGAAGGACGACCTGGTCTAAAAGGGGAATTTGGGTTTCCTGGCCGGCCCGTAAGTGCTAATCTTTCTCCATCTGAAATGTGACAATAATGGTTAAAATAATAAAGTTAGAAAGATGCTGGAAGAAATCATGGGAACTTGTCTCTTTATCTTTTTAAGTCAAGTTGGTGTGTTGTAGAGACAGGTAGAGGACCACAGATATATCTGTAGTAAATTCAGCATGGCAGATGAAGTCAGTGTTTTACAACACAGAGACATTCACATACAGTAGCTCAAGATTTGCTTGTGACTTGTGACATGTGACCTCCATCATAACACACTTGGCTATATTCCAGATATTAACTTACACGTTAAGTTCCCAGTCTCCAGTTATACATGCTGGCACCCTATCATTATTGCTCTGATACACCGAGTTTTCTCCCCTGCAGGGCCGTCCAGGAATGGTGGGGAAGAAGGGGGAGAAGGGGGAGGCGGTGGTGCTGCCGGTAAGTGTGACAGTCAGTTTCATGCTGAAATTAAATATTTTTTACACAAAAACGGTTCTTCAATATATTCTCATTTGTAAAACTCCAATAAACTGTTGGCCAATGACTAACTGACACTCATGATGTTTATCAAAGTTGCCTGTAGCCGTCAGCTGGATGGGGAAAATGGTATCAGATCCACTTTTTTCTGGGGCAGTTAATAAGTCCGGGTATCTGGCTCCCTCTTTTCTTGGGTCCAGGAATCAAAACATGAATACATGGTGGTATCAACTCCACAGTCAAACTGCAAGAGCTCCCTTATTCTACTAATTAGACCATGCATATACACAGTAATACACTGCCTATAGAAAGTCTACATACCTTTTCCAAAGAAAAACGTTTTGTGGCCTGAACAGCCTGTAATCAAGATGCATTAAATCAGAATTTATTTTACCTTTACACATTGTAAAGCACAGCCTTCAAATGATTGGTAGGATAAGTGTACAGCAATTGTAAATTACCTCTGGTGTAAACAGTTGCCTTCCAAATCACACAACAGACTAATTAGCCTCCTCCACCTGTATTCAGCTGTAGTGATTCTGATGATTTGAGAATAAAACCACATGTCTCTGTGGGTTTCTTCAGCTAGGTAGTGCCTCTAACGTGTATCTGTGGACAACAAGGAGCTATTTGAAGACTTCTGGGTGCTGTGGAAAGGCACACAGCAGGAGATGGATATAAAAAGATTTCAAAAAGTGTAGACTTTCACCACATTTGCTTGTACAAACAATCTGACAGAGCCATGGTCCATATCATGGTCTGTACTGAGTGCATATTTGTGTTGTGCACAGTATGCGATGTGGTATTCACACATCCGGAATAAGGCATACAAAAACTGATGAATTTCCCATTAAATATCTTTATATGAATGTCAAGATGTAGGTTACATGCCCGTATAAAATTCACAGTGATGTTTGACCAGGTTTTCAAATTCTGATTCTGTGTGTTAAATGCTTTTAAATAAAATCCTTTTAAATGAATCTGGTAAAGCAGTTATTTCTGCATTGATTAAAACCTCCAGTTCATATTGCAGTGTTCAACTACTGTAGCTTTGCCACACAGACAACAGACCAGACCTACTATGAAAATAAACCTGCTTTTTACTGTTTGTGTTTGTGTGCATTTGTGTGTCTTGTGGCCCAACCTTTGCAACTGGCAGTTTCATTAAATACTGATAGCTCCAGATACTGCCTAGCTTACATTTAATAAAACTGTAAAATACAACGTTTTGTTCCAAATCAAGAGCAATATCTTTAACTTAAAAATGGGCTTAATTTGAGAAAATTAAAATTTTGGTCACACAAAAATCTAAACTACCATGCATTTCCAGTTTTCTTTATGTTTGGAAAATTTAAAATAATTAAGTATAAAAACAAGCAGTAAAGCTGATTATATACAGTAACATTAATTTAAAAGAAAACAATTTTTCCACCAATCAGCAGAGTTTTAATAACAGTGTAAGTTGCACAGCACAATCCCAGTAAGTGCAAACATTGTGATTCACAAATTGCGAACACCCAGAACCCGTTCTGTTCATATACGTTCTGGATTTCATACACTGTCACACACACGGTGTGCTGGGTTCTAAAATTTTCCACTTTGAATTCACCCCAAGTGTAGTAGATGAAGATCATTTTGTGGTCTTGAGTACGGGTATACATGAAGCACCTAAATGTTTTTATTGCTTTCTGAACATTAGAATACTGCATTAGGCAATAGTGTCACAGGCCATAATTTGCACTAATAGGATTACCTAATGCTAATTTAGGTAGGCAACTCCAGTACCTGTGCTGCAGTAAAACCAGTGGTATGTACAGTATAGAAGTTTGCTGTTCACCTGCAGCAGAAGGGGTTGCAGTCACCTCAAGTCTGTTGTCTTTGTTCTGAAGGATTTCTCCCCATTCCATGTAAGACTATCAGGATCTCAGAATCTAGGAACAGTATTTCTAATATTATGTGTTCACAGGGCCCCCCTGGACCTCCTGGCCCCCCAGGACCTCCTGGAGCAGTTTTGGGCCTCAAAGGAGTAAGTTCTAAGCTTTTTATCATATCGCAACATCTTTCCACATTCGTTTTCCTCATTACTACTGTATTTGTAAAGTTGTTTTTAGTTGTTTGTTTTTTTTAAACGATTGTTCTCAGAATAATTTCCCTCTAAATTTTAAAGACAGTTTTTCCGGTGCCTCCCAGACCTCACTGCAAAACACCAGTAAGTGTTCCAAAACACTTTACAGCTTAACAAAGTGCCTTGGTGTGGTCCATTTGAGTCTGCATACAAGATCGCCCGTTAAGGAAGGCTGCCAGCTCTTCCTGATACCTTCTCTCTCACCCACTGGTTTTCTGTGTTCCTGCTACTTTGACTTTTTTTGTTTCAATCCAAAGCACCACTGCATGTAGCCAGCAAACATAATATCATCTGATATGGTTAATCTTTTCATACTTCTTGCTCCCAACTTGTTAAAATGAATGTAATAGTTGTAATAGTTATTATAATATAGTATATGGTATTATGCATGCGTAATAAAAATTATACTGGATTTATTATTTGAATGTAGTATTCAAGTTTATAAACTTAGAGATTACTTTATTTCTGAATTTTTTTGTCCCAAATCTGAACATTTAAGCTTACTACATGCTGGTGCTCTAATGGAAAGGCAAAATGTGCTTGTTGCTTGAATGGTCCTTAACTCAAACAAGGCTGAGGAAAAACCTCAGCAAGCATGAAGCATGATGGGTGAAAGTTAAAACGGAAGGGGAATCAGCAAGCTAGAATGCTGCCGTGACTGATACTGTATATGGTCTTGGTCTTTTTTTATTACATATCATTGTGTTAAAGACTAACAAGAGACAAACAGGGTGACCCCAGAAAAAGAGATCCAATGCAAGTCACTTTTTAATTAATTAATAACCAGTGACTACCTTCAAAGACTCCTAAATATTAGTGGTGAAGACATTCTGTAAAAAGACGTTAACTAAACCTAAAAAAAAGCCAGCATGGATCTGGAAAGGAGCTCTGCCTCTCTGTTCAAGCCAAAACAGTCTACATTATGTCTAACACTACTTGGGTAACTGTTGTCATGTTAGATTTTACAGTCATTGTTGTCTCATAGACTATTATCCTGGCTCTTTTTTTGGGGTGCCACTCTGTGAATAGCATATTTGCATTGATGTTTTACATACATTTCACATTTTCCATTTAATTACATTTTGTTATTATTTCAAATATTTGAATAATACAATTTACATGTATTAGGTAATATATGTGACTGTACAGCAGTATCTTTAAAAAGGCTTCTGCGCATTACATTTTATGTTTTATGTAAGCTATTAAATTTCTGAAATATTTTTATTTTGATAGGTCAGGCTCTATAGCGCTTGCTCTTGTTGTATAAGTTGGGCCTGTGTGCTTTGGATCTTGAACTCTCTGACATCTCCTTTCACACAGCCTTCATATCTTGTAAATTAGATGCTAAAAAATAATCATGTTTGACTTACCAATAGAGGATAATAAATGAGAGCATTTTAAGAAAAATTCAGTTGAAACACACATGAGTCATAATGCACTGTGAGTTAGAAAATACTGATTGTGAAGCATTTTATTACATAAAATAATGGAATGCGCTTTACAAACATAAGAAATTATTATTCACACTACATTAGTACATGTTTTATATGAATGCCTTTAAAAGACTGAAATTCCCCCCAAAATATGTAGATGTTGAATAAGAATTGCTGCCATTCTTGATCTGTTCTTTTTCACTTATTGTGTACAGATGAATGCAAATCAGGAGGACACTTCAGCTCAAGGTAAGTGATTCTGAACCAGAACATTTCTCTATATGAAACATACAATACTGAGGCAATGAGAAATCATAAAAAAATTTAAAAACAAATAAGCACAGAATAGGATTCTTATTGGTACTGGCTATTATGCTAATACACAGTTTTATTGGTAAATATCTTAGTTGTGGTGACACTTTAGTTCGGGAGCAAATAACACTTTATGAATGTGTAATCCAAGGAAACAAACTTGCTTTTGTATATGTCATACCATTAATCTTTGGTCTAGGTCACTTACTAGTTGGCTAATAGGTAAAAATCATTAAAAATCTATGGTGCAACACCAAATCGAATGTGTTCCCAGAGTATAGTAGCTCTATGAGAAGCACAAAGGAGGTCTTAATAAGAAACATTTTGAGGAGGAAACTGCTGCATACCTTTCTTATAAACATCACAGTGTTTCTGTGCTGTCTGACATGCTTATGGGATCTATTTTTATCTGTTTTTTTCTCTTTTGTAGTAGGAAACAGCAGACGGAGAGGTTCTTCTGGTTTTCAGGGACCTAAAGGGGATAAGGGAGAAGTCGGCTTCCCTGGGAAACCAGGAACTGCAGGTACCATGCTGTGTATATTTAGTGTCTGTTGCCCAGTAAAACCCTTTATTTGTGTCGAGCATAGTAATGTAGGTGGACTCCTTGCTGCTCCTTTAGAGATCAATGGATTTAACTGAGCATATGTATGCTTTTCTTATTGAAACCAAGCTCCTTGGACTTTTTGGTTGAAACTTTACTACCGGAAAGCAGAACCTTACAGAGACTAACCACTGCTCCATCATGCTGCCCTTGAGCAGTCAGTTTTTTATTAAAAATGTTCATTAACATTCCTATTTAAAAATATGTGTTTCACAACATGTTGATATGTGGTGGTAAAGTGGTTAGCATTGCTTCCTCACAGCGCTGGGGCCCTGTTTTCAATTCTGGACCGGGGGTGCTATCTGTTTGTATGGTCTCCCCCTGTTTGTGTGGGTTTCCTCTTAGTGCTTCAGTTTAATCCCACAGTCCAAAGACATACCGGTAGGTTAATTGGCTTCTGGGAAAATTGGCCCTGGTGTTAGTATGTGTATGTTTGTGTCTGTGTGTGCCCTGCAATGGACTGGAGTCCTGTCTTATTGTACTGCAGTTGGATGGTACTGGATAAAGCATGGATGTTGAAATATGACTGGCTTTTCAATTGAAATATACTATAAAAGATAGTAAAAGAAGTAATAAAAGATAAGTTTAGATTTAGATTCAGTAATTGGTGGTGCCCCTTTGAGCAGCAATGACTGCAACTGTTTCCTATAGCCATTGACTAGCCTCTCACATCAGGTTTTGAGCTCCTTCTGCTCAACATTTGAGAGTTGCCACAACTTTTAACGGGGTTTATGTAACAAACAGTTCTTTCCGGACCCTATGCGGACGACACAATCCGGGGAAAAGTGAGGAAACACTGGGGGAAAAGTCATGCAGGAGACGGGAATGAGGACAGGGGGGCGTGTCCATGGTGCGCTGGTGCACGGGGGAGGTGTGGCCGAGGCAAACAATCCAAAAGTAATCCAGACGGGGAATCCAAAAAACGGGCAAAGTCCAAAGCCAGGCGGTCCATCAGGAACAGACGGGTTAAAACCAGGAACCGGGTCGGAACCGGCAGGGGGAACAGGAGCAGAGACTTAAAAACATGACGGAGCCAGACCCATCAGGACTTGGGCTCGCATGATATGGGAATCAGATGCAGGGCAGCGAACTGAGTGAGTGTCTGGCTTTTAAGGGGGACGGGAAGGAGGCTGGAACAAGGGGCAGGTGCACAAAATTAGGTCCGAAGTGAAAGAACCGGAGCGCCCTTAAGGAAGAGGGACTACAATCGTGACATTTTAGGTACAGCTTTTGACTAGGCCATTGTAAAGCATGCATTTTTTTCTTCTGCAGCCATTCTTTTGTTACTCTGTGGTTCTTTGTAACTTCCGTGATGATGTTTCAGTTTGTTCTTAAAGAGATTTTGATAGAACAATACTCCAGGGTAGAGTGACTGGGGTCTTTAACATTCTCCATTTGTTGACAAACTGTGTGACAGTCGATTGGTGGAGTCCCAAATCATTAGAAATGGTTTTGTAACCTTCTCCAGACCGATGAGCTTTTTCTTAGATCCTCAGACTTTTCCTTAGATTGTGGTATGACTTATTTCCTCCTATACCTGTTTGATAAAGGCCAAACTCACAATGTTTTTAATCTTAATATAGGGTGGAGCCCTATAAGATAACATATATATACAGTACAGTATATAACATATATAACATCTGGTTCAAAATATTCCCTTAATTAAGCTAATTATCTTACTTTTAACTTACTAATTAACTTACTTTTTCACATCCCCTGTACCTTAAAGGGGAACCGCACTCAGACTGGTTATTAAATCTTGGTAACAAAATAAATTCTTTGATGTTATAGAAAAAAATTACAATTTTCGAACTTTGTAAAAGTACTGTAAGTCGCCATGTTGTCCCAAACTCGCATTCAAATTTCCACAAATTGTGACATGATTCGTCCCTTCCTCCTCACTAATCTCCGTAAAGACTAATGTAATGTGATGTACGAGTGTATAAATGCAGGTTGTGCAGCAGACATTTCACCTCAGAAATGTTCCACCGTGCTCTGCATGCAGAGTTAACAAGTGAGTAGAATTTGTTGGCAAAACCATGTTGAAATCAAAAGGAATATTTCTATTGGATTAAAAGAGATGTATTTATAAGCCTGCTTGATTACAATTTCATAGGGCTGCATCACGCCACCAGAAGTTTTGGTGCCTTGTTCTGAATAGCAGAACATGGCTCTGCGCATATCTGGAAATTTTGTCTATTTTGTGGTTTAAATTAGAGGTTTTACAAGTTACTGTGTACATTTTACTTTTATTCCAATTTAAAACGCACCGATCAATGCTTCTTTCTAATTCCAAAATATAAAAATATAGCTGCAGTTCCCTTTAATTAGTCATTGTTTCTTCGATTCATATATCATTTTATTTCAAGAAACATGGAATAAATTATGACAAAAACCCTATTGGATGAGTGGTTTTGATTCAAGAAGGCAATCGTGATAAAACTGAAATTTCCATATTTATCTTTGGGGTTCACACATTTTTTCTCAGCACTGTATGTATCACCTTATGCAGGTGATGGGGGGTGATTTAAATTCATGCTCCCTTAATGGAATGAGTAGCACCTCTCAGAGGCCAGCTGTGCCATCAAATCTGAAATCCCAGTCACATTAATGAGCAATTCAATCAGTATTGCTGTAACTTATACACCTCAGAATCCACTGTCAATATCTATTTGTTAGATGCATTTTTTATATTTTAAATGCCCCCTCCATCACTACTGACTTAAAAAGCAGCCTTGACGAGCCTTTCTCTGTGTTTGAGGTTACAAGAAGTGATTAAACCACTGCAATGTGGGAAGGCCCCTGGCCCAGACGGCTTCTACAAAACAATTTTATCCCAGTTCTCTCCCACCTTAAATTCTGTCTTTTCACAATCATTTTAGTCTGAAAATGTCCCTCCTACCCTTTATCAGGCTTCTAATTTCATTTTTACTGAAAAAAACAAAGATACTCTTTGTCCCATTTTAGAAAGGAGCTATCTCTACTGTACATGCACACTTTATATTCTTCATGTTTATCTTTTGTGGGAGCTGTCTAAGAAAAGGATCTCAATATTACATTCTCAGATCAAGACATCAATTACTATAGGTTAATTACAATTTAAAGTTTTAGACCCACTCCATATGTTTAAAACTAAACTGGCCAGGATTTATCCTGATACAGATCCCTACTGAGAAAGACATCCTATAACCAAACACCTGCTTCCCTGGTGCATATGTTTTGGTCCTGTCTCATACTATTTGGTTTTGGACTTACTATACAGTATGTGTGGTCTCACCCACACCACGTACAGCCTTGTTTGACATCCTCCTAACAGGAACTTCACTGACAAAACATCAGTCTGAAATGCTGGCTTTCTTTTCTCTGTTGGCTCACTGTCTCATTTTAAGAAGCTGAAGAACGACTGCTCTCCCCTTGCATGAGCATTGGATCAGAGACATAATGCGCTTTATCAAACTTGAAAAAATTAGAGATACACTGAAGGGTTCCATTGAGAAATTTTGCCAAAAACAGCCATAAGCCACTGAAGGTGTTATTACTTTTTAATTCACTCTCTTATGGTAATTTGATTTTAATCTTTCCTTTGATTTTCCTCCCTGTTACAGCTTCATGTTTGTGTTTGGTTTTATTTTTTTGTGTTTAACTTTTACATTTCTCCATATTTCTTAGGCTTTATAGTTTAGACTGAATTATTTAGTTGATTTATGACTTGGAAACTTTGTTCAGTTGTTTATCTTGATGTATTTTTATAAAAGCAGAATGTTGCTGCTTCTGCATAAGAAAACTGTCTTGTTCTTGTTGTTCTCAATTTTCCTTGAATGGAAATTTGTTGTTTGACTAATTTGTAGTTGATTTATATCTAAATCAGGAGTTTTATTGACCTGTTAACCTGTTGTCATTGTTGTTTGTTTTATCTTTGATTATCTCTCAATACAATCTTTAAGTTTTTAAAATATCCAATCTTTACACAGGTCCATGGTTTCCCAAAGGATTTGTGGTAGGTCTTTCTCTTTTGTTACTCTTTGGTGTGTTGTCCTCATTTTGAAAGAGCCTATGGGTTTTCCAGTAGATGAGCCCTTTTCATTGTGCATTACCAGGAAAGTTTACTGCATTTTCTTCATTCATTACTTCTCACAGCCATACAATTCTCAGGTCTATTGTAATATAGTTTATTTGTATTTTTGACTCTATATTCTTGCCAGTTGAATATAGGTACATGCTGATATGAACATGCAAAAATTACTTATTATCCACTAAAACCAACAGTAGAAATCCAGTGAGAATTAAAGTAAATAGTTTTTTGTTCTGTTGGACTGCTGCAATTGTGATGCGATGGAACACGCTGTCTGTCCTCAGGGTGACAAAGGGGACATTGGGTACAAAGGAGAAAAAGGCGAAAAAGGAGAAGCTGGTATTCCTGGACCCCCTGGCCTTCCTGGGAGGTCTGGTCTGGTGGTGAGTAGCATTTTCTTTTCCTGAACAAGCACCTGAATGACAACTTCTCCAAAAAAGGATTTCCCTTTTCTGTTACTGAAGCATTAGCAAAGCAGGGCATTACATCTAAAATGTATGCATTAGACATACTGTATATAGTGACAGAAAGTGAGACAGGATTATAGAGAGGATATATTTGGGCCAAGAGTTTTGAGAAACCTCTTCCCACTATAACCCTGTCTGCTAAAGTCTCTAGTTTCCTCAGTTCTGTGCCAATGTGGAAACTACATTTCCAGGTAGGCAAAGAGAACACTAAGCTGGCCTCCTGAGTGTTTTCCCATGCTATACTAAAGACACAACTGAAAGATCCCAGCCGATGGTTACATGACATCCCAAACTGACAATGTATTTAAAGAAAATCTGACATATTTTTCCAATTATTTTGCTCTGCATTTATTTTGTTTCTGTTTTTAGTAAGCCAGAGAATTTTTTTCTGTTATTGTCAAATAAAATCTATTTTGACATGGATTAGGTACTTTTAATGTTTTGCGGGCATTTCAATTCAGTGGAGTTCTTTTAAACTTAATATGTGTGTAAAGAGTTTTTTTTCTATGTTAGGTGATACTTTGGTACTTGTACTTATGTGCTATCTAAAGGACCTACAATTTACACAATTGTTTTTAATATTTTTTTCACAAAGACAACATGCTGTGTTTCAGGGACCCAAGGGAGAGTCTATTATTGGGCCCCAGGGGCTTCCTGGAATGCCAGGCCAGCCGGGACCCCCTGGGTTTGGGAGACCAGGACCTCAGGGTCCCCCGGGGCCTCCAGGGCCTCCTGGGGCTCCTGCTCTATACGGCTCTGGTAAGGAACTCTGAGTCTGATGCTAAGGATTTAATTTCCACACCCTGACAGCAAATGATATGTTCTCCGATGGAATACATTTGTCTGTCTCTGTTTTATGATCTTTTATGATTTATTATAAAATAAAACTGGAAGCAAACTGTCTGGTGTAGACAGAAACAGCAGCAGTCTGTTGCAGAGAACACACACAGGAAGGCATAATATGAAATTGCTACAAAGTGCATTACAACTTCATTTAGGATATTTTTCTGATGCATGAATATGACTTCATCTCCTATCCAGAGTCTTCTTCTGAAACATATAGCTGGTTGTGTTGTTTCAGCTGTTTCTATCCCTGGCCCACCTGGACCCCCTGGGCTGCCTGGGCCCCCTGGAATTGGAAACCCAGTAAGTAGGAGCTGCTTGGGACAGGAAGTGAAAAACTGCTTACTGCTGCCCCTCTGCTGCTGAAGGTTACATGCAAAACAGCTGATAATGTCTATACCTCTGATCTTCGAAGACACATATTGTACATAGAAGAACTCCATCTAAAAGTGCATCATAGATTACCCTATTCATTTCAGAATTTCATGTATTTCCAAAAAACAGTGACTTGTAATGCAATATTTTCACTCTCCTCCTCTGCTCTGTAAAGCAGGCATCAACAGGATGGTCCAGTTTAACTGAAATGCAGGTGCCCATGACTGAGATCTGCTTTAGTGAAAAAAACAGACATACAGTTCATGTGGCTTCAAATGGCCACATCTCCTACCTTCCCATCATTCTTCTACAGTTATGTGCATTATGTGTTCTGACTGCGCTGTTGTAATTGACAACAGCAGATCAGGGATTAGAATTTCAGAGATTACTCAGATGTTTTGAAAAAGGTGAAAGTTTTTTAGGTAGTCAGGTCTGTGAATGGACTCGGAGACCAGATTGCCGAGGTAATTTTTCAACAGTCCCTGCAGAGTCCCCGAGAGGGAAATGAGCATTATTTAAAAGATGGAGAGTGGGAGGCCGTTTTTTATAGTGTTTTATTCTTCAAGCACTCTTCTATGTTGTAACTCTTTTGATTTTACAGGTGACCACCTATAGAAGTCTTGAAACACTGTTGAAGGAGACATACCGTACAGCAGAGGGCACAATGGCATACATTGCTGACAAGAGTGAGGTGTACATTCGCGTAAGAGAAGGATGGAGAAAAATCCAGGTAACACCTGTGCTATGAATTATTTGTTTCTTTTTTAATAATTACTTTTGTTGTAAATCAGATCTTCAGAATATTTTAGTTTAGTCCATATTATATGAAAGCCCTTTTAAGTTCTAAATGTATGTCTTAAAAATAAATTATAGCTCTACCAGGACTTAGTTCAAAACAGTGGTGATTAAGCTATTGATTTTTTCTAAATATTTTTTCCACTCAGCTTGGAGAACTGATTCCGATCCCAGCTGACAGCCCTTCCTCTCATGTTTCCTCAGGGTTGGTAAGTCAAGCATCTGTAGCTCAATAATACCTAGTGATGCAGTGGCCAGGGCTACTGTCTTATCTTATTTCCCAGACAAATGGTTTACTTACTGACCGAACATCTTCCAAAGGTTTTCACTACTGGGCAAAATGTGTTGCACAGAAAAAAGTTGTAAATAATAATAATAATGCAAAATTGCTTTGGAGTATTTTTTTTATTTGTAAAATAATCCCATGACATTGTTAGAATTACTATCTTGCTGTACAATCCTTTTTTAAATAAAAAATTGATCTTTCTTCAGGAGCTACAGAGTTTTCTACCAGGTTACAGTTTACTTCCTCACACAATTCACACAACCCCAGGGGTAAGTGAGATTTGTTTGATTTGTATTTTAATCCTTGATCTGAAATGGTTATAATATGGTGCAAGTATTTCATTTCCACCAAATTACATTTTGAATTGTAGAAATTAAACATTATTTCAGCACTTCTCTCATGTCAGATTTCATATATCTGAATATGTTTATTTATAGGTAGTCTGGATGTACTGTAGAATGAACTACATGTTGTAATTCAGATGGGGTTTGGCATGCTTGAGTTGCCTCTTTCTGTGGTTTGCCCTCAGAAGGGGCTTTTTCCTTGCAACCTAAATCTCAGTGCCACGTTCATGCAGGCGACTTTGAATGGTAGTTTTCGACACTCTGTATCCTGATGATGCCCACTTCAGATCTCCCACTGTTGCCTTTGGATTTACAGTTAACCTGTTTTGTCTATAGTGAGAAGATACACATTTGTCCTATTTGTCCAACAGGGTGCCACTATACCCGTAGCTTCAAAATTCTTAAAATGGACAATACAGTAGAATAAGGTATATTCAGCAGAGAGCAGGGAGAAAAGTAGCAATGATGTTAAGTGCAGCAAAACTGAGAAATGAGAGTACAGGTGTCTCTGCTATAATGTGAAAGATGCATTCCAGTAAAACCTCGTGTTATGCAAAATCGCGCAATAAAAATAACAGGGCTTATGGGGAAAATATAGTTAGGGGCAGACCACTCAAAACCCAACCAAAATGTCTAACCAAAGCTTTACCAAATTATCCCAATAAAAATCTTAGCACACTTTAAATACGTTAAATTCATAGTAAAGAAATACTACAGTAAATTTAGGACTTTACCTTGAAAAAAAGTGAAGTTCACCACCTGAAAGTTTATCACCAACATACTTCTTAGACACATTCTTGTCACGTTGTCCACTCATACGGTATTTACAGCAATGCAGACGATTTAGTGAAAATAGCATAAAAATTGAGGGGCACCTCCCAACTATCACCAAAACAAAGCACATGGGACAACTGAGCATCATGTGTATACCTCTGTGGACCGCGACATTAAGTTATGTTACTCCACGATGCAAAACATAAACATGTCGGGGGTGAAATCGCATATAAGCCAATGCGAGTTTTGCATTTTACAGACATCTTTTCCCTATTTACCAATCGCATATGAGCCAATTCACGTTTTGAAAATTCACGTAATAGCAGAGATCACTGTACAGGGAGATCTAGGGGAGAGGATATATTGCTGCTACCTTCCTCTCTCTCCCTCCCACCTAAAGAAGACTCAAGAGATAATGTTCAATGTTCTTTCTACTTCTCATTGTAGAATAAACCTTTACTTGCTCCTTTTAAACAAAGCGGTTTCCCATTTGAGTTTGTCCGTTATATGGTTATATGGTGTTTGATGTTCTTATTTCATCAGAGCTATGAATAAATCTGGAGCGTACTGTATTTTTCTGTATTTTTCACGGTTGCTAGTTTATGAAGCATTAGTCTCAGCCATGACTCTTTTTGGAGCGTCTGTGTTTGACTTCACTGTGCTGTATTCCAGCTGCACCTGGTGGCCCTGAATGCTCCATTTTCGGGGGACATGCATGGGATCCGAGGAGCTGACTTCCAGTGTTTCCAGCAGGCTCGGGCCATGGGCCTGATGGCCACATACAGAGCCTTCCTCTCCTCCCACCTTCAGGATCTAGCCACTGTTGTGAAGAAGGCGGACCGCTTCAGCATGCCCATTGTCAACCTGAGGGTAGGGGCAAGATAGTCACTGTACTGTAGCCATATGGGCAGTAACACACAGCTATTCAGGACTAATGCTAGTATTCAGAAATACATAATTGAATGGTAGAGCAATGTCTCTTTACAGATTTTTTTAGTTTGTATGAAACCTTACAAGTAAATCTTCTAGCACAATTTCCATTTTAAGATTGTGTTGATTGCAGCAAAAATGAGGACCCTTGGTTTCTTAGTAGTATTTGTCAACTAAATAGATTAATACATTTAAATACATAAATTAACTTCAGTGGCAAAAATATCTATACAGTATAAAGCAAACTTCTTAATAATATCACTAGGATAGCATGTTAGCATATTATAGATATAGATATGGTAATTTCAATGCCTAAAACAGGTGATTTTACTCTTAATTCAGATAGTTGGTTCAATTTAGTAATCTAGATCAAAGCCAAACTGAAAAAGAACCCAAAAGGAATTTCCATCTCAGACTTATCTGAGTGATAATCTGTAATTTAAAGGATCATGCAGTTGGTTTCCTACTGATGTCTTTTTTAATTGCCTTGCTTCCTTTGCATTTAGACATCTGTGACATATTGAAGGCAAATTACAGCAGATTTCCTTTTACAGTTTTTGTAATGATATGCTGGTCCAGTAATTTCTGTAAAACTCTGAGAGCAAAGAGAACACTGGCCAGTTTTTTTGTGGCTTTCTTGTAATCTGTGTAACATGGTTCTCAACAGGGAGACGTGCTTTTCAACAATTGGATGTCTATATTTTCTGGTAATGGGGGCCAGTTTGATCCACAAATACCCATCTACTCTTTTGATGGGAGGAATGTAATGACAGACCCATCTTGGTAAGTTTCCACAAGTTGTTTCCTGTTTTCTGTTATTTGTTTTATAGGTCAGTGCTATAGACCGCTAAGGAACAACAACTCTGGCTACTGTTACTCTAGACTCAGAATCTGCACCAGTTGTACTTTTAAAAATGTGAAAGACCATAAAATGCCATCACAAGTTTATAACTGCAAAGCCCCAAAGCATCACAAATATCCATTGGTACAGCCACATTATCTTCTCTGTAACTTGGATTACAGTGCCTTCTATGTATTGCAGCCATCAGACATTGTCTTGATTATCCTTGAGAAAAATAAACATTTTTTAAATGAATGTATATTATTTTTTTAAAACTAACTTATTTAGAATATTTTAGTCATTTTACTTATATTGCTGCTTTTATCTTGCAAGTTTTTGTTTTCACCTGCTAAAGGTGTGTGTGGGGGATAATAACTGAATTTCAGTATCCGACTATTATTTTTACCATTTTTCTTCAAGGAGTCTTAAGTGTGTTCTAAAATAATAAACCAAACACAAAAAGAACCTTAAAATGTATATCGACTTTGCCTTCTTCTGTGCCCGGGCTCTTCTCTGTGGACGTGTCGACCTTGTTACCACTGCTTGCACTTGTCACCCTTAATGAGACAGAGGCCCTCAGAGAGGAAGCACTAAACCCAGACTTAGAAACCAATTAAATAATTATACTTATAGATGTGGAAAGAAAACAATGAAAAATAAAAGCGGTTTATGTGAAATCATAGTTTTCATCCACATTATGAAGCCCCAAAGGATGGAATCTTCTGCCCACAAATGAGGAACCTGTGATTGAGGCTCACAGAGGTCTCTCTCCAAGCCTACTTGGCAGGACTTTCCTATTTGCAGCCAGTGCACACCCTAGTACAGTGTTTATGTCTATTTATATGTTAGTATGTTAAATATAGCATTTTGTTTATTATAGAAAATGATTCATTGATATGAAACTGGCAATTGTGGGTTTACAATCCACATTTCTGTTTATATATTGTTGGATCTTGGATAATCTGACAGTAACTCACAAACACTTGGGGTTGTTTATTGATGCTTCAACATGAACATGTCTCAAGCAGCACATATGTCAATAAAAATATCTGGTCTGCCTT
Source organism: Atractosteus spatula (assembly GCF_055471065.1). NCBI lineage: Eukaryota > Metazoa > Chordata > Actinopteri > Semionotiformes > Lepisosteidae > Atractosteus > Atractosteus spatula. The sequence goes on from NC_142711.1 coordinate 39,629,379, forward strand.
GTGTTTTGAGAGATGTAACTTATCTAATACCACAAATCTTAGTTGCAGCACATCAATTGCCAATAATTTTCTGTTCTGTCTATGCTTTCCAATTATGCTGATGATTATTACATAGATATCACATAGCATTTGCTTGTTTTTTTCCTTTGAATTAATATGTAATCTCTTTTTAATTATATGTAATCTTTTTTTGTTTAATTCATTGAAAAGTTTCAAAATCTTTTCATTAGGTTTTGTTGAACACCACGCACCAGAACATTACTTAGGAATTTGAACCTTTTCCCTTTGCACCTCTGGTGTCATGTATTTTGTGCTTGTTGGAGGTGGGCTTTGTATTATATAACATTTAAGAACAATATGATTGCTTAATTGCTTACACTTATGTAGCGCTTTTCTGGACACTCCACTCAAAGCGCTTTACAGGTAATGGGGACTCCCCTCCACCACCACCAATGTGCAGCATCCACCTGGATGATGCGACAGCAGCCATAGTGCACCAGTACACGCACCACACATCAGCTATCAGTGGGGAGGAGAGCAGAGTAATGAAGCCAGTTCATAGATGGGGATTATTAGGAGGCCATGCTTGATAAGGGCCAATGGGAAATTTGGCCAGGACGCCGGCGTTACACCCCTACTCTTTTCGAGAAACACCCTGGGATTTTTAATGACCACAGAGAGTCAGGACCTCATTTTTTTACGTCTCATCTGAAGGACAGCACCTGTTTACAGTATAGTGTCCCCGTCACTATACTAGGGCATTAGGACCCACATGTACCACAGGGTGAGCGCCCCCTGCTGGCCCCACTAACACCTCTTCCAGCAGCAACCTTAGTTTTTCCCAAGAGGTCTCCCATCCAGGAACTGACCAGGCTCACACCTTCTTAGCTTCAGTGAGTTGCCAATTGTGAGTTACAGAGTGATATGGCTGCTATATGTTTGTGTGACAGCTGATTATATATAATATAAATATCACAGGCTATGGGGTGGATTACAACGGGTGTGTGTGCCTGCATGACATATACTGTACAATGAGTGTAGAAAGTATTGATCCCCCTTGGACCTCTACAACATTTTGCTGTGTTACAACCTCAAATTGACCAGGGTTTGTGGATGATTAACAAAAAATACTTAAGATTGTTATTGGGCATAACCATTTTCTTATTTTAACAGAACATTTTATGAAAAGTAGAAAACTAAAAAATTCAGCTTGGACGAGTATCACCCCCTGAGACCTTTTAATTAGTATTTTATATTTAGTATAATATAATATAATAATTACAGACTCAAGTCTTTTGCGGTATGCTACAACCAGCTTTTCATGTCTTACGGTTTTAATTCTTGCCCACTCTTCCAGGCAAAATTGGTCCAGCTGTAGCAGGTTACTGGGAGAGAGGTAGTTTACAGCAATCCTTAGTTCCTGCCACAGATTTTCTATGGGATTGAAGTCTGGACTTTGAATGGCCACTCAAGGACTTTCACTTGGTTTGGAAGTCAACAAGGGTTGCTTTGTGTTTGGCATCATTGTCCTGTTGAAATATGAATCTCAGTCCCAGTTTCAGATATTTTGCAGTGCTCCTCTTCCGCCAGAAATAACGCTTGCATTAAAGCCAACTAACTCAATTTTTGTCTCATCAGACCCAAATTTTATCACATTATTTCAGAGATTTCTACATACTGTACCTTTTTGCGAAGATGTAATGACTAAAGTAATGCGATGTACGAGAGAATATAAGTACAGTTTGCGAAACAGACATTTTACAGCAGAAAGATTCCAATGTAATTTGCATGCATAGCTAACAAGTAAGTTCCATTTATCAGCAAAACCATCTTGAAGCCAAGAACACTATTTTTATCGGATTAAAAGAGATATATTCATAAGCCTGTTTGTTTACAATGTAATATGCAAAGGAACAAGTAATAGGTTTATTCCATGATGAAAAAAAGAAGAAAGAGAACACAACGTTTCCACCTGAAGAAGGCTATACGTCATTACTTTAGTCATTACAGTGACTACTACGTCAACATGGCAACTTACGGTACTTTAACAAAAAATTTTCTACTCCTTCAATGAATTCAGTTTGTTACCGAGATTTAATAACCAGTCTGAGAAATGGGGACTGCAGTTCCCCTTTAGCGTTACAAACTCAAAGGTGTGTTCGATCTAAATAGTTAACCACTTTAATTGCACACAGGTGGATTCCAATCAACATTTTGTGCAAATTCGCAAGGTAGCTGGTAGAGGCTAAGCATATTAAGGAGTATTATTGCTAAGGAGATGGATATTTTACCAGTGAAGATTTTTATTTTTTGCTCCTAACTTTAAACATATTGATATTTTAGATGTTGTTGTATGTATCAAAGAGGAAAATTATATGTATGTCTGTCAAAATGTGTCAAAATACAATCAAGGTCAATACTTTCAATACCCACCATACTTGTCTTTTGGGGTCCTAGATTTGATTTTGGGCTGAGAAGACCCCTGGCTTCTCTGTGGAATTTGCATGTTCTCCCCATGATCATGTGGGTTTTCACCAGGTGTTACAGTGTTCTTCCATTTTCCAACCAAGACATACCTAATAGGTTAATTTGGATCTTTAATTTATCTCTGTGTGTATTTTGTGGGATCCCACGATGACCCTGAACTTACTGGATAGGCACTTTATCAGGTATAAGTCAGGTGTGAATAATTTAGAGGAACTAATTAATCTGATTTATGGAGGAACACTGGTTTCATTCAGTGGACTTCAAGTCTGTGGTGATGGACTCTATCCTTGCTCGGGTGTGACACACTGAAATGCATCAACCCCCAGTCAATTCCTTGCCTTACCCATGGAAAAAAATCATCTTTCTTAGCAAAGAAGAGGCGGGACTCCACTAAGATGCAATGTTTTATGATCAGAATACACCTGATATATTGTATATAGTGATGGTTTTACACAGTATGTCACTTCTCTAATCTGAATGGTTCTATGTCTAAATGCAGGCCTCAGAAAATGGTATGGCATGGCTCCAGTCCAATTGGGATCCGCTTGACATCCAATTACTGTGAAGCATGGCGAGCAGGAGACATGGCAGTCACAGGCCAGTCATCCCTGCTACACAGTGGCAGACTCCTGGACCAACACACACGCAGCTGTTCTAACAACTTTATCGTGCTATGCATCGAGAACAGTTATGTGCAGAATCAGAGGCGAAAATGAGTGCCACGATGAGCCTGTGAGAAAACAAGGCACAAGGTTTTATCGGAAGAAAAGTTGACACTGTATTTTTTTCATACGTGTAACTTTTGAAAGATGTAAATATATATAAGTTGCTTTCTGATGACATTGTTCAGCCAACACATGTTCTGAAACAATGCCAAAGAACAGATACCTCAGTAAGCAATACTTCAGTTGTGTGTAAAAGGAAGAGAAACAGGTCTTAATTGCAAGTACTGAAACAAGCTATAGCTCTAAGAAAACTGCATTATTTTTTTGTTTGTTTGTCCCTACTGACCTTATCAAGACAGGCAAAGTTTTAGAACCATGCCCATAATTTCCCTTTGACAATTCTGAAATGCAATTGTTATTCGATAAGTAGCTTCCTGTGATATTAACATGTCTTTTATAAATTCTTGAATGTGTTTTGATTGTTAAAAGAGCAATTGTGGTACAGAAGACCAAAAGCAAAGTGTACTAAAAATGAATGAAAATTATAAAATGTCCTTTGACCAACAAAGGAAAGTTTTAGTGCTTCACCTTTAATGTGATAAGGTAATCTGGGTGCACTGTATTTCTTGTTAAGTTCCCATTAAGGAGTTTTTCTGTATTTGAAAATGTCCACTTTAGTAACATCTGTTGCAAACAATGTTTTTTCACTTTCTATTTAAGTTAAATTCAAGGTTTTATTTATACTGTAACAGCACATAATCTAATGAAAAGAGATGACACATAGTTTAATAAAGTATTTTCCAAGGTTTAAGATATAATGTTACTATCTTTGTACATAACAGTGGTGAAGTGCCTTTTTCTAAAGAAACACCTTTTTTCAGTAGAAGGTGATTTAACACTGTTAATGATCATTTTTCAGTCTATTCAAAAGGCACATTTTTTTCTTGATTAAGAATCCCAAATTAATTTTAATTTAAAAATTAAATTCAGCAATATGTAACTACATTATTGGACTGTAAAATGATTAAGACTGTAAATGTTTCTAAAAATATATATTTTTCAGTTGAAGCTCTTCTTAATCTTATGATTTTTTAATAACACATACAGTAAAATACTCTCCTATCTTGACAATTTGTAAGGATGAATAGTATAATGGTAATTAAGTGAAAATATGTTTGTATGCTTTACTGGTGCTCATTGAATAAATGTTTTTTACAAACTTTACTGCAACGTATGTTATTAGCATAGTAAGGTGGACTACCTTAAAAGTGATTCATCTGATTACAACAAACTGGATGGCTCCTGCTCCAGGACATTAATATCGACTTCATATAGCTTTTTCTGGAAGCATAAACTCATTTTTATCTTATACAAATGTCTTATTTTATTTTATCTTATTTTCTCAGTTTTAAAAGGGGCACTTTCATTGGACGTTCTGAGTGGCTCAGCTGGTAAAGTCATGGGTTGAGTTCTGTGATCGTGAGGTTGGGCTTGGATCATGTCACTAGCCACATGTAACTGGGACACCCCAAGTTGCAATGCAAAATTTGCTTAGTGCTGCTGAGAAAAGGGTAAAATTAGTCAGCCAGTGACATTTTTTATCTCAACATTTTGCCAAACAGTAAGTCCGGTGGCCTTCTGGCTGTTTAAAGGCAGGTGGGGTTGTCGGTGAGCTCTCCTACTACAGTCTGTGCTTAAACAACAGTATAGGGCTGCACTGGCAATTTTGTGTTAATAGACAAGGGTTCAAAGGTGGGAAGGTGAGAGGAGTCAGCCAATACTGTAACTGTCCTCTGTGTATGGTTTGTTTGTTCTGTTTGTCAGGTGTTAGGAATTCATAAAAAATCTAATATGTTTTATCATTAATATTGTCAATATTCTTGTTTTTTTTATTTATAAACTCCAGCTTTTTGAATTCCTGCAAACATTGCTTATCCATACAGTGTCATTTCATGTTCATTGCTTTTAAACCTCTACATATGCAGTCAACACACACAAAACCACACAATGGCCATGAGAAGTAAAGTCCAAGTGCTTTTATGTTACTTCTTTACAGAGTTAACTACAAAGTCAGCACTAACAAAACTCCCAGACATTGTGCACACACCAAGCATTAACGTAATGCTATTTAAACACTGACATGGCAGTGGTGAGATCATTGACTGTTGCAATATGAATAGACACAAACTCTCCGATGACTATCAATCACCAACTGATCTCAAAACTGGACTTGGATACAGATGAACAAAGGGAACAGAAAAGAGCTCTTAATACTGATTCAGTGAAACTTAAGAGTTTGGAATGCAGCATTGTCTAGAAGACTGCGCTTATTAAAACATCATCCTTATATTTTGTCTCCAAGAGGGATGTCAGTGAGATGATCTGGTTGTATTCTAGGTTTGGTGCAGTAGAAGTGTGATATGGAGTAGTCATGCAGAATCTATAGAGACTTGAGAAACCAAAACAAGACCCAGGTTTTTATTTTCAAATGTTTGTGCTACACTAACATACAATCCCCCCCGAAGGAAGACCATAAAGGAGTCTCTGCATCAGACTGGAAGGAAAAACGATCTATTTTTTTCATGGATAAACAGTCCATGTGGCATTTGCTAGTTTTTCTCATCTGTGCATGTGGGTAAGAAAAGAGTTTTTTTTAAAAGGGTAGTCTTAGCTCATAGTGTTATATGGCAATTATCACTTCCAAAAGTCAGTGTTATGATCAGAGTGTAATAAACTAGAAACTAGGAAACTGATATTTCAAGTAAAAGAATGTTGGTTTCAATTTATGCATCCATGAAGTTTGAAATAGTTATAGAGTGGTTCTGGGTTTTGATGTGAATACTGTCATTTTTCTGGCATGAAACAACATTGAAAAACTGTCATCTGGGTGTGGTAGATATGTCATTTGTTTAGCCTCATAGCCAAACAATTTGGTTTTTTACTACTCAATAATTAACTACTGTAATTCTTTCCTTCCAAGCTATTGTTACAAAATAGAAAAGTAAAATCACCATAACATTAGGTACAATCTTAGGCACATGATTTTTATATTCTCTGGCACAGCTCTGGTGAAAGAGTAACACAATCAGGCTTGACATGATAAACATTAATAAACAACACAATTCATACACCAGTTACTCTATAACACATATGTACAAATGTATGCATTTCAGAAGCCTATATCCTACAGAAACCCAGGATTAGGCTTTCTGAATAAAGTTCTGAGTACTTTAATCTGAACGTAAACTGCAAACAACATAAAACTACATTTTCTGTGGTGATCAGTGCATATCACCATACCAATTTCTGGACTAATTTGTCCAAACTAATTTGTCTGGCCACCCGATAACAAAGTAAGATGCAGTTTCAAGCTAAATTGAGTCCCTTGATTTTAAGAGAGGCTCAATCACCCATCCTTGCTTTTATGGGACACAGTCAAAGACTTATTTAATTTGTATTGTAAGTATTTAATTTGATCACTAGTGCTTAAATCTCATCCCAGTAGAATTAGTGCATTTGAAAACAAGCTGTTTTTGCTAAAATGTGCTCAACAGCTGTGTTTTTCTGATGCTGCTGGAAATCATCTCAGTTGGGCAGGACAGAACAGGGAAGCTGCACAGCCAAACAGGTCAAGTTGGTTGCTAAGAATGCTGGCTCCATAGCAACAAGAAGACAGACAGGGATCCAGTGGGCCATCTCGGAATCAGCATCAAGAAGTCGGAGTGATTCAGGTGTGGTACTGAAGTTATTGTTGGCAGACTGGTTTGTCCTACATATACGTGTAGGAAGCTCAATGACAAAGTGTTTGGCTGTGGACTAGACAAGGCCTATCTGGCGCTCATGAGGTAATTACCCGTAAGTGGCGGCAAGTAGCACAAAGCACAGGGAGGTGTGTGACTCCACGTGCGAAAGTGGCCAGTGAAGACCGGGGCTGCGAGCTCTGGCTTGCTCCCACGTAACAAATGGCAATTGGTCCATTGGTCATTTCCTACCTTTTATACTCCACAGCAATAGACACTTTAGAGACAGTCCTGTAATTACATCAACATATTACTGTAAAATCTTGTACAGGGATCTGCTTTTTACTCTAAATTATACAGTTCAGGCACTCAACATGACTGGGGAAATTGTATGAGTTTTCTCCGTTATCTTTATTTAACCGTTCTTATTCCTGCAGAGGCAGTTATATAATCCATGTGTGATAGCTTATATGTTCCTCTACGGTTGCTTTATGCCACACCATAAACGGATGGATGGATATTAAGTATTGCATTATCACTCTACATTTATTAAATGTCTCCAAAATCCAGCCACATTTCCTAATTATATTTGATGATACATAAGATTAAATGGTATTAGTCTTCAGAACAGCTGTTTTATTCTACACAAAACTGATCTGTGCTCACACCTGCTGCTCACATCGAATAATGACTCTGGTCTTGGTCTTTCATGGCAGCAGAAACAGATTTGTCAGGCTCGCCTCACAACAACAGAAAAGATGTTGATGCTGAGTTGGGAGCCTCTGCATTCCTTCTCCTGCCATCACTTCATGCATGGACCCATCTTGACATTATTCATACAGACCTTTGTACTGCCCAGATTAGTGGTGCCACGGGGAAGGTGGTAAAGACGTGGAGTGCTGCTGAGAATGTTAGCATATGTCTTAGAGGTGATTTCACTTCTGAACCCTATTAGTGGAAAGTTGCACCATGTTGTACCAGCTGTACCATGGCAGTACCATGTTGGACGAAGGGCTATAGTATCACGCCTTCTGCAGCCAGAGGGTGCTCCTACACTGTTCTGTCCCTTGTTTCCTGTGCTTTGCTCTCCTTCCGGTGTCTCTCTCTCTGGTGCTATATATTTCCGGGTCTCTAATTCACCTTTGCTTAGCATTGACGTTCGGATGTCCTGAGACCCGCCTAGCATCCAGGTCGCCCCACGTCCGCTGCCTGAGGGCATTGGTTTCTATACGACTCCTGAACTGCTGAGCCCGGGCTTATTCCCCGTTCCGCCGCTACGCATTTGGGTCTTTTTCCACTCTCCTGCCTCTCTACGGTTTGTCCTTTCCAACATCCGTGACATATAAGGAGAAAGTTTTTTGCTCTTCATTTGATTTCCTTTATTAACGTAATAAAAAACAAAACACAACCAAAAAATGCAATCGGTATATGTCCATTGGCATAAGACATTCCAGAACAGAGTCAGAACTGCAAAGGAACAGGTATTTTATTTTGGTTTTTATCCTTTATTCCATCCTGAAAGGAAAAGAAAACGGACACAACATTTTGGCTGTGGAGCCTTTAAGTTGTGTGTCTTTTCTTTTCCTTTCAGCATAGAATAAACACTTACCTGTTCCTGCAGCTACCTACTTGAACTTCTAGTCGTTAAAAATGCACATTTTCCTTGTCTGTTTTCCTCAAAGGATTTTGACTACCTTTAACTTTTTTACATTGTAGAATAAAATAATTCTGAATAGTTTAGAGTATGTCAATCTGTACCTGTGTGCATGACACAGTTCATCACAGTGCCTGAACGGATTTGGAGCAGTGACATCTCAGACACCGTCATCACTAACACTCGTAAAGCACAGAATGAAACACTGGCATCCCTGTATAAACAAATGACAATTTTCTTGAAACCATAAATACATAAATTGAGGAAGAAGTTTCTTTTAATGATAAGTATATCATCAATAACCCTGATTCCTTTAAGAAACACATAATCAAAAATGATTTTGAATGCCAGGAGGAAGAGGGTTTATTTTTTACTGTGGAAGCTAGAGGTAAGGAAATGTCCATTCTTTTAGCAAATCTGATTAAATCAAAAGATTCTCCAATCATGTTAAAAAACTTCAGGATTATTTTTTTCATCTAATAGAAACTGGTTTATTTCAGATGTTACTGTAAGTAATGAGATTAGTACAAAAAACAAGCATCTTTCCTACTCCATGTAGTAGAAGGTTTCAATGACTAAAAAGTGTGGTACACCCAATTATTGAAAGAGTATGTTAGCAGAACTAGTCCAACTCTGTTTGCAGACAGTTGTAATTTCTAACCTAAGGAAATTTTCCGTGCCAGATGTCAAGTTGCTTTAAAAAGTTTGCATTTTTAGTATCACCTTTGCTGAGTAAGACAAGTATCTAAAAAACATTACCAATTGTAAAACATGCAACACATAAAAAACTGTTTTGGAATGAGCATGAAAGAATATTTTAGTGTTGGTATCAATCCCAGCTGGGTTGGCCTCAGGGCAGAGCTGTAACCTAATTACAGAAGCCACACATGAGCTGTTTGTGCCACAGCGCTGTGATGTCATCCTTTGTTATGCTTTGATGATTTATCTATCTATATAAGGAAAAAAAGAGTCCATTATTAGAATGCTTTCAATTTTAATTAACAGGCCATGGCATTCACTCTTTGCCTCATAATTGCCAGTGAGAAATAATGAAAAGCGCCTGTGTCGATTCCTGCTCAATATGTTCAATATGCTGAAATTAAGGGAGGGAAGTGGAAAAAAGAAAAAAATGCCCTTTAATTTTCTTAATTGTTCAAATTTGACTTGTAATTTTTATGTCTTTGATCAGCTTGTTGCTGTGTTTCACATCTGATGACCCTATGTTGGAGTATGAAGCAGGCTATAAGAGAATGATGGCCATTCTGTCCCTCTTACCCATTTATTTACTTGTAAGTCATTGACTCAAGGATACTGTCACAAGGTCCCAAACATACAAACTAATTTTCAGATATGTATAAAAGTGCCTCCTGTGTTCCCTGTTCTAATTAACCTAGCAGCAAAACAAACATTTGAATCTTCTAATGGTCTGAATCTAAAGCACTTAAAATGATGTGACCAGAGAATTCTGTGAATTTTCCAAATAAACTGTGAATTGAAGCCCTGCAAAGTCTTTTCTCTTACTTGCCCAAGATATTACGTTCTTTTAATAACACCTTTTCACAGATTAATTATGCTGTCTTCTTGATTTTGTTCTTTCCAGTACTACTATGTATATATGTATAATTCTGTCTTGTATTATAAATGTGGTTTAGTGTGTTGTGTTGTTTTAATATTACCTTCTTTTGATTTTAACTCAACACCTTACAATACCTGCTTTTGTTTCATAATTGCTTCCCTGTGTTGTGTGTTGAAGGTTTCCTCTTCTTTTATTTATTTTTTCATTTGTTATTTGCCTTTCTAAATGTATATGATTCCCATTTGAAATATAAATGTCATGCCATGGATTTTGGTTAATATATTGTACCAGAAATACTGTGCCACTGTCTATAGAAACAAGTTTTATAAAATAGCTGCACATCCTTCCTGGTTTAGCAAGTCTTTTCCTACACTCTGTTTACAATTTCCTGCTAGTGTGGGCTCTGGCCTCTGCAATTAACCTCCCTAGAAGCATGACTCATTGTTCAATGGAGACCTAGACATAGGATCAAGTTTCCTCCGCAACAGGAAGTGAACTCGAAGAAGGGAAATGCTAGCTCATCATAGGAACCCCAAGAATGGTTTCATGATTGAACTCACAAGGAAAGTTCTGTAAATTCTTTAAAAATGAACTAATTTTTTGGACCAGGGAATTGTGACAGAGCATTTTAATTTGGGGAATTTCAATTAAATTTAAAGAATATTTTCCTATAAAAACGGTTATTAGTAAGTGTCCTGAAAAGTATAAGACAGCTGAAGAGTTACTTGCAGTTCTCAGACTTACATGCTTATTTTTTTCAAACATTTCTTCTTTTTAAATGATCAGAATCTCTTTATAACTCAGATTTGCATTTGTTCTCAGATACTGAGGATGAATCCAAAACCCTCTTTCACTTTATTTTTAATTTAATTCATTCATACATACTGGGGAAAGAAAAGTAATGCAATGACACTTTTAATTAATGCTATTAGGTTCGATCAATGTTCTGCTGGTTGTCAGCTCTACCCTCTGTGCAGTTCATACTGTCGTCACTAGATGGCTTCATGAGACAATCTCTATATCAACGTCGTTCCATCCATTGTCAGAAGGCCACCTAATCTTTGCAAGGGTCACAGTAAACGTAAGCCTATCCACAAAGATCTCCACCCCGAATAGCATAACCATCTATTGCAGAGAACACATACACGCTCACAGAGATATTTAAGAGACCTAGTTACTAACCAACCTAGTTAGCATGTCTTTGAGAGGCAGGACCTCAGTGAAATTGAGAAATTTTAAATCCTCCTAATTAAGTGGTTGACAGATACAATAAAACATTCAGAGCTCAGTTGGAATAAAAACCTCTCCATCACCAGCATGGCAGACCCGGTCCTAAACAAATCAAAAGATTTCCTGTTTAAAATTATTATCTTCCAGATTTCTTCTGTTAAATAATTTTTAATTAAAATTAGTTTTAACAGCACCCAATGATTTTCATTGCTCATTTCTAACATGGGGTCATTTCCTCTGCTCATTAATTGCATTGAAATATGCTAGGGCTTTTGGGGAAACTAACAAAATAACTAATTTGACAAAAACTAAAGCACTTATCTTAGCACAACACCAATAATAAAACAATTAATATGTGTAATATGCATTACATTTGCATTATATAACTCCAATATAAATTCCACAAAAATAAAAACTCAAATGCTTACAGAGTACTATCAAGAATAATGTTCAAATTATACAGTATATGAAAAAATGTGTAAAGTTTCTTTTAAGAAAGGAAACTACAGCATGTGATGAACTGAAAAACTACAGTAGTGTACTGAAAATGTTAGTACACTAAGACCAAGAATCTACAGCATCAAAAATTAAAACAAGAAAAAGATCTATAAAAGTGGGGAAAATTGAATATTGAGAGTAACATTTGATGGATGTAAAATTTCTCTATTGATCTCTATGAATGTAAAATTGATGTGAAGGTTTTGCTTTGATGCAAACCTGATTTGTGAAATATCACATAAACTGCATATCTTTGACTACCTCACTGCTGGTTTAGTTACAGATGATGGTGTGTCAATGTCTTTCAGTCATTTTCAAATACAATTACTGTATAAATTGCTTTTTCTGATGTAAAGATTTACTAGGATGTTCAGTTTGTCTGTTTCACTCAACATCCATAAACCTCTGTTGTGTATTGATTCATACGGTACAGTATATACACATATACACAGTTACAACACTGAGGCAATTATAAAAGACAAATTAGTTTCCATTTACAGACCAAGAATAAATGAATGAATGGGAAAAAATATACATCCTGAATGTGGTGACAGCTGGGTGTAAAGCAAACCCATCACAATTTCATGTAGCATATAAAAATAAATCAGACACAGTTAAAAATTATGTTTGCCTCATTTAAAGAGCTGTCACCAACAGAAGTAAGTACTGTACTTATTAGAAAAAAAATGTTTTTATAAATGTAGACAAGCCCACATACAGTACTATCAAGGAGGACTCTGAATCTGAGTGATTATAATGGCTATATTAGAGTCCTGTGGTGAGTACTATAGCTTTAAAAATATGCTACTACACATGGAGTGGGTTTATAGCCAAGAAGGATCTTTTCCAGGTGTGAAAGACCATCGGAGAACACAGCCGATATGGGCCACACTTTGAACAAACTGCATGTTTTCCACTGAGTGGCCTGTTGTTCTTATCATATGAATGACCAAATTCAAAGGTGTAACAAAGCCTTTATTTAAGAATAAACTCTGACCTGCTTCTCTAGCTTTTAAAAAGGAAAGAAAAGTGTGAAATGGAAAAGTCCATCACTACTTCACATCCTCAGTATTTTTAATCAAAATGATAACCTTGTCTTGTTTAATGTATATACTGCAGTTTGTGGGGGGGTTTTTTCATTCAAACAATTACATGTGAATGACTTTGTAAATGGCACCTCAAGGAAGGTCAAGTCTTTTCTTTTTAACTGTTTTTCCTGGAAATATAGCCATTAAGATCTATTGGTGTATCAATTTGCTGTACATTCATTTACTTTATAACCAGATTTGGGATTTCTGATCCTATTCAGTAGATTCTACCAACAACAGCTTAAACAGCTGATTCAGTTTAATTACTACCTAAAATAAAACAATTAATATTAATAATATATATAAATGTCAGGCAGAATGATGGGACAGTTGTTAGTATAGCTACCTTGCAGTGGTGGGGCCCATTTCCTGGGATGATATCTGCATGGAGTTTGTATGTTCTCCCTATGTTCATATGGGTTTCTTCCAGGTGCTCTGGTTTCCTCTGAAGGTCCAAAAATATATTAATTGGCTTTTGCAAAACTGTCACTGCTGTGAGTGTGTGTATTGTGCCTGTGTGTGCCTGGCACTGGACTGGTGTTCTGTCTGAGATGTATCCTGCCTTCCGCCTGTTGTTTCCTGGATTAGGCTCCATTTCCCCCACAACCCTGTATTGAACAAAACAGTTTAGAAAATGGGTGGATGTATATACTGTATAAGCGTAAGGAAGAACCACAAGTAAAAATGGACCTACAAATTTTCTTTCTGTGCTATTTTTTGGGCTGCTATAGTTTGGATGCTACTCCATTTTGGCTCCCCTCAAGAATGATAATCTAGACACAGATGTTGCTGCTTTCATGTGTCCCCAGTGTCTCCATATCTGACCACACTGTCCTTAAGTCTTGAACCTACAGACCTGCACTGGAGTTCAGAGGGGTCATGTGAATCATGTAGAGGTTAATGGACTTCAAACACTGCCAGGAGGGAAGAACAACTGGAATTATTAATTTATGATAAGTAAGATCCATTCTAAGAAGCCACAGCATGAATACTATTGTAACAAGGCTGAAAGGCACAAAATGCTGATTACTGATTTCTTTTGTACTTCACGGGTGATTCTGCTGTCATGTGGACTTATATTTAAGGTATTCATCATGAAAGCAAACTCCACTCGAGCTATTTCGCTCCATAACAGCATGGGACTCATGCCAAGGTGGTGATGCAAAATATTATTTTCTGAAGAAATTACTTAAGAAAATATTTAAATAAAAGTGATTGAAGGGTCGAATTGAAATAATACAGTACAAATGTGCTTGGAAGTAACACACCCGAAGCCATCTTACCAACTACAGTTATTGTAAATAATATGAATTATTTAATGTAAATAATAATAGTAGTAGTAATAATGACAGTAATGTATTTTTTCAAACTGCAGCATAGAACACGATTAACTGTAAATGTCAGTTATGGCTCAGAGGAAACTTTTCTTTCCTTAATAAACGGCGTTTCCCTTTGATGTCGCCGCTGATCCGGCCCTCTCCGACCGGAGAGAGCGGCGCTTCCAGGGAGTTTTGTTTCTGCACATGCTCAGTCAGGGCTGAGGCCACAGGGCCAGTTCTCCCCCCTGCACTCTTTGGCCTGCGTGCTGTTGAAAAGCTGTGCAGAAGCCGATACCCAAGTGATGGTCTCATGGAGCCTGTCATTGCGCCCGAGTTTGATTTATGTTTTCGTCCACGATGTGCTTTAGGATTTCAATAAGATGTTTGTGTGTTTTGAGATGATCATTTTTTTCCTCGTCTTCAACATCCACGATTTCGTGCAGGCTCAGGGTAAGTTACTTTTCTGATTTTATGTCTTAAAAAACTCAGTGTGGGCCTTTTTTGCTACAATTTTAAGAAAATATTTACACTTCTCCTTTCTGCCCTTTGCTTGATTACAATTTGTGTGTTTTTTGTCTGTCGTGTTAAATACGAGGAATCGCAGTGTGGTAAAATTGCTTACAATTTTTTTACGCACTTAAACCAGTTGCACTTCTAGGAGAGAACCATACAATACAGCTGTACAGTAAAACCCGAAATGATACTGTTGGCAAAACAAAAGAAGAGAACTGTAGGCAGATATAGGTGGATAATCTCCGTATTACAGACAGCACTGAACATCTGAAAGCTACACCTCCTAACGACGTGATCGCTTCGAGTTTTCCGAAACTTTCGGGAGCTCTTTACTCCATCTAGTGTGTTTAAACAATTGACCGAGTTGGCATTTTTTTGTACGTTTGCATTAAATGCGAGTTCTGACATGACCACGTAACACGTGTGAATTAATATTTATTTTGTGTATTGATTGACTTTGGGTTTTTCTCCACAAAAAATGTCACTCTATGAAAGAGAAAGGATAGTGTTTGTAGGCTGCGCACCGGTGTACGATGACAAAGTTCCATTCATTCTTATTTTTCGTAGTTATTGTTGTTGTTAACAGGACTTAGCTCCCAAATACGTAGCAGTTTGTTATTTAACATAAAACGCTTGTCTCTTCACTTATGAAATTTGCTTTTATTCATAACATGTTGTCCTGCAGAGTTAATGTACGAGAAGCCGCTAGTTGCGCGCAAGACGCTAGACACTAGCCGTTCAAGTGACTTTACTAAAAAACTCATGATTTTCAAACTGATTTTAATAAGGGGAAATGCGTTTAATCAGAAGAACTAATGTGTAAATAATATATACATATAACATTTGTATATTTTGTATTTGTGTAAATGGTTATCCTACTTGTATCCAAATGTCATACGTACCCAAAGCTCCTTGTCTGAATTTGTAGTGACGTACAGTATGTTCCCAGAGCTATATTCATCAGAAACCTTTCAATATAGTAATTAATTTCATATCACTGTTAATCGAAATATTCTTCTGTAGATGGGGGGGGGGGGGGGGGGCTTTACATTCACATCTGGGTCGACTTTGAAGTATTGAAAGTCGCTGTTTGTCCAAATGCGCTCAGGATGTGGATTTCTTTGGGGGGCAAATGCCGCTCTAGAGTTACTGACAGGAGACATCTGTCACAGCGTGGAGCGCATAAAGGCGAATTCAGTTTTTAGGACTTCTCCCCAGACACGATCCAGCTCGTTTGTTTAGTATTCAGAGTTAAACTGGGTAAAGCTTGAGGCAAAACGCATTTATATTTAACACGAGTTAGCCTGACAGACTTTGAATATCTTTGACTTGTATACCTAAGGCGTTTTCGTTTACTTCAATTGTCTGTATTTCTGATTGGTCGAGGAACTTAACGGTTTATATGCAGGTATTAAACTCCTGTCAGTATGGCACACTCCACAACGCTGTTTTTCTAGAAGCTCTGTTTTTTCATGTTTTAAGCTTTTTCAAAGATGGTAACCACATCCCACCTTCCCCGCCTCCCAGCTGCAGCAATCCCTCTTTTTCCTGTTATGTTCAGGTTGGTCATTCTCCTTTGCAGACAATACATCTGCTTCCAATTTTCTCTTTTAAAGACTCGGTAACACGGAAAAAAAAACAAAAAACAAATGTCAGCCTTTCCTTCAATTTTGACGTTGAATTTGAGGGACTTGTTTTCTGGCTCTTTGCATGTGCTGAAGTTATTTTAACATATGTTTTTGATAAGAACGTGATATGTTTAACTGTTGCATTTGGAGGTTGATGTATAATAAATATGGTTAGTTTATTTGCAGTACAATATTGCCCTGTAGGTACGTAAGGTTACCTTTGCCGATAAACTTAATGTTTGTAGCCACAGAACAGGTCTACAGGTTGCTGAAAAAAGCTTATACACACACAGGCACAATGCAATTTAAGTGTTTTTCTTTACAAAATGTGTATTGCCCTTTAATGACTTTGTAATGTGATCATACATTAAAGAGATGATGACGTTGTAATGGAATCTGGGTATAGGTTTGACTGAGTTTTTATATTGCAATACTAAAACTTCATTGATTTCAAAGTACTTGTAAATTTGTGTTTGTTTTTTTTGGATACAGTGTTCAAAAACAACATGTTTTAATGTTGTTGAAATGCTAGTATACTTTACTTATGTTGTGCCACATTGCTTAGCTCACGTTTGCAGTGATGAAGTGCAAAACGAATTAAGTGGTAAATTATTTTTTCTTCGTTTTCTTTATACCTTTATACCAGGTAGGTCAAGTGAGAACAAATTCTCAGTCACATCTTGGAGATCCATTCATACATCAGGGCATGTTCTAGTACAATTTGAGTGAAGTACTTTTTATCAGGAATTCAACATGTTCTCACCCAGGATCTGTATCTACGGTCCTTTGGCCCAGAGCCCTGACCACTACGCCACGCTGCTGCTATGCCAAAGGAAACACACCCAGTCCCACAATCCTGGGGTACTCAAAGCACTTTGGTGTTTACATAGGAAGCAGTTGGGATTTAAGAGCCAAAGACTCTGAATAGAGTCTGTATGAGTATTTTTCTCTGTAAATGTTTACAGTGCCTTCAGAAAGTATTCAGACCCCTCCACTTCTTCCAAACCTTGTTGTGTTGTAGACTTATTTTAAAATGGATGAATTGATCCTTTTTTACCATCAGTCGACACCCAATACCCCATAATGACAACGTGAAAACACGTTTTTAGGAATTTTTGCAAATGTATTAAATAAAAACTGAAATCTCCCATTTACATAAGTATTCAGACCCTTTATTCAGTACTTTGTAGGACAACCTTTAGCAGCGATTACAGCTGTGAGTCTTCTAGGGTATGCTTCTACCAGCTTTGCACGCCTGGATTTGGGCAGTTTCTCCCATTCTTCCCTGCAGATTCTCTCAAACTCTGTCAAATTGGATGGGGAGCGTTGGTGAACTTGGTGAACTGCAGTCTTCAGGTTCCTCCACAGATTTTGTATGGTGTTCAAGTCTGGGCTTTGGCTGGGTCACTCAAGGACATTCAGAGACTTGTTCTGAAGCCACTCCAGTGTTTTCTTGGCTGTGTGCTTCAGATCGTTGTCATGCTGAAAGGTGAATCTTTGCCCTAGTCCAAGGTTGTGTTTACCCTGGAGCAGGTTTTCTTCAAGGACCTCTCTGTATTTGGCTCAGTTCATCTTTCCCTCAATCCCGACCAGTATCCCAGTTCCTGTAACTAAGACGTATCCCCACATCATCATTCTGCCACAACCATGCTTCAACATAGGGCTGGTATTAGCCAGGTGATGAGCAGTACCTGGTTTTTGCCTGACATGGAGTTCGATTTTTGTCTCATCAGACCAGAGAATCTTTTTCCTCAGAGTCTTTTAGGTGCCTTTTGGTGAACTCCAGGCAGGCTGTCATATGCCTTTTACTCAGGAGTGGCTTCTGTCTAGCCACTCTACCATACAGACCTGATTGATGGAGTGCTGCAGAGATGGTCGTCCTTCCGGCAGGTTCTCCCATCTTTACACTGGAACTCTTACGCTCTGTGAGTGTGGCCATTGGGTTCTTGGTCATCTCCCTGACCAAGGCCCTTCTTGCCCAAATGCCCAATTTGGCCAGACGGCCAGCTCTAGGAAGAGTCTTGGTGGTTCCAAACTTCTTCCATTTGACAATGATGGAGGCCACTGTGCTCCTGGGAATCTTCAATGTGTCGCCATTTTTTTTTAAACCCTTTCCCAGATTGCCACAATTCTATCTCAGAGGTCTACAGAGAGTTCCTTGGACTTCATGGCTTGGTTTTTACTCTGCCATGCACTGTGAACTGTGTGACCTTATAAAGACAAGTGTGTGCCTTTTTAAATCATGTCCAATCAAGTGAATTTGCCACAGGTGGATTACAGTCAGGTTCTAGAGACATCTCAAAGGTGATCAAAAGAAATAGGATGCATCTGAGCTCCATTTGGAGTGTCATAATAAAGGGTCTGAATACTTTTGTAAATGGGAGATTTCAGTTTTTTATTTTTAAGAAATTTGCAAAAACTTTTTTTTCACTTTGTCATTATGGGGTATTGGGTGTCGATTTATGGAAAAAAAGAATCAATTCAATCCATTTTGAAATAAGTCTACAACACAAAGTGTGGAAAAGGTGGAGGGGTCTGAATACTTTCTGAAGGCATACTGTAATTCTTTTGAAACATTTGGACCAATAGTCTCCAACATTCGTTTTGGAGAACCACACTCCAGTTTGTCTAATAGCTCACCCCAAATCACCTGTTTTTTAAGATTAGGAACAGTTTCAGAGATTGGGAAGCTATTGATCAGTTGAGCAATAATTTGTTTAGTTAAGGAAACTTTGATACTGTATTCTGTTTTTTTCATTTGAAGTATTCACTAAATTACTTTAAAAAAATCATGTGTTCAACAGATTGCAGATTTGTTTAAGGTTTTTAGAAATCAGTGATTTAATGGCTGCCTATGAAACCTGCAGAATAGGGGCTCTCCAGAAGCATGGGTGGAGACCCCTGATATAGACAAGGCATAAAGTGTTTTATGAAATGACTGACCCCTGCTGACCAGAGAGGCACGTAACCCATCTATCTGTACACAGAAAACTTTTGTACTACTACAAACCCACGAATGGAGAATTTCCTATTTGGACAAGTTTTGTATGTTTGCCTGTAGAACACAGGGTCATTGGTTCGGGCTGCGGCTGAGGAGGAGAACCTGACTTCTAAGCTTATTTACGACCGGTCTTTTGGTTCATCTTACCTTTGATGTAGTCTTGCAACCAAGGTGACATGTTCAGTTTCCCTGGACTCTATGCTTCACTATCTGTAAGAGGAAGTATACATTGTTAAATTTAATCCCCTTTCTGGAGAATTATGGACTCTTCTTAGAGCAAGAAACAAAAGAAGTAAATAAATCATATAATTAATATGAAAGAAAAAGAGTAAGTCACCTTTGCATAAGAATTCTTTTTTTCTTTTAGTTTCTACTTTTAGCTAACATTTACTGTGACTTACTCATAGAAGTAATCAGTTTGAGCATTCAGTTTTTGAATAAAATATTAAGCTTAGAAAAAATGTGTATGCATCATTGTGTAATTTCATAAAATGGGACACCAGGGGAAGTGTTGGAATACTTTTGTAAGGCACTGTATGTAAGGTATAGGATGTATATCAGTACAGTTCCATGTTCCCTTTCCAATCTCTGGACTTTTTGCATATTTGCACTACTGAATGTTATGAGATCATGTGGGCCCTAGTGATACATAAAGGGAGTCTGAGTGAACAGATAATGCCAAAGATTGTTGCTTCTTTCATTTATTTAATAAACAAAGTCATCCAAAGTCCCTGTGTGAACATTAACACCTTAGATTTAGTAACATTTTGCACCATCATCAAGTAAATGTGGCCCCTTCCTCCATGACAAACTGCTTCACTTCAGTAATATTTGAGGGTTTTCTAGCATGAACTGCAAGTTTCAGGTCCTGCCTGACATTTCTCTGGGGTTTAGGTCTGGGCTTTGATTTGGCCATTCCAAAACATTGAATTTCTTCTTCATTCATTCTTTTGTAAACTTGTTTATATGTTTGGGATCATTGTCTTGCTGCATGACCTAATTGCATTTCAGCTGAAGGACAGATGGCCTGATATTCTCCTGGTCTGATATTCTTCTCTGATAAAAAAAAAGCAGAATTCACTTATCCAGGTTCTGAGACAGTGTTTGAGTTTTGCTAGACATAATGGCACCCATGTCCAAAAAGTTCAATTTTTGACTCATCTGTCCATAGAACATTCCACCAAAAGTCTAGAGGGCCATCCAGGTAACTTGACATAAGCATCAGTGTTCTTCTTAGTGAGTAGTGGTTTTCACATTGCTAACCTCCCATGAATCCTAATTTTACCCCATGCTTTTCTGATGGAGTCATGAACACTGCCTTTAGCCAAGGTGAGAGAGGCTAGGGAGATTCCTGAATGTTGCTCTAGGGTGCTTTATGACTTCCTAGACAATTCTACACTAGCCTTTTGGCTTGATTTTGACAGGATGGCCACTCCTGGGAATATTTACTATTGTCCCAAATCTTCTCCATTTCAAGTCAGTGTCTCCTACTGTGGAGCGATGTAATCTTTTCCTGACTGATATGCATCAATAATTTTTTTTCATAGGTCTTAAATATAGCAACATATTTTGAGGGGGCAGGATGTTCCTTTAGATTCTATGTATGTGGTGAGAAGAACTTCGCTGTGATGATGAGAGCCAAAGTTTGTGAGTTTTATATGGAGGAGGGCTGGCCTAAATTAGCCCTGATTGTTTAATAAAGTAGATACACAGCTGGCTCTAATTATGTTTGCCCTGTGTTTGCTTGAACTAGGGGGCTGTTGACCTTTTCACAAGTGAACAGTGGATTTAGGATGACGTTGTATGCAAAATAAATGAAACACACAACAAACTTGGTGTTAGTTGTTCAGGGCTCCTTTATATATCACTATGACCAACATGAAGGTCTGATAACAT
The DNA here is from genome assembly GCF_055471065.1 of Atractosteus spatula. Lineage (NCBI taxonomy): Eukaryota > Metazoa > Chordata > Actinopteri > Semionotiformes > Lepisosteidae > Atractosteus > Atractosteus spatula. Next base: position 39,650,674 of record NC_142711.1, read on the forward strand.
TCATTGGCAAAAATTCAGAAACTTTGAAAGGGGTGAATAGTTTGTCACAGAACTGTATATATAAATAAAAAAAAACATTTATGTAAGTTGTATTTCTTTTGAATTCAACAAAATAAAGTAATAGGTTGTCTAGCTGTTTTTCTGTTTTTGTAAAGGGTTTGCTTGTGCCCTTTTAAGCATTTTGACAGTAAATAAGAACACCTTTGATAGCTAGGGCTGGTTCTGTAGAATCCATTAATATTCTCAAAAATCAATATGATTGATTTTTGAGGAAATATGTGCAGTACAGAGCTTATCAAACTTAACAATCAAGCCCACAAAAGGTATTGCCCATTAAACTGTTAATGGCAGTTTTGTATGGCCTGTGTTCTCTTAACAAGTGGCATTCTGGAAGATCTGCCCTGGCATTCACTAACTGACTGTGCTGCCAAGAGCAGAAGTAAAGCTAGATGTTCTATTGACATATAAGGTACTATATTTCTGGGGAAAGGGCACTTGCATGCTAGTAAATTTCAATTCAATTCAATTTATTTTTATGTAGCACCTTTCATAATAAGGTTGTCCCAAGGCGATTAACAAAGCAAGTGACCATACATGTTGTCAGTACAGAACAGAATTTCAGCTTAGGGTGGTGCGGTGGCTCTATGGCTAAGGATCTGCGCCTGTGGCTGGATGGTTGCCGGTTCGTATTCCACGGCTGTCAGAGGAATCCAACTCTGTTGGCCCCCTGAGCAAGGCCCTTAACCCCAACTGCTCCAGGGACTCCGTATAAATGGTTGACCCTGCACTCTGACCCCAAACTTCTCTCTCTGTCTGTGTCTCTCATGGAGAGCAAGTTGTGGTATGCAACAAGACAAATTCCTAATGCAAGAAATTGTATATGGCCAATAAAGTGATCTTATCTTAGAGTACAGTATTTTGCAAAAGGGACCACAGGTTGCACAAACACATAGGAGAACAGATACTGTATATGCACTATTATTGCATTTTGTATTGTTGCATTTAATTTCTAAATGTTGCTGTTATGCTAAATTACACAGGTTTTCCATTTAATCCTGTTCTTGGTTTTTCCTCAATACTAATAAACTGTATACTGGTAAGACAGGATAATGATTTTCCTTTTGTCTGGGGAAAAATCTGTTGTGTCTTAGATTTTGAGTTATGCACTTAAACAGCAGTTTGGAGAGAAATGTTGCATTATTTTTCATTTAGAAAAGTGGATGTCCACACATTTGGATTTTCAGTGCACAGTAAATTGTATCTAGGGTGATTTCTTCTGTATCAAAGAAACTGCTCGGTGATGGCGTTGCTCCAACCCACAGAAAACTACTTAGAACAGGAGTGATTCTGAAGGCCCGGTTTTCATATTGAATTACAGACTTTAGTGTCATACAACTGAACTATGAGTTTTACTACAAAACCGCTGTGTGTTCAAAAAATAGTATTGTCTTTTAGATTTTTTCTTGATCTTGTGAAGCCCCGATATATTTACATTAACATATACAGTATTTACATTTTTCTTTGGGAGAATTTTTGAAAATCTTACAATAACATGATTGAAGTCAGTTAGGTAGTACTGCTGCTCAGCTTCAGCTAATAAGTATTCTGAGGAAAAAGTGTGTGGTGAGCTAAGAGATGTCTTGAGCATGAAGTGGCTTACCCAGGTCAAGCATCAATGGGGGGGATTCTGAATTGTGGACCAAATACATTTGAAATACATTTTTTAATGTAAAAAGTGTTGCCTTAGGCATAATATTATTTGTTGAGCATGTGTCAAAATTTTGTCACCAGGTAGCATTACAATTACAGTATACTATTTGTGTAATATAAGTATTATATTTTTTATCCTCTTTTTTCAAATTATATCAGAAATATCTCAGATTTGCAAAACACGGGGCACTTTTCAATTCAATTTATTTTTATATAGCGCCTTGCACAACAAGGTTGCCCCAAGGCACTTAACAAAGCTGTGTGACAGTACATGACATTACAATACAGAAAGAGAAAAAAAGCCAGAAGACAGCGGAGGAGAGGACACTTTCCCTATTATGAGTCTTTAATCTTAGATTATGCTTAATGCAATATTAAACTTAATAGTTACAAAGACCTCCTTTAACACAGAAACATGGGACCTGAGATGCTTGATTTTATTTGCAGATCCTTGGAAGGAAGTAAAACACATGATCAGATTCATAACAGTTGTGTAGAAGCAAATGAATAATTACAAAAATTGTTTGCAGATGCTTGGAGACAACCTGTCTCTCTCCCTGGGACACACGGCTTTACTAATCAAAGTTCACATTGATGCTGTGGAACCTCAACCTGGGTGCTCAGTATTCCTTTTTTTATATTTTCTTTCATGACCCCTTTGTCCTACTTTGTGTCAAGCCATTATTGTATACATTAATGGAGATTGACCTCAGTAATGAGGAGTGATCTCTGTACCTTGTCCAAAACTCTGAAAAGACTGCATTCCACAACATAAAAGAATGCTCGTTCTACTTCAGCATAAACAAGCAGCTTACTAATTCAGCATCATCTCTCCTTATGAATACAGAAAGTAGTACTTGTTTATTTTAATTTTCTTAAATGTTGAAAACAGTTCATTAAATGACTTGACAAGAATTATACATGTGTTTTGCATGTGCGTTTTTGCATATATTCCAGTGTCTTGATAGTGAAACTGAAGAGTGTGCTTTAATTCAATTCGTGGTTGATAGCATCTTGACTGAGATTTTATAGAACATACAGGAAGATCTCATAGATAAAGTGAAGGTAAGGGAAAAGAGCATTCTTAAATTTGCCTACCCATGTTCCATACCCAGGATATGCAAGATTATTCTGGGTAGTGTTGAATAAAAGTCTTTTGAATTAAAAACCTGTTTATTTTTGTAGAAAGAAAGAAATTGGAAGCTTGTTCCATATCGAAGTCCCATAAAGTGAAGTTTTTTACACCACATTATCCTGTAATTAATGATTTTAACTAAGCATTGAGGAACATTTTCAAGGAAAAGTAGATATGAACACAATACCACAAGTTGAGAAGTCAAATCTCTTTCCTAGCATTAATCCCGCATCAGCAGGGTCTGCTTGTCGGCACACCAGTCTCCATTTGGTGGTTTGAACCAAATCTTTGAGCTGACGTTGCCATTAACTGCGACCGAGAAATACTCCAACCGGCGCATCGCTCAGCCTGCCGTCGGAGTGGGAGGGGGTGGAGGAGAACAAAGTAATGTAGCCAATTCATAGAGGGGGATTATTAGGAGGCATGGGAAATTTGACCAGGACATCGGGGTTACACCCCTACTCTTTTCGAGAAACACCCTGGGATTTTTAATGACCACAGAGAGTCAGAACCTCAGTTTTACGTCTCATCCGAAGGACGGCGCTTATTTACAGTATAGTGTCCCCGTCACTATACTGGGGCATTAGGACCCACCTAGACCGCAGGGTGACAGCCCCCTGCTGGCCTCACTAACACCTCTTCCAGCAGCAACCTTAGTTTTTCCCAGGAGGTATCCCATCCAGGTACTGCAGGCTCACACCTGCTTAGCTTCAGTGGGTTGCCAGTTGTGAGTTGCAGGGTGATATGGCTGCTGGCTGAGTTGAGAAGTCAAATGAAAATTGTATAAAACCTAATGAGTCACCTAGGTTCCACCCTTCTGTGGAAGGAGGTAACATCAACAGTACAGTATGAACTTTAAGAAACTGGTCTCTCACTGTCAGGCCTCAAACTCAGCTGCTTAACGAAACTGTGCTAAATTGTACTTTAGTCATGCTGATCAGTGTATATAGCACTGAAGTAAAGGTTACTATGTATTTAATTTTCCAGTGGTTTTCAAAGGTGGTAAATTATAGAATGCACTTTTCAACACGATGAAGCAATTTTATTCAGTAAAAAATTAAAACAGTCTGGTGTGTGCTTTTAACCTTGTAGTAGAATTCCTGTCCAGAAAAAAGCCATTTTTCAGGTCTGACTTATTTTTTCCAAATGCCTTTTTAATGTGAAAAGATGTATGAAATTCGAGGCTTATTGTATTATATTTTTCCAAAGCAGAACCCAAACCATGCAGAAGTAAATGTTTTTTATTTATTTAATGTTTATTTTTGGTCTTGTTTCGAGACACCCAGATCTATTTTCAGCTTACCTCTGGTGGAGACAGTGACTGAAGTCTCAGCCGTGGGCTCCTGACCAGCAGGCACCACTCAGTTCCTGCACCCAGCAGGAGTGACATTAACATGGATAGCTGCCACACAGCTTTCTCCTAATTTCCTTGTCAGGGAGAACAAGTTATTTTTATAATTATTATTATAATTTAATTTCCTCCTCTGTAGCCAATGAAAGGGCAGTGTTTTCCCAGTTAAAATTATAATTATTTTGTCTGACATTAGGGTGCTCTTGAATACAAGTTAGTATCATAGCCAAACACAAACTGGCAGAAACACATATGACAGAGTTCTGCAATTTGAGAGTGTAATAATGTGATCTCCTTGATGAGAACACTGTGCTTTTGTCAGTATGTGTTTCGAGTGTTTCAGATGCTGTACTACACTATACCAAATGATACTCTGTTAATCAGCAACAACAGTAAAGATAGAATGAAGAGCAGCTTCTCTTAAAAACAGGGGTACCACTGAACAATGAATGAGAAAAAAACAATAAAATACCTGTGAAGTCTCTGAAAGTGTATGTGGTGGGAAAACTTCAAACATTGTTTAGAAAATGTATGACAGGAGACAGGGTTGATGTTACTTAGGATTTGCCAGAGTACAGGCTGGATTATTTGCAACATTTATATGTTCACACCCGAAGAAGGCTCCAAAGCCGAAACGTTGTGTTTCTTTTCTTCTCTTTTCAGCATCAAATAAACCTATTACTTGTTCCTTTGCAGCCTACGCATGCTGACGCAGCTACCCACCTGAACATTCATATGTTGCCTGGAGCACAGCTAGAGTTCCATTGGAAAATGGGGAGTTTAACCAATGGTCCACTGCATCTATAACTGTATAGTTAATATGGCAGTTCAGTATGAGAGAAGCTTCAGCTAATAACTGACTCTGGACAGACAACACCAGCACTTGACACCAGTCACTAATCGTATTATGCTCAGTCAAAATTACTGAGGAAAACTGAACAATGCACCCCCTAAATACATACATTGTGAGTGATGTGTTTTTTTTCTGTAGATTTTGCAGAATATGTTGGTTTAATTTGTTTACTGCCCATGGGGGCCTGTACTGCCCTTTTTCTATGTTACCTGAAAATGTTTCATATGGGTTTACATAACCCACGTCAAAGTACTGTATGATGAAAGCTAGTCATTTCACTTGGGTGGCAGTGGGTTGGGGTTGGGGGAGAAAAATCAGTGGTTCATCTGAATTTTTTGCTTAAAGTGTAGTTGAGAGAAGTGAACAATTGCCAAATAAATGAAATTGTGTCTGTGATATCTTACTCTGCCGTTTGTTACAAAAATAGTACAGAAACTGAACAGGCCAGAGAATGGCACTGAGTACATGTCTGAAATTGTAAATTGTCTGTATCTGGTTTCCATTCATGTTTGATCAGTTGTGCCTCGCTGTCAAGTACTGCCCTTTCAAGTTGCTTTAATTCCTGCCAGAGATTCAAATTTTGAACATCAAATGCGTACTTTATAGACTTTCGCACATGAAGTTGCTCTGTTCTGTTCTCTTCCTGCAAACAGCTTGGCGCTCAAGGCAGATGAGAGGGTGGTCCCTGGGGCCAGGTTTTGGGGGGGGGGGTGTGGATATCTGGGAATTCCTTTGATGTGGCTTGTGGGTGGCATTATTTTTATTCCCTAGAAAACAAGGACACAGTAGCAGCCCTTAAACTGCTAGCACGATATACTCTGTAACTAGAGCATTGGAGAACATTCTGGTTCCTGATGAATTAAAAGTGGAAAAAGCTGTGCATTCCGTATAAAAAGCAGTCCCTCATGCTCTGAAGTTGATTGAAACCCTTTGTGTGTGCAATGTGTAAAGCGAACTGCTCCCGCGCACCTGGGAGAAAGTCTCCTGCCCCGGAGTACAGTACGTCTTGCTAACTTATTTCAGTTTTTCTGCTTTTAAGGTTCAGTATTAGAGAAGTATATCAAAATTTAAGAATAATTCTCTCTAAAGGCTATATATATAGTCATAAACTTTCAGATCACATTTTTTCACACTCGGGGTGTTACTAATGAAGGTAATGATATTTTGTATTGAGGTTAGTTTCATAAGGGACATAAAGTAGTAATAGTCTCAGATACAGAATACTGTAGGATACGCTTTTGATGGTTCTTTTGGCTTGGCACAAAAGAGGTTTGAAATGTAAAATATAATTAAAATCTTAAACATCTGTTGAAGATTCTAATTATGTCCTCCAAGATTGAGTGAGACACTGCAAACTTGACTTTAATCATCAAAAAAAGAAGCTTTGCGCTAACAGCATGTGGTGCCTTAATACAATCAAGCATGGAGTCCGTGGGTTTATCAGAGCCTGATACAGTGATCGCAACAGCTGTGTGCCTCTGAATTCTATTCAGAGTGGGCAAATTAGTGGGATGTTGGAATCTCTTTTATCACAACTGCTAGTCAAGATGTCCCAATGTGAGATCTATAGGGCTCCTCTCTGGGCTACTAGTCGCCCACGGAAAGAGATGTCGCTTCTGGCTCTTCGTTGTGGAGTATGAGGCCTTCATTAGCAACTGTTTTACAGTCCGGAACATCCGCTTCATCTTGCTGTTGCTCATGCATGGTTTCTTATCATAATCCTGCCATAAATTGTATTTATTATTATAAAAACATTTATGAACACATTCCTTGTGGAGGATGATGTTAAAAAAAACAATAGTTTCAGTCTTGAATGAGGCCTTCACTGAGAAGGTGGGCTCTATAGTTCGTAAATTCAGTTGTTTTTATCAGTGGAAGTTGTATCAAGGTCTTGTTCTGATTCCTGATAGATAAATACTTTATTGATCCCGTGAGGGAAATTGCAGTGCAACAGCAGCTTAACACAGACAACACAGCAACAGTGTAATGAATGATACAATAATAATAATAATGCAATACATATCAGTACAGTGACAAGTGCACTACGAAGAGTTACTCACAGTCCAGAACACACAAAGAACAGAACAGTACACAAAAAAGTTGTATTGCACACTATAAATATAAATGTATTGCACAGGTTCCTGGCATATATTGCACAAAAACGAAATTGCGTTGTACAGTCTTAGGGCAGAAGGCAGGAATGACCTCCTGTAGCGTTCCATGTCACACCGTGGATGGATCAGTGTATTGCTGAACGTGCTCTTCATTTTCACAAGCATGTCATAGAGGGGATGGGAGACGTTGTCCATGATGGCCTCTAGTTTGGACACCATTCTCCTCTCAGCCACTACCTCCAGGGGGTCCAGGCCACACCCAATAACAGAGCTTGCTCTCCTGATGAGCTTGTTCAGCCTGTTAGAATCCACTGCTCTAATCCCAGAGTTGATGCCTTCACTCTTAATCTGGTGCCGTCAGGTAAAGCGGTATAGATGATCTGACATCATCAGTGGGCGTGTTTTCATCTCTTGTCTGCTGGTACAGGGTGGTATTGCAGAACAGTTCAGTCAAAATTGTTGATGTATAAACTAAACAAACATCAGATAGGATATTTATTTCAAGTATATATTGTTTTTATTGCATCTGAAGTTTCTGAAATATTTCATTTTGAGTAAATGTCTTTAAAAATGAAAGTATTCCAAGACATTTTAATAAAAATTTCATTTGAGTCTAACAGTCCCTTTGTGAAAAGGCATCTTTTAATATCTAATAAGCTGGATCGCAAAAAACATGGGTACTTATGGCAACAGTTAAAGAAGTTTAAAAATCAATTCAAAATGTTTTAAAGATATTGGTTTAGGTTCATTTATGGACTGTTTCTTTGGCATTCAAATGAGCTTGGAAAATACTGAAGTTAATTGGTCTAATTAAAATGATTTCACTATTTTATCCCAACACTAGCATTCCTCGCTAGAGTATAAAGAATGTGTGGTGAACACCACTAATGGATTTTTTTTTTAAAAGAGAGACACAGTTTAGACTGTTTTAACTGACTCACCCCAGAAATATTTAGATACCAGAGAAAATGAAAACTGTAAGCATTGACATACTGTATAGCTAATCCAAACATGAGGCAATGGGTTTGGTGTGATTCGCTCCTGTCTGATATGGGAGTCGTTTAACAGTGCTGTGATAAGAATAAAGCTGATAATAGAGCTCAGCTTAAGGCACATAGTGAAGATGGGAACTGGTTGATTGAAGTGAGAGAGAGTTAACATTGTTTTGGTCTTTAATTTTTTAAGTACAGTGCTACGTGACAACATGAAAATAATTTGTGAGCTTTTTGTGTTTTCCATTTGTTACTGTATCTTTAATGAGATATATATTATTTTAGTGTCTTTTTTTCTAACGTTTGTTAAATTGAGGTCCTTTTTGGCAGGAATTCTGGGTTTCAGTGTCTCAAGGAAACAGTTGGTTTAATTTATTATTGTAGAAATGGTTATTGATGGAGCTCATTTCCTGACGTTTTTGAACACCATCCAAACTAGAATGACCATACCTTTTTGGACATTCCTTTAGAGCAGGGGTCTCCTACCCTGGTGTTGGTGAGCCCAAGTCCAGTTGTGCTGGCGTCACACCACACACTTTTCCTAGGCTTTTCAGTCGTAGCTTTCATTTACATAATCGTAATAAAATCACAGCAAGTTGCAGAGAGTCGCAGCGAGCGCCCAATATCGTCAGTTGTGTAGTGTGACACCCCCAGCGACTCAGTCATAGCGCTTTTAACAGCCCCTACGACTCTCTGTGACTGGCTACAACAAAATCAAACTGGTTTGATTTTCTCGTCGCGAGTCACAGGTCGTAGGGGTGGACTCTTGTCCAGTCAACAGCCAATGAGCACTCAGCCGGAATTACAATGCCCACAAACAGTGAAGAACAATGGTGATCAAACCATATTGTCCACGACCAAACAAATGTGGTCTACTCCAAGTTTTTCGGCGTATCCTCTTCTTTTTTTTCTCCTCATAAAGTTGGGCACAGGCTACAGCAACGGTGGCAACTACCTGCTTGTTCTCCATGTTTGTTGACTTTCGTGCGTTAATCCTCCTCTTATTCTGATGTGCTCCACTTGGATTGGCTGCCAAAATGAGGCGACCTCATGGTACTTTGGCGGTGCAATACAAGATTTGGAACCGTGATGAGTCGTGAGAGAATCATGTAATAAGTCACCCCCTGCGATTCCTAGTCGTATAATTTCACACCCTCTAGGTCAGACAAGGCAGCGAGATTAAGCAACTGCACCAGTTAAAAATGACATGCTCTCCGACTAAAAGTCATGTCGAGTCATGTAGTGTGACACCGACATTAGTCTTAGAGGTCAAACTACCTTGCCTGTTTTATTAAGATTAGGTGTACAGCTATGTTATTGATCAGTTAAGCTGTTTATCCAGCTGACTGTGATATTTCCATTCAATGTACGGTTCTCTTTTAGGCTGATCAAGTTGTTGAATGGATCTACTGTTAATGAAAGTCCTCTTTTTCTTTTGTTTAAGCTTCACTGCTTGAAGATGCCAGTGGTTCTCTGACAAACAAGTACTTTTCTACTTCAATAGCTGACTTTGTTTACTGTAATTCTTAAGACTTAACATCTAAGACTTGGCTTTTCAAATATAAGTTTTTGCACTTGTGTGTGTGGTATGTACTGTATTCATTTATTTTTAGTAGCATTTATTTTAACACTCTCTGAACATCAAAACGGGGAAGGTTGTATCTCAAGAGAACATCCTTTAAGATATGTTTGCAAAAATGGTTGCACTTATTAGTGAAGTACACTGTTTATTTACCTGGGCATAGTCAGGCAGGTTATTTTGTATAAGCTGTATAAGTTGAAACTCCACGATTTAAAGAAAGGATGTAAATGACCTGTTCTGTACTGTGAAACATTGGTGACAGATTGTCTTGAGGTGTCCATTTTGCCTCTTGATCAAAATATCCATCATCCATCAATGGGTTTCATTGCTATGGGTGATGACTGGTTCACAAGATATTGTGAAGCCAGATATTCCTTCTGTGGTTTCTGCACATTACAGGTATCTGTTATGAGGATATGGATGAAAATATCATAAACTAAACTGGAAAAGACTGAGGTTATCCTCATAGGCACCCAACATTTATTTCACAAAGTTATTTTTTTACTTAAGTAGTTTAGATTATTTGTGTGGAATTGTACCCAGCTTTGAGTTTTTTGAAAATGTTTAATTACTGAACTACACAAGGGAATCCGTGATATTTGACATCTGTTTTAAGTAATCAGCAGTGAGACTCTTGTATGGTATCAATCATATGTCCTTGAATTTTAGTGCAATTCTGAATAAAAACTTTTCTTTCTTTTTGATGAATAGATTCATTATGCTGTCACCATGGAAGGGAAATTTCACGATGTAGGGAGGCCTGTGAGCAGGTAAGACAGCTTCACGGTATAGTAACATCACTTAAATGGCTCTGAAATAATATGGTGCACATAGCAAAGCAAATAAAGAATGATTTCCTTTAAGTTATTTACAAATAGCAGACAAGGTACAGTTTTGCATCCAAAGCAACTTAATCAAAACCAATTCATTAAAAAGAACTTTTGTGCTGAGAGAATTCAAAACATTTCTCAGTTTAGTAATAACTCAAAGTAATGCTTATTACCTCACACAATATGGAAATGTCAGACAAAATGGACAAAATCTGGTAACTGGAACTAAGATGAAAAGTTTGTCCCATCTCATTTTATGACAACATCTTCAACAGTAGCACAGGGTTCTAGAGTTGTTTTCTACCTCCCAAGATATAAAGAACCATTCTCCTCTTTTGGTTTATAACTCAAAACTAGAAGGAAAAATACCTGCTTCATTTAACAAACAAATATTTTTCATTGATCTGTGAGTAGCTAGTCCTTTTACTTTCCAGACTGACCATGACATAAAAAGATTAAGATTCTGTCTAGCAGAGACGTGCAGAGACCTTCTGGTGGGAAGTGACTCAAAAGGGGAGAAGGGGCACTTTCTCGGGCAGGATTTGTTACATTAGAGTATCCTGGACACAAATCAGTGCCCGCTTGTATTTCTGTGTTTTTTAATTTTACAGGAAGTTTGGATGTGACTTCAGAGGCATTATAATACTCACAACCTTGGCAAAAAACGTTTGTCCATAATTGCTGATTTTGTTTGATTAACAGACAAGATATTACACCCCCTCTACTGAGCATATACCATATTTTCCTGATATAACACATCTTAACAAGAGGACAGAGCAAATAAAAGAATTACCGTCTAATTACAATACCAAATGCAACCTTTTAAGAGCACGATTTCACATGATAGCACATCAAATCAAAGATTTTTTTCCCCAAAAAAGTGTATATAGTGGGACAAATATTCAGGAAGCCGCTAGAAATTATCATCTGCCACCTTAAATAAAAAGATACAGATCATTTACTTATAAAGCATTATATCTCTATTATTATTATTATTATTATTATTATTATTATTATTATTATTATTATTATGTACTGGATATCTCTTGAAATTTCGACTAAAAGTTTAAACATTATTTTATACATCAACATCAATTTTTATAATAACATATTAAGTTATAAATTGAATTCCAATACAATAATTTATTGGTCATGTCCTAAAACAACTTGGCAGAGATATCCAAAAATGATAATGGAATTACTACTCATATAGACTGTATATTTTTTGTAAATAGGCTACAGGCAGTTTTGATATTCATCAAAACTTAAGTCGTACAACATTTACCAATGTAATCATTCTTGTGAGGCAAGACTCTTCTGTTATTGAGGCGTATATAGAATGTAGCCAAAGGAACTGGCTTTTTTGATGACCATTTACCTGGTTGTTTGCCGCTAGTTGTGACCCAGTTATGAAATGATCCCTTTAGCTACCTCCCCAAAATTGTTTTCTCTTTTTTTTCTTCTTCTTTTTTCTGAAGGCATGCTCTCCTGTTTTTGTGACTGAACCATATATATACAACAAAGAATATGCATGTTAGCTGTTTCTATCAAATACAAAATGACTGGTTTGTCTCCTCAGTTAACTAAATTTTCTTAAGGAAATCTCAAATCTAGCTAGCTACGTAGCCATGCAAACTTAGAATAGGTGAATGAAAATAGTCTTTCTTAAACACAGTGCTCAATAGGACACCATTGGTGTGTTACTTTTGTACAGTCCTTATAAAAAATCTGTATGTCGTCTCACCGTTCAAAAATGTTTAACACGACCTCCGTAGTTGTAGTAACCTATGTGGCTTATTGCGGCTTTTTTCTCTACGTTTTACAACAAACAAGAGGCGGGCACTTATGCTCCGATGAGAGTAATTAAGTCCAGCATTTCTTTTCCTAATGGGAGGCCCATACTAAATTCAGAAGCAGAATAACAAATGGCGGAAAAAAAAAGAAATTGGTTGGATTTTTTTTTTCTACAAGCAAAAAAGGGCACATGGGCCAATGAGGGTAAAGGGTTGGGGCTTGAGCCACTGTAGCCTCCCCGCTCTGCATGTCCCTTCTGCCTAGACATGGAAAGAGGTTTGAACTTTATGATTTTAAAGAATGAAAACATCATTTAAAACTAGTACACTAGAGCAAACATATTCTGAGATAGTTCTTCATAAAATAGCTGATAACATTTTGTTTAAAGTCTGATTTTTTCAAACCTGGCATGACATGACTCATAATAGCATGACAGGAAAATAATTCTTTATTTGAGTAGACCGTGATCTGTTGTAAAAAACCACTCATACGTGTTTAGAAACACAACAAATGCCAACAAAACTAAAATAAGACAAACCAATAGACAATATGGGTTAACAGCAGATATATGCAGTTCTCCAAAGGTAACAGATGTCCTTGACTCAGACTTCCACTGCAGGTCGGTCTGTTCAGATTTTTCACTGAACTGTGTTACATGATTGCACATGGAGTTTGTTCTGGGATGTTTCAGTACAGTTACAGTAGATACTTAAGTGAATATTGAAATGCAGCTCACAACTGGCAGCCCACTAAAGCTAAGAAGGTATGAGCCTGAATGTACAGTACCTGGATGGGAGACCTTCAGGGAAGAGGGGTTGCTGCTGGAAGAGGTGTTAGTGGGACCAGCAGGGGGTGCTCACCCTCTGGTCAGTGTGGGTCCTAAAGCCCCAGTATAGTGACGGGGACTATAAAAGGTGCCGTTTTTCAGATGAGATGTAAAACCGAGGTCCTGACTCTCTTAATTAAAAATCCCAGGGCATTTCTCGAAAAGAGTAGGGGTATTACCCTGGCCGAATATCCCATTGACTTTTCCCAATCATGGCCTCCTAATAATCCCCATCTATGAATTGGTTTCACCACTCTGTTCTCCGCCCCACTGATAGCTGATGTGTGATGAGTGTTCTGGCGCACTATGGCTGCCGTCACATCATCCAGGTGGGGCTGCACATTGGTGGTGGTGGAGGGGAGCCCCCATTACCTGTGAAGTGCTTCGAGTGGAGTTTCCAGAAAAGTGCTACGTAAATATAAGGAATTGTTATTATTGTTATTGTAGCAATATTCTTTTTGACAGGCAGCAAATGCATTGTTATTTAACGGGAGAGTGGTGCAGCTGGAGAAACATAATAAGGAAAGTTATTTGCAGGACCTTCTGAATTTTATGGATATGGACCTCTGCACTGTTGCTCTAAATAGCATGCACATGTAGCTGGCCTTTAGAAACTGTTTAAACTTTTGAGATTATTGGCTAGAGAGCGAGGTGGTGCACAAGGCAAGATGGTCCAGGTCCAGAGAGACAGAGAAAGCAAAGTTTCTGACTTTTTGAAGAAGATATCATGTAGAGGATTGGGCCTCCAGGCTGGAGATCATAATGATCCCTACATGAGTGATGGTTTTTCATCCAAGCAAGCCTGTCAATATCAATTGATTGGTTTAGACTATTGGTGCCTTTTGGTGGATTTGCAAGGCTCATTGATGTGACATTGACATTCTTATCAGGTCTGTTCAATGTTTCTGTTTCACAGGACAGTTTGTCTTTCTGGCTGTTAATAGGGGCTGGGGCTGGAGCCTTGGCAGCCATTGTTTGCATTCTTTAGTGGCCTGCTAGTGTGAAGTTGGTCTGTGGAGATACAGAATTCCTCCCCCCCCCCCCCTTTAGAGGTTGACCTAATTTGCTAATTCATTTCTGGATAAGTTTGTTTACACATTTTCTGTACATTCAGGACACTGTCTGGGAAATTATGGTTGTCAGTCAGATGAATAATGTCTTTGATTTTAAAATGCAACAGTGAGGGAAAGATCTTCGCACATTCAGAATTCTCTGTAACACAAATTGTGGTCAGCTGTTTTCAAGACTGATTCAAAGAGGATGTTAATGAATTTAGAGATACTGCCAGGGACAAACAGATGAACTGGAGGATATCACCTGCAATTTACTTTATGTTTCTCTTTTATAAACTCCTTATGAGATTAAGGCAGAGATAAGCAGCTCCTCTACTGCTTATTATGAGCCTTTTGAAAATCCCATAATCCAAGTGAGAAGTCATTTAATGTATCCTTCATGCTTTAGGTACAATGTATGTACAGGTGTGCTTTTTTGCTTTCTGCTTTTTTGTAGTGTCTTTTGTGTGTTAAAGTGCTGGCTTTCTGGTGTGCATTGCTGAGAAAAACAGGAAACATATGCAGACCATTTGTAAAACAATCTTATTTGCTCAACAGAATGCTGTTCTGTTGAAAAGCTTATTATGTAAAATAACAGAAAAAATGCAAACTCTCTGTAGTACATATACTACCTACATCACAGATATAAAATATCTGTTATTTTCTTTAGCTGTTAGTAAGATTGCTAGGTGCTAACAAAATAAGACTCACTTTGTAGGGAAGCATTTTAGGGAGATAAGAGCATCACCTGTGGATGCCTTGTACCTGGATTTTCACTATCCTCGTTCGGTGAACAAAACTGATCATACAAGTTTTTTAAGCATTTTGCTGGGTACCTGCTGGTGCATAATTGGAGAGAAGTCAGCTTCTGTTCTTGTAGGGACCTATTAATACAAAGTGTTTGTAGAAGGTGCGATCACAGCTATACCTCACAAAAATAAGCACTAAAGCAACAATACAAACATCAGTGGATTTGTACAGCTTATAAGGCAAAATATGGACTTTTCTTTATTCTCTCCAAAATCTGTCTTTCAGTGTCATCACTCTTATCAGCTATTTGTCTCCTCACAGTGTCATGGCACATGTCCATAGCACAGTACTAAACTCTTACTGTGGGATACACAGGAAGCCACAAGATAGCTCGCCTTCAAGGCACTTTTTGACAGTGATGTAAACCTGTTGTAGGTATTGAATTCTGTTGTATTTGGAACTCATCCAACTTTTTTCATATTCCTTCGTTTTTTCCAGCACATCCACGTCCCCACATTTGACACTATGCCCTTGATTCTTCATCACCTGTGACTGAAAATTTACACTTAATGTTTTCCAGGTCATATCTTCTGACAACAAGCTTTCCTACCTTTTCAGTAACTCCAGAGGTTTCTCCTATACCAGGAGATTTCCCCTTTGAAATAACTGTCTGATTCTGATAATTTTCAGAAAACATGTGTAGTATCCCTCCCTTGTCCAAAGTAACAGTAAACATGTCTGTCTATAATTGATGACGTTCAAATGATTCATATGCAGTTTTTACGAAACCTGAAAGCCTTGTAATTTTCATTAGCACAGATCACTGAGGAGCCAAAATATAGCTTGAGTGCATCTTGTTTTGTTACAGCCCAGTTTCAGACACTAACGTACAGTAAAAGATATTATACTTTATTCAGTCTCTCTTACACACATTATTTTAATGAACTTAAGCTGATTATGTAGCAGTTCTGCAACCCATTAGTGAATGAGTCACAAAGCCACCATTTGACAATGATTGTTGTAGTGCATACTCAACAGATCAGCTTTTCCTAATGCAACTGCATTGAAATTTGACTTTGTTTGAAAATAAAATTAAGCTGATTAAACATTGTGCTGTATTTCTTATATCGTATACAGAGATCCCACAGCAATTTTTGTTTTGTAGATAGACTCAAGGAATATTACTGTAGGATCCCACTAAGATAAACTTTATATTTTGACTTTTTTGTTCTACGTTATACATTTCAGATAGCTGATACAACTGGAAAAATATAAGGGATTTCTTGTTTTTTTATTTACCTAGTCTTTCTTCTGATCTTTCTTCTGGTGTAAACTGAAAGAGGAGGCTCAGGGCTCATGACAAAGGGTATTGATAGCATTTCTCTTGAATTTTATCTGACTGTTTGGCTCCAGTAAAGTCCCTTTATCATTGGAACCGCTAGCTCAAGCTGTCTGTCTTTCTGTCAGTTCTACTCCCATTTCCATTAACAGTACTCATCATTACACTCTATGCTGATAATATATGCGTACTATATATGTAGACAGTAACGCCTTATCCCTGCTTCATGCTAACTATGGTGGTTTTGGTGCCATTATCTGGGTATAAGATTAACGTTCCAAGTCTGTGTTAGTGCTGTTAAAACTTTCCGGTGCAAGAAACTGGCCTGCTTCTGATTTTGTCACTGTTCAAAGACTTCAGACACATGGGTATTGTGATTCATGCTCCTTTACATTTCGTCACATTAATAACTTTTTTAGGCAGGCAGATACTGACTTGAACAGGTAGACACAGTTCCCCCATTCTGTCCAAGCTCGCATTTCCTTAATGCAAAATGCTTCATTTTTATGACCTAAATTCCTATTTCTCCCCCCTTAGTTTACTGGAATAGACTGTGTGGTACAATTTCTAGTTTCGTATGGAAGAGGAAGCAGTAGGTTATTAAATTATTTTGGCATCCACTTGAAGAAAGTCTGGTCACTCCATATAGACTTCAAGATTTAATTTATACTTTCTCTTTGGACATTTTTAATATTGAAATGTGACCCCATAATTAAGTCACTATTTACAACTTAGCATCTGGTACAGAGATTCACAAAATCCCCAAAAACCTGGCATTCACATTTATCATCATTAACTCCTTACAGGTAAATACCCTTTCTCTTTTCCGCCTTATATAAAGAGATTCACATTCTAGCAGATATTTTAAATCAGTCTTTGATGGTCTTTGCGTGCTGCACTATTTGTAGTCTCCATTCTACAATATGTGCTTATCATGTCCCTTGGGGGGTGTTATTGTTTGCATGCCCTGTGCATCTTCAGGAAGGATAATCTTCAGGAATTCAAGGGCAAATCCAAGACATTGCTACTTGAGAGAGGGATATGAATAGTGTAGAATTTCTTGTGACAATATTTAAGATAATAGAATAATATTCACAAATCCTGGTTGTTGAGCTTAATTTTCTGCCTTCCATATAGGGATTCTTTGGTGGGAAACTCAGAGGGGTGTTCTGACAGTGGGGGCAGGTGAATGTTCCGTTGTTTTGTATTGGTTTACAAAAAAATACCTTTACTTGTATATTACTAAAGATGGCCTGGGTACTTAATATACTTAATATACTTAATCCTTCAGTCAGGGCTGAAGGCTCATCACCTTCACTGTTTACCCAGCACAGTGTAGAGCCATCTGATTAAAAAACAGTACAGTGTCATCAAAATGTAGACTAGCCACTGGCTAATTACTCCTTCAGCTGTTCATAGTTTCAGATGATGAATGCTTTGCTTAGGCATGTGATTCAGTGACTTTGTACCAAGCAGAAAAAAATATAATTTTTTATATTAACTTAACTGTATTTTCTTACTTTTAGATATAAATACAGGCTATGAATTACCTGTACTTTAATTAATCATCATTTTAGGTATACATATAGAAAACATTGAAATATCTGTGGTTATTTTTCAGAATGGCTGAGCAGCTATGACCTGTCTAGCAAGTGATATGTTGTATTGTGATATACTACAAATTATGCAGCCTTATTAGATTATATGATGAACATGCATTGCATTGCAAAATTAGTGACACCTTGGTTGGGTTGCCACGCAGCTCAGGCAATATAGGTGTGGATTTGGGAGCCAAGTTGTTAGAACGTAATTTCTTCTTTACAATCTTTGAAACATGAACAAATAGCAAATCATAACTGCAGCAGCTTTTAATAAAAAATCTTTTAAAACGTCTTTCAAGATCACACGACTGCTATTTTACATTTTTTAGAGGTCCGTCTAAAAAAACTTCATTGAAACCTCTCTCCATATAATGTTCCTGTCCAGACCAAGACTTCAAACAATGTGAAGTTGTTCAGTTTCAACCATTTTAACAAAGAACAGTTTTCACAATATCAGTTCAAGCTGTACTCAGACATGTGAATAAGCTCAGCCCTGATGGTTCCTTCCAAAAC
The DNA here is from genome assembly GCF_055471065.1 of Atractosteus spatula. Classification (NCBI taxonomy): domain Eukaryota; kingdom Metazoa; phylum Chordata; class Actinopteri; order Semionotiformes; family Lepisosteidae; genus Atractosteus; species Atractosteus spatula. The sequence continues at coordinate 39,669,116 of NC_142711.1, forward strand.
CATCATCTGTGTTGAAAGTTTGGAAGCAGAAGAGACACAAATTTGATGTGTCTAATGCACATTTCATTTGACATTTAAAAAGCTGATATTAGTCTGTTGTGGGGTTAAAGTGATTTGTCTTGTCTTACAGAGTTCAGCATTTTTAAAAACATTTCAATGTCTTATTCTACAAGCAAAGTACCAGATAAATTAACATTTCATTTTTGCGGATTTATTTTTGTGAACAGACCTAAAATCTTCACTGACCTGATTTCTCACAAATTAAAAGCTTGGCCTGAGGTCCACATTAATCTGAGCATTAAAATTCTAACAACAATACTTACATTTAAATTTTAGCTTCAGGAGGGAAAATCCATCATCTTTGAGTCAAATGCATTAGAAAACTGTTTTCTTTTTGAAGTTTCAAGATGAGAAAGGTGGAGCCATTCATGAAAAGGTTCTCCTTGCAATAAGAAGCAAACTGTTCTTGAGATTTATTGTATACAAAGGAATCCAGTGCAAGGACATTCATACATGTCTGTGTGCCTCCCTGCTCTTGTTCATTTGAGACATAAAAGAAATATCTGAAAGGCCATTTTCTGCATAAAGTGCTGAACCCACAGAACTCTATTGACCCCACTGGTAGTGGAGGTCTGAGCTGCCCTAACTATGAAAGTGAGGCATTCAGAACTGTCTGCCGTTCCCTGAACACTGGCTGCACAGCTTCCTGTTCTTATTGCACCTGCCAGAAGTAAAGATATAGGCAGAATGTGAAAGATAATACAAGTCTTGTTATCGGCTGCAGAACTGCTGCCAGGGCTATGAAAAAAAAGGCGCTGGATGTGCTTTAGGGGTTTTTATAAGTCCTCCAGATGGAAGGCTGTCTCTTTGATGAGAGCGTGCTTGCCTGCTCTGCTGAAAAAAAAAAAACAATTAAGAAATGATCGATAGAAAGTCTGGCAGCCCTGCCTTTGAGACAGTAGAAGTGCACAACAGCTCTCCAGATTATATCATTAGCGTTCATGGCCAAAGCCTCTCTCAACTTATAATGCAGTGCAGACCTCTTTCTCTGCCTTCCAAGGACACTAAGAATCTCCTTTTACAAATGATTATTTTTTATTATTACATTTAAAAAAACAAAATAAAGATGGTTCAACAAATTTAAGAAAAAAAAAACATTTTCAGTTTCAGCATTCAAAAAGGCAAATTGGGGAAACAATTTTGAAATAATATTCTTATTCACTCCTTGTGACAATACACTTTTCATTGTGTTTTGCATACTATTTAATACTTAGTAGATGTCTGCAGAAAGTTTATATTTGATTTTAGCTTAGTGTTTTTATTTGTTACCCTTTGTAAGAACTTTTTTTCTGGGTGCAACAAGTGTTTCTAATATACTGGTCAGGATCAGGATCAGGATTTTTTTTTGAAAAACCGGGAGTCTGTATATTTTAGCTGCTTTTAAGAACGATGCACAAAATGTGTTTTTCTTATTAAAAAAGGGATGATGGAGACTTACAGTATAGCTTATTCTGTACACACTAAATAGCCCTTGAAATGAATGTCAGACATGACAAGATTCAAAGGGCTTAGTGACAGAATACGGCATCAAAGGTTTGTATTTTCAAATTTAATATGTATTTGAGTTCTGTTCCAACCCTGCTTGTGTTTCATTCAGATTTGTGCTGCTTTGCCAGCTTTTATTGACATTCTTCACTAACATTGCCAGTGGATTTGCACAACACATTAATCAGCCCTGGAGATTAACAGTTTTGAGGTTGATAGTATTTTTCTACATGAATATTTTAAAAAATAGCAGTACCATAACTGTTTGTCTTATAACTCTGTAATTTTGTTGGAAGCCAAAAATTGTTAGTTGTTTGGAATATTGTGATTTTGCCTGGCCACTGCCATGAAGATTTTAGGAACAGTGGACACCGACTGCTGCTAGTTGAGATTTTAATTTTTCCAGTTTTCTTTTCTGTAACTCACTTTTAGCGGGAAAGTCCACATCATACATTTTGTGTGCAGTTTTGAAATGTTGTTCTATATTTCCCTTTTTTGCATACACGCTAGCATTGCAGATTTGAATGAGAAAGTACAAAAAAAAATCATGCTCCCATTCCTTGTGGTAACGGTAAGTTTTCGGTCTCTTTGCTTCATCATTTTCGCTCAAACACTACAACTATCAAATAGGCGATCAAACGTATTTTGTCACGACCAGTCTGTTTCGCTCCACAATGCACTGTAGCGATTGTAAAGTTCGTGCAGCAATAGCCAAGAGAACGTTCTTGGGTAGCTCACACAACACTATTTATGGAGCTCCTGTAGCCTTTTTTTCAATGTCAGCCAGCACTCAGGGAAGAGACTCTTACAACCCATTCGACAAGGGTTAATGGCACACAAGGGCAGTCAAATGTATGACATTCCATGCACAGATCTGAATGAATTTTTAGCCTATGGAAAAAGTAAATAGTCAAATAGCCCATTTATTTTTGCCAAACATTCTTGCGATCAATCGACTGGCAAGCACTCCTCGATCGACCGGTTGGGCACTACATTAGTATTAGCACCATTTTTTGAAGCAAATGTATTAACTAATTTCTTAAGTGTCATATATATTGTAATGATAGCTCTACTTGTCTTTTCAGTGTTAACCACAGTAAAATTATGACATACCTGAGACATGGTGCCTTAACAGGATCTATATGTTGGTCACAGGAATAACATACACACAAACGCTACTTTTTGGTAACTCTCTAACTAGACTTTTTGCAAAGTTCCTCTCTACAAGTTTCTTTCAAACTTTTTTTTCCCCAAAAGTCATGCTTCAGTTGTTTTTATTTGGGCTCCTTATCCCATTGGTGCCACACATTACCGGAGATCTGCCCTCTGCCTCCTGATAGCAGTTGTGCAGCGCTGGAAGCTTCACTTCTTGGTCTTTAAATTATAACTAAGCTGTTTATCTTCTACTGCTTGCTCAAGTGACTGAGGATGGCAAATCAGTCCTTTCTGTCTTCTAGGAGTGTGGTCTCAGAAGTCCATTTTGTCTCAGCCTACCACCTTCCTACGAGGTGTAATCAAATGTTTATGTACTGTAGATGTTCCTGTGCATTAACAAATTTCTGATAAAGAGTATGAACACATTAAAACCACGAGGACTGTAGAAGGAAAGTCCAGGCAGCTGTATGACAGAGCTTTTAAAGATGGCAAAATCTTTGAGACAGCCTTCCCAACCCGAACCCAACCCCCAGTAACACAGTGCAAGTCCTTTTTATACTCTTAACATTTACTCATTAACATCCATGTGAGATGTTAATATACTAATTGACACCAGTGCAGGTATTTACATGTGCTGAAGGCCTTTGACGGCCTCTAGTGGCAGTCATGACCAGCCAGCCACAGAGACCTCCAAGGAAAATACAGGTTGCTGCTGTAAGTGGTGTTGGTGACTCTTGTAGGTGTTAAAGAATTATTTGAAGAGTAGAGCTCCTAACACTGGTATCTGGCCTAAATCTTCTGTTTTTGCACAATCCGACATGCTTAAAATTGTACCTTGATTCAGATGGTAAAGCATTTTCTAATTTCTCCACTTCATTATATGCAAGATAAATACACGCTGTAAGGTAGAATTGCTGCTGTAGGCAGGAGTGTCTTCAGATCTATTTATCTCTCTTCACAGCTTTCTACCATAAAAAGTGAATCCCGTTTAAAACATCTACTACAACGGTTACCAAGCTACTGTCCAGAATCTATGGTAAGTTTTATTTTACAAGAACATTTAATCAATTACTAAAACATTTATTAATACAAGTGGAAAAACTTGCTCAGTGTTTCTCAAGCCACTGTTCTAAAGGTATAAAACACAAGGTCCACAGGGTCCACATGTCACAAAAATTGTAATATTTTACCTGTAGAGGGTGAATCTCCAGCTTTAATAGGGGTAACCCTGTGATGGACTAGAGTTGCATATTTCTGATCCTCTTAACACTGTAGCAAATAGGATAAACTGATGAGGATCTAGACTTGTCTATACTACTACTGAATGAGAGCAACATTTTATTTTGCCCTCTCTGCTGTGCTTTTCCAGTGTTTCTTCCAGCTTAGATGTTCGTATTCTTCTAGTAAAATATATTTTTTCTTTGAACTCCTTGATTATGGTCTATAGTGGAGAATTCCTGACAAAACATTTACTCTAAACTATTAAATTAATCTGAAACAGCACAACAAAAACAAAATTTTCAAAATATAGCTCTGAAGGTTAATGCAGTTCCTGTTATGCTTGGTTTTTTGTTCATCCATATATGTGTTTTCTGTCTTCAGTAACCAGTTGAGAATGTTTGTTTTATTTAATTTTTCATATTATTTTTATTAGCCACAAATCTTTTGCTCAAATGTTTGTTCTGTTTAGCATTTGTTATGGTTTTTGTTAGTGTTCAGTTTTATTATGTGGGTTCTGTCATCTTGTAGAACTTAAGCAACCACAAACAGCAAATGACTTTCAAAACAGTGAAAGAATTATTGCAAAAAGTAACTGGACTTCAGAGTTAAGCAGTGTTTCAACGGAACACAACTGAGTTTGGGAGGGGAATGTAACCCTGGGTTGAGCAGTGGATCTAACTAGGAGTATGGGAAGATTAGGATTAAACTCAGCCATTAATATTAATATTATATTAATTAATGATATTAATGAAAAATCTAGATGATATAATGAATCAGTTGGCATTTTTGCTCTACATTTCAGTACAGATATTTCCGTATGGGCAAGCTATGTGCCAATTGCCTTTATAGAACTGTTTTACCACAATGTGAGCAGTCTATCCAGGATCCAGGATAAATCAGGATCCTTATGAGCCTTCCCCAGAAAAATAAAGCATTTCTTCTCTAATTTAAATACAGCCTTCCCAATTTTCTTCTTTCAGAATGAACTTTGGGTTTGCATCAATTCCACCTTACCTGGTAAGATCTTTTGTAAATCGTATTACCATTTTTAATTTCATCTTAGAGGTGGGTTTGCAAAGTGGCTTGTTGTCTTAAGGTCCATATACCTTCTCTCTTTGTACAACCAATATTAGAACTTATCGAAAATGGAACTAAACCTTCAGTTCCTCATGCAAATGTCTGGTCACCACAGGAAGTACAAAAATTAAGGAATGAATAACATCTGCAAATTAAAGAAAAATTATTTTTTGGTATTTCCTGCAGAGTAAAAATATATATTAACATTTTTGTGTTTATATTGACTTGTCAGTCTTCTTTCCAACAACTTTAGAAAGCATTGCAAAAGGTCATACAAACTGCCTTGATATATGTAACATGCTCTCTCAAAAGCATGCTCTGGAAGGTCAGTTCTATGCTGAGTTTTTTTTTTATCTCACTGACAAGCTCTAAAAGAGAGCCTTATAAAGTCAAACTATTTGCAATAACATAAGCTTCAGAGTTAACTTCACAGAGCTTGCTCTTGGGTGAACAACATACAGTACAGTACATATTGTATCCGTTTTGATCACCACATTACAAAGCATTTCTTTTTTTGACACAGCAGGGCAACCAGAATAATTCTTGAACTAAAAAGCATCACATGCACGGATTTGCTAAAACATTGAATCGTTTGAAGGTTAGAGCAAAGATTTACTATGTAGAGCTGAAGTGGAATTAGACTGAGTGCTGAAGCAGGTAACTTCATGCTGAGGTAACTCTAGCTCCTTGTGGGATTCATGAATGGAGAATAGAGTCTCAAGCCTGAGCTGGAATAATTTCCTTTGACAAAGAGATGCAAGCTATTCTGCTGCAGATTACCAATCCATATTTTTGAAGTCACTTTGGTGGAGTCATTAAATCTTTTAGTCAACTTTTATTTTCATGTTTTGTCCAGAATTATTAGTAACTCACGGTTGGGAAATTAATTATTGGTAATGCACATGTAACTGGAGCAGTTTCTACTCCAGTTAAACAAGCTCACTTGTAAGAAGAATTTTGTTAAAAGGCAGCTAAGAGGCGGTGGCATATTTTGAATGTAAACACTTGGCCTCTCATGTCAGTCTTGTCATTTCCAAAATACTTTTCTTTATTTCAAAGGTGCATCCAAGAAATCTGAAGGGTGGGTTGGCCTTGGGTGCTGTGAACTAGCAATTGACCCAGATTGTCGGCAAGAGTGCAAGTTGGTAAGAAATTTGCGGGGTATAAGTTTAGAAAACTTCATTCCAGGTTATGAGAATCATTCCTCTTCATCTTCTGAACTAGTCAACCTTATCCTTAGCACAGACCTTTTCTTAAGTAAGGCTCATATCATCTATGTTATTTTGGCTCTTCAGACACTTAAAGACCGTTTCTTCTTCCCCCATAGGCATCATCCAAGAATGACATTAGAAAAAAATGTGAGAAAGGATTTGAGGTATGCATCTTTATGACTTCTGAATTTTTTATGGGTCCTCACAAATGGTTTTCTCAGCAAAAGCATAACTGTGATATAGGTATGTTTTTGTATTTAAATGCAGTTGTAGGTTTTACAGAAACATCCTAAATATAGAACTCCTGCACTTTATTATGATGTATAGGGAGATATTTTTTTGCATTGGCTAAAATAAAAAGGCATCATTCTTATGCTCTGTAATTGTTGTCTGAGTAATGAAGAGATAAAAGGCAAGTCCCCTGTCTGTCTCACTGAATAATGTGATCTGCCAAAAAATAAGACATATTGTTCATTGCTGTCAACTTTTTATTTATTGTGCTTGTTCAGACTGAGAGAGTCTTTTCCCAGATTGCCTTTACTGTCAGTCTTTGTTGTGTCCCTCTGTCCCATAAAAAAACAAACTTTTTTTTACTGGCTAAGCTTGCTGTTTGTGTTAATTGCTGTGCTCTGACTTCACTACTTTTATGGTGTAATTTTGTAGAAAAGCCTAGAGGGAATCAATTATTCTTTTTTTTCTTTTGATGGTCAGGTTTATCTCTGAACACATCCTCTGCAGTTACTTTGGTTTCGTACGCTACTTTTTAGTTGGCGTATTGAGACTCATCATAACCAGTGATTTCTTTTCATTCCATTGCCCATCTTGTATTCAGTAATATACAGAAACACAGAATGTTTTGGTTCTAATTAGTCTCATTTATTATTCTCAGCATCTTGATTTTGTTGGAATGAAAAGTCAGTTGCAATGAAGGCATTTAGGAAATTTAATCGTATTGCTTTCTTTTTGACTTTGTTAAAATGAGAAATGGAAAAACGAGAAAAACGCTTTATCGGTATTTAAACAATAATTTCTTTATTTATAGAGTGAACGTCAGAAAGATGTGATCACGAACATTGCTAGCATTTCTTACAGCCATAAATTCTAGCAAAATGATCTGGACAAGTTTATGGAACATTTTTTGAATGATTATTCTGTTTACAAAATCAAAACTCAAACACAGAAACATGTGGAAAGCTCTTTGTCAAATTACTTTGCCCTCTATACAAAAGCTGGGTCTTCTGTTCAGTAGAAAAGGTTCTTGCCATATTATACTGTTGTGGGAATCTTACACTGTGAGAATAAGCTAATTGGTCATTGTCCCTGCCTTCCTGTGTGTGTGCAGGATTAAGCTGCTTCACCTCAGGTCTTTGTGCAAAATAAATTGTATTTAATCCTTAGTAGTGACGTACATGTGTACAATTTCTGCACAGGAGCAAAGTTAGAGTGTTAACATACCTGCTGTTATAAACTAGAGTATTATTTGCCTGTAGCACATTATTATAAGGATAATTCATCCATTAATGTGTTAGTATCAAACATACTGATTCAGGTACTTCACTTTTGTTTTTAGAATGCGCTCTACAGCTGTATCAGCAGAAATGAAAGTGAGTATTTTTAATGTTTGTCTGTACACTATATAAGTATATAATGTAATGTGTATAACATATATAATGTGTATAACATATATAATCTCTTTCTGTATACAGTTGAAGTGTGTATATTTTGCTGTATTATGTATAGTATATGTACTGTATGTGATCCATTCTCCTAAAGCAAAGTGCTTTGTTTTGTTGGGGTTTTTGTACTGGTTTTTCTTACAAAAATAAATAAAAATATCAAATCATACATACATGTATGTTCACACTGGCTCACACACGAGGAAAACATGTGAACAGTAATTAGAGCTGGGCTGTCAGAATGTGTCCGAGTGCTGGAAGTGCCCCTCAGCCTGGAGCCTGTGACCTAGAAGGGGAACAGGCCTAATAAGAGTTGCTGGCAATGGAGGGAACTGAGCTGTCTGGGGAGACCTAAGTTCACGACATTCCAACGGCCCCAGTTTTCTGGTTTGTGGGGCTCTTGTGACTAATGTCTGTGTCAGCACGCTCTCTGGCTCGAAGGCTGTACAGTGAAGAGAATATGATTTCCTACAAAGCTTTACAGGGTGCGTGTGAGTTACCCCAGCATCCCTACCCATCCAACCCATCACCATGTGTGATTTGCTCACAGGAAATTTCTGGAAAAACGTCAATAAGGTTTTCAATCAATCAATCAGTCTTGTATTTGGTATAATGTCCTTCTCAGCAATTAGCTACTGAATTCCTTACATTATTATACAGCAGTTATTAATATTGTACACTGGATGTTTGGGTGTGGAGGAGAGGGAAACAAAAACTGTCAGCAGTAAAAGAGTTCCAGGAGCTGTGCTTCCTCCAGGCAATGAGTTTGTGTTACATTAATCATAATAAATCATTTATAGTCCCTGTCAAAGTCAAGAGTTAAGTAGCAGAGATTTCCTGGCTTTGCCATCTTGGGTCTAGCGCTCTAATATTGATGTTGCAGACTGTCAGTACATATAAATGTAGTCCCAGAATCAGCCAGAACCTGCCAGTGGTCAAATAAAGAGATGGGAAAGTTTGTTATAGTAATTAGAAGGAATATCACAGTTTAGAGTAGCTAAAAATTATCTTATACGCTTGCAAGATTGGCGCCCCATTGTTTATAGGCTAAGAAAGTGACTAAAGAAATATATTTTGATCCATAGTTTTTAATTTGCGTATTTTGCAGCAAAATGTGAAACAAGTATTATTCTGTAGCTTTTTATTACTGTTAATGAAGCTACAGAAAAATGAGGAAATATGGAAAATCAGGAAATGAGGACTATTGATAAAAAGATAGGGAGGGATTTTGTGTTGTTGTACTTATATTCAAGCCCCCATTTAGAAAGAATACAAATTCTGAGCTTTCACTCACAAAAAGCATTGTCAGTTACTTTATTCTCAAAGAATCTATAGCAGTATGCTGCAGTAGCCTTCATACTCATGGCCTGTGGTCAGCATATATTCGATGTTCTAACATTTATGATATACCTCTTTTCCTCCGTAGTGGAGGAGGTCAAGTGTCTCACACAGGAAGGAAGTGAGTGCCACCCTTGCTGATAAGCCTTGTTTACATGCCTCAGGAGAAAGGCCAAGACCCCTGCTTAGCTAAAATGCATTAGTTTGTCCCACATCTCAAGAATAAATTAAATGCTTATTTTCTTTTTCTAAGCCATAATAACATGCACAGACTCTTTATACAAAATCCTACAGTACATCCTCATCCTAAGTATACTCTGTATTCTTAGCCCATGAAAACTTTAAAACTATTTTCCCATGACTTTACACATAAGGCTAGCACCTTAACATAGATGTTATATGATTTACTAGTACTTGAGATGTACAGTGTAAGTTACTACATTTTTTTGTGAGAATAACAGAAATCTTTTCCTTTTAACTAAACTGCAGAATGTGAAATAAGGCCTTCAAACCAAAAGACTTCAATTTGTTCCAGTGCTCCAATCCGCAAACAGATTCTCGAAAATTGTTTTTAAAATTGTCTCAATAATTGAAAACAAATGACAATATTTTGTAATAGTCTCTGTAACATGCATGTTTGTTCTTCTTATGTCTCGTTTTTTTTGTGAACCAGGTGAACATACATTTGCGTACTGCTAATTAAGCTCTGCATTAACTCTGCTAATCTCGTAATATGCATGGTGATGCTCAAATGTATGAAGACAGCTTTTATTTGAAACAATGCAATTGAATGATTCAGTTCAGTAAGTTACACATGTCTGTAACTCCTTATTTTTTCTCATGAAAAGTGCAGATATCTTTGTCTCTGACTGAGGTCTTCTTCTTCCCCAAGTGGGTTCGGTGTGTTGCAGTTATGCAGGAAGACACACAAACTGCAGAGAATATTGTCAAGCAATTTTCCGGACAGACTCCCCACCTACTCTCTCCCAGATAAAGGCTGTTGAAGATTACTGCCAGAGCATCAGCCCAGAGTTAATAAGCTGTGTTGAGAACTACACAGAATCCTATCCAATTAAAAATCCTATTGACAGTGAGTATAAACTAACATGGTGAGTCAGACTGGAAGTGTCTCTCTTCTGTTCTCTTTTGTTGGGAATTCAAAATAAAGCAAGTATTAATTATCCTGGCACATGTGATATATCATTTGACTGTTTTGATGTTCATTTTTAAATATTTGACCCATCCCTTAGAATAAAAACCCTTCATAGCAAAATCAACATTTTCTTGCGGTATTTCCCCTTTTTTTTGGCTGTAGTTTTGGGGTATGCATCCAAACAGCTCCTCATCTGTTCTTTGCAAAAGCTTGACACGGAATTTGCTGCTGGTTTGTATCACAATTCTGACTAGCTGTAATTTTGAAAATAACTAAATTGATCAGATTAAACTTAAATCTGTGTACAACATGTTTCTTTCAACATTTGCGTGATCAAGTAGTGGCACTGTACCAGTGGAATTTTCTGACATTTTTGTGTTATACAGAGAATTTAAAGGAAATGAATTTAAAAGTATATGAAATTGAAAGTGGTTCTGTTTAACTTGTGGTTGTCAGGTTTGTATTGCTGTGAAAGAGCTGATGATGCTCACTGCCAGACTGCTTGCAAAAGAATTCTGAGGACAATGAAGACGGAAAATGAAATCATAGATGGGCTGATCAAGGAATGTGATAAGCAGCCTTTGCCCCAGGATCCACTCTGGCAGTGTTTTCTGGGAAATGCTGGATCTGGCAACAATGGTGTTTCTGTGGATACTTCCCCATCTACTGGGCTGGATAGTGCAAAGCTGCACTGCTGTTACAAAGCCAATACCACAATCTGTAGGTCAGTGGAAAATCTTTATTTTTTACACTTGAAATAGAAAAGGAACAGGATTAAATCAAAACTGTTAACGTACCCGCCAACTGCAAATTACAGACCCTTGGTGGGTGGTTTTACATTGGGCAGACGAAAGAAACCTCTGACAAACCCAAGGCCATCATCAAGCGATGAGTTTGTAATTAGTGATAGGTGTGTGGGTTGAAGTTTTAATTCACTCTAGGCCAAAGGATCATTTGGCAAAATTATAGCAACAGTTTGAAGCCAGTTATTTACGTTATGCTGTCTGCTTGAAGGAGTGGTGAAACATTACCTCCTACTTGCATCAAATACCTGTTTCTATAAATAGAAGGATCTTTGTAAAACTGTCTTGAATGGCTTTATAGGGTGTAGGTTTTATGATCATTAAAGTACAAAGAAAAATTGGTTAAGTATTGAAGTTGAAGAAGTATGATATTCCTATAATGCTACAAATAGTGTTATGTTCTGTGCATTTCTTTTTTAAACCTGACGGGCTGAAATTGCGTTTCTGCCAGGGAGTTGTGCTTCACAGTCAGTACCAACTGGGGCAGCACGCAGAGCTGGCAGGAGTTTGACCAGTTCTGTGAGTACAACCCTATGGAGGCTGCAATGGTGAACTGCTTGGCTGATGTTCGGGAGCCGTGCCAGCTGGGCTGTAAAGATCTGACGTACTGTACAAACTTCAACAACAGGTACGTTTCTCTTAAGTGTCCCTAGTAAAATATCACAGCCTGATATTTAAATCAATACTTGGACACATAGCATTGAAGGTATTCCGATAATAATACTGACAGTGCTGTGATGCTGCTTCTGCACTTCTTAGAGGTAATGATGAAGATGTGTCATCCAGAATACCACTATAAATAGCTTATTTTGTTTCTGTTAAAAATTCGGGGAGTTGCAGAAGGATAGTCAAAAACTTATTGTGCAGATTGTATTTAGTGTGCATATATTTGGCAAATAATGGGGTCCAGAGGTGCATTATGAGTACATGGAACTTTGTTTTTCACAATAACAGATTTAGTTATCTATTTCTTTTATCTTTTTGCTGAACAATGTTAGATAACTAAAATAGATTTAGTTATCTATTTCTTTTTGCTGAATGTCACTTCACATTCTTTCTACTTGATAAATATTCGCATTAGGGGAAGGTTTATTTGCTAGGTTTGTTTTTTAGGGAATTCAGAATTTTCCAGCCAGACCCATGTTTGTATTGGTGACACCGTTAGCAGTTACAAAGAAATTGATCTCTCACCTTAATAATTCATTCAGGCCACCGGTATAAGAAATGTTTAAGTCCCCACATTGACCTGAGGGGAAATTCTGTATGTACTCCTCAGCCAGGAGGTGGTAATGGGACAAAGCTGCCATACTCAGAATTACCATGTGCAAGGAACATAGACACAAACCAGCAAAACTCTAATGGACAAGTTACAGTGTATCCAGTGGAGTCTGTGCCTAGGGAGGAAACAGTACCCTTTTCATAGACACATAGACACAAACCAGCAAAACTCTAATGGACAAGTTACAGTGTATCCAGTGGAGTCTGTGCCTAGGGAGGAAACAGTACCCTTTTCATCACAAATTGAAATACTGTACAAAATACTGAAATACTGTATGAAATTCCTTCTTAAAGTTATACAGATATGACTTTTCAAATTGTGAATTTTTATTCCAGAACTGAAAAATGAAACAGCTTATTTAGGTCATACAAATAAATTAAGACTATGTTATCTTGCATTTTACATGCGGTTGAAACTAATATTTTTAAAAGTAAATTATGCTGGGGCTATAAGTAATTATAATGTGCTCAGACTGTATACAGTACAATTGAACTGTCATGGTCGAACACAATGTACTGTCATCTTTAAAAGCACTGAGAAAATTGAGGTCCTGGTTGACTGGTGCTTTTGGAGAGGGACTGTACAAAGCCCTACTCAGAGCCTCTGATATTGCTCTTCAGACATGGTTAATTGGCAGCAGAATGAAAAATGCCACAGCTTGATACATTTGAACTCAGTGTAAAACATAGCTTTGAATCGGAAGCAGTTAAAATTAAGGGAAGAAAAATGACAAATAAACACAGTTTAGCAAAATAAACACTGGTGATACTCCATGGGGGTTAAATGAATTTGCATGGGAATCAGTTGTGTGAAGAGCCAAACATATATCAAGGAATATTTTTAATTTCCGTATTACCTATAGAATTCATTGCCATCCTGTTGTGAAAGGTGTCTGAATTTATGTTTTTGAGAAACTGTCAAGGTCTGGCACCAGTAACATCATGTTATTGGACTGTAGTTAATATCCAGGGCAGCCATCATGTCTTCTGCCTTGTATCCATAAAAATAATACTTTTTCATTTCCTTGCTTTATATTTTAAGGACTTAAAACAAGATCCTTATTTATTTACTATGCGAGTGCTCAGCTGCTTTATGATGTTAGCATCCCTGCTTGTGCCTACATTGTTGGGGTGAGAGGCAAAGTCATACAAAGAGAAATTTCTCAGCAGTGAGATTTTCTTTGGTTATGTGTAGCAAGAAGATTGTTGAGCATGTAAAGAGCAGAGTCTGGTCAGTAGAGCTGCAGTAACACATCACGAGATCACATTGATCGATGCGTTAAAATGATCAAATTATTGCATGATTTATATTGTTCTTAATTTACCACTTGCATGGTTTGAGGATTGTTTGTTCATACAGTGCTTTGTAAAGGCCTTCATACCCTTCCAGTTATTGAAAGTAAATCTGTATAATCAAAACATAAATGCTGAACATTTTATGAGTGAATGGAGTTCACCAGTCAGTCTTCCACTCAGCACAATCTGGAAAGACAAATATACTAAAGACTAAAATTTGTTTGCATATATTGCATATATGGCCTATGGATGTTGTTTATATTGGCAGTGCCATTCCTGGGGCAGGCTTTCTGTTTTGGTTACAGAAAGTTTCAGTTCAATTTCCTCTGAACAAAATTCCTCTGAAAGATTGCATTAACAATAACACTGCAGGATTCAAAGGGAAGTCTTCCTCCAACCCAGTGTCCTGACCCCATCTCCAGCAAGTTAAGAAAACATTGTCTAAGTATGAGGGAACTCGGGCATTCCAAGATGTTAACTTTTTACATAAAATGGCAGCTTGGAAACACCTACAAATAAGAATAACCTAGAAAAGGGGAAAAGTAAAATTCCTTCAGAAATCCATTTCAACAATTTATTTATCTGAAAAGATGAGAAGCACTTAATAATTTTCAAGATTGACTTTAGAAATGCACTAATTAAAATAAATAATAATTATGAGAATCAACATATGTTTATGTAATGCCTTTCATCTCAAAGAATCGCAAAGCTCTTCACATTGTGAAGGCTCCAACTAAATCCACCTCTGAAATGCACCATCTCTCTGGGTGATGACAAGCAGAAATTATATACCAGCAGTCCATAGCAGGTCAGATGGAGAAGTGAGAAATCGCTTCACCAGTTGAAGTAAGGGAAAACATTAGATCTGCAAGGAAGCCAGGACACCAGTGTTAAGACCCCTACTTTTACAGACAGTGCCATGGGATCTTCAGTGATCAAGACCTTGGTTTAACATCTCATCCAAAGCACCTCCTATAGCACAGTGTTCCTGGTCACAATACTGGGGTTTTATTTTGGAAATTCTGAATTGGACTGAAGTATTGTTGAGGAACGTATTGGTTCATCAACAATACTTACAGCAGCAACTTATACTTGCATTTTCTTTAGAGGTCTCCCATCCCGGTATGACCAGGCCCAACAGAATCCTAGATCACAACGTTATTTTCTCAACATAACCCTTAACCCTATAATAATTCACAAGCTCTGTTTTTGAGTGTTAAAGTGTCTGTAAACTCTCCACGATCATGGCTGATGACCTATAGGAATAGTGCTCCATTTATCTAAAGCTGGTGAGAACTGTTGAGACAGAAAAGAGACAGAAGTTCCTCAGGTGCCCTGGACAGTTGCAAAAGCAATGATCCAAACAACTCTCTGGTAAAAGCTGATGACCTAATGTCAAATCCTGCAAAAGCCCTATGGAAATGGGGTTGATTTAAGCATAATATGAATTTATGTTTACTGACCCACAAAAAACAGCTTTTTAATATTCCATTTCCAATCGTTCAGCCTCTGTGACTAGAGGTCTATCCTGCCATTTTTTCTCAAAGTACTTAGAACATTACAGAGGTGTTGTGGAACCATAAGGCTCCAGTCGTACATTTAAGAGGTAAGTTCGATTTCACTGATTTCATTTTGTCTGCTTTTTAAAGGCCTACCGAGCTCTTCAGGAGCTGCAATGCTCAGTCGGACCAGGGAGCCATGAGTGATATAAAACTTTGGGAAGAAGGGAGCATCAAAATGCCCTTCATGAACATCCCAGTCTTGGACATCCGGAAATGTCGCCCAGAAATGTGGAAGGCTGTAGCCTGTGCTCTGCAAATCAAGCCATGCTACAGCAAATCACGGGGAAGTGTCATCTGCAAGTATGTTCATCTTCAGCTTAGTGGACATTTTCTTGAAAAAAGTCATATAAATATATTAAAAACATTCAGTACCATTTAATACTTCAGTCCAAGTAAATTCTTCATTATGCAGGTCATATTCTGTGTAACTAATGTACATTGCCTAAAAGAAAGGTTTTACTTATTACTCATTTAGGTTGTAATTTGGCATCGACTTCTGCAGTTTTAGTTCTAATGATTGAATTCACTATTAAACAGTGTTGAGTTCACTGAGGGTGAGGATGAAATTATACAGGTCCACAGGTGAGTATTGACGAGTTCTTGCGTCTATGTAATGTGTTGCTTTTGAATAAATGCATCCAGACTGAGCTGCATCATGAATGAGGCTAAAAGCCAAGCAAAATTTATAGGGTGAGACAGGATAAGCTGTGACCTCCATTTTTCACGGGGCACACTTCATTTCTGAGCAACAGAGACCCAGCGCTGGCCTCAGCATTTCTATTCAGTGTCAAACGTGCATAATGCTCTGTGCTTTTATAATTCACCTGTATTTACATTTGAAGAATGTGTCTTTATGTTCGTATTTTCCTGGATTTTCCACGTGTACAGATCTCTTTTGTCTTAAAAAAATAGAAAGCATGGACTTAAAACCTGAAAGTTAATTTTTTTCCTACCAGTTTCAATAATTGTCACTCAATTTCTTTGCAAACTCTTGCCGTTCATCAGTACTTATAAACAAAGTGGAGTGACAGTGAATTATTGCTTCTTTTGACCTCAGAGACATTAGTCACAACTCAGATTAGTGCCAGAACATTTCCCAAAGCCTCTGAGTAAACTTAATAAATTTAATTTTTAATTTAATTTAATAAATTTAATTTAAATAAATTTTATTACAAACACTGTACACATTTCTTACAAACAATTCAAATCAAACATGCTTTCAAAATTTCTCAAACCAGCAGTTGTCTATTATCAATTCTTTAGCCAGTGGGCCTTGAGGTTGGATTCATATAACAAAGAGTCCCTCCAAGCTTCTGGGTGTTACCACTCACTGTAATCCATTCACTGTCCCTGAAACGTATTCTGGCTCTGACAGTTGCTGTAGTCCAGTTTTCCACAGGACTGCAACGGAACAGGTTTTAATGTTACTTCTTCATTCCTTGTACAGGGCCCACAGTCCTTTGCAGTGCTCCATTGCTGTAAATAATCCCCATTTGGCTACGTCGCGCTACATTCTGACTCTGAGGTTCACGAAGATCCTCTCCTCCAACTCTCTCGCCCTCCACTCTATGTTGGACTGGATGAGAGCATTCTGTGCATTCCACTGTCCTTACAGCAACAGCTGGTACTGTGTCTGTTTGTCCAGTCCAGTCAGTGTCAGCCCCAGCAGGTGGTAGATGATGGTAGCTTAGCACTGTTCTCACTTCCAGGTGTCGCAGAGTGTTTTCCATTTCTCCCCCACACCGATTTGGTGAAGGGGCAGCCCCAGAAGTCATGTTTCGGTGCCTCCTCGACAAAACACATGTCTCGGGGGAAGTGCAGGTTCCTGGTCGCCAGCCTCTGGTGTACAGGCATCCAGTTGAGGTCACTCAACTTGTTTTTCAACTTGTTTTTCACTCAACAAGTTCTTTGGGTTGAGGCTGTGCCCAGGTCTCCTTTGGGGTCATCAGCCTCTCCCCGGTGACCTGTTCCCCTCTCACCTCTTTATATTGGGTCCTGTGATTAGTTCAAAGTTGGTTGTCTCGCGGGTTTGTATTTCTGGCTCCACTTGACGACGTGGGTGTAGGTTCCTGATCACTTTCCTGCTTTTGGTCCAGTGTTGGAACACTGAATCAGTGTTGAACCACAGCCTGACAAAGTACTGGTACTTTTAGCCAACTGGGTCCCGTAGCACCCGACAGAGGTTGCAGAAAAACATGCTGTCGAGTTTAAGGGGAAGTTCAGTACGTGTCTCCCCTCTTCCTCAACCACCTGGCTCATCCGATTTCTTGTGATGTATTCGTGCAAGCCCCCCCTCCCCCCAGATGACTTTGAAGACAATCCCTTGCAGCACTCGTCTGAATCTGGACAGCAGTGGGTACACCACAGTCAGGTATACTAAAGGCGGCAGGATGTCCACTTTCAAGACCATCACTTTCTGTGAGGATCGGCAACCGTGTTTTCCACAGACCCAGCTTCATGTTCACCCAGGCATACCTCTCTGACTAGTTTATGTTCTTGTTGTCTTGGCTCTAGAATGAAACCACCAGTATCTTAAAGGGCTTCATACAGAACACAAGATCTTTCAACACAGGTTATCTACACAGGAATAACACAGCATTAGTTGAAAACCCCCAGATGTCCCCCAGATGATGTTAACTCTGCTGCCCACTTCAGAGTACAATATCTTTATCCAGTGGCTGAAACTTTGTCTTAATCTGAAGTGTTACAGCACTTTGAACAGATAGCCATGGTTTACGCCATCAAAGGCTTTCTCCCAGTCCAGGCTCGCTATCATCTTTGGCACATTTCAGTCCTTAGCCCAGGCGATAGCGTCTCGAGTGAGCTAGAGGTTCCAACTTACAGATCGCCCCTCCAACCCACACATCTGGTTTATTGTGTGGGGCAGGGCAGTCCTCAGCCTGCTGGCAAGTAGCTTGGACAAAATCCTGACATCTGTATAGAGCATTGTTATAGCCTCTGTTTATTGAGGTCGGCTAAACCCGCTCCCCTTGAAGAACAGGGACATTATGCCTTTCGCCTCCACTTTATCACACCTTTCAAGCACCACCTCTCCATCTCTCCATCGTCTGTGGGTCATCCTCTTTTTCTGGGCTCCCCAGACCTGACTAAAAAAATAAGAAGAATGGGTTTCATTATTCTCATCAGAGATGTACAGCTTCTTCTCCTGGCTGCCTTTCATCTGCAGTAGATCCTGCTCCAGGGTTCTGGTCCACTCCTTCACTGCTTCCCACCACTCCACGCCGATATTTAGCCACACTTCATTTCAACCCAGCCCTCATAGTGTTTCCTGAATAGTGTTCAGTTTCGTTCACTTCAGCTTCCAATAGCCCTGACCAAATGCTGGCAGGTTGGCATTAGCCACTACAGACACACGGTCCTGGTTGGAATACCACAGTGGGGACACAGCTGTCATCTCCAGAGAACAGGTCATGTGCACAGAGTTGTAATCCAGAAGACTGCACACTCCCCTGGAATTTTTCCAAATGACCTGGAAGAATTGCTTAGCAGTGACTCCAGCTCTGCCAAACTGGTGTTGCCTCCCTTCTCCCGATCGACCTTAAAGTCTCCGCCGAGTACCACCCATTTGTTTGTCATGCAGCAGCTGGCCAGGTCAGCCAACATTTCCTTCCATTTTGAGTGTTCAGTCGGTGCATAGACATTAGTCGCTCTCAACTTCTGCCCTCTCTGATCAGTGTTCGCGACCAGAATCCAGCCTCTTCCCCTTTCCTCCTTTGGTGGGGGTGATCCGGGGATCCAGATCTTTGTCCAGTGCCATTGAGGCTGGTGGTGTGGCCTCTGGTTTGTCCTTTGTCTAGGAGGAGCAGGCACTTTTTTTTCTCGTTTCTCCCCTTGTCCTACTGCTGGTTCCAACTATCTGATTTTCTGGCAAAACAGATCTGTTGCACCTCTTGAGAGCTTGCAGTCCTTGGCTGTGTGTCCATCTGTACCATAGTTACGACACCTTATGGCTGTGCATCCATCAAGGCAATTGAAATCCCAGCTCTCAGCATTTCTTTGTTACCTACTGGTAACTAGCGCTGGGTGCCGGGGAAACCTCTACATATTCCCCAGATAGTCCCAATAGTGAATCTCAACAGGTGACGTCTGGTTCCAGCCAGGTATTCTTCTGTGGTCTGAAAGAAAGGAAAGAAACCTGGCCTTTTGCCTTGTGGGGTTCACCCAACAAGGTGCTGGCTCATGAAGGAAGCCTTCAGTGGACTCAAGGAGGGAAGCAAGCGATGCAGGAAGGAAAAACGGAGTGAAAGAAAGGTGCTTCTTGGTCTCAGAGATATGAGCAAGTTCCGCGTTCAGGCCATGCATGCCCACTCCTGACCAGTGACCCAAGAAGCAGAGAAAGGCAAAGAGGAAAATGCTTCTGAGTTTCCAGGAGAAGAGGAAAGTGTTGTGGTCAGGCCATGTACACCTTCTCTGAGCCTTGAGGTAAAGGAGGCAGAGAAAGTAGGAAGAAGGAAGTTTCAAGGAGAAGACCAGGTGCTGCGGTCAGGCCACTCTCACCCTCTCTGAGCCGAGGAGGAGGCAGAGCAAAATAAATACACAGCTCATCTGCTACCAGATCAGGCACTCTTTTTGGTCTTCGATCTCCTTCGGTGTCGGTGTGTGCCCTTCTATGGTTTGGTATCCCACCATGGACACACCACCAGGGTGTACCCTGCCTTGAGCTCATTGCTTGTGGGATAGGATCTGGCTCCCCCTCAGCCCTGTATTGGATAAAGCAGTTAGAAAATGGATGGATCAATTTTTAGTGTAAGAGGACAGTACATTCAGACAAGGTGTCCTTTGCTAGAAAGCCAGGAGGGTATTCTGTCATGCAGTTGAACCAGAGGGATAAGAAGCAGAGTGAGTGATTGATCAATGAATGAGGTTTTCGAAAAAAGTTGTCTAGATTTATTTATTTAATATTTTTAATAATTCTTAATATTTAATTAAATCCATTAGACCTGGGAGTTGCAGAGAAAGTACATGATATGCCATAGAGCACAAAACAAGTGTCATAGTTTCAGAATGATAAGAAAATTGTTAATTTTTATTTAAAATATAAGTTTACTAAATTACTTTGATCACATTCTGTCTTTCAATTTTTGTTCAAGTATGATCTTTGAACATATAATCTTTGAATATATTTCCTGTTGATAACACCTTACAGTCTCTCTGACAGTACAATTTCTTATTCAGAGCACAGGAGTGCTGCAGTCCAGACATTAACATTTCAAACTAGGCTCTGTTCATACTGTAGCTGAATGTAACTGGAACTTCCTAAGTGCCAACACATGAATGCCAATGACAATCGCCAAGATTGAGTGGACTTGAATCAGCCAGGGTCTGATCTTATCTTGCTATGTAGTACCTACTTCTGTTACTTACTACATACACGTCAGTGAGAGTACTGTGGGCTATACAGTGTGAAAATGAGTTATGGGTAAGAAAATGCACATCACTAAGGAGGGTTCAAGTTCTCATTCTTCGAGTGGCTCTTGGTATAAGATGTATTAGCTGAAGTCAAGTTAATTAGGAAATCAGGAGGACTTGAACATAATTTGTATAGTTACTTTTTTTAAAAAAAAGAGGAAGCTTCTGGATTCATGTTAAGATTTTGATGTAAATCTCTTTTTATTTCTTCAGGTCAGATTGTGTGGACATATTGACACACTGTGGAGACCACAGTAAATTTAACGAGGGACAAAGTCCTGAAACCATCTGTGACCTTCTCTCACCAACAGATGACCCAGAGCGCTGCATTCCCCTGCAGAGATACCTCAGTAAGAATTGATGCAGAGACTTTGCTTTATTGTGTTTTTTGGTTTAGCTGAATGTGTAAACTTAACATCTCCAGTAAAATGGTTTAATTTGTAAAATGTGGTTTAGAAGAGTTCTTACAGTACTCTTAGCGACATGGTTAATTAAGAATTGGAAAGATGTTTTGAACTCTTTTTCTAAGAATATTCAATGAAAACTTGCCAGCTATATCCTCTGCTATGCTGTCAGAGGAGTGAGAATGAGCTGGAACAGACTATAGTGAATCACAGCCCAATGAAGCCCTTTAAACAAAACACACTTGGAACTGAGAGCTCTGAATATAGTTATGTCAAAACGGTTCTAATTGATGCTAACTCTGATGGCAGATGGATCAGAAAAGTGGGTCCTAAGTCTCATTCCTCCTGTGGCTCTTGCCTCACCTGACTGCAGCTAGATAAATAGTTCTATGTAGCGAACATCATTGCTAGTTGCTAATTGATCCAAAAATCTGTCTTGCTGTTTCTTGAAAGAAACACAACACCAGCTTTGACAACATGACTGAGCAGATTGGTAGACTTGCTTAACTGATGTCTGGCTTTTCGGTTTTACAAAGCAAGATTGAACTGTATCTGATTTATCATCTAAAGCAGCACGCATCCTCTATTCCTCACCTTCTCTGTGAAGTCTAGTTCAAACTTGGATATACTTTGTGACATGCAAACAACTTAGACATTTCATCACCTGGTCAGTCCCTTATAAAAAACAGCATTACCTTTTTAAAGGGATTCAGTTGACAGGAGAGCTTTATGAAGAGAAAGAAAGATTAGAGATTGTCAAACACCTTTACATTTCGCTGATAATTTTTATTTGTAAGAAACTTTTTAGCACACAGGGTATCATTTACATTCATATTATCTATAGCCTGTAAATGGCTAATACATGTTGTAGCTCAATGTTAACAGAAACAAACCCTCTGCATTTGGTAGAGATTTATTGTGGCTGCTGCAGTTTTTTACTACGGCCAGCAGCCATATTCCCCTGCAACTCACAACTGGCAATCCACTGAAGCTAAGCAGATGTGAGACCTCCTGGGAAGGTTGCTGCTGGAAGAGGTGTTAGTGGGGCCAGCAGGGGGCGCTCACCCTGCGGTCTATGTGGGTCCTAATGCCCCAGTATAGTGACGGGGACACTATACTGTAAAAAGGCGCCGTCCTTTGGATGAGATGTAATACTGAGGTCCTGACTCTCTGTGGTCATTAAAAATCCCAGGGTGTTTCTCGAAAAGAGTAGGGGTATAACCCCATCGTTCTGGCCAAATTTCCCATTGGCCCTTACTAATCATGGCCTCCTAATAATCCAGATCTATGAATTGGCTTCACCACTCTGTTCTCCTCTCCACTGATAGCTGATGTGTGGTGAGCGTACTGTGCACACTATCATCCAGGTGGATGCTGCACATGGGTGGTGGTGGAGGGGAGTCCCCATTACCAGTAAAGTGCTTTGAGTGGAGTGTCCAGAAAAGCACGATATAAGTATAAGCAATTATTATTAATTATTATTACTATGTTGGTGATTCAGAGAGCTTCAGCAAAGCAACAGTGTGCCGTGCAAAAAGTGATGCTTTCACACATGGGTTTTTCATGCTTGGGATTGACATTTTGATTTCCAACCCCACCTTCATCCAATTTAGTCTGTATTATTCTATCTGTTCAAGAGTTTTCCTTCTTTGCCTCTAAAACAGTTTTTGCATGCATTCATGGTGTTTCTGAGTCTTGAATTAATGAATACCTTCAAATAGGGGTTTAGTGAAATAACAGGTAATGTCCTCATATACAGTTCTGTCCACTGTACATGTAGCTATATACTGTGATTAACACATTTTCTTGCAGGATTTTCTAATTATTACATTACATTATTCCTCTGAACGGGCTCAGAAATCCCCATTAAAGCTCTCACAGGGTCAAACAGAGCTGATATTAACAAAAAAATCAATTCACAGCCCCTATGTAAAAGTAAAAAATAATTTCTAACCTAGGAAAATATGATTACACAATAAATTTAAAAATCAGTCAACAAGTTATTAAATGTGCCTGTCTACAATAGGTATAATCAGATGATCACACATGGTGTCACATCAGCAATATATCCATGACTCTTGGATATTCCACAATTTATGGTAAATTTGAGATACTGCACAAAAAACAATCATTGCTTTTAAATTCTATGTGTTGTGAAGCAATTACATTTTGTTCTTAGAGATAGAAGTTATACATGCACAACCTTTTTAATGATTCTCTATATTGTTCCAGATCTTAGAGCCCAGGAACACTTTAACTGGGCTGTTGTAAAGACAAAAACCTCTGTTGAGGTGATATTTCGGATATTGACATTGTCTAAATGGTCTGAGCGTAGCCCCCGATAGGGCATATGACATCAGTGTTACAAATGCTATGCTACTGTACATAGCATTGACTCTCTAAGGAAGGAAAGAGTTACTCCATTCCACCTGTATCCTGTGATGACCTTCCTCCGATTCACCCGGCTTAAAGGGATGGCAGGGGTGCACTGTAGCATCACTTTAATTACATCATTACATCAGAATGTCATTTTAATTAAATGGTGACCAGTTTTGTAGGATGTATTTATTCCCAATTATATTGAGATCACATTTGTATCAGACTTGAGACTTTCTGGACATGGGGAGAAAATCTCACCTATACTAGTTGATTCACAACTAAAACTGTTAGGGGAATAAAGGCAATAACCCAATAAAAATACATTATTTACAAGTCAGTTACATCCGCTCCAAAAAAGGACTCGACTCGAGTCATTATAGTAAATGCTTTGCGTGTACAGTACACACTCATATTTAGCTGTTTCTCAAAAAGTTTGATTTCCAACCACACCTTCCTTCTCTTTAGTCTGTTGTATTCTGTCATTTCAAGAGTTCTCCTTCTGAGCTTCTAAAAACCAGCAGGACAGATGTAGTTAGTGGCAAAATCATGCTACAGTATACATTCAGAGCATCTTATGAGTACCTACATACTAACAGTGGGAGTGTGTTACTTAAGTACTTGGCATCTCTTTCCTTCCAGCCTTAAGCCTCTGGGTAGTGGATATGAGTCCTTTATTTCCTATAGATATGAGGTTTACCAGGTAAGTTTACCACTTACAGTCACTTGTGATTTATATTTATTTTGAAACTAGGTATGAGAAGACAGAAATGATTTTTATGCCTGTATGAGGAAGAAAAAAATAGATTTATAGCTATATAAGTTCCACATAAAAAGAAATATTTTGTGATTATACATATACCATGGCTTCCTTATAGGATATCTGACAGCACAGGTTATAACTCACATTTATATTTTAGTTTTCTGTCAGTCAATCAGATGAGAAATAAGTCTCATCTCTGTGCTATTAACATTACTTTGTAACATTTTTTAAGCAAGAAACATGATCCAGACTGGAAATCTATTATTTGTTTATTGTTCTTATTACAGGTTTTCTGCTTGTTTTACAGGACATTGAGACCTACTGTAATATACTGTATTTCAAAGTCCTTGTGTCTTTTTCGTTACAAATAAATTTGATCCTAAGTAACCATACAGTAAGTCTGATTTTGTTTGAATTTTTGCAGGTGAACATTAAGAGGTTTTAGCAAATGTGGATACTTTTAGCTGTGGCTCTGGGTGTGACATTACATAGCAAGAAAGGAAAGAACTTGACATTGAACTTGACCAAATTAGAAGTATCCTTGAAAATATTACATTGAAATAACAGATTCCTGGTCTCATCCTGTGTTAACAAAAGTGCTTCATCTCTCATTACAGCTACTACATTTTGTATTTTTTTTTCAGCATGTGATTTTTGCCTCTATGTATTAATCTTTTACAGTTAAAGAAAAATACTTATTTACATCTTGTTTGTTAGCAGATGTGCAAAATCTCCATCTCAGATAGGACTTCTGTGGGTAGATTTTGAGTCTGACAAATCACAGATCTTTTTTATTAGCTGTAGACTGATTTGTAGTTCTCTGCTTCTCAAGAACTTGTAGAAAATGTAGGGTTTGATGAGGCAAAAAAGGAAAGGACCATAGAAACGAAGTCTGGCTGCATTTTGTTTTGTTGTTCAGATTTTTCATATTTTTGAAAGTTGCAGGGAAAAGCTGCAACCTTTAGTGATATTTGTATGCCATGTTGAATAACAGCATCAAGTAAATGAATTATAGCAAGAATTGTTGAGTTTATCTACTGTATTTAAGCAACCTTTAATAAAACTACAAAAACATTTTCTCAAATAATATTTTTTGATTATCTTGTGAAAGAAGTTTGCTTTTGCATTGACTGTAATAGACTGACAGAATTCTTAGATTAGCCTTTTGTGTTTTTTAAGATTAAGTCACAAAACTTAATTCAGATGGCTCCTTAATTATTATCATGAGTTTATTGAAAGTACTGAAGGAGAGTCTATATTACTTAAAAGATGTGTTAAAATCTTTATACTAATCGGATAACTAGTGTGGATGTTCTGATTTAAGATAGTTATATTATACTGTTGTATTATTTACAACACCGTGTGAAATTGCCAAACAATTTGAAGAAATTCAGTATTTCTTTCAAGTTTATGTACTGTAATAACTCAATTTTATTATGGTATGGTAATAATTAATTGGTACTTGCTTGTTGATAAACAGGTCACAGGGAAATATTACAACTGATTACCTCATTTATTGACTTCACTCAGTTAAGTGTTTGCATGTGTAGCTTTTTTGGCTGACATCAGTTCAGTTCACATTGATCAGTAATGATTATTTGATGCAACTATCTACATAGAGACTTACTGTATAAACAAGTTTCCATGACTAGTATGATGGAGTCTTGCCTGCTATAAAAAAATATTCAGTTATTTCTCAGTTTACTTTTAATATTGTTTCAATATTGTATTGTGTATTGGGACCGCTTTATAACAAGTTGTGTCAAATCAGAGCTTCACCACTGATACTCCTAAGACTTTAACAGCTTTTAATAAGATTCAGGTCCCTTGATTCCTCTCTGTTCTGGTGCCTGGATGCATGTTTTGATGTATAGTGCTCTTCTTCGCCTCTTATATTTCCTTTGTAATGCTGTCTATCCAATCATATTGTATTTGACGCCTCTGTTACCCATGTTTCGGTGATAATCTAGGCTGTATACTCCATCACATCTGTACAAATTAGAATAGGCTTTTGCCTTTGAAAGGATTCCAGTGGCAAGGCAAGGCCTTCTTCAGCACACCATGTACTCAGCCATGTGTTGTTTTTACAGATTAATATTTCAAGTTGTTCACCTTCACAGGACAGAGGCACACAAAATGCACCGATTTAGTCCTTTTCTTCAGTTTCACGTGTTTTAAGGGCTTGGAATTTGTTGTTTGCGAAAAGAGTGTTTTTATACCAATGTCATGTATTCTAACATGAGTAACAACAATCAGGTCTTCATTTGCTTTTACTAGGTGTTGACTGCTCTTTGGACAATGTTCTAGTACTGGTAAGGTGATTTATGAAGCATAGCATGGTAGTCTTTTTTTGGTAGATTACAATAAAAGAAAAGGAAACATCTGGATACACCATTCACTTGTAACTGGAATTTCTCTTCACACTTGACCTGGCCGTAGCAAAAGCTTTTTGTCTGCATTGTCACTATTAACTCTTGGAGCTCCTCTTCAATTCCAAATCTGAAATTGTGATCTCAACCCATGTATTTTGCATCCTCAGAGTCATGTACTCCCTTAGCAACACCCCACTTCACAGCGAAGTCTGGAAACAATGGACCCTTAAGAATCAACTGATAAAAATCTGTCATGTGATAATGCCTAGCAAGATGCTCTCCTGTTATGACACATAATAACAGTACAACTCTTTTAAATAAGCAATTATTGTATATTTTGTATCAATTTTGGCTTATCAATCATTAATCAACTTAGCATTGACCACTACAACCTTTGTGCCACCATGGAAGGATTGATGACTCTTAATTTTGCCTCTAAAATGAGCACTGCAGAGTCACTTATCATTTTACAATCTGCAGCCTTCGCAGTGTCTTATAAATGAGTTACCATCACCTGCAGGGAGTGATTGATCTCTGAATGACAACACTGCACACTCACATGCATGCACTTCCAGGTGTCACTGTTCCACTTCCAAAAATACTCTGGTAATCTCCACCAGATTACCTAATTGGCTAATTGTGCCGCATGCTACTGTATGAACATTGGCTCCCCACAAACAGCACAAACAGTGAAACCCACTGTTCTGCTCTGTTTGGGCTGGTTTGTACCATTGAAAGTAGTGTTTGTGCTGCTTTCATTCCTGAGATATACTGTACCACCTTTTGTTTTGGGGATGTGACATCACTCATCTCCCTACAAAGGCAACAACACGATCCCCCTGAAAAAAGAAAGCGCCTCAGACATTATTATTGGCTGCATAGACCATCACATTCTGAGCATTGTTACATTGTTTTGTGCTGTTTGTTGGGGGGGGGCAACTTCACAGAGCTTTGGCCATTGGCCGATGACAACAGTATCCCTGGACAAACTTCATTCCATGTTCCAGGAGCACACCTTCACTATTTGAACCAGTTGGCAGCCCAGGAACTATTCATTTCTGAAACTAGCAACCATACCATACAATGAATGAAAATAACAGGAATCCTTTTTGTGACCTAAACAGTGTTTCGTTTCAAGGTGATCTCTTTTCAGGAATGGCAAAACTGATACATCTGCCCCGATCCTTACCTTCTTCCTTGATTTCGATTGAAGGTTTTATTTCTTGTTTTCCCAGGCCCCAGTTCCCTAGGAGATATCATAGAGGAGGTGATTCACCCCTGTAACCCCAACCCCTGCCCCAGCAACCAGCTATGTGAGGTGAACAGGAAAGGGTGCCAGCCAGGGCAGGAGTGTCTACCTTACTTCTGTGTACAAGGTACAGTATAGTAGTCTGATTACAGAGATTTAAACTCCATGAAAGGTGACATTCATTGCATAAATTAATAAGTAACCTGATTTTGGCGCTTTTTTATGTAAATACCCCTTTGAGCAAAAGTTGAAATACGTTCTCAGAGGAACTCCTTTTGTATAGCTTGACAAAATTTTGTATTTTATTGTGTACATTTTCACTCAGGCTATTCCTTCATCAAGACTGAGATGTACAAGTATGTATTGAGAAATGGAAATAGGACAATTGAAATGCATTTTGTTAAATACCTTTTTAACCACAAGGATTATCTGCTCTACCACTCAAAACTCTTATACAGTTATCCCAGATATATTGTGGTTATGCTTTCATTTTCAATATTATATTAGGCTTAGCAGACAGTTTTTTTGAGTGGACTTCCAATTTCCTTCCCTTTATACTCCACAATATAAATTAAGGGTAGGTAATCAACATGACGGTGTCTACAGGACAGTCAGTGTTGGTAGGAGAGATGCAGCTCTCACTGATAACACTGCAAGCTTACAGGTGCCTGGCAAGGGGTGGTTCTGCAAACACATCCTGGGCAGACTCAGTCACAGCCAAACTAGTCAAGGAGTCCTGGCCACAGTTAGCTAATGACATAGTCAGGCTCGAACCGGGAATATGTAGACCAGCAAATGAAGGTGTAAAAAGGTGTAAAGCTATGTTGTGTCTCGTTTAACTTTAGGAATTAAAAACCAAAGCATGCAAATGGTTCTATTTCTCATTAATCTCTTTACACATGTATTCTAGGCTGTAAGCTGGGAGAGGCTTCTGAGTTCCTTGTCCACAGGAGGGCTCTGATCCAAGTTCCCTCTCCTAAGGGAGAGGTGGGCTGCTATGAGATATGCACATGTGGTCAGAGTGGCCATCTGGAGAATTGTGTGGACATGCCCTGTGTTGACACTGAGAAAACCTGCATTGTTGGAGGCCAAAGACAAAGTATAGTTTCTTTCCTTTTTCCCTTGATTATTTCCTTCCTTATGCTAATATGAATCTTCAATTTTATTTTTAACAAATGTGGAAACTATATATATTTTTTATTTTATTATTTTTTCAAGATACATTGTGTTTGCTTGTATTTAATAAATACAGACCCATAAAATGGGCTTCATTTGGCTAATTGTGCAACATGCTATGAACATTAGCTCCCCACAAACAGTACAAACAGTGAAACCCACTGTTCTGCTCTGTTTGGGCTGGAAAGTAGTGTTTGTGCTGCTTTCATTCCTGAGATATACTGTACAACCTTCTTGTTTTGGGGATGTGACATCACTCATCTCCCTACAAAGGCAACAACAGGAACACGATCCCCCTGAAAAAAGAAAGGTGCTATATCTAAAAAAATATAAGCAAATTGTGTTTGCTTGTATTAAATAAATACAGACCCATAAAATGGGCTTGTATTTATTAAATACTGCTATAGCACATTCGTAACAGGACACTTCAATACATTTCTACTAAATATCAACTGGGAAATAAGCACAAGAGCGTTGAGGCTTTTATACTACAATAGTGTTGTTATTGTTTATTACAGAAACATATATCCCCTGGCCTTGTTAGAGTTTCAACTTCTGTTGTTTTTTTTATAATCTTTTGCATCACTTTGAATACTAACATCCAAACCAGGATCAGTTGGCAGTCACAGGATTAATTCCTGATCTGGGTCAAGTGTTCAGGTGAAGATAGGTAAAACACATTTCGTTGGTGCTATTGGGGTATCCAGTAACAGCATTCCTCCTTTATAAGAATGTATTTTACGAACTCAAAATTATAAACAACCGCACCCAGCAATTTCCTTCCTGTGGTGTCTCTGTGGTATACCCGGAATGTCACTGTCCTCACATGAAAGAATTATCTTGCCAAAATACCCTACTCTGTTTGCTTTTCATTGCCATGTATATTTACAGGAGTACGCATGGAATTCAGTCTGAGCTAACCATGTCCAGCAGTGACTAAACACAGACTTATGTTTTGTAACACTGTCACCTTCAGGGTAGAGACTGTATTGCAGGACTATTTCTAAACCTGCCTTGGAAGCACAATTGGAATTTTTTACCAGAATGCAAAAACATTGTTTTAATGTTGCTGCATTCTTTTTATATAAAATATTTTAGTGGAGAATTTGTGTTAAATGTTTTTCATCTAATTTTTTGTAGTTGTACAATTATATGAAATTAAGCAATGTTTAACGTTTGTATATCACTTCATTCTGTGTTAAAAATATATCAATTATTCAGTACAATGTTATAAATGTTTAATAAAATTATTATGTAGGCTATATTTAGTTTAATTTGACAAAATATTGCAGCAATCTGCATGACTGATACATGTCCAATTTTCCCAGTTGATATTCAGCAGTAAAGGGGAAAAAAAGATTAGATTTGTTTAATTTGGGAAAGAAAGTTGTAGCATGAAATGTTACCTGACAGTGAGAGAATAGCTCCATAAACAGGAAGGAAAAAGATGTAAACTCATACATCGCACATACTGTATAAACTGTTTTTGTGTTAAGAAGACCTGGCACAACCTTGTGCACCGTCCTGTAGGACAAGACAGTCCTAAAGGTGACAGTGAGCTAAACTGTTCCAGAGTGACAGTGACAGTAAACAAGCCTGTCCTGTAAGTGACTGTGAACAATACTGTCCTATAAGTGACAATGACAGTGAACAGAACTGTCCTGTAGGCGACTGTGAACAAGGCTGTCCTGTAGGCGACTGTGAACAAGGCTGTCCTGTAGGCGACAGTGAATAAGCCTGTCCTGTAGGTGACGGTGACAGTGAACACGCCTGTCATGTAGATGACTGTGAACAAGACTGTCCTGTAGGTCAGGGGCTCTCAACCATTTTTGAAATGCACCCCCCCAGTTTGTCTAAGTTTGAACTTGTGTCCCCCAACCCAAAACCCATAGAGAAAACAATGCGAACACCCTCGTCACACCCGTACATAGTTTGACAAATAGCCAATGCTGCTGGGTGAATAAGAGTCTCGCCAATCGTATGAGGCTTTTTAATTTAATTAGTTAATGAACATGAACTAAAGAAATTAATTATTAAGACAAAATCAACCACCTGTCCTCTAGATCCCATCCCCACCCAACTAGTTCAAGATTCCCCCGATGTACTGGTGGGACCTATAATTAGTATGATGAACACGTCCCTTGCATCAGGCGTTGTACCTGACCAATTTAAGGTAGCAGTTGTTAGACCGCTGCTTAAGAAACCAGATTTGGATCCACAAGTTCTCAACAACTACAGACCTATTTCAAATGTTCCATTTTTATCCAAAATTCTTGAGAGAATAGTTGCGGCCAAACTTCAGTCTTATCTGGATTTATATAATATACTTGAGAAATTCCAATCTGGTTTCCGCCCAGGCCACAGCACTGAAACTGCATTAACAGGAGTTGTAAATGATAATCTGCTAGGAACTGACACAGGGAATGCAACAAACCTATCCTGTAGGTGACTGTAAACAAGACTGACCTGTAGGTGACAATGACAGTGAACAAGACTGTCCTGTAGGAGACAGCGAACAAGACTTTAGGAACCTGTTTTCTGAGGGCTGATCCTTGTGTTCTTCCTAGGCCATGGGACATCCTTCAAAGTGGACTGCCACACCTGCTCCTGCTTTGCTGGAGAGATCGTCTGCTCCACCCGCCAGTGCCTGAGCAAACAGAGCTCTGAAGAGGACAGGCACCGCTTTACTGGTACAGAACAGGAAAGCATTGGCATACCTCAGAACTGGGCCTGAGCTATCTCTGGGAACAAAACAATAAACTTTTGCTGTAGAGGCTTGAGTGACAGCTGTTCTTTTAATAAATGCAATATCCTATTAATTTGAGAGCTGATGTACAGCTCAATATTCACAAAGCATTTTCCATAACTAGTGATAGATTTTTTTTTCTGAGGACTGTAAATATATATACATGTCTCAGTGTTAATGAGCAGTTACGCCATCTGTAGTAGGGGTCTTTTTGCCTTTATATTTCTATAGCCCATTTCCTCTTCAGGAACTTTGTGTCTTTACACATACTGTACATTTCAGTTTACTTTTGTGATCAGGTTTCCACAAGTCGGCTCTTAGCTTACAGCTATTGTAAATTAAACCACACAGTGAGAGTGCAGTTCATCTGGGAAGTTGGGAAAGTCTTCTAAAAGGGCTCTTACCAATGAGCTGCTATAAATTCCCATTGAAAGGAAATGTTTTTTTGTGTTTTAGGTCTGCCATGTGGCTGTGCCGACCAGTTTGTGCCTGTGTGTGCCAAGAATGGACGCACCTACCCCAGTGCCTGCGTGGCTCGCTGTATGGGCCTGAAAGACAATCAGTTTGAGTTCGGCACCTGTCGTGACAGTGATCCGTGCTTTCCCAATCCCTGCCGTAAAGGCCAGAGGTAATGTATTTGCGTGCTTACATTGGCTAGGTTAAGAGAACTGAAGCTTTCTAGTCTTGAACAGAGAAGACTACAAGTGGACCTGATCCAAGTATTCAGAATTCTTGAAAGCCCTGACCACAAAAAATTCAACCTACAGGACTTCTTAGGAATCAGCAGTGAACCATGATACCATAAGTCACAAGTGAAAACAAGCTACACAGCCATGTTGTTAGAGTTCGTATTCTGGCTTTTTTCAAGACATAGCTGGATGAAATCCTCATTTTAGTTAACTATTAGCACAGTGATGCAGTGGTTTGCATTGTTGCCATGCAGCGCTGAGGTCCTGGGTTCAGTTCCTGTGGTGTGTGGAGTTCTTATATTTTTCCCATGTTCACATGAGTTTCTTCCAGGTTTCCTCCTACAGTCCAAAGACAGTGGTAGGTTAATTAGCTAAAGGGAAAATTGCCCCTGGTGTGAGTGTGTGCATCTCTGTCTATGTGTCCGTATGTGCCCTGCAGTACACTGGCATCCCATCCAGGGTGTGTCTCGCCATATGCCCATTGCTTGCTGGTCACAGCCCTGTGACCCTGTACTGGATAAAGCGGTTAGACGATGGATGGATAGAATTCATTATTAGGGACCAACTGAGCAAGATGCGTCACAGTGATCTTCTCTCAATGGTAGTGGTTAGCTCTGACAGCTGAGGCCTTGAAGCTCAGGGCTACTTTCTTCAATTTCAGCTTGGGGTGTCTGTCTGTGTGGAGTTTACATGTTCTCCCCATGTTCATATAAGTATTCACTGAGTGCTTTGCTTTCTTTCTACCGCTCAGAGACATGCAGGTAAAGTTTGATTGGCTGTTATAAACTTTCATTTTATTTAGGGATGGGGGGGAAGGGTTATAGTATTTCATACTTGAGAGGTTTTGCAAGTAGAACTAATACTGCTTACGTGATTACAAAGAAATATAAGCCCCTCTTTTTCGTGGCTTTTCTATTATATATATTATGTTAATTGTACTTCATTGTACTCAAAATAAAATTCTTGTTTTAAATGTATATTTCCAAAAGATAAATATTTTTTTCTTTAAATAGCTCTCTGGTAACGTGAGTACTTTAAAATTACCTAGTTCAGTTCTTGACAGTTTTAGATAAATGACTTACTGATACAAATTCAAATGCTGTCTGTTCTAGGTTTATTGGGCTTCAGTAGGCTATTGACATTTTAATAAATTAGTCAGCCTTTCGGGAAGTGTGCAGATGTGTTTTGGACCGGATTTGTCACCGCTACTTTGTTCCTTTTGCAAAATTCACTTTGGTACTTTTTTGCCATAACCAAAAGATGCAGGAAATTTTGTTTGGTGAACTCATACAATGAAAAGACATACAAGTATACAGCATAGAGCCAAGAATAAGCGCCTTTATATTTTATATAAAATAAAGTTTATTATTTTTATTATTATTATTGTTATTGTTATTATTATTATTATTATTATTATTATTATTATTATTATTATAATAAACAGCATCCACCCAACACATCTTCACATACCATCCTAACACCAGTAATCAGATAAATAACAGTGAGACCAGATAAAGCAACAATGAGTCATGCAGAAATTCCAAATTAAAGTGCAGAGTTCATGCATCTCACAGCCTCTGGGGAGGTGTTATGAAACCTAGTAGTCCTGGTCTTCGTAGACCTAAGCCATGTACAGTACAAGAGGGGAGGAAAGTAAAACGGGTTGGCAGGGTGGGAGGGTCCACAAAGGATCTTTAGATCCTCCTCCTCTCTCCTCCTCCTCTCTCCTGGGCAGAAGTGTTGCTGTACCACACAGTGGTGGAAAAGGTCAAAACACTCTCAATGACAGATCTGTAAAAGAGGGCCATTGCTTCCTGTGACACTGCTGTAACTTGACTGAGTCAGGTTTAACAAATATTGCCTATGATGTCCCACAGGGCTCTATCCTTGGTAGAAAAATCTTATTGTATCCATTTTCTAAAATTAAATTCTACTAGGACAAAAATATTATAAGTAAGTTCTGGGCAACTGATTAACTTATTAGGAATAGTCTTCTGAGTCTTGACTCCCAATATGAAACCTGAAGAGAGACATTTACAGTAGCATTATCATTAGCAGGGTCTATATTTTGACTCGCCCATTAAGCATATTACAAATGTATCATTTTATCATTATAGAAACATTTAAAATATTTTATTATTTCTTGCTAATGCTGAGAAAGAAGTTTATACTTTGAACCAATGACAGCTTATGGATATAAAAGTTGTTGGGACACAAACGATGGGAATGGAAAATGTGGTGTAATTTTTTAAACAGTATATGTACAGGTGGATTAAAGTCGTACAAAATCAAGGGTTTTCAGTATTCACCAATCTCTCTTTCTCTAACCCAACTCTTAGTAGAATACCCATCCATTCTAAACACATCATCCACTTGAGGGTCATAGGGGAGCCACAACACATCTTGGCAAGCGGGACGCAAGGCACATGTAGACACAGACATGCACTCACTAAAAGGCCAATTTGCAAGGCAGCTAACCACAGTGCCACCCTATCTATCAGTATAATATCAAGTATAGCATATAGAGCGGTTGTCTGCTTAGTGTATGTTAATAAATGATGAAATGACTGAAAAATTCAAGTAGTTTGCTTATTTTAAAGATTATTGACTCAGCAGAAATGTTTAAATGAAGGTGAATTATTGCCACCAATAACTATTAAAATTTATTTTTATGCACCTTTTTTTCTAACTACAAAATCAATTGGATGATGAGAATCTAGCTATTTAAAATAGCAGGTTGAACTTAAAACACAACAGAATAAAGCAATTTTGCGACAGTATTCTTTTTTTTTTTAATATGCCCGTTCCTTGGCTCTCTCCTCTGATCTAAGCCACAATCCCATGTGCAACCTCAGCAACACGCCCCTTGCTCTCCCGGAGAGAACCCACAAAGCACTTGCCTGATTCTTTTAATATCATTTGCTTTAATGCAGTGGGTGGGAGTAGAAATAAAAGATTACAGGACTACATAATTGCCTACCTGCCTCAAGGGCTTCTTCTTGTAATAAAACCAGAGGTAGCTCTTCCTACACTTCGTTGTAGAGGAAGGGGTAGACCTCAATTCCCGGAACCCTACAAAGCTTCATTTCAACTTTGAACTTCATGGATTAATAGAACTAATCTTTCAGATATGAATGCATTGTTTTAATTAAGTATGAATGACCTACTATTTGAAGTACGTATGAAAACTGTGAGAGTTCATGAGGAATGATATTGCCAACACCTGTGATAAAACATGTAGTCTGAATTTTTTTTTTGTGTGTATTTGCAGTCACATTTCTTCAGTGAGGCCATTTTCCTCTGGCCTCTAATAATGAGCTAATTTCTACTCATTCAGACTCTGATTGTAATGTTTTTTTCTCAACTCTTACTAGACAATCCATGTTATAGATGCAGCTGCTAGAGCCCCTTATTAACCAAAACCAAATTCACATAGTTATAGATTCTCATTATTACTGGACGGCATGATGATTTGGCATTTGACACTTGTTTTGATTCTGGCCTATTGCAGTGGAGAAATCATGGTTGACAACATTCCTAACAGGTGCTTCAGTTTCCTTTTAAATTACTGCTTCAGTGTGCTATTTTGTATGCATTTTCATTGTTTTTAAATACAGTATAAATGTTCTGTAATTTTATAGTCTATATTGTTACTGGCAGTACAGTAGCTTTACCAGCTCGTGGCCTGATCTCCTCAGGTCCTAGAAGCTAAGTAAGGCTGAGGCTGCTCAGTACTGGCATGTGAGATCTCCAAGGAAAACTGCTGTAAGTGGTGTTGGTGACCAGTAGATAGCACCGTTCACTCTGACCATAATTTCCAAACCAATTACTCATTATATTAACGAGGGCCACAATGACACTATACCTTAGGGCAAATTAAATCAAATTGAGGAGGCTCTGTCATTAAATCCCTGATTACATGGAAGCAATTTTTCAATACTAGTTTCTAGCAGTATAGTAGTACCAGTATAGCTAACACATAATGGCTGTGATACTGTACATTACCCATAAAGGAACTGTACTTCAGTGGGGGTTCAAATAAAAAGTCTTATATAAAGGCATGGAATCATATTGTTGTTATTACTACTTGTTGTCCTTTTTTAAAAAATCTGTAAAGCACTTTGAAAACACCCTTGAATTGAAGGGCACTTTAGAAATATTTAAGAATTTTTTGCATTACAATTTGACCTCGGCCTATTTTTCCTGTTCAAGTAATAAAAACACAAGCACCGGCATTCTTAAATGAATGCAGCAATTATGTCTGTTTAACTGATTTTAAATATTTTTTTCCCAGTATTCCAATGGAAATGACGTTTGTTTTGTGTTGTCAAAACACCTAAATAAAGCTTAGCTATGGCATTTGGTTGCTTTTCAAGGAAAGGATTGAAAGGAGCTCTGTCAAAAGCAAAGCCTGTTATGATTTAGTTTATAAAATACTTGTATTTGCGTTAAAGGGGTTTCTTGCTGAATTTCCAAGTTGACAAGTGGCTAATACAGTTGTGGTGTGGAGAAAAAAAGCTTTAGCAGGGACCACTATTCATTAGAAGTGTTCTTTGCAGAACTACAGTTTTAAGATTAAGGAACCCTAGCCTTTAATCTTAAATGTTCCCAACTG
Organism: Atractosteus spatula; assembly: GCF_055471065.1. Classification (NCBI taxonomy): domain Eukaryota; kingdom Metazoa; phylum Chordata; class Actinopteri; order Semionotiformes; family Lepisosteidae; genus Atractosteus; species Atractosteus spatula. The sequence continues at coordinate 39,706,251 of NC_142711.1, forward strand.
CAAGCACTCCAGCATAAAACCTTCTATTATACAAAAATAAATTTTCCGGTATTTTCTCCTAGTGAATGCTTCCCTGTCACGACGACAGGTTTTGTGCTTTCTGGCTAAGTGCATGGTTTGTTTGACATTTCAGTTAAGGTGATATACATGGGCACCATCTGCAGTTTGTTTTGGGGAAAAAAAACATAGTGCTACAGCATGAAGTCAAAATACACTGATGATGTCTGTTGGGCTAAAACGTGTTATTTGTTATTGTGTCTAGTTAGTGTTTAAAGCTTTTTAAGCATTACATAAATGATTAAAGAATTTTTTTAAACTTTTTTTGAAATGTGAGTGCAGATTTGTAAGCTTCTTGTTTTAAAGTGCTTGAATCTGGTTAAGCAAAAAACTAAGACTCGATAGTGTAAGATAAATAATTATCTGCACGAAGATAAGTATTACACTGCACTGCCTATACTGCAATACTGTTCTCAGACGTTGTGCTTTGATAAAGCTCTATATTACATAATATAAAATTTAAGTATATAAGATGCAGAAATATTACTGGTATTAGAAACACTTTAGATGCACAAATCTCCAGGGCCAGGTAGTATTTTTCCAATTGTACTTAAGGAAACAAGCAATGTTATTAATGGACTAGCAAAACTAATCTGTCAGTCAATCAAAACAGAGGTGACACCCATTGACTGGGAAATTTTTCCAGTCAAGAAAATCAACATTGAATCACAAAGCAAAGAGACAAAAGTGGAAACTACCGAAAGGTTCATTTAAAACCAACGCCAGAACATCAGGAAGGAAGCACCATTTTACAAAGATGGCTGTGACAGTCTGGAATAGGCTACCAACCGCTACTCATCCATGGCGTCAATGCTTATATCCTGACTTTCAACAAAAAGCTGGACAAGATCCTTGACAATTAGCAATTAATTAGACACTCCACCAATTGAGCTAAAAGGGAGAGGATATGTATCCTCCTTGCTCTTTCGGCCTTTCTTATGTTCTCCTATGAACAGTTCTATGGAGGTAACACACTTGTTACTTGTCATTAAAAAAAATAGCACTAAAACCATATATATATGTTTACATATCGTATCTTGAATGACCGTAGTACTAATGAGAATTTTTTCTCTTGTTTCAGATGTATACCAAAACGGAAAGTGTGCCTGACAAGCATTGATGATTATCCCTGCACTCAGTATGAATGTCTGACATTTTCTGGGCCGTGTGACCACTCTTTGGTGGATCCAGTGTGTGACATAGACAATATGGAGCATCCTAATCTCTGTGAGCTTTACAAAAGTGGAAAGACCCTTGCCTACATCGGTCATTGCCAGGTAGGACTAGATCTCTAATGTACTTGCTTTTGAATTCTGGCACATAGAATCTAGTGGGCCAACATATTTGAAGGTTTCATGTCTGTGGTTCCTTTTTTGAGTTTCACTACTGTTTATGATATAATGTTATTATATGACTTGTTAAATTGTACTTAAGTAAGAAAGAGAAAATTATATTTTGTTAGGATCTTACCTTTCTACTTTGTACCTACATTTTAACATAAAAAAAAAAATAATTTACCATGGACAGAAAATAAACTGAAACTAGGAAACATGAACTAGATCTTAAAAACAAATTTGATAGTGTGGCCATTTTTAAGTACCCTTTTTAGGAAACTTCAAGGCTCCTTGTTCAAAAAATGAAATATTTTATGACATAGTGAGGGTGCCATTCTCCTTTGTTTTTTTAGCAATTAGAAAATCAGACCTTGAAAAAGAAGAGTACAACTTTCAGTCACTAAATGGAAGTCCTCCTGACCTGACATGTCTCTTGATCACTGGCTTAGTTTGTTAAACCGTGATCACGCACTGTACCTTTTTGTTGAGGGTCTGTCTTTAGATTGGGTTCCTGCTACGTGTCTGGTGCCCACAGTGCAGTGATACCTAGTGGGAGAGCATCTGAAACTGGTTTTATGTTTTTTAAATGACCATTTGGTAAAAAAGGAGAGAGATTATAACAGTTATTGTCAAATGTACAGCTGTGACAGTTTTAGATAAATATAACAAACACACTGTGTCTCTCAGCAGCGAATGGCAGCAGCTGGGCTAAGTGTCAGTCAGACAGCAGTACACCCTGAGATAACAAGATGCAGGCTTGAGCGTTCCTCTGAGACCCACATTCATAAGCAGACTGCTGAAACTTGGAGTCAGCTGAAGTGTCATAAAGGAATTCTGGTTCAGTGTCTGGATTAGTGAAAATGACAGTAAAATCTCTGTTTCATCATTTGTTTTCTCTTCTAATCAGGAGTTAGGAAAGTGTGAATGCAGACTGATTCTCTTTGCAGCTCCTCAATATATTTTGATAAATTAGTTGATGACTTCTAACTAAGCTGCCAGGACTTTCTTTAATATCTGGAATCACCACCATCTACAGTGTCCATCTGAATGTAAAGACAAAGACACAGGATTGAGTGTTTGACATTCACACATAAACAAATAGGAGGAAGCTTCTTGGCAGAATATGGTTGGCTTCTTCATTTAATTTTTTAAAATCAAGAGCCTCCAATATGGCTCCCAAGAAGCTCAACCCGTAAAGCTCCACCCCCAGTGCAGGTTGACCATCTTAACTGGTTTCAAACTTATTTGCTTGATTTAGGTGGAGCAGTCGTCCAGGTTCTCCTCAGCTCCCTGTACAACAGCAACTTCAGTGACTGCACAGCATGTCTGTGTGCTAACAGTAATATGATAGTTTTGTATTTAGAAAAGCAGGTGACCAGACAGATCATTTCAAAGGACACTTGTAGGTCTTCACCTCTCCTGTTCTGATTTATGATTTGGAGTGGTGAGCTGAATTCGTTAGCAGTAAGCAGTTCTATACTGGGAAGGCATGAGAGGAAGAATATCTGAAAATTATAATTTTGAAAAAAAATATATTCCTGATGGGGTTTGATAGCCTCTTGGTTATAGACCTCTGTTCCACAGTGCAGGATTGAGTGTCCTTACCAGTCCTACTCAGGGTTTTGGTTTTAAGTGCTATTTGTGTTAGAAGGGATGCAATACAAATAAATATCTTTATATAAATGAACACAGGCCATTACTGTTCTCTGGACTTAGCTCTCAATTTGCACATGGGGACATTTTAAGCCCTGCTGACTTAATAGGTATTATAACTATTGAAATTGGAAAAACAAACATCAGATGGAATTGCCAAGAAGAAGTCTGTTTCAATAGTATAAGGGTGAGACTTCATGTCAACGGCCATCTGCTAAGAGGGGCTATACAGTGTTCCTCTGTTTTATTAGTTTTAATATTTTTGCAACGTTTTGTGATTATAACCACTTTTGCCTTACTGGAATATCATCTTTATTGTCATCCCAATGCCAAATATGTGATAGCAGTTTTAACAATATTATGCATAGGAAGGATTTGCATTGCCTCCAATTAACATTAATTATGAAGAGTACTGTTGGAAAACAAACCAGCAGACAAAGGGATACTCCAGGACCAGGACTGAGAACCACTGATGTTAATTAACTATCTAATTCTGTAGAATATGATTATTCTGTTGTTTTACCTCAAGGTTACAAGAACAGGTTTTTAGTAAGGTCATATCTGGAATCCTCTGTGCCAAATGGCAAACATAGTTATTTCATCTTGTGACCTGTCAGAGCACCCGATGAAAAACAAACTTATTAATGTGGAAAATTGCAAATTAATCTACTTTTTTTTTTTACACCTGGGCAATTTTTTTCTCTTGTAGTTTGTTTTTAAGCAGACTGTTGTGAAGGTAAATTAACAACTCTGAGAATACTACCATTATACACCTCTAATTAAGACCAACGTGCAATTTGCCCACTCTATAAATAAGCATCACAAGAAGAAGCTTTGCAATCAGTGACATAACTCCTGCATTTCACTGCTCTTTATGAGTCTTGAATGATAGGCCTGTGACATTTAGAGCAAGCGGTACTTTGTTATAAGAAAGCCAGTGACATCTGTTTTATTCCTTATAAAAATGCAGGCTGTACAGGGCTGTAAGTTCAGCTAAACTGACCAATCATAAAAACCATCCTTCAATTACAGACATACTGGCGCTTACGTTTGTTTTCAACTGCTGTTATAATAATTCAGTCTGTCTTTTCTCTTGTATACTTTTTTTTCTCTTCCTCATCTTCTGTAGATGCTGAAACCTTTGTCTTTTTGTGTCAGTTCTCATCTTTTTGTCTTTCTTATCTTGCCAATCACAAGGGATTACCTCAGTCTGAACTATGATAGCGATGGACAGAGGCTTACATCTTATAGGTATCCCTCTTTTCTCCATCTGGGTTTTTTTAGCAAGCACCTTCAATAATGTACAAGAAGAAGGTTTGCCCTCTAATATATTTGCATGAAGTTGATGTAATTTTGGCTAGAAAATGTTTACCGTCTTTTTTTAGAGCCTCACTGTATAGTCACTATTGTGTTCATATTTGACTAAATATTCACTGCTTTTGTGTAAATTTAACTTATTTTCTTTTAGAACATGGGTGTCCAATACTGGTTCCTGAAGAGCATGTCTACAGGTTTTCTAGGTCTCATTAAATCTATATTACCTGAAGAGCCGACAGTAACTATTAAACTAGTTCAGTTAAGCCAGAAACCCACTTAGGTAGCTCAAGCTACATGTTGAATTCATTGAGAGCTGAATTTGAATGAAAACCCTCCAGGACCAAGACTAGACAGCCCTGCTTTTAGCGGATTATCATGAAATCACTAGATGATTTGAAGGGGTTCTAGCTATAAATGTTATCCGCTCGTTAATGGGCATTTTATCTTGCTTATTAAGCAAACTAGAGGATGCAGGACTGTCTTAAAATTAATATTAATTATAAAATAAAGCTAATTTGCAAAGGCATCAAAATAGAAAGTATTTTCAGATTGCACTTCAAATTGAACACTGCTTTGAAAGCTATAATTTGGCCTCTGTCAATAGCTGTGTGTCTCTCAAATTGTTTGGATGAATGTATTTTGGATAGTTATTATCATTAAGTGGACACAATGACATGTAATTTAGTCAAATGAAGTGTACTCCACTTGTTTGGAAAGTGAGCACAATGGTATGTCCTTGACACACCTGTGGGACAGTCTACTTATTGGACTGATCATGGCTATTGAGGTACATCAGGGTGTTTAATGAGAGGCACATAAATGTCTGTGCGACACAAAAATGAGAAGGAGGCTAAATTAACAGCTTTTTAATGAAAAGATGTGACCATGCAGTTATAGTGTTTGAAATAAGGAGTCTAGCTGTACTTCTTTCCAGAAGAACAATTTTTGCAAATGAATGCATTTAAGAGTCATAAGAAATACTGCCACCTCATAAAATTGATTTTTGTCTTGCTGGTGGGTTTAACAGCAAACATCCTCCCTGAAAATGAATAGGGATTTAAAGAGTAATTATTAAGAAGGAGCAACCCAGGGCTTAGCGGCATGTTAAAGGACATTAGTTATGTATTACCTTCCTAAAAGTGCTCTATCACAAGATATTCTAAAAGGTGTACTGTAGGTGGGTTGTAAGTAATTTAATTTAAACTGTATGCTGTTAAGACTGATCAATACCGGAGTATTAGTTGCAGTTTGCAGCGGTGTAGATATTAGATACATTTGGACAGGTGCTAGTTGCATCTGAAACCTGCACTGGTGGGAACGAAAAAGAGTAGCCCAAGTGTGGGAAAACATTATCTGAAACGCCACACCGACAGTTTGTAAACATAAAACAGAATGTAACATTAACATTTCTTTTTTTTTCTAACCTGTTGTCGTACTTCCACTTGTACCCCACCCCATCCCTGAAAAAAGCTTATCGCAGTCAATTTTCCTGAGTCTTGACTACATTTTGGATGCAGATGAATGTTTTAATTAAAATATTCTACCTTTGTACAGTCATGTCTGTAGAAGTACTGAAAGATTAAAACTATGGCTCCTATTGAAACCCTTTGTTAAAGCTTATCAGTAGGACTGATAAATTAGCATTAAGGGTGAACCTTGAAAAGCCTGCTCATCAGTCAGTGAGGAAACAAGAGCCCAGAATCCTGCTCCTATCACTGATTTGTTGCACTGCTCTTTGAAGGATGCCTGCAAGAAACCAAATCCTGTCTGTGGTCACAATGGGGAGACCTACTGCACAGTGTGCGCTGCCTATTCAGACCGCGTGGCTGTGGACTACCCTGGCCGCTGTCATGCTGTGGGGGTGGTGTCTGAGGTCAGCACAGATTCAGGGTGTGCCACCATCAACTGTCCGGCACTCCCCACAAAAGGATGCAATCCAGTTATACCACCAGGTAAGATGAGGAGGCAACTCTTGAAGTCTTTACTATTTGATTCATTTTAGATTTGGTTTTGTTTGCATACCAAGATCTTTAAACTTGTCCAGTGCCATTCAGGAAGTTGCTGATTGGATTAATCTGTTGGTTTCTGACACCAGAAATTGCTGCAAAGTTATTCTTGTAGTGATATATAAAAACTTAGCTTGGTTACGATATTGCAGTAAACTAATGGATTAAATGACTGGTCTCAGGCCCCCTCACAAATCACAGCTTTACTTTGTCTATATTTTTACATTTTAATTCACTGCAGTAAATCAGCATGAACAGTACTAACTCTTGGGATTCTAAGTAAAAGTGTGGTCTTTCATCATTAAAGTGTTGAAAGGAAGCATCTATAAATAGTATTATGAATATTAATACACAACAAAAATAGCAATAGTGTTGGACTGCATAAATCACCAGCTTTGTTCATGCATGAAGAAACAGCTTTGGGTGTGCTATTGGATCCCACTGTCATTTTCCTATTAAACTGATCACAATGTTTGTGTTCATAGGAGCCTGCTGTCCCTTGTGTGCAGGAATGCTTCAGATTCTGTGGACTAAAGAGCAAATGAATGTCTTTGCGAAGGTAAAGCACACTCTGTCTTTGTATTGTGGAGATCATGAGACATCCCCACTGCCATCATTCTACCTCAAGCTTTAGTTGACTGTCGGTAGATTTATGGCCTTTTAAAGTATTTCAAGTTGTCTTCAAATTAACAGTGTAAACTGAGTGGGAATGATTTTGATTTCCTTGTTGTCAGTGGAAGCATCTCTTGCATCTCTCCCTGTTTGTGTGGGTTTTTGCCAGGTGCTCTGGTTTCCTCTCACAGGAAAGACATACTGGCAGTTTAATTGGGTTCTGGGAAAAGTGGCCCTGGTGTGCGTGTCAGCATGTGCCATGCGGTGATGCTATGGACTGGCATCCTCTTCAGGGTGTGTCCTACCTTGCGCCCGTTACCCGCTGAGATAGACTTCTGCTCCTCTCTGACCCTGAATTGGAAGAAGCAGTTAGAAATGGATGGGTGAAATCCTTTAGTGGCATTTAAAATACCCTTCAGATCTATCCACAGTCTAGTGCACTCTGCTGATTAATCTGTTGACTTGTGAATCTGCCCACACCTTCTTTATTTCTTCTTTTTGCAGCTCAATAACAACAAGCCTGTGACAATCCATGATATCCTCCAGATACTGCGACTGCATATTTCAGTACCGCAGTGTGACATATTCGGCTATCTAAGCATCGATTCAGAGATTGTGATCCTCATTGTGCCTGTTGATGAGCGGCCCACTCCCCTGCAGGTATGTTGCCCTATACCTGTTACAGGCTGGACAGCAGAGGCTGAGGTGGAAACAGGTCTCCTGCACCTTTCACGGTGGGGTGGAAACAGTGTGTGTGTGTGTCTGCCCCTCCACCACTTTAGAGACCCTTAAAAAATCTATTCTTAAATCTTTTATTTATTAACTGGTTGAAAAGTGGAAGTTCAAACTGTGGAATTATAGTGACTATCAAAAATATTTATCCCCCTTGGACTTTTTCACATTTTACTGTGTCACAATATAGAATCACGATTTATTCATTTCAATATATTTTTGCCATTGATCAACACAAAACATTCTATAAATGTCAAATTAAAAACAAAATTCTACAGATCCTGCTAAAGTCATTATATAAAGTAACTAAGTAATTATATTATATAAATTAACTGTAAAACAGAAAATAAGTGATTACATATGTATTCAGCCCTTTTCACTATGTCATACTTAAATAGATCCGGTACAACCAAATGCTTTAGAAGTTGTATAATTTGTTGAAAAATGGATAAATGAAAACAGCAAAATAAAGAGAAATCGTATAGGGGAAAACATGCTGCAGACTGCAAGAGACATGGGACTTGGGATAAAATTCATCTTCTAGTAGGACAATGACCCAAAACATGCAGCCAAAGCCACAGTGGAGTGGTTTAAAAAGAGCGGCCCAGTCAATGCCTGGACCTCATTCCAATCAAGAATCTGTGGCAGAAGTTGAAAATTGTTGTTCACCAACAGAGAGTGTTTTCTGTCAGTCAATAGCACAAACTTCCAGTTAAATGCATTATAATTACAATTTTAAACACTATCAAATGTAAAAGGTCCAAGGGGGGGTGAATACTTTTGATAGCCACTCTAAATGAATTAAAATAAATTGAAGTATTGAAATTAAAGAACATTACGATGTCTGTAACACCTGATCTGAGATGGCACTGTTCTGATTGTGCCTGTTTGTAATTTTCCAGGTAAGTAACTCTTGTTTTTTCATGAAGTTGTTAATAGTGGGAGTGACATAATTTTGTGTCATTTTGTCATCAAGTTGTAAAATTAACAGCACATTTTGATGAAAGCAGAAAGCACATCACACTGCTCCTGGTAAGAATAGTTTTATTATGACAGACTGTAGTCTATTTTTTCACATTGTATATTAGGTTTCTTATAAGAAGTGCTGTATTATTCTAAGATGCTGTATTCATCGCGTGTATAAATGTCATGGTTTGTCCTTTTAAAAAATAGCTTAAGACTTCCTGAAGGAAGTCTATCAGGGTAGCCATGTGACTGACTGAGAAACTTGTTCTGATTAAACATTTTTATTGTTTTAATGTGAAAGAGAAAATATATTTTATTTTTCTAAAATTAATGTTATTACTAATTATAGTAATATGTGACAATTATTGGAGTGATACATGATTAAACACATTTGCTAGTTAACTGCATTGCAGCTGTATGCTAAAGAGTAACAGATAAAACACATCTTTATTTACTAATGTATTTAAACCAGTTCTTGTGAGTTTAAATCTCACAAACTCATCCTTTTTTATATGTAAGATGAATACTGATTAATGTGTTGTATGTTTTGCATGTCATGCTGTTCTTCAGTACATATGGAGTAGATATTCTCACAATCTTTTGCATCTAAGCAGTTATGTGTGTTTTATACACAGAGAAACTTACAAAAAACATTACATTAAAAATACCAGACATCGACCCATACATAGTCATTATACATCACTCCTACAGGAATCCACACAGCTTACCAGAACCTGTGAATTTACTCCACCCACAATTATTCAAAGGCCCTTATATTGCACATTACCCCTTCATTTTTGCCACTGATTGCACTTACCTGTAAGCCAATACTCCTTTATTCATTGAGTAGTTTGACTGAGTATGGAATTGTATTTTTTTGTTATGTCTGCATTAAGGGACTAGAATGTCTGTTTGAAGGCATTATTTGATATTCTTCTTGCAGAACATGCAAGGGGTCAGAGGATATACTAACATACTCTTAATGTAAGCAGTTTGAAAGTTCAGCTCAGGTGGCTGCCCCACTAAAACTTAGAACATATCCTCAAGAGTGGACATCTTCTTGGCTTTTAGTTGCACAGAAAGATTGTTATACCAGACAGTTATTCCACAGTGCCTGACACTTAGTACCACAGAACTGAAAAACATGGACAGAATCTTGACTTTTAGCACCAAAAACCTGTTATCTGTGAAGAAAGTAAATTCGCTGTTGTACAGTATAAATGAAGTCAACATGTGCCTTCCAAGACCAGAAAAAAATACTCAGGACATGCAGTTCTTTGGCGATAAAGTTTTGCACAGCTGTGTGCTCCAGATAAACCCTAATGCTTGTGTATTTCACTGAACAGATTGAGGCTTGCAACAAGGAAGCTGAGAAGATTGACTCCCTGATAAACTATGGAAGTCCCACCCTAGTTTCCCATGTGCCACTGTCGGCCTTCACTGTATCAGAGGTGAAGGTCTCCACATTGACCTCTGCTGCACCTGCTCTCGCCATGCCTGTATTTTTCTCACTTCTCCTGAGCTTTTCCTTCACTCTTTTTGTTAGCCTTTAAGATTGTAGCTGCCTCTTACTGAATGCTGAAAGTTAAATTAAAGTATGTGTGTAAAGGCCATGCTTTTACCTGAAAAAATGTGTTAGGATACTGAAAAAGAAAAAAGAAAATTGTATTTTCCTAATGAGGGCAGTTATGATCACTTCTGCTGCTATGAAGGCTTAAAACATTTGCCTCCTTAGGGAATGTTAACCAATCCGTTTGCTTTTTTGAAAAGTGATGGGCTTCACGTGCTGAGGTTCTGCTCTTTGTGTTTAGAGACTGAGAACAGTTCTGCACCCTGACACATAGTTTGTTTCCTCTAGAAATAGCTATAGTCAAATGAAAGGAAAACAGCAGAGAAGCTGGTGGCATTATGGTTTGGGAAGATGGTGATGTATTATGGACATGCCAGCTCTCTTCTGCTCAGAAATAATTGCCAAGGCTCAGAGGATGAAGTTACTATATTCAAATCTAGTATGCAGTTTTAGACATTTCTTATTGTAAATAAGAAAGGTGAAGAGAAGAAAATCAAACTGGAAGAGCTATTACCTATAAAAACACCATCATTCATAAGCTGAAAGAGAAAAGGGATTTATTTTGTTCCTGTGTAAACTTATTAAAAGAAAACACGCTCAGATGAAGAAAACCAATAGCCATGTTTATGATAATGACAATCATTGCTTTATCCACATGTGGGTAATATGACAACATGCCTTACTAAAGAAATATAAATAAATCATATATAAAGTAATGCAATAATTTTATAATGTTTATATTGTATTTTTTAAGAATTTGAACTTTGTTCAATGTGTGGATGCTTGAAATAGGATCCATCAAGTTTTCTTAAAAACAATTAAGAAGCAGGATATACAGTAGATGTGCCATTCTAAATGTTATTGTACTTGCATGATGACTAATTATGAAGTGTTTTATTCCAGAATGTACTGTGGTGACTCACTCTGTTGTGTGTTTGTTTTTGCGTTGTTTGTCCAAGCATCCCTGCTACCTGCCACATGAAGTGAATTTGTCTCAGTATTATTGTGCTAGGCAGCTTTGTAGAATTAAACATTTACAGAAGGGTTTCCATTTTCCTGTTTTTGTTTGTTTTTATTTTTATATTTCAAAGTTTTTTTTGCCAACGTAAATGTGATATGTACTGCCAAAATGTAGAACATATATAAATATAGGCACTTAAGCATAACTTTAAACCTCAGTTTTTTGCATCGTGTTTTAGCAAAAAAGCCAGTATTTGTGAGTTCTTAAAATGTCGACAATGCATATTTTATTACCTATAAAATAAAACTCTGTCAAAAGTGTTCCATCTTGTTGTGTTTCTTCAGTGTGTGCATTGAGGCTGCTGTGGTTGAATGCCAAAATGAATCTTTCGCATTATGAGTCAAGACCATTGTATTTGTTCTCCACAATCTGTTGAACTGGTTTGAGATTACATTTATCACAGAAGAACACCCATATCTCATGTACAGTTAATAATATACACAGCAACATGGCATGGTAACTTCATGGAGTTACAAAATGCACTGCATATGGTCCACATATTGACCACTAGATGGTGATAAAGATTCAGATCTGGAACAGGTCATTGCCAGCCTTGGCCTCACAATTGGTCACAACAGGTAATTTCTGAATACACAGGTTGCAGGATCTCCTTCAAGAAGATGTCTTCAATCAACAGTTACATCAAAAAACACAAACATTTCAAAGGAAGAAGGGAGAAACTACCCCTTTTCACCTTTGTCTCATTTATGAACACTTGTTTTGGTTATTTGTTATCAGGTGACACCTGTTGTGCTTTACACTTGCTTTTTTTCCATTTAAAATTGCTAAAATAGTGTAAGGAGACATTTCATTTGTAGTCCTCTTCTTTTTGTGGCTCGTGAGTGACAAAAATGACTCGTTTACACAGGGTCTGAACCAGCAGATGTCAATATTTTGTAAGGCTACACATTGTTGCCTTTTTTACAATAAAAAATAATTACAGTTGTGGAATAAATTTAGACTGTTTAGCTGCATTTCCTGTTCAAGAGGGAAATCCAAAAACTACCCCACTTTGTTCCTGAAAGGAAGATTATTCCTCAAAGATGGTTCATTCTTAAAATGATTCTGCACTTCAGACAAACCATTTGTAAATAGTTCTGGTAAATGTGGAGAACCTGGTAACTGTAAATAAGTGATTCTGTCACTTTCTAGGTGAAGCAAGTGAAATGGTTAACTGCAGACATTCTGGTCTCTTTAACCTCCCCAGAGTCAATATTTACTCTCCAGTTGAGCTTAGCCCTTATGGTTATTTTTACATTCTTAATACAAAAATTGCAGAAACATCTTTACCAAAGTTTAAAAATGCTTACATAAGTAGTAAAACGATAATGACAGTATCTTAATATTGGTACTATATTGATTTTTTCATAATCTAGAATTGTGTGAGAGTGTTCCTCGGTACGTAAATTCAGGCTATGATCTTATCATACATACTTCAATGTAGAGATAACGGGGATATGGATATGAAGGGCATAGATAGGGCACTTTCGATATGATATTAATGGGCATCTACCAGTTGTCCAGAATAACACATCCAATGTCATGGACCTCACCATCTGCCCTCTCCACATCTCCTGTCATTAGCAAACAAGTTCTTTGTGGTGTGTTTCATATTAATATTCACACCTGTCAACACTCCATGCTTGACACAAACTCCACTTGCTTTCCACACCTGGCTGACAGACTTTCTTCAAACTGGAGCGTATGATTTTAACACCTTTGTTAGGATGAAGATACTTTCATTAAATCTAGAGCTACTGCACACATTTGTGTGAAGATCTTATATAAACATGAGCACTTGGAATGCCTCCACTTGATAAATACTGTATGTCTTTTTCAGAATTTTACAATTTGGAATAGAAAATGCACATGATTCTATCATCAAAATAGTAATAAAGAAGGCACAAAGGGTAACTGCTTAAATAAGCTAAACAGGTGTTTAAAATGGAAAAACTGACATAATCAATATGGTTTACTATATATTTCTGTGACTGAAGGCTGCTGTAAATTATAAAACCACAACAAACAAGCTAGACAGGTCAAATAGCCCTGTCTCATTTGTAAACATTCTGGTGTTCATATTATCCTTTTACCTCTTTGCTTTATTAATGTTAATACTTTGAGTAATGAAATCTACAAGGTGGTCTGGACTGCCATTAAATTAATTAAACTATTTCCTCACAGTTTTTACAGGTTAAAATTCAGCATAACATAGTCAGAAGTAAGAAATCAAGGTAGAAAAATATTTCAGAGTGCTTTTGGCTTTGGCTTTGGCTTTGATTCAGAGTTGATGTTCTTGAATTAGTTAACTAAACATTACAGAACTATAAGTCACTGGCTAAAGGCTTTGACAACACATTTCAAGTGTTGAACTGCCTAAGACTTAAATATCAAAGTGAAACATACAGTAGATGTACTTATCGGGTCAGTGTAGTTTCCTGTTGAAGTGTCTTTAAATACTTTATAGTGAAAGCTAACTGGGAGAATGAAGAGCTTGCAGAAATAGGTCACTTTTCTGCCAGACCAAAAAAGCTCATGATATGTGAACAGGAGTTTAGATAGATAAGACCTTATTGATCCTAAAGGGAAATTGAGGTTTTACAGCAGACCAGCCCAAGACAAGCAAAAACAGACATCAGAATAGACTAAATATTAAAATAAAATAAGTACAGCAATACTTAATAAAATATATAGAATTAGTGTGTGCTAATAAAATATGCTCATAGTCACTTTAAAACAATAAGTACAAAAAGTACAATAGTGCAACATGCTGTCCATAGATGAGCAGATTAAGGGCTAGCAGTCCTAGCCTAGGGCAGTGTTATACACCCTGACAGCAGCCGGGAGGAAGGACCTGCAGAAACGTTCCCTTGAACACCGTAGCTGGAGCAGTCTGTTACTAAAAGTGCTCCGCTGTCTAATAACAATCCCATGTAGCAGATGAGAGGCGTTGCTCATGATGGCTGTGAGCTTGGTCAGCAATCTTCTCTCCGCCACCTCCTCCAGGGGGTCACGGCTCAGTCCCAACACAGAGCCAGCCTTCTTGATGAGTTTATTGAGTCTATTTACATCTCTTGCCATGATGCTGCTCCCCCAGCACTCAACAGCGTAGAAGATGGCCGCTGCCACCACTGATTCATAAAAAATGTGTAGCAGTGTTCCACATACACCAAAAGACCTGAGCCTCCTAAGAAAATAGAGTCGGGTCTGACCTTTCTTGTACAGGGTGTCAGTGTTAACAGTCCACTCCAGTTTATCATCCAGGTGTACCCCTAAGTACTTGTAGGACTGCACCCCCTCTATGTCCTCACCCTGGATGAAAACAGGGTTCAGCGGAGACTTATTATGGTCCATGACCATTTCTTTAGTCTTGCTGGTTTTTAGCTGGAGATGATTAAGATGACACCACTCCACAAAGCTGGTAATCAAGCTCTTATATTCCTCCTCCCTCCCCTCACTAATACACCCCACAATTGCAGAGTCATCTGAAAACTTCTGCAGATGACATGCCTCAGAGTTGCACTTGAAGTCTGAGGTGTAAAAAGTGAACAGGAATGGAGCAAGGACAGTCCCCCGTGGAGTCCCAGTACTGCTAACAACCTGTTCGGACACACAGCTCTGTAGCCGTACATACTCTAGCCTGCATGTCAGATAGTTTATAGTCCAGGACACCAGGGGAGAAGCTTGTTCTTTACATATCAAACAAGGTCAGAAATGTATTTGCCATTTTAGCCTTTTCCTTATTGTTTAAAAACTCAGATTGTGAAGATCCTACCCCAGAAATAAGGTACTGAGTTGAAATACTGCAAATACATGGTTTTAAAGGATTTACTTCAAGCTCCAATGAGCATTAGTCAACCTGTAGAAACAATATTCTGCATCTCTTAAATTAGATGCAGCTTTTAATAGATCTTTCTTTTTCTTGTTTATGACTTCTAAAGCGAAGCGGTTTTTTAAGTGACAATAATTGCTGCTTCAAATACAATACAGTCTTATATTCAGATTTTTAATATTTGTTTTTCTGACTGATGACCCAAACACTGATGTTCAATGATGAGGTGCGAAGCAAATGTTGTCAAGAGAGATGGCAGAGAAAGTAGACAGAGTTTAAAAGTTAAAAGCATTTGAAAACACTGTGAACCTTAAACATGAAGACAACAGAAAGATATTCCCCCCGTTCCCAACAATGTCACTATACTCACCTCATAATCAAAATAGCCACAGACGAGAGGAGGCATTTTGCCTATCGGTTTGCTTTGGTTCTATTTCTCTGAAGTCCCATTACCAGTACTAGTTGCATTTACTGCACTAATAGCAAACCCCAAAGTATGAAATACCTTTTAACCCCCCCCATTCCCTTAGAAAAGGACAAAGAAAACCAAGAGTTTTGAGAATCCAAGCAAACCCAACCTGCACTGACAGATGAGTGGGAACTGAAGCGTCTGGCATAAAACCCATGTGAGTGAAACATGAACACACAAATAAGAATTAAACCCTGGGTAAAACATAATAACCAAGTCATTCTGCATGTCAACAAATAGACTAAAAATACAATTTTCTCTCTTTCACATTTTCCCCTGTAATGTGTTTTCCCCTCCATTTTGGCTAAAGGCAGGGCAGTTCTAAAGTGAGTTCAAAATGAAGGACTCAAACTTACTGAATAACATAATATTTTATGCAAACAATGATAGGTATTTTCTGTAATAAAAAAGTTGACATGAATCCCCTTAAAGGGAATTAATTTTGTACACTATGCAATTTGACAGAGTTTTTGAGAGAATATTATCCCCAGGGGGCAGTTTTAGTACTATAAAAGGCAGTGTTTTATAAAAAAGGGTAAGGTATAGATCCACTATATTGTTAAATCTTTCAATAGTGAAGGCAGATCATGAGTCAGAGGGTTTGGCAATCAGTGTTAGAATATACAGTAATATCTACTACTGAGGTGGAATACCCATAACCATGTAGCTTAGTCCTTTGTTCAGACAGGAGTGCTATTGTAATGGAGATAGATTACAGCAGTCTGGTGCCAGATGGCTGGCAAAAGTGTGGCAGGGATTACAGAAAGTCAGACAAATCAGAAACAAGATGGAAGATAACAGGTCTGGCCATCCACACTGATTTTGGCCAGCATCCACTGGTGCTGCTTATTTGTTGGCAATTCAGGGAGCACAGTTCGTTTCACAATTTGACAAACAGACACTGTTGCAAAATCAAAAGTGCAGCAGTCCACATTGATTCTCTCTTTAGGGAAATTTTACTGCAGTGCGTACAAAACCAGAGTTCAGAACAACAGTCCTGGGGATGGAGAGCAGACAATGGACTCTCATCAATCTCTGCTGTCCACTGGCTGGCGTGGGGGAAGGGTAGAGGGTCAGTCTGTGTTCGATGAATCCTCAGCCAGAGAAGCCAGATCAAAAATAGACTTCACTCACTCCAAGGGCAGTTTTGTTTTCCTGATACTTTGGTTCATAAAATAATCAAATATCAAAGTGAACACATATGCCTTCAGATTCATTCTAAATCAATCAGAAGTCTTGTAAGCTGTCTGTAAGTCTGTAACTTGTAAGTTCTGGTTATTAAGATAATTAGCTCCTTATGTGGGCCGTGTACCAGCTGCAGGTCACCATTTTCTCTGTGGCCGTCCCTGCATGCTTGATTTTTTAGTATCATACAACTTGGGGGAAAGAAGGGACAATGCAATCACAGACAGAGCAGAGATCAAAGCCCTTGCCTGCCTCTGTCTTTTAATCTTCCTTCAATTGATTTCTACTTCACAAACCCTGCTTCATGACAAATGATAACGACTAACATGTCAAAATCATATAAAGCTGTCGACTGTTTTATCTTATTATAAACCAACTATTTATTTATTGAGTCTATTTTTGTATGCATATAATACTATTCATTATTACTTACAAAATATTATATCAACTATATCAGAGCAGATATTTATTTTGTAGCTTTATTTGGAAATTTTATGAAGAGTCTCAGTGGAGAGCTTGTGCCACAAGACACGAGCCTACTCTCATGAGGGGAAGAGAAAACAATTGATGCAGTCTTCAAGAGGAGAGCTGCAAAACAAGCGTATTGACCAGATGATGGCAAAGCCTGAGGTCCTACTGAGCACTGAAGAGAAGAAAAAGGCTAAGAGAAGAGTGATCCAGATAGGAAATGAGGGGAAGACGTCCCTGGCTGTGGATTGGGGTATAACCCAGAGTGTGAGTAAGCAGAAAATGGCGGATTTGAATGCTGCTGCAAGAGTGCAGTAGGCGGACTAATGTGCTAAAAGAGAAACGTGAGGCCCTGCGGCCTAAACAGCAGCAAGAAAACTGAAAACATAGATGGCTGTTTGCTGTCTGTTCTGTACCTTACATTGAGTGTGAGATGAAGTAACTGAAGGGATAAGGGCAGCTCCGAGCGGTAACGACAACCTCCAGGTTAGACCGGAAAAGGCCAGGCAAGAGATAACTTCCCTCACCAAACTCCAGACTAGACTGAAGGACAGGGAAACTGGGATAGAAAGCCTTCAAGCCCAAATCAGACAGGCAACTGCTGGTCTTTGTCAAACAGGTGCATGATCTTGAGACCAAGCTGGAGGATGAGTGGAAGCAGAGAGACACATGGCAGCTGCCGCAGGGAAAAAGCTGGAGGGAGACGTCAAAGAAGTCAAGTGTCACATAATTAATTAATTGCTTACACTTATATAGCGCTTTTCTGGACACTCCACTCAAAGCGCTTTACAGGTAATGGGGACTCCCCTCCACCACCACCAATGTGCAGCATCCACCTGGATGATGCGACGGCAGCCATAGTGCGCCAGAACGCTCACCACACATCAGCTATCAGTGGGGAGGAGAGCAGAGTAATGAAACCAATTCATAGATAGGGATTATTAGGAGGCCATGATTGGTAAGGGCCAATGGGAAAAATTTGGCCAGGACACCAGGGTTACACCCCTACTCTTTTCGAGAAATGCCCTGGGATTTTTAATGACCACAGAGAGTCAGGACCTCAGTTTTACATCTCATCCGAAGGATGGCACCTGTTCACAGTATAGTGTCCCCGTCACTATACTGGGGCAATAGGACCCACATGGACTGCAGGGTGAGCACCCCCTGTTGGCCCCACTAACACCTCTTCCAGCAGCAACCTTAGTTTTTCCCAGGAGGTCTCCCATCCAGGTACTGACCAGGCTCACACCTGCTTAGCTTCAGTGGGCTGCCAGTTGTGAGTTACAGGGTGATATGGCTGCTGGCAATAGAGACAGCAAATCATGATCAGGACCAGGCCCAGATGAAGGACTTCCAAAGGGAGATGGGAGATGCCCGCATTGTCGGGGAGAAAGTGCTGACCACTGTCAAGGAGAGCGAGGAGAAGGCCAAGAGCCTAGAGGCTGAGCTAGTGCAGTTACAGGAGGACCTGACAGCAGCAGAGCAAGCATGCAAGCAGATTGAGGCTGACAAGTAAAAACGGGCTGGAGAGCTGGCCAACAACATTTTGGGAAACTCAGCACTGGCAGATGTGAAGTGGCATTTGGAAGCCAAAGTGTCACGCCCTCTGCAGCCAGAGGGCGCTCCTTCTCTGTCCTGTCTCTCATTTCCGGTTCTCTGCTGTCCTTCCGGTGTTTTCCTTCATAGGTTTCTATACGGCATTCCCTGAACAGCTGGGCCTGGGCTAACCCCCGTCTCGCCGCTACGCATAGGGTCTTTTCGCTCTCCTGCCTCTCCACGGTTCGTCCTTTCCGACATCCGTGACACAAAGCCTCTCAGCCGATGGAGGAACTATAAGAGAAGCAGAGCAGCATGACTAGAAGAAAGGCTGAGCAGCATGCAAAACAGCTAAACAATGAGCTGGAAAAGAGGCCCTGAATGTTTTTCACAAAACTAACAACAGAAGCAGGTGTGGTGGGCAAAGATGGACGACTTTCAGAGCCAATTAGAAACGGCCAAATTAGAAAATGAGAAGCCAAGGGAGCAGTTAGCTTTAATGCAGTAGCAACTAAGTAAATCATTGCAACAGATGAAGGACAGAGAAGCAGTTGAGATTTGAAGAGAGTTATAGCAAAGGAGGTTACAGTCTTACCCGAATCACGCCAGAGTAGAGCTGAAGACCACTCAGGAGTAACTGATCCAGGAGAGGGAGAGAGTCAAGATACTACAGGGACATTTACAAGCCATATGAATGAATGAGCAAGTATGAGGAAAAAGACAAGCCTTTTTCAGAGAATTGCCAGTCCAAGACAGAGGGTGTCACCCATTGGACAAAGAAGCTACTAGGTTTCAGAGGTGAGGGAGGAGGAGCTCTCATCACCAGTGCTAGAGATCGATACGGGGGTCTCTTTGAGTGGAACCTTCAGAATTACATGTAGATGCCCTTTGTCCTGATGACGACTGTGAGAAAACAAGTGAAAGACTGGCTTGAACCTGAGGACAGGCAGACAAATAAAGGAGAAGACGTGGAACTTCCAGATCTTCCAACAGAGAAAGAAACAGAGTTGCTAGAGAACCACAGACCTGTGCTAGAAGAGAGGGAGAGGTTGCCTGACCGACAACTAATTGAAATGGAAGAAAATGGTTGCAACCCCCAATGAAGGGGGTATTGAAGACTTTTGAATATCCAGATGGGAGAGTACATGTGGAGCTACCAAGAGTGATGGCTGCCACTAGAAGAACAGGAGCTGGAAAACCAAAGGGTACATGATCCAGGGGAAAGAAAGTATGTCCCTCCCACCCTCCCCATTCGCTTCAAAATCCAGGGGGATGTAGCCTTGGAATTGGCGTGTAATCTGTCGGCCAATGGCCTCCCTTATGACGAGGGGGCATATGGGGTCCTTCTGTTGGGACCACATGAGCTGCTGCTCTCCATCACCTAGCCAGTTGCTGAAAGACAATTGGTCAGGTGACTGTTTAAAAAGCACGAAGAAGAAGCTTCCTGGGCCAGTTAGACAGGGGATGTCTGCCGTCTGAAGGCCAGAAGGCAGATCCACTGTGAGCTATTGACAGGAGGGAGAAAGACTGGCCATGGACTGAAGGAACTAGTGAGTTCTAAGAGTTTTGTCAACATTCTGTATGAAATGAAATCCTTAAATGGTGAAGAGCCTCAGAGAGATTTTTTCTAATTTGGCAATTTTATGAAGAGTCTCAGTGAGACTGTTTTAAGATTTTTTTGTTTGAGGCTCTTAAGCAGTTTAACTGCTTGGCTGGGGTAATTAGGGACACTGAGAAGAAGTTTAGATAGAAGCTTAAAAAAGTGTTTAGGCTTTTGTTTTGTTGTGTTTGATTTTCCCTACATCATAAAATAAAGCTCGCTGGTGTCTTGTACCTCACAGCTGTGTCTGTTTGCCTGGACCCACCTGCTTGTTAAGATTCTGTTTTGAAACCGAACAGCTTGTCGCCAATTTTAATCAATCAATTTAATTAATCAAACAGAAAATATTTTAATCTCAGATCTGACCTTATCTTTGAACTTGGATTTAAATTTTCAGAGGCATACATAGCAATGCTGACAATACACCTGTTAATGCACATTAAAGATAGAAAATATCTTTGGCAGATCATAAAAGAGGTCACTTCAATCGGCACTGGCAACATGGTCTAAATAAAAGACTTTTAAAACGTTTGTACATGTAGTCATAAAGGCAACAGCAGGCGTGATAGGTGTATCTTTGTAAAGAATCTGCATGAAATTGCAGACTCAAGTCCCTATAAGACGAAACCGTGTCTTTTTAATTAGTTTTGGGGTCACTACTTCTACTACAATGCCTACGTAAGAAATGTTTGCAATCGGATTTTTAACGATACAACCAGTTGCTCTACAAGTTAGGCACCTACAGTATGTTTGACAAAGCAGAGTATTCTGATTACTTGGTCTCAATATCTTGGACTGTAGGGCTTCCCTGGCGAGTCAGAATCGCTTGTCTTCTTTTTGGCCAATTAACAGACCGTCCTGGCAAAACGGCTACAGCACAGTGTCAACGGTGTAACTACTACTGCTAAATCAAACAACGTGAATTTAAAGGATACACGCGGTCATACAGAACTTTTACAAACGAGGAATTATGGTCTGATTCCAAAGAGGACGTCTGTAATGGGAATTTATTCCTTTCCCTAAATGGATTATCGCATCCTCTTTACAAATAAGCAAATATAGATGAAGAAGTGATTTCAGCACTTATGTTTACCAGATACAGACATCGGGGTTTTTTGCAGCAGTATATTTAATAAATACGTCAAGTCTAGCTTACTGGTAAAGATTAAGTGATTGTTCTCACGGGACTAAAATATTTTACCAACCTGCTTTTCTAAGTGAATAAAACCGGAGAGCCAACTGCATTTTTGAAAGTGTACATTTTAACTGGAAGACCTATCTGGCCCCTATCCGTTTTAATGATATTTATATAATACGTTATTAATTCCTTTACTGCCTGTTAAGAAAACGTCATTACTTGAGAGGGAATGTTTTTCTTGTACGATTTTGCTGTGCACTTTCACGGTAGAAGCAGTGAAGAAGTAAACAGTGGAATGAGGCTTAGAGAGCTGTGCGGTGAATCATGAGGCCAGCTGTGGGGAACCATGACCAAGCACAGTGACATGCATGATACAGAGATAATACGTGCAAAATGTCTATGCTTATCTAAGGAAGTAAATTCTCATAAGATATTAGACCTAAGTGCGTAACCTGCTTAATCAAAAATAAAACGGTAATTCTGAACAATGTGCAGCCTACGTTTCCCACACAGGTTTAACGTTTGTGTCGCTTATCTGTAGCCCCAGTTAATACAACGCCTATATCACTTGTCCGCGCCCTAGCACACTGCGCTAGGCGCTCGCAGCCGAGTGTTGACTTGCGGCTCCGTTATGTGTGTTGGCTGGTAAGAGCTGGGCGGGGTGCGGCGTCCTTGCCAGCCAATCAGGGATGCGATTTCTCCCAGCCAAGACAGCCGAAGTTGTGTGCGAGAGACGGCCAGTCTGGAGTAAATCTGAAACACAATGGATGCAGTTCGTTGTTGTTTAACATTCGTAGTCCTGCTCTTAGGGACTGGACTACAGGAGACCGAAGGTAAGCAAGAGAGGGGTGTGGTGTTCCTTTTTAAAAATCCTCAATTTGGATATTTCTTTTCTTCGGATTGAGTCTGGCGCGGGGTTCTCATGCCCGCTGTTGCTCTTTTGTTTCAAGACTCGTCTGCCCCGAAAGACTCTTGTCAAAGATGGCGCAGGTCAGAGAGAGCCGCGCTGTCAGGAATGTGTATTGTTAAGAGTGATTTCCTGACAAGGTAGAAAAAAAAATCAGGAGGGAAAGAGATCGAAAAGTCAGTGGCACGCCTGACGGGCCTGAGTAGAAAGCTACACAGCAAAGCGAGATTCACAGTGGCAAATTCATGTGCAGTCCGATGTGGAGTAGCGGTGAATTGATATTCCCTGGTCGGCAAATGTCCTGAGCTGGAGTCGAGTCGCTGTGTTTGTACTTCTCGGCCTTAATGATAATAGGTCTCTCGACACGTCGGACACTGACCCTGTCCACCGATGGGGGCACAGCCAAGGCCTTCTCGCTTCCACAGTCCGGCATTTTTTTTCTACTTTGATTGCAAGGAAAACGCACTATTTACGTGTGTATCTATTAGCATATGGTAAATGATTGTTTAGAATCAGGGTTCTGTTTGATAAATGCATATTTTGACTCTTTGAAATGCAGTTGAACTCATAAACACGTTGCCTGAACCCAGGCTTATTTACAATTAACATGCTACTGGTTAGCTGTTTTCTGTTGTCTTGTTACTGTGTAGTTGAATGTTTTGTGACATTAGTTAGGAGATAAAAGAAACGCCTAATCCGTGCCTTTTAAAGTATCGGGTTTGGGGTGCCTTGTCATTAATGAAATGTAAAAGAAACCTTATTTGTTTACGTTTAACCTTAAAAACCTTGACGTAAAAGGTAAATTGTTAACACGAATCGAACTGTGGTTTGAAATACCCCAAAAAGGACGGTTGTTGCTGTTGTGATATTTCGGTGTCACCAGCGTGTGATGGGAACAGACACAAAGACTTTGATGTTGTCACGACATTCTTGCCCTGTAAACGACTGTAGTGCTATTGTTATTAATTGTAATGATCACTGTTAACGAAAGAAACGGGAAAATATAACCTGTAGGCCTGCACGCCTTTTAAGGTGTCGCTCGTGGAATAATTGTCTGGAGAAACAAACCACATGTGCTGTGTCCCAGATTTTCAAGTGAACAGAAAGCAGTTTTTGTTTTACCGCAAACGTGTGTTTAGACGCGTCGTGCCACTGGTCTGTGATGTGCTTCAGATATGACTCCAGTGGTGGTAAAAAGTTCTTGCTCTCTTTTTAATTGGTGGCTGCTTTCTGTCACCTGTGGTAATGGAAGATAATTAAAACGTTGGGATGCGTTGCGGGATTCTTTCTAATGGAACTGAGGCTGTTGACTGGTGAAACAGGATTTCCTTGCACAGTCGATGCGCGGATGAAATTAAGCTATCAGATTTGCATGACAATGTGCCGAAATCGACACCCCGAAGCTCATAGCACAGCAGCTGAAGGAATAGTGTACTGAGATGAAAGTGCAGAATCTGAGCGTTTTAAAACTGTTTTACAGAAACCAGTTGTGTTGTACAATGTTTTCTTAGATTTCATTTCCCCAGAATCTTTCGTGTGGAGTTGAGTTATCAAACCTTGTAGTCCGATCCCTATAAATTTATCTCCAGTTTTTGAAGTGTACAAGAGTAGTGAAGAATTATTTGTTATAACAGGTTGGTACAGTGTTAAGCCCTATTATTTATGTGGTTTAGACAGACTGAAAGACATTTTGCTTTTTGAGAACGTTTTTTGAAAACACCCTTAGCTACTACTGAAGAAGTCATTAATTTATCAGTGACATAACTTAACCTGCCTCTGTCCATATCGCCTGTATTTGATATGTTGTGCACGTACAAGATTTCAAACCACTGGAGTTCTACAACTTAAGTCTTGTATGGCACCAGACCTTCAGGTTTTATAGCTGTATTTGACTGTTGAAGAACAATCCCAGTTTGGTGAAATTTGACCAGATTAGCCAATATATATATTTTTTTGTTTTTACCTTATAGCTCTCCTGGACCAGGGTGGGAAGTTCAGGTTCTAAATCACTAGTTACAGTGGAACAGAGGTTATTACCATTTAAGCTCTTTAATTGAACCAGTTGAACTATTAAAGACATGGATAAACAAAAACGGTAACCCAGTGGATCTTCAAGACTAGGACTAGCTGCTGTTCTGCTTGAGTTTTGCCAGGATTAACGTAGGACTGTTTCCCAGTTCTCGTTCTGTTTGATGTCATTGACTGAGCACCTTTTCGTTTTTCTTAAAGAGTGGCTAGACGGTTACATACACACTTTGGCAGTGTGTTTATTTGTCTTCCATTTCCAGCTTGCTGGTGTTCGGTAGTGAGAGTAAAACTCAGTTTCAGTCAAGTTGACATATGATGCTGCTTTAGCAAATAAAGTAATACATGAGTCATAAGCATCTGCAGACTGTTCTGTTTGCATGAAAATGAAAATCAAAAAATAAAATCTAAATATAGTTAAAAGAGTAATTATTCATGTTCTCATGGAGTTGAATGGGGAGGGGGGGGAGGGAAGGTTAAAACCGTTACTGGTTTTGCAAGCTTGTTTTGTACGTGGTAAATACAGTAGCTCAGCCTTTTGGCTAGTAGAATCCAGAGCATTCAAAGATTTGTATGACCCTGAACTGCCTGTTGTCCAAGCTTAAGGAACCAAAACTAATTTGAAAAGTTGTATATATGCCAGTTGTAATTGGATTCAAAGGCATTGATGCATTCAAACAGCCCTGCTTCAGTCAGATTGAGAACTGGGCTGTGAATCTGGCTTGTTAAAGTTAATACACAGTTTAGTTTCCTTGAGGGATTAGATTTTGCTTCACAGCATTCCCATGTTTTGGCTTGTATTTTGGTCTACACAAATGGAAGCAAGATGGTCCTGTGAATGGTCAGGACAGCATAGCAGTTGTCTGAAATTAGTTTCCTGGGGCAAAACTGTGTGTAGACATTATTTATGTCTTCATTAAAATAAGTCATCTAGAGTTGTAAATCAAAGGCATATTAAACTGAAAGACTGTTTTTAAGGAGACTTTGGTGTAGTGCATGCAAGGAACATTCATTTGGCATACCACTTTTAGGAGTCTTTTCTTTCTCCTTCTGTGTGAATAGCACATTGATCAACATTTGCCGTAAAAGGCAAAAATAGAGTCCCAAGTTGCGTAACTGGTAAAAGCACACACTCCAGTACAGGTTGAGCTCTGTGGGGGGGATAGGATGGTATTAGCTGGTCAGGCCTCTTGACAAATAGACCGCTGTGCTCCCTGATCTGTTGAAGGGGATCCAGTACTATCAGTGAGGGATGTGCCTCTGCTCCATTTAAGAGCTGAACCTCAGGTTTGTGGTGGAGCGGTGGCTCTGTGGCTCAGGATCTGTGCCTGTGGCTGGAAGGTTGCCGGTTCGTATCCCGTGGCCGGCAGAGGAATCCTACTCCGTTGGGCCCCTGAGCAAGGCCTTTAACCCCAGCTGCTCTCCAGGGGCGCTGTATAAATGGTTGACCCTGCGCTCTAACCCCAAGCTTCTCTCCCTGTCTCTCATGGAGAGCAAGTTGGGGTATGTGAAAAGATACATTCCTAATACAAGAAATTGTATATGGCCAATAAAGTGATCTGATATGATCACTCTGGTATGTGATGTGTTAACTGATCACAGGTTTAAGGTGGGCGGGTCAGAGGAGAATGCTTACACTTCCTCTTTCTCTCTTGTTTTGATCACAGGGTTTGTAGCTGTGAGCTGAGACATGAAAAGCACATAATTTGAGATTCCTGTATTGGATGGGTATAACAAAACATCATTTAAAATTGATATAAAAATAAAGGCTGATAAGTAGATAAAAGTAGATAAAAAGGTATAAAACATATGATGGAGAGAGTTTCAGTGCCACTTTCCCCATATAGATTTTCCTTGAAGTGTATATGGTTTCTTCACCTTCTTTCAGTATATAAACTATGCTTTGCACTCAGATTGCAGAATTCATGAGGAGTTTGTGCTCAGTTTTTTAAGAAACATAATTTAAAGGAACACGTCAGACAGGTAGAAGTGTGTTGGATACACCCGTTTCCCTAATTTCTTTGACAAAGCCATAATCTGTGTTCACCTTGCAGTCTACGGCAGTCTTTCCCTGCTTTGTGAATCCTGACACTTGTTCTGAGTATATTTTGGCAACATCAGGACATTGGTTTCCATTTCATAATCAAGTTATTTTCACTTGTCGCTCTGCAGTTTGAAATATTTAACTGTTGCTCCTTTAGGCCCACCCTGTTCATTTGTATGGAGCTTGTGGTAGTTTGACCTGTAAAGCACAAGGGCTTCTCTCACTGTGGTTGGGCTAATATACTAATGTGAGACATATTTGGGTTAACATGTTCAGTGATCAGTGTGTGGTAATTTGTTTGGTGCGAGTGAAGTTTTATTTAATCTCTGACCCAGGGAAAAGTGTGGTGTGGACGGTTGAGGAGAGAATGCAGGCTCGCGCTGTGTCCGTTATTTGGATACTTCGTTTTCTTCTGGCTTGGTCGGCTAGTTTTTGTTTTTGTTTTACCAATAAAGTTTGATAATCGGCCAGTGAAAGCTCTGTTGTCCTTCACATGAATGCCTGAAATATTATACCGAACCCAGGATTTGACACTAATATGAAGGGCTGGCATTGTTCTGCTGGTGTCCAAACACAAGATGTATTAAAAATAGTATTGGTCTGTTCTTCACGGCAGTGTTATGGAGAAGGTCACCGGTGGGTGAATGCTGTTTTTTTTTTCAAAATGATAATGATGCTGAACACCCAGGCTGATTTAACTTCAAATGTAGTAATCAAGAGCAACAGGTTTTGACACTGAGGCAAGGCCTTCCCAGTTGCCTGACCAGAAACGCTCCGGGCTTAGTGCAGAATGGGCAGCAGTAGCTGGCACTCCATTGCTGAAGTTGTGACAAAATGCCTGAAGTATGTGCAGCTGTTATTGCCGTCAAGGGGTGATGTTTTGATGAGAAACATCTTCTGTGACATCTTCTTCTCAAAAGGTTTGTATGTTTTCACATACATTTATCCTCATCCTTCTTTTTTAGTTAAAATTTGATAATATACTCCACTTTCCCATAGTATTGACTGCCATTATGTTCTATAAAAATTGTACATTCTTTAAACAATAACAGCATTATTTCATGAAATGATTTAAAAGCCATATATACAGAGCCAGCAGGGTACATAGAATATGGTTGCCAGGAGACCAGATAAATGTATGTGGATCTCTACTTATCTGGTCACTATAAAGTGTTAAAGTAGTGCGTTGATGGCTTGCTTATTTGTGCACTTGTTGCCAGCCTGTACTCACCATGCCAAGCTCCCATCGAGTGAGAGTGGACATTTTCTCACAGTGTAATTGAGGATGGAAATCCTCAAAACATACCCTCAGATCTTCCCCCTCGACTCAAGGTGCAGACGGGCAATTGCGAAACTGTGAAAGCAGTGTAGACTTCAGGCAAAACAGTGCAGCTCCTGTGTGTGATGACTGTGAATTTGGTGTTGGGGGGGGGGGGAGGGGTTTTGAGTGCATTGCTGTGTGCAGGCCAAGGAGAATGCATGCACGATAACTCAGGAGGGTAGCTTTCTGGTTACCGTGTATACTAACATTTCCTTTTATCTCTGAAGTCGGTGCACAAAGAATGTTTCATGTTCCCTCCTTGGCAGTGAGTTGTTTTGAAGCTGAAACGGGAGGTGGTGACATTGGTTAATATTTCTTGGCCTTTTTTCAGACACCTCATCTGTGGTCGTAGAAAATGCCTTCTGGCTGTTTGCATAGATATAAATATTTTCTTTTCAGCGTGTGCTCGGATGCTCATGTGTCATCTCTTCAAACATCACATTTGCATGTGTCTGTTTTTACTGTTGGAAAGGACTGGTAAATTGTGGAATTTGTCCATGTCGCTCTAGGAGGTATGATGAGAAACAATGTCTGGGATGATGGTGATCATGCTGTGTGTAAACAATTACACCTTCTGGTGAATACAAAATGAAATTCACACAGATTCAGCCAAACTGATGCTACAGGATGCACAACATGACACACTGTTTAGACTGAGATGTGTACATTTTATGCGCTGCAGAGCTGGTTTCGAATTGCAAAATAACTTTTGCTGCAGATGGCATTTTCTACTGAAATGTGAAGTATGCCACTAAAATTTAAGTGCAAAATTAATGATATATTGGTTTCTAGCAATGCTGTTTTCTTGCATTTGACGTTGGAAAAATGACATTTCATAATTGATTTCTTCTGCAAATTATGCTGAATCATATTTGAATTTGTCTTTTGCTGGTTTAGATGTGTGACAGTTATTGTATAGGGCAACATACAGAGTTTTTGTTGTGTTAATGCCATATGCTACACTGTCAGTTTTGATTTTCTTGCCTGAAAGCATCGTTCTGCAGTATATTTAATCATGGTTTTGTTGAAGCATTTTACTGCAACTGTTGGCTGGCTATTGAACAGATTCCTGCCATTGAAAGTAAAATAATTGAATTAGAGGTCATGGGCTCTGAAGATCTGAAATTCAGTTGCAATTGATTTCTGAAATCTGAAACATTGTCTCAGTGGAATATATGGTAGAACTATCTTTTCATTATTTCATTTGCATCCCTCTCGGGTTCAGGTAATGAAACTGCTAGTTGATGGAAGCATACAATTTCAACCTGAGGTCCTGTTACTCTGGAGTATCTGGGACGCTTGTGTTGAAGCATTCAGAAGGATAGATGCAGCAGTGTGAGGTTTTATAAAGGTGACGGTTATAATGCAGTGTTAGTTGAACGGATCTCTTGCTTTTATGTAGATCAGGGCTATGGTTACTGAAAGGAGTTGAAGCTCTTTTGTCTGAGTGTGGATCCACCAGCCCTGGTTAAAAGTGTCACAGGGAGAAGGAGAGATGTGCCGAGACTTTTATGCTCCACTATGTACAACAAAAGTATGCATATTCTCTTTATTTGAAAGCTGTAAAAAAAATCTTGTGGCCAGCAGAAACAGAAGAGGAGTCCATGTCCTTTGTGTGAGTCGCTGTCCTTGTGGTTGCGAGGGAACAATTGGTAACCCTTTCTGCTCCAAAGGAATATTGGTCCTGTGCCACTTAGTTCTGTTTCTGTCTAATCTTGTTTTTTTTAAGGGCTGGATGCCAAATGAAAGGATTCCTGACTTGTGTAAAGCCTGCTGAAGCTGAAGCCTTGATGGAGGAACTCTCTTTATCATATGAGCACAGTTACAGTTATTACACAGAACGCAATCGCATGTGAGCCCCTAGCCTACTTAATAATACTACAGCTATTTCTTGTGGGATGGAAAGAGGAAACCATTATGTTTCAGAATTTTCAGTATGCAGGCTATGCCTGAGGGTAAACTGGGTGCTAATTTCAGGCCCACATAAAAATCTTTAGAGTAAACTTTATTTCGTTTGTACCTCCAGTGCAAATATGTGCCCTCGTGCCATAACTAAACCAGGGGGCATTACAAGTGCAACAATGGAATACTCCGCTGAACAGCATTTGTTTTAAAGGCCTCTCCTTATATAAATTACACCGGTGTTTATTTTCTTCTACCAGGGCACTGTACTCTAATTTTGATTTCTCCTGGAATTACATGCAGACCGGTCGGTGCTATCTTAGTGACTTGTTAGTGCGTTGTGAATGATCTGCAGAGCTGTAAAGGGTAGAGTAGGCTTTGTGTTTTCTGAAAGTTACCCAGATGTAACAATAGCATGATATAAAGCACTGCAGTGGTTAAAGAACAATTGAAAGTATTAGGATGCAAAACAATACAATGCTTTGAGCAAAGCCGACTGCAGCTTTTGTGGTATGAGATTCCTCTGCTTTCATGGTGGCAAAAGGTGAAGATACAAATTGTGTGTTATTTTGCATGAGAAGGTTATTGTAGCAGCAGGACAAAGAAATATTTTTATAATTCCTTCTCTGAGGTCTCCTTGGTCTGCTTCCTTTCTCTTGAAAAGTTGTTTAGAATTTCAGTTGTCCACTGCTGAGTTATTACTCATTAGAATGACGCTTCTTAAGTTATAAGATTATAGTTTAGATGACTGTCACCCCCGTGACGTCTATACATCATCATCATACTTGTATGTTCTTTATCACAAATGACTTAATTCACAGGCAGCCCAGTGGCGCGGTGGGTTAGCATTGGTGCCTTGGAGTGCTGGTGCCCTGGGGAGCTCTCTGCAGTGAGTTTGTATATTCTTCCCATGTTTTTGTGGGTTTTTGCTGGGTGCTCTGGTTTCCTCCCACAGTCCAAAGACATACTGGTAGGCGAATTGACTTCTGGGCATGGAGTGTGTGTGAGTCTGCTTGTCTGTGTGCCTGCCCTGCAGTGGACTGGCACCTCATCCAGCGTGTATCCTGCCTTGTACCTGTTGCTTGCTGGAACAGACTCCGGCTTGCTCGTGCCCCTGAATTGGATGAAGCCATCAGAAAATGGATGGATGGACTTAATTCACTAGAAAATCCATCTGAGCTGTTGCTTGTGTTGTATGTTTTGGAAATAAATTGTGTAGGCTTTGTACTATTATAATCTTGTCACACATTGCAATTAAACCCAAGCACACTGAGGGAAAATAAAGATTGTCAAGCTGTAAGTGTGGTGGAAACTCCTCCTTTGGAAAGCAGTGTAAAGATGCATTGTTTTCAGAGGAGATGGACACTTTGAAACACTGAAAACGGTTCAGTAAAAGCAGAAGTTAAAATATTAAAGTATAACACAAAAACAGAAAAAAACACCCGTTGCATGGTTTCTAACAAAGAAAGCGCAATGTGGCATAATATTAAATATAAGCTTTGTCTTTTTTTCTTCGGTTGTTGGAAGATGGTCCTGTTGTACCCGAGAAAGGGATTTGAGTTTTGATGACTGTCCGTAGTTTACAGTACGTTTGACTTGTAACTAGAGTCCAGGCATCTTCTCATACATTTTTTTAATGCTGCTGCTTCCCTCCCTCTTTCTTTGTTTCTTTTTGTGTGATTAATTTATAATTTGCTTATATACTCCGCATCAAAAGAAACATCTTAATTGCAACAAATTAACAAATTATCATTGGGGAAAAGTCATTTTTGTAGGTGGTTCACTGATGTTGTATTGAAGTGACAAAGGTAAATTAATTGTGCCAATTAACATTCAATGGGGGGGGGGAGTCTGGTGTGCAATTCACAGGCTAATAGTGTGCATTGAACATATGTGGGATGAGAAAGAAGCAGACACTAGCTTGTCCAGACTCTGCAAGAGTGATGGGACAGACTCCAATAAGACTCCAGCAATCTGGTGCAAATCATGCATTCGCTTGTATTGCTTCCAATAGTGGCCACCACTACTGGACCAATTCAGCATATTAAATCACTATAAGGCAATAGATCAAGTTACTCACGTGTATGGCTTGAATGATTAATTAATCTAGATGTATTCAATGATGCCAAAAGCATTTTGTATATCAAATTCTGTTGATTTTTTTTGAAAAATGTACATGGGTAGTGATGGGTTTTTTATGCTAATTATATTTATTTCTGTTCAGGTATTACTATATTTGTGAAAATCTTTCATAAAATTTCAGAAACGTTTTAGAAGGCATTTGGCTTGAAATGACATTGAATGTGAGCTAATGACAATGGTTCTGCAACTGTACTGTGAGTTTTTTTTAATACAAATGTGTGTGTTCTTAATAGTTAAAATATTTTTAGCTTAAAACAACAAACCTTTAATTTTACACCAGTTATTGCTTGGCTGCTGTGCACTGTTCACATATTGATGTGTTGACTTGTTGATCTCTGGGTAGGCTCCACAGTTGGTTTCAGAAGTGCACAATGTTGTGTGTACAGGGATCTTACCATTATGGTGTCATGTTTCTGCTCCATATACCCATAAGTAAGATGTTAAGGGTTTGCAGTTGCTTTAAAAGACTCAGGGTCCCTCTGGACCTGTTCTGTGCTTTTAGTGCAAGACTCCTAAGGAGCTGTTCTGCCTGCACTGTGGAAACAACTTTTTTTCTTTTTTTTTATCAGTTAATCTTTCTCATGCTTGTATGTGCTCTGCAATGGACTGGTGTCTCATCCAGGGTGTATCCTGCCTTGTGCCCATTGTCTGTGAGGGAAGGGTTCAGCTCACCCTAAGCAGGTCTAAGCAGTTATTGGAAATTAGAAGATCTTTTTAGATGCCTTGAACCAGGGCAGCTTTCATACATGAAATATCTGAAGAGGTTATATTACCCTGCAACTCACAACTGGCAGCCCACTGAAGCTAAACAGGTGTGAGACTGACCAGTACCTGGATGGGGAACCTCCTGGGAAAAACTTAAGGAAGAGGTGTTGGTAGGGACAGTAGGGGGCGTTCACCCAGCAGTCTGTGTGGATTCATATTGCCCAAGTATACTGGCACACTATAAAAGTTGAGAAGGTGCCGTCCTTTGGATGAGACGTAAAACCGAGGTCCTGACTCATTAAAAATCCCAGGATGTTTCTTGAAAGGAGTAGGGGTGTCACCCTGGCGTCCTGGCCAAATTTCCCATTGCGCTTTAAAATTCATGGCCTCTTAATAATCCCCATCTGTGGATTGGTTCCATCACTCTCCTCCCCGCTGATAGCTGGTGTGTGGTGAGCCTCCTGTGCACTCCATGGCTGCCGTCACGTCAAGAAAGTGGATGCTGCACATTGGTGGTGGTGGAGAGGAGTCCCCATTACCTGTAAAGCACTTTGAGTGGAGTTTCTAGAAATGTGCCATATACAGTAAGTGTAAGGAATTATTATTAATGAATTTAATGTAAATGTCGTGTTATAATAGCAGAATAACATTTCATATAGTTTATGATGAGGGGTTTGGTGATAGTCGAGTGGGGAAGGCTGCTGTTGTCCCTGCTCATTTGAGCTTTGTTCTTGTATTAACCCTTGGTCAGTTTATCAGTCCTTTCATCCTGATGGCCTTAGTTTGAGGCAGTGCTTTCTGTGGTGTTACAGCAGTAACAAGAAGCAGCATACACAGATCCACAGCTTATGTTAGATTTTCAGCTCTAGTAAAGATAGACTAAAATTGAGTAAATATTAGACATAAGGATAGACCTTTGTAAGGTATGATAATATCAACATTTTGATTTTCACTTTGATGACCTGTTATACAGTTTCTTCTCATTCTTGTCACTGAACAGTTAATATCTCTCCATATTAACTCCAAATTATCCTTTTTGTGCTCGGATTCAGACATGGGTTGTTTTCAGCCATGTCGGGAATTTCTTGAGGTTTATCCCTGTGGCTATCAAATGGTGGTGCTATTAATACTGGCATTAAGGCATCAGGCCACAAAAGTCCTCTTGTCTAAGATTTTTTCAGTCTCTTTGAGGGTGTGGTTTATATGGTTGATGGAGGTTTGGTGATGATAGGGGATGTGAAAGTGGTGTCTTGTAGTGGCACAATATCTGGCAATACATTTTAAGTGCCTTTCTGGTAAAGTGAGGTCCTTAGTCTAAATCAGAAATATCCAGTGTGCCTGTTGGTTTTTCTGTTGTTTGGCTCTTAATGACGTAAATGGACTTATTATTGGCTTAATTAGAGCAATTTACTTAAATTCTTTCAGCTCTTGTGGTGTTGCTGCTTTAAAGGAAATAAAGCCTGCAGATCACAGGACCACAGATCTTCCATGAAGAGCACTGGAGTACTAACTGTAGGCACCATCCACTCGAAGAAAAACCAATTTCCCGTAGAATTTCAGCTAAAGTTTCCACATTGTAGTTATAATATTTAGTTGTAATATTGTGTCGTACTGAAATCTGGCAATTTTAAAAACCCATCAAATATTGCTAAGCAATTGTCTAATTCTCTAAGAGCTGATTCTTGCTATTGATCCATTTGGTGTTTTACACTTGATCAGGCATTGGCTGAGAAAGTTGGCCTTATCAGACTTGCTGTTCAGAAGTGTTTTGCTCTTACCATAAAGTTCCTCTGTATGTCTTGTCAGGCTACATGGCCATTACTGCTCATTTCTGGAGTAAGTGCCAGCTTGCCCCTTTCATCAGTACTTGAAACAAACAGCAGCCAGTAGTGGGGTCCTGTAATATTCCATCCTAGTTCCACGATAGCTTTTGTAAATCAGTGAGCTTGACTGGATGTCTGTGAACTGAGGTAGCACACACCTGTTTTGGGGATTTTCACTTTCTATATCAGGCTTGTAAGCAGTTATATGAGCTTTTACTATGACTACATTAAGTTCTTTGAGTGATCTTACTAAATCCTACAACTCTTGAATGAAGTCCCCATTTTAAAAGGGTCAGTTAATAGTAGTTTGAAATCCCCAGTTCTGGCCACTGAACCATGTAGTAATTGGATGCTTTATATGCTGTCAGTATGTTAGTGCATACAATCAATGGTCCCTTTTTTCTATTAACTGCTTTAGTGATGCCTGGGGGCTTTGTATCTGAAATACACGGGCAAGTCACCAGGAAAATCAAGACTATCAGGTTCTCCTCTAAGCACATGGCACAAACTGACACAAATCTGTCTTTGGGGCAGTACCTGGATCACACACTCTTTGCCCTGACCATCTCAGTCACTGTTCCATCTCCTGAATTGTAGGATGTTGCTAAGCATTGATTGACCCTGGTAATATACAAATGTAGAAATCTATAAGCAGAAGACATCAGGGATTCTCACTACCACTAGTTTAGCTGAAAACTGTTGTTATGGCACTTCTAACCCAATGAAACACAGGGTGTGATACTGCTGCATAGTTTGCTCTGTCAAAGAAAAACAGCCAACACAGAGTACTTTCAATACTTTTCTGGCTTTGTAAACTTCAGAGCTATGAAATATGCATGACGAGATCTATTTATCTATAAGAGTACAATATGAGCACAACAGCATTTCTTAGATGAGATGTTTATTCTAATCAAATTGTAGTACAAATGGTAAAGTTTGTACTTGGCAGCACTTGATCAGAATGACGTTTTTTCAAAGTGTATTCATGAGATTAATGGTGGTTTAAAAAATTCAATAGAAATGCCCATTTGATTTCTGAGATGCTTTCACATAGACTTTTGATATCTGAGATCATTCTCATTGTTGGGGGTGGCATGGTACGTAGCCAGTTAGCTCAGTGCATGAGTCCTGATTTGATTTCAGACTTGGATGTTTTAAATGTAGAGTTTGCATGTTCTTTACCCCGTTCATGTGTGTAAACCATCTTTTTTCACATGCTGTTTAGGTTAATGGTACCTCTAAGTTGTTCCCTAATGTGTGCATTCCCTGATCATCTGGCATTGCTTCCACGTTATAATCCTACCTTGTGTTGAGGATATAAACTACCTTGCTTCTAGGATAGGATGCCATCATCCTTAATGGAATAAATGGATTTCAGATAATGGATGCAAATGTTGTTTTGATGTTGCCCATCTTGACATCATTAGCAGATGTGCTACCTTCTGGGGCTTTTAGAGACTTTGTGGATACTGGTTTAAGAAAAATACTGTTTTTTTTTCCCCCCAATAAGAACTGCGAATTGCCTGAATTGCAAAACAACTGTGGTGTCCTTTTTTTTTTTAGTAGTAGCTGAGAGACCATGTTTTTGTGTGCTTATATCATTATAAATTGCTGCTTCAGAATCCTTTTTTTTCCAATAAGGTATGGATGTTGAAACAAATGGAGTGCCTGATACGTAAGTGGATTAGTTGCTGGGTAGCCATAAGACTTGAAGCATTAATCCTTCGTAATATGTACAGTGCTTTCAGAAAGTATTCAGACCCCTTCACTTTTTCCAAACTTTGTGTTGTAGACTTTTTTTAAAATGGATGAATTGATCCTTTTTTACCATCAATCGACACCCAATACCCCATAATGACAACGTGAAAACACGTTTTTAGGAATTTTTGCAAATTTATTAAAAATTAAAAACTGAAATCTCCCATTTACATAAGTATTCAGACCCTTTATTCAGTACTTTGTAGGACAACCTTTAGCAGCGATTACAGCTGCGAGTCTTCTAGGGTATGCTTCTACCAGCTTTCCACGCCTAGATTTGGGCAGTTTCTCCCAATCTTCCCTGCAGATTCTCTCAAACTCTGTCAAATTGGATGGGGAGTGTTGGTGAACTTGGTGAACTGCAGTCTTCAGGTTCCTCCACAGATTTTGTATGGGGTTCAAGTCTGCGCTTTGGCTGGGTCACTCAAGGACATTCAGAGACTTGTTCTGAAGCCACTCCAGCGTTGGCTTGGCTGTGTGCTTCAGATCGTTGTCATGCTGAAAGGTGAATCTTTGCCCTAGTCCAAGGTTGTGTTTGCTCTGTAGCAGGTTTTCTTCAAGGACCTCTCTGTATTTGGCTTTGTTCATCTTTCCCTCAATCCTGACCAGTTTCCCAGTCTGTGCCACTGAGAAGTATCCCCACATCATCATGCTGCCACTACCATGCTTCAACATAGGGCTGGTATTAGCCAGGTGATGAGCGGTACCTGGTTTTTGCCTGACATGGAGTTCGGTTTTTGTCTCAGACCAGAGAATCTTTTTCCTCAGAGTCCTTTAGGTGCCATTTGGCGAACTCCAGGCGGGCTGTCATATGCCTTTTACTCAGGAGTGGCTTCCGTCTAGCCACTCTACCATACAGACCTGATTGATGGAGTACTGCAGAAATGGTCGTCCTTCCGGCAGGTTCTCCCATCTTTACACAGGAACTCTGACGCTCTGTGAGTGTGACCATTGGGTTCTTGGTCACCTCCCTGACCAATTTGGCCGGACGGCCAGCTCTACGAATAGTCTTGGTGGTTCCAAACGTCTTCCATTTGACAATGATGGAGGCCACTGTACTCCTGGGAACCTTCAATTTTTGAATTGCCAGTTTTGCCAATTTTTTTCTACCCTTTTCCAGACCTGTGCATTGACACAATCCTATCTCAGAGGTCTACAGAGAGTGGCTTGGTTTTTACTCTGCTATGCACTGTGAACTGTGGGACCTTATAAAGACAGGTGTGTGCCTTTCTAAATCTTGTCCAATCAAGTGAATTTGCCACAGGTGGATTACAATCAGGTTCTGGAGACATCTCAAAAAAAAAAGTGGAGGGGTCTGAATACTTTCTGAAGGCACTGTAGGATAGAAAAAAACATTGTATTATGGTATAATGTGTTTTTCCCCTTTAAACAGTAATGTGGCAGTAACGCTGCTTGCTGTTAGCATTTTTTGTGACATGCTTTATGTCACACACTAGTTATGTGTTGGGAAGTAAAATTCACAATTACTTCTTAGACCTTAAGGATGTTCCTTATGTAGTTACTTACACAGTTAGCACTGTGCATTGTCATGCAAATACAGTAACATTGTTAAGATGTGATGTTGAACAATAGGAAAAACAGTGGATTTAGTCCCAGTTAGCTCGATGCCTTGTATAATATGCACACAACGAATCTGTTTGTTGCTATTGTTTCTCGCTAGCATCTGGCGTAGATAATAATAAAACGCATTGTGTAGTTAGGCAAGCAAATTGGCATAAAATCGAAAATTAAAATGAGTTTACTTCTTAACTCTCCTCTGGTTTTCCTCATATAAATTTAAGTGGTAATAAAGACATCAAGCATTAACCTCAACGTTTAATCCTCATTCTTTGATTTTACCTGGCTGTTTAAGTTGGAGGTGCAGGTTGATATAGGCAGTGTCTGGGTGCTGTGATATACTGTCCACTTCCTGATGATTGACTTCACTTTGTTTTCAGGGACTTTGCTTGAAATTCACTACCTAAGGGGTCTTTTTTAAAATTGTGTGAACCACTCTTATTTAAATTGGAGGCTGTTCAACAAGTTGCATGACTTTGAATTTTTTGCTGCCATTTAATATCTCATCCATGAAAGTGTTATACATCCTTAATCAAAATTAAAAGTGAAATTCTAATTTTAGTTAATCAAAATTCAGGTTTTGATTAACATTTCACTTTTAAAAGAATGAGCATGTGTCATTCCCGTTTTAATAAAATAGGACATCAATGGAAGGGAATGAATACTTTTACAATGTACTGTGTATCATTGACAGAAATGTATAGGCACTACATGTTAGATATAGATATGTCTGAATTTAACAAAGTGACACTTTTTAGCTCTTGCACAACACTTAATATGAATAACGCCATTCTGCATCTACATCAGACCCTGTATGTGCTAGGTGTTGTACCTCATTCAACATCTCCATCTCAGTACAGCTTATTTTAATCTGGCAGATCTCCTATAAAACAATAAAAACCATGCTGAAGCAATCACGGTTATCTGGTATAAACAGCCAGAAGAGCTAAGAATAGCTTCAAATGTGCATGAGGTAAACTGCAGAAGGCAGGCTCCTTCCTTCATGAGCTGGAAAGTTTTTAAATCTGAAGCATCTGCCTTTACTGTTCTATTTTTTGAATTGTACAATTACACAATTTCTAAATGGTTATTTTTTTGAACACAAGCGTTCTGTTTATATGCATTTAGATGTCAAGCATCCATCTGCTCTGTTTTTGGTGCTTTGGCAGCCATTTCAGTTTGTTGACCTTGGCATAAAATTAGTCCTGGCTTCGTGGCTTTCCCTGCCCTTTCAGGCCTGCTCACCGACGCAAAGACATCATCTGCAAACACTTTTAACCTTTTTATATCATTATAAATTTCCCTTTCACTGCAGCATACACCCAGGCTGATGGGTGGTGTCCTTTTAGCTTTATGATAAAAGTCTAGGAACAGACACCTCTAACTTTCTCGTTACTTATCAGCTTAATAATCGGTTTGTTGTAAGATTGTCTGAGTTTTCAAAGGTGGATTGTAATACGTTTGAACTGTGTTGCTAATTTTCTTGAAGCTTGGGTCTATGCCCTGTGGACTGTATTATGATCAGAACCTTTTCCCTGTGCATGAGTGCTCTATAATAATTATCCTGTTTCACTTCATGGGTTGAAACAGCAGGACTGCTTAGGTTGAAAATGTTCTTTTTACTTAAAGAATGCAAAAATTGAGTTATGACATTCTAGTCCCGTAATGCATTTGAGCAGAGTAAAAAAAACGGGGAAGTTTAAAAAAGCTAGCATCACAGAAGGAGAACTGTATTTGCAGAACTGTTCCAGTAGTCAAAATATCCTTTCAGAGACATAAACACTGTAACAGATTGGTGGTTTAATGCTTTTTTCTAGTACATTGCGTTCCTGACTAAAAGGATTTCTTGGTAGGGACACTGATACCTATGGGGTAGACACTGGGGTAGAGTAGACAGCCTTGAGTGTGTGGCAAGCTTTGGCCCCTCCAGAGTGTTCACGCACAAGTCTCGTGTCTTACTGATCCTCGGGTTTATCAGTGATCTCCAGTTCAGAAAGTCAATTAAAAGGGTTTGAGATTTCAGGATGTTTAAGAGAGTGTATGGCACCACCCTTTACACTTCACTTTTGACTCAGTTCAGTTGAATCCGAAATGTCAGAATTTGCTGATAATGAAAGGATTTGTTTGTGTTTAAATGGAGCCTTCTGCTTGTTTCCTGCCTTATTTGTAAACCCATACACAGCTGACTTTGATTGCTCATCATCAAAGCCATTTGATACTTGCGCTTGGTCAGTTGAGCTTTTTTTCTCCAACAGTTTAAAACAAAGCGTTCTGTCAATATGCTAAAATAGTCTAAAGCAGTGAGGATGCAGTATACACTTCAAGAAGAATATTTTGTAGTGTACACTAGAAGAATCTTTGCATTGAGTCCTGATTACTGAACCCAAAGAGCAATACATTTTCTTTGAATAAGGACCCAGAGATGGCATAACTATTGTTCTAAGGGTGTACAGCTTGTGTAACAATGCCCTAACAATTACTCATATTCTCCTAATATGGCCATCTGGTCATAAGTTTTACTACTCTAGCTTTGTCATTGTGGGTCTAGACATTAACTTTTTTCTCATCTACCCCATCAGACAGTTTCCTGTGTTCATGTTCTTGGACTTACCCAATCTGTAATTTGTTATATTCAATAGATAGCATATAAGTGAGAGTTACTGGAATCATGCTTTACTAATCAATGTTTTGAAATTCAGCACCTTTTCAGTCAATTTTATTCAAACTTTCTCATTCAGTTTCTCATTTTTAGATTTTTGTAGTGTTTTTGTGATGCCCCGATGAGCTCTGGTGCACTTGCACCACGTTCCAGCCCACATTCCACACATGGAAGGAGCTCGTCAGGGTCATCTCAATTAAGGACAGGCAGGGCCTATCCAATAATCAGGAACCCCAGTCACTAGCTCAGTCATTGAGCTACACACAGGAGGGTGTAGTGTTAACTTGCCATGTTTTTGCCTCCAGGATTCCTCCTCTAGGACTGTCCCAGGACTCTCCAGAACTTCCCCCAGGACTCTTCCAGGAACCTCCAGAACTCTCTAGAACCCCTCCCATTTGGATTCTCTCCATTACCTCATTTATTACTCAATAAACCTATCCATCTTCTCCAGTCATTATTCATTGCCGTGCCCTGATCTCCATCTATGGGTGTGGCATGACAGTTAAATGTTGTATTTAATACTTTAGTATTACATATTAAATGTATCTTTTAATTGGTTAGTTTAGACTTTGATCAACACAAATTACACAAATTACTTAGATAAACACAAATGAGAGAAAAACGGGGACAAACTGTCACACAGCAAAAGGAGAGAAAGAGGACAAAATGTGAAAGATTTTGCTGCCCCATCACATCTCCATAATATGGCTACCTTTTATAACTGTATAAAAAGACACCCCCAGCACTACTTTTTGCCTCAAAACTATTGTTTTAAGTTGAATACGAGTTTCCACACATGCAGAAAATCATCTTAGTCAAAGGATAAAATGCAATTTCGGGATGCCCTTGCTCCCATTTCCTCACCTTTCAAGACATGTCTTTTGAATATTTGATTTCTCTAACCTAGACGTGATATGGGCGCATATACTTCACTTATCCTACCCTGTATATAGCAAACATCTGCGTTTGTGATTTTGTTGTTTCAGCTCTGTGGCTTGGAACAGAGCTTGTTTGGTAGGTTCAGAACCCCGGAGATACTCATGAACTGATGTTTTAATTGAGTATGCTCAATGAACGAATGGCAAAGCACCAAACATCATCTGTCCTGTCTGTGATGGTCCTTATTGGATAAAAGTGGGAGAGATTGAAGGCAATATTTGTGTTAAATCATATGTAAAAAATAAAGGGTCTTAGCTGCTTTTGTTGTAGAGGGGGTTGTGTTTGGATTGTATTGCCTGTCTGGCTGCTGTACGATACAATTCTGATACACTGGCAAGAGTGGCAGTAGGGTATGCCTATCACTGTAAAAGCTGAAGATGTTATGACAAAGTAAGGAATGTGTACTGAGCCATTTACTGCCACTTAAAAAGAAAGAATCATTGTAAGTTGGTATTAAGTAGTAATTTATTATCTACAAATTATAAAGTGAGTACATTTTATGAGAAAAGTAAGCCAGAAGCAAAATCAAAGTACACGGGTTTCCACATTCATTACACATTTTTAGTCAAGCGATTTATATGGCAACTCTCAACAAAATTATCAGAATTCTCCCTAAAGATCTTTTACTGTGAATATTTCACTTATTCCTTATTATATGTCTATAACGTACTT
This sequence comes from Atractosteus spatula, assembly GCF_055471065.1. Classification (NCBI taxonomy): domain Eukaryota; kingdom Metazoa; phylum Chordata; class Actinopteri; order Semionotiformes; family Lepisosteidae; genus Atractosteus; species Atractosteus spatula. The sequence continues at coordinate 39,748,222 of NC_142711.1, forward strand.
TGAGTTTTGTTTTTAGCTGAATAATCAAATCACCAATGTATAAAGTTCTTATGATTCTTTTTTTTTAGATCAGTGTTTCCCACACCTGGCCCTGGAGAGCCACAGCTCTGAAGGTTTTATAGGGAACTCAAACCTAGAAACAGTGGTAAATTGTGGCCAGCTGAGTCAATAATGACCTGAACTTCTAATGACTTGTCTGTTGAGACCCAGAAGTGAGGATCACAAATCTATGTGATTGGAAGGTAAAAATGCTACTGAAATGTTAAATAAATTATGGTTGTTGCCAATGGCGATCGAATCGCAAAAATTAACATAAACCTGCAAGGGGATTAGCATATTCAAAGTTCAGGTTTACTGTTGCTTATAGGGCACATCATTAACCTGGGGTTTCCAGACTCCTAAAATGTTTTTATACATTGCTGTGCACCTTAACTAGTGTTTCATAGAGCTTTTCACTCAAAAACAAGAACCTGTGTTATCTTAAAATGTGATCATTAAAGTACCAGTGTTGTCATAACTGAACAAATTACTTTATTGATCAGCTGCTTCTAGGGGTCCCCAGTTATCTCAGATATGTTGTAGGGTGAACTACTAAACATGCTGGATTTGGGATCTTCAGAGCCAGGGCTGGAGACATTTTTCTGCTGTAGGGTTTTTTTCTGCTCTTTTTTCCCTGCTGCTGCATTTATGTTCAGACCTCAAAATCTACTTAATCATACGGGTGAGCTTTGCCATTCAGGTCAATTAATCTGTGGTCTAGGCAATCATACGACAGAGGAGTCTCATTTTGATTTCTTGATTTTATTCAGCTCTTACAACTGCAAGCAATGCCTGGTTTGTGTTAAGGAGGTATAGCATGGTTCTATGAACCTGACTGAGGTTATGGGTTTATATTGCCATCATGAACACTGCTGTTGGACCCAGGAACAAGCTACTTTAGACTGGCTTGTTTAGACCAATCTGGTCTTGTCAACCTGCAGCCTGGTCACTCTAGGTTAGACTGATGATGTTGGAATCATTCTGAGTGCTCATGTCAGTATTGTCAGGTTTTCATAACATCACCAGTATGCATTCATGCCTGTCATTGTGTTCTACGCAGACACTTATATATGCATTTGTTTTTTCGTGGTCGATTAAGAACAGTTACGCATGTGCATTTAGCACACTAATTCAGATCATTCACTTCTTTTGAACGATTATCTCATCCAGCTTTTTCCATAAAGGAAGTAAGGGTTCAACAACACGACTGGGCACTTTTCTCCAGTTTTCAGGTGACTTCCCTGTCACTTCTATTTGTATACTATGGTTTAATAATAACAATAATTGCTTACACTTATATAGCGCTTTTCTGGACACTCCACTCAAAGCGCTTTACAGGTAATGGGGACACCCCTCCACCACCACCAATGTGCAGGACCCACCTGGATGAGATTCAGTGGTGATTTTGAAGACGTCTGTCAGATGACTTCTTCAGTGCCTTTGGGGGTTTTGGATACTTGAATGAGGTCTCCTCATATTCCCCTGTACTCAAGATTAAAGACATTGTTTCTTTTGCCTGTCAGTGTATGACTTTCCTTTGAGTGCAGGAATGTATTTTGTTGGTTTATCTGAACTGATCCTTGAGCAGCAATATCTTTACAGGATTATTGTAATGCAGTGTTTACTGGTGTATTAAAACATGTTTTTAAGTTACCATATGTTCAGGACACAGCTTCTTGGATTTTTACTGAAAGACAGGCTTGCCTCTCTTGTTTTAGCTTCCTTGGCACTGGCTCCCTGTGGGATTCCGATCCACATGCTCAGTTCTCAATACTGCTGCTCACTAGTTTCAAGAGCTCCAGAGATCTGGCTCCTACACATCATTGGTGCTCTCTGGGTCCAAGCAGCGATGCTCTGAATCCTGCCTGACACTTAAATGAATTCCATGCACGTTAGACCTTGCAAGTCTTAATTTCCAAAGGTTTTAAGTGTTTTAATTTATTTTATAAAAACGTGGTTTCCAATATTTTTGCTTTTATTGTAAAGTACAATGAGATGCCTTGATCAAACGTTGATAGATTATTTAATAACCAAAACCCCTTTCGTTGTAAATTGTATCATTTCGTCTGATAGTCATGGTGTATGTAATGTAGCTGATATATCTGTGAATGACATGCAGTATTACTATATTTATCCACATCTTCTTGCTTATTTGCAGGGGTTGGTTACCATGTGACTGCTTGCACTGTATCTATAGGCTATTCTGTCAACATATCTGAAACTGGGAAGATGATTTCTCATCTAATAATAAAACCTGTTTGGACGTTTTTCACCTAGAAAAGTCTTGCTTTTTTGACAGGATTGTCGTCCTCCTTAGCTTTGGGATTTGAAGTACATGGCAGACAAAGCTGTAGAGTGAATATATAGCTTGGATAATATTTTTTACAGTTGATATTGTCCCAAAAAACAGTTGGATAAAAGCTCATTACTATATGTGGTGCAATAGATTACCATGCTTCATTACTAATTCATAAATCATACCACAAAGGTAATGTTTATGCACAATATTGCATCTTGAATGCAAATTAAAGTTATTGGACAAAAATGTTTTGTCCCGATTTATACCTCTCCCAGGTGCAAGGGAGACGACAGTATGACAAGTTTTTGAAAAACCAAAGTCTTAAGTATATAGCCCACTGTTTCCACAAGTATCTTATTACTGTTTCATTTTAATCATTTTTGAGCAGCAAGCAATTGATAATATTAAACTACTTACCAAACCAGAAGTTTATAGCGTATACCTTATATTGGGAATATTTTAAGGAGATGTGTACTTTGAGAAGGTGGTTTATTTAATTAAAAGAGGTAGAGAAATACTTATTTAATAAAACGTTAAGGCAGCCTCAGAGACCCAATGTAAAATGAAAAAATTGGGAGTTAATCTTGGTACACGCAGAACGTCAAAGTAGAAGATAGAGGGGATTTACTATGACAATTATCCTGGATTGAAACCTTTGATAACAAATTGATAAGCGAGTGTGATTGTAGTAGTCAATATGATCTTGACAAGTGCAATATTCTAGCCTCGTCCTTTACTACAGTATTTTTTTGGTGTGCCTGCCTTTAAACATACTGTTTGTGGCTTTGTGTCTTCTCTTTTTGCGAACCAGTGTTTTTGCCAGTATAATGAAGCGACAGCAGAGAGCTCCAGTGTAGCAGTTAAGCCTCGCAGTGCATCGTCTCTTATCACATCATGGGAGTAGGAACGAGGAGAATACACTCAGTCCTCAGTCCTTGATTGAATTTCCCTTAGTCCGTCGCTGTGTTAATTGCTCAGATAAACCACATGCCTATCTGCGACTGAAAATGCTTCATGGCTTCACCCCTAGTAAGTGTGAAGCCGGTGTTGTGTCTGTGACAGCTTGGTTTAAGGAAGGGAATGTAGCTTATCAAATTCACACTTCAGGCCCTCAGCAACCCTTCCTTTCAGCCTGACCTCTTGCCTGCGGATAGTAGGAATGTTTTTCTAACAAGCTTGTTTGTGTGAAGCAACCCTCATGCTAAAAGGGGGATGTGTGGAGATAGTCCGGACTGAAAGAAGGAAATTGTCTGCCATGAAAACACTGCATCATTTCAGCTTCGTTTGTCTTTTGGAAGTTGGTCTGAAAGCACAGGCATTAATCCTCTGATGGGCAAGATGGATATCAAGAAATGCTACTCAATAGCTTAGTCAACACAAGACCACACAGCAGACTGATCTGTAATCCAAAAAAACTTGATATCAGGTCCCGGTTAACTATTAATACTTGAATTCCTGCTTAAGGTATGGAAGTGAATTGATTTCACAGTAGTGCTGGGTAGCTGTTGCTTTCCTCTGTGGTGCATCAGTGTGAGTTTGCTGTTATTATTGTCTCAAGTTCAACTGAAGCTACTTTTTTCTAAAATGAGATCTCTTTCAAATGTCAAATGTTTTGTCCCATTGGAAATATGTAAATGTGAGGAGATTTAAATGTAATTGTATTAGATACTTTTGATCTTATCAAATGGCAGTGAACATTTATTTTTTGCATATTACATATTCTATGGAACAGGTTAAGGTTTATTCCATGCTGAAAGGAAAAGAGAGACAGCATTTCAGCTGTGGAGTCTACTTCAGGTCAACCTACTACAACCTACCTACTTAAACTCTTACATATTATATGGCAACATGTGAATCCTTTATTCTATAATTCCATGGATATCCACACAATTGAAATGGAAAATGGAAAATCATGAAATGAGTGTCTGTGCCCTAAATAGGTTTATTCATTAACAGTCCATAACATATGTTTGAGGCTGTAACAGACAAATAAGTTCCGGATCCTGAGGTGATGTTTAATGCATGCAAGGAACAATAAGATCATTGTTCAGAGAATTGTCGTAAAGCTCCAGTTTATTTAGCAAACTTCAGCCTTTTCTGATGTGGTATCTCGTTCTGATGCTTGTCAAAGGAACTCGGGTGCGGGTGCTACAGCTCAAAAGGCCTGCTCAAGAGCGACCTTTCATGCACTGGCATCTTGACTATTATAGCTTGCTAATATGTAAAGGGAAACCTGGGCTCTTATAATGGTGGTGGATCAGTTATCCCAGTGGGTTGAGGCCACTTGATGACGGAGATAAGCCCTCGGTGGGGACTGCCTTGCCACTTCGATTCTGATCTAGGGACATACTTCACTGGGGAGGTAATTTGGGGAAAACCGGCACACCATTTGACTCGCACTCGGGTTGCATTTGAATGCATTTGTCGGGCATTAGACTATGAGGGCATGCAGGGCGTCTGGAGTTCTGGCAGCGCCACATTCTTTTCTAACCAAGTCCTGTAGCTGTCCCTTTTTTACCAACAGAGATCTCACAGGGGTCTCAGACTCCTGCTCTCCCAGGGCCGCTTGTCTGGCAGCTGCTTCTGTAATGTTGTTCCCTCAAGTTACTGGAAACATTTCTTTATGATGTCACTTACACTTTACCACAGCTACTTCAGTCAGCAGCTGCAAAGCTTCTAACAGTTCAAAGATCAACCCAGCATTCTTAACTGGAGTCCCTGCCGTGTTGAGGAAATCCCTATTCCTCCACAGCCATCCAAAATCGTGGCACACAAAATACATATATGGATATATGCATACATATATACATTTGTTTAAAGTTTTTCCTTTGGCATGTTTACCAGCTTCAATCAGTGCTCTCAACTTGGCTTGCTGTGCTGAGGCAGTGGGGGGCATCTTTCCGGTCGTTGGCACATCAAATTCTGTAGTAACAGCTCAGCCTGTTCTCTGCTCTCCCTCGGTAAACGGTATTAAATCTTCATGGCCTCCCACCCCTTTGGGTGCAGCATCTAATGATCCCGAATGGTCCCACCGGACTGTGCCTACCTCCATGCTCCTGCGTCAGCACAGCTGCCCAGAACCCATTTTCCACACTTACATACAAAAGAATGGTTGATCCATCTGAGGAAACCCCAATCCCAGCACCTGTAAAAGAGCTTGTTTAAAATCACTAAAGGTGGCTTTTCTGCCAGAGCCAAGGCAATCTTGTCCTTGGACTGCACTCCCCCCTTAAGCAGATCTGTTAGGAGTTGTGCTCACTCTGAAAAAGGAGTCCACCCAGGCCCTGTTAAAATTACACAATCCTGGACGCATAACTAGCTTTATGTCCTTTAGCCAGAAACTCTAAAACCTGAAGCAGCTCAGACTTGTGGGTTTCCTCGTCAGGGGAAGCAGTCAGAATGTCATCGACATACTGAATGATCACAGAGGTCAGTTAAGGTAGTTCACGTAAATGCCGTCTCAGAGCCATGTGATACACTGTTTTGTATAAAGTAATTCCTTGTAAATGCTGCATGACATCCCAGCCCAATAGATCTGGGATGGAACCCACCCACATTCGGGTGATAAAGTACATGTCTCCTCCTAAATCAATGTTAAGATCTTGTACTCAGCAAGTACGACTCCCTGCCCCCCTACTCCTGTGGCTTCCTGCCGTCTCCCCATATGTTCTATACCACACCATTGACAGTGAAATGAGACAAGCATGACAGTTGTGCTCCAGTATCCCATAACAGAGAAACAAACACCCAGTTAATGGTACATTTTAGTTTTAACTCATTTTGCTCATTGGGCTGGGACAGACTTAGGGAGGCTACAAGGGAGCTCTCTAAAAAAACAGATCTCTCAAAAGACTGTGTATCCTCCTCAGACAAAGCTTTCAGCTGGGAGATAATTTTCTTCTCTGTTCTTCCCTGTCAGCTGAACCACAGGGCAGATCCCTGCTTCCTTCATTCCACATGCGCTTTTTGCAATTTTTTCTTAAAATGACCTATATATTTTTGTTTACAATAATTGTAAACTGGAGACCTCCCCCGGTCACCCTGTCTATTTAGTTTCTGAGCTTTAGCCAATTTCTGTGGAATCCACCCCCATTTGATCTGCTTGCACCTTAGTGAACATATTTCTCTCAATCTGTCGGCAGAGTTTAGCCAGTTCTGCAAATTCCACAGTGGCGTTATCCACCAGTCATGATTCTGATGACTCTTATATTTTCTCGTCACTGAAGTTGCTTTTTTATTTGCTTTAGTCAAGTCTCTTTAGTTACGAAGGACTGGCAGAGTAAGGCCAGTCCGAACTCCGCGCGCAACAAAGGCACAACCAGTCCGAACTCCGCGCGCAATACATGCAAGGAACAATAAGCTTAGAGAATTGTTGTAAAGCTCCAGTTTATATAGCAAACCGTTTCTGATGCAAATTGTTACTATGGTAATGGTAGGAGGTCACCCGTGTTCGGACATTTTCCAGACCTTGAACACTTTGAATGGCTGGTCTCTTCTTCCCATGGTTAGGGGGTCTCTAACTCGCACTTGGAATTTCTTATCAGTTATCTGCCGTAACCCAAAAGTGCTTAAGCATGGAATGTCTTTTATCAAAAGAAGTCTTTGTGCAGAAAGAAATCAGTTAACCCTTTTATCACATCTTATATCGTTCTTCAAGGCTAAGGGAGACTTCTGCTAAAAAAAAGATTGAACACTTGTGAAGGACACAGCCAAAGATGATTGAGGTTGAGGAGCTTCTGTTACAGGAAATTCCAGTATGTGGCAGATTAAATCAAAAGTCTAAATTTAAATTAAAAAATTCTAGTTTTTGATCTTAATTTCCTGTAGCTCTCCTAATTTTAAAGAATTTCAGTCTTTTTAGTTGTTAATTAATCTAGATCTCCAAATTGCTTATTAAGCATATCCTTCTACCACTGTTTCTGTTTTTGAATGTTTTTTCTATGCTTACTAGGGTGTGGTTATGGTTTCAGGTAAAGGAAGACATTGTAGGAAGATGCTATAAAAATGTAGAATAATTGATGGGACAGCGAAGAATATGAGTGACAGTGTTATAAGAGAAGTGGGTTATTAGCTTAGTAATGTATCATGTAAGTGCCTTCTTAATTTGCATTTTCAATGTTGGCAAAATGCAGTGAGACTCAAGAGTTGCAAGAGGAGAGGCCTTAGAGTAGTGTCTTCCTTCTGACTGCTTTTCTGACTGCTGTGCTGGTTATATACAGGCTTCTGGGCACATTAACGTGCTTACTAGGCTTCTGCCTATTTACAGCTCCAGGACTATACCTGTCCAAATTCAGGGATGCAGACTTAGAGAGATTTTTAAAGACACATGAAAGGTGGAAGAAAATGCTTTGATAAGCTTTCCCTGAGTTTTTGAGTCTAGCTGTTGTCCTGCAGAACTTCACAGGTTTGGTTACCTGAGGTACTGTTAAGTTTTCCTTAGTTCTCCCATTTTGAGTGGAACCTGCTCAATATGAATGAAAACGATGTGTCACTACTTGTGTGCAAGCATAGATGAGATGAAATTCAATCAAGCTGCAACTGGCAAGCAACAGGCGCAAGGCAACTACTAAATTTGTTTTGCGAACTAAGGCCATGTCCCAATATGCACACTTGTGGTCTTGTACCCTTCATATGCTAGATCCTGCTTAAGTCAGCAAGCTCTTAGGGTTTTAATTTGTCAGTTTGTTTCACAAGGGTGATCACAAGTGCCCCTAATGTGCCCTTCTGCGATAACCACATAGGAGCAGACTTTGCTGAAGGAATTTTCCCCAGTTCCTCAAGGAATGGTGACGTTTCATGTTCTAACCTATCAAAGCGGAAAGAAGTTAAATAATAAAATATTCAAGTGTTGGTAAAGTTGAACTTTTTTACAGTTTTAAAACAATATTTCATGTAAAAAAAAATCGTAAATCATCATTAGGCTACTTTAGATTGATACTGTTTGTATTCTAGGTACAAAATCGTGACACCCCGTTTCGACTGATGAATTTTTGTTTACCTACGGTATATTTTGTACACGAAAAGATGAAGTATTTAATAGTCCAAAGCTTTGAGTTCTTGCAAAGTTGACCTTATTTACTTTACTTTGAACATGAATAAACACATTATGTATGTTCCCCATACGGTCATGTTTGTACTGGAAATGAGGAGATGAAATGTAGTAGTACAGCTTTGAATAAACAGAGAGCAGTACCGCCAAGTTTTCCTTAGATTACTTTGCCCGTTTTGAGTCGAGCCTGCTCAACATGAATGAACACGATGTGTTGCCGCTTCTGTGCAAGGATAGACGCGATATAATTTACTATAATCAAACGGCGAGCGGAGAATGGATTTTTTAAAATTATCTGCCGACATGCACTTAGCCACTGGAAAAGAAGCACAGAACAGAAGGCATTTTGACCATGAGCCGTGTAACCAACAAGTGATATCATGCGAGGGTGTCCCATTACCCTTTTTATAACCCCTTCCTTTTTTATAGTCCACACTTGTGCTACATCACAGAAATGCGGACTTGGAGGAAGGGCTTAGGGCTTAGCGTGGCATTTGGGACATGACCTAAGTTTTTTCTTCTGTAGGATATAATATAACTGTATGCTACCGTAGTACTAATCACACACGTCTTGTTCCCAAGAGATTTGAGGAAAAAAAGGATACCTGGAAGAGAGGTAAAACTGAAATAGAATGAACATCATTCTATTGATCGTCTCCCCAATGATTTTGGAAACCCTGGTCACAGTCTGCTAGTGCTCTTAGGCTCAATCCATTGGTCAAAGAGCTCCATCTGCACTTGAGTGAATTCCTGATTTAACCAGGTTCCTGGTTTAACCACTTGTGAGGCCCCTAGCAGTTGGAATCTTAAGTTAGGAAATGCAGTAGTCGACGTCCCACATGATTAGGAACTAAAACAGAGAGGTCCCATTAGCCTTATTATTAGGTCAATTAAGGGCTCAGATATGTAACGGAGAGCACATCTTGCGATGAAAACCAGGTGGCATGTGGATCCCCAGGACTAGAGTTAGGGATCTCTTTCCTAGTGAATGGCTTTGGAGCAGAAGGCTTTATCAAATTACTGTGGTGTATCTTTACTTGCAACAATAATACTAAATGCTTGTGTCCACTATGGCAATAAAAACTCTCGAAATGTAACGCTGCTTTTGTCAAAAATAGTTGAACAGGAGAATAAAGATCGTAACATTTACCCTTTGGAATTAATTCTTGAATAATAGGAGTATGTCCAGACCGCAACAATTATGTTAGTTTTGCTATATGATTAAGAGCATAATAGGAGCCAAGAGGAAGTAGGATACAGAGCTGCTTTTCTCCATTTTGCATACACTGAATCAACACAGCCAGACGTCTGCTGGGGCTCAGTAATCTTGTTTAATCTTGTGGTTTTGTAATTTGGGAAGATGTAAATGTCTGTTGTGTCTGCTGTACAGTCTGTTATGGTTTTGTGCATTGTGTCTAGAAGTGCAGAGATTTTTGGTCTCTGGAGCAAAATGTCGTCTCAGGCAGTAAGGCCACTCCTGCCTGGCACAATCCTTGACTTATAATAGAAAATGGCATTAGTACTGTATGTACATGATGGACATAGCCATGAAACAGTATAATTCTTTGGATAATGCTATATCTGGTTGTTTAAAAAAGGAGCAGTTTATATAATGGATGTTAATGACTTAAAACATTCTTTGTCCTGTATTGTACTGAGGTGTTCTGTGTGCATGATTCTGTTCAGACTGCAAGACTTGTTCACAACAAATAAAGATCATATAATTTTCCCTAGGTAATATAAATGGTAGTATAAGTATGTTTAGCTGTTATTTTGATCAGTACATGGTTGATATGTTGTTTTGACAGAGAAATTAAAGATAGATTTTAGATAAATTTTTGCATTTTTTTCATATGGCTTGTAGATGTTTAAAAGTTCTGGTATTCCTGTCATTAAATAATAAATAAATAAAAAAATTAATGGTCTGTTTTGGTATTTTATTTCACAGAAACTGACCATGTCTTGCTGTAGACATGTAACATGTAATGTTGCTTTTAGTTAGTATAATATATTCTTTGTGGTTACTGTAATTTTCATTGTGGAGATCAATCTCAAAATATAATAGACCTTGGATAAACAATACCATTCTCAAAATGAAGAGTGTTACAAGTTAGAGCATAAATGGAGAGCTACAAAGGTTTAAGTTTACTATTATGAAAATTAGTCTGAGCAGATACAATAGTGCAGTCTCCTCTACAAGGAATTTTACCGAGACAAAAATGAGAGACGATTGTAAATTCTTCTGCGTCATCTATAAGCAATGTTGAGACATCACCTGTGAATTGTGAAGTTCTTGACAGTCTAAACTTGGGAATTTGACAATGAATTTCCAGTAACAGTCTTCACCCATGTATTCCCTGTAGAAAATGTTGAGTCATTTTCTTCAGAATGGGAAAAAAAATAGCAATATTAATTATTATTAGTGTTTTAAATTGCACAACATAATTTCTCAGAAATGTTCTACATTTGCTTTGACCTCATATTCTTGGGAATATGTCTCATATTAAATGTTTCACTGGAAACCACCGTAGTTCCTTAAAATTGCTTTGGTAAGTTCCCAATCATTTCAGTAAATGGGAAACAGGACCTTGCCTAATGTTACAGCAGCAGTGAGCTCCCTTCCTGTATTTTCAGTCTGCAACATGAGTTAATGGGATAAAGCAGAGGGTACCATACTACTTCATGCTTTGTTTTGATTACTGACAAATTGTACTGTTTATAACACCTTTTCTCTCTCCCTTTCAGCCTTACAGTGTTACTGCCACCGTTGCTTCAACTCAACCTGTAAAACAGATGGCCTTTGCTTCATATCGATCACCCGGTCAGGAAGCAAGATCACAAAGCAGAGCTCCATGTGCATAGGGGAGAACGACCTCATTCCCAGGGACAGGCCCTTCGTGTGTGCACCTTCTCACAAAGATGATACCAGCATCTATCCTCTGTGCTGCAACACTGACCTCTGCAATAAAGACCCCCCTCTTCTGCCATCATTAGGTAAAGTCCTGTCAAGATGTTATTTCTCTCTACTGGTAGGAGCACTACTACTGAACCATTATGTATAGACACAAATATAAGGCCATTCAAGTTATACAAGCTAACATTCATTATCTGATCTTTCAGTAGACTCAAGGCCTACAGCTGAAATGTTCACAGTGCTTCTTGTTGTGCACTTGAAAAAGAATAAATGAGTAATTTAATTTTTTACATGAACACTCCATAGTGACTATAGAATGGATTTTAGTCTGTTCGTCGGATAGATTAAGGTTATGTTTGACTAAATTTAAGCTTTTGCTGTGTTGTTGGTTGTTTAATAATTGATCATTTAAATACAGAACGCACCATACTTTGTAAAACAGAAAAGTCTTAAAGAATATCCAATACAGCTAATGTTTAAAATATGTAAGAAGTGCTCATATATATAGTAACAGTGCTTCCTTTGGAAGAGAAATAACTCAATATTTCCACTGCTGAATTATAAAACAGTATTATTAATATTATAGTATATATAAGTAGTGGGACTTTGAACGTACCCATGTGCAATATTCTGATGTTTATAGGTTGTCAAATTATTATTTTAAGCAAGGTAAGCATGTTGTGTTATTAGATACTAAAAAGTATTATTTTTGCACATTTGTCATGGCTGGTAAGTGAAATGCATTCATAGCACAATAATTCTGTTACAATGACTCAAGAAAAAACTTGTGTGGTGAAATACAAAGAAGCACTTTTTTCATTCACACAACTGGAAAAAACAGGAAAACTTTGCAGAGTGTGCACCTTGATTATGGCCTAGACTCAGTTTTTGTGGCAGACAATTCACATCTGGCTCTTTGGGAAATTAACTTTGGCCAGTGTCCACCTCGGTTCTGCAGTCTAATGTCTTTTGCCTTTGCTGTCTCACTTGGCCAGAAAGCCAGATATATAAACTTTTCTTACTAGGTGGGACTTTCATGCCCTGACAAGTCATAAGGAGTTAAAGCAAGATTAAACTTGTATGAGGCTTTACTCGGCTTCTATACGAGCTGTCTAACTTCTAGGGGAAACACAGACTGCACTGTATTTGTTTTAGGATCTTGTTAATCCATTTTCATTAAGATAAATAAAAATAAAATATGGTATTGCTTCATGAATACTTTGTTGTTTTAGAGTTGATTTTGTTGCCTTGATAATCTAGCAAAATTTGCAGTGCACATACTAAGCATGTTTTTTCTTGTATATGATTTGTTTTGAAAGCAGTGTGTAAGGTGAGCATATCGTTTTTTTCATTCAGATATGAGTAATTTTGTCTCCCATGCAGACTGCAACGGTTCAATGGTTAGTCAAATAACCTTAACCGCATCAATAAATAAAAAAAAATCTGGTTGTAAAGCACTGTGCAAAATAATCATACAGTACTAAGAACTTTTCAAAGTACCATTCAGGCTGTTAGCTGTCATTTTTTCTAATTTACTATACTAAGTGAGTGGCACGGAGGAGCTGTGGTTAACATTTCTGCCTAGCAGCTCTGGGGCCCTGGGTTCAATTCTTAGGGTGCTATCTGTGTGGAGTTTGTATGTTCCCCCTATGTTCAAGTGAGTTTCCTCTGGGTGCTTCGATTTCCTCTCACAGTCCAAAGATATACTGGTAGGTTAATTGGCTTCTGGAAAAATTAGCCCTGGTGTGAGTGTGCGTGTTTGTGTGCTCTGCGATGGACTGGCGTCCCATCCATTGTGTATTCCACCTTGGACTTGTTTCCTTCCTGGGAAACATGACCCTAATTGGATAAAGAGATTAGAAATGGATGGATGGACTATGCTAAGTAACCTTTCCAGCAATACTGTCTTTTGGAAAAACTTAAGTTACTTTTAATGGGACAGAAAAGGTGGCAGAAAAGTAGTTTAACAATTTTCACCACACACTGTTGCCTGTGTTTCTGTCCCCCCTCCTCATTTCCTGAAAAAGTTTTTTGAAGTCTTTTTTTTCCCCCGTGTTACTTGATAAGGAACAGTGTTTCGAAAGGAGTTTGAATGTTCTGTTAAGAACACATTCCAGAATATGAAACAAAAATGGAGAGAGCATTTTTACACTTCTGCAGTAGTGACACCTGTGACTGGGTTAAGCACTAAAGCACATGCTGCATTATTATTGCAAGAAGGATTTTATTTTTTTAGAAGGGGTTTTCCAGGAGATGCCAGGAAATCTACAGCAATCAAATGTTGCATCTCACTTTACAAAACACAGTGATGTGACTTTTGGCATTAGGAATGCGCAAGCGTGTGTGACTACATCTCATCCCACCTCACAGCTCATCACTAAAGCATTTGCAGTAGGTAATCTGAGGACTTCTTCTAGTGATTGAAACAGGCTTCAGACACTGGAGAGGCTGCCAGACAGAATTAGGGCCATCTTCTAAGCATGCATGAAGGAGATCAAGATACCAATAACTAAGGTGCCACATTTTGGAACTGAATATTTTTAGAAAGCTCTGTGTTAACTGCAAAAATTAGTGTTTAATGTTTTGCTTTGATCTACATGACACTTAAAATGTAAAGCTTTATTTCTCATACAAATTCAAACTCTGTGTTGGTGCACAAAACCTACAGATTTCGATACAACAAGCAAAATTGTTCCTTTCTGGAAATGAAAGTCATCTTGAAAAAAGTAACCCATAGGATTAATATAGTGCCTTCGCTGGGCGCACCGCAGAGCAGGCTGGGAGTTGTAGCCGGGAGTTGGTCTGTGGGCTTGCAGAGTAACCACTAAGTCACCCTGTGTCTTAACTGTGCAGGTGTATACAATAGTTAATTTTTTACCTCTGAAATTTCCTGCGTGTAAGTGTTCCATTTACAACCCTGGTGTGCGTGTTAATCTTTGGTCCCCCAGCTCTAGAGAACCTGTTCAGAAAGGCTCAGGAATACAAAATGGCTTTATGAGCTTTACATGATTTAAGAGTAAATAGCTGAGTTAGGAATAAGCTGAGAGGTTCCTTGACTTGTTTCTTGAAAGCCTGTCAAACAAGTATCCCATGCATATTTTCCAGGCACTGACCTGTTTGGTAAGCACCCTGTGAAACCGCGACTGCGCCGCCAGCGGTGTTGCACAGCTGGCTGTGTGCCACAGGGGTGGCTGACAGGAAACCCCCCCTGAGGCATTCTAGCCTCCTTGAGTACCTGTTCCAGACAGGGGTGGAGGGCAGGATCTGAAAAAATCATTTTCAATTGATAAAATCACTGAATTTGATTGAGCAGCTGTAGGCAGGTGTATAAAGAATGTGAAATGTACGGTCTTTTTTCTTCATGTCTTCTAGTTCTCTTTCTGATAATATATTTTTCTGTAAGAAAATCTGAGATTGCCAGATGTGGGGCTTCTACAGTACTCCTAAAATACTTGCTCTAGAGATTTATCTGGATGTGATTCAGGTAGATTTTCTGTACAGTTACTCACCTTTAGTGTACACAACACTGTATCAAAATAGTTCAGATACCACCAAGATGATTTCTCATCTTTAAAGGAAAGACTTACTATGCCTCATCAGTGTACATTAAAGAAACTTGTTTATGGCATGGTCTTCAGTTGGTAAGTCTTTAGCTATGTACAAAAGCTAAATAATAGATTTTAATATGTTGAAATATACATTAAATAATACTAAATATATTTTATTTAGACAATTTTCTTGAACTTGGTGTTTTACAAATACATTCACTATCATGATGAAAAAGAATCTCGCAGCAAATTAACTGAATAAAACAAAAAAGTAAATACAGTAAAATATGCTGCTTTTAGATTACATTTACAATATCAACAGCTGCATTCTCAGATGGATTTGGACAGCAAGTTTCACTCTTTCTGCTGCATACGAGAAAGCTGTTTCTTATTTTGGGGAACCTTAGGTATAAGGTTACTCTTGGGTGTAATGAGAAATCCTGTGTCAATCAGAGATTGAACATTGGACTATAGTTGTGCATTAAAATAACCTAGAGCTAAATTGTTGAATGCTTTGCAAGTAAGAGGATGTTAAAATAAACTTAGGACACTTGCAATTTGTGCAAGATTGATAAAGATGTGCAAATGTCTGAGTGAAGTAATTGAAGCAAAGACCTTAATCGGGTCATGTTACATACAGTAAATGAAAAAAAATGACTCTTTGGTGTTGTTAGTAACACAACTTTCAAATGACAAAGCAGGGTCCAATATAACACGAAGATATCAAACCGTTCATTAAAGGTTTTAATGTTGGTGCTATCAGTAACTAGATGAAATGGCCTACTTTATCTAATCATTATCTCATTCTCATCAGTGTTTAGCTTAAAAATCTTTGAGAAAAGCAATATTTATATTTGCATCTAAATACAGTATTACTTTTTGTATTATATTCAATCTATAAAAACAGTTGAAAATTAGATCCTTGTCTATTCTACTGAGAGACAAGGCATTTAACTTGCAAAAGTATTTTCTCATTTTCCAATTATCCTTCTTTTGTTGCCTTACAGACAATCTGTGGTTTTTAAGTTAATATTTTAATTAAAAACTTGAATGCTGCACCAGAACACTTTTTATAACAGTATACTTTTTTGTCACAAACCCCCCAAAAAATTAAAGCTGCAAGTCTTTTTAGTTAAGTCTCTTCTACCTTTTGACACTGGGCTAATGCATTTTCTGGTCCATTTTTATTTCATTTTATGCTAAATTCACACTGCCATAAATGATAATCCACTATTTAGCAGTTTCATTAGTGTCAGCTATAAACAGATGTGTACTTTTCACAATCATTTGGAGTGCATTACAAAAAAAAAAGTCATCAAATGCAGCAACCTAGATTAACAATTTAAATATTTGAGCATCGCCTTGTTCTGTAATGTAATAGACGCTGTCCACAAAAGTATGACTGTGTTAAGCAGTCTCCTGGAATATCAGCAAGATTAGTGCAGTGGTTTCCGGTGTTTTACATGGTTTTGGAGGGATAATTCCAATCATATTCTGTTTTCTGAAGTTTTTGTGACAGCGCAACAGCAGAGTGAGGCACAAAAGAATGCTGAAGTCAGCAGTTCAGTTGCCCTTTCTGTATTTCAGCATTCTTCCAACAGTGGTCAAATTGAGCTAGTGTTTCACTGGCTTTTTCCTTCCCTCTAGGAGTTAGATTACTGTAAAACAACAAAAAAAAGTGGTCAGATGCTTAAATCCTAGTTAAACTTGACTCTGCCTTTTTTCCCCCTTCTTGTGTTTTTTGATCCAGAACCTCCAAACCCAACTCCTCTGTATCTGGGACCTGTGGCCTTGGCAGCAGTGATAGCTGGGCCTGTCTGCGTCTTGTGCTTTGTCCTGGTGTTGGTTTTCTATATTTGCCACAGCCGCTCGGTGATTCACCACCGCGTTCCCAATGAAGAGGACCCGTCTTTAGATCGGCCCTTCATCACAGAAGGCACCACCCTGAAGGACCTGATCTATGACATGACAACATCAGGCTCAGGATCAGGTAGGCTGCACTTCAAGCTTTAAAGGAGCCAACATTGTCTTTTCAGAAATTAGGCCTTCATTTATACATAAATGCAATTTAGCTTTTCTTTGAAGATATACCTGGAGACATCTTGTTCAGGGAAAATCTGGAACAGTCCTGGCAATGTGCTGTACATGTGTACAGGGTAGCATTTCTTTGTTTTTTTTGTCTGAAGAATGATTAGACTAATTTGGTTACCATTTGGTGTTAGTGTCCATTAATCTTGAAATAAGATTTTCAAGTATATTTTTCATGTATATTATTTTTTTGCTTTTTTTCTGTAAGGTATGTATTGATGTTGAATGTATCCTATTTTTTAGCAGTTATCTTTCAGAACTATTTTTTTGTTTAGAAATTAGAGGTGATCACACTTGTTTTGATTTTCATGTATATTTTTCAATCGGGCCTTTTTTAAATTTTGGAGCAGGCTTTACTTGCTTTGAAAAAATGTTTTTGTATGATCATACAGTGGACCATGTGCTTCTGGACTTTGCCTTGTGCTCTCTAGGTTTAGTCGGCAACACTGCCTTTCCTGGGGGTGACGCAAAGAGTGTTGCGAGTAAACGGTTGTGTCATGACAGTTCTGTGTTCAGTGAAACTTCAGATAGAGGTTGTGCCAGGCATGTGAAAACAAGCTGCTAAACTGAGAGACCAACCACATGCTAGATATAAAGCACTTGGCAGAATGATTTTAAGTCTTTCTCTGTGTCATGTATAGTAAGTGCTATTGCATGGTACAGTGAGCCCAGTTTACTTCAGACTTCATTGGACCTCATATCAATTGCTAGGTAGAAACTAAGAAGTGTATTAGCATTTGCATAAAATACACGTGGCCTAGAGTGGCATAAAACATATTCAGTTTGCACCAAGGAGTTAGATATGGTTGACTAGAGACCTTTGTGCATTCATTTGCTAGGTTTTTCCTGTTATTTAACATGAAAGTTGTTTAAAAATGTTGCTATATGAGGAGAATCCTCCTTCTTCTCTCCACAGTTGAATGTTTTTCATTGTATTCCACAGTGGTGATTTAGTCATTGCCATAGTACACGCTTAGTTGAAACAGCATTTGAATCATTTTCTTGGATATTACTCTGTTCAGTAACTTCAAGGGCTTGGATGAAGTTAACTTCAAAATGTGCTGTGGGGATGGAAACACTGACAATTTTCAACAGCTCTTATCAAATTTAAAATATGAACAATTATGAGACTCTGGTTTCACAACAAATACATTCAAATAAATTTGTGTGACATCATTAGTTATTAGCTTAGCTTTTTTTTTTTCAATGGTCTTCAGTCAATGGACTTTTATGTTTTCATTTTTTAACTTATGTTAATTTGACGACAACAACTGATTGGACCTTGTGAAATCCTACGTGAAGGTGATTTTAATCAGGCACACACAACAGATTTTGTTTAAAATGTGATGGTATTGGGGTTGCCATATAACACTTCTGCTAAAGCAAGTGTGTAAAGCTGAAAAAGACTGTTAAATGCTGATGTCACATATATTGCCTTACCTACAATATATATTCATGGAAAAAAGAAACATAACATTTGCTTGAATGAGAATACTATAGCTTATGTACTTTCACAAAAAGTTGTCAATTTGTTTTAAGCCCTCTAATCAGCAATACAGCTTATGTAATGAGGCAATGCAACTTGCCAATCACACGAAAGCTCGTTAGGTGCACTTTTACCATACGAGGTCCAGGTGGAACAATGCCTGATCAGGTCACCTTTAAAAGGGCCTTAATTCAAAGCTTAGGTCACTACAAAAACAAGGCCACACTTAGTCAGTTTTCTGTGCATTCCATAATGCCTCGAATGTCACCAGAAGCAAGGGAGAGGGCCATTGGCATGCTGCAGGCAGGCATGTCATGTGCCAGTGTTGCCAGACACTATAGAGTAAGCCGCTCCACTGTGTCCCAACTGCAGAGAAGGTTTCAGCTGACCGGCAGGACAGATGAAGGTCCAAGATCAGGTCACCCTCGAGTGACCACACCAGAGCAGGACCGACACATCAGACTGGTCCATCTGAGAGATCGTTTCAGATCTGCCACCCGTACTGCTGCTGAAACTGCCGGCAGACACAATGCCCGCATCAGTGACAGGACAGTGAGGCTGCATGCTGCTGGCCTTAGAGCAAGGCGACCTGTCAGCCCTCTGCTCACACCTCCTAGACATCACACCCGATTGGCTTGGGCCAGACAGAGGCTGTGATGGACTCGTCAGCAGTGGCATCAGGTCCTCTTCATGGATGAGTCACTCTTCAGCCTGTTCCACACAGACGGGAGTGCCAGAGTGGCGTTGTGTTTCTTTTTTCCATCAGTATATATTGCTCTGTTTATCGTCCTGCGTTTCAGTGAAGTTCCATAAATCACTACAAATGTACACCTGTTACATTCATGCAGTGGTTCAACAAGACAGACTTAGAAATTGATTGTGCATTTTAGGGGGGTTTGGGTGTGTGGGTATTTAAGGTCAAAGGTGCATGTATGTCTTAGAATTATCTAATCTTTAAGACTGAATTAGGTTATGATTGCCTTCCCAGGCTCATTGTTTTACTGTGTTCATTATGGTTCATGAGTATTAACTGAGCACATTGCCTCACCTCATTTAATGTGTAATGATCTGTAGCATAAGACTGCAAGTTAGGTCCAATGTGGGCACCTGCTACTTTTGAAAAAGATACAGTAGTCCTGCACAGAATGATCCTGCTTGTCACTGCGCTGAAGAGGGTCCCTAGGTGGTCTTAGAAAACTGTCCCTTGCATTTCAATGATTCAATACTTCCATTGTCAGTAGACCTGAAGTTCAAAGTCCAAAATGCTTATTTTTTAATTAATTCTCCACTTTCAGGTCTGCCCTTGTTGGTTCAAAGAACTATCGCAAGAACAATAGTTCTGCAGGAGAGCATTGGAAAAGGACGTTTTGGTGAGGTGTGGCGGGGGAAGTGGAGAGGAGAGGAAGTTGCTGTGAAGATCTTTTCTTCCCGGGAAGAGCGTTCATGGTTTCGAGAAGCGGAGATTTACCAGACCGTCATGCTACGTCATGAAAATATCCTGGGATTCATTGCGGCTGACAATAAAGGTTTTGCACTGCTCGTTGTTAGATTTTTAAAAGTAACGGGTGTACATCTCGGTGTAGTCTGATGTTTTTGTGTCTTCAGCTATAATTTGTTAAGATGTCAAAATGCATAGTAAAAGCCAAAATTCAATACTTTAAGAAGGTAGTAATTGGTAATTGTTGCTGTATTCAGCTGACCGCTACACCCCTCTTCTGAATTGTGCGATATTGGTGCTCTTTTTCATGCTGCAATATCTACAGCTTAGTTCACTCCAGTTTAAGGTGTGACACAGACACCTGGCCAGTCACAAAGATCACTTTTACTTTGCAAAAGATACCCTTATTGACTCTAGTAACCCCAAAGCAGGGTTGCACAGCTGGCTGAGGGTAGAATGGGATTAGTTGGCCAGGGTGTGCTCAGCTCTCGGCAACACCGTGACCTCACTTGCAAACTTTCACTAGAGCACGTGTTGTCGGTTAGGGGAACCCTCTCTTTTAGTGATGTTTAAAGTCCAGGATGGGC
Source organism: Atractosteus spatula (assembly GCF_055471065.1). Lineage (NCBI taxonomy): Eukaryota > Metazoa > Chordata > Actinopteri > Semionotiformes > Lepisosteidae > Atractosteus > Atractosteus spatula. The sequence continues at coordinate 39,768,670 of NC_142711.1, forward strand.
TGCTTAGCCTGTTACATGCTCAAAGACAAGTGACTTGAAGGTGGGAGGGAAGAAGCAGTGGGAGAATGTGGGAGAGGTCTTCCTCCACTTTCTCATTCTGATGTGTGTGATTGTGGAGATCATAGCAGATAGGTGAGACATGAAAAACAGTTGTCTATTGCAGATCAGTTGGATATGTCCAAAAAAAATGTCCCTCCTAATTGACATGCTTTTATACAAGCTTAAACATGCTGCAAAATTCAGGTCTGTTCTCACACTATTTTGTGCATTGTTTTTCTCAGATAATGGAACCTGGACTCAGTTGTGGCTGGTCTCTGACTACCATGAGCATGGATCGTTATTTGATTATTTAAACAGATACACAGTCACTGTCGAGGGCATGATTAAGCTATCGCTATCTACAGCCAGTGGACTGGCCCATCTCCACATGGAAATAGTTGGAACACAAGGTAAGTAAAGATCAAAGTCCTCTGCAAACACTGCAATATTAGGTCCATTCTTTTACATCTGTACTTTTCCTAGTTCTGAAACGAACAGATACGCTTGTGTGGTTGCTTCATATGCCTGGATTCTCTACTGTATTATATGTGAATACAGTCCAGTACATTGTAATTGGCAGCTAAGGAATCTCAGAGCATTGCAGATTGTTAGGTGATCTTGTCCACATGATATGTAAGTGCATTATTTAAGGCTACGGTCATTTACATAACTAGTGAGGTGTATGAGTCCACACACACAAATCATATTTCTTTAACGCTTGTACCCAGTTTCTGGATCTTCATCAGTAAGTAAATGGCTTCTTAAAGCAAACAGTATTTCATCATAACCAGTAATTTTATGTCAAAACAGGCTCTATGGAATATGTTGATTTAAGTGAAATATTTGGACGATCCATTTTCTTGCACAGAAATAGTAAAGAACTGCTGATTTTTCCCTTTTATTGTGAAAGACATTTTCCTGTTTTGTCTGCCTATAGGTTTGCAATAGCTTCAATATGCAAGGCTGTCCTTAACAGGCAGCAGCTAAGCACTGGAAATAATGAAGCCATTTGTTTAGTGAATGGAGCTGTCAAGAATGCAGTGCTTTCAAAATGAATTATTCCCTGCAGGCAGGTACAGCTCCAATAACAGGGCCACAATAGAGGAACCTTGTATGGACTGTGGAGCTTACATTTTAACTGTGATTTGAAATCGTCAACAATACAGGTGCAGCCTTTGACTCGCAATCCCTCGTTATCCAGTGGTACACAGAACAGCATGTCAGAACAGACTGCTGACATTTGATGTAACTTTATGTGGGCATTCATTGCATTAACTATTTTAGGAAAGGTACCTATGTTCACCCTTTTAGTTTTATTTCCTCTTAAATTGTCAGATCTGACAGGCTGAGTAATTCTTCTTGTTGCTCAAGTTTCTACTACTGGACTTTTCTTCCCTGTTGAGCCAGAGTGCAGTCATCTTTCGTAATTCTGTTCTGTAACTGTATACTTATGGATGGTTTCAATGTTGTTTTACTCATAACAGTAACAGTATGATTTCTTCTCTTGTTAATAAATGAACAGGTAAACCCGCGATTGCCCACAGAGATCTCAAGTCCAAAAACATCTTGGTGAAAAAGAACGGGACGTGCTGCATCGCGGATCTAGGTCTAGCAGTTAGGCATGATTCAGCTACAGACACCATTGATATTGCTCCAAACCACAGAGTGGGAACGAAAAGGTAATACATGGTGTAAAACTTGCGTAGCTTATGCAAAGTATGATAACTCAGTATTAGAGATCTTCAGCAGCAAGAAGCATTGTAGAGTTCCTGTAGAGGAGAGGTTCTTTCCAAACAGTGAACACATGTGGTGTTCACTACTTGGAACAAAAGCTTTAGGACTGCAAGTTTGAGTTACTGTAGAACTCATTTTGATTATTTTATCATTCATGACTTCCCTGTTACACATGAGTGATTTTGACGGTCGCATAAGCATTAAATCACCTAATTAATGAGTCAGTTCACTGGGCACAGGAGGTGAGGTGATTTAACCTGTTAAATATCAAGCTGGTGAAAATCGAGAAAGGAATCAATATGCTCCACTTATCAAGACAACTTGCCGCCTTGCCATCAGCATGTAAGGTAGTCTAAGTCTGTTGCTGACCATCTCGGGTGTTCACAGCAAGCAGGTTCCAACATTCAAAAACACACCATCAGTGGTAGTCCACGATGCAAGTACAGTAGTCTGGTCAAGAGTGTTTGCAGATGCTAAAACACTCCAATTGTAGCAATTAATTGCAACCCGGCTTGTCAAGGGAAATCTAAGACAGGAATGGGACAAAGTCCTGTTAGATAGTATCTGTTTAGATTTAGAAAACTGTTGAATACTTGGACACATCACTTACAAAAGTCTGCATAAACAAATAATGATTCAGTGGATTCCTATAAAGCTAAATACACAATTTCAGTACCATAATTAAGCCCTATTTCTCCTCCGTCCTTTTCAGTGGCTCACTTTGTCCTAGTTTGCAAAGCATATTTTCAGACAAAATAGGTTGTTTTTTTGCCTTTTGCCTAGAATCTTTACTAATACTTTACTAACAGGATTTGAATCTTGTGTATTTCCTCTCTGAAGTTTATTTATAAAATGATTTAAAATATTTAACAACATCACGTTTATTAATTTATCATTAATCATTAATTTTATAATACTCTTACAGACTAGGAAAGTATGGGAAATAAAGTTTGGATAATAAAATTTATGAATGTCAAAACTTGACCGGAGCAGTAGTAACAATTTGAGGCACATGACATCTTTATATTCTCTGGCACAACTTTGGGGGAAGAGTAATAAAATTAGTGCCAAAACTTGAGCAAATTAATAACAATGAAGAAAATCACAATTAAACAAGTCATTACACAAAATACAACATTAAATCTTGAACTGTGCACAACATTGTGTGCCTCAGAGGCTGCCTTTGAAGATATAATTAGTAAATGTTATGTTAGGCCCACAGCATGTTTGTTACAATACAAAGGAAAGATGAGGGCGTCGTTTTTGTGGCAATGGTCATTGTTTCATTCTGGAATATGTTCCTTCCTGTAGAGGCATTTTTTTCAGAATATTTCGTCATACTGACTTATAACTCTCACACGTTTTATGAAAAATATTCTCCATTGTGAATAATTTAGCAATGCTAACACATTTCATGGACTATATTTGATGCGAATCATAAAGTAGATTTTTTAAATTTTTTATTTAGGAGTGATTATTTAGAGTTTAAGTGAAACATTAACTGTGAGATAAGTAGTGCCATGCAAACTTTGATCATGCCATACATGTATAATCTATGTAACGTTTATACACTTAGCACATTGATCCATGTGGTATCCTTAGGTATGCTCAGTAGAGGTGGCTATTTTTGCTGAGTTCATTTCTATGAGACATCATAGACATAGAAAAGGACTTGTGTTTTGTGCCCTCTTGACAGCTAGGACAAACATCTTTGACTGCAAAGGACAAACATTTTTTACTATGCAAAAGATCAGATATAGCCCTTTATTATGTTTTAAACAGAAATTCATCATGCTTGATTTTAGTGTTTTAAATGTATCTTTTACCATGTCTTTAAAACTGTAAAAATAATACCATTCTGGAAGAAGAGGGCCATCACCAACTTTTTCCCAAGAGAACAAAATCATCTTGTAGCTCTGTTAATTTGAATATTAATTTTGACTTGACTGCAGGTATGTCTTCATAAGAAGCTAGTTGGAAATTAGTTGAATTTTGTCTTATGTGTGCCAAGGAAAACGTCATCAAACTGATTTCTTGGCATTGATATGCTCTTCAGTAGTGTTTGGTTTGCAAGGGATTTGGATTTGGTTTATATTTTTAATTAGAGATGGTAGTTTTAAATCCCAACAAGTATTTTAAGTCAGTGTTTAGTCTAGTATATTTATAGTCTGTTTTTAGATTATTACTCTCCATCTGCTTGAGAATAGTTGGATCTTCCAGTTGCAAGCCTCTTGAGAAACCTCAAACATTGTATCACTCTCCTTGCTGGCATGTTGAGCCTCTGAAGATACTCTGAGACTTGGCACAAAGAGTATGAACAGAGCTGAAGATGTATGGAAGGGTCTGCATGTGGATTCAAGAACATTGTAGTACATGAGCACGAAAATTAGGTCTTCCACAAATATGATGAATTATTAGTTTTCTCGCACTGTTGTGCTTCTGTAGATTTTGATGTAGTTAGTATCAAACCGTGCGTTAGACAGTGATGTACATGATTTGTCTGCTTTTCTGTGGCAGATCCAAACATACTTAATTTTATTCTCTTAACCTTAAACATTTTCCTAATAGATAACATTATCTAGAATCCACGTTGTGGTTTATGGAACTACCCCAAAAAAATTTAACCTGTTGTAAATTTGTAATTGAAAACAGGGTGCATTTCTGTAGTTTATTTGTCACATCATCAGTTTCATGTCCATATAACTGTTTTTCTACTTATGTACAACTTTAGAAACTTTTACAAATTACAGTTTAAACTGCAGTGTCATTCACAAACCAAAAAAAAAACAACAAAAATGTTACCCCATCTTGGGTTTGTCCTTTCTTAACCCACTTCTTCACTCTAACAAAGGAAGCAGACTGAGAAACCTGGCCTGGTATAGTATGAAATAAACATGGAGAACAGCAAATTCCATAATGTTCGCATTTGTAAAGATTTTTTTTGTAATTATATTCAAGAGGCTGGCTGTACTGGCACAGCTAAAGTGAGGTGTTACTAAAGGTGTCACTTTTTGTTCGGATGTGTTATGAAAATGATGTAACGACTGTATAGTAAATTAAACATTAAAATCGGTAACTGTGCATTAAAATAACTGGGGTAATAAACACCTGTACCATGAGACTGAGTTGTGGCATTGTGGAAGGGTGCCTGCTGTTACATAGCTTTAGTGTTCAGATTTTTTCATTCTTGACTGTCCACAGTATTTTTATGCAGTGAGTGTCTTGCAGTGGTTAGTACAGCAGAAATCCTTTTATTCACCGTCTTGTAGTAACTAGTTGTATTGGTAAATACCCCTGCGCTCATATCCTTGGTGGTGTGATCCGTAAAAGGTGTTATTTCATTTGTTCTTTGATTAAATAGAAGAAGCTGTGTTACTGTAAGTACAAATCAATTACTGAAGCAGCAATAAGAAATATGTATAAATATTGTTACAGGTGAAACCAGGAAACTGGTGAAAATCAGGATTTGACTGAGTGGTTTCGTCAATCAGTGAAATAATTATTCATAACCCCCAACTTGTATGTGATTTCTAACCATATACCCGAGTGGCTGGTATAATTAGAGGGACGTTTATTCTCTGGCACAGCTTTGTTGAGAGGAGCAATAATCCAGGCACCCTCGACTAAAACAAATATTTATTACAATAAACTGCACAAGACACAATACAACACACCAAGTTACATTATATTGTTACAAATGGGGCTGGACAGATATTTTTAAACAAACTTTATATACATTATTTACAGTATGTTACTTTATATACAGTATTTACAAACAAGGCGTTTCAGAGGCCTAACATTCTGGTCACCCAGAAAACCCCAGACTGTTACTAAGCACTAAACTCTTATTACGCCTACCGAGGCCACACAAGAAATGAGCTGCCTTCTTACTAAATATCACTTTATTGGCTATATACAATTTCTTGTATGAGGAATTTGTCTTTTCGCATACCCCAACTTGCTCTCCATGAGACACACAGACAGGGAGAGAAGCTTGCTGTCAGAGCACAGGGTCAGCCATTTATATGGTGCCCCTGGAGCAGCTGGGATTAAGGGCCTTCAGAGGCCCAACAGAATAGGATTCCTCTGCTGGTCGCGGGATATGAACCAGCAACCTTCCAGCCATGGGCGCAGATCCTTAGCCACAGAGCCACCGCCCCATGTTACAAAGCAATCTGCAGTTAAATCTTTCTCTCTGCACCCTGGATGCCACAAAATAATGGGAGTCTATATCCCTGTCCGTAAAATGCACCCTAATCAGGAAAGATGTTTCTGACTGAGGTATCTTTTACCCAGGAAACCCAAGTTCCCTAAAACACAGAAAAGCACACTCTCTCTAATGAATACTTAGCTCCAGTCAGGTTTGATTTGGATGATCATGAAGTAGGAGCTCTCGCCTGGCGCAAGCTGCAAGTCCCCACTACTCTGGACTCCTCTCTTCTCTTTGTTTCTTCCTTCTTCCACCCTCCTTTTCTCTCTCTCCCTGCTTTCCTCTAATTGTGAACTTATACTGTGTCTTTCTGCTCTGCTCCTTTGCAATTATCAATCCACATCCTAGGCATACTAAGATAAGTTAACTCTTCCCAGTGTCACAAACTTTATCTAAAATCTAAGACTTAATTCAGTCACCCAAAGCTGTAACAATGTATTACATCAGAAGAAATTAGTCTTTTTTTTTGCATTCCATTTCTCAACAGGTACATGGCCCCAGAAGTCCTGGATGATTCTATAAATATGAAGCATTTTGAGTCGTTCAAGAGAGCAGATATCTATGCCATGGGACTGGTTTTCTGGGAGATTGCTCGCAGGTGTTCTATTGGTGGTGAGTGCTGGTCCATTTCTGTCCGCAGTTTTGGCATGTTGATGTTTTGGAAAGAAAGCAAGAATGTGCATTGGCTGTATATTAATACCAGGTTTCAGTACAGTTCAATATTTAAAAAAAATATTTAAAGGAAGGTTATCCCCTGGCTCTATTTCAGCATGGTTTTGAGGATATAGAAGTGAATTATGCGCTAGTCAAACATTTAAGCTATTAAGTACTCATTAGCAGGTATTCTCAATGTAATTGTGGCTCATATTACTCCAACTGTTTTGCTGTAATTGCGTTCAACACTAATAGTAGAGGATGCCACAGTGGGAACTGTGGAACTGGGGTGCTATTTGCATAGTTTCTGTGTTCTCCCTGTTTTTGCGTGGGTTTAAGATACCGTTGTTGAATCTTACTGTAGAGAAAGTTTGCGGATTTTTTTACTGATTTTGCTTATTCATCATAATTAGTCGAGATTTGTTACAATAGGTTAAAAAAACAAACGTTCTGCTTTACTCAAGTTGATTTCCTGTTGGATTGCGTTATTAATCTAGATTGTTGGGGAGCAATTTAGTTTGAGAACTTAATTTGTCCAACTCAATTAAGCTTTTGCATGTAAAATTCTTACTGTGGCCAGGAGTAGATCACAATCCACTGAAATCAGAAAAAGGCAGCATCCCAATAGTGCACATATTTTATGGTTAATATCAAGTACAAAACGGATCTTTTCGTTTAACTTGCTCATTTTTTCTGTATTTCATAATTCTGAGTGGTCTAAATCTATTTTGGCTGTGCTAGCAGTTTGAAAAAATGTGAACCCTTCATGATTTAGTTGCATTATATTGTTAACCAGTTTCAACGAACAAATGCCATCTTTTAGGAAGTGAAAGCACTTCAGATTAGCTTCAGACTCACAGGCATTGCTTAAATGAAATGAAGTGAAATCTGACAGTTATTTTGTCTTCAGGAATCCATGAAGACTACCAGCTCCCTTACTATGATCTGGTGCAGTCTGACCCCTCAGTGGAGGAAATGAGGAAAGTGGTGTGTGAGCAGAAGCTGCGGCCCAACATTCCCAACAGGTGGCAGAGCTGCGAGGTTTGTCTTCCGTTTCCTTCCTTGGCGTAGAGGCAAAAGAACCTTATTCATACAATTAGGGTTAAACCTGTCGGCTGTTGCCAGAAACTAACTATACATTACTGTACACTCACCTTTGGCTTGTGCAGAATGTTATTATCTGCTTCAAAAGGAAATACAAAAGCAAATATATTTTACTGGCATTTTATCTTGGTTATTCATTAAATGCCCATTAATCTTTTTAAAGAAGAGAACATTCCCTTCTCTCAGAGGACTGAAGATCGAACTTAACTAAGCTGAGACAAGAGAACTGGGTGAAAAGCTGGGACAAGTCTTTTGGCTGGGTTCTTTTTAAAGGGCACCCTAGAAGAAGGAAGATCAGGCAGTAGATAAAATACCTGTAATCATTTTTGTATGATTTCAAGAAGATTTATGCCCAACCCCCATCTTCACAGCCAAAACTGTACAGTATGTGTGGGTTTTGTGTATATCTGTAGTGAAATTTAATTACTTGTCTAATCCTATCGGTGTAGGATTTCATAATTGGATTTACCTCAGAATCTCAGTGTGCACCCTTGTAAATGGGAATTTCAGACGTGCACAGTTTCTCAAGTTTCCAAAACCATTATTGCTGGCAGGCACTTGAAATGTACACGCTCTTCTCACTGCCGCACCATGTGTGCGAAAGATGGATTCACTTTTCTTCTTTATTAGTGTCCTCTGAAACAGACTATAATCAGATGAGACCCAATTCACAATAATAAAATCTGTAATCTAATCTTCTGCTGTGAATTTACAATAGCTGCCAAGCTGTTTAAGGAATAGGGCTCAACTGATGAAATAAGCTTAGGAGATTAAATGGACAAGGTCTGACTTTCTCTCTCTAGTGAATAAGTGTTTTGCACAAAACATAGAAGCCTACGATAATATATGGTCTTACTCTTAACCTGCCATTTGTAAAGCATTATAATGTGATGTGGTAGGCAGTCAACAAACAGTTAAAGAATGGTAAGGGAATCATACAGTGAACAAGTGATTATCTGTTTATGTTTTGGTGCAGAGCACAGTTATACCTTTTCAGCATGACTAACACTCCACACCCAAGCCAACCAGCATGCTGACTTGTTTTATTCAGACAGTGTCTAGATCACAAACCACAAATGAGACGTGAAAGCAGACAGCAGGAAGTACTATGTTTTTGTTTTTTAAAGTACAGTACTTGAACATGAATATAATACTTTGCAGGAAAATATATGGTGAGTCAACAATAAATGGCATATAGAATTATCTTAATGCCGGTTAATAGAAAAGGTAATTTTACAAAAGGTGAATTGTATGTGGAGAGGAAAATTGGAAGCTCAAAATGGCATTTCCTTCAAGAAAGGCAATGTAAGCATTTTTTTAATATGAATAAATTGTTGGCTTTGTCAGGCCTCTATTAGGCACTTCACATCTATTATGCATCATTTCACAATAAACCACTGTCACTGGGAATTTCCAAATTTTCAGGTAGAAGAACATGTGGAAATGTTCACAATTTTAGGCATTCTCAATGTCACTGTTGTTCTACCAAATAGTTTGGTACATTTATAGTAGTGTACTTAACTACAGTTAAAAAAGTTGATTGAAATGTTAATTGAGGATGATCTTTCTGTGGACCAGATGCTTCACTGAATAATCTGGCTTTTAAGTGGTAATGTGATTAGTCACTCTTTTTTTTTAATTGATAGAGGCCAGTTTTCACATTGTACAGTTCTGCTTGAAAGTATGTGAACCATTCATCTTTCATACGTCTTAAACAATCTTAAATTCATAGTTTCTTCAATGATCCTTCAGGGGTCGCGAGTTGTCCAGGTCCAAGGGCAGAAAAGCAGCCTCAAACCCATGACACTTCCATCACCGTGCTTGACTGTGGGGATAAGGTCATTTTGGTGGTAGGCAGTGTAAGGTTTTTGCCAAACGTGGTAGTTTTGTTGTGGCCAAAAAGATCTATTTCAGACTCGTTCTTCCAAAAATGTAAAGGATCATCCAGATGGTCTTTTGCAAACTTAACATGAACAGCAGTGTTCTTTTTTGAGAGCAAAGGTTTTTTCCTGGCTACCCTACAATTAATGCCTTTGCTATTCAGCTCGCATTGTATTTTTGAGGAATGAACATCAGCTGCAGCAAGAGAGGCCTGGAGATCCTTGGATGTGGTCCTGGAGTTCTTTTGGACATCCTGTATGAGTTTGCATATTGCTCTTTAGGATAATTTTAAAGGATGTCCACATCTAAGTAGAGTCACCGTGGTATTAAATTTTCTCCATTTGTAGACTATCGTACAGTAGACTACTGAATTCCAAAACATTTTGCAATGGTTTTATAACCCCTTCAGACAGATGAGCACTTACAACACTATTCTTGAGGTTGTCTGAGGTCTCTTTAGAGTGTCATGGTGTTTTACGCTAACCTGTATGGGTAAGACCAAATTGACTAGATTTCTTACTTTATCTAATAGAAGGCCGCCCAAACAGTCCAGGTCCTGGTGATTGGCTGTTTGATTGGCTAATTATTGTATAACCTATTGTAGCTAATGAATCTTACCTTTGCACACGCACCAGTTCTTATTTACCTATTTCTCTTTCTGTTGCATGCATCAATTCCTCTAAATACACAATACATAGAATTTGTGGATATAAACCATTTCTTTTGTAAGAGTAAGGACTAAACAAGGATTTAAAAGTAAAAATGCAACATTTAAAAAACTACAACAGGGGTTTCCAGATATTCAAGCAGCACTGTAGCTCCTTTTGTCATAAATCGGCTGCAAACAACAATCAGTATCAGCAAGTTAAAGGTAATTTCCTGTTATGTGTGACTACTAACATCTTCTGGTACACCTGTCTGATGGTGCTCACAAGCACTGTTCTTATTTTTAGATGTGTCATTGTGTAAATCTGTATTACTTGGTTTAATGACCATTTGTTTGTTAATGTCCATATCATGTCAGAATAAGTCAATTATTTTATTATGAACAGATGTTACATATAATAAGCAAAACATAGGTTCCTGTAGGGCATTAGTATCCAGTCTTCATGCCTATAGTTTTCCACCTTGCAGCTTAAGAAGACTAAAGTTGAAAAAAAATCCATAATTTCAGCATTTTAACTGGAATTTTGAAACACATACAAACCTCTTAAATGTCCAGATAGTATTCTTCCAGAGTTTTTAATTTGAATCAGTATAGCAAAATTGTGTGTTTTTTCCTGATGGATGCAAAAAAAGAACCATGCATTAACCATCACCCAATGTGTGTGCTACAAGTTAATCTGTGGTTAGACTATCTGTTCTCTCTGCTCACAGTGTGATATAGTGGAACACAGTGACAGGCTCTAAACATAAAACCGTTAGTTCCATGAGTTTTGGTTTCTCTATGCAAGCAGGCTCTCTTTTCCTTGTATAACTGAGAAATTTACCACTTCAAAATTTTGGAGCAAATATACCGGTGTGGATCTTTTATTTAAAGCATCCAATAGAAATGAAAAACTGTGGCATCCACATGGTCACAGTCCCAGGTGCTAGCCTGAGAGGCTGTGGCTTTCAGCACAGTAACGGTCTACCCTCTCTCCCCCAGGCTCTGCGCGTGATGGCCAAGATCATGCGCGAGTGTTGGTACGCTAACGGAGCAGCCCGCCTCACAGCCCTTCGCATTAAGAAGACATTGTCACAGCTCAGCCAGCAGGAAGGAATTAAAATGTAAACTGAAGGCCTTTGATAAACCTAAGGTTTTATTTTATTTTTATACGTCTTTTTTTTTTTTTAGAAAAAAAGCATTATTATGAAGGTGGTTTTTCATTTCAACACCTGGGTTGCAATCAGTTGGAAAGAATACTTGTTCTACCTCACCGAGGTAACTGAAGCGGGATCTCACTGCCTTTTTGAAACTTAATAGGAACATGTCTATAAGCTGAACTCTCTCTCTACAGAGACACTACTCCCCCCAGCTGAGTGGGATCCTCTCTGCACACTATGAGCACCTCCTTCTCCCAGGATATTTACAGACTCTGTTGTAGACTAGCTTTATTTTTATTAACGTTTCATCTTGATTTGACAAAATATTTTATATTTGCTGGTCTTAACGTATAGGTAACAGTGCTTTAAGTAAAATGATTTTACTTGCAGTGGGGGCTGGGCTGGTCAAATCAATGAAGAACAGTGTTAAGAAGGATGGAATTAACTATTCCTTATTTTAGTATCAGGTACTTTATATAATCAGCATTTCCATTCATTTTTGCCTTCAAGAGATGTGGAATTATCTCTGTGGAACATATTGCACCTTTTTCTTTGTGTTTTATTCTACAGATCAACATAAGTTATTTCTTTATGATTTTTGAAGAAAATATGGACATGACCTCATTCAGTCTTGGCGAACATGCTATGACATATGCAATAGATATTTTATATATTACTGCTCTCTTCTAAAAAACCATGCCTTCCAAGACAGGTGTTAACCAGAAAGTGCCACTGCTCTGAATCAGTACCATTCACACCCAGCCAGTGTGAAAAGCCCACATCTTTGCATTAGGTCTTCAGAGAAACTCTTCAGGGTATTCACAGGATGCTGTGACGGTCAAGACAGGATCATGTAGAGCTTAAGGTCAGGGGTAGCCATGAGCCCACTCTCATGCCATTGTCTTTGTTTCATTAACTTGTGTTCCTGATATAACTACAATGGATTTTTAATTTTGTTGTGGCTATTTTAAAATGTTATGCTTAGTTCTCTTACACGTTTCCATTTTTTCCATAAATGATACATTAGATTTTCTTATTGTCATTTAAGATTTTTTAATGGTGGAATCTTTAAAAAGTCACTTTATAAACATAAGTTTTCTTTTTTACATGTTCATATAATTTTTTAAAGAATTTGTGGTACATTCAGATATAGAAAGTGGATCTTTACTGAAGCCATAGCTTTTCCAGCATCATGTGGCAACCTTTTTTTCTACAGGAATGTACAAAAATCAATCAGCTGTTACAAATGGACTACTTCATATTACTCTGAGAAAGCCTTAAGGGACCAACAGAAGGCTTCAAATTTGTTGGCTTTTTGTAGAAGAAATAGTAGGTACCATATAAAAAAGTAGCACCAGATTATCAATTATATTTTTGAACAAATTCAGGTACCATATTATCACACATAATCGTGTATGTTTAAAAGCAAAATTGGACATTTTGTGTGTTTATGTATGTTACAGAAAGAAACTGAATAGTGTTATCATTCTTTATTTGAAAAGTAACTAATTCCTTTATCCATAGGACACTGTGGATTATTGATGTAATAAGTAAAAATAAAATATCAAAGGTATTTTTGGGACTTGTATTGAGCACGGATTTTTCCTAATGAGTAGTTGTCAGACTCCAAGTGAATTGTATCCGAAGTTCATACAGGCGATGCCAGAAGTTAAGTCTGCAATGGTATGAGCAGGTATTGCTGCTGCTTGCTAGGCGAAATCCTTGTCCAGTAAAAGTGGAAAAAAAGACAAGCATCATTTATAGTTAATGTACATTAGTGAATAGCATTGCTTGAGATGAAGACTGGCAAAGCTTGTCTGTTACTGTATATATACCCAAATTATAAAGTATGCGCTGTTACATCTGGGAATAAGAATAAAACCTCACTTTGCTGATAATTCTTACTATTCTGACAAGACAAATAGTCAATGTTGACAAATAATGTGGAAACCATTAAAAAAGGGTCATGTTTAAGAATAATGCCTGTATTTTGGTTCAATTTAGCAATAAGTGCACTTCTATGAAACACTGCACGTTCAAATGCGTGGTAATATGGTCATATGTAATGTATTTTTTATTTTGAATGCAATGTAATGGACACCATGCTGCTACAAATAGTATTCTCATTTGTTCAATTTGTTTACAGGAACATTTGAGGAAAAATAGGTTCTTGCAAGCTCACAGATTGGATGTACATATTCAAAAATGCTTGCCAGATTTGTGCCATGAAATTCTATGTTCAAGGTTCATTCTGTGACAAACAGTGACTTGCAAACATAGCGCTGTCTCAGATTTCAATGTGACTCGTTGCCTGTGGTGTATTTTTTTTTATCAACTCCAATTCCCAAACCGGACCTTAGTTGGATTAGTAGTTCTATAAGTGTGGAAGCAGGCAATTCTCAGGGTCAAAGGTCACTGTTAATTTGATCAAACTCAGCTGACCGAGGAATTTATGCAGAATTATTCCAAAACCATGTCTCCAACTTCATTCAGAACAAAAAATGTTCTTCACTGCTGTATTCCAGCTTTTATTTGAAATGTGAATTTTTCCCAGGTAACAGCTTTCATTAAAATCCCAGATGGCGGCATGTTAAAATGACAACTATTTCCTTTAAAATGTCATGGAATGACTCGAAAGAAAATAGCCGTTGAAATCTGTTGTGCCATGCGAATAATGTGTGATTGGTTCCTGTTACATGTTAAGATTGTAATCACCCAGTTGAAATAGACTAAAACTTAGGTATTACATAGTATTGATGTAGAGGTTACTTAAAATGCAGTTCCACAGTATGAAATGCAAGTGTCATAACAAAAGAAGTGAAAACTACCCCAGTGCAGAGGAGATGCATTTATTGAAGCTGTGACCTAGTGAACAAACGTGGAATATTTTTCTTGCAGCTAAAAAATCTAGGGAACTAAGTACCAAGGTCAACCTCAGACCTTTTTATCAGACAGACCATCTCATGAAGTTGATGTCATATTGAGATCATAACACCCTGACCCCCCCCCGCATATCACTTCACACATGACGTGTCTTAAATCACCAGCAGCCTTTTAATCGTACAATTCAAGCATACGTCCAGGTGTTTTAAATTGACATATCTCAGCCTCTGTGGGTCTTGCCAATTCGTGGCTTTACAAACCATGCCTTCTGCTGCTCTGCGGTTTTCGCAATAGGGGAATTTCTGAGCCAACCCTTAGCTTTCCGAGTTGGGAAAACTTGAACTTAGTTTGGGAATTGGACCTAACTTTTTCCCATAACGAGTTCACCGTTTCCTGTCACCTGCTGGCACCAGTGCCCCTTTTGATGCCGTGCCTCATGATTTTGTTTGCCACTCCACAGTGTGGAGGAAGACATGGGCTAACAGGTGTAAAACATTACCAAACATAAAAAGAGGTGATCTTTTTTCTTCATGGTTTATTTTTGAACCCTTTTGCGACCTCAAACCAGAGACCAAGTTCCTGTTTGTTACAAACAAACAGTAGAACACTTAATTTGGAAAATGTAGAAGACTAAATGTTAGAATTGAAATTAGTTGAAGATGACAGGTTTGATAAAAGTGGAAGAATGGGTGATGTTTCACTCATTAGAAGGTGATCCCGAGTCATCAATTGGGAAGTATCAGGGTGAAAGTACACTTAAGAGAGCTAGGGTTTTTCTGCTGCCATTAACTTTAAAAATCACATAACACCATGATACACTATTCCTTTTGTTGGCATTTTGAGTGTGGTATGAAAATAAAGCTGAAGCTCTGCTCATACTGCCTGGTGACTGTGCTCTGGTGTGGGTCACAGAAGGGTGTGATTTATTTGGGGTCAGCTGAGGTGCTTTTCACTTGATGAATTTGGCTGCTGTTTTGAAAGATAGGTGCAGGCAGAAGAAAGCTTTCACATTTTAGTGCCTAAGTTTGACTATTTTAATTGGCCTTTTTTCTGCCTGAGATGATACCCTGCATGTGATTGAATTCTGATGTTTGCATCACTTGCTTTTAAAAAATAGGTTAAAAAATACCTCTTCTAAAGACCAATGTATTTTTACCTCAATGTATATAAAGGATTTATTTTCCAGGTTTGCAGTTCTGTTTCTGTGGAACACTAAATTGAAAAAAAAAATTGTCAATGGTACTTACATTGTGTTGTGTTTTGTATTGTGCCCAAATTGTAGTAAGTAATTATATTCCTCTTTTTACCATAACCTCTGTTTGACTGCTTTTTGTCCAAAATGTTTATGCTTTAAGAATGTCAGCATCTGTATTTTGTATATTTGATTTTTTTTCCTTTCTTTAAGTGGTCAATATGAGGATGATGCAAAAGAAAAACCCTTCTATATTAAGTTCTGGAACATGCTTTCCCTATATTTTTTAATTGTATGCATTGGCTTTTGCAGTGTACAAAAGAATGAACAATGAAGATAGGAAAGTAGCTTTGAGTGATGCTTATGTTAAGATCTAACCTAGTACTGTAGAAAGTGAATAAAAAGATGAGTTTCCTTATTTTATTTAACTGTTTTGCTTGCTTTCCATAGTTTCATTCTACACTGATCTACAGTGCCTCTGTGTTCCCAGAGAGCCTCCCTGCAATGATGCTGTGATAAAAAGGTGAAAGCCAGTAATGGTCCCACTTGGAGAGCTCGTCTGTTTCACCAACATTGTGGTGAAGTTATTAATAAGATAAGAGATAAGATCACTTTATTGGCCATATACAGTTTCTTGTATGAGGAATTTGTCTTTTTTGCATACCCCAACTTGCTCTCCATGAGACACGCAGACACACAGACTGGGAGAGAGGTTTGGGGTTAAGAGCGCAGGGTCAGCCATTTGTACAGCGCTCCTGGAGCAGTAATACTGCAATTAGCTGAAATACTGCTTTGCTCTGAGTGTAGGTCTTTCTTTTTAGTAGTTCTTCACAAGCCTTTTGCAGAAATAATCCAAATTTAATACCATTATTGTATGTAAATAACATCAATTAAAAAAAGTCCTTTGCCACCTTGTAGTGATCTCACAGAAGTTAAAATGCTTACAGGTTGCTTGTTTTTTTGTAGCCTGACGTTTTAGATATATATTTTTTGCATTAGGCCCTTTTCACCTAATAATTTCAAATGCAGTCCTATTGTGTTAATAGTTAAATGATTTAACATATTTACATATTTATTGTTTTTGTACATTTCTTTGACAGATTAATTGATCCTTAAATGTTTTTGTTTTAGTTTAGTACTGAACATACTGTACATATCCTCAGGCCATACATTTCCACACTCTGATCTTCGGCTGTCTGATTGTCCTATGAGTGGTTGTCCTATGAGTTGCAATTATCTGAGCTATCTCATTTCAGAATATCTTAAATTTGGTCTATTCATTGACTCCAAGAAGCATTTGTTGGCACTCATGATGAGTTACCTCAAGACATGTCATGTTTGCAACAGCTGAAAGTCTTTCTTGTTTCACAGTATGGGCCAGATATGATTGATTTAGCACTCTTGCCTCTCTCAAGTTACTTTGTTGGGTAGCTTAACATTCCTCAAGGATTTGGACCATGACTGTATGCAGAAATATTGTTTTCCCAGGGTATAAGGGTTAATTCCAGACAGTACACACCAATCATAAGAGTAACAAAGATGTGTATAAATTCTTTTAAGGGAGTATTAATATCTGTGATCTAAAATAGCAGTACAATAATCTCTGGTTTTAAACAGGTAAATGTTATGCTTTTGAAATAGGCATGATTTAAATGCATGCAATGTGCAATCGGTTGTTTTGATTGATTTTGCAGTATTACAATTATGCCTTGCTTTTCAGCCATGAAATAAAAAAAAACTGTACATCTGTTTTTTACTCTCAAATGTAGCTGCCAAGTTACTAATGGACTGGAAAAGTTTCCCATTCCTCCAACAGAATTAGAACTACACCTTTTTCATTGTCTGGTCAATTAAGTAACAATGTCACATTTACATGGCTGCTAGCACTACAGCCTCAGATGTCCAGGGTCCTGTATTCTGATGGAGTGCCTGTCTGTGTGGAATTTGCATGTTTTCCCTATTGGCATTATTTTTGCTAGCTGTTCAGTTTTCTTTTACCTCACAAAAACATCCCAATTGTCCACTATAAATTGTCAATTTAATCAAAATCAGTTTGTCTGCAGGGGGGTAAAGGGGGATTAATTCTTGGCGGGGGTTGTTTCTAGTATAACCACTAACGCCAAATAGGGCGAATAGCCTTCTCTTTATTACCATCATGGTGTTCTGATGAATTGGGATTGGTAAGGCAAGACTATTTCTTACACTTTTATAGCGCTTTTTTGGACAAAATAAGTGATAAGCTAGCAGTAATATAACCAGTTGCTTTCAGAAATATTTGCCCTGAGGAGAAATAGTATGGCGGTATTAGAAGGAGGAAAAACTCATTACAGGCTAGTTGTGCAGTGAAGACTAACACATAGAATTGTTTTTAACCCAATAATCAGTTAGAAAAGGCAACTGAATTTATTCAGTGTGATGTATTTTTAGTGATTTGAAAGTATAAAAGTATAAGTATATTGAAGTCAACCTTTTAAAAAGTGTTAAAGAAATAGTCCTAACTTGAGAAATTAACACCTATTTCGAAAGGATAGATGTCTTCCACCAGGTTGATAGATAAACAAAGTTAATCTTGAGAACAGTTCAAAACCAGGGGGTTAGCCAATGTACAATAAAGTGCTTAACGTGGTAACTGCAGTGTGTGCTAGCTCTTAGTTATGGTTTGACAATTCATTGTAAGATTGTGACCTGTGATAGCTGTTAGGTGATCATCCTTCTGTTCATAGATTCCTATTGGATTCCTTTGCTGTTGAATGTTATACCAAAGGGCTGCTCTAATAATGTTACTTTTTCCTTTTAAATTGCCCATGGATGAATAAATAAACTGAATGGTGAATTACTTCAGGACCGTATTGAATTATATACAGTAGCATAAAATCCTTAGAAGCTGCAGTTTAAGATTACATTGTTTAGTTTGCCTGAAATCAGTAAAGTGATTCAGTGGTGGAATCAGGCAATATTAAAATGAATTTTGAAGGTGTTCATAAACAAGAGGAGAGAGAGAGTTAAATTGGTTGATAAATGGGAAGATCGGTAATTCATTAACAAGAAGACAGGTTACTGGTGATGTGGTTGATCTTGTGTTTTGAGCAGTGACATATTCTGGCTTTGGAAGCCTCTGGAGTACAGAGCAGGTACGTACAGTTGGACGGGTTTGTCCAAAATGTAATAAGAAGGAATAGAGGTTTCTGTAGGTCTTACATTCTTTAAAAAAAAAAAGCCATGAAGGAACATCTGTGCTTGTAATTATCCAGGTGTTGACGAATGGGAGAACAGTCAAAGATGAAAATGTTGGTTTAACTCTTTTTAGTCTTTGACCCCTGTTTTTGATGGCTTTGTTCTTTTTTGGAAAAATAAGAAATTTTCCAAAACCAGTTCTACGGTGCTAACTTAATAGGAGCTCTTGAAAAAGAGAAAATGATTATTCAGAGACTGTAAATCAACAGGATTGAACTTGCTTTATCATATGCATCTATATAGGAGCTCTTGATAGGAGATTAAAAGACCTTTTAATGTTATCTGTTAATATAAATAGTGTAGGCATATATTTATGTCGGAGTAACATCTTTAATTTTAATTCATACAGGTGTAATTTTAATGCAATTTTTTTTTTTCAAGTAAGATGAAAACTGACTTGGAAACTTATTTTGACTGATCCAGTTTTCAATATTGACCAGTTGTGTGTGCAGAGAAAGGCTAAAGGGAGGCTTTCATTCAGAGAAGCCAGTAGGGGGCAATGCTGTCTACAAAAATCCACAGCAATACAGCGAAAGGATGTTTTTTCTTCTGTTCTAAAATTTTTTTTCTTTGCACTAGTTTTCAACAGCAGCAAAACACGGATAAACTATTATTGTTCAAGGCCTGGCAAGAAAGTGTACAAGGCTGTCTGCAGTGAAGTTAAAAATGAACAAATGTACTTTTTCAAATGGCCTTGTTTAATTGAAAGGTGAGATTACAAAGGAAAATTGAAATCTACCTATTTAAATTCTTAAACTGTAAGGTAAAATGTTCTCTTTTTATTGAAGATAGTTATAGTTAAAACATAAGAGATAATAAAGGTGTATAAAATAAGCATGATCTTAGTATTTGTTTTTTCACTCATTATTTCAAGTACAATTGGCTAATTAATCAAGAAAGGTGTTCCCTTTTCATGGAATGAAAAACATGTGGTACCGTTTCTACAGTGGCTCTGTCATTTTACACTTCTACACATATTGGCACTACTAGTTATCAATTTGGTAGGCTCACTGTAGTGCCCTCTACAAGTACTCGGGTAACAGAGGCTGCTCTTCTCTGAATAGGCAGGGAATGAACTAGCTTGGGCCACCCATCCTTGCCTGGTTTTTTCTGTTCCACTACATGGAAACAGTTTTACATTAATCAGTTTTACAGTTGAGAAGGGAGTGTATGTCTCATTACAAGGTGTGATAGTACCATGGCATTAAAATGTACTGAATGAATATTAAATATATACAGTATTCCAATTAGGGTTATAAATGTATATCAAAATGGCACTTTTTAGTCTATGGTTTCCGTATTCTTTTTTTCCTCCTGGAGAAGTGAAAGACCCAAGAATAAACTTAAGTTGGTACTATTTCAGGTTACAGTTACCATTATTTATCCTTTATTAAAATAGATGTAAGTATAAAACAACTTAACCTCTCATTACAGTGCCTTCAGAAAGGATTCATCCTCTTAGATTTTTGCACAAATTGTTGCAAACTCAAATAGAAATATTGTAGATTTATATGGGATTTCTTGTCACTGAATGTGACATGATTTGTCATTCTACACATTTCTCTGGATTGTCAAAAAAAGAAGAATTCTGGAAATGTTTTCTATGTTATTTAAAAGAAAACGCTGAAATGTATTGATAAGTATTCACCTTCTCCAACTTGCATCTAATTTCCTTGTGAGATCACTCTTAAACTTGAATGGAGTCCACCTGTAGCCTGTTCAATTGGTCAATATGATTTTAGAAGAAATACACCTATCTATATAAGGCACCTTAATTGACAGTGCATGTCAGCGCAGAAACTCTACCATGAAGACCGAGGGAGAGGTATAAAAACGTGTAGGATGTTGAAAGTTTCCAAGAGCCCAGTGACATCCATCACTAAGAACTGAACCACACAGACCTTTCTTAGAGCAAGCCATCTTCCCAATTAAGTAACTGGGCAAGAATGACCTTGGTCAGAGAATAAATAATAATAATTTCTTACACTTATACAGTATAGTGCTTTTCTGGACACACCACTCAAAGTGCGTTACAGGTAATGGGGTCTCCCTTCCATCACCACCAATGTGCAGCATCCACCTGGATGATGCGACGGCAGCCACAGTGCACCAGAACGCTCACCACACACCAGCTATCAGTGGGGAGGAGAGCAGAGTAATGAAGCCAATTCATAGATTGGGATTATTAGGAGGCCATGATTGGTAAGGGCCAATGGGAAATTTGGCTAGGTTACACCCCTACTCTTTTCAAGAAACGCCCTGGGATTTTTAATGACCACGGAGAGTCAGGACCTCTGTTTTACATCTCATCTGAAGGACAGCGCCTGTTTACAGTGTGGTGTCCCCATCGCTATACTGGGGCATTAGGACCCACATGGACTGCAGGGTGAGCACCCCCTGCTGGCCCCACTAACACCTCTTCCAGCAGCAACTTAGTCAGTCTCCCATCCAGGTACTGACCAGGCTCACATCTGCTTAGCTTCAGTGGGCTGCCAGTTGACAGCTGCAGAGTGATATGGCTGCTAGGAAGAGAAGTGACTAAGAACCCCGTTACAATCTTGACAGAACTGCAGAGTTCCGTGGCTGGGATCAGAGGACCTGTCCAAGACCAACAGTTTCTGCAGCACTTCTCAGATATTGCCACTACAAGAGAGTGGCTAGGAGGAAGCTAATTTACTAGGCATGTGTCAGACCTTCAGACCACTATTCCTGGGGCACACACAGCTCATCACTAGTGTAACAACATCCCTATTGTGAAGAATGGTGGCAGTAGCATCATCTTATCGGGATGCTTTTCACTGGGGGGTAAAGCCATGAGGAGAACATGCTTCAGTCAGCAAAGGATCTTCAACAGGACAATGACCCCAAGCATACTGCCAAAGTGGCACAAGAGTGGCTTCACAACAAGAGGGTGAATGGCCCAGACGAACCCTAGACTCCCACTGAGAATCTGTAGAAAAGAAGAATCTGAGCTTGAGGAAGAATAGGCGGAAATCCTGAAATCCAGTTGTGCAAAGCTGATGAGAGATTCCTAGCCATACAATCTTGGTATGAAGTCAAGAAGACTCAAAGCTATCATTACTGCAAAAGGTGTTTCTACAAAACCATTTCCGAAGGCATTGGGTAGGTGATTTAAAAGTGATTTTCACTTTAATGTTGCTTTTTGAACCCGGCTGATTGGCAGAATTGACAATCCCAATTATGAGGATAGTATTACCTATTTTCTCTTACACTCCCAAAAATGCTTGTTTTTAGTTCCAACTCATTGAAGGCAGATATATAAGCATATTCAAATTTAACCCTAGCGATCTGGGATATAACAGAAAATAGATTCATGTAGTTTTTCATAAAAAACAGTATTTAGGAAGATTTTGGCAGTATGCCAGTATCACAAAGTACAAAGAATATCCCATTAGAAATAATAATAATAATAATCATTGCTTACATTTATATAGCGCTTTTCTGGACACTCCACTCAAAGCGCTTTACAGGTAATGGGGACTCCCCTCCACCACCACCAATGTGCAGCATCCACCTGGATGATCACTATATATCACTATATAAATCACTGTATATCAGGCAAGATAGTAGGTTCACAGAGGCAATTTTACCAGGACTAATCAAACATTTTTAGCTGTGTGTAGGATGTCCTATTTGGTCCTGAAAATTTTATCGATATGGAGGGCTCCATGACTTACCATACAGATATTGGACAACAACATAGAAATACCTGATTAAATGAAGGATGCCAAATGTATTGCAAGCTAAGGATTCCACAAAGGGCAAGCACTTGTGTTAATTAAGCAAATAACATCATAGAATGGTTAGGGTCATGTATAGAAAAATGCTGGATAGACCTGGTTGCCTATAATTTATGTCTAACATAGCTACAAGAAAAGACCTCTGGGACTTCAAAAGAGAGGTGAATGTGTGGGTGCTTTTGGTAGGAGCTTCAGAGACCAAGGAAGTCCAACTTGCTGAGGTTGCTCATGAAACAGTGTCTCAGATGATTTCAGCATGGAAATCTAACTGAAAGAGTTCAGCAAAGGGCAATAGTGAGCAGAAGCATATGTTTCACTCCTGATCTCTGAGCATTAATTCATGGTGCAAAGCAAAATAGAGAAGCAACTGCAGATCAGTTGACTGCTGGTTTTGTAATGTTGTGGGGCAATATTTCCTGCCACGGTTTGGGTGCACTCATTCCCTTAGAATGCAAAGCTAATTTCTAAAAAGATGAACGATCATCTTCTCACCATGTTGCAGCATTTCTTTCCTCCTGGGTGGGGAGGAGATAACACTGTCCCCCATCTACAGTGTACAGTACATATGGTTGCCTAGTGGTTTGGAAGTATGACACTAAGGTCTTTCAAAATGTAAAGGCCTTCTCAGGCACCAGATTTGAACCCAATCGAGCATTTATGGGAGATTCTGGAATGATGCCTGAGATGGTGTTTTCCATTACATTACCTAGGTATGACTCTGGCTCATACAGACCATACAGGTTGCACCCAACACCCTGTCAAGTGACTTTGGCATCTCCATTTTGTTCCCTCTACCTGTATAGGCATATTTTCTTATATTGCTTTTTTTAGTTTGTAACATAACACCCTCTGTTATGGTTCCTAGAATGCACACAGTAGGTCTTGCCTGATGTTCGGTAATATACATTCGTTTCACTTAAATTCAATTTAGTTTTATTTGTATAGCGCTTTTTACAATGGACATTGTCACAAAGCAACTTTACAGATTGCTGGGCCTGAACCCCAGTGAGCAAGCCGAAGGCGACAGTGGCAAGGAAAACTCCCTTAGACTATAATAGGAAGAAACCTTGATTGATTAAAATATACAAATATATAAGTCGTCTATATTGTATTACATGGTGGGAAAAGCAGACTAGCAGTTTTAGATCAGTCATGTACTGTATGGTAATGTCCGACTATGTCCAGAATGTTCAGTTAGTTTCCTTCGGTTATAATTTTCACTGGGAAGTTGAGTTCGGGAGTGGAGGCAGGAGAGAATACATCAGGGTCGGTCTGTCCGGTGGCCTTGTAAAGTCGAGTCTGACAAGTGCTCAATATCAGCTTTAACACAGGTAGACAAGGAAGGGCTTTGTAGAGGATCGGCTATTAATTTTACAACTGATAGAAGGATCTGTGTTCTGGACCTGGACCTTAAAACAATCCACCTCAGAAGGGATAGATAGAAAAGAGATAAAGTATTAGTGAATAACAATGAAAGAAAAGATTGGTAGGTTGCATGGTCTGCTATTTCTAAATATTTACCTGTAGGCTTGACTAAACAAATATGTTTTTAGCCTAGATTTGAACATTGAGAGTGTGACTGAATCCTGCACATCAGTGGGAAGGCTATTCCATAATTGGGTTATATATATATTGGGTTAGTTTCCTGGCCCAGATTGCTTTTTTCTAAAACTTTAGAGTGAAGGTTGAATGCAACCGACTGGTAGAAAAGTGTCTGTTTACAAAATCACATATCATTCTCTCTATGCAGTTTTTTCATCCTAAATCTTCAGTTTTGCAAGTGCCTGATATCAGGGCCAAGCTCAGATGTGGTGACAACTAAATATATTGAGTTGCTGAAACCCGTAAGACCTCTGGTATTCCAGTGATCCTTGAAGGATAGGAGCAGTTATACTGTATGATTGAGTTCCACGGCAGAAGGATGAATTTCTCTGTAGAAGCCACACATCTCTTCAGCAGCTATAAGCCGCTGTGAGACAGTATACCCTCTGGGTATTGATGTTTCATCTGAATAGTAACAACCAAAGGAAGTGCTGGTCACATGGTAGCAACGTCTTTGTAGTCTCATTTGAAACAATTCTATAAATATTTCATTGAGGGTAATTATCATATGGAAAATTAAGGTCACAGCTTTGAAAAGCCATTTGAGGATTAGAGTATTTAATAACATGGTAGAATTTTAAGTTAGAAATCCATCTGTTGATGGTTTAGTGTTTTTCACAGTGTATGCATCCATCTGGTTCTGTATCTAGTTATTTATTGGTATTAATGTTTTGTTCTGGTGTGACAGCAATATATTAAATGGCTACAAGTAGAGGGGAAAAGGTGTGGTCTACATTTCTGCAGCCATTGTAGAAAACTAGGAGCTTTCTGTAAATTCTATCAAATTTAAGTATTTCACTAAGAGATACTGACAAATCTCAGAACATGTTCGATGTCTGAAAAATAGTAAATAAAATGATTGATATTCATCTTTAAGGCCTACCTGTAGAACAGTTCAAATTATCCTAAATCTTGCAAATTCATCGGGGTCTCCTGATCCAGATTACAACCCAGACATAGTGAAATGATCACAGAAGAAGCCATTCAAATCCCAGGCTCCCATGTTGGGACTTCCTGTGATCAAACAGGCTGGGAGACAAACAAACTGTGTCAGCAAGCAGGCCACAAGCAGTGTGAGGGGTTACAGAGGCCAGTGAGCATTATGGACATTGCTCAGATGGAAGGAAAACTACTGCAATTACTAGCTACTGTTGGACTTTTAAATCTGATGTATCACAATTTATCACATGTGGCACTCAAAGTGTGTATCACTTCCACTTTAATGTTGAATGTTGTCATTTTCGGTGTGCTATACTGATTTACAAAACTACATTTGGAATTGATTTAAAGTGAAATGGTGCTGAGAATTGAGTTTACTGACAAGGAAATCCTCACTGATTTTGTACTTGTTAAACATTTCAGATGGCATTTCTTTTTAAATAAAGCCTGCGTTTATAGTTTGAGATCCCTCACTATTACAGACGCTTGCGTGATTGAACGGTAATCTTAATACTGCATGCAGAAAGCTTGGTTCACAAGGGCACCAATGATGCAGCTGACATAGAAATCTGAGCAGATCTTTGTAAATCTATGAAAAAGCTGTGGACTACAGAGAATTTCCAGAAATTCTATGCAACATATACAGTAGCTGCTCACAATTAAAACAATTCACTGTGCCATGCATTTATTGTGGATTGCATGAACATATGTTATTCAGCTGTGGTACATAAATTCACCCATGGATGAATTGACAAAGATCCAATAGGTAGCTCATGGATTCAAAGCTGTTGATTCACAGTATCCGTCTTTAAATGACATCTCTCTCTTGGCATTTATATCATCCTAATTCATGACAAATACTTTTCCCTTTCAAACTGTACTACATTTGAATTAACATCAATGACCTTCAGAGCTATGGCAAATCAGTTGAAGTTTTTCAATTCTGCCTTTGCTTTTAAAAAGAAAAATGTGATTCTCACACAAACTAGCAAATATTTTTGTGCAGTCCTTGCACCAACCCTAAAATGAAGAATTGTGCAACTGTACAGAATTCTACAGAATTGCATACATGAGTACATGGTCTTAAAACGATCAGTTCATTTGAAATCCGAACTTAGAATGTTGGTGTTATGAAATCTACTTGGTCGTGAGCACTGAGGCTGAAAGGTACTGCATCACAACTTGGTGAGGCTTATTGTCTCAGAACTGTGGTGGGGACACAAGTGGCTGTCTTGACAGCATGTTTCATGAAAGATGTGTGTTACATGTACTGTACATGTCCTTCGTGCATTCTTTGCCCCCATCCTGCAACATTGCACAACAAATGGCAAACTGCATTATCAAATGAGAAAATCTATGTTAAATGTTTAAAAGTAAACAGTATTTTGCACATACTGTACTTGGTTAATGTGTTAACTACTGTGAGGCTGTTTTATCTAACCTTTAGTGGCTATATGAGTAAATTATTCAACAAGAACTATACAAAACAGTAGCATGCTTCTTCTGCCTCCTGTAAAACTGCTCTGTATCTCAGCCACCTCCTTGCTTGGTCAACACTCTTGACTTCCCTTGTCTGTTTTGAAACTCAGAAACTGGCACAAGGTTGACAAATTACAAACCCTAACAATGTTTTCAGAGTTGAAAGGAAAAGTAAACAATGCACCTAAAATAGAAAACTGAAATTAATTTGCCTGCAATTAAGAGTTTGTCCAGAGCAACATCTAGTAGAGACAGTAGATCCCCAGAACTATGGTTGCAAAAATATACAGGGTTTTATGTCCACACAGAAACCCAGGCACAGAAATCCAGAAAGAAAGAGATTCTACCAGCAGGTTATCAACGTCTAATTTAAAGCAACAGGTTTTTTTTTAATTAAGTAAAGAAACACTGTGAAAGCAAGTAAGTGCCTGTAAATGTTTTTTATAATCTCATGAGTTCCAGGTTGTACTCAAGCTTTTCATTTTGTTCTGAAAATGTTTTAATAATAATTAAGTAATCACTTTATTGATTATAATCAATAATTGATGTACTTAGAAGGCATAATACCTGGTGATTACAATACATCCCACAGTACATTGTGAGCAGAGTATTTTTAGAGCAATGCATCCAAAATATCTGCCTTATATGTGCTGTTGGAAGAGGGTGAAATCACAATTTATTGGAATGAAGTTTCAATTTACCAGGTCACTGATTGGCACTAACAACACATCATAAAATACCATTATCTTTACACTTTCTGTTACAAGTTTCAAACCATGTGAGGGTGGCATTTTTTGCTAGATGCTTCTCCTTCTACACAATGAACCCTTTGTTCCAGGAATATTTTAAAAAAATGTTTAGTTTTAAAATGCATTGTCAGTTGTTTCTCTTTATATTCTGACAGTTCAGAACAACCAAATTATTAATCAGCTTGGCCTCAGTGTTACAGGACAGTTAAACGCAGGCTTGTCAGCACTGGGCAAGACCCAGGGATCAGCGGCACACAGCAAGCTGAAGGCTCCCTTCGTGATTCAAGTGCACACAGAGATGGCAGCACTCCACCAGCTGTGTAATGCTGCTTGAGGAATTCTGGTCACAGCTACTGATTGGCTACCTAGGTCTCAACTGTGGAGCTCAGCTTGCTCTCCAAACGGTAAGTAAGTTGGTAACAAAGTTGTGATTGAGCTTTGACAATTTCTCTAACATTTTGTAGTGTCCAGATGTGGAGACATCCTCAGCATATTCTGCTCTCTCATATCACTGCACAGTATAATAGTATCAATGCTGGTGTCTTCTTTTTGGGCAGTGCATATTTTTTGCCATGCTATGTTTTATTAAACATTAGCTCCTTTGCACATATCCAGAGAAAAGAATCCTAAACAAAGTCCCCATTCCCTTATGTGAACATGCTATAACCCAGTTAATTTTGTCCGTTACAAAATGCACCTCTCTGTTTCCTCCTGAGGGGCTTCTTTCGTATTTTCAGAATACAAATCATAACATTTTGTAGATATGTGCTGCTTTTAATTTAAAGACAGTGATGTGTACTTCTCCATATTCATGGTCGGATCTAGCTGATTGGTATTTGCTATTTTTTTCTGAAAAATAAGCTCCTGTGAAGAGATTTTCAAGGTAGAGAGTGAGGTAAAGAGCTGGAGTAGGAATCTGCATTGTGCAGGCTTTATTGTGCAGCTTGCTGGCTGGGAGAGAGGCGGCTGGTACCCCGCTGCTCTCTCAGTACAGGCGCTTTGCTCAGCTGTCGGAAAAAACCTAGGGGGCAGAGCGGTGGCTCTGTGGCAAAGGATCTGTGCCTGTGGCTAGAAGGTTGCCGGTTCACATCCTGTAGCCGTCAGAGGAATCCTACTCCGTTGGGCTCCTGAACAAGGTCCTTAACCCCAGCTGCTCCAGGGGCGCTGTAGAATGGCTGACCCTGCTCTCTGACACCAAGCTTCTCTCTGTCTGTGTGTCTCATGGAGAGCAAGCTGGGGTATGCGAAAAGACAAATTCCTAGTGCAAGAAATTGTATATGGCTAATAAAGTGATCTTATCTTTAGTATTTAGTGCACAGTAATCCAACAGAAGTACAAGTCTGCTGTTGAGAGGCTTGATACAGGATTGCACATCCCTGCACATCCTGCAGTACACAAGCATCAGTAAGTGTATACTTGAGGATTTGCTTGTCTTGAGATGGTAGTGTTCCCTTTATGAGCATTCATGAAAGATACTGTACAGTGCTGCCTCTGACAGCTTCATTGTATTTTGTTAGTTCATCTGATGATACAAGTGGGCTCAACTCAAAACCTTGATGACTACTCTCTGTTGGCATCAGTGTGTCATGATCACATCAGTGCTTCCTACGGTACTTCATAATATACAGAATAGTAAGGAAAGTGAAAGCATTGTAAACGCAGAGAATGAAAGCTGAAACTAATTACTGTTAAAATGTAGAGAAGAAAAGATCTTTCAACTATTAGTTAATATGTGAATACTAACATGGTAGCTTTGTTATAAAGGCTACTTCATACCTGTGTTTCTAAAATAAATATCTGTGAGAACGCAATGAAGTGCAAGACCCACCCATATGACATGTGGCAGCCCCACTGCACACCAGTCCAGGTAGAAAAATGAGAAATTGCTTCAATAAATAAATTAAAGATGAACTTTAGTTAGGTCAGATTATACATAACAAGAGTGGAATTTAGCACTAAACACCCCTAATAAGTATTGCTCAGAGCAGACCAAGGTAAACATGTATGGCACAAGTCAGAACCTGAAGAGTGGGAAAAGAAAGCAAAAGATTTAAATGGATCCTGTAGCATAAAGCAGAACTAGAGTATCTCGCATCAATATGTCCTGTATCTTCAAGGTTTGTAAGTGGTGTGTAAATTAAATCAGTTCATGTGGGTAGCTGCGTCAGCATGCGTAGGCTGCAAAGGAACAAGTAAAGGTTTATTCCGTGCTGAAAAGCCCTCACACCTCAAGAAGGCTCCACGGCCAAAATGTTGTGTTTTCTTTCTTCTCTTTTCAGCATGGAATAAACCTATTACTTGTTCATGTGTAAATGAAATTGTTCATTCTGCCATCAAAATTAATTTTAACATTAAGTAAATTTAATAATAAGGAGTCAGACAGAATCCCTCTTATTCCCAAAGCAGAAATCTAATAGCTAGTCATGCTGTGCTCTGGGTCAATTCATTAGTACTCTTGTGTTCAAACGACAAATCAAAAACCCATCAAAAGTAATGAAAATGAACCTTTGATCTAATTTTCTAAACTGTTCTTACAAGTCCCGTGTTTACAAAGGTGTCTCATTGCCCTTGTGTGACACAGCTGAACCTCTGCATTACATGGGTGAGAAATATTACAACAATTTCATTCTCCATCCAGAATGACACCAGCACATTGTGGCTACCATTGAGTGTTCATATGTTAAATTTCTAAAATAACGTAAAATTACAATATGAATGTTTTTTGTTTTAAATTATATACACCCACTGTGTTTCTCACTGATGTTACTGCAAATACACTGCGGGCATTCAAAATATAATTGCTAGAGAACAGAGATAGCCCTACCCAACTAGCTCTCCACATGAATCTGGTGGCTGTTATGTGTTAATCCTGTTAGGTGCTGCTTTGGAAATCCCAATCTCAATTGATTACAGATTTCTGGGTCACAGAGCTCAACAGGACAGTGCCTTCACTGGTTTAACTATCTAAGATCTCAAAGGAACAAGTAAAGGTTTATTCCATGTTGAAAAGAGGAGAAAAGAAACTCATTTCAGCTGTGGAGCCTTTTTCGGGTGTGAGAACATTGAAATATTGTGTTTATTTTCTTCTCTTTTCAACATGCAATAAACCTTTACTTGTTCTTTTGCAGCCTACGCATGCTGATGCAGGTACCCACCTGAACTATCTGAGATCTCGTAGCATTCTTCTTATATTTGAAATGCTGTAATATCAGGGCTTTTGTATCTCTGTTGCATGATAAGAACTAAGTCAGTTTGCTTGTTGCATGTGAATATTGTTATTCTATTTTGTACTATCCCACATGTACACTAAGTTATGCTGGCAGAGAACTAAGAAACTGTTATGAACATGAAGAGAGTGGACAGCAGTACTCAAGCATTTATGCCCTGAACTATACTATATGTCATCCTTAATTTGCTGTAATTCTGCAAAATAATATAATCTATAATAATAATAATAATCCTTACACTTTTTCAGGAAACTCAAAGTGCTTTACAGGTACTACATATACAAGGTGTAGCCCCCACAAGGTGAATCCTCATCACCACACATCAGCTATCAGTGGGGAGGAGAACAGAGTAATGAAGTCAATTCATAGATGGGGATTTTTAGGAGGCCATAACTGGTAAAGGCCAGGGGGAAATTTGGCCAGGACACTGGGGTTAACACTCCTACTACTGTTAATGGAGCCATAATGATATGAAAGGGGAAAGGAAGGGAATTGCATACTTCTTTCCCACACAATATGTAACATCCTGTTCTGATGCTCTCTGACATCTGTTCAAGCATTGCGATAGTCTCTAGTTCTTGACCATAAGAGTGGAACTATGTCTGAGGCCTCACCCCAAATGTGACAACTATCACTAAAATCAAGACTTAAGGTGTAAGGGTATTTACAATGTGTGATTGCCTGGGCTGCCATGCTGTATCCAGCATCTTGCCATAAAGTCTTTAATGATGTCTTGATCAACACATTATATTGAGGTGGGTAAAATATTAGAAACAATATGACTTATATTTGTGAAGTGTACTTCAGTTTTGTAAATAGAAAATACACCCTGTCACACTTTTCTAAGAGGCCAGTCGGTTGTCAAAGAAGGGCCCAGTCTGGTCTTTGGAAATCACTTGTTGAACAACACACCTTGGAGTCATGTTGACACCCTTCCCCTGCAACATCAGTGACAGTGGTTCATTAGTCTGCATCATTTTAGATAATTGTTGGCATTTTTCTAAATTAAAACAAAGTCTAAAATTGGATCGTGTCATCAGTATTTCAAGCATAATTCAATTAATTTCTCTCTGTGCCTTTTGATTGCAGATTGCATTAGAGAAACAACATTTCGTAGAGACAGTACTTCATCTGTGCTTGGTAATATCATAATAGCATGTTTAAAATACTATCCTAAAATGGAAGTTAAACACTGAATGATATTTCTTGAAGAGAACTCATCTTAGTAGTTGTTTAGTTAGTTCAGGTGGGTAGCTGTGTCAGCATGCGTAGGCTGCAAAGGAACAAGTAATAGGTTTATTCCATGCTGAAAAAAAAGAAGAAAGAGAACACAACGTTTCGGCCGTGGAGCCTTCTTCAGGTGTGAGTAACAAAACCTGGCACATACTACAGAATACTCCTCACACCTGAAGAAGGCTCCACGGCCGAAACGTTGTGTTCTCTTTCTTCTTTTTTTTCAGCATGGAATAAACCTATTACTTGTTCCTGTTTAGTTAGTTCGTCAGTTATATTCTGAATTAAATACAAAATACTCACACCCCAAATCGGGTCTTTTTGTCAAATAAAGTAATTAAAGCAATTTTGGAGATTATCTTCCTTTTATATCCAAATGTGTACAACAAAGCAGCATATCGCAAGCAAGACCATTCCTCCGTAGCCATGACTTAAATTTTGGCAAGATCGCTGAAAGATGGAGCTGAGCTTAATGTCGCTCTGGTGACAACAGCTCCCCTTCTGTAAGCTACTGTAGCCAGAGGGAAAGCTCACGTTAAGAAATAAAGATTTATGTTTTGTTCTACTGTCTCACTCAGACAGTTTTATTTTGCTCGGGTTTAAAATGATTTAATCTTCAATTATGAAGTGACGAGTCGTTTAGATTGTGCTCTGTTTTGGGGGAGCTTGAATGGGAATGAGAATAATGAAATGAATGGGCTCTGCGGGGAAGGGAGACCTGTGAGCTGCAAATGCTGGTCTCTACGGAGGTTTTATCTGTTAATCGCTGCGTTTGAAAGACAAGAAAGGATTTTACTATGGTTCTCCATTTGGCCAGCACTGGTGAGCGTGCCTTGCAGTTTCTTTCCTTTTTTTAAAAATTTATATTCAGTTATGTTGCTAATAATGGGAGGCTGTGGTCTCTTCATTTGGGATATTGTCTTACTGCAGTTGTTAACACGAGACGTTTTGTAGACTACTTCAGATCTCTGAATACGATATATTGCTATTTTTTAAATGTATTGTTAAAACTGTAAATACGTTTTTGTTTCCCCATCTGACCCACTCTTTATAACGAATGCTCATGGTAATATTTTTGTACATTTTTAATATACATGATTTAAAATACCTGAGCATTTTAATGTATTCTGTAGTATGTGCCAGGTTTTGTTGAATCCTGCACAGTCAGAATATTGCAATCATTTTGCTTAATATACAGGGCCTTCACTAGGTAGTCCTTTCAATAATTA
This sequence comes from Atractosteus spatula, assembly GCF_055471065.1. NCBI lineage: Eukaryota > Metazoa > Chordata > Actinopteri > Semionotiformes > Lepisosteidae > Atractosteus > Atractosteus spatula. Next base: position 39,801,626 of record NC_142711.1, read on the forward strand.
AACACTGAAACTCTTAAAAATATATAGCAGATGAAATGTAAAAGATGTCTACTTTTTCATCCTGCACGTCTATGTGATTTTAAAGAACACACCCCTGTACCGTTTTTCTTTTTTAAAAATTATTTTTAATTGATTTCTTAAACGTCGCTTGTTTTGAAAAAGCAAACTGGGGGCAATATCATATGCCAACTTTTATGTTTTTTTTTAAGTTTTCATATTCTGAGAATCTGAGTTGTGAACGTCCTTGACGGGTTTCTAAAACAAAGCGTGTTTAAAACGATTAGATTTTACAGGCAAAACAAAATGTAAAATCGATCAGTTCTGTGCAATACAAATTGTCACATTATAAAATAAAAAATAAATTTATGAAAACTATTAGAGCTTAAATCTAAAGACGGAAAACAGACTTTTGGTTTTATTTTGCTGGTTACGGCTGTCAAAACAGCTACTAAAAAAGGGCAATTTCAATATTCTCTTTTCCTTGGCTTTTATGTTGGACAACTAGACCCCTCCCCCGCCTTCCAGCACTGTATTGCCGTACAGTTATTGACCATCTCTTGTCTGTGTTGCATTGAAAAGCATAATCCCTGCCCGTCCTGCATGTATCCAGCTCGACTTTGAGAATTTGAAAACGCGTTTTCTTTTCTGCGCTCCCAGGCTGCGCGCTGTAACCCGAAGTGCTCCACTGTTTTGTCCGTGGCGAGCTGCCGTGGCAATGGGAGACAGTATGTCGAAAAGACTGAAGCTGGTGGCAGGTGCGGAGGCAGAGATGGAGGAACGCGCTTTCGCAAACCCTTACCCGGACTGGGATCAGGGAGTCTTCGCATCCGGCACCGCGGGAGCGGACAGTGAGTGCAATGAGCACTTTGATGCTAGCGGGAAGGTAAGCAGTTACTTATCTTGTTTTAAAAACCACCTGATGTCATCCGTCGATACAGAGTTGTAACCTAAAGCGGCATGCATAGTGTCAATAAGTAATGTATTTTCAGTAAACCGAAGTTCTTCAGTTGCTTTTGCAAGTGAGTTGCACTTTTTGAACACTACGTCTGTGGAAGCACGACTTTTATTTACACACTTTAATGCGACGTGCGGTACATCACACTGAAAAGCATTTAATACTAAACACACGGCAGATGACTAACGGTTGAAAATACTACTATAAACTACGTCTAAATTTACAATAGACATGTAACCATAATCCACCCTGTTGTATGTCATGCAATAACTGTCATAGATTTATGATCCCCATTTTGCTATATAACGCGGACGTACGTCTGGCACAGTAATCTGTCTTTGCTGTTAGTATTATGAGTTATAAGGTTAAATTATAACGCCTCGATATCGTCTACATAACTGTCAGCTTGAGTTTCTTTGCCACTCTTCTTTCTGTTACCACTATGTATTTTATTTAATAGAAAAAATTAAGGTTAGCATATTCTGTCGCTTAGCTGCACAGACATGATGTGTAAATTAAGCAATTCCCATCCGTTCTAGCTAAATCAAGTAGTTTAATACTAGGTCTCCTTAACTACGCTGACTAGAAACACAGTAAACTTAGAGCAATGATCTCTGCCAAGTTAAGTGTAGTATGACAAGCATTAATTACTTGTAATTAAGATTAAGAGTCGGAAATCCCTTTCTGACCAGGTATAGCACCTGACAGGCCTACTATTCAAACTGCTGTGCAATAGCGGTACATCCTAGGACATCTATAAGGGTTAGCTACTAAGTAGTGGATTTGTAAGTAATTTGTGTCACAGATAAGAATTATTCCTGCCGTGTACATGACTACGCCACCTTATAAAGGGTACTGGGCCCTTACTTCCTTGCCACAGGTTCTTTTCATCTCCCAGAATCTCAAGTGCATGCACAGACCAGAGAGTTATTCTTCTCTTCACAGGCTTAATATGACCACTAGTACAATACACAAATCACATGTCACCACTTACTCATTGACATATCCAAAACCCCAGTTACCAGAAAAGACATATCCCAGAAGAAATATCCCCCAGCATTCTTCTCCGAACCCAGCTCTGGTCAGTGACCCGGTGAGCCTCTTTACACCACAGCAAAGAGACAGTGACAGTCCAGGTATCCCCCTCTGTCCCTGGAGTGCAGTTTTGGGTGGAGGGGGAGAAAGCAATGTTGGGGTCTTCCTCTGCTGCTCCTGGTCCCTGGCATCTGAGTCCTTTCCTGGGTCCACCTGTCGCGATCTGACCCACAAAACGTCCTTTTTCCAGAGGTCTCCTTTCTGTCCTGTTGGGGCTTTTTATGCCTTCTAGACACAAGTTTTAAGTGCTCCTTCAAGAAGTGTCTGTCCAAACATGGTGCACTGCTCTAACTCTTCCTGTTCTCAGGCCTCCCTTTCAACCACAGGTCCAGTCAAACCTGTTTCCAGCCCCACATATTACCCATGAATGGTGTGGCAATTGCTTAGTGCTTTCAGTGAGTTAAGAGTGCCATCGATCAGGGCAGGAGACACAGTCAACACTGAGATGTTACTGGCCCTTCAGGGCACTTCACATCCATACAATCATCAGCTCCTGGTGTCCAACACTCATCTTTTCCACTCTGTGACATATGCTTTAAATGTCATAGGCTGACATGAATTTTTAAACCAATCCCTCTTCCACATTTACAATTACAGTCAGTGTTGTGCTTGTGAACACCTCAGTCCTGTTAGAGTTTGTTTTAAACACTGGATTCCTGGGACATTCTTGGGATGATCCTCAGGAAGAAATGAAGTAATAGAAGTATTTGGGCTTAAGACTGAAATTAAAAGATGCTTCATTCTTTTGGCACTGTTAAGCGTAGGTGCTTTGCAGTTTGGGTAGAATTTCCAATATTGAGTCTTTTATTGGCCCTCAGAAGTTATCATCTGTGGATGTTATTCTGATGGGTGTTACCAAAGGAAAATCAGGAGTTTCAGGACATTGTGGTGATGGGTTGTTTCAAGTTGTATGCTTTAATCTGTCTGAACTAATGCACTATCTTGGTATTCTGTTAGGCTTGTCTGTGCTGTAAAACCTAGTTGTAATGTGACACCTTTTTATTAAATCTGGAGCGCATTTCTGTGTACACATCGACCTAAAAAGATCACAGTTCCCAGAAGTATGTGATGTGTTTAATATCCCGCAGGCTGATCAATCTGTAGATATACAGTTTTATGCAAAAGTTTGGGCACCCCTGGCCAAATTACATGTTTTGTTGTACAGTTACTATTTATTAGCTAAATTTAACAGATTGAAAAAAATAAAACAGTAAATGTGGCATTTGCAAGAGTGGATCCACTAGTGTTATTTTTTTGTCTCAGAACTTAATTGACTCATTAGGCCTTAATCTAAGTCAGGTGATGACAATTCCAGAGCTTCATAAATTATCTGACTCTTCGAACCTCTTAGGGTGTTGTGCTTACACTCAACAACCATGGGCTCCTCTAAGCAGAAAATAAAGATAATTGACTCTTACAAAGCAGGGGAAGGCTATTAAAAGATATCTAAACGCTTCCTGCTTGCAATTTCCACTGTCATAAATGTCATTAGGAAATGGAAGTTAAGGGGAACTGTTGAAGTCAAGACAAGATCTGGAAAACCAAGAAAAATCTCCAATAGAACTGCTCATAGACTGGTCAGGAATGCAAAGCAAAACCCCAATATCACTGCAAAGGACCTGCAGGAAGGTTTAGCTGGCACAGCAGTAGTGGTGCACTGGTCCACTGTGGTGTGTAGCTTGCTTGCACAAACATGCTCTACATGGAAGAGTCATCAGAAGGAAATCTTACCCGCGATCTCATCACAAAAGTCAACGTCTGAAGTGTGCAACACAACACTTAGATAAGCTAGAGGCGTTTTGGAATCAAGTGCTGTGGTCTGAGGTACAAAGGTACATTTGGAGAAAAAAAAGGGAGAAGCATTTAAAGAAAAGAACACCTTGCCAACTGTTAAGCATGGCGGTGGATCTGTTATGCTTTGGGGTTGTGTGGCAGCTAGTGGCTCAGGAAATTATTGTGAGGGTAGAGGGAAGAATGGATTCTACTAAGTATCAACAAATCCTGGAAGCTAATGTCCCACAGTCAGTGAAGAAAAGGAAGGTGAAAAGAGGTTAGATATTACAAGAAGACAATGATCCAAAACATATCTCAAAATCAACCATGAAATGAAAGATTAAGGTTTTGGAATGGCCTTCACAGTCCCTAGACTTGAATATTATTGAAAATCTGTGGATAGATCTCAAACATGCAGTTCATGCAAGACGACCTAACTAGAAGCGTTCTGCAAGGAAGAGTGGGAAAAACTTCCTAAAGCAAGAATAGAAAGACTGTCAGCTGCTTACGAGAAACATTTGGAGGCTGTGATTTCTGCCAAAGGGGGTGTTACTAAGTACTGACTGATAGGATGCCCAAACATTTGCACATGCCACATTTACTGTTTTATTTTTTTCAATCTGATAAATTCAGCAAATAAATAGTAACTGTGCTTTAAAATTTGCAGAAATATGTCAAGTTTTAGTTTGTTTGCTGCAGAGGTTGTGTTCACTTCTTTTCACTTAGAAAATCAGCAAAACATGTAATTTGGCCAGGGGTGCCCAAACGTTTGCATACAGTACATCTGTAATTGTTTTCATAACTATTTTTATAATATTAGCATGATTTGCTGGACGTCATACATTACTCCATGCCTTTCTTTGACTGCCTGTGGCCACCTGCATAAGAGACCATCAATTAAATTACATCTTACTTTTCCTCGCTGTGTTCCTGGAATTTAAAGTGTTGCACAGAGGAAATATCCTGAAAAATATACTTTCAAAACCTAGTTAAGAAAATAAGTGTGCACATTAAAACTTGGGTTGTTTAGGTACTTCAGGTGTTCTGTAGGCCCAGGGCCAGCTTCTCAGTATATCTCTGATGTACTGTAGTTGTTGTGCTATTTTGTAGGTACTTATCTGTGGAATTTCTGCTTTCTGACAATTTTATTAAATATAATTCAATGAATGTTTCCAATTTCTGAAAATTCAGGAATAACCATTTTTACTGTGACTGTTTTATGTAAGGAAATGGAAAACTATAGGCTTTTCCTCTGTGGCAGCACTGTAGGATAAAATTTGTTCTTGGAATCTCATGACCTATGCCAGTCTCTTCTCTCCTTCATATGAAACACAGGGTAGCATAGGAAAACGTATGAAATATGTATTTGTGACGTTTGGGAACTTGTTTTGCACTGTTATGCTGCTGGCTGAAACAGAGCAGCGCACTGTTGGATATTCAGGGCACTCTTTACAAGTGATTTGTACTTGAAGCCCATTAATAAACATGCAGAGACCTTTGCTGAGGACAGAAGCTGTCTAATGGTATTACACGGTCTTAGAGTTAAAGGCTAAATGAACAGATTGTATACACAGTAACTCCGGATCTAGTAAACCCTTGCACTACTCAGTCTGCCTCTTTAGGTATATTTGTATTTTACTTTCATTTTGGAATGTCAAACCTGAATAAAATAAGGTCACTTTATTGGCCATTTACAATTTCGTGCATTAAGAATTTGTCTTTTCGCATATCCCAGCTGGCTCGTCTCGAGATACACAGGCACACAGACGGGAAGAGAGAAGCGTGGGGTCAGAGCGCAGGGTCAATTATTTATACGGTGCCTCTGGAGCAGCTGGGGTTAAGGGCCTTGCTCAGGGGCCCAATCGAGTAGGATTCCTCTGCTGGCCGCGGGATTTAAACCGGCAACCTTCCAGCCACAGGTACAGATCCTTAGCGACAGAGCCACCGCACCGCCCAGTGGAGTGAATGGAGCTGATGTTAAACCCTTGATCATTAATTGTTCTGCAGTGATTTATTTTAATCATTGTGTACAGACTGGATCTTCAGATAATTAACAAGTTCTGAAGTGCACATAATCTTTTTCTATCCTGCATAATACAGTACCTTCTTAGATGTTACATAAGATGTAAATACTTTTTAGAAATCATTTGTGCTAATTGTTTCAAAAGGCATAACATACACAAATGTTTATGACAGTGATATGAAATGCACAGAACAGACATGAAAATAAGTTTAATATTTTAACAATTTTTCAAAAATGAATTTATGAATGATCATTACTAATACTAAAATGTTTATTCAAATTTTATGTCAATCATTAATAAATTATGCTTAGGGTTTGGGCTAGACTGCAAACTTACAAATATGTTACGGCTTTTGAAAGAATGATATATATATATACTGTATATCTTTATAACCATATTATAATATGTTATGTTGCTTCTAAGTAGTTTCTAAGAAGGTTAAACAGGCTTACTGTACCCATATTCCTAATTCAGAGGAGGCCGCCCACCTCTGCATCTTGGAGTTGAACTTGACTCTTTAGGTTCTTATATCTTCACATGTATTGCTGAATAAGTTCAGGTATTGTAATTTTCTATGCTTGTGAAAAAGTGGCACCTAGATACCTCATGATTTATTTGACAGGTCTCCACCAAGCTGGAAAGTGAATCTGCTTACTGAACTTTAAACAATGAACTTCATTGACACATTCTGGAGTACCAGTTCTGACCTGGAAAACTGCCTGGCTAGTGATGCAGCAATTCTTCTGTCCTTCTGTCAGGCTCAAGCCTGAGACTTGGAGCAAATGCCAAGGCCCCTAATAGGAGATGCACCCAGCAGGATCTGCTAGGATTAGTGCAGTGCAAGCCCTGTCAGCATAGGCCAGGCTTAATGTGTGCACTGTGACCTCTCCCAAGGACTCACGCTGAGGATGTACAGTATATGCATCTGTCCTTAGAAAGTTTTGTTATAGTAAACTTGATCCTTTATTATTGTGTAAACTTGTAGTTGTGTGCATCTTGTATTAGTTTTAAAAAATAAAAGCATATTGTGTTTTTCAAGAATCATTCTTTACCAGTTGTTGATGGCTTTAAATTAAAATTGAGAGCACAAGGGAGCTTAACTGTGTTCCAGGGAGTCAGTTGGCTGTTAGGACTTGTAGGAAGCAGTCAAAGTGGAGTGGGGGGTACACAGGGTTGACTGTATTCTGTGCTTTACTCTTCAATAGTTTACTTTTGTTTCTGTATTTTAATAAACTGCACTTTTCATTTCTTGAGTAATCAATCCTTCGTTGCCTGCAGTGGGGTTTTAGGTTCCAATCATCCTTCGAATATCGTCAAGATTCCTGAAGCGACCTGCCTTCTGTAAGTCTGGTGAGATGATGGAATGGCAGAGACTATTGTAGCGGCGAGGCTTAATAATAAGGCAGAATTAAGTGTTTCTGAGCTTCCCAAATGAGGCCCCATTTCTCTGTTCATCTCTGTGGTGCAGCCACAGAGAGACCATTAGTGCAGGGTGATTTAAGGTCCTAGGACAGCTCCCAAAGGGGGATGCACTTAGCTAAGTCTGGCTGTCATGATCAATGGTCATCCATTGGCGCCTATCTGTCTAGGGAGTGCCAGTTGGACATCTGGACTGCATTACTAAGTGTCAGGAGTAAGTGACTCATATCTCACCTTGATCAACCAATCAGGGACTGGTAGGGCCGAGTAACCCACGTGGGACTCTGATGCCCATGGAACTTTCAGCCAATCAACGAGCTGAAGTTCCTCCAGGTAAAAACAGGCAACACAGAGATTCAGATTCAGTAAGATTCTGGAGAGGATTCTGTGGACTGTTCTAAAGGGAATTCAAAGGAGAATTCCAGGGCAGGACGGCCCAGGAGCAGAAGGCTCCCAAGGGCAGGACATTCTCGCAGCGCGCCTCCTGACCATCCTGAGACTCAGCCCGGACAACCACGGAACGGCCAGTGTGTCCGAGTGCCAGAACTTTCCTTTGTTCTAAGAGTCTAGAGCGGAGGATGCCAGAGAGTAACCAGAGGATCCACCCGAGGTTAGCAACAGCAGCAGGCCTCGTGAACAGGTCGGAACTGTGGACAGCTGAATCACTATTCAGAACTAGCGCTTCATCAGGAACGAACCGGTCCTCTTCCTGACTTGCTGGGACCCACAGTCATCTTTTCTCCTGTGCACAAACTTTGCTAGTTAAAGCCAACACTAACTAGCCGGTCAGTGAGCATCTGCAGCGCACCGTCGCAAGCCGAACAGCACAGCCTGGCACACAGCCAGAGAGCGTGGATTGGACAGCAACAGCCTGCAACTGTTTCTTTGTGCCCGCAGGAGATCTGAATCCCCAGAAATTGGATGAGTATTCAACTTCAATGCATTACAGCTCGAGAATTCAATTGTTATCCCAACCAGTTGATATCAATTTAATTCCTAAGAGTTATGTACTTGTTTTGAGTATCTAATGTAGAAGTTATAACCAAGTTCATTTACGAAACGGTCTAAATGAATGATATACTGAACGTATGTCCTCTTGATATGTGTAACTCTTCGTAACTGATTGAATATATACCTTTTGTATTCTGATAACCCTCACGATAAGATCTGTTAGGTTTACATGCATATTCTATGTATTAATAAATGTATCCTCGTGTATTAGTACCTGTGTGTGTGCGTTGTTTGAGTTATGTCGCATGGTTGGATTCTAAAGCCATCAAAAGAATCAACTTTGTGATTTACTGCTACAATTAGTAATTGTCTCAGTAAATGCCCAAACCCTACAGAACTGGTGCCTTCAGAGAGCCACTACATTTACATTTTGGCCGGCTATGATTACATATTTGGCGTCCCTGAACGGCTATGAAACACTACACTATCATTACCTTATTCTCTCACTGTGCATTCTTGATAAAGGATGTGCAGTCTGCCAACCCCAGATTGAAGTAGGAAATACTTCATTTTCCCCTTGTTTATTCTGCTGTCAGATGCTCTTTTTTCCTCTTTAAGGACAACCAAGCAGAGGAGAGCCACGTCAGAGAAAAAATGTGTGTTTTATACCAATCCTGCAGGATAATAATAATAATAATTGCTCACACTTATATAGTGCTTTTCTGGGCACTCCACTCAAAGCGCTTTACAGCTAATGGGGACTCCCCTCCACCACCACCAATGTGCAGCATCCACCTGGATGATGCGACGGCAGCCATAGTGCACCAGTACGCTCACCACACATCAGCTATCAGTGGGGAGGAGAGCAGAGTAAAGAAGCCAATTCATAGATGGGGATTATTAGGAGGCCACGATTGGTAAGGGCCGATGGGAAATTTGGCCTACACCCCTACTCTTTTCAAGAAACGCCCTGGGATTTTTAATGACCACAGGGAGTCAGGACCTCTGTTTTACGTCTCATCCGAAGGACGGTGCCTGTTTACAATATAATGTTCACATCACTATACTGGGGCATTAGGACCCACATGGACCGCAGGGTGAGCACCCCTTGCTGGCCCCACTAACACCTCTTCCAGCAGCAACCTTAGTTTTTCCCAAGAGGTCTCCCACCCAGGTACTGACAAGACTCACACCTGCTTAGCTTCAATGGGCTGCCAGTTGTGAGTTGCAGAGTGATATGGCTGCTGGTTAAAACCTTTTCATAGCTAACATATAAACGTGCTTTTCTGAGATTAGAATCACTTAGTTTAATTATTTGCAATTACTAGGCCATAATTTTAATATGTTGGAAACATACATACCAGAGAAAATAATGTCTTTTTTAGCCAACTACAGCACAGAATATTTACTGCAATGATGATCTTCCCTGGTCCTGGAGAGCCATGATCCAGGAGGTCTTAATAGGGCACCTGTCATCATTGTATAAAGCCTGGGAGAATGTGTGAGTTTGGTATCAAAGTAGTATGTTTCTTGAAATTGTATCTGAGTTTTTGTAATACTTGAGCCCCACTGCATTTGTCCTACATTTTTATAAATTTACTAACACTTGGACAGATTTGTTATTCAGCAAAAGAATGAAATCTGACTAAAAACACAACAGAAGTTTTTTTTATTATCTCATACAGTATTGTATAATTTGGTGCACACTCCATTCTCTTTATAATTTAGAAGTGCATCTGTCTGATGTGTAGAACAAATGTTTTCCAATTTGGGAGAGTGCTACATACTGTATGATGAAGGTCTCTCGAGCTTGGTGTCCTAGTGAGATCACATTTTGGTCTATGCATATTTCTGTACCTATTAAGTGCAAACTGACATCAGATACATCTGGGAGCATTTTTGCAAATGTTTGCTCTTTTTCTCTCATGCACCGATAGTCAACTGATGTAGAGAGACAGAACAGCTCAGCTGTCTATCTTGTATGGTCTCAGATCTCTAGTGGTGGTTACATTTTTGAGAATTATAGTGTTTTCCTGAAGCTAAAAAGCTTGGGAACTAGTACATCAGTGCATCAGATATAAAAGAAAAACTGCATCCTCTGCCCTGTGTTGAGAGTTTTTCTCCCCTCTGTGTAATTTTCATAAAACAGAAGGGCATGTCTACATTTATCCGAACTCGGTCTTCTCTGGCATCAGATGCAGTGTGAGAGAAAAATGCTTAGTCCTTTCCAAGTAATTTCAAATTGCTTATGTCTTTAAATAGTCATTTTGCATTTTTTATGGCTCCCGAATACTTCATTTTTGCAGGTGGTGATGTTTCAGGGGAGATAGAATGATTATAAAAATGCTTACATTGCGGTACTGTTTGCTGTGGAAGAGACGGTTTGATTAATGCCCTGTGATTCAATACAAATCATTGCTTTTGCCTAGGGGAAAAGAGCTTAAAGTGGCTGGGGCATCCAGATGTCACCCAGAATCTTTAGGCCTTCAGTGATTTCTTACTCTGGAAATGTGACTGCTGCAGCATGATTCAATATAAATCCCAGGGTTGAAGTTGCTGTTCTTTCTGTGGTGTTCACTGCTGTGTGTATTTGGTTGGAATGAAAGGTCTTCTGTACATAGTCTGCTTGACTATGTGGAAGATCACTTGTAAAAGGACAGGATTATTTACTGCGGTATACGTTAGACAACGAATGGGGGCTTTAGTAAGCCTATAGTTGTACTGTATGCAGGTCTCAGAAAATGATAACTTTAAAGGTATTGTCTTGTCAGAGCTATATGGTAAATGTTTTTACTTATATTTATGATGTAGTGGTTATTTTTCTTGTTTTTGTCTGAGAGACTAAACTTTGATTTATGTAATTTTCATTTGCCTAGACCCATTCTTTCCCATTCCCTTTCAAACACTGAAGGACCTGTTTGATAGGGTTTAATAGCAGCTCACCTATAAAACTTTCTCCTTCATTTGTTTTGTCCTTTACAAATAGGAAGGAACTCTTGGACAATTCAGTTGTCTGAATGGAGGTCTTTAATGTTCATTGTTTTTCCTGTGAATTATCAACCAGGTCATTTCTCGTATTGAATTAAGCTCAAATTTGTTTTTCCTCATAATGTTTCCTTTGCCTAATTTAATCTATTTGATTATATTCTCTAGAAAGAAACATTCAGGTACTGTTTGATGATTAATGAAGTTCGATTATATTTCAACAGCAATCTTTCCTATTGTAAACAATTAATGGTAGCACTCAAGCACTTTGTGTGTTCATGGTCAGATTTGTAGGGATTGAGAAAACCTATACCTAAACCTTTTGTATTGTACCGAAGTTAATATTCTGTTTGAAAGGAAGCAAAATCGTTAGTATGGTATCTCATGTGCGCCATGAAATCATCTTGCTGAATGTAGAGAGTCATGTGAAAATACTGATAATGATTGCCTAGGCCAACATTGCTGGTTCTAATTACATTTAGAATAATGCATCCTTGTTTCATAAGACAGGCTGTGTGTTTTTCTGGTACTGTTTTACTGTATATTTGGTTTTGTCTAGCAGACTGGTATCGTTTGGCTTCTACTACCATACTTACATACAGTATGTAAATGTTAAATAATATAGATTTCAGTTATCCTTGGCTCCGAAACTGTATATGAGTCTACAGGACATTTATACTGTAGTTCCAGTAACATTGATTCCCCCCTCTTAACAAGGTCTACTAACACAATATTCCCAACATATTTTCTTCTGGGCATAAGTGTTTTCTGAACATGACCTTCACCTTTATTATTCCATTTATAAAATTGTTGAAAGTGTCTAAAATGCTCAAATTATATTTCATTTGACGATTAGAAATAGTTACAATTATCATGTAGGTGGTTTTTGGCAAATTTGTTCAACATTATTATTATTATTATTATTATTATTATTATTATTATTATTATTATTATAACAACAATTCCTTACACATATAAAGCTCTTTTCTGAGTACTTCACTCAAAGCTCTTTACAGGTAATGGGGACTCCCCTCCACTACAAACTGCGTGTAGCCCCCACTTGCATGATTTGACTCCAGAACACTCACCACACATCAGCTATCAGTGGGGAGAAGTACAGAGTAATGAAGCCAATTCATATTTGGGAATTATTAGGAGGCCTTTATTAATAAATTCCAGAGGGAGGTTTGGCCAGAACACCATGGATAACACTTCTTTTTGAGAAACACCCTGGGATTTTTAATGACCACAGAGAGTCAGGACCTCGGTTTTGTCTCATCCAAGGGACGACAGCTTTTTACAGTATAGTGTCCTGGTCAGTATACTGGGGCATTAGGACCCACAACCTTAGCTTTCCCTTTGCTCACACCTGCTTGGCTTCAGTGGGTTGCCAGTTGTGAGCTGCAGGTGATATAGGTGCTGGCAGTATATTTTTGTGATTCATCCTTGTAACCAAGCCATGAATAGTTAATTGATCAAAGGTTCAGTTGAAAAAAGTTAGAGGTATTTGCTTTTACAAATTGGGTGATTAACATGTTCCATACTACCACAACACTTAGCGTAAGGAAGTTCCTCCTGTTTTCACTTTTAAACGCACTTCTACATAGTTTCCACTTTTGTCCTTAGGTCTGTGTTTCGCTGTTTATTCGGAAGAGGTCTGTGCCTTGACTTTGTCAGTACCTTTGCAGATTATGATCACTTCTCAGTCTTCTGTGTTCAAGTCTGAAAAGGTTAAGTTCTTTGTACCTGTCACATTCCTTTAAGTCCCAGAGTGCAACTGGGGAAAAAAATCTTAATAGCACCAGTTATTTTATCTTTGAGATTAAGCAGTGTTTGGGAGATGGTATTTCACAAACCCTGCTGGACTGCATTCCTTTGGGACCAAACTAACCATCGGCTGCTTGCATATGTCTAAAGGTCATAGTGGAAGGGCTGGCTAGTATAATGGCATCTGTCATCTGTTACATTGTGGTGTGCTCCATGTTTTTATCTCATCCTTCTGTAAAAGAGACGTACGCTATTTTCCAGCAGTTCGGAGCACATATATAGGAGACATTATGTTTATATCCCGATGACTCTCTCTTTTGGTATTTGAGAAGCAATCAATTCTAATCTTTTTCTGCACCCAAACTTATTTGCCTTTTCTCTTGTGGGCAGGGAGTGTTAGAGATGTCTCATTCATCATTTACTATGAGTGCTGTCTCTAAAGTGCTCCAGTGAGAATCAAGCTGAAGAAAAAAAGACAATGTTTTTTTTTTAATAAAAATTATTTGCTTTCGTATAGAATGGGTGCCCTCATTTAAAAACAGAAGCTTTATAAAGCGCATTTGATCCGTGTGCGTCACCTGGTTGATGTGCTGAAAGGCTCTGTTGCTGTTTAATGCAGTTCTTTTCATTGTGCCCTGCAAACTTAACAACATGGCTCAGCCTTCGCCACACCATGCGTCTCATTTGCACTGCATGTGACGTGTGCAGCCTCACAAGACAATTGGGTTTTTTATGGAGCAGACAAAGGACCATCTGACTGATCTGGAGAGCTGTTGTCTCCCTTTCTTGTAAAAGTAAACAAGATCGTCCCCTGTCTCCTTAATTGGCTTTTTCATGTTACAGCTGCCAGTCAGCGTTGAACCCATTTATTTTAAAAGCTGCTTGCTGTGGAAAGAAGACAAATCCATCCTTATATTTGTAAAAAAAAACAGGAGAAAAAGAATAATGGCTTAAAGGCAAAGTAGAAAAATAAAGATGTTGATGATTAATAAAGGAAAAGTTTTGTCTCGGGGAAAATGTATTACTGGTTTTGTTACTTGGTCTTTTTTTTAAAGGCTGTGAAATTAGATAATTCATGTTTTGTTGGTATCCATGAAGATATTAATGAAGGAAGAATGCCTGTGAAGGGGTTACCATGTTCAGCTGGTACAGATGCTCATCTGGAGTGCAGACATTGCTGACTGGAGTTTTAGGCTGTGTCGTGAGTTGGAGTTTAGGCTGTGTCGTGAGTTGACTGTGATTACCCAGGCAGCAGTAAATGATTTGTGCATTCTTATTGCACAAATCAAAGTATAAAGCTTGAGTTTCACCCTGTGCTATAGCAGCTTGATTTTCCTGAAGATAATCTCTACATTTATTTCAATAACTGTTGTTTTGCCTGAACCTGTACATTGGTATACTTTACAGGACTTATCATATACCTGTTGACAAGGCTTTCTCTGCACAGGTCAGTGCCACCTTTCAGAAGAAAGTCCAGAGCAAGATTACAGACCTCCTGCTGCAGATGGAGGAGGGCCTAAAGACAGCTGACCCGCATGACTTCTCCACTTATACTGGCTGGACAGGTGAGCAGGTACATGAGAGGTCTGCAGGACGTGTGTTGAGCTGGGAAAATCTCTAGCTTGAAGTAGGTAGGCTGGAAACCACAGCCTGATTTGTATCTGGTGCTCAGAAAGTGGTCAGCACAGCACACACCCTCCAGTGCATAAGTTCTAAGATTATGAAAACATTACCTTGTTTTAATAATAGAAAGAAAGTTGTAGATTTTTTTTCTTGGTCTGTATACTTTTGTTGCCCCTGCATCTTTGGATGTGTGGCTTATGGATATGCAGCTGCCGTTATCATGGGTCAAGCTTCTTACTAGCCAGTCATAGTCCAAGGTACTGTACATACTGTTTGTGTGCACTGTGTTGCCGGTGTCATCTACACTCTAGCACGGATTCCACATCTGTCTCCTTCACTGTTACAACCCAGGAGGGTTTGGTCTGATTACTGGGATTTGTTCAAACTGTGCTTTAAATGACCTTTTCTTAAACTCAAACCGGACTTGCTCTGCTGATCAGTAAATGATTAAAAAAGTTTAATTAAGCTTAATTGAATCCCTGACTGTTGCTGAGCTGAAAGCAATTGAAATGTAGTTATGAACTTCATTTTGTCCGGGGTTGAAGACCTCAAATGATCTTAACAAAATCATGTCAATTTTCCATATGATTGAAAATACTGAGGGCAGCATGATGGCACAGTGGTTAGCATTGCTTTGCAGTGCCCGGTTCAATTTGTGAGTTGCTGTCTGTGTGGAGTTTGTATGTTCTCCACATGTTTGCATGGGTTTCCTCCTTCCTCTGGATGCTCTCGTTTCCTGAGCATGTGAGCGTGTGCATGTCTTTATATATATATGTGCTCTGCGTTGGTTTGGTGTCCCATCAAGGGTGTATCCTGCCTTGCACCTGTTGGTTCTAGGATAGGCTCTCTGTCCCCTGTGACACTGTATTGGATCAAGTGTTTAGAAAATGAATGGATAGAACATACTGAACACTTTTTTGGTTTTGGAAAACCCTGTTTTGTGAATTAGAAGTGCTGCTTGTCATACAGGCGTCTGTATTGACTGAGTCTAAATTTTTGTCTTTGTCCTATGTTATAAAAATGAACTATGTGGTTCTCTCTATTAGGGGGTAAATAAAGCTGCAACAATGCCCTTGACTGCTGATATATCACTAAGTGCCAGTTCTGAAGCCCTTTCAAATGTCATTGCTGTTCTCACAGATTTTAGTATGATGTCCATGATACATTTCAGAAAAAGAACCATGTTATAAACTTTGCAATATTTTCTGTATTTCATAAATAGCTAATTTATATGTTTTCTGTTCCATTATACTGCAGTATTTCTTATGCTGAAAATAGAGGAAAAAAGCTTACTCTATTGTTCTTGTCCTTGAATCTCTTAACTTTGCCCTAAATGCACCATTTGTCTTGATAGCTGAGAATGAAAATGCATTCTGAAGCATCATATGCTGTATATTTGCAGTTCTTTCCTCTAGCTGGTCATAAAATAATGAAAAGGTTGATTAGTTAACATCTTTTGCTCTTGAAAAATGAAGGGGTTCTTATTGGAGCTGATGCAGCAGGTGGCAGGATCCTAGTCCACCTGCCTGTTTATTAGGTGCAGTGTGATGGTTCATTCCTCATATCCAGCCATGCTTTTCAATCCTCTACTCCAAGCCATCCAATGAGCCTGTGTTTCACTGTCGAAATTCTAATTTGTTCCCAAAACAGCTTCCCCTTTCCTTTATTTTTTATATTTTTTGTTAATGAAATAGTATATGTTCAAAATTGATTCACAAATTTGTATATCTTGTGTTAAGTTGACATTGCAATTCCATCGACCTACAGTACTTCCAATGTGGAGGTATAGATGAGTGAGGTAAATACTGGTGTAAAATCACTTGGTAGAAATCTGCTTACCAAAAAAACAAATAGTTTACACAGGAATATTATATCATTTCCATTCAAATGTAAAATTAGGATTCAGAAGGAAAAAATGTTAGTCCAGGATAGCCAGTATTTACTAAAAATTTCTGACTGTAGTGCTATAGTTTTTCCATTCACAATGTCAATTCACTGTTCACATGTTTGGGGGCTCTTTAATAAGTCATTTTCTTGTGATTGCTTTCTTATTAGCAGTTAGAAGAAAGAACATTCAAATGTTATGTTTAGATTTGCTATATCTTATTAAGGGCTAAGTTCATGAATTGGCAAGCTTTCTGCATCTGGGCAGGGAGAGAATACATGTGAATAAATTGTTACCTGCTCTCTATACAATCCCAGCATTGTGAAGTGGTTCCTTTTCATTTGACTTGTACAGTATGTTGGGACAAATAAAAAATGGGATAAGTTCTTCCAGTAAAGTTTCCCCATGTTTGAAAGCTTGTAAAGCTGGGCTAAATTTGCATATATTTTTCTGCTAATCTGTAGAAAAATGGCTTTTTCTATTTTAATATATTTTGTTGATTTTCTTTTCATATCCTCAGCATTATTGTACAGCTTTGAAATTTCAATTACTGTACTGTTAAGGAGCAATAAAAATACAATTTCATTCTGTGGGTCATTACTTTAAGAATATTTGCATAATGCCAGATCTCAAGAAGTCTTATTTTTCCAATTTGTACTGATGTGATAATTCTTCAGAATTTCTCAGATGACCTTTCTTCATCATCGTGTACAATGTTATAATCCCTATTGTTGCCCAGCTCTTTAGTCATATATCATAATAG
Source organism: Atractosteus spatula (assembly GCF_055471065.1). Taxonomy (NCBI): domain Eukaryota; kingdom Metazoa; phylum Chordata; class Actinopteri; order Semionotiformes; family Lepisosteidae; genus Atractosteus; species Atractosteus spatula. Next base: position 39,818,866 of record NC_142711.1, read on the forward strand.
TTCAATAAACAGGTGGATGTAAATAGTGGAACTATGTTCACTGTATGTCTTATAAAATTCACCAGGAAAGCCATTCATTCCTGTAGCTCTGCTGAGTTTAAGGTTTGAAATAGTCTAAGAAATGTCCTCCTTGCTTATTGTCAATATATTGTTTTGCTTCATGTTTAGGGCAGGTAGGTTTAATGAGTTTAATAAAGAGCCCATGTGAGGTATATTTGGAATATCAGTCTGTGAATATAATTTTTTGCAATATCCATTTTATTCAATTTACTGGGTTTGTTAGTGGATCAAAAATTGTATGTTCTATATATCGTCTTGCTAGTATATTGATTTTTTTCTCAATCATAGTAGTTTCTCTTTTTTGTACTTTGACTATTTCTGTTCTAATCCTCAATAATGTCCTATGTATCTGATGAATATGTTTAAATGCTCTTATTCTATGTGGAGTAGTTTAAATAATTTTGGTTTGTTTCTTTTGGGTATAGGAGCAAATGGAAGCACTGCTTTAGCTGTATCCCATAATACTGTTGGGAACAGCTCTCCTATATACAGTAATTGTTTTAATTCCATTTGATTTTTTGAGAAGAATGTAATTTAAAACACCACAGTTCATTCTTCATAATGTGTTGTATTTCTTCAGGTTTAAAAGTAATATTAAATTAACCGATGCATTGTCAGATAAAGCAGTAGTTCCAATTTCAAGCTGTTTTTATTGTATTTATTGGAAGTAATGTGTTCTCCCATATGAATTATAAGAGGCAGAGAAATGTTTATGAAATGTTTAGAATCCCATCCTGTAGGGTGCATATAATATACATACATACAGGTCTTCCATAGATTTATACACTCCTTTGATTAATGGTCCTCAGAAGAGTCCAATTTGGGATTCAAATCTTCTCCGTATATTAGCATTGGACCTACTTCTTTGGCTGTTCAATCAAATATCTTTTGAAAATAAATTCCTGACATATCCCATTTGTGCACAGACATTAAGCAAGGTGACTATGTTCTTCTGTCTTCCCTTTACCTATGAAAAATATGCCTTTTTTGTTGTAGATCTCTGACAGAAATTCAAATTTGACAATAATTTACGTATCTGATCTTATGATCATTCTGATTCTTTTTATTCTTTACATTCTGATCTTATGGAAGGAATACTTTATCAAAACAAATCCGTTTGACCTTCACATATTCACTGCCTGAGGGGTAAGTCTCCTGGAAAAATACCACATGTGCCTTATTCCATTTAAACTGACATTTTCCTGACTCAGGCTAAGACAGTAAACCAGTCTAATTCATTTAAGCGTATGTCTAAATAGAGTTTGCTTGGAGTTCCAACACTGCTTAAAGTTCAGGAGGAGGTCGGACCCCAATATTGTCCAGTTTTACTTGTATATTTTATGTTACAATTCTAGTGCATATTTTTACTATGAGCTAGATAGGCCAAATGACTCTACTGACTTGCTCCTGAGTTCTTGTACCTAGGTTGAACTTACGATCAGGTTGACGGTCCCTCATCCAGGTGAGTTAAGCCTATAAAACAGTCTGACTCATTTTACTTCTTTTTCTATCACAATTAGAGAACTACAGTTTTACTGCTTAAAGCATTGCTCAGTACTCCAGTCTCTTGAACTTATGTTAGATATCTTCTTGTATCCTACCTCTCTCCTATACAGGCATAGCTCTTCTCTACCTGCAGCTGCACCGTGTGACCCAGGAGCAGTCCCATCTGCAGCGTGCCCTGGACTATGTGAAAAGAACCCTTCGCAACCTCAATGGCCGGAGGGTGACTTTCCTGTGTGGCGATGCTGGGCCACTCGCTGTGGGGGCAGTGGTGCACCACAAGCTGAAGAACGAGGCAGAGTCCAAGGAGTGCATCACTAAGTAGGCACTACACACTGAGTATTATTTTATTTTCACCACAAGGGAAAAGGGCTTGATAGTCAGGTTTACAACTGGTTGATTAAGCATGTCACAGTGAAATAAGCTCTAAAGCTCTAAAGGGTAGCAGTTTTAACTTATTGTGGTACTTTAGTAACAGCATTGTTCACTGAAGCCTTTGCAGCACCGATAAAGCTTTCGACCTTTGGTTACAAGCAATCTCTGCAGTCGTTTTTCGACAGTTGACTTAATGTGTTTGAAGTATAAATCTGATCAGTCCCCACTCTTGTGCGCTTTTCATTGACTGTTCCTGTGGCTCTTTGCTCTCCTGTTCTCCAGGCTGCTCCAGCTGCAGCGCAGTGTGGTCATCTCTGACTCGGACCTGCCTGACGAGCTGCTGTATGGCCGGTCAGGGTACCTGTATGCACTGATCTATGTCAACACTGAGATCGGGCCCGAGACTGTGCCTGCTTCCACCATCTCGGAGGTGAGAAAAATCCACAGAGGTTAATAACATACAAGGAATGATGCTCTTTATCAGAAACGTAGGCCCTTCATAAATGTGAACTTTAGCCCATATCCTAGCAACAATTTTTTTGTTCGCCAGAGGCCACCTCTTCTAATGAAAATAACCTGCCGTATTCCTGGTTTATAATTTATGAAAGGTGGGTATATCTAAGTTTCAGTGTCCTGTCCTGATGTGAAGTACCAAAAATCTGCCTAAACAAAAACTTCCTGTTTTCTAACTCATTTTGAAATTAAATTAGCACAAGCTTTTGCTTTTTGAAATCTGGTTCTAGTTATAGACAAGTGTACAAAAGGTAGCTGAAAATGAAAATATTCTTTGTGACGGAACTACTTGCTTTCACCTTGCTTCTGTGGTAATGATTGTGGAATTTAATAATATTTGAAGAGAGATGTTGCTATGCTTTGCATTCAGGCATGGAAGTTCCAGTCATTTTTAGGTAGTTCATTAGGGCTCACTTTGCTGTTGGCAGCATCCCTTCGCCAGACCTGGGAGCATAAGACTTGCAAACTTCCCTGGCCTGGGGAGTCTGACAGTGTCTTCAGACTCTTGCCTTGTACACTCTCTGAATTTTAACACTTAAAGCCAGGCTTTTATGAAGCAGACAATGTTAACATACTGATAGACATTGATTCTAGGCAAATTATGTAATTTTTGGAAAGATGCTGTATGGAATTAAAAAAAAATCAAACCATTTTGGAATGGCCACTATAGTTTTGTTTTTTAACCTTCTTGTTCTGTAGTGACTTGTAAAAGCTCCGTACTACCATCCAGACTGCATTTGTAATGTATGGTGAATGTAAAACAATTGTTATGGTAATAATTCTTAATTTAGCCCATTATTTCAAGATTAACTAGAGAAGCTAGGGGGTGAACTCTGGCGTGAACATCTGTGGTGGCAGAATCACTAACAAACCTCTATTTGACATGTCATCTGAAAGATGGAGCAGAAGGAGATTGAGTAACTCGCTCAGGGTGACAAACAGTGAGTCACTGGCAGAACCCAGTGGGGCTTGAAAAAGGAGCCTACTGGTGACAGCCTTAACCAGTGGAGCTAGGAGATAGCAGATCAGTTTGTCAGTGGTTTCAGGTATTAGGATGTTCTAAAATATATTAAAGGGGAGCTTTATCAGGAAAGGTATTTAAGGAGATTCAGAGAATTTAAAAGAGGTTATAATTTAGAGGATGCCATTAGACCTAAAAATTACATGAAAAGCATTTCTTGAAAGAAGTGATGCTTCAGCAAAATGACAGGATAGCTTGTTCCACAGCAGCAATATATATTTTTTTTTCATGTGATGATCAAATAGTACACAGTATTCTAAAGGAAGGCTTTTTGGTACATAGTACAATTTTAAAGTAGTCTTGACCAGTGTATGTTAGCTGTAGTCCTGTAGGGCCATAGTTTCAGTAATCAGTTTAAAAAATAAGGCATTTAGGTCAAGAATCATTAAACCCCCGAGAGCTGAAGGGTGTTGGTTTTTCTATTTCAAGTTACCTCTTATCTACCTCTTTACACAAATCATGTGTTATCCGATTGTTAATAAATTGAGGGTGACCCATAATACGTGCTGGATTCTGGGCTTGTATGATCAGGGTGACCTCCTTGGGCCCAGTCAGCTAGTGCCTATATGGTCAATTTAATCACTGAAAATTCCAAATTGTTTCTGTCTGCCTCTGAACCTGCTCTGGTTTTCCTGTAGCTTTTTCTCATTCAGAACAGAAAATGTAGCCTCTTCCATCTTGTAAAATGTGTTTATCTTGTCAGCCACGCTTGTGCTGTCTGTTCATGATGACTAATTGTAAACATAAGATGGAATCACTGGACTGAGCTTGATGTCCTACTTCTATGACAGCTGCAGGATTTAAAAAATAACATGCATGCAATAATTAATTGTCTGTAAATAAACCAGTTAGCATTAATTGCTTTGCTTATCCTCGGGAGATTCTTAATGAATAGTCTGTGAAGCTCATATTTTAACAAATATTTCATATAGATTGTCAGAAAAAAAAATTATACAGTTAGTATTTTCAAAATGACTGAAATTGACAATGTTTTGAAGTTCAGAAGGCTTGGCAAGGGCTAAAGCAATTTCTTGTTTAAGAGATTGGAAATGTCAGTGGTCATACAGCCCTGAACTGAAGTACTACTACTCAACCCTGATGCGCTCTGTTTTTCCTTATTTATGATAGTATGAATGGCTGATCCAGATACTAAGTATACAGTTGATAACAAATGTTGTCACTTACCTGGCTGAGGCTCAAGAGCATGTCCATTATAGATCCTTTTATCTGTGGTTTCCTGTCACCCAGGAACAAGGCTCGAATGAAACGCTGTTTGTTTTTTATGTAAAGTTAGAATACATGTTTAAAGTTGTCACTGGTACTTTACCAGTGGTGAATTTTTAAAGTACAGAAAGCCTAGAGAGAAACAAGCATGGGATATGAAAAAATTGTGAAAATGTGATGTGTTGTTACAGTTGTTCAAAGTAAACATGCATGTAATTGTCTCTTTGTTCACATTCATACAGTTTTTTACAGTATATGTCAACAGGTGCATAAATGTTCATTTGCAATTAGTTTCAAAATATGAGTTTGAATTCAGTGCAACAGCGATGTGTTCAGGAGGGTGCTGTCTGTGTGGAAATGTCCACTGTAAAAGAGACGGGTACCTAAATGAGCTTCAGCTGTACCATGCATACAGTAGATGCTTGTGTGAAGGTTTGGAAAGGTGTTTTTCTGACTGCTCCAAGCCACATCAAATATGCAGCAGATGACAAAGGACTCGTGCCTGAAATTTGAATACAGGCTGCTTATCTTGAAGGCAGGTACAGTTGCATGCAAAAGTTTGGGCACCCTTGGCCAAATTACATTTTTTGTTTATAAGTGAAAAGAATTTAGCACAACCTCTGCAGTGAACAAACTTACTTGACATATTTCTGCAAATTTTAATGCACAGTTACTATTTATTTGCTAAATTTAATAGATTGAAAAAAAGAAAACCATAAATGAGCTAGTAATCCACTAGTGTTATTTTTTTGTAAGGTCTCAGAACTTAATTGACTCGTTAGGCCTTAATCTAAGTCAGGTGATGACAATTCCAGAGCTTAATAAATTCTCTGACTCTTTGAACCTCTCAGGGTGTTGTGCTTACACTCAACAACCATGGGCTCCTCTAAGCAGCTGACTGAGGATCAGAAAATAATGATAATTGACTCTTACAAAGCAGGGGAAGCTATAAAAAGATATCTAAATACTTCCTGCTTGCAATTTCCACTGTCCGAAATATCATTAAGAAATGGAAGTTAAGGGGAACTGTTGAAGTCAAGACAAGATCTGTAAGACCAAGAAAAATCTCCGATAGAACTGCTTGTAGACTGGTCAGGAATGCAAAGCAAAAAACCCCAATATCACTGCAAAGGACCTGCAGGTTTAGCTGGCACAGGAGTAGTGGTGCACCGGTCCACTTGCACAAACATGATCTACATGGAAGAGTCATCAGAAGAAAACCTTACCTGCAATCTCATCACAAACGTCAATGTCTGAAGTATGCAACACAACACTTAGATAAGCCAGAGGCATTTTGGAATCAAGTGCTGGTGGTCTGATGAAGTAAAAATTGAGCTCTTTGGCTACGATCACCAAAGGTACGTTTGGGGAAAAAAAGGAGAAGCATTTGAAGAAAAGAACACCTTGCCAACTGTTAAGCATGGGGGTGGATCTATTATGCATTGGGGTTGTGTGGCAGCCAGTGGCACAGGAAATATTGTGCGGGTAGAGGGAAGAATGGATTCTACGAAGTTCAACAAATCCTGGAAGCTCATGTCCCACAGTCAGTGAAGAAACTGAAGCTGAAAAGAGGTTAGATATTACAACAATGCAATGATCCAAAACATCTCAAAATAAACTATGAACTGTTTCAAAAAAACGAAAGATTAAGGTTTTGGAATGGCCTTCACAGTCCCTAGACTTGAATATTATTGAAAATCTGTGGGGAGTTCTCAAACATGCAGTGCATGCAAAACAACCTAAGAATATTTCCGAACTAGAAGTGCTCTGCAAGGAAGAGTGGGGAAAAAATTCCTAAGGCAAGAATAGAAAGACTGTTAGCTTGCTACAAGAAACATTTGGAGGCTGTGATTTCCGCCAGAGGGGGTGTTACTAAGTACCGATACTAATACTGACCAAACTTTTGCACATGCTACATTTACTGTTTTATTTTTTTCAATATGTTAAATTCAGCAAATAGTAACTGGGCATACAAATTTGCAGAAATATGTCAAGTTTCAGTTTGTTTGCTTCAGAGGTTGTGTTTTCACTTAGAAAATCAACAAAACATAATTTGGCCGGGGGTGCCCAACCTTTTGGATACAACTGTATATAGTATTTAACTCAAAAGTATCCAATTTAATATTTTATTTCTAGATGGCTAAATGGCTTCATCTAGACCATATTCCTTAACCTAGGAATGTACTGATGTAGGGGCTATTACTACTGACTGAGCTGGCAAACAGTACTGGCTGCCTAGCTGTGAAACATGTCTTCCATGTTTACAGTATCTGTTCTTCTTGATCAATGACTTTTTTTTAGGACCCTGCTAAACACATTTTTATTAGGGTTAATAATCTGAGTTATTGCTTACTGCGATTTGTGTTTTATGTGATTTGTGTCCATTTTTGAAGATTGTTTTAGTATTTTTTTCATTTACTTTTACTTTTTAATTGGGACAGTAATATGCTTTTCTGTTGTAAAATGCTGTGTGCTTGACCCAGTGTTAAAGCTTGAACCCTATACTCTTCAGGTGTTGAAGAAAGCCTTAAACCTTAGGCAGTGATCACTGAAACTAACGTCTCAGCACTTACAAACGTACAAACTTCAGAGTGGCTAGAAAATGAACTGACTTCTCCGTCTCTTAAACACACATCCTAACGTGCTTCAAATCATCTAATCTGCCTCTGTTGTTGATACCCAGTAGACTGAAAACGACAAGATTTCATCTGAATTGGATCATAGACCCTTTGGTCAAGCAATATTGTTCTAGCCACATTTCTTCAATGTACCATACATTTTCCAGCCACTATGAGTTAAGATTTGCCTTTGCTTTATTAGTATAGCAGAGAGAAACATTTTTAGTCTGTATTGATATCATTATTACATTACTGGGCAACTGTAGTTTGAATGATTAGCTGAGATTGTTTTGAGCTTTATAAGAAAAGTCAGCTTGAATAAAGTTTATTGTAGATGAATTGCTTGAAACACAAATGAAGAATTTCTGTGTAAGTTGTATTGTTAAATGTACAAAACATTTGTGTAAACACTGAGAGCTGCGCCAATGTGTCATCATCTTATAAGAGCTGCAAGGACGTTATACAGTGGATCTGACAGGCCCACTATTTCCTGATCCTGACTAAATGGAATTTTCCAAGCCTAAATTCAAGTGTAATCATCTGCGATTAATCCTGCCTGCATTCCATTACCAGCTTTCAGCAGTTGTACCTGCGGGCATTCACTGCACTGGCCCAGCATCTATAGAACCATGTTTTTTCATTCTTCTCGGGGTGATTTGTAAATCAGAGAAGCACATTTCCCAGTTTCAGATGGAATAACTGTACTTGAATGCAGCTCTTTTTGCAAACCAATTTTTGTAGGGAAAGTCTTTCTTGGAAAAGATTTCGTATGACCTTGGTCATGCTTGCTGAAAGCCTTGAATTTTTAAACAGACCAAAGACAAAAGGGTTTTTTATGACTAACTTTGCAACACTGACAGTAACAGTTTATAATGCCCCTGACCCCATAACTGTATAAAACACTAACACCGGCAGATGTCCTTCATTTTTAATGATTACATTGAAATTGAATCCATTTTAATCAGCACTGTATTTCATGCCCAGTACAGCAATGCACTTAAGGTGAATTAAACACTGTCTGGGTTTATCTATGTAGGTTGTTGAAACCATTCTTGAATCTGGGAAGAATATGTCCAAAGAAGAGAAGAAAATGGATCGCTGTCCCCTCCTGTATCAGTGGCATCGGAAGCAGTATGTTGGTGCTGCACATGGTCTGGCTGGCATCTACTACATGCTTATGCAGGTACAAATGTTGGATACAGCTCTGCTGTTTTCTTCTGTCATGTCATGTTAAACATTTATTTATATAAAGATATCTTTAGAAAGTGGTGCTGTCTTTCAACAAGAAATTTCAGGATCACATACTGCATCAAATACAAGTTGTTTCCTGGAGATAATTAAGTGAGTTAGCTTTAGGGCGACTGCTAATTCTGAAATGATGAAAAAATAAGCTAATTCGTCTGTTCATCTTTCATTTGAGACAACCATTCAGTGTCTCTTAACTGATCACATGACGCATATTAATAGAAACACCTGGGATAGAAGGTGCAGTACCTTTTCAAACAAAGAACATGTTGGAATGAATTTAACAGAGTGTCTTTAGCTATTAAAAAAAAGGTGTGTTTAGTATTGAAAGTATGGGTAAATCTAATCAGGTGGTAAATAGGATGACAGAACTCTTTAGGTGCTATTTGATTTTAAAATATTTTAAATATGCAGATATTAAACTAATTTAAAGCAGATGTCTGAGCAAGAGAAAAGTCATTAATGAACTGAGATGACTGAACCATAAGAACCTGATATTGGCTATTAATAAGAGGAAGACATTTGACTTGTCTAGGCTGTTTGATTGCTAGTAGCTAATTGATCTCATTATATCAACCCGCTGTTTTTTTTTAAAAGAAGCCAGGTTTTCAATGTCATGGCAGGTATGATACCCAAAAGTTTTGTATCATAGAGCCAACCAGGTTGGTGTCTATAATTCTGACGTTGCATGTTAGAGCATAGGTTCACGTCACTAGCTCACTGTGACCAGGTGTCCCCAATGAGTTCGATGAGTGGCACACAATTGGCAGAGTACCACCAGAGGTAGAGAGAGGATTAGTCAGCTAGAAATCCTTTAGGCTGATCAGTAAAGTGTGACAGTTCATTCCATGTGTCCTGCAAGCTAATAAATACTCCACCCTTTTGGATGGACAATTAAGTAATGTATATATTCAAAATTGAATGATCAGCAAGCTCCCTGGGATACTAATCACAGCACAGAGAGTATCTTAATTTCAGCCCCATTAAAAAAAATATTATGCAGTAATTTTATGATTAAAAAAAATCAATTTGTAACAAACATTAGTTTTGTTGTGTGCAGCGCCATCTGGTGTTGTAACATTATTGATTCCTAATCCGCTCTATTAAACCAGCCTCTGAAGTTGAGAGGCAAACAGCTTTCATATTTAGAGTTTCCAAAATGCCCCTAAGTTTGCATTTACGTGCATCCAGTTACTGAGAGCTTATGTTGTTTAGTTTAAATTAATAATAATAAGGAAAAGTAAGGGAAAACTAATAAGCTATACAATGTCTTTCAAATCGAGAACTGGGATGTGCATTTTCTAGTAGAACCTGGTGCTGCTTTATATAATACTCAACAAAGACTGAGTCTGGTTTTAAATGACACAAGACTCCCTCTGCTCATCTGTTGTGCCTATTAGATATGAAACAACAAATACAATTCGTAGTGCTTACTGGAGTCCACATGGGGAGGACAGGAAGACAGAGGGAGGAAAATAAATGATCTGGCATGGATCCAGTGCCCCTGCTGTTTGTGGAGCAAAAAAGAAAATATAAGTAGAGGCCCACAAAGAGCAGGAGTATTAAAATTGTAAAGGAACAGAGCGGTAGCAAATCAGTTTGACTTCTGTCTCAAAGGGGAAATATTAAGAAGAAAAACAAATGTTTATTAAGATTTCTTAACAGTGGCTCTTATAATCTTTCTGTGCACGTACACTGTGCCTGAAAGGCTCCTGTGTTTTGCATGACTGTAGTGAGCAGCATTGCGATGATGTTTACATATTGTATTAAAGACTTAAGGATCTAGGATGAAAGGTCATATAGAACAGAGTCCCAAAAACAGTTCTCTTAACTTTCAAGGATAATGAATCCTTGTACTGTATGTCAAAATCATATCTATAACCATTTGTACGGGATCACATGAGTGTTCTATTCATCTTTTTGCCTGAAATATGTAGTTGTCCTCCTTTATTTTTCACTCGTAGGTCATTACCGTATGTCCTGTATATCATTTGATTTGTGTTTATGCACTGGAAGAATTGCTTTTTCCACTGGAAAAGAGAAACAATAAAATCAATCTTTTCTTTTCAGCCAGGAGTGAAGGTCAGTCAAGAAATGCTGACAGAGTTGGTGAAGCCCAGCATTGACTATGTACGCCATAAAAAGTTCAGATCTGGAAACTACCCATCATCCCTTAGTAATGAAACTGACCGTCTGGTCCACTGGTGCCATGGGGCTCCTGGAGTGATCCACATGCTGATACAAGCTTACATGGTCAGTAAGAGTTCTATGGCTCAGCATTTCATCTGGAAAGGTTTGCAGCATCCTAAGTATTAGGAATATATAATTTTAGTCAATATAAGGAAATTTAAATGCAGCAAAATGCCTGCCTTACCTTACACGTGGTTTGAGGAAACATTAATCCTTGGGTGGTGCGGTGTTTCTATGGCTAAGGATTTGCGCCTGTGGCTGGAAGGTTCCGGTTTGTTTCCTGCGGCCGGCACAGGAATCCTACTCTGTTGGGCCCATGGGCAAGACCCTTAACCCCAACTGCTCCAGGGGTGCCGTGTAAATGGCTGACCCTGCGCTCTGACCCCAAGCTTCTCTCCCTGTCTGTGTGTCTCATGGAGACCAAGTTGAGGTATGCGAAAAGTCAAATTCCTAATACAAAAAATTGTATATGGCCAATAAAGTGATCTGATCTTAATGATGTTTTGTTACACTCCACTGATTTGAATTAGCCAAATGTGTTTTAATGATCACAGAGAAGTGAAGGAGTGTAGGTGGACTCCCCTGTCCTGTCCACCTTTGAGCCATTTTATTAATGCATAACAGGCAGCTATGTTCAGTGCTGATTGAAGGAGAAGCACATCCCTCACTGACAGCATCAATTGCCAGCAAGAGGTCACTGTGTTCCTGAGAGTGTCCTGGCTAGATAACCCCACCCTACCCTCAGCAGTGGTGAGCAAATTGTCACATGACCAGGTGCAAACTCATGATCATAGTCATTCAGGAGGCTCCTCCTGAGTGACCCAGATTAACACTTTGAATCCTGAGGATAGATAGATAGATACTTTATTGATCCCGTGAGGGAAATTGCAGTGCAACAGCAGCTTAATACACACAACACAGCCACAGTGTAACGAATTATATAATAATAGTACAATACATACAATACAATACAAGAGTTACTCACAGTCCGGACGCACAAGAACAAACTAGAACAGAACAGTACACAGAAAATCGTATCACACTCATATCACACATATGAATATAAATATAGATGTAACTATAGATATAAATATAAATGTATTGCACAGGTCCCTGGCATATATTGCACAAAAAGTGGTTGTAAACGGGAAAAAGAAAAAGAAAGAGAACAGATGTAGCAGTAGATGTGTAGATGCGTTTAGTCCAGAAACAGGTCACTGTCGATGTTGCCTCTGCCAAGACGCAAGGTGAATGCGTTGTACAGTCTTATGGCAGACGGCAAGAATGACCTCCTGTAGCGCTCCCTGTCGCACCGTGGATGAATCAGTCTATTGCTGAACGTGCTCTTCATTCCTGCAAGCCTGTCATAGAGGGGATGGGAGAAGTTGTCCATGATGGCCTCTAGTTTGGACATCATTCTCCTCTCAGCCACTACCTCCAAGGATATCTGTGAATGAAGAGTTGCTGTGTCACCCTGATGTCTCAAGACCTTCACACTCACCCCCTGGGTGTATCACGCAGGCCAGTCACTCAGGAGGCTCCCTGGACAGTTTTATATGTACTACAAAAGCAATCTATAAAGGCGAAAAATTGTACACTTACGAGATACACTGGTGTTTGATAGCTGCTTAATACCTAGTTGCTGTTCAAGAAGAAAATGTTCCACATCCTGTTAGGATACTGTCATTAAATACGTATGCAGAGATAAATTTGTAATAGCAATATAACTGGCTGCTCCAGGACCAGATGTTCAACTGTTCAGTTCAACAGTTAGTCTAGTCACGTACTTCACTGGGATGGAATCCGTTAACCAGAATTCCATCTCCCACAGCCCACTCTGCTTTTGGACACCCAGGGGGTGAGGGTGACACAGCAACTCTTCATTCACAGATATCCTCAGGATTCAATCTGGACAGAATTACAACACTTTAATTAAAATACTTTTAAATAGATTTAAATTTAAATAGATTCTAAAGTTCTGTTTTCAAAGATGACCAGTGCTTTAGTAGTTGCTATCTCTTGCATATTGAAAAATATAAAAGAAGCCTTTTTAAGAGTATATATTGCATGGAGGTTAAAGTTACAGAGAGATTGTTGTGAAGGTAACCATGACAGCAACAGGGAGAGAAATGAAAAAAGCTGGATAAATGGAGTCTCCAGTTATCCTGCAAATTATCCCAAATTATACTGACCTCTAGTGGATTGAATGTGTTATTTTCAGAGTAAAACAACCATAAATTTAAAGTATGGCTTGTACATTTTTAGAATAATGTATCTTTACACCCATTAAACATGTTAATGTAATAGAAATATTTTTATTTTTTTGCATTTGTCATTAGGTTAATGACATTGCGTGTCCTAGCATTTCTTTTGAAATGATATGTTTTGGATTTTCTAAGAGTGAGAAAGCAAAATTTCATAACACCAGTCTGTTAAAGTAGTAACATTTTTTACTTATGCATTCCTTTAGAGTGATTTGAAAACAAAACTGGTGTATTAAAACTTCACTTGCAGGCAGAAGTGCAGAGTAGGGCTCTGGATTCCAGAGTGCAGGGGGTGGGACACTGCTGTAGTACCTTCAAAAGAGTTCTTCACTCTGACGGGTCCAGTCGGTGCTTTAAATCTGCCTGCTTCATAACCCTTACAGTTCATTATTATTAGGTCATCATGAGCATTTCTTCTTATTTGATTTACCTGATAAAATAAACTTGTATGTACAGTAATGACTACTGCACTTTAGAGCAGTGGAATGTGGTATATATAAAAATCTATATTTTCCATAAACAGTGACACAATATATGTGCCAGTATGTCTGCTTCACAGCACATAGTTTTCATGATAGAACTGTAAACATAATATTAGAAGTACCCTATAGATTTAAACAAAGTCAATATCAAACATCTTTGTTCCTGTCCTTGACCTGGAACCAGTTGTAGGAGCTCAAGACAGAAGCTTACAGGAAATCTCTCTTGCAGATATGACATCTCAAACACTGGGCTTAATGAAGGTTAATGCCTGTACTACCAATGAAGCAAAAATAGACGTTGTGGTTCTTGGAGACTTCATTCTCTGCAATATGGCAACAAAACAATGCTCCAGGGATTGTGAGACAACAGTTTGCTGTTGCCCAGGAGCCAAAGTGTCTTATATCCTCCATAGATTCACCAGGTTCCTAGCTAAGGCAGGCCACCACACAGTTGTTGTTTTCATGTAGGTACAAATGACATTTTGTATAAACAGCATGCTTTCCATCTGCAACAAGGTAAGGTATAAATCTGTGGTTTTCTTGTGAATCTCACCAGCACCAGGTAAAGGTGAACAACTACAACTATTAATCTGTCAACACAGTGAGGGCATGGTGTGCAAAAGAAGGCTTCAGCTTTCTCAGCTATTGGAAACCTTTCAGTGGCCACCGCCAACTGTACAGATGAAAGGGACTACACCTAAATCATATGAGCACCAATTGTCTTAGCAAAAGGATGCAAAAAGAAATCCAGAAACATTCAACTGAAGTGGAAAGGAAATAAAACATTAAAACTCCAAAGAAAAAAGTTACATGGGGAGCAAAGAACAAGGGAGAAACAGAGAAAACAAAGCACCATAATTAACTGCTTATACAGTACCTAAATACTGTGAGTATTACAAAATAAATTACATAAGATAGAAGTCGCCACATTACCAGGCAGTTATGATATTTCTGTGATCCCTAATAACATGGCTGGTTGAAAATGATGGAGATGAATGTGATATTAGTTTAGATTCACCCTGTTTTGGAAACAAAGGAAAGATAGAAGAGAAGGTAGTGAAATATTCACACAGTCTAAAGACATACTGGTAGGTCAATTGGTTTCTGTAAAATTGGTCCTGGTTTGAGTGTGTAGCATTATACTGTATATCCAACCATTCATCCACTTATCCAGTACAGGGTTGCAGGGGGAAGAAAAAACATACAGATTTACCTGAGTGCTTCTTTATTCAAAGGGTTGTGGGAGTGTGGGACAAGCTACCCAGCTATGTTGTTTAGCTCTGGCTTGTTTCAAGAAACAGCTAGATGAGATCCTCGATTAACTACAAACTCCCAAATGGGTTAGATGAGCCAAATGGCCTCCTCTTGGTTGTACTCTTATGTTCTTAGCAACATCCTTTCTCACTGCCTGGAAATTGCAACAGTCCTGGTCTATAGATTGTAGCCCATTCCTGGCACTGTATGGAATGGAGATTTTCTGATATATTTTCACGAGTATTGCATGTCTGAGGTTGTCTTAGTGTACCAGACATTTATTCTTTACAGCAGGTAACTCTTTTATTTAGCATTTTTTTTCTTCTACACCGGACAACATTTGACAGTTTGGATGTTCCAGTGAAATAAATATACAAGGCATTTTGTTTCAAGTGAGGAGATGCAACAGACTCCACACTGAAAAATAGAAGAAAAAATGTTTCAGCCGTGTAACTTAGGTGTGCCAGTGTTTGGCTGCATCTTTACAGACATCTGTAACTTTGTAAACCTCTATAGAGCGACAGATGAAAGTATTGGAATCCTTATTTATTTATTTCTAGAGACAGGTATTTTCTTATTTTGACTTTGTTTTTCATTTCTTATTTGCCTTAGGGGCAATGTAGTATTCAGTTAATACTTAGAAGGAAATTGGAGAATCAAAACTCACAATCCTTTGTTGGCAATAATCATATTTCAAGTAGTGCTGCTGCCGATTCTTCTTGAATGAGGAATAAGTGCTGTGCTTTGTTTATCCCAGGTCTTCAAGGAGGAGAAGTACCTGAAGGATGCGGTGGAGTGCGGGGAGGTCATCTGGCAGAGGGGCTTGCTGCGCAAGGGCTATGGTATCTGCCATGGGACTGCAGGCAACGGCTACTCCTTCCTCTCTCTCTACAAGCTGACGCAGGAGAAGAAGTACCTGTACCGAGCCTGCAAGGTGGGCCGTTGCAGGAGCGGTGTTAGATTTGCAGGATCTTCAGGTTCTTTGAAAAGACCTGCAGGAGCGATTGAATGGAGTTGGGTGTCAATGGGTGACAATCCTGTACAGGTGTGAGAGAGGCTGTACTGCAGTTGTGCACCTGGGGAGATATGGTCCCCTGAAATCAGGTTTAAGGTAATAGTGAGGCTGTGCTTCGACTGTTGAGGGAATCGGGTAATATTAATGAACTTGCATAGTTTTTCTAAGTTTCAAATCATTCCTGAAATGTGCTAGGTAGCTTTAACATTGCCACAGTATTTACAGTATTTTAAAATAATCTTCCTGCCCTTCTTGGGAGAATATTAACTTCTTGATTCATGAAAAATATTTTCTTCCTGTGTAGGAAAAGTGAAGAAAGAAAGTGTGCAGTGCTTTTCCACTAGCTGAATATTTCATAACTACAACAAAACTAACATAATTACTTGAAACTTTAATGTAGAAATAAAGGCCTCTGTAATCCCTGATATTTATGTGCACTCCTTAAACTTCTACTGTATGTTTATGTATCATAACCTATATCCATATATAATATAGTATATATTTATTGTGTATATTATTACACTTTCAATTACCAACATAACTTTTCCGTCACAGAACACTGATGTTGCCTCATCAGAACACTGAGTTTGACAATCAGAGCTTGTAAATTCTGACTGGTCTGCAGGTAAAAGTTTTGATTTAATCAAGGGTAAATTATGCTCCTAACCCGAGATGGCATCTTAGCAATTCAACTCTGACGTACGTCCATATATTGTATTGTCTCAATCTTCAACACAAGTGCTGTTTCCTCTTAAGGGAAGGTACTACAAATTAGCTGCAGTATTTAGTATTAGCATAGTTGGAATACCTGCACATGGGGTTTCAGAGTGTTGCACACGCTTTATCAACAAAATTAGCAACAGACCACCTAGTAAAGTGAACAAACAGAAATGCTATGAGTAGCAATTGTTGAAAGAGTTTCCCTTACTGGTATGGTTGTATTTTTTTCCAGTTTGCGGAGTGGTGTTTAGACTATGGAACACATGGATGCCGTATCCCAGACAGACCTTACTCTCTGTTTGAAGGTAATATCTTGCTTTTTTAATTACATGCAGGAAGCAGTGTGAGAAGCAATTATCTGAAATTGTCATAACATTTTCCCAGACCCAATTTATTTAATCAATTTAATTGCCTCGTACTATTATTGCAGCATTTCCAAGCTGTCTGGCATCAATCTGAAGATTAAAGTTTGTGTGACATTTTTGTCCATGTAGCTTTCTCTGTAATTTAAGCTTGTAATTTTAAATATTTTTAAAAATCACTATTTTTATAGTTGACATTCTGAAGTAAAAAAACTACAATAACTGAGCATTTGCACAGACGTAGAGCTTGCATTAGTAACTACACTGCCAAACCAGGATCAAATAGGGTGAATGGGCTTGATGGACTTGATGGAAAGCAATAGGAAGGAGAGAAACAAAAACCCATCAAGTGTTAATGCAGATTTAATGCAGATTAGTATTTAATATTTTTTTTACATTTCCGGATGAAGCAATGCTTTTACATATACAGTGGGTATAGAAAGTCACCACTCCCTTTCAAAATGCTCACCTTATGTTGCCCTAAAGCCCAAAAAGTAGAAGAAATCAGTCTTTTTCCAGTTTTATTTACAAGTTGTACAGTACCTTGCAACATCCAAGTGAAAAAAAGAAAGCAAAATTTATATAAATAAATAAAGTAGAATAACTGGGTGGGATGAAAGAACACATCCCTGAGGTAATATTTGGTGGAAGCACCTTTTGCTTGAATTACAGCCTTGAGTCGGTTTGGAAACATTTCTACCAACTGCACACCTAGAGGGAGGAATATTTGCCCATTCCTCCTTACAGAATTGTTCAAACTCAGTCAAACTGCGTGGTGATCGTTGATTCACCTTCCTGTCCTTCAGCCACTGTACAGTTGCTTTGGCAGTGTGCCTTGGCTCATTGTCATGTTAAAAGATGAACCATCTTCCCATTTTCAACTCCCTGGCTGAGGGCTGCAGGTTTTCTTCAAGAAGTTGCCTGTATTTTGCACCATCCATCTTCCCTTCTATCCTGACAAGTGTCCCAGTCCCAGTTGAAGAGAAACACCCCCACAACAGGATGCTGCCACCGCCGTGCTTTACTGTAGGAATGGAGTTCTTTGGATAGTAAGATGTATTGGGTTTTTGCCAGACATACTGTTTTGCATTTCGGCCAGAAAGTTTGATTTTGGTCACATCTGACCATAGCACCTTTTTCCACTTTGCCACAGAATCCTTAAGGTGCTTTTTAGCAAAACATAAAATAAAAAAAGCCACATTAAGTCTTGTTTATTTTTTTTTCTTGCCACCCTCCCATAGAGGCCAGATTTGTAGAGTTCTTGTGATATTGTTATCACATGCACACAATGACCAGTCTCTACCATAAAGGCCTGTAGGTCCTTCAGAGTTGCCATCTGCCTCTTGGTAGCCTCTCTGATCAGTCTCCTTCTTGGTTGGTCATCCAGTTTTGGAGGGACTGCCTGATCTAGGCAAGGTCTGGGTGGTGCCATATGCCTTCCACTTCGTAATGATGGCCTGTAATGACTGTGCTCCATGGGATACTTAAAGTCTTTGAAATCTTTTTACATCCATCTCCTGACTTGTACCTTTCCACAACTTTATCTTGAAGTTCTTTTGAAAGCACCTTCCCACCCATAGTGGATTCTTTGCTTTGAAAGGCACTTCCAAGCAGTGGAATCCTCTAAAAAAAGCTGATTTTATTCTGAACTAATCAAAATCACCACAATTGATCACAGGTGGGAGCCAGTTAGTTTGTTGTGTGATCTGTAAGGTGATTGATTATACCTGAGCAAGTTTACAAATGCAGTTGTAAGGGGGGTGTTCACTAATTCAAATAAGATATTTTACTGTTGTAATATTAATTTTCAGAATGTTTTAGAATTTTATTTTCACTTGGCTGATGTAGGTTACTGTGGGTAAATAAAAATGGAACAAGCCTAATTTAATTTGTTTTTATTTTCAGTGTCATACAACAAAAGGGAGTGGTGACTTTCTATACCCACTGTATCTAACACGAATGTTTATTTTCTGATTATTAAATAATATTTGGATATTTACCTGTCTTGTTAAAGTGTGGTACTGTACTTGAAAGGGATAAATTGTTTAGCTGATAATGAGACAAATACCTTCTTTGTGGGATGTTGTATTATTCTGGAAAGTCTCTGACTTAAGTCTTGTTCAATTTCTAACCTTGACTTTGGAACCATAGTTTTTTAAATTGGTACAAATACATAGATGAGCCATTTTAATGTAATCTTTGATCAGATTGTTGCATTTGAGGCTCAAGTTTGCAATGTTGTGACTTTCTTTTTATGAGCTTTGAAACGTTGAACATAGTCATGTGAAAAAGAAAGCACACCCTCTTTCAATTCTATGGTTTAATATCAGGACATAATAAAAAATCATATGACCCTTACCAGGTCCTAAAATTAGGTAAATCTTACCTCAGGTGTCGAACAACACATAAGAGATTCCACTATGTCATTATTTATTTAACAAAAAATAAGCCAACATGCAGAAGCCATGTGTGAAAAACTAAGTACGCCCCATGATTCAGTAGCTTGTAGCTCGTTTTCTGTATGAGTTCATCAGCCTCTCACGCTGTTTTGGAGAAATTTTGGCCCACTCTTCTTCACAACATTGCTTCGGTTAATTGATATTTGAGGACATTTGTTTATGCACAGCTCTCTTAAGGTCCTGCCACAGCATCTCAATGGGGTCTGGAGTTTGATTTGACTATTCCTCGATTCTTTTCTTTTTCAGCCATTCAGTTGTAGATTTGCTGGTGTTCTTGGGATCATTGTCCTGTTGCATGACCCAGTTTCGGCCAAGCTTTAGCTGTCAGATAGATGGCCTCACATTTGTCTCTAGAATACTATGGTATAAAGAAGAGTTCATGTTTGACTCGATGACTGCAAGGTGCCCAGGTCCTGTGACTGCAAAACAAGTCCAAATCATCACCCCTCCACCACCGTGCTTGACGGTTGGTATGAGGTGTTTGTGGTGATACGCTGTGTTTGGTTTTCGCCAATTATGGCGTTGTGCATAATGACCAAACATCTCCACTTTGGTCTTGTCTGTCCAAAGGACATTGATCCAGAAATCTTGTGGTTTGTTCAGATGCAACTTTGCAAACCTAAGCCGTGCCGCCATGTTCTTTTTGGAGAGATGGGGCTTTCTCCTGGCTACCCTTCCATGAAAGCCATACTTGCTCAGTCTTACTGTCGTACTGTCATGAACTTTAATATTTAACATGGTAACCGAGGCCTGTAGAACCCTAGATGTAGCTCTTGGGTTCTTTGCGATTTCTCTGAGCATTATACGGTCTGACCTGCTGGGACGCCCACTCCTGGGAAGATTGGCAACTGTCTTGAATGTTCTCCATTTGTAAATAATCCTTCTCACTGTAGAATGATGGATTTCAAATTGTTTGGAAATGGCCTAATAACCCTTCCCAGATTGATGAGCAGCAACAATTGCTTCCCTGAGTTATTTGCTGATGTCTTTTCTTCTTGACATGGTGTTAACACACACCTGAATGCTCCAGATCACCAGACTGCCAATACTTCTTCTTTTATAGAGAT
Source organism: Atractosteus spatula (assembly GCF_055471065.1). NCBI lineage: Eukaryota > Metazoa > Chordata > Actinopteri > Semionotiformes > Lepisosteidae > Atractosteus > Atractosteus spatula. The sequence continues at coordinate 39,839,238 of NC_142711.1, forward strand.
GGTCACATTTCCTGATGATCAATTAATCAAGTGCATTTGATTAGCAGCACCTGGCTGCTAATTACCTTCTTTATTCCTATGGAAGCAGTAAGGGTGTACTTAATTTTTCCACATGGTTTCTGCATTTTGGCTTACTTTTTGTTGAATTTATAATGACATAGTGAAATCTGTTATGTGTTGTCTGTTATCTAAGTATACTGTAGATTTGTGTAATTATAGAAGATGGTGAGGACCAGACCATTGTTATTTATGCCCTGATAATGTAAACCATTGCATTGAAAGAGGGTGTACTTTCTTTTTCACATGACTGTAGAAACATTTGTACCCTTAAACATCTCTCCTGATTAGCAGGAGAGCAGTTTGTTTAGAACAGAAGCTAATGAGTACATACTGTATCTCTTTTCCAGGCTTGACTGCTGTAATGTAGCCCTTGCTGGTGTATCCCAACTTGTTCTTAACAGGCTGGCGCATGGTCCAAACACAGCTGTTCAGATTTGAACTAAAATTAAAATGTATGACCATACACCATCTGTTTTAGCTTCCTTCCACTGACTCTGTGTTGACTACAGAATAAAAGTCTAAGTACTGCTGCTCATCATTAAGGGCTTGAATGCTCTGGTACCTGACTACATTAGTGGACTCTGATCTCCTTTAAAGGTCTTTTGTGTTCTTTATACTCGTGCTTTCTTTCAGTTTCCAAAAGTAGGACACAACATCCTAAGAGACCATGGAATGATTAGCCTGCTTGCAAGTCACTCTGTACATTTGAATTGTTTTAAAAGTGATTTTAACACACTAGCTTTTAATTGTTTAATTTTTGTACAAAATCTGTACATATTTGCTTCTAATGTCTTTGCTATTTGTTTTATTCTAATGTACAGTACCTTGAGATGTGTCATGAAGGGCCCTATGTAATTATTGTAGAGGAAGACTACACTTAACTTTGTATTTGGGCAAGAGATTGATTCAACATGCAGTTCCCCATATACTGTACAGTACAGTACATAATATATGTACTGTATCAAGCAGACAAAATGGCAATGCGCTATCTACAGTATTTTCCTTATAACTCAATTTAATACCTTATGTACACTAGTAAATACCACTTCTTGTCTTTTTTGTCCTGTTATAAATAAAATGTATTTAACTTTTGAAAAGAATGTACAAGCTCATTCTCTTGAGGTTGACAAGAGATCTGAGGATACACTCTTATTAGTACCTTGGGGATATTGTTGGAACATAATGTACAAATTATGTAACTAAAATTCTTACCTTTAGTTCTACCCTTACTAAAATAAATCTGATGTTTTTCAGGTATAAAAGTAAGTGGTTTGGTTTGGTATAAAAAAGGTTTGGCTTTGTCCAGGTTGATAGAGTGCAATAACTTATGCTAACAGAACACTGACACGTCACAAAGGTAGAAAGAAGTATACACATTACAGGAAGAGACTGAAAAGGTTACTTTTAAGAAGGAGACTGTGACATCACTACAGTGACAGAAGGAAAGAAAGGGAAAGACTGAAGGAGAGAGAATGACAAGAGGTGATGATGGAGACAAGAATACAGTGAAAGGGAGAGAGATTGGGGGCGGGGGGGGGGGGGATGAAAAGGACAGAAATGTGTTGCATTTGGAATAAAATAAAACAGTAAACCAAATTTTTAACTGTTACCATTATACAGAGAAATGTGCAATCATTTAAACAACATTTAGATTCTGAATTGACACATCTGTAAAAAAGCAGAAAACATTATTAAAATCATAAATTTGTTTAAGTTTTCATTTTGTTCATCACAGCAGTGTTGAGCAAAAAAATAACTGAGAAACAAAGATTTCATATGTGCAGTACAACTTCCTCATTCTAAATTTCCCAGTTCTTTCTGAATCAGTTACATAGGAAACAAGCTTTTGCTGAAAGTTCTTGTGGAGTTTTCAGGTACTGTATAACTGGTGTAAGTTTCTTTTGAATGGCTGAAAGAGCTTCATACTGACAGTCCCTAGAGGCCCTACTCCCAGACTGGGGTAGCCCACTTCTGAAAGCCTCTCCAGAAGAGCAAAGGAGCAGCAGGTTCAGACAGAATTCTCACAGCCTGGTTTTAACATGAGACATGACAGCGGGCTGTGTAGGTAGAAGCTTGCAAAACTGTTAACCCCACAGTAGTAATGTCTAATTTTAGTGAAAAAATAATTGAACTAGGGTTAAAATACAAGGTTTATATTTGAGGGTATATTGGGATATTTTAGGAGGTTTTGTTTCCAAAGCGTTTATTTTAAGTGTTGTGGAATGCAGTACTGTAATGATTTGGTATGTATTATCATCTGAGTCCTGGGGCAGGGCTATTGTCAGTGCCTGGTCTATACTCAGTCCTGCTGGGAGTTCTGAAATAAATTTGAAAAATTTAGCTTTTAGAAGAATAAAATCTGATTACAATTTTTGTGTGCAAAACTTTTTACATAACCAGAGAGTTTACATTTAGTACTGAGAGATTCAAACTATGTTAGAAGCATGTACTGTGTACTGTGGGTGCAATCCCTTAATTAAACCTCTTCAGGCTGGTGAAAAGGAGAAGTTATCTAAATAATTCACTAGTAGGAACATCTATTTTTCTCCTTCTCTCTTTCAAGCACAGTGTGGTTCAGTTTTGAATGTAGCTGACATTGGAGTGTAAGTATTACATTTAGAAGACATCATGGTGCATTAACATTCCTCTTTGGATGATCATTATTGCAGAAAACTTAAACATGACAAATGGAATTGAAATTTAACTTGAAAAAAATAATATTAAAATGCTTATATTATTAGAATTAAAACTGTTTTAATGTTTTACTCAACCTGGAATTCCTATTGATTAGTCTAGAACGTGCTAAAAACATCGGACTTTGTTGACAGGGTGGGATAATGTTTGTTGCATAAAAAGGTTGTCTTCATTTATGCCATAATACCATATAAATAGTTACTTGTGCTCTGAGCAGATAATTTCTGACCCTGATATTTTTTTTGCAGGTATGGCAGGAGCAATTCACTATCTATCTGATGTGTTAAAGCCAGAAACATCTCGTTTTCCAGCCTTTGAACTTTAACCCCTGAGGCCAAGGAACTAAATTTTCTTTGTAAAGTACGAGCCAGCACAGTGCGTGTTTGCAGCAAAGCTTCTGGACAACTGAGCGCCTCAAATACCACCTCCAGAGCAAAACACTGTGCTTCTTCCTTTGGATATTAAGATATTCCAACAAGGCATGGACACAGAAGACTTCGGTCTTTAACACTCAGCTTTCCTAGAGGTCCATGTAGCTTGGAAATTTAACCTCAGCCACTTGCAAGCATTAAGTATGAATCTTTAGCATATGCATGTTTCTTCCAGCGTTGTCAGTGGATATCTTGTTTCTGTTCATTTTTTGTCCCTTTGTATGACACACTCACCTTGGTCTCTTGGTCTCTGTCGTTCTGTCTTTCTGTGCATGGGGAAAGCAAACTGCGGGCAATAGATCCTGCCAGTGTAAGAGCATTGCAGAAAAAAACAAATTTTTGCAACAACAATGTACAAAATAAGTCAAGTTAGTCATTGGTGTGTGTTCGTAGATCTGATGTTGGTTTTCATTTGAGTTTCAGGCACTGAGTAAAAAGTAATGAAATAATTTAACTTTATGGTTGGTTGTTTTCTTTAGGAGCTGGGGGAAAAATTCAAGTTTGACATTTGTAGTGCCACATATAGAGATATATTAGCCTGTTTTTGGTTTTGTAATCTTCTTGGATATAGTTACACTCTTCACAAAGCTGCCGTAGATGTTTAACATTATTGTTAAAATATGTATATAGTACGTATATGCACATTGAACAACTGATCTCCATGCTTCCTGATCTCCTTCACTAAGCTTCATGATCACTTTATGCAAAGTTCTGCATATCTTTCAGTCATCTAACGTCCTGGGACAATACTAGGAATGTCAATTATCAATAAATTAAAATGATTATTTCAATTTCAAGCTTTATTGTCCCCTAGGGGAAATTTGTTTAATTTGATTAATCGGGTTCCTGAGATTTGCATTAAATTATCAGTAAAAATAACACAGCGACATCTTTGAGAATCACATTTGAATGTAAGTTCTAAGAATTTATAAGCACTACCATCAGATCGTATTGGTATTCCAGGCCTAAAAACTTGTTCTGGTCAGTTTTAATAACCTTGAACTGACATTCATCTCATTTTCTTTTCTATCTTTCAAGAGGAAATTTAAAAGTTGACGAGAACATTTTTATTAATATCAGATTATTAAAACTACAGTTAAACAGTCAGAATTTCCTGGTGAGTATACAGTATATGGACAACTAGCAACTCTGTTTTATGAAAGCTGGCCAAAGTCAAACTGTCCACCTCCCGCACAGACCTTTATTTGATGACAATGGACCCACTACACATTCTGTATAAATAAGGTGTGCTGTTAGTGTCTATTTATAGCATTAATGAGCATAATCCAACAACTTATTTAAAGATTGTATTTTAAAAAATTAGCTAGTTACCCAGATCTATTTTGTACCAACCACCAAACAATTTCGGCATGGCCTAGCTCTCTGCCTTTTTATTAACAAAATGATTTTGTGTTGATGAGACTAGATTTAGCTGTCGCATGTTAAAAACTCACTGTTTTTCTGTACCTCTTGCTAAGGGTTTTCTTGGCATGGTGTTCTTGTTCCATGTTGTATTGTGTTGAATCCCTGATCCCCATGTTCTGGAGTCAGTATGTTTCTCATGTAATGAAGCCATGATGTCTTCCTCACACAGTTTTTCTTGCTTCCTGTTGGTTCCTTGGTGGTTAACTGCTGGTATCATTACAGTGCCTATCAGTCTGCTAATCTCTGCTAATGTCACAAAGGATATTTTCCTGCTGTGAAAATGTGCTTAGTTAAGGTCAGTATCTTGTACAGTATGCCTTTGCCCAAACAGCCTCTCAAGAGAATCCTTAATGGTTCCTACCTTTCTTGTTGTTACCATTCATCCCAAATTAAAAATTGAAAGCACATCTCAACAGTTTAGCTTTAGCTATAACTGCATGCTATCATCTGCATGTTTTGGGATTTTGCATGAAGCAAAAGCACACTTCCAAACATCACACACAAATTCTTTTAAAAGTGCAGTTAGTTGTAAAGTAAGCATCACAAATGTGATTAATAATAACTTTATACGCAAATTATTTTGTAGACATTCATTTTTATTTAAAGAACTACTTGGCAAATATTCACTTCCATTTTTTAGTTTCTCACAGTACTGTGAAGCATTTTCACAGTGTATTCTGAAAATGCTTGGTTGTCATTTCTACATCTGAAGGGGGTGGTAGGTTTTTTTTTATAGCTTTGCTACTCAATACTAATGAACAAATGCACAGAGCCTTCTGACTAGATCTATACAGTGTATGTGTTATTGTAATGAGAACTATAAGGCAATTGTGTCTGCTCTTGAGTTATTTTTCACACAGCTTAAGGTATGAAGGATAGTCTGCAGTAGTGATATTAAACTGACTTGCAATAGACAGTAAACATCCCCAGGCTTAGTAATAATGAATACTAGATTTTGGTTAATAAAAATGTCTTACTGTACAAGCCCAGTTAAAACAATGGGAAAGAGGGAGCAAAGTCTCACTCATTTGACAGGAAAGGTGTGCTGTATAAAGTTGGTAGTGAATGCTACCAAATTAAACGGTAATATGCCTAAACCGTGGTTCAGAGCTTCAATAGAATTAACTGCATGATTAACCTTTCTGAAATATAAAGTGTCAACACTTCTGCATACTGTAAAAAATTATAGCTTCCTGATACAAGAATGATGTGGTTTTAGTGCTCCGTCATTGGAATCATTTAAGTGAGCCATAGCCATGGTAGTACCACATCAAAACATCAACCTAGTTTTCAGTTCTGAACACAGTCTGGCCTGTTTACCAGAGGTTATGCGTCCATATGAGATCAGCAAATACAGTATAAGGCTTAAAATGTGTGGTAGATAGTTCACAATTTTTCCTTAATCTTTGCAGTATCTTAATTTGAATTGACAGAAAAGGTGCTTGACTGTGTGAATGAATAGGCTAAGACATCTTCTGAACAGTTGAACCTTTTAAAGAACTATCAGTTATTATTGTGTATTGTGAAATACAAAACAAAACAATCTTGGGAAGTTTGAGTGCAAGATCTTTGTTTACATATATTTTTCATGAAAAGGCTCTTAGTGCATTTACATAATAAAGTACATACAGTAAATGTTGCCTTGTAGTTCTTAAACTGTCAAGAAAAACATTTTCTTCAGGTGTACTTTGGGCAAAATAATATCAAATAGAGAATGTTTTTAAACAACATTTTGTACTTTGTCGCAAAATATTAAAATGAAATCAAAATGTACAGTCAATTCAGAATTGGAATTTCAATGAAGAAAAATGGACAAGATTTAATTTTACAGCCATTTAACAATGGCAAGAAAAGGGTAAAAAATGCCCCCAATGTACTTATTTTAATATGTTGTAAACCATTACATAATATTGGCCAAAATAGTCTTATTAAAAAAGTAACCAGCTTACTGTCACTAAGATGCCAGTACTGTCAACCAGATGCCTGCCACTAAGTGCCAAATACAGAAATAATCTAGGGAAGAGCTTTCTGTTGTGTATTGTTGCTGTAAGTGTACTGTTTCGTCTTTAACAGAATGACATGTTGTAACACTGTTCAGAGTTTAGGTGAAAAGTCTTCGGTGTCAACTGTATAAAAAAAATATGTTAAAGTGAGGCTCTGTCACATGCTTTCCTTTCTTGTCACCTGTGCTGTAAACGATAAAAATTAAATTACAAAATTATAATTGCTTTATACAAACCATTTCCAAATAAAATGTAAACCCATTGTAAACCAGTCTTGACATTTTATTTTAGAATGACAGCCAAAAATGATGATATAATATTTAAGGTTTCTCATTTTTGCAGTTGCATTACAAAATATTTTTTTCTCTGTTTGGATATGTTGGAATGAAGGTCTCCTTCTGTTTAGCTGATGTTGGTGGATACAGACTAATGCACAAGTGTGGTTTTGCTCTTTGGGCTTTTGGAAACCACCTTTGTTAGAGTTGAACTCTACAAAAAACTATACTGAGTGTCAAAAGAAACAACATTACTGCATCAGATTCATAAAGTTATTGTCATGTAGGTACTGTATTCGATGATTTACTTGCAACATGAAGTAGGTAAATTCATTATCCTATTCAAGATTTATCAACAGAGCTGACAATGAAGCAGAACTATACTCTGAAAATCATAGGCTATTAATGCTCTTCCTTATGAGGATCTACCTATTTCACAGTCAAAGTCACTCAAGTGTGTCACGGTCAATTAAGCAAAATGACACTGACACTTAAGCAAAATGATACAAAGTATGTGCATAGAGGGACAATTCTGATAGAAAGCATAGTGAAATAGTATTCCAACATATTGACAAAATAGAACAAGGAACACTCGAAGAAGACTCCACAGCCAAAACGTGTTTTCTCTCTTCTCTTTTCAGCATGGAATAAACCTATTACTTGTTCATATTGACAAAATGTCTATAAGGCCAGATTAGCTTAAAGGCAAATGGATATTTCAGGATATCTTATTAAAAGATGTCCCATGTTATGTTAAAAAGCCCGCCTTTAGTCTATTTTACAATGTTTGTCAATGGCCTATATACTGTATTGTTCCCCTGAAATCAGGCCAGATAAGAGCTACCAGATACATTCCGAGGCTTAAAGACCTACACTGGGAGGATAAAATAATTTTAGTTTTGAACAGAGAAAATTATGAAGTAAATCAGATCGGGTCTTCGGAGTCCTCAAAGACACTGACTCTTCCCAATGGAACAGCGACGCATGAACCAGAGGGCACAAGTGAAAACTACATGGGAGGTATTTTCAAACTGAGGAGAGTGGGTCAAACTACATTTGGTAGCCATGTCATTAAATCTACAATACCCTGGCTTTTTTCAATAATAGATACAGTACTTGTATTCAAAAGAGCGATATGGGGCAAATGACTTGTTTATAGCCTTATGTTCTTTCTCTTAGCAGGCAAACCTTTTTTTAAAAAAAATCCAATCAAATTCCTCATGTACTTGCAACAATAACACAGGATCGATCTATATTTACAATGCTTTTCCCCCTTTTTTAGGTCATTCCAATTAAATACATTTGTACTGTAAGAATGTATGGAATTTTCTCTATTGAGTTATAAAATGCACTTAGTTTAATTGACAGTAATTATTGCTAATAAGGTTCTTTAAGAACCCAGTTTTAAAAATTAATGATGATTTATGATGTCTTTTTCAATTATTGCAAGATTATTTTAGTGCCAGTAATAACTGCTTCCATTCTCTTCCTGGTGTGCAACACCTCAGCAGCCCCTGCTTCCAGTTTCTGATTGAGGGACTTAAGTGCACAATTCGCCCTCGGTCTGGCTGTGCCAGCCCCCCAATCTTAGTCCAAGGTGCAGTTAGCCGGCCTCTCTCCTGGCCTTCGCTCTTGGGTCTGTAACACCTTCAGTGTTGACCCCATTTCCTCGGGGGGTTCTGCGCTGTTCATGACTCCTATCAGTAGTTCTAATTATTAATCTCTTCATTTAACCAATAAGTCTCTTAACTTACATGTACATTCATCTGGCAGACTTTTATCCACAGCAACTTAGAATCAAGTTGGGTACAGATTTAAAGGGTGCACATAACAGTAGTTTTTTTTACCCTTTTATCATTACATTATTTTCAGTTCCTAAAATGCTGTGAATATTAAGTAGAAAAATGGGACCATGACTGAAAAATGCTACAATTTACCCTTCCATCCATTTTCTAACTGCTTCATCTAATTCAGGGTTGCAAGGCAGAAGGAGCCCATCTCAGCAAGCAACAGGCACAAAGCAGGGTACACCCTGGATGGGATGCCAGTCCATTGCAGGACACAGACATACACAAATTAACACACCAGGGTTAATGTTCCCAGAAACCAGTTAACCTAAAAGGTTCTTTTTGGACTGTGGGAGGAAACTGGAGCACCTGGAGGAAACCCATGAGGACATATGAACTCCACACAGGTAGCACTCAAGTGCTGGCCTTGATGTCCAACACCAGGGCTGACCACAGTAATTGGCAGAAAGAAGCTGAAACTAAAACATTAAAGAACAAATGGGAAAAACTCCAAGACATATCAAATATCCCAAATGATATCCTTAGAAAATGCTCCCAATGTAAGTTCGAAACATTCATGTCTGTGAAGTAATGTTTTAAACCATCGAAAGGATATGTTTTCAGTACCTTGCATTCAAGATATCAAAAAGTAATCTCCACAAGATTCCATGTAAGTGCCCATAAAAACAAAGGTCATCAAACTTAACAACTCGAAGAAAACTGGAAAAACATAAAAAGTGTTTTTTCAGCAGCATAACTAAACATAAAACTAATATTATTTTAAGCTGAAACTGTCAATAGCATAAATAGAATGAATTAAAATCAATGCATTGTTTTGCTTCTTTTGCAAAAGGGCAGTCTTAAATACACCATTAATTTATTAATTCCATGTAAAGTTTGAAAAAAAATAATTTAATTGTATTAATTTAATATTACATTTAATTTCATAAAATGTATTAATGAAAAAAACAACAAAATCATTACATTTTGCACCACATTTTTAAACTCCAGGTTAAAGGATGATGAATTACATGGGTAACAGCCTCCTACCCCCAAGGAAAAAAAAACATCAAAACAAACTTGTTTCTAACAGGAAAGAGTTTATTTTAAACTTTTTAAATTTCATAATCAAAAATTGTGTTGTTGTATTGTAATATTACTGAAAGAGGACACCACAACACCCCACCAACAACAAAAGGAATTCCTATCTCAAATGAAAAACCATGAAACCATCTCCATATTGCATAGATTAAATCTAAACTTAAGCTAGCATAACTAATACCCAATAACTATAAAATAAATACAATAACACTTTGTTAATAAACTTTCAGTCACATTGTGTCTAACTTTGTGTCTGCATTTTTCACCACAATGTTCCAGCTTTAAAAGCTACAGAAAAAAGTAACACCAGTTAACAAATCTTTAACACAATACAGCAGAAAATGAACAAATATCAAACCTCTCTTGTGTGAGTGCACATTTCTGCCTCTATGGTTGTGTATGTTAGGTGTGTGCAGTATATTGGAGAAAGCACAAATCATGCCCCTTACCTGTCCAGCCTAGTGACAAAGTTCAGGAGAACCTCTAGGGGCTTTATTTCAGTTGATAAGAGAAATCTAGGAATTCTGTTAAATGAGGGATTTGATAGAAAAGAGGACGATAACCTACTGAGAATTCTTAGAGGAAAATCAACAATAAAAAGTCACACCCCTCAGTTTGATTCAGTAAATGAACACCTGTATACAGTACTGCATGTTATAGAACTCAAGTCCTTTTTTTTTCAGAGCAATCATTTTTGGTATACAGATGTGGTGGCAATGAAACCCAGATAAAATGATTCACAGAACATCTCAGACCATTCATGAGTACAGACTTGCCGCTAAAATCAGTAAGTTTACTAAATTAATTTAAACTGGAAATATTTTTTTACACAGTCTTATTGTACTGTGATTCAACAGGAAATCAAATTCATCTAGCCACATATGTATATTTGTGTACAAGTATCTCCTCTCAGTAGTTACAATTTAAATCTACCTCAATCGCGTTGAATTTGTGTAATGGCTTTTTTTAATTCAAGAAAATGTAGAAACATATGTTGTCTTGTAGTGTTTCGAAACTATTGTTGGAAAATTATAATCACAGATTACAAAGGCAGTGATTCACCAAATATCCTTAAAATTGGTTTTGAAAGTTTAGTCCTATCTGTGTTTACTTTTTCAAATGAAGTGTCTTTTACTTTGATTTCCGTCCACTGATACATGTTCATTTCTCCCCACAGTCTGTGAGGTGCTACTCTCTATGCCCTGCCTGTAAAAATTCATAACCACTGTGTTGGTTTGCAAACAAATAAGATGGCTTTAAGCAAGGCAAAGTTCTTTTTAAAATAATTGACTTAAAAGTAAAACAACTCAATAATAAAATAAAAACATAAATCATGAGCTCAGTGGTGGTACCTGTTGCTGGATGAGAAGAATCACAGTAAGTTCACTCACAAATGAATTTCTACTCTTTGTTCAGCTGTGTACTGTTCCAGTTTATACAGCTTCTGTGCCTTATTTTTGGATTCTGCATTCATCACTAACTCAGCAGGTCTTCAGAAGAGAGGACAGTCCTCTATGATGATCTTTGCTAGTCTGTGGCCTGCCAGGCATGAATAATGGTTTCCAGGCACTCTATACAAGTCGATCCGCCACCTAGTTACCAAAAATGAGTCCCTTTTCATTTTTTTAAATCTTAACGTATAAAACTCTGTTTAACAGCTGAATCCTTTGGTCCAATAAATCCAGTCTATTTCATTGGTAATCAAGTAGGGCACAAAGGTTAATACCACCATGTTTGCACTATGGCCAGTATGGCATTACCCTCTGGGTAATGAGGAAAAGACAGTTTCAGTAGCTAATAGCATCTTACTTGTCAATAAAACATTTTCCTTTTTCAAAACTTTTCAATTTTTTAATGGGATTTTTAATAAAGGGAAAACATCTGAAAATACTTAAAAGAATATTATAAATAAAAAACTTTACATTTCCCCAGCTGTACACAATGAAGCTTCATATTTAGAAAATATGCACAAGATGTGATTTGGTTTACCAAATAGGGGCTCCTGTTCTGCTCGGGTAATACTCTTGTGCAAAACCTATGCTTTAGACAAAGGCATCTTTTCCTTCTCCTGACTGAAAACAGGTCTCACCATTATTTAAAAAAAATAAAAATAAAAAAAGAAAACAACCACCTTTGTCCTTCAGGGGGGAAAAAAGGCATGTAGAGCAGTCCTTTCAGGAGCTCTGCTTCTTTTCTGAGGCCTTCAGTACCTGCTCGTAGGATGGTGGGGGCTGGTTGCAGTAGGATGGAGGAGGTGGATAGGGTGGGATAAGGTGAGGTGAGTTAGGCTGGACTTGCAGAGCTGGAGCAATGGGGTTCATCACCAGTCCTCCAGGGTCACCATAGTGCTGCGTGCCAGGCTGCTGCGATCCTGTGAGATCAGCAGAGAGTAAAATACAGCTGACAAAAATCTCAAATGCATGAAAATCTTAGCACTAACGGAGAACTTTAGAATTATAACCATGATGACTAAGCCCTCAGGCTACTGTATAGGAGCAATAACACCTGTCTGAGCTTCACACTCACCCCAAGTGGCAGAGTACAACAACCAAATACTACAAAATAAAAAGGGGATCCAACCCACAGCTGTGTAGGACATTGTGTACTGGAGATAGTATTAAATCATTGTACAGGGATAGTTTGCCTCCAGCAAACACGTCGAAAACCTGGATATATAAGGTAAAGCCTTGCTTTAAGAGTGGTCCAACAAATATGAAAAGCTCAAATAATTTGCTTTCTTTGACAGAATGTGCAATATGGTTGATGTGGGATTTAGCACAGTTAACTATTATGTCTGATCCTCCCATTCTGTGTGAACACTAGACAAAATTCTAAAACATTTTGTAAAGCCAGCGTTTATCTTAAAAGTCAAGGATGAGAGGTACAGGACTCATGCACTCAAAATATTAAGTGAAATATTATTGCAGAGCTAAGAGACAAAGCTGTTACGAATGGATTCTCCATCTAGGAATTAATACTATTTTAATTGTTAGTACTGATTTAAAGTGAAGTACAATTTTAAAGTTGAACACTGTTGCTGGAAAACTGTTTTCATTTTGATATCATGTTAATGCTTTGGTGTGTTCCATCTCAAGAAAACAAACGGCAGTGCACAGCTTGTACAAGCCGGACTTTCCAGCGAACACACCACTCTCCATTAGCCTCTGCCTGTCACCCAAGAGATGACTGGATGAGTGATCCAAGTTCATCTGGACTCAGATGCTGTGCTTATTTCTGCTTCTCTAAAGAGAAATAACCCATAACCCTGACTGCATGTATTGTTGGCTTGACACATCTTGGAATTCATTTGGCTCTAAAAAATCTCCCTTACACAAACAAAAAATAAAAGACAGAGCTATCATGCCAAGTTGATGGCTTCTCATTTCCAAAAAGGACAGGCTGAATCATGCACTAACTGAAATTTGATTAAAGCAATGCCATGTACTTAGGACAACAGTGAGGCCAGTCTCTCTGTAATTAGCTTCCTTCAACATCAGGGAATCATGGTTAACATACACTTCATAAATAATTCAGTCTCACAAAGATAAACATGAAAAGATGGCTTGACAATCTAAGTGGCTAGGTCAGTTCAGAGAATACTGAACATGCTGCATTCATAACTGGTTTAGAAGCTACTAAGACTGAGAATCTCCAAGTGACAGGACGTAAATGGGTTTGGGATGTAGGGTTGGGTGGGCTCAGTTTACCAATACAGCACTACCTTTGGTTTGCCAGGCACCTGTGTGCTTGCAGTGTATTGGCAACAGCACCTTCAGCTGTCAGTCTGATGCCCTTGATCTGCCATTAATGCAGTGAGCTTATAGTGTGAGCAGAGGTAGATGGCAAGTCTGTGATGTTGTCTTTATCACGGTTTGAGTGTGAACACCAAGATTAAACTGCCAAATCCATACTAAAGAGCATGGAAGACAAATAATTGGAGATCCTTTAAAAAATAAATCAAGCGATTCTAATGTTGTCATCAAAGCACAGAATCATATATTTACAAAGCTGGTTTTCCTTGAGAAAGAAAGGGAAATACAAAAAATAACATCATACTGTACTGTAAATAGTTTGAAGCCCTTGTTTAACAGCTCCTCTAAGCTACGGTATAAGCAGTGCAATCTTTAAGCAAAATAAAGATAATAATGAATGTTATTCATGTTAATATAATGTATTTAAACAAAGGAAAAAAAATCTAAACACCTGAGTAAATCAGAGGCACCAGTTATATTGAAAGCAAGAAAACACAGGTTTTAAGCATTAAGCAATATTGACCCAGCGTGCGTAGAATCATGTATAAAATGCTAGACAGACCTGGTTCCCAATAATTATGGCTAGCATGATGCTGAAAGAGGGATGGACATGACCATATGCTGATGTCAACATGGAACTCCAAGGGAAAAACCTCATGAGGGCGACAGTGGACAGAAGCATTTGAAGTGCAAGGCAAAACAGTTGAGCAACTGCAGATCAAGTTTCCTCCAATTTCAAACTGTGTGCTAGGAGCAAGATGACCAGAATTTGCAAATCCAGAGGTGCAAAGAGCACAGGCAATGGACTACCATTTAGTGCAGAAATGTGATAGGGTCAGTTGAATTATCCTTCCCCATTCTAAACAACAAACTGATGAGGGCTCTAACCTAAAAAACTCTACAGCCCGGAGTGCTTGGTTCCAAAAGAGAACCAAGGATTCTGGAGGCTTTGTACTGTTTCAGGGTGTGTTTTTCTGGTATGGTTTGGGTGAATTAATTCTCCTAAAAAGCAAGGTCTATGCTAACTGTTGATCTTCACCTACAGTATCTTGCTGCATATGCATCTTTCCTGCTGGGCATGATGTCTTCCAGGATGTCAATGGCATTGTTACATTGTTTTTTTTTTCATGTTTTGTCCAGTACCTGTAAATGGCTCCAGCCGAGGGAAAATTAAACAGATGGGGGAGCAGAGAAGAGCAACTAATTGTTCCCTTGGTTACATAGATACAGTCTTCTTCATAAACCTCCTGTGAAAATACCCCTAGACTGGCAAAGACTTTACTGGGGACCTCTTGGGAAGGGTGGCATACCAAGTCCCTCAAGACTGTTCCATTTGTGCTTTTTTTTTACTGGAGAGTATGGAGATTATAATAGTTTCTTACCAGAAATATATTTAAGATGAATTTTATTATTGGCACTAAAAGTAAACCACAAAAGGACAGGCGAAATTAAATGTCTTGACATTGGAACTCTAGAGGCCAACATCATCAAATTATTGTACTTCCCATAACTCAGTGTTGTCGTACAGCTATGTCTAGAGAGTATTTATCAGCTCTTCCATTGCTCATCTTTCTGACAGTCTTCAGGCTGCTTCCCAATAACACTCATTTCATGCCTGGCACCACAGAGAGATGCCTCTGCAGATTCCGTTACAGAGCCACTCCACTCTAAGTTGTTGCTTCCTGATTATGTTAAGTATAAGTTGGTTACTTATTTTCCACAATGCTTAGTGTTTGACTGCCATCTGTTTCTCATCAGCATTCTCAGACAGGTTTCTTAAACCAAGCAAGCTATAGCTCTGGTCTCCCTGTCAGGTGGAGGTTTTCTGCTGCACAACGCAGGAAAGAGAGGCACACACTGACAATTGTTGTTGGCACATATTTTGAGCGGCACTGAGTGGGCATTAAAATTAAACACTCAGGGGAGAGCCTGGAATAGGCAATAGATGAGAATCTGACTTGACAAAGGCATTTCTTCCTGTGAACACACAGACTCGAAGACCTTCAGCCATAGCCAAAAAGTGTGAAGAGACCAGAACAAGGAAAATATTAAAGTCAGGAGAGGCTCAAGTACATAATTACAATATCATCAACACACTCATTGCAAATAATTCAGTCTCACAATAAGGGTAGCCTGCCATTCTTACCCTCATCTATGAAAACACCATTCATTCTTGCTTTTTCTCACTGTTTTTTATGTAACTTCATGATCATACTCATTGCTGTAGCCTCAGACCTACATACCCCCAAATCAGAGGGACTCCTGGGTAGTAAAATAAGTCAAGGCTCCTAAACATAGTCCGTTTCAACCATGATTTTAAGGTCACTTAATTGGTCATATACAATTTCTTGCATTATGAATTTGTCATTTCGCATACCACAACTTGCTCTCAATGAGACACACAGACAGGGAGAGAAGCTTGGGGTCAGAGCACAGGGTGAGCCATTTATACAGCACCCCTGGAACAGTTGGGGTTAAGGGCCTTGCTCAGGGGCCCAGCACAGTAGGATTTCTCTGCCAGCTGCGGGATACGATCCAGCAACCTTCCAGTCACAGGTGCAGATCCTGAGCCACAGAGCTACTGAACTGCCGCACTGCATTTTGCAGCTGATGGGGTAAAAATTACTTGTGATGTTATTAGTGTTCATTACAATGTGAAATGAAACACTTGGGAGAGACTGGAATGGGCAGCAAATGAGTAATATGAGTATGAGAGTCGTGAACTGTGAGGGGTGAGCTTGTTGGTCAAGAAAGGGTCAAGAATGTGGAGCTCACCTCACATTAGTGCATGTAGTGTAAATCATGCTGGTTGTAAAAATAATATGATTGACATTAAGCACTAAGAAGAAAACCATCAGGTAAAATAAGTCACCATCTTTATTCCTTTATAATCAGTGAATTTCTGGTTATTCCTGCAGAAGGTTTTTCTGTTTTTCTCTGTATTGTACTGCACTATTCTGGTTCATCTTGGAACATTTGCAATCTGGTTTCTATGTTTAAGCAATGAGCATTATGTTGCTTAGAAGCAAATAGAAGAAGGATCTTTTATATTAAAAGAAGGCTTCGAATGGTGTTGAGCATTAATTCTACAGCTCTAGGGAGACAAAGTTTTGTTGTGCTCACTCTATGAATTTAAACTACTGATTTAGACTTACCTGTACTTTGGATGATTTTTTTGCCATTTTCAGAAAGAATCCTTGGGACTCTTCTGAGTCAGAAAATAGTTGGGTTTTTTTCTGGAAAAATCTGGTGTACTTCAGTGTCACTTACGCACCAGGCTCCACAGGCACTACCAGTAAAACGGGGTCTATGACAACTTTTTTCCACATTTCACATTGCAAAATGTTCTTGAATTTCAACCTTCTTGTTTTTCTTTCACTGCTCATATGCAGTTAGTTCGATGCATAACATATCAATGTGGTCATTTTACGGTTAATCCATTTATTGATTCCCCCAAACTTATGATCTAAAATTAATAAAATGTCATGTCCTCTTAGCAACATTTTGCTATTGCCTGTAGAGAATTTCATCACATTCACAGTTTCCACACACAAAATAAAAGCTATTATGGAATTCACCACCTACTTTGTATACAGAAAACTGCCTGGACATGCTGTTATGTCCTCATGATTTTTTTTCATTTTAACACCTGTCTTTCCCAGCAATGAATTAACAAATTTCTGATGTCTTCACTATGTTGAATAATGGATTTAGCAGATTTTATTTCAAACATAGTTTCATTTAAATTCATAATTCCTCAAAAGACAAGAAATCTTCCATTATCTCTTAAATGCCCTTAAATCAAATCAGTGGCTATACAGTACCTGCATGACTTTCCTTCTGTCATTTTTTACAGTTTTTTATGTTGGACACAAAGTAAATGAGTAAATATAAATGTCTATCACAGATACCTCACAGTTTCTGTACACTTTGAAGTGAGCGTTGGTTCTGATGGATAAGTCTGAACACTGTGCAGTGTCATCAAAGTGATATCACTCACTCACAGCAGGGACTTTTATGAACCCACTAAAGGCTTTGAATGTTATTATATTTCTAGATCAAAAAAGGGAATGTGACAAAACAAGTTGCTACATATATTAGTACTAATAAGGAAATGCAAAAGACAGTGTCAATATTAAGTTCTACAACACAGTCCTCATTAGCCTTTAAGATTATGTGAAACACAGAGAAAAAGAACTAAAAACTGGAGATAGCACAGTTTGTATCTAGGGTACGGTGAATCAATACAGGTTTTCCATGTGGCTGTGGGTGGCCTTGAGCTCATGATATTTCTGACATGCCATGTGGGAGTGAACCCTGTGACTGCAGGGTTTTTGAGGGAGCTGCAAAGCTGTAGAGGTGGCAGTCTGTCATACCACATGAGCTCAGCTCAAGTTCAAGTTTAAGTTTATTGTCAGTATACTCATACAGTATACAGGTATACGGTATAACGAAATGCTATTTAGCTAGCTCTCAGATGGTAAGAAGTCCAAAAAAAACAACAACAATACAATTGTATAAGAAGAGAAAGACAGAGACAACAGGCAGTGTGGAAAACAACAACAGGTAATGTGCAAAACAACAACAGGTAACAAGTAATGTGCAAAACAACATCAGATGTGCAAAAACATACACAGGATCAAAGGGATAGAAAATTATGGGGAGTGAGCTTCTTGACATTTGAGGTAGAGGTAGATATCAATGTGTGTTTGAGTTTTGGTAAGAGAGAAGGCACTGTGAGGTTCAGGTCATAGGTGAGAGAGGCTGGGAGTTTAATAGCTGATTAGAACCTCCTGAATTTGAAATGCAACAAGCATATCATTTGGATAATTGATTAATATAAAAGCCATGGAACTTCACCAATTCTTTTTATATGACAATATTCAGCTATCAAATGTTAAAAACAAAAGCAAAGATACATGACAGAGAACAAGCCTGCTGTCATACTCAACCTCACTGCTACTCTGTGGGGTTGAGTATGATACTCTAGCATTGGTGTGGCAGCTGGCCACTGCTCCACCCACCTGTCACTCAGCACCAGTTGTCATGGACACCGATTTGACAGGGGACCTGGATCACCTGGAAGCAAATAACTACTTTGCCTGCTTCAAGTGATTTTTCATTGATATTTAAGGGGTGCTCTGTCTCAGCTCAGGGCTCTGTTATACTATAATTATCCTGCTGCTTGGTTACACCAGCAGTGGATCGTGAGGCATAATCTGGAAACACTAGCTGGACAAAAGATGGAATCGACAATGACCTTGAACTGCAACGATTCCATGGATCCCTAGACTGCAGCAGCACCCAGACTACTTGCCTGCACCACCGCTGTGCTCTCCTGTCAATGTGCTGCCTGCAGTTCCCCTAAAGGGTTTCATCTGTCCTTGGTCCACTTGTGGGTTCAGCTTATGCCTCACGATGTGCTGCCAGTCTTACTGAGCAGCAGGATCATTACACCCACAGGTTGGTTGTCTACATGACAGAATGTTTCTGGGATAACTAAACACTTATTTTACTTGCAACAGTGTTAAGGTTTGTAAAGTTTTAAAGGTTGTAAAAAGGTTAGCAAACCAGCTTTAAAATGTCATCTTCAAATTACTGGGGCTAAACATATTGGTAAAAGTCACAGACTGCCTGAAGCACTTTTTTGTTTAACTTTTTTGTTTAATAATAAGAATGTATTCTTATTATTCTTAAAAGTAAGGTTACCTTATTTTTAATAATGATAGCATCAGTGTAAGTACTGTATTCTACATACTGTATACTGTACTGTATAAATATATATATTTTATTTCTGAAAACAATACACCTTGAATTGTAACAGTTATAACTATAGCAGGTAATTAATAATAATAATAATTGCTTACACTTATATAGTGCTTTTCTGGACACACCACTCAAAGCGCTTTAAAGGTAATGGGGACTCCCTTCCACCATCCACCTCTAATTAACCTCTAAGATGACTGCACAATTTCTCGAACATTTTGGTTTGAACAAAAATAGTAAATATGCAGAAGTAATCCCATAGTGTTGTTTCAAAAAATCACTGTGCAGCTGACTCAGGCAATTGAAAAATGTCCATAGACATTAGCAATGGCATTCATCTAGTATGTGTTTGCTTACTATTAATGTACTATAGAAGCAGTATTACCAAGATCAAGATAATGTGAAAGACTTTGAAAAGACTATTAGAATTACTATTACAAAAAGAAAATAAAAAAGAAAGAGGTGCAATTATACAAGTAATGCCAAACCCTGATATGGTTTCTGATATATATCTAAAATGTTCCCCCTTTCCAATAGGAATGAACTTTCCTACATCTGCTGCTTCAAAGTTTCAGTACAGATGAAGTCACTTCAGTGAGGCTGAAAGGCCTCCACAACCTCTGAAACTCCTGGTAATTGGCAGTGGAGGGAACGCCAGATGGACTGACAGGTTGCCTGTAGCTTTTTCAAGGAGTATCCTGCCATGTTATGTGGCTGAAAACTGGTGCCCATCTTACCCACCTGCATCTCTGAGAAAAATAACTGAGATCAAAGGCAAAAACAGCTGAAACCCAACAGCGCCCTTGTAGGTGATTTCCCAGGATATAATTTCACACTTTCTAGAAAGATCTTTATGGTTAAACCAAATTATTGACTGCATGGTTTACTCCCTATTAAAAAAGCTAGTAATATATATTGCATTACAATGTTTTTATAAAGTGACAGTATATGCCTGAAGGCACTGGCATCTACTGTGTGCAATACGATGAAGAATAATTTAATAATACAGTAGTTATCTAGTGCTCCCCAGCTGTATATAAGCACCTATTTCTTTATTAAACTTATTGAATAAGCAGTTATCCCATAAGATGTAGGGAATGAGCTAATGTTTCTGCTTATGAAAATCTGAAAACTGCAGGTCACAGTGAAATGAAGTATTGGGCCAATGTGTATGTACAATTGTTGAAGAATACTTAATTCAGATGCAGGAGGTTCAATAAACTTTAGATAGAGTCCTTCATAAAATGTTAATCTTCAAAATCAAAATTTGATAAGACGTGCTCATGGGCTGACAAACTGGTTAACAAACAGGAAACAAAAATTTATTTTTAAGGTGCTGATATACAGTAAGTTGTGGTGTACCATAAGGTTCCATTTTAGGTGTGTTACTCTTCCCATCCTCTATATTAATCTCCAGATTTAGATTCTGTTTAATTGCAAAGTGATCCCCACAGAAGGCAAAAACTATGTACCGTATATCACAGGAGTGGTACTGAACAGCAAGAATCTATGTACTGTAGGTAAGAATGAAAAAAGTAACAGAATGCTTGAGTATATACTGTAGCTAAGAAGTTTACTTTAATTTAATGCCTTACAAGAACAATTTCATTTTGAATACTGTTTTCAGTTTTGGTCACCATACCACACAAAAGGATATCCTAGTCCTTTAATGGTTAACAGCCGTGCGTACTAATCAAGGCTGGGGGTAGAAAGCAATAGAGGCTGAAGCAGTAGGTAGCAGTCCATGAAGCAGGTACGCGAAAGAAAGGAAACATCCCCCTGTTTATGTAGGGGGAGAGAAATGAAATAATGAGCAATTAAAAATACTTTAAAACCCTGTAATATATTATAGCATACACTTAAAAATATAGAGTAAATTTTTCAAAGAGAACTTTTAACCTTTTAATGAATCTATAAATACCATACATTTCATTACCTTACACTGTACACTTCCTTTATATAGAGCACTGTAAATAATGAAATCACTTACGGGGCTTCCCTGACATACAGCTTACTCACAGTAGTCAATGAAAAAGCACAATATAATAGGCACATGTTATCCCCCCTGCATTAAATCAATGAAATGTACTGTACAACGCACTATTCCTTCTCAGAAGGACATTGCAGCACTACTTGCTTTTTATGTGCATAACAAAAACCTACAAAATTTTGTTATGGGACACACAGGTGGTTTTACATTAAGGTTGAAATTGCGTACATAGAGCCTTGCACAACCCAAGGGAGAAGGTGTACAGTATATAATTCTAAATTACATTATTATAGTGCACTGTAAAGCTGTACTTTCATTTAAATAAAATATTTCAAAGAGAGATATAAAATGTTATATATGTATAATAATTTGAAATTAAATCCTGAAAGAAGAGCAACAGGAAATTATTCATGAGCTCAGGGGATTGTTGTGTCATGACAGGTCTAAGGAAACGTTCAATCTGAAACAAAGGAAGTTGGTTGGAGACTTGATCTGAAAAGAAAAAGTATAAGACATACAGTATGGAGAGGGTCTACACAGGAGTTGAGGACAGAGGACAGAAGCAATTCTTTCCACAGTTATAGGGTATCTGAGTTGTGAACGCCTGGAACAGCCAGGTAGCTCAGGCCCAGACTCTAGAGCGTGAGAAAACACAGGATGAAATTTTAGATTCAGTTAGCTAGTAAACTACAAAAGAGCAACTCTCTGAGGTTTATTTACAAAAGCTGCTAAAATACAAAAAATGAAAAAGAATGAGAAAGACAGAAAACTGAAATCAGAAGAGCAACATTTCTCATTTGTCTCCTGTGAAAAATACACCAATTGCCAGCTAGAAAACCTCACAGAATAAAAAATAGCCCCTTTGTTATGGTTGACATGCCTCCCCTTGAGGGTGCTCCATTTTACTCCTGTCAATAGTTCCCTGTGATCGTTTATATCTGTTCCAGGTGTGCCTTGTGTCTCCCCCTCTTTATTCTTATCTCCTCCAGGGCTCAGGGCTCAACATAAGGGTAAGGAAGTCACGAGGCCCACCTAGCACCGGGGTGCCCTACGTCCGTCTCCTGAGGGCATACAGTATGCCTCATCCCCGACACATCCTGTGTTCTGAGCATGGGGTCAGGAGGATCTCGCCCAGCTATCCCAGGATCTCCATGTTGGTTGTCTGTTCGTGTTTTCCCCATTCCCGGGGATTTTAACCTCATCACGTCTCAGGATGGATCTCTTGCTAATGGACTCTTGGACTGTGCCCTGACCCTCCTTCGGACCTGCTCGGATTTGGACGCCACTCTTTGTCTCCCCAGCTCAGTGTCTCACGGACTGTCACCGTTATTTTGTGCACTATTAAACCCCTGTGTGTTTTCCCATACCACACCTCCTGCTTCCTCCAGCTCTTACCCCATCGCATAGGGTCTACTACAGAACCCGACACGGATGGCAGACCCTGTCCGCAACACCCTTATCCTCACCCAAAAAATCACTAGAATGTTAGAAATTGTATTTACTTGTTTACTGAAGCAAACCAAAACACGCTCTGACAAGGAAAAAATGCCTACAGTATAAGGCATTTTTTATATAAGACAAAGAAAAAGCTCACATAAATAAATTGTTTAAATGTCATGTTTTTGTGTTGTTCCACACAACAGCTTGTACAAAAAAATAAATTAAAAACGTAACATTACTTTTGGATGTATGTCTTTACTAGCAGCAGTTAAAATGCCAACATCAAAGTCAGGACACAGTCCAGTGTTTGCTCAAAGTGGGAAACAACATGGCAGCTTCACACAAGCCCACCACTGCTACGGAACGGTATGTATTTTTCCATACTAGTGACTCTCTCCCTTGAGCCATAGAACAATCACGTGGAATGGAAGGATATTCTATCTAATTAATCTCTAACAATTATATCTGCCTGAATGGCTCAGCATACTTTTGGGATATCATGTGAACTTATTTTATAAATCTCTAAGGCTTGGAAACCTAGTGACCTGTTTTGTAGACTAAATAGAGAAGTATTATATAGACACTTTACACATGATTTAGCTTTCAGACTAAAAACAATTGTTACTTAACAGTTTAGTGAAATCACACTGCATGAAATCTCTGATGGTTTCTTTCAAAGAGGTACAACAGTACATTTCCACTATAATGGGGGGAAGGCAATGTCTACAACATCCAGCAGAAGAGAGAATATGAGAAGTGTATTTTCCTCAAGGTGATTAAACCTGTGGAAATTATACAGATACAGCTCACTTTCTGCATAAAGTCTGAGACTTGAAAGACAAAGACAAAATCAGAATTAATTGGAACACATTCAATTTTACATAACAGCTTGATTTACAGAATCATGGCAATTCAAATTGTTTTTGTTTTCTGTGAGTACACACTGACCACACATACTCAATCCTACAACTAAAAAAGCTGTACCCCTAGGATAAGACAAAAATGAGTTAGAATGGAACCCCAAGGTTAGGGTGTTGTAATTTTATTAAGGCTGTGGCTGTCATAGGGTTATAGAAATAATATAATAAGACAAAGACCTTGTGCAGAAACTCTGAAAATATGCTCTTATTGTTATTCCTTTGTGAGCTCAAGAGCGTTCCCATGTAACAAAAAATTTTGGGAAACAGTCCACCTCATCAATAGCCCTGTTGTTTCCCATGTTTTAAGTGACACATGGCTCAGGCACCAGCTTTCTCGATAAACTTGAAAGCATTAATTGAATGCCAGCAAGTTCCCAGTAGAAATCACAAAGAACCTTTTAGAAATAAACAGCAGGTGTTGATTGCAGGAACCAAACAGCTAAAAATAATTTTATTACAGTTGCTTACACTGCTGTGAAGAGCATTTACCACACATACTGTATATAGTTGCAATGTATATATATGCAATGTATTAAGGACACCTCACCAGAACACAAAATGGGAAAAGAAACCAGGCTGGAGCACTATCGTCTTCAATTTCTTCAAAATAAAATGTACTGCTTTATTTTAGTTGGCATTATACAATCATTCTACCAATTTACTCAGCTGTTTCACAATCTTTCAAAATGTACAAAAACTATTCAAACAGTTTTAACCCTTCCCTCCCTAGTTTAATCCTTAACCTGCGCCATTCTACTTTACTGTTTTAGTTCTTAGTTATTTTTTAAAACCACTAGCGGATCCATCAACCGTCAGGGTATTTTAAGTAGCCTGTTTTTGATTAACAGACTTTACCAGTCTCTATGATAATCTAACTTATTGTCTCACCAGAGATGTTACCATATCGCTCTTGGAGTAGATGCTCTCTGTCTTGTTCAGTTCTCTTTTGTACTGAGAGAAATCAGTGCACTGGGGGTGGTGCTGATTTCTCTTATTAGCACTTATAGAATCCGCACTGATCATTTCCTTTGTTTCTGGAGTGCTTATGAACTGCTGTCAATAGTATGAGCTAAGCTCATCACTCCAGATTCTTTTACTATGTCAAAATAAGCACTAAGACCCTAAGACCCATCAAAATAAGCACTTTGAAAAATTCAACATGGCGCTGGAGAGTTGCGACTTGTTGCTCGTTGTCTGTAAGTCTTTGTTTCGTATTGTCGGCTTTTTGTATCCAGACTGTCTTTCCAAAAATTATTTATGACCAATAAGTGCTTGTGGACATTGGATCGATAATCGTCGATTTAAACACAGATATATCCTACTTGAATACAAATCAACTATCTCTGGTGCCTCTGCGTTCGGACCCCCCACCTGACTCAGAGCTGAGCCGGCGGTAAACGGGGAGGACTTCAAGCAAGAGTGAAGCGCCGGGGCTACCGGACCTCACTCCCGAGTGTCCTCCTGGCCAACGTGCAGTCCGTGGAGAACAAGATGGACGAGCTAAGGGGAAGGTTAAGCCACCAGAGGGACATCAGGGATTGCTATATTCTCTGTCTCACCGGGACCTGGCTGACCCCAAATCAACCTGACTCAGCCGTTCAGCTTGATGGATTTTCCAACTATCGCATGGTTTGGCTGGTAAGAAAAAAGGCGGTGGTGTATGTCTAATGACAAACAACTCTTGGCGTTCAGACATGAAAATTCTGAAGCGATTTGGCTCTCCGGAAAATGTCGTCCTTTCTACCTACCTAAAGAATTTTCATCTGTCATTATGTGTGCGATATGTATTCCATTTGGTCGGACGTGAAAACAGAACTCAGTGAATTATATGCCACCACTAACAGCTATGAAACTGCTTACCCTGATGCTGTATGTGTTGTTGCGGGGGACATTAATCAGGCCAACCTGCGGAAAGTTCTTCCGAAATATGACCAGCATGTCTCCTGTCCAACAAGGGGTGCAAATACTCTTGATCACTGCTGCACAGCTATCAAGGACACCAAATGCTCTATCCATCACCCGCATTTCGGACAATCGGCTCATCAGCTGAAGCAGGAGAATGTGTCCACAAGAACAGTACAACACTGGACGTAGGAGACAGATGAAGTGCTGCAGGGCTGCTTTGAATCTGTGGACTGGGCAGTGTTTAAAAGTTGTACTCAAGCCATGCATGAGTACACTACAGTTGTCACCGAATTTATTTGTGTGCCCACAAAAACAGTTTACTTTTTCCCCAACCAGAAACCATGGTTTAACATTGACATCCAAAATAAGCTGTAGGCACTATCGAAGGCCTTTAATTCTGGCAATTTGGACCTTTATAAGAATGCAAGGTATGACCTATGGAGAGCTATCAGGGACCCCAAAGGGCAATACTCTAACAAGATAGAAATACAAGCTGCCTCTGCCGATGTGCGTCAAATGTTGCACAGTATTCGGACAATAACAAACCATAAAGCCAAAATAAGCAGTGTTGCAGTACATCCACTGAAACTCATTTCTCTCTCCCGGATGAGCTGAACACCTATTACGCTCGCTTTGAGAAGGGAATCACAGAACCGCTGGCGCCCGTGCTCGCAGCCGCTGATGATACAGCCATGTATTTCACGGAGGCTGAAGTCAGGGCAACCTTCAGATGGGTTCAGATGGGTTTTTCCCTAGACAAGTCCTTAAACACTGTGTGGACCTCAATCCCATAAAAAACCTGTGGAATTACCTAAAGAGGGCTGTGCACAGGAGGTGCCCTGGCAGTTTGAAGGAGCTTGAACTTTTTTGCAAGGAAGAGTGGGATAAAATTGCAAAGTCCAAGTGTGCAAAGCTGATAAGAGACTTTTCACAAAGACTTACTGCTGTAATAAATGCAAAAGGTGCAAAAACCTGCGAGCAATATTCCTTCGCCCTGGGTCTTGGATACATTTTAGCTACTGTAAACAGATGGGTTTGCCTTTTGAAATTCTGTACTCTTTAATATCTTTCCTTTCTTAAGATGAAAAGAAGACAGGGATAAATATAACATTTTTTTTTCAGAATTGCAATAAAATGGGCAATTTGGAGTCAGGTTTTTTTTCAATCAGTCTGTCTTTAACTCTATGTCTTTAGCTACACTGTTTCTTGGAGCCCAGATTAGGATTAATAAAGATGCTGCATAAAAGAAAGTGTCTACATAAACCCCACAAAAATAACATTTTATTTTGTGGGATTCCCTTGTTTATATTCCAAAGAAAAAAAATGATAATAGACTCAATAAGAAGTCTATACACTATCTCTGAGAATTCTAAATTACAGGAAACCATAATGTCTTAAAATAAACAGGAAAGCAACCTCTCTAAAATAATGTTCAGATTACTTAGCCAAAATCTGGTCTCCGAGACTAATCAGGACAAGGCTCTCTTGCATGAGATCGCAAAATCATAGAGAAAGCAAAGGGTGAAAGTTATGCTCCGTCTTATCTCGATGTTCTCTCTGTTTCTCCTCTCTCTGTCTCCCTGCTTTGCTCCCTGTTTTTGTTCTCCTGTCTCACCTTATGTGTTCTATATTTGAAGGCTCGAATGGTTTGCCATGAAGTTTACCAGAGAAAACCACAGGAAATAGCCTTTGATCATGCGTGTTTTACATGCCTCTATAACAAAATAGTTGTTTTCTACTTCTAATCTTATAGAATCATTCAAGATGGTGCTTGAAAGTTGACATTTTATTTAAACAAAAAAGGTAAGTACAGATAACAAGGTGTCATCTGCTAACTGCCAAGCCTCATGAAAAAAAACCCAAAAAACACAGAACTAACCAATTTTGTTGGAGGCTGGACAGGTAAGCTTATCAGCAGTAGAGACATGTCCTCTTTAGCAATGAATCAAGGACATGAGCAAGTGTGGCACAGATGGATGATCATAAACTAATTGTTATGTGCAATAGATCAATCAATTTGGAGATCGAGGCAGGAGCGTTTAGTTGCCCCACGTCATTTGTTGTACATACAGTAGTGCTACACTGATCATATTCTTGGACCTCAGCCACTGCCCTTCTTGTGTGCTTTTCCTGATGTGATAGCATTCTAGCAGAACAATGCTAGATGAGAGTTATGCTAAGGAATCTCTAGTCACCAAACGTAAGCTCCATCAAACATCTGTTAATGTGTGTTATTTAAAGTTCAGCGACCAGTTTATAGGCACTTGTGGAATGAGACAGAATGTCACAAAACAGTTGTAAAGTGACCTTCAGTGGTCACACATCCTACTAGTCTGATACTTTCATAGGCGAAACACCCTCTTAATTATTCCTCTTAATGACAAATGTACATGAACTTAATAAAATTCACCTATGTAGTATCTATTTAATAAAATGTCAGTACATTGGCTGCAAAATGATTATCAATTTTCATACAGATTTCTTAAGAATTTTCTTAAATTACAGTAACACCTATATGAATTTGTTGCAATTAAATTAATGAATTTTTCAATGCTTGACAGACTCAGTCTTCTGCTTCTTTATTTAGTGTATATAAAGTCAAATTTAGCACCCCTAGAAAGCCATTTCACTCTTATTGGAAATAATTAGAGACATTAACGTCATTTTAATCAGTGAAATGGGATTATATATGCAACTTACTAGGAACATGGTGATCTTTAAGGAGTCTTTTAACAGTTACAGTGCTTCTCTGATGATTATCAGTGTGGTGGACAGCTGTCTGGTGCTGCTAACTTTGACTATACAGTATATGCAAAAAGCATAAGTAGAATTCAGTTTGTTGTCAGTTCTGCCAACATAAGATCCTCTTTAATTGTGATTTCTTTTAATACAATGTCATTGTTCAGCTTTATACTTTCTTATATAAGAATGCAATCATCCCCACCAGGCGCCTTCCCCTGCAACAGAACTCGCTGTATCACCTGCAAATAAATATCTAACAACACGCTCATTCAGGGCCCCTCAGGTCAATTCTGGATCACCCAGACCACATCCTGTACCTCCAGCAACCTTATCTATTGTATCTCCTGCAAAAAATGCTCAGCTACCTACGTTGGGAAAACCGGAAGGAGACTAGGAGACTGCTTCAGAGAACATGTTAGGGCTGTGAAGATTAAAGATTTCTCCAAGCCCATCGTTTCTCATTTCACCTCAGATGGCCATGAACACACTGATCTCTCTGTCTCCATTCTCAAAGAAGGGTTTCTCAACTCCCATAGCAGAAAGACTACAGAAACAAAACTCATCCTGAAACTAGGTTCAAACCTTCCCCCTTCTCTCAATGACCGTTTTATTTTCGTGTAATCTTCTCTATTCTCATGCCAGTTTTGACTTCACACCTTTCCTCACCCCTCTCCACTTTGTACTTCCTGAGTGGCCTCTCTGCCTCTCTCCCCCTCCTGCCTCCTCCCCTCTCCCAGCTTTTGTTCTTCTGTGCTATTTAATCTTTGCTGTCTGCCCTGTCTTTCTCACACCTGAAGAAGGCTTCACAGCCAAAACGTGTTTTCTCTCTTCTCTTTTCAGCATGGAATAAACCTATTACTTGTTCCTTTGCAGATTACACATGCTGACGCAGCTACCCACCTGAACTACACAAAACATAAATATTTGTTTCTTTAAAAACATGACCATAACCTGTCCGATTTGTGGAGAAACCCATTGTTTTACTTAATCAAAAATGATATATGCCTTATACTGTAGGTTAGGATTGCAAAATATTGAAAAAACACCAAGAATCTGTTAAATCAAAAATGTTTAGTGTTCTTTACATTTAATTTATTCCACAAACCCCCACGTCAAAGAGCCATTCATACAATCTGGATAACAGTTCAGGACATAAATGTATAAAACATAAAACTTGCTACTATTCTATATATTCTATTCTATATTCTATATGAGTCTTCTGAATTTAAGAGTGAGCTGAGTATATTAGTGCAAACTTGCAATGTAATGGTTGGCAAAGGTTGTTTAGGTGTTTTGCAAATTCCACCTTACCTGGTGTGGTGCTGACAGGCTGTCTTGTGAAGGACACATTGAAAGCAGGCTCATCGTTGAGAGGGGAGGGGTACATTCGTCTGCGAATGAAGAAACCTGCTCCACAACAAAACAGCACCCCCATCATCAACAAAAGCCTAAAGAGAAAATAAGAGAGAACAAATCAAACAATATAAAAGGGTAGAGTGAAATTTTGTTTTCTTTGATAGTCAAACTTAAAGTCTTAATACTCCTGAAAAATCATATAAATACATGCTTGCTTTATCAGTTGGGGCAGAACATTTAGTTAAAAACATTTAAAACTATGCTTTTGACTGTGGTTAGTTAGTTGGTTGTACTAATATGGATTATGATATTAACCATCTGTACCATTTAACAAAGTTAGCAATCCTCATTTACCAATCTAAGCACAGGCCAGTAAATGACAGAAGTAGGTGGAAACATCAATGGAATATGCCCCAAAACTAATATAATAACAAACTAAAAAGTGAGAGGTATCAAATGTTAGTGTCAGCCACAACTTTTTCTCTAAAGCAGAAGAAGCAAGAAACTGTAAGATTTTTATTTTTTAATTAAACATTTAAAATATTTGAATTTCATAAAAGATGTACTGATTTAATACCTCTTGATAGTAATATTAATATGGAGTCGTGTAACTAAGCAGCTTTAATATCACAAGGGACATTTTGGAAACATTTTACATTAGTTTCTAAGAATGTATATATTATTGTCCTTATAGTGGTAATAGGCAATGGACTGTCACGTAGCACTCTGCACCCAGGCGGTTCAAAGCCCTATCAGAGAATTACTTTGTTTCTTAAATAGCTGAATATATAAAAATAGTCCACTATTATAGCTTGTTGTTGGCTATGGCGTGAGTGTGTGTATCTGGATGAATTATTATAAGTGATGGTTTCGTGATTTAGGATTTCTTCACAGAATTCTTTAAGTTAAAGGAGGGAAAAGGGTTATATTTACACATTGTGTATCGCCTCTTCTTATATTTGTAAAAACATTCCAATTTAAATGCAATACGGAATATATTTTTAATAAGATTATAACAAATTCAGGTTTTTGGGCTTGTCCTCTCACTGCTCCTGTCCCGGTTCATCCTGCACCACATGGGCTCGAACCCAGGTCTCCTCGGTCGCTCAACAGAGGTTATGGAGGCTGAGCTACAGAAGACTTTTCTCAGCCTATGCAGCCAACATCCCTGTTATGCGCAGAGGAGTAGAGGGCTTTAATGTCAGCGTGCTGCAATCAGTTTTTACCATCTGTATGCCTGCCGTTCGTTACAATATTAATAATGAATGACCATGGACCATAGACCATAACTGTAGAGTTAGAGAAGACATGTTAAGTCTTGTCTTTTCAGCCTGGAATTTAACCTTTACATAGATCCTTTTGGCTACATTTTTACATAGCTGGGTGAGTAAAAATAGATTGGATTAATAACTGGAGTAAGAAAAGTTATTTCACACATACTTTGAAACCATACAATTCAATTAAATTCAATTTAATTTTATATAGCACCTTTCACAACAAGGTTGCCCCAAGGCACTTAACAAAGCAAGTGACCATACATGTTGTGAATACAGAACATAAAAGACCAGAAGACAATGGAGGAGAGGAATAAAAACTTCTTAGTAAGGAGAAAAAAAACCTCTAAGGGGCCAAGGTCAACTGGCTGCCCAACCCCCTTGGGCATGCTAACATTATACAATTAAAAAAAGGAATAAATGAATAAGGGTATTAATCCATCCATCATTTCTTCTGTATGTCAATACTCCAAGCAGATCTCTGTAGACCAGCAAAATCCTCCTAAACAATAACTATATCCACGATGTCCCTCTTGGATCCATGATGCAGCATCCAACTCAGATGGTGCCCAGCCCAGGCGCCATCTGGCCATGTGGGGAGGAGAATAGGATAGTTTGGTCAGAACAGAGGTATCTTCTTGGTGGGCCAATACAGAGACACACAATGGCATGTACAGCAGCACCAGCAGCCATGGTTGTAAGGTGTGAGTAGGCTAGGCTGAAGTAAAAGGTTTTGAAACCATATGGCTTTGGAACAGCAGGAGGCAAGACCTGGCTGGGAGCGGGGGGGGTATTTTGATTTTCTTGCACGAACCATATTCGCTACAATACTATAATGAGTCCCTGAGGCATATCATTTACATTTTGGAATTAGTTGTAAAATTCCATATTAGTATTCAATATTAAGCGTATTTAAACTTGCACAGTAAAGAGATTAAATGAAGCAATTGTTTCACTAATAACCAATGCACCACGAGTGCCGCTTGTCGGACATTTTGGCCAGCCAATCACGCACTGCGGTATAACGCGCTAAAAAGCAGATAATTTAGATGTATTTAACATTTTGAATGGCTGCATTTGATCTTTTCCATTACATAAATCTTCACAACATTGATCCACTGTTCCTGTGTTGGGGGATCTTTAGTGAACCATTTTTTCGTGTTAATTTTCTTACTAGCAGGTGAAAGAATTCCTAGTGTACATACAGTATCTATCTTTTAGTTCCATGCAGTCAAAGGTAAAATTTCCCAAATACATACAGAGAATTCAAATGGTATGTCTAGGTTTACTACATTAGTAAGAGCAAAATTTATGAATTTCCAATATTGTTGTATTTTCGGGCATGATCAGAATGTGTAAATTAGTTGCTATTTGTTAGCAATTAGCAACTCCAACAATGGACAACATAACCTCCAACAATGTGAACTACTTCCTTTTGTTTTGCTTGAATTTTGGGATTAAGAAGTCACATTTTTCAGAAACAGAACATTTCTCCAAACTTGTGAATTCAAAAGTGATCATGTTGTAGTTTCCCAGTATTATTCTTTCGTCTACCTTTGTTAGTCTACGTTGGTTACTTGAACAGATACTGTAGGACCAATGCAAACACTTTCCCTTATTGATGGGTAAGAAAGAAGACATTCATCATATGAACTATTCAGTCTCAGTGAGGACGAATGTAATGCAATAATATCCAATAATTATGATTGTCTGGATTATGTTATCTGTAGCAGACTCATTTCACTATACTGTACCTCTTGTTGCTTTGTTTTTCAGTGTGATTGCTAAAGATTGAAAAGAACTAGTACTAGTAGTATTTCACCACCTCTTTCATTTTGCCTTTCTCTTCTGAATATTATATATCCAGTAATATTAAACTCATGTCTAGCCTAAAAACTCATGTCTAACTCCTAAAATTAACATAATTGCTTAGTAATATTGTTACTCTTGAGTCCAATATATTTTTTCTATTCCTCTAAAGTAGGACATTGAGAGGTTTGTTCTTGTACAATATCTTTCAAAGTATGCAATTACATTGTTATGTATCTATAATAATAATAATAATAATAATAATAATAATAATAATAATAATATGATCTTTTAGATTCAATGTTACAATTTTAAATCATGAAAAAAATTAAAAAGTATTTTGGAAGAATACAGAAGATTCCTCCACATCCTGAATTTACACTCTTTTGTTCAGAGGCAATACTCAGACTAACAAAAAGGTAGAACAATCAGCACTGATGTTCGAAAAGATTGTGGCTAAAAAAGTTTTCTTAAAGAATGGCAAACTGTTTCAAGAGCTGTCTCAATGAGATGGGCACCACAGTTCCCACGGGGAGGGTTTGTTTCTATGGGACAGACACCCAGAGTAAATAATCACGTTTCGCTAGAACATTCCATACATAAAGAAATGTTATAATCTTTTCCAGATATAAGCTTTTTTAAAACCTTTGGAATGGATTGTTTTAAAAGCTTCTTGCCTTCATGGTTGAATATTTGCTTTAAACCTTACCAAGACAGGTGTGTTTATTCCGGATCCCTAATAATAACAAATGGAATTAATTCAACTACTTTTGTGATTTGTCAGAGTGGTTTTGGCATCTGAACTCATTTAGGTTTGGGTGAATATGCAATTAACATTTTAGTTTCTCGTTTTTCTATACTGGCTTGCTGACATTTAATGTCCTTCACCCATGTGTTCAGTTTGAGATTTTATATTTTGATTCAAATATTCACTTAAAAATGGATACATCATTTGTCATAAAACAAAAGACATTACTGAGGGAGAATACTTTTTCAGTGTATTAACTCAATTCAGAAAATCAGGATTAGAAATTCTGCTCTGCAGAAAAAAAGCTTTTAAACTCATTCTGGAAGTGAGCTTCAGCCAAGATAAAACTTATATTGCTAGCTGAATGCCAATTCATGTATTGCAGAGTTAGCATTACCTTGGGCAATGCTGTATCACTCTGGGCATCCTGCCAAGACATCACTTTTAGCATACAACCCCATTAAAACCTGAATACAAAATGTTGTGTTTAGTCAGTGCCACTAAACTGATGTTTTTTTCCTTCAGATATAATCTTTTTTAAAATTTAAAACCTGAATGCTCAAACTGAAGAGTAAGAATGGTAAGATAAATTACAGTAAATGTCAGCAAAAACTAAAAGAACAATCTAAAATATGTTGATTGCATTAAGTATTCAAACACAAACTCAATATTTGGCAACAATTACAGCTACTGTACAAGTCTTTTTATAGTCGGTCTCTATAAAACCTTACACACCACTAAGTACAATTTTTGCTCATTTAGGCAGATTTGCTAAAACTTCCTCAAGTTTTTTAGGGATTGCTTATGGACAGCAGTTTTCCACTCTTCCACAGACTCTCAATAGGATTCACAAGTCAGGACTTTGACTGCACTACTCAAAGACAGTCACTTTCTTTTTCTTAAGTTATTCCAGTGTAGCTTAACGCCTTTTGCTCTGGATGAATGCCTTGCTGAATGGTACATTTTTGCCATAGTTTCAAGTCTTTAGTATTGCCTTTACTTTATTCTATTGTTTTTTCCTTCATTCTAACATGCTTTCCAGATGGTGAAGAGGAGAAGTATGTGTCCATAGATTTTTAAGATAAGATCACTTTATTGGCCATATACAATTTCTTGCATTAGGAATTTGTTTTTTCACATACCTCAACTTGCTCTCCATGAGACACACAGACAGGGAGAGAGAAGGTTGGGGTCAGAGTGCAGGGTCAGCCATTTATATAGCAACCCTGGAGCAGCTGGGGTTAAGGGCCTTACTCAGGGGTCCAACAGAGTAGAATTCCTCTGCCGACTGCAGGATTTGAACCGGCAACCTTCCAGCCACAGGTGCAGATCCTTAGCTACAGTGCCACCGCTCTGCCCATAGCTACCACCACCATGCTTGACTATAGGGATGGTGTTGACTGGAAGGGTTGTGCTCTGTTGGGTCTACATTAAATGTTATGCTTGGCATATAGACCAAGAAGTTCCAATTTGGTCTTATCTGACCATGACAGCTTTAACACCTTTTGCAACAGCGCTGTGGTGCTTTATTGCAAACTCCCTGCAGGCCATTTTTCCATGTGCCCTGTTTTTCATAATGGCTTCCTTCTTGCCACTCTCCATACAGGCAAGCTTTGTGAAGTGCTCTGGATATGGTTGTTTGTTGCACATTATCTTTCATCTCAGCCATCAAATTCTGTAGCTTTTTCCAAATTGTTAGTTTCACAGTAGCATCCTTCAGCAGTTTCCTAATTATCCAACTTCTCCGTTTGGTGGAATGGCCATGAGGCCATTAGGCAGTATCTAGGTAGTATGACGCACCTTCCATTTCATGATGATTGAGTAGACTTTACTCACAGGGATATTCAAAGACTTTAATATTTCCTTGTATCCTTTTCCTGCTATGTACTGTACATTTCAATTACTTTGCCCCTGACTTTCTTTGAAAGCTCCTTAGCTTTAAGCATTGAATATTTGCTTGAGATTTACCCAATGAATGACCAAAAAACTTCACAGAGATAGGCATTTTTATTCTGCAATTATTAGAATTACCATCATTACACAGAGAGAGAACCCTTTAAAACATTCTCACGTGATTTCCCTTGTGTTTGCCTCAGAACGTGAGACAGCGGATGTCTGTATTAATTCGCGATCAGCTCCAAAGAGTCTCTCCTTATTAGTCTCTCGCTTGAGGGTTGAAAGAAACGCATCTCAGAGACTACGCATCGGCTCTCTACTTCTATCAGAAGTATCAATCCTCCGCCGGCAAAAAGCAGCCCGAAAACCCACTCCGTCACATTTGGCGCCATATGGCGCCACCATGCACAAAATATTTTTAAAACATTTTAATGATCATAGAAAGCTGCACTATGAACACATATATTGTCCTTGTTGTTTACACTGTTTTTATTGTCTAGACTTTTTTTTAGTTGTTGTCTAGAAAATATGAGATGAGCATATGAAGAGAAAAAGTTCTTGGTGATTTTCACTAAAATATTTTTTCTAGATGTCAGACATTTTGCAAAGTAAATGTATCTGTTGTATCGGAACAACAGAATTGATCAATAGGGTGAGAACTGAATGTCAGAGTGAATTTTTCAAAGCAGGGTTTCAATTTTGGCAGGAAAAATTCAGAAACAGCTTTTGACATTTATTTAAAAGAATTCTACAGTATTACTTCTACAAAAGCAAACCAGATTGCAAGCTATTCTCAATAGTGAATAGTGGAGTAGAAATAGTAGTACGATGAATAGTAAGAGGTCTGGACTGCACTTTGAAGCAAAGAACGTCTTGTTTATACACATCAAAGAATATAAAAGAATATGTATCCAGGTCCCAGGTCCAAGACCTTCAGGTTTTAAATTACAGGATCTTCACATTTTTTATTTATATAACACTACTCTGTGTACCTCAATGTCAGAGCGCCTTTCCTTTGGTGTTTCGGGAACTAAATAAGGAAAGTAAGTGAATGGTTAATTGGATGTCTGGGTGTCTGATTTGTAGGGGGATGTACACACCAAAGACAGCCCAAGCTTGTTCTGAAAACCCTGGGACGAATGTAATCACCTGTAGGAGTGTTGCGGTTTCCCAGGGCAACCGTGGGCTGCAAGCCGCTCCAGGCCTAGGTGTGACCAACACTCCGCAAATTCTGGTACACCTACATGAATGAAGAGTTCATATGGAAAACCTGTACTGTGTGCAGTCAAAATCGTGGCTTAAAGATGTGCTCTTCAGCTAGTCCTTTTACTGTATATATGAGACAGTTATGGAGATTTACAAGTGCACTTTGTACTGATCTGTTTTTATCTGAACTGAGAATTGTAGGAGGAGGCATGCATAAATTAAGGAATTGTAAGTTACAAAATTTGAATTGATTCCAGTACCCTGGAGCTGTGAGGCAGCAGTGCTATCTACATGTTATCATGCAAGCCCATAAAAGCTGTGTAGAATACATAAAAGAGCTAGGGCCGCAGGAGGAAATTAAATGCTTCAGTGATAGCTCCTCATTTACAAAAGTTATAGTTTATTTTATTCCAATTTAACAGTTTTGTGTACAGTAGGAACAGAATCTATTTCTTTAAAAAGTAAACCTTAATTATATACCCTATCAAATATGGTACATATTTAAACTAGTTTTTTACATTGCTTTTGTTATATTCAACTGTGTAGTTCCTAAAGATATCTGTATGCTTAATGCAAGTGTAGCACCAAATTCTTTCCAGTAGCAAAACATGTCTTGTGTAACTAGGTGTTGTCATTTTATGGACTATGCTAAAGTGTTGGGAAAGATGACAAGTGATTTGTCAGCCTAAGCACGATATAGATAATACAAGTAAAGATATTCATCTGCTATTCAAAGTAGACTTCAATCTTCCTATGTATTCCATTTTTATTCTTCCTTTCTGTGAGTATTGTTTTAATCTAGCAATGTGGCTTCAAAATACGTTTCCAGGTCTCTTGAATCTTTCATTACAATTAACCTTTGCTGTAAAGGAGGCCTTACCTTCCCAGGGTTGAAGGCACATGCATTGTCCAACAGTGAACAGTAATCATTCATCTTTCCATTTTCTAACTGTTTTATCCAATTCAGGATTGTGGCGGAGAACTGTAAGCTATGGGGATGTAGGGACAAGGCCTATTATTTAACTTAAGATTAAGTGTTATTAAAAAGATTTCTCATATTCTTTGTGTGCCTGGACCAAAAAACCTGTTGCCTGTCACAGGAGTAAAGCCAAAGAGGCTTATCTTTTGGAAAAGGACGTATCCCAGGACAGTCCAGACCTAGTTTAAATGCAAGCTAAGATGGATGCCCACTGCTTGGATGTCTATCAATTAGGCTTTGACATTTTGACATAATCTTAAAAGTCACAGGCCATGGCCAATCCTCCAAAAAGATCAGGGATCTGCAGGGTGTGGGAACCCATTCCACCGGGTGACTCAATAAACCATATTTTCCCCAGTTAAAAAGCATTGTGGATCGCCTCTAACACTGCCTTTCTCCGCCAAACCAACTTAGCTGACTGACAACTGACACATGCCTACCACACTTTCAGTTACAGTGTGAGCCTGTATGTAAAGACAGAAATCTGCTGACCTGCTGCAAGACCTTGCAACCAGCTAGCTACCACTAGCTACCACTGTGCACTTGATCACGGCTGGACTTTCTCTGACAAACCTGAATATACTGTAGTATTCTTTAGCAGTAGGTACTATGCAGGTAGAAAACCGAGTTTTTCCCCTTTTCGTGTGACTTGCACCGACTAAGCAGTAACCACCCTGAGTGCAGACTTTGTCCCAGGTCAGCTCAGCACTAACCCAGACAACTCACGTGAGAGAACTGACCTCCAGCTCCAACCTCCAGCTGCCTATAGTGGCATAGAGCCAGCACAGCATGGACTGGACAGCGCTGCGATGGACACAGTCAACTGCTCCGCCATCCCTCTGTGCAGGAGTTAAGAAACCATGGCTGTGGATGAGTATAATTCAATATCCATCATTACTGCCCTTGAGAAGTCAATTTTTTTAACACGTCGATATCAATTAAATTTATCTAAGGAGCACCTGAATGTTGATTATGTTAATGAGACTGCTAAGAACGTTAGTGTAACCGATGGTATACTCAATGTATTATTCTTGTTTTTATGTATGTCTTCTGTATGCACACTGTAGCTTGATACAGTAATTCTCATGTGACAAGCTGCCATCTGTATCCAGGCAGACTCTCATGTATTTACCCTGAATGCTTTTATATACACATTGTCTTATGTATCAGTAAATGTATTCTGTGTGAATCCTCGTGAAGACTCCTTGTTGTTCTGCTGATTGACTCCTAATAGCCAAAGTAAACAAATTAAACATTGTGGCAGTAATTTCACTCAAACCCCTACAGGGTGTGTTGTAAGGCTCCCCCTGAGGTCTAGAGATCAAGTCCCAGCCAAAAACATAACTGTGAAATTAATTGTAATTATGTTTTTGGTTTTAAAAAATAAATTCTCTGGAATTATTGAATGATTGATATTGTTATGTTTATTATTTAAATGAAGAATTTATTATAAACAATGACCAAAGGCACTCTCAATGTAGGTTCTCAAACATAAATTGTATATCTTTATTTTGTAATGTAAAAATGAACACTACAGTGTACCATTGCATCTGTAAAAAAGTACAAACCAAATTTAAATCTAATTGTTTCTGTAAAATAATTAATGTAGGTTCTCAAACATAAATTGTATATCTTTATTTTGTAATGTAAAAATGAACACTACAGTGTACCATTGCATCTGTAAAAAAGTACAAACCAAATTTAAATCTAATTGTTTCTGTAAAATAATTAAAATGGTTAATTTTAATTTAATTTAACACTAGGTAGTTAATATTTCTACCTAGGTTTTGAAATCAATAAAAATACACAGATATTATAAATAGCAATAATGTCTTCAGGGGGATTTTTGACTTTAAATTTAGTAGTATTTTTTTCTTTTGTATCCAAAAGCTTTGTTTTTTTTAATTGATGTTGGTCATTGTGGCAAATCCAGCTATACACACATAAGTGCTTTCAAATACTGTCGTTTTTTAACCGCATTTAGATATGTGTGGAAAGTCACTTGTTGTGAAGAGATATTATGATGCATATAAATTATTTCCAGCTGCACAGCACTTTTGTTTCCTCTTGATAGCTGCATCTTTGTAGCTACAAAAAATAGTCCAAAAAAGAAGCAGAGGACTTAAAGGCCAAATGTCTTTAAAATGAGTGGACAAATATCAAACCCAACATCTTCTCTAATAATGTGTAAAACCATTACAAACACTACATTACATGACTTACGATAACATTACATTACGATTTGCACAGCCTTAAAAAGTGCTGGAAAAATGTGTGTAAAATTTGATTTTTGTAATTGGCTGATAGACAGGTCCAGCTTATCTTAAAACACAGCAATTTCCTTCATTAATGCGGATGGGATGCCACTCTTGCTATTTTGAATTTAACATGTTGAGATGGTGAGTGATCTTGCCAAAGCCTTCCCTCTGTTTAGCCACTGAACATCAGTATGAAGAATCACATCACCGTAATTGCTTTCATAATCTTCTGTCTTTAACTGCCTGTGGTTTGAGAAATTGAGTGCACATAAAAATCACAATTTTCACAAATCCATGACAAATTTAAGTTAATCGTCTTTTCATTTTGAGCAAAGGGCTTTCTTGTGAATAATGCAATGGTAGGCTTGGAAATCTGGGAAATATTTATCAGCTCGAAACCAATAAGATCCACTTTCCTTCCCAGTATTGCTGGTGCACCATCTGTAGTGGCTGAAGTAAGTCATTCCTCAACAAATAGTCCTTGAGTGCTCTGTATATGTCTTTGCCCCGAGATGTATTTCTGAGGGGCAACAGTGCCAAAAGTTCTTCTTTGAATTAATCTCTCACATCAAATCTAACACGGACAATAAATGGTTCTGTGTTGGCAACATCACACAATTCATCCAATGTTAGACTAAAACCAGATGCATTCTTCAAATCATTGAATGATTAAATAATCTTTGGATAGCAATTCAACATATAGTATCTTGCCACAGTCTGGTAAGAAACCTGAAATCTGTTTCTTGGTCAAACTTTTTGTTTTGAAACTCAGCAAACAAAGAAGTACCACTTTTGTAAAGACTTCTAAATGGTTTAGCCATCTGTTTTTTGGCTAAAACCCAGATCATCTTTAGGGATGCTTAGGTAACAGTCACTTATACTCATTAGTCTCTGAAAAATATGTTACTGGACATTAAGAGAACTGAATGGATAATTCTTCTTGAAATTGCTATGCACGGACATGTAGTGTCTCTGTACATTGGCCTTTTTCAAAACAGATATAGAATTGTGGCAAAGAAAAAACAGACTTATCTCTAGGTATTATAAACAAAAATGCAAGTTCCCAAGATGAATTAAACACACATAGATATGAATAATTAAAATTTCTACATGTATCTTAGTTTACTTATTAAATTCTGCAGTACAGTATTTCAGTTGGAGTTGTGGTGGCAAAGTGGTAACAGCATCCTGTCTGAACAATGTAATTATTCTATTAATTGAAATTGCTGTTAGTACAGGATGCATACAGTATGACAAGTGCTTAATAAAAATTTAACACTGTACTTTTTTTGTCTGACAACACAGCTTTAAGTATTCACAATGCCAACTGGCAATTTTACAACCCTGCATTAGATTATTCAAAAAATAAAAATGCCACAATGTGCTGCTGTCCATGATACTGCAGTGCCTACAGTGGTATACTGAGTGACGCGTGTCATATTCTTGATAGCTGCATCTGTACCTCACTTCTAACTCTGCATGAGGGTCCCATAACCTCAAATTTACTGTGGCTAAAAACTTTCACCACGCTTAATTCTTGGGTGTCAATATACCTATTGAGCATTTATTTAGTAATCATATTCTTATACCCAGGCATGTGAAAGCTTGCAGCCCCTGTCCTCCCATAATGTATAATTCCAAAATACATAAGCCCTCCCTTTTCCACAGTCAGAAGTTCTGTCATTGAGCTTCCTGCTTGCATATGGATGTTCCCCATGCATGAATCAGCCTGCCAGTGAAGCTTTCAGCACTCCACCCGAATCATTCTGACTCCATGATCCAGATCTCAAGACAAAATCTAAGAGCCAGCCCGATCCCCGTATGTCTCCTAGTTGCTACATGTCCATGGGCAGCTTCCTTGGGAAACAACCAGATCTTCTTTGTTAATCTACTTCCCTGTTCTGTTCTGCCCAGCTACACTGCACAGTCTCCATTCTGTTTGTCTTCTGTCTGCCTGACCAGCTCATTTCCTGTTCTGCTGGTCAGCCCAGAGCATTTCCAGCTCTTGTCTGTCAGCTTGCTTCTAAGGTCAGGGCCCCGTTATAACAGACATCTTCATTCTCAACCAACTTACAAAGAGCAGACCTTCTGGGCTCAAAAGATGTGTTGGTCAGTTCCCTGTCTGCCTCCATTTGTTATTAAAAATATTTTCTTCTTTCAGAATAACTCACATGCACACTCCAAGCTGTAGTCTTGCCATGCCATCCTCTACTATGCTTTGGGTTACTACAGGTCTTACCAGGAATAGTAGCTTGCTAATGAATAGACAGATGGAACTCTGTGCAATTCCAATTTCCTTTCATTAGAAATTAATTTTCACATTCGGTCATCACACATGTGCTGAGGTTAGTAAATTCTACTTTACATCTATCCTGAAGATCCTGTTTTTAATAAAATGATGCCCAAGGTCACCTTCTTACACGGCACCACATCATGTAGAATATTCTCTGTCACTTTGTATTCTGGCAATTTGTTCTCACTGACAACTTTAATCAGCTACATGGACCTGCGAATTAGCTCTTTCCAGCAGGAGGACTTTACTTTTACTACACCACAGATAGGATTTTCAAGCACAGTCTTAATTGTGTGTGAACTAAGCACTCTGCTTTCTTTCAG
The DNA here is from genome assembly GCF_055471065.1 of Atractosteus spatula. Lineage (NCBI taxonomy): Eukaryota > Metazoa > Chordata > Actinopteri > Semionotiformes > Lepisosteidae > Atractosteus > Atractosteus spatula. The sequence continues at coordinate 39,881,671 of NC_142711.1, forward strand.
TAACTCTCCTATATTTTCCATTCTTTTACCCTATAGATGTGACTAACTGGTTAGAAGGATTAGTGTAAGAATAGAAGAGCAATGGAATAACAGGCAAGGAAGAGCTTTATCACCTTGTCTTGCTTATTCATTTTTTAATAGTTAAACCACCTCAAATATCAGGGGTTTCTTGAAGTAGACTTAATTTGGCTTCAGCATGGCAGGGCAGTGTGATCCAGATCCCTACTTTTTCTTTGTAAAGAAGTGACTCCTATTTCCAATCCAAAAAATGCTTTTTAGTCCCACTTTTTTCAATTAGTAAAATATAGGTTGTAGATAGTTTTGTTATATATAAAAGGTCTAATGTTTTTAGCACATGGGAGTTGGCATAATAAATTGAGGTTTATTTACAAAAATGTGAGTTATATACAGCAATTTGTTGAGGCCATGCATCAAAAACTGAATTTATGCACAAGAACATAACCTAGGGTGGTGCAGTGGCTCTGGGGCTAAGGATCTGCACCTGTGGCTAGAAGGTTGCCGGTTCATATCTTGTGGCCAGGGGAGGAATCCTACTCCGTTGGGCCCCTGAGCAAGGCCCTTAACCCCAACTGCTCCTGGGGTGCCATATAAATGGCTGACCCTGCACTCTTGCTTGAAGCTTCTATCCCTGTGAAACTAACAGCTGACATTCTGAATATCCAAGCTTATTCAGTAAAAAGCTATAGCTGGGATGAACTGAGTTTCTTCTGACTTTCTTATTTGTGTATGGACCCAAGTGTGCACAAAGTGTTTTCAAGATTGGCAAGTTCGGCAAAGATGTTGAACTGGAGAGCTGTCTTCAGAAAAAAAACTAAGGAAAAGCTCCCCCCCTCTCTGCACTGGGATACACCTGGAACAGAGCTACATGAAATTGGACAATGAAAATACAGCCTAGCTCTGTCTTCAGTGGGAAATTCAAAACTCATCAAGAAATGTTTGACTTTTAAGTGTAAAACATCTATATTCACATTATTATTCTCAAGAATTAAACTATTATTCCAAACACGTGTTTGATAAAGTTTAGTTGACAATACTTCTGTAAGTGTTGTTGTTTCTACTCTGTAATTAATGTCCCTACTTTGACTCCTCGCCTGGTTGGAACCATCAGCCTCCGTAAAACTGGACTCCAGTGGTTTATGGACTTGCCACTGGTCAGGGTGTTTGACAAGCCTTCAGGTGACTGCAGGATTGAGTAGTTTCTTATAGAGTACAAACTGATGGATATCCATCTGCCTTTGTCCAGAAACACCTATCTAAAGCAGGAGACAAAAAAAAGAGTCAGTATGATGTCAAGCAGGCTGGAAGAGCCTTTGCTGCTGAGTAGCTGGTGTGGGTCTAAAACCCTCAGCGGAATAAGGGAAGTTCCCCGCAACTCTCAAATGCCTGTGAGGCCCCTGTACGGTCCTTGGGCAGATGTGGTTTATCAGGTGAGACTCGGGTACTGTCGCAGGTTGGTGGTGCTATAGCAGGTCCGTCTGACCCCTTATCAAAGATGCAAGGACAATGAGCCAGAGAGAGACTGAGGCCCAGGCAGGCCAGAGGAAGCTGGCCCAAGTTGTCCCCCATGGGTCCTTCCAAATGATGTACACTCAGTACCTGCTAAGGCCTCACTGGAACATCCCACACATACCAGAAGGCCCCCAACTCGCTTCAGTGGATTTTGTTTACAACCTGCCTAAGGCCTTAGGTGGGGGTGTTGTTTGTTAAATCAGGGGTAATTATTCTACCTTGTGGTCCTCCTGAATGGTGTTTTTTCCCCTGAGCAAAAAATCAATTTTTGGTAAACCCACAGCACTTTTAAGTGCTACAGAATATTACAAAGACTATGCGATTGATATAAAGAAATCCTCACATAGACTCTAAAATAAACAATAACATGTTTTTAAAAGATAAAGTACTGTTTAGCATCTAAGAGATAAAATTCAGAATCATTAAGATTGTGACAGGTATCGGCAGAAAGTAGGGAAGGGAATAGGATGGGAATATGCTGATGTATTAAACAGATAATTCACTCAGGTATACATGAAGGAAAGAATAGACATGCCTCAGGCTGAGGAAAGAAAGTTCTGTATCACAAAAATATAAGCATAGAAGAGGGAGAAGTGCTACAGGTACTTAAAAGCACTTGAACAAATCTCCAGAGCCTGATGGTATTCTATCAATTGCACTTAATGAAATAAGAGATGTTATGCATAGGCCATTAACAAATTTCTTGTCTACAAACAGAATATGTATATTATTGTGACAGACCCCACCCTTGGTTAGGGACATACAAAAACCTGTGATGGATATTGAAGTAAAGTATTGCAGAGCTTTTCCAAGTTTTTTTAACAAACAAGATTGCTCAGGTTTTTCAGTTTTCTCCATACCACCCACCTATAGCATCATGCATTCTATATATATTACCAACCAAACCCATGTAAGATTATTGGTGATATCTCAAATGCACAATCCAATTAACAAAGAGACTCCCAGTGAATCTACTTACAGATCAGAGGCCCTTTGGCATTGTCTAGTGGCAGACCAGTTTATTACAGTCATTAAATAGGATGGGCGGACATATCTCTACATCAGCTGGAACCCACAGAGACAGAATGTGTAAAGCTACTACAGCAGGCTGGAGGGATACAGGTTACATAGCCACCCGGCCTAGATTAAATGCCCTACCTTGTGACCCTTTTACCTGGCAATTGCTGGAGGCTACACTGCCTGAAGGAAGTTAGCAGGTCATCTGTGCCATGACAAGATCATCCCCCAAGGACAGGGGGGACCCCTAGACAGGATTATTCTCAGCCTCATCTGAGTTTGTGGAAAAGGATTTGCTCTAACAACCCCTCTCTTTCCTTTTCTATCCATTGGGCAGACGTCATGGTTATGTCCTTTCCATCGATTTATTTTAAGCCTTTTTAGCATTGAATATGGAACACTATGATGTGACCTTACCGAAAATCCTCAAATTAAGTGACAAAGGGAACTCTTCAAATAGTGTGCGGACTTCTTCAAAATTATCAAAGAATGAAGCAAAGGAGGAAAGAGGAAAGTGCAATTAAAAGGTCAGGCAGCACTTGTTCATGCAAAGGGTTGTGGGAATATGGAACAAACCAGTTTTTGTAGCTAATACCTTGGCTTCCTTCAATTAATGGCTAGATGAGATCTTTGATTAATTAACTGCAGAAAAAAACAAATGGTACTGTACTGTATGAGCCAAGTGGCCCTGTGTCATTTCTAAGCTTTCTACTACTCTGTATATAAATCCAATAAGAATACACATTTTACTAGGATAAAAATAATTCCAGGCAATGCTAAGCATAATTTGCATCACAAATGATTTACATGCTATTAAAACTGCAAGAACTGATGATTCCACCTTTTAAGATACATTTTGAAAAATAAGAGTAAGTACGTATACAGCATATGCATAACCTGTGTGACAGATACCACCCAGATGGCAGCAAAGCAGGGCGGTTGGCACAGGAAAACCAGCCCAAATCAGGGGAAGATTAACTGCCCACAGGGAACCATTCTGATGCTACTCTTGCTTCCTTATAGTGTTAATAACGGTTTGTTCTAATACTATCTCTAACCCACAGAAGTGGAATCCGATTGGCCCAGTACGCTCATTAACCAACATCCTTATTACCGCTGTGGAATGCAGAAAGCAATCGAGGCTGCTACAAACGCTGACAAGGAGTATTTCGATTTATAATACAACTCTCCTAAACAATCTCTCCCTGAGATATTTAATGCTCACTGTCCCAGATAACCATGAGAGTCTCACTAGACAAACTCTGTCCCCTTAGTCAATGCTTATATACTGTAGGGCTCTGGCAACCCCAGGTGCAGCCAGTTCACTGATTTCTTCATGTTTGTTGCAGTGCCACCTTCTGGCAGCTCAAGCCTGTTTATACCATCCAGATCTGTCCCTTCAGCTACAACCTGTAAATAACAGTCAAGTAAATAACAAAACTTTTAAGACCAATGTAACATTTTTTCTGCATTCTTAACTCATAGTGTTTTCTAATGTTGTGTTTTTTTCTAATGTTCGTCTTGCTGCTTTAGAATATGTTTGACATTCTTGCACTGTTGTGTAAGGCAGGAAGGTGAATGTGCACAGTTACTGCCTAGCTGCTCCATCTCGGTGATGATCAAGCATAAGAAACAATAAAAATCAGTGTAGGATGAAAAGTGATTGGCTTTAGATGTTCAGGGGTATAATAAAATAGCTCTTGAGTTACAAAAGGGCAGCTGCATTTGAGAATGTTACACCGTGCACCCTGCCTATTACATTTTCACATTAGGAGAATTCATTATTTCTAATAGCCATCTCTTCAAACCAAGAGGAAATTCCAAGGGAAGCTATACATTCCTTAAAATGACAAATGGACAGTGGAATCACTGGTTGAGTGGAGCTTATGAGTAGCAGTAGGCACCCATGCAGACTGTTTTTGCCTTTCATTTTTAACACAGCCAAAGACTCCAGGAAGTGAAATGGAACTTGAAATGTGTACAGCATCCACATAATGGCCAACTGAATTTATTTTATTTTTAACCAGATATATTGTCGAGAACTGCTAGCTTGCCTCTTAAGCAGCTTAATTCCATAGGTTTTGTTTATCATTATAAGCGTTTATATTACCACTATTTTATTTTTGTCAGCTTTTAGTCTTCATTGAATAAAATTGATTCTGGTTACAGTGAGATGCACTTGTTGTTATCCCTGCCAAACTTCAGTTAATAACTTCCATTTCATCATGCCCATGTTTAGAACCATATTAGAAGTGTATATGTCAAATTTGACAAGTAGAACTCCCCATTTGCTAGTTCATAGCAAATGGCTTTTGCCAACACATTATTATGAACTGCAATTATCTTCAGGTTTTTTTTCACATGTTGTAAAAACTACAAAGAGATCTGGAAACAAAACTGTATGATTACAGTATAAACTGCAATTAAGCATGTAGACTCCACTGCAGTACAGTGGCAAATCAATTTGCTTTTGTTTAGAAAATGCTAGTTTGAAAAATAAATACTGTAAATAGCCACATCAGGAAAGTGCATTGGAAAGCATGCTGACTCAGAAGGCAAGATTGTTCTCTGTCTACTCTGTCTATTATTGATTACAGTTTTTGTCAAAGTGATGGCTAACGCAGACACATGAAATAGGTAGAATAAGGAATGCAAGACTATGGAATTAAACTTAAACATCGATTTGATTTCCCTTTTTATTTCTTCATTTTGTAAATTGCCAGCTTGCTAATGCAGCCCGTTTGTTACGGAAGAGTGATTTGTTTCTGTCTGCCAGAAGAAGGTTTCAATTTATTGCTCAGGCTGTCATGATAATTTCTGCTTGGCTACAGAGATGCAAACATATACTTACAGTATACTCATTGGACTTGTGAGTAAGAGGGGTTTAAATGAATAAAGGCCATGCAGCCCATCTTACTGGTGTAGTATTTTAAGAGCTAAGCAAATCACACATTTTGTCCAACTGTTTTTGAAGGAGTCCAGATACAGGACTTGCTGTGTCTGAAATGACTCATTTTAATTTAAAACTGTGACCCAGTTTAATAGTTTCACTTTTGATTGTGAAAGTCTCCTATAGCTCTTAAGGATTAGATATTCTAGGATCAAATCTCCTTTAAATCTCCTTTGTTCAAGACTATCAGTAGATAGTAGTGAGACACGAAGAAGTGTTGTGAGATAGATTTCTTTATATTATGAAACTATCATTTTAATTCAGGGAATTTGTATAAATTTCCTTAAAAAAATCTTTGGTCCCCAGGACCATCTGTCATCTTTGTTGAACCATTTTGATTATTTACACTTCTTGTGAGCCATTAATTATATATCTTTTAAACAAATTCATGCTTGAGTTTTTACAGTAGTATTCTTGTGTGCACTTGGGTGCTGATATGACTTACGTCTAGCTTGCTTTTTAAATTAATCGTCACTAATTTGTGTCCCTTACTTTGGAAACTAAAAAAACTAAAAAATATGCCAGTATTATACGGTAAAATGTTTTAAAACATTTTAAAAAGTCACTGATTTAAAAGTAATTTATAATCAATAACCAGGTACCTCTTTGGATATACAGTAACAGCTAAACTGAATAAGAGCAATTGGTCCTAAAATGATAAAAATCTAGTTATCAGCTATTTAAAAAAAAAGTATTCATTGTGGTGAATGCTGACCCCTGGGCTACAACTTGTAACCCATCTTTAAAGCGAAGCTACAGTATACATTCCTTGTCTTCCCCGGAAACATACTGGCGCACCTTACAGGCTTAGCCCTCGGCGCCCAGTTTCCAACTATAATCAGCCTTACTCAACAACTCTACAGAGATTATGGAGAATTCAAATTAAATCGAGTAACACGTAGAAAGACAAATCACTAAATTCACTCTGGAACTATCATTCATCAGCTAACTCCACTCCATAATAAAATAGTTACAAGTGTTCTCCATTAAATCCTAATTGCTGATCCTGTGGAATGGATTCATTCACATGAACCCCTTTTTCACCTGTGGAGGCTGTACCCAAGACTCACCTGGCATCAGCACAAACATGCTTCCACAGAACATTCTGCTCATCTTATGACAAAGACACACTACAAAGGGTTGTGGCAATGGCACATGGGATTATAGGATGTGACTTACCACGAATCAATGGGATTCGCACCATCCTCTGTCACAATAAAGTTCTGAGGCATTGCTTAAAAGCTAACAGCAATGCCTCAGAACTCAATGCACCTCTGCACTATGAACTTTTTGTGTGGACTAGCATGTTTTTTTTTCACTATGACATATTTATTGTTCTCTACAACATATTTATAGTTCTGGTTGTTACTATTTATTATGTAACATTTTGTAATCTACATTGTGTGGTGTTGTCAGTTGTACTGTGTATGCCCTGAGGGATCAGCGCGAATAAGAATTCCAATGTTACAATGTAACAATAAACTCCTCTACTCTCTCTCTACTAAACTCTTCTACTTTACACGCTCTACTTTTCTTCCATTATTTAATTTTAATGTGCACAAAACATACAGAGGGGAACATAAACTTCAGCTTGTTTTAATGGGTTAATACTATTATCATAGGCAGCAGCCATGTCACCCTGCAACTCATTACCTGGCAACCCACTAAAGCTAAGCAGGTGTGAGCCTGGCCACTACCTGGATGGGAGATTTCTTGGGAAAAACTGAGGTTGCTGCTGGAAGATGTGTTAGTGGGGCCAGCAGGGGGTGTTCACCCTGTGGTCTATGTGGGTCCTATTTCCCTAGTATAGTGACGGGGACACTATACTGTAAAAATGGTGCCATCCTTCAAATTAGTTGTAAAACCAAGGTCCCGATTCTCCGTGGTCATTAAAAATCCCAGGGGGCGTTTCTCCAAAAGAGTAGGGGTGTAACGCTGGTGTCCTGGCCAAATTTCCCATTGGCCCTTACCACATCTTACCCCCATCAATGAATTGGCTTCATCGCTCTGTTCTCCTCCCCACTGATAGCTGATGTGTGGTGAGAGTTACACTATGGTACACTATGGCTGCCGTCGTATCCTCCAGGTGGATGCTGCACATCGGTGGTGGTGGAGTCTACACATTAACTGTAAAGTGCTTTGAGTGGAGTGTCCAGAAAAGCGCTATATAAGTGTAAACAATTATTATTATTATTAATGGTGCTTCTAAAGCCTAAAGATAATGTACACCCACTGGATTCACCCCTCCAGCAACGATGAGGGATGACTCTCTATAAAAAACTATGCTGTAAAAGGCTACTTCAGTTCATAGTTTGATTGCATTCCAAGCATTTTTTTCACAGTGCAAGAACCGCAATAAATCACAGAAAAATTGTAAAAAAATGTCTTAATGAATCAAAAATGAAGTAGTTAATGCAAAGAAACAAAGAAAAGTTATGAGACGCCTCATACAGAAATTATTGTTTCTGCTGCTTTCTATCAAGTGATAAGAATGGGATGAATAGTCAAGAGGTAAATGGTATTCTAACTTCTTAATTTGTTGAAAATAAAAACAAAAGGATACATCCCCCACTGTCTGTTACATGTATAACCCACACAATTACTTAATGTATATCAAAATGGGTTAATTTGGTCTTGCAGTACCTGCTGTGTTTTTATTCAAGGCATCTTATTCAATTAGGTTATTCATGGGGAAAATGATAATGAAAGACTATAATGAAAATACATTGAAACCATACTGTATTTTATCATCTACAACATACATTCACAGTCACACAGTCTAGATATACTCTAATACAAAGAAAGATCTCTCTGTGCCAACTAATGATTTGTAATATTCTATTTTAGGGATCAGCTGTAGGGTTGCTCACTGACAACAGAAGCAATTATCACCATCGACAGCATGCTGTATTTAATTTTGGAGCACCTGAGTGACACAAGCCCTTAGAAAATATGGTCATGTTCAGCAATACATTTCTGTAATGAGGGAAGAGTGTCAACAGACTCACAAGTGTAGCAAAAATCCAGACTAAGTACACTTTGATGAAAGCATGTGTGACTGATACTCCATGAGACCAGAGGAAGCAAACACACTGTTCTTAAAAACAAGATCGAAAGTGTGAAGGATAAAATCTGTACTGTATGAAGTATGAAGAACAAAAGACACAACAGTAGTTAAAATGAAGAAGCAGTGAGATCTGGCAGACTGGATGGGAGCGGGGGGCAAAAACTTTACTGGAACACAGAACTTATACTACATGGTTTTGGAAAGGAAATATGATTTTTAGCAAATAAAACAAAAGTCCACACAACATCTCCATATCTTAAGTATCAGAATCTCCAGAACCTTTTAAAACATGAATTTGACTGGGGAATACAAAAAAAGAGATGATGTTGGACTCCTCACAGCCAACATGTACTGTCCTATGAAATTACATTTATTAAACCATATCTGACAATAAAGGTCACATAGAAATAGAAATAAGACAATAGAAAATGTAATTCACATACCAGAAATATTTCTACAAAACTCAGACCTACAATATGCTAGACTTTTAGATATTCTAGCTATATTCTAGTTAAAAGAAAACTAGAGCATAAAGAACAGGAAATAAATGACATTGACAAACGTCTCGAAAAACTTCAAGAAAAAAATATTAATTATTATTAGTCCCTTTATACGTATAAGGCCCCAGGTATTCTAAAAATAGGTGTATACATACTGTACATAATCTGAAATCCCCATCCCAACCTCTAAACAGTGCAGTTAAAAAAGACAGGCTGTCGGTACAACTAGAGTGGACATACATCATCAGACAGATACTAAATAGAGCTCTTATTTAAAGTGAGGCTGTCTGGAATAGCTCTGTCAGTTATCTACAGTAGCAAAATAATGTTTCATATTACATCACATACTCATCTTAAATTACAATTATGATAATATTATTACTTACTGTAAATAACAGGAATTTAAAGTTGCTACAACAAACTAAGTTTGTGATTTGCACTTGGTAGATAACTTAAAACTTTATTTTTAATCTGGAGGATGAACTTTTATTCATTCCATCCTCACTTTCCTGTTAGTGTTACAGAGTTTATGGATTAGATAGTAAGAGCCAGGAGTGCCATTAAAAGAACACATGACAAGTCAGCGGTGTAGTGTGTTCATCAATATCAATAAGGCAATGATACATCATTAAATAACTTTACTGCCTTCAAATATCTACTTATTGAATGCTGTACACAATGTTTTAATACAACTCAATATAACATGTGTACAACTGAACTGGACTGAAAAAGGATAGTCTGCGCAGCTATGATCGTGAAACTTCATATACAGTAAGAGACCTTTGCTTACCAGAAGTACCATAGTCTCTGGAATGACAGGGCCCTCACACAGCAGCGTGTGCCACAGCAGTCTTCATAAGAACGGCATCTGGAATGGGCACAGATACAGCAGGCTTAGGCAAAGGGATACTGGTATCCACATACTGTACATCACATTACACAGGATCTCAGAAGACACAAGCATTTTAATATACAACTTATACAGGAACTCCTTTAGCAGCTGATTAATAATATACCTTTCTTTCTTTTTGGAATGTTCATGTTTTGTATTTTTTATTACTTTATTTTTTATTTATACTGTTGAAGATGAAAGAGGTTTTACTTTCAGGCACTAAATGGGTATTTAATAGTAAGAACATTACACAGACTTTCAAAAGACAGACACACTTTTAAAATGTACTAGAACTGGTATCCTAGTCTCCCCCGTCATGCAGTACTGAAGACATAAAAGGCACAATGGTATAGTATGAGCAGAGAACAAAGACATCATTATCACACAGCACCAAATTTCAGTTCAGCTACACAAAACTGTTACAAATTCAGGCAGTCATTCTTTTTCCTACAGTACCTCTTCACACGCTATTCACAAAGGCTGTACTGTTTACCCATGTGTCTTATGAATGTTACAGGAGCCTTTTCACATGGGGATTGAGTAAATTTGCCTAATTTCCTTATGTTGCCTATTTATTCCCTAAAACAGGTTCCTGAATTTGCATATGATCACCCATAGGCTTCACGTAAGACAGCTGCAGCTGGAAATACAGATAGTGTACATAGATCTGTTTGACTGACAAAAAGGACAGTTGTTTCCTAGAAAATTGTTGTAGAAGTGTTACTCTGGGTGGTGTCAGAGTAAAAAGAAAAAGTGTTAGATTTCAGACAAAATCCTTTATGAATTATATTATAACGACGATATCTGTAAAGGAATAGGAGGTGATTAGAAAGCCTGGTCTTGGAACAGATCGCTGTGAGGAGAAGGAATGCTGGTTTAGTAAGAGAGAGGGTGCAAGTAGCCCAGGGAGGAAGAGAAGGAACGACAAAGAGATCTAGAAAAAGATTAAGAAGAAGGCATAGTGGGTCGCAGGAGAAGTAGGCTGAAGAAGTTCAGGTGGGTAGCTGCGTCAGCATGCGTAGGCTGCAAAGGAACAAGTAATAGGTTTATTCCATGCTGAAAAGGGAAGAAAGAAAACACAACGTTTCGGCTGTGGACCCTTACACCCGAAGAAGGAATTAATTTAAATAAGCAATTAAACCAAAGACAATTGAACCATTTTAGCAAGGCTTTCCTCTCTTTGGTTCTGTCACATTTTCACAATCACTTGGACAGTTGAATCTCTCATTCAGCAGTAAAGGAGAAATGATTCATGCTGTAATGCATTAGCATGTATTCAATCACATTTCTTCATTCACAAAGGATGAAGGGAGGCTTTTGGAAAAGATGGCCCACACATTTCAATAAAAGCATCCTCAATCATGTTTGTTAGAAAATTTAAAAACTCTTCTTTTGTTCTGAGCAATTTTGTTCTTTCAGATGTTTTACTTAATGCACTTCATCTTCTAATCATTTAGTCCACTGAGCATAACATGACAAATCTGTCAAAATGCTTTGCTAAATTAACTTTCATACTACATATCAGAAAGGAGGTGGTAAGTTTATAGTCTTCATTTTGTCATAATTACATTCTGGAAAGCAAGTACTGTACATGTGCTTTTGGATATTTTATAATTTGCAGATCAATCAGATCTCTGAAATATTATGGGTCTTTCAGCTTTGTTCAGATTAAACTCAAGATTAATTTAATTAAAAATAATCAAATTTAAAAAGCAATGCAAGAACACAATATCTGAGTGAAGTCTCTGGTTTTTATCTTGCTAATTATGACTATAAATCTTGATTTCTTTTGCTCACAGCCCCACAGCTGCAGAAATGAAAGAATACATAAAGCTCAACAAAGGCCTGGCTTGCAAGTGTGAAAATCCAGTAACATGTCTTCCTCCTTGTAGAAGAAAGGTACACTGTTCGTTCATTTGTAAAATAAAATTTTTCAATTAAAAAGAACATTTAGAAGCAGCTTACAGATACAGATTTAAGCCTTATTTATCTCCATTGCACTAAGCAAGAAGCTCTGTTTAGATTTGTAAAGATACAGTACCACTCCACTGACAGTGAGAAAAGTAAAACAAGTATTTCTTTTTGACTCTTTTTTACTCACACTTCTCATTTATGCCCATTTTGTTATTCCTGAATAGATAAATCAACATTTTACAGATACACTCTAAAGACGAGGTGTCCATCTTTTACAATGAAACCCAATCTTCATCTGCCTGCCTGTACTTCACATTTGTACAGGGTACATGTTTCATCTGAGCCATTGAGTACATAATCATACATTTTTGAATTCTAAGAAAAGAGAAAAGCATTTTATAGGAAAAACATATTTGCATATTTTAGTAGTTTAGCCTGATTTACTGTATGTATATTACAATGGATAATAGTTATAGTATGTCTTAAAGCTAATGCCTCTCCCAAGCAAACAGAAAAATTGGACAGGATAGCATTTCTTTTTAACACCTTCAAACTAATTTGAATGCAGGACAGCCAAGACTGGGTCAATATTCAGTGTCTTATGCCATCATAGCTAACGACTTCTCAAGAATATTCTAGCAGGACATGTTCTCTCTGGAAACGGCAGTTTATTGAAAGTATCAACCAACATGATTTATTGACAGCTGGTGTCATTAGAACTCATTGGCTGGCAGTTGTCATATAAGATATTAAAATGATTACTGTTATATTACTGTTTCTAAATATATACTGTATAGTAGGGTCTTAAGTTGTGCAAATTTGATGATTTGGTCTGGCTGACGGGGTCTTGGATGAAAAAAGAGCAGAGCGAGATGAAACCGAGCCAAAGGTTGTTAACCACAACTTTCAAATTAGTGTTGCAACAGACTAGCATTGTGAGACAAATCTAACTAGTGAGCCTCTCTCTGCCCTGTGCCCAAGTACCAGCTACCCAGCAGTCACATCTCAACCTGGTAATGAACACTCCCAGTTCTGTGTCAGCGGTGTGGAGCATGACAGGCTAGAGACGAGTTTACAGGCTCACTGACAGTTTTTTGCCTTTTTCATTACAGTAGGGTGTGCTAATCACAGAGGCAGAGAGAGAGTGCAGTAATCCACTGGATGCAGAGAAAGAATTTGTGTAATTTATTCTAGCTGATTACTATAAGTTTATGATAACTGTTGTTTGTTTTAGTTGATTGATTTTATTTAAATTTACTTAAAACCAATGTCTTTTAATCATGCACATGTATATACTGTTGCAAATAATGCAATGGTATAGAGGTGTCTTTCCATGGTATGTTATTTTACAAAGTACTACTCTTTTTGTAACCAACACAAATGTCAAACTCAGTGACAGAAGAATACGTACACAAAACAAATTACATACTGTATATATTGTGAGTATTTTCTGAAATATCTGTTCCTAAGAGATAAAGGAGCAATTTCCCTATAAAAATCTCTGTATAGAAGTGAATGCTGTCATTATCTTCCAATGTTACTTCCAAATTTAGTTCTGCTACAAATTAATATACTGTATGTTCTGTGCATGAAGGCTATTACTGGAGCAAAAATGAGTGGCTATGTCTTATGATTAAAATTGTGATTCAAAGAAATTCAAAGAAAAACTGATAAAAACGTCTGACTCTTGAGGCTAGAGAACACTGTAGGAGATTTGGGAAATCAAAGGACATTGTGTACTTTCTCTTCATCAAAAATTCTATGACAGCATGAAGTGTGTGATTTTGATTTTCTGCACCTGTGGCGTATCTCTAAGAAATGGAGTGTAGACAGGCTACAGTAAAATACCAGATGGTTCTTTCAGTTTGCTCTGCTTTTGCAGTCAGTAGCTATAAGATCTAAAATGCCTGACATTTCTTTCTATATGACGCTTAGAACACACTTGTACTTGAAAAGATTATTTTTTAATTTTTTATTCCTTCGACTGAATTACAGTACATATATTAAATCCACAATGTCCCAATTAATATTGTGGCGCCCTCGTCTGGTGTTGCAGCTGAAGAGTGCCTGGCTAATGTGTGTGGCGAAGGGCAGGCCGGGAGCAGTAGCCAGGGCGGGGATTAAGGGTCACTGGCCAGTGCAGCTGACCATGCGGTGTGATATACATAGCTGTCAGAACTGTCAATCAGGGTGTTAATAGTTATTCCTGGTTTGTACCCCTTTGTTCCTGTACCCACCTTCCATCCTATATTCATGTACCTGTACCCCGAAAGACCCAAGTGTGCAGTAGACAAGGTTGGGTTCTGTTCCTGCTGCTGCTGTTGTGCTGGAGGCAGTCTGATAGTCTGCGCTTGTACTGTTAATGAATAAAAATTCTTTTTATTCATTACCGCTGAAACTGCTGTGTTACAATATTTATCTTTCTTGAATAATACTTACAATATGATTGTTAACCACAAATCTGCCTCTTAGTGATACACATTTTGCAACCATTTTTTTTCATTTCCAGGAGATGCTGTTCTTTCCTAGCTCTTCTGTATTACGTGTTGATTGTAGGTGTTTCTGTGCTCATAATCATTCACTGACATCTGCCAGTCAATTTGCATCACGATTAGCAATGCAAAACCTAAAAACATTTGACACTGTGTTGATCATCTACATGCTTAATATTAGAATATACGTTTGTATTTGCAACCATGTGCTAACAGCTTATGGCCAGGTAAATGAGCTTGTTTCTTTCCCTGCAGATATTTCAGAGCTTAGGCCATTTTTGTATGTTATTTTTTTCTGTTCACAAATAACACAACTGTCTTTTACTATATACCAATCCAGTTGGCTTTATCCTGTTTTACCTGTTTTTAAAAATTGGTAATACCTATAAGTTACTAATGAATTACTCAAGTAATATCTTTAAGAGAGAACTGGGGCTTGAGGGCTGAAGGGTACTCAGATTCTGCTCCCAGAAATTACTCAATTTAAAATATACAGTATGTGCTTACACGATGACAATGAACTGTTTTTCTATTTGACGAATTGAGTGCAGCTCTCCTGGACCACATTTGGAGCAAGAGCACACATTGGACACAATATGGGGTACACCCTGGATGGTATGGCAGTTTATCACAGGGCAGATTGTGATAAACACAAACACACACATACTCACACCAGGATCAATTTTCCCAAAAGCCAACTGACTTACCAGTATGTTATTGGACTGTGGGAGGAAACCAGAGCAGCTGGAAAAACCCCACATGAGCACAGGGAGAACATACAAAGTGCACGTAGACACTACCCCAGGTCTGTAAATGAACCCAGAGCCCTAGAGCTGCAAGGCAACAATGCTCACCATGCAACCTGCTGAGACAAGCTCATTTACTAAACCTACAAAGACACAATATAAGACATAATATTAAATCCCCCAATTCATTTTATGTAGTAATTAATTGGTTACATCCACATTATTGAAAGACATATGAAATATTGAAATATTACACTTGTAAGCGTTTTTCTTTATTTTGTACCTCCAGAATGTTCCTTGTCCAGCTATAAGTTTTGTTCTTTTTGAGGAGAAAAGTTTTTTGTTGTTTTTTTCTTGGACTTTATTTGTGGCCACCATACATACTGTTTGAAATACTAACCATCTAAGGAGTTTAAACAGAAAACGTTGAGAAAAAGTTTGTGAACCTTTTGGAATCATCTGTATTCCTTCATTAATTGCTACTAGTGTGATATGATCTTCATCTAAGTCATAATAATAGATAAACACAATCCACTTAAACAAATAACACACAAACAATTGTACATTTTGTTATCTATATTGAACACATTGTTTAAACATTCACTGTCTATGTTGCAAAAAAGTAAGTGAACCTCTAGGATAATGACCTCTATTAAGGGGGAGTAGAGGACTCAGGAGTTCCAATCAATGAGATGACATTCAGGTATGAGTTTGAGGTGCCCTGCCCTATAAAAAAACCCACAAAGTTTGGTTATGAACAGTCTGCTCTTCACAACACAGATTTCTCTAAGTGCACTTCCCAATCAAAATAGGTTTCAGAGAACCTCAGAAGAAGAGTTGAAGGGGTTATAAAGGCATTTCTAAATACAGTACTTATAAATGCAAATGAAAGAAATTCAGTACCATTGCTACTGTCCCAAAGAGACTATAAAAGCTTAATAAGGTGGCAAAGAACCCTAGGCTATGAGCTAAGAATCTGCAGGCATCTCTTGCACTGGCTTAAGTCTGTGTTCTTGAGTCCACAAAAACAAAAACACTGAACAAGAGTGATGGCATGGGACGAGACCACGGAGGAAACCACTGCTCTCCAAAAAACCCACTGCAGCCAAAGACCACCTAGTTGTTCCACAATGTTAGTATAACAATGTTTTCTGGACAAATGAGACAAAAGTGGGACTTTTTTGCATAAATACGCAATGTTATGTTTGGAGGAAAAAACAAGACACTGTACTAACACAAAAAATTCACCTCAACCGTAAAGCATGGTGGAAGGAGCATCATGGTTGGGGGCTGCTTTGCTGCCTCAGGGCCCAGAAGTCTTGCAATCATTGAGAGAAGAATGAATTCCAAATTTTACCAGCAAATTCTACAGGAGAATGTCAGGTTATCTGTCCATGATCTGAAGCTTAAAAAAGTTAGTTAATGCAGCATGATAATGATCTTAAACACAGGAGTAAATTTACAACAGAACGGCTTAAACAGGGGAAATGTTGCAATTTTGGAATGGCCATGTCAGAGCCCTGACCTTAACCCAACTGAAATACTGCAGCATGACCTGATGCATGCCATTCATGCAAAACATCCCAAAAATATAAATGAATTGAAACAGTTCTGTAAAGAGAAATGGGCCAAAATACCCCCAGATCGATGTGCAGGACTGATCAGCAGCTACAGGAACATCTGGTTGAGGTCATTACTGCGGAGGTTCCACCAGTTATTAAATCTAAAGGTTCAAATACTTTTTCCACCATACACAGAGAATGTTTAAACAATGTGTTCAATATAGACAAGAAAAAGTACAATTGTTTGTGTTATTTGTTTAATCAGATTTTATTTATCTATTATTATAACAGAGATGAAGATATGAGCACATTTTAGGAGCAATTACTGCAAGAATACAGATAATTCCAAAGGGTTCACAATGTTTTTCTCACCAGTGTAGGAGGAATTTAGTTTGACATCACTCATTACATATTAGTAGTGGGATTATCAGATCTTTGTTTCTGTTCTTGAATATTCTACCTCAGTGGTTCTCAAACTTTTTGAACCAAGTACCACCCCTGATCAAACCAAAGCATCCAAGTACCACCTACAAGTCATCTTTACCCAGTCTGTGCAGTGCAGAAGCATTCCATTGAAAGGCTCCCTATTTTGTTTTCCTACCCTCAAACACAATGCCAAAGCAAAAGTGTAAATTCACAGCAGAACTAAAATATTAATTTTTGTGTTTTCGAAGTGGCAGAGAAGACTGGGAAGCTGAATGTTTGGTGTGTAAGTCTGGTACTTTTGTGTCAAATAAAGGTGTACTTGATTTGCAAGCTCATGTTGACAAACACAAAAAGGCAATTCGAGGAGAGAGTTTCTCAACCAAATTAACAGATTCTTTTGTAAAACCTGGCACCAAAACAGAGGATACTGTTATTATATATTATACTGTTATATAGGAGTAATTATTCACTTTGGCAACAAATCAGATCAGAAACTGTACAGAAACACTGAGGATGAAAATGTGGAATCAAAAAGTTGGTTGGGAAATTATTTGTAAATGTGAGCATCCTTGAAGTTTGAATTCATGTTTTTTAATTTTCTGATAATATTTTGTTTTTTCTCCTTGCCTCCAGTACTCACTGAAAACTAATTCGGAAAGTTAATGAACATGTAGCATTCTCAATGAGTCCCTAATCCATTTGGTTTCGGTTGAAAGGACTTCATTTGTTTTATCTCATGACGCAGGTGAGGAGGTTCTGGGAAATGACAGGTTTTTTGGATTTGCGTATGAAACAGTGAAATAATTTCAGCATTTGACTAACTTGCTCTAGGGCAGCACTTCATACCAGAGTTGCCTTTTAAAAGAAAGAAAAAACTTAAAGAAGAAACAGCCAAGTAAAGACATTTCTGCTAAGCTGCCAAAAGTGACTTACACATGACTTAAACTACAGTGAACATTTTTTAGATTCATCAGATTCCTTGCTCCTTAATTGTTAAACGTGACTATTATTGCAAGTGTCGTAATTCCAATGAATGTCTACAGGGAGGAAGACTTCAATAGTGTGCAGTAGTGTACATTAAATGCACTGTTACGCATTCCACACGCTTTCCTAAACGGTCTCACATTCTCATACACACTGTGTTAAACAAACACTCACGCCACAACTAAGTTTCCTGTCACAGTTCACTCCCGTCACTATATCAGTTCCCCTCTTTTCTCACTTCCCTGCTCACTATTGCGGATTCTCTTCTCAAGCTCCCTAGTGCATGTTCTTAACTTTACTTGACTTTACTTCTTGAGGATGCTCAGGTCCTTCAATGTATGTAGTAAGATGCTACATATGTTCTATCAGTCGGTTGTGGCGAGCGCCATTTTCTATGTGGTTGTATGCTGGGGCACTGGGATTAGAGCAAGTGATTCTAACAGGCTGAACAAGCTCACCAGAAGAGCAAGCTCTGTTATTGGGTCTGACCTGGACCCCCAGGAGGTAGTGGCTGAGAGGAGAATGGTGTCCAAACTAGAGGCCATCATGGACAATGTCTCCCATCTCTATGACATGCTTGTGAAAATGAAGAGCATGTTCAGCAATAGGTGGACCCAAACACGGTGCAACTGGGAGCGCTACAGGAGCTCATTCTTGCCTTCTGCCATAAGATTGTACAATGCTTCCACTTTGTGTCTGGGCAGGGGTAACACTGACAATGACCTGTTTTTGGACTAAACAGTAAACTCTCTGCTACATCTGGCTTTCCCGTTTACAACCGTTTTTGTGCAATATATGCCAGGAACCTGTGCAATACATTTATATTTATATTTTGTGCAATACAACTTTTTGTGTACTGTTCTGGTTTGTTCTTTGTATGTTCTGGACTGTGAGTAACTTCTCACTGACTGTACTGATTGTATTGTATGTATTTTATTGTATTATTATTGTTTAATTTCATTACACTGTGCTGTGTTGACTGTGTTAAGCTGCTGTTGCAATGCAATTTCCCTCATGGGATCAATAAAGTATCTATCTTCTTTTCTCCTTCATTTGTTCACTGCCTTACTTCCTAGCTCATTCTCTTGTTTACAACTTTTGTCTTTATGATTTGGATTGGTAACTCACGGTTAAAATAGCCCTTTTGTTTAGCTTTGTTTTTACGGATCCACCTAAGGCTTTCTTTTTGAGCCCTGCACGGGGTCTATATTCCCTTCTCTTCTGTTACTTACAGAATAGTGAGCCAGCATCATGGACCTAGTAGGCCAGAATGACCCATTTGCCATTCTTCAACAGCAACCCCAGGCTCTTGGACAGCTGACCGCAGCGGTTTAACGATTAGCGGACCAAGTTGCCGTCTAACACCACCTCAACAAGTCGCACCCATGCCAGTTCCACCTCTCGCCAGCGCCTGTAGCCCCTTACTCCTTCCTATCCCAGAAAAATTTGATGGAGTACCTGCTAAATTCCAAAACTTTCTAACCCAGTGTTGGATGGCTTACCACCTTTGCCCAAACTGTTTTCCCACAGAGACAAAATAGCCTTTATGGTCTCCAACCTCTTTGGGCGAGCCTTTTTGGACGTTTCCGGACTTGCTTACACCTGGAACATTCCACTTCTCCCTGTCTCACCCCCTATTCATCTACTTACCCTTGATGGATCCCCTCTTTGTCGGGTGGAATGGCAGACGGTACCCCTTACTCCCCGCATCGGTGCAACTCACACAGAAAACATCCAATTTCTCCTTCTCCACTCTCTTTCACATCCTCTGGTTTTAATAATAATAATAATAATAATAATTGCTCACACTTATATAGCAGTTTTCTGGACACTCCACTCAAAGCGCTTTACAGGTAATGGGGACTCCCCTCTACCACCACCAATGTGCAGCCCTACCTGGATAATGCGACGGCAGCCATAGTGCGCCAGAACGCTCACCACACATCAGCTATTAGTGGGGAGGAGAGCAGAGTAATGAAGCCAATTCATAGATGGGATTCATAGATTCATTTTGAGATATCCATGGTTACAAAAGCAAAACCCCCACATTTCCTGGTCCAATGCCGAACTTCTTGCTTGGGGACCTCAATGTCTCAATCAGTACTGTCAGCTACCTCTAAGACTTTCTGTCACCCACGTGACAGAAGAAGCCATTAAGATCCCTTCCCCCTACTCTGACCTTCACCTGGCATTCCAAAAAGCAATTTCTTTACCACCACACCGCCCCTACGATTGTGCCAATGGTTTACTACCAGGAACCCTGCCCCCGAAAGGGAAAATCTACTCTCTATCCCTAAAAGAATCTGACACCTTGGAAACTTACATCCAGGAATCCTTTGAGCCCAATTTTATTTGTTTTTCCTGCCTGCGCTGGATTTTTTTTTGTTGAAAAAATGGATGGATGAAATCACGATCAAGAACCACTATCCCTTTCCCCTCATCTCCTCGGCACTAGTATCACTTCAGGGTGCCACCATTTTTACCAAACTCGAGGTTTGGGGTGCCTACAACCTGATCCGCATTTGTGAGAGGGACAAGTGGAGGATGGCCTTCATCACCATCTTTGGCCACTACGAATACCAGGTGATGTCTTTTGGTTTGGTTAATGCTCCTGCCGTATTCAGAATTTAATGAACGATATATTTAGGGACATCATTCAAAAATATGTGCTTGCCTAACTGGATGATATTTTAATTTTTTCCCCATAACTTACAAGACCATATTCTTCACGTCCGCAAAGTCCTGACTCAACTAATCCACAATAAATTATTTGCCAAATTGGAGAAATCCACCTTTCATGCTTCCAGGACCCACTTTTTGGGTTAGATAATCTCATCACTTGGGGTTGAGATGGACCCTGTCTGGGACTGCCCACCCCCAAGAACCTGAAACAAGTACAGCGGCTTTGCTCATTTTTACTGCTGTTTCATCAGAAATTTTAGCTCTGTTGTGGCACCCATCACTGCTCTGACCCATAAAGGCCCAAGTCAAGACAAGTGGACCCCTAAAGCAGACAAGGCAACACCGTCTCAAGCAACACCTCCACAGCACCTGTCCTCCATTACCCAGATCCTACTCTTCCCTTTGTACTCAAAGTCGATGCCTCAGCCCTTCGAATCGGTGCCATCTTGTCCCACTGCCATGGAGCGAAAGGTACCCTCTATCCATGTGCCTTCTTTTCAAGAAAACTATCCCCGGTGGAGATGAACTACAACGTCGGGAACAGAGAGCTTTTGGCCACTCCTTGAGAAGTGGAGGCACTGGCTGGAGGGTGCCAAACATCCATTTACTATCCTCACCGATCACAAAAACTTGGCCTACTTGCAATCAGCTAAACACCTCAACCCTCACCAGGCAAGATGGGCTTTGTTCTTTTTCCAGATTCTACTTTTTCACAACCTATATCCCAGGCTCCAGGAACATCAAGGCTGATGCCCTTTCCCACCTTCATGATACCTCTGAAACCAAAGATTCCCCCGAACCCATCATACCACCTGCTGAAATTCTCGCAGCTGTGCGTTGGGACATTGAATACCAGGTGAGACATGCGCTTAAAGACCACATAGTTCCCCCCCAATGCCCTCCGGACAAACTATTTGTACCCCACTCCGTACGTTCTGCTGTTCTTCAGTGGGGTCACGACTTTCGCTTTGCCGGCCACCTGGGTACTAGGACATTAATTGAATTCATCTACAGAAACTTCTGGTGGCCCTCTCTGATGTCCGACGTACCTGTAGCTGAATACGTACTGGCATGTCCCACCTGTGCCAGAAAATGTTGCCACATTTCCTAGAAGCCTTTCTAGTATCACAATCTGTGCTTGATTTCTTTTACATACAGCATCCTGGAGCTTTAAAGGAACAGTGTGGCTTCACATAACTAAATAGGCACAGACAGTTAACCAGTTAATTCTTTATACACTACAGAACAGGATTATAGGCCTGACCTGTCATGAAATAACAAGACCTTGAATAAAGCAGCATAAAGTACCAACTTACAAACTAAAAAATTCTTAAAATTATAGTAAGTATATTAATGCTATAATCTACCCAATGAAATCAAACCAGATGAAACTACATGGAAATGCATTTAAAAATGAAAACAGAAGATACCGTTTTACAAAAATAGATGTGGGGGTCTGGAACAAGCTATCAGGTCATGTTATTTCAGCCTGAAACCTTAGCTGGGCCTCCTCTCATCTGTAACCTTTCTTGTGTTCCAACGGCAAAGCAATATATCTTTTCAGTCTCAAACAAGAAAAGTCAAACACCAGTGCCAGAACAAACCAGACTCTTAGTGTCTGTCCAATGCTGAGTGCATCACTTACAAATCATGGCCCAGCATCGCCCCCCTATTAATTCTGTCTGAAACTAATTACAGCTCCATCTAACAGTTTGCGCTGTAGAGTATTTTGAAAAAATAGGAGGAACAAATAACATTCATTTTCCTCTAGTGAAGGTCAGATTGGCAGTAGTTTCTGGTGTCAGTAAATATACTTACATGCACAAGGAGAGAAAATATTTTGCACTAATTTGCTCCAAATTCAGATTGTACCACAGAATGTAAATTACCGTAGGTTGGCATTAGGAAGCCTTAGAAAGCAAAAGTGCAACTTCAAAAATAAATTCCAATTCTAACAACCTTATCCATTTTCTAGTCATACTTAACTTGTATTTAAGTGCTATTATCTCTTGTGGGATTTTATTGTAGCTAATACTAGTAAAACTGTGCTATGAAATTGCTTTACAGTGTCTCCAGTCAGGGTCATAACCCTTCCTTATACCTTATAATAAACAGTGTCAGTTTTAGATGCTCTTCCATGTAGTTTCCACTGTTGTCCTCTGGTTTGCATTTCACTGTTAATTCTGAAGAAGTCCAAAGGGTTATCCTTGTTGATGCCTTTAAGAATTTTAAATTCTTGAATCGAGTCCCCTTCTAGTTCTCTCTGTTCCAGACTAAAAAGGTCAATTTGCAGTCTGTTTACACATTTATACATTTACAGTACAGTAAATGTATGGCATTTGAGCAAATGTGCTTCAGGTTACTCTTCAATGAGCCAACATATATTTCCTATTTTGTTGAACAAAAGTACTCTAAAATTTAGGGTCCTCTAAATTTTAAATAAAATGTAAAAGAGATGACAACAAACATTCCCTCTTTTGTCTCAGCTGCCCTAAAGTGTAATCATCCTGAAAACTATAAATACCATAAGTAAGCTTTTGTTCCTCACCTTTGCTTTATGCATCCCTCCTGCATTCTGTCCCCCCATCTGCAGCTACCCCTTGGTTAAATCTTCACTCTGAATTTTAGTCCTAATTTCCTCGGCCTATGGCCAGGAAGTTGGCCTTCAGCCGTACAGGTTAAGCCAAATCTACCTATGCCCATACACTCCCATAAACCATTAAACATTCCCAAACACATTTAATTCCTGATTTTTAGAGAATTGGTCTTTATTTACCTGGTTCATTACTGTTACCCTTTTTCAAGGAAGTCATTAGAAATTTTCCCATCAGTGGGCATTACCTTTATCTTCAGAGACTGCTGGAAGAATTTTGTGAATGGACTATGAATGGCATCTCTTGTTTTGTCAAGTAAAATTGGTTGAATATTATCAGGACTTAGACTTAGATTTGACAATCTTAAGTGCTTAATTGTGTTATTTCTAAGGTAAAATAATGAATCTCGAATTTTGTCTTTTCTCAGAGGAGTCATGTCGTCTATTTCTTTGATGAAAGTGAAATATTCATTTAATATGCTAGCCATTCTTCTTTA
Organism: Atractosteus spatula; assembly: GCF_055471065.1. Taxonomy (NCBI): domain Eukaryota; kingdom Metazoa; phylum Chordata; class Actinopteri; order Semionotiformes; family Lepisosteidae; genus Atractosteus; species Atractosteus spatula. The sequence goes on from NC_142711.1 coordinate 39,905,523, forward strand.
ATTATCTAGAAGTTTATCTTTATAATCACTGAGAAATTTGACTGTTCTTTTGCTGTAGTAATAGTGAAAAATCATTTATAATTTATTTCAATCTCCATTGTAATACTCCTTTCTAATGTCTAATATTCTGTTACTATTCTTTTTTTCTAATTCATTGTACTTATATTCTTAAACTACATCATCATCTTTTTGACTATTTTATAAAACATTTTTCTCCCTGTATGTTATTTATTTATTAAACCATTTGTTCCACTGCTTTCTACCCTTTGGTTTGCTTACTCTTGAGATGAATCTCTTCTGTGCTTCAGGCAGAATTTCTTTAAACTGTTCCCATCCATTTCTAAACGCTTTACATATCCACACTGTCCTATTCTACTTATCATAAGTTCTGTCTCATTCTATCATTCTCTGCTTTCCTGACATTGTAAACCTTTTTTGCACTGTACTTGTAATGATCAGTAAAGTACACTATATTCTGTTCATAGTCCACTGATGGTTCCATCACTTCGGTTGCCCTTGCTCAGTCTAGATTCTGCTAGATCAATACAATCATTTCCTTGCTCCAGCAGGAGTAAGAACGTAGTCATTAGTCATGTGTACCATTTCAGTTTCTGTTGCTAATATTCCTATGGGCTTTTAAGTGAGGAAAGTTAAAATCTACCATGTAAACCACTCTGTCCTTTATACTTATATTTCTAATTTCATTACAAAACATAGAATTATATACGACAATGGTAGTCTGTAGCATACTACTAACAATATAATCAAAATCTTTGATTTAAAAGTAACATTTAATGTATAGCTAAATTATACATTTATTAATGATAATAATATTTAATACAATTATTACTATGTGTTAGAAAGTAATAACACCGAAAATCTGTCCTCAAAATTTTCCCACAGGGTTTATTTTAATCAATTTTTAAAGAAATCTGAGTAATTTTCAGAAATGTCTGGATAGCCTAATTTTGCTAACGTCACACCTCATTCTCACTATGTGACACAGTCAATATCATATAAAGAGGTGTTCTTGGGCCCATAAAGGAGCACTCACCCTACGGTCTGTGCGGGTCCTAATGTTTGGTCCTTGTACCCACTGGGTCATGTATAACTGTTTACTGTTTATTTCATTTGACTTTATCATGTTCTGTATCTTACTTTGATATGAAACTACTGTTTTAAGCTCTTCTCTTATTACCATACATTCTGAATGTATTTTATGGTAAAATTTACTTTTTCTCGAAAAGCTTTCTTTTTTGTCCAAATCTAACCCAAGCAGTAAGCAGATAAACAGTTTGTCAAACTTTTGACTGGTGCCACCCCCCCATTCCAAAGACCACATTTGGGAGTGCGCCCAGCTCCCTCCCCTATGCCATAGATGGACGATGCACATGCGCGTTTGCTGCTGCAGGAGGTGTGACGTCCCTGGACATGTTGCTGCTTGAGTTCCAGCGGGTCTTTTATGATCCTCAGGTAGCGGGAAGCTGTGTGCAGTGTGCGGGGCACGAGGTGCATGAGTGGCTGTCTGAGCAGTACACTTACACAGTGCACAAACTAGCCTGGGGAGGACTAGTGTTAGAGGCAAAAATAAAGAGGACTGAGTGCCTCACGGGTTTGAATCCGGCGTCAGAGTCAGAGAGGAATATCAAACTTAAAAATTGTATGTAGTGCTTTGTACTCTAAAACCAGGTTTAAATGGGGAGAGCCGGCCACGCACATGTTCACAAGCACACATTCTGAGAAAGAACGCTCACGAGACAACAGAAATAAAATTTGATCTTTTATTTATTTATGGGAAATTGATCATTTCACAGTGACAAATGAATCTCTGTGATACAATTCAAAAACAGTTACAAAGTACACAAGAGCTCTGAACACTCCATGACCACGCTTTTAAATGTTGGTGCGGGAAATTCATTCGTTAAAGGTAACCACTATTCTGACACCTGTCAAAAATTCTGCAGTGTCCTTCAGACGCAGCGTTCTTTTTGATCTCCAGCTCTATATCTGTATGGAAGCCTGTTTCTGCCAGGGAGTAAAAAAAAAACACGCTATGGTATCTCGCAATTGCGACTTCGTATCTCAGAATTGCGAGTTATAAACTCAGAATTGCGACTTCATATCTCAGAATTCCAACTTAAAAAAACTCAGAATTACGACTTTAAGACCTGAGTTCGAGCCAATGCAGCGAGGCACGAACTAGGGTGTTAGCGGCGAGGGCACAGGCCCTAGAACCCGAATCCGTTACAATAACAAAAGGACAGACAATGAAATGTGGGCTATTTCGAAGTTGCAAATGTGAGATATAAAGTCGCAATTGCGAGATATAAAGTTGGAATTCTGAGATACAAAGTCATAATTGCGAGATACCATAGCGCGTTTTTTTTTACTCCCTGGCGGAAACGGGCTTCCATAATATCTGTAAACAGAGCTGTGCGATTCTGTCTAGCAGCATTAAGAAATTAGCCTGAGTAATCAGGGGTATGGTGTTGCCGCAAATTCTGTTGTATTTTGCTAATCCAGCGACAGAGCCGGACTTCATTTTCTGATCTGAAAAGAGCAGATTTGTAATGATGCCATTCAAGCTCTCTAAATACACCTCAATCTGTTTTTTAAATTTAAGCACATCTGCATTATTTTTCATTCAATTGAAAAAAAAAACAGAGAAAAGAAAAGCTTATCTAAGTCATACGTTACACTAGCTGTTCCACATGGTTAAAAAAGGCATAATTACCATTTGCAGTTGGTCGGTTGGCTGAGCTATAGTGGAGCCTGTAAGGGAACTGCTCTTGTTGCTGCATTCCTTGGTGTCCAAAGAACAGCTGTCTCCATCCATATCGCAGGGTGAAGTAGCAGGGGTCGGCATGTCAGTCTCCAGAAGCTGGGTAGAGGAAAAGACAACAGGGCCGAGCGTGTTATTCATTTGTCGTGTTAATTGTTAGTTAGCAAAATGTATTCAAAACACTGTTACTCACCTCAAGGTCTAGAGAAGGCAAAATTTCAATATTTTCTTAGGCGTCTGGCTCGTCTGTTCTTCACAAAGTGACTGAGGATCGCTGGGAGCAGACATGATTCAACCGTGGAGGAGGAAGCACTCAGAATCCAGGGTCCTGATTCAGACCGTAGTAGCTATTGGGCCTCTAGCTCCTCACAGGCACGCTTCCCTTGTACGGTCACTAAGGCTACCGGCTGACAACAGGCCACATTATAGGCACGCAACCTTCCTCCCTGCAGTGTGTCTCTCTCACCTCTCTGACTGAAAAAAAATTATCCTGTTGAAATCCTACTATGAAAGAAAATATAAAACCGTATCATGATAATTTAATCAAATCATTGCTTATCGCTAATGGACTGAAGTGTTAGGGAACACAATTCCATATTTAGAAAATAAAGAATTTTGAACATTCCCATTATAACCTAAATGCAGTTTTCGTATCAGTCTGAATATTTAGTAAATAAAGTCAAATTCTGAGTGCCAACATGGATGTAAATAAGCGAGCTCTGGACACTTTCTAGCTACAGAGAAAAAATGGCTAGTCACGAGTCGTGCAAAATTGTTGAAGAAGACTTCAACTGGATTGACGATTTTCAACCTCCTATGGGTATGTATAATTTCACTTTTTTAACAGAGTCTCTCCCTTGGCCAGGGAGCGTGATGCTTACCACATTACCTCCACCCCCAGTGTCGGATGGTCAAGAAAAATGGTGGCCCTTTCGCTCTGGGCCTTTATGGCCTGAAAAGGGACCTACCTACTGTACCTACCGACTGCCACGTGATTAACTGTATGCTTTACAGTGTGGACTTTACCAGCGGCTGACTCAAACACCATTGTGAATGGCGCTGGGAACAAAAGGATGCATTCTGCACTCAGTAAGGATAATGGTAAGTTTCACAATCATTTCTAAGTATTGTTTTTTTTTGTATGGCGTGGGTGTTTAAAATGTGGTCTGCTTTGTGTTTTATAATATATATATATTCGTTAAGGATCTGATGCTAACCAGCTACAGTACTGTCCGTCTCCTTTTCAATATTCAAAATCAGTGCAGAACCAAGGCTATAGTTCATAGGGACGTGACAGAACACAACTCTCCCACAAACGGTTAGTCTTTTTATTTAGTTTTCGGAGCGTTTCACAAATTGAAGACAGTTTTATAGCGTTAATTACTGTATTACTGAGCATTGTTGATCTCGCATCAAGTCAAGAGCCAAGTTTATGGAGTGGTACTCTGAAAACAGAGGCAGCCTTTTCATTTTAAAGGATGAGCTTAAACGTTACAGTAAGCAGGACGTTGTGTCAGGTGATAAAAATGACCAGATAGGTACAGTACATGTTTCACAATTGGGAGGTCTTCATCTACACCTTTCAGTTTATTACAATCTCTGGTGTAGGCATGGCCATGTTCAGGTTTCTGTTTTTGAAGAAAGACACGATTGTACTAGTTCCCCAAGATAATTGGGGAACATCAACAAAAGCGATTTTCCACAACCAGCATTCAGTGGTTCATGTACATCGAGCACAAGGACGGTGTCTTGTTTCAACACTCTCTTAGAACCAGAGGTGAATCAGGTAGGCCCGTATTATCTCGATAGGTATGCGGTTGTTGACGGGGTCCAGACTGCTTTTGAATTCAATGGATGCTTTTTTTCAGGTCTTGTTACTGTGAAAATGACTATAATCCAGTGACAAACTCTACATTCGGGTGGCTCTACAGAAAGACAATGGTCAAGATGAATTTTTTCCAGGTGAGGTTTCCAGGTGCATGTGATGTGGGAGCACAAGTGGAAGGACATGCTCGCTGCCGATGCAGACTTGTTTCTCAGCAGAGCTTGTCTACCTCAGCCTCCGGAACCTGTTTGGAGGGCAAACGCCATTTGTCTGTGTTACAAACCGAAACCTGGTGAGTAAATTCATTACTACGATTTCACTAGTCTACCCTTTTGTTAACAAAACTAAAAAACATCTAGTGGGTCATTTCAAGGTGAAAGTTTACCCTCCCAGGCATCTCTATTTTCCAATTTTACTGACCAGAGTTGACAAAAAATTGTATTTCACTCATTGTCATATGTGTGCCGAAACAAAGCAGAGGACTCCCTGCACACATAGCGACGACGACAGGGCACTGACCGGAGTGTGGTGCATCCTGGAGCTACAAGTGGCCATGGAAAAGGGATACAGAATCGCTGAGGTTTACAAAGTCTCGAATTTTGAGAGATCTTCGTAAGTCTTTTTTCGGATTACATTAAACTGCCCCTTAAGGGTAAACAAGAAGCCTTGGGTATACATATGACGAGAAACAACAGTGCTATATTGTCGAGTATTATGAAAAGGAGCTTAGACTCGGACAACATTAAAAAGAACCCCGCAAAGAGACAGCTCTCAAAAATTGCCCTCAGTTTACCGCAGACTGCTATCGTGAGAAGCCCTGACGAGCTGTTTGGCTACTTATTTGCCCCTTATTATGAAGTGTCGTCTTTTATCGATGATCAGTGCGCTTCTGTTATTTGGTTACACCAGTCAAGGCAACACCAACACAGCTTCACCACCGCCTACGCCCAGTTAGAGGATTGCTGGAGCATTGTCTGTACCACGACACCGACTGTCATCTTTGTTAGCTGGGAGGGAGAGTGGAATTCCGAGCTGGGTGATTATCTAGGCGAGCTTCCACCTGACCAGCACATCACAGAGTTTGTGTCCACGGAATCGTACAGTTAAAAATTATCCAGAGGGAAAGCCTGTTTAAAAGTGAAGGGTATTACTCTTAACGTCAGTAATTGTGAAAATATTAATTTTGAAAGTCTTAAGGAGCTGGTTTTTCACTTTGCTGATAACCCTTGCGCGTTGGACAGAGAATTTAAACAAATTTCAATTCAACAACAGGGGACAGTGTGGCTGAAAAAGGATTGGTGCATCAAAACCCGGACGCTAAGGAAAATGCAAAAAGTGGTATATGACAAAGTGGTGTTTGACTGAAAATTTTTACTCGTTACTGTACAGATATTAGAGACAATGGATATTAGACTGCAACATCCGTTTTCATGTATTTTGTTGGGGCCTTCAAACTGCGGAAAAAGCTTCTTTATAAAGCGACTCTTGGAGAGCATCAATTCTGTCATGACTCAGAAACCCGAAAATATCATGTGGTGTTATACAGTAGCTGCTGGCAACCTCTTTACGACGAATTAGTTCGGAGGTTCCCTTTCATTCGGTTTAAGGTATACCCAATACATTTAACGACGATCAATTACTACTATTGTTTAAATCTAAATAATCTTCTCCGCTGCCAGCGATGAAAATTCCAAAGGCACATTTTCTATGATGGCTGTGAGGGGTGGCACTTCTATGTAAAAGTTTTTTTCGATGCTGGTTTGGGTGGGGGCTAATTGGAATATATCCAGCTCCAACTTTGCGCATTCCGCAGACCCACAGTGAAAAAGGCCATGATTAAAATATATCTCAATGGGTCACATGCCCCGTGGTCCTCTTCTTATCCGTCCTGCATCTTTTATGAGCCAACTTGACTCTCTTAGCTCTATTTTTAGCAACCGTCAGAGGCCCTAGGAGCTGAATGGGTGACGACTTTCTTTTCCACTTGCCGGTGCTTTTGAGGTATACCAGACCCGAACCTTTCTGCTGTGGCGCAACTTTAGACGCCACGGCTCTAGTAATGTTACTCACGATGTCTTTGGCGATATTTTTAGCTGCGGATGCCATGTGCGGCTTAGCGAAGAAGAGGAACTGCTTTTCTAAAAAGGGCTCTGAATATCTCTCCAATACCCATGCCATATTGGACTGGAAGTCCAAACAAATCCAGGTAAACCGTACCCCGCTTGGTACTTGTAGTAGTTTGTGTACAAAGAACGGTCTCTGTAACTTTTAATAACCGTCATCCTTTTGAATGTTGGCGGGTTTCACGCATCGAAAAGGCAACTTGATGATAACCTTGCCAAATGCGAATGACACGTGTTAGTTTAGATCCGACTTAATCTCTATGGTGATGGTGTTGAAGTGCTCGATGCTCACTAGTAAGTAATGAGGTTTGTCGTAGAGAGCTGTGATAAATTCGCCATCTACACATTTCAGCAGTACCCAGCACATCAGCTCCTATGAGCTGATGAGATTTTAGAATATCTTTATATACAGTACGTACAGGGTGTTGAACCCACCCATTAGATAGACGAGGTGAGGCGGTTTTCCACTCCCTTTACTGTGTCTAAACCCCAGGATGCTCAACAGGCGACTGTGTGTGAACATGATCAGGTGCGTACCCCCACAATCTTTACGGATCTGCTAATGGGGTTGTATTTCAAATTGACGTTACTGAGATTGGCTCTCTTCATAGCGCACCTCATTTCCACTCTCAGCTGTTCAATGTTTGCGTAGTAACCCCTGGGTAAGGTGCAGGTCCATGCTTTTTCAGTATCTTCGTTGAAAAGGACAAATTGTTCCTCCCTGTTAAACATGTTAAGCATCTCCACCAGTCCCACTTCCCAGTTCCCCTCCAGGTCGATGGGTTTTGCTAAATGCTCTGTAAAGCATGAACTTGTATTCTTTGGAAACACCTTTGAGGATGAATTACTAGCCAGTGTCACGTAAAATCCGTTGGGATTCATTTTTTAAAACACCCTCTATATATCTTTCACCTCGGAGGCTTTTACACAACTATTAAATTTATCATTCCACCCCTGGCACTTTACCAAAAGCTGTTTATTTTTTCCACGGCCCCTCACAGCCAAAATGTTTTGTATCCGGGTTGACCTTCTGTAGCTCTTCGGTGTAAAAGGAACCTTAAATAACGTCACCGGCATAATCCTCTAGTTTGTACGAAGGTATCGGAGCAGGGGTCCGCTCTTTCACAATGAAAATTTCATCCGGGAAGGTTTGTTCACAACCCTTTTCAAACCTTGCTTGTGTTTTGGACACCCTCATGTGATCCCCTTTTTAAACAAGCCCTTTGACGGGGTCATTTTCAAATGCTCACCATAGACGGTTTGCCACATGGCTAGCGAATTAGCAGGGGTGACCGAAGCAAGTGAGGGCTTAATCGTTCTGTGGTAAATGTGACTGTAAGAGTAAATGGGATCCTGCAGGATATTTATATACCGAAATGTGTTTTTATGTGTAAAGTACCTCCAAAATTTTGTTTTAAGAGTTCCATTGAACCTTTCTACAACGCTAGCCTTTACATCGCTGGAGGTCACAAAGTGCTCAATGTTTTCACGTTTCAGAAAAGTTTGGAAAGGTCTGTTGAGACATTCTTTACCCTTGTCTGTCTGGAGTTTTCTGGGTAAACGACCCTCACTGAGTATGTTTCGAAAAGCCCTAGTCGCAGCTTCTCCGGACTTGGATTTTAATGCCACAGCCCAAGCGTACTTGGACAAGGTGTCTATATATTTTAAAATGTAACTAAACCCATCGTTAAACTCTGAATACTGGCGCATGTCCACTAAATCAGCCTGCCACTGCCAGTCAATGTCTGGGACCAGCGTTTCTATTTCTCTTCCATTTCACCCAGGCTGGTTTAAACGCAGGCTGGTGCAGCGTTTAAGTGTACTGCTCAGACAGCCACTCACACGCCCCTGCGCCCTGCACCCTGCACCAGTCCCTGCACTCCGCCGTAGCTCCCCGCCACCTTAGGACTGTAATAGACCTGTCTGAACTCAAGCGTCGACATGTCCAGGCCTGTCACTCCTCCTGCGGCAGCAAACGCGCATGTGCACCGTCCATCTATGGCGTAGGGGATGGGGCCAGGCGGACTCCCAGATATGGCCTTTGGAATGGGGGCATGGCACCTGTCAAAAGTTTGACGAACGGTGTATCTGCTCACTACTAACCCATACCCTATATTCCACAAGTATTGTTTATTATTGCATAATATATTGTTGAGAGGATCTCTGTGAAATCTGTACATACTTTTTCTGCTGACGCTAAAGTATTTTATAAGGTGGACATACAGAACTGATTTGAACTGGAATGGAAGAATGCTGGATACAAGGGCTACTATGTAATTCTTACTGTGTTATACATAGGAATGCGTAATACGAAACTAAGTAACCAATTGTGGTAAAAGAAGTTATCTTCTTCTTTGGCAAATAGGGAAGAGGAAGATGAGTGTGATCTTGGAATGCTGCCAATCTGATCAGCACAAGGAATCATGAGAGAAAAATACACCAAGCATCTCCCATGCGCATGAAAACTTCTTTTAACTTCTGAGACAGACTCCTAACTGTTTTTTAAGGGGAAGCGGAAAATTTTCTCCACCACTATAACATAATATAGTTTATTATAAAAATAATTATTTTATAGCAAATACTCTGGTTTATATGAATTCTAATTCATCAGAAGGATGAGATAAATAACCATATCAATCTAAGAGGCCAAGATTGCAACAATTTTAATTTCATTTAAACATGAAACTTCACCTTGCTGAAACGAGAATATGTCTGGGTTAACATGGTCTCCCTGTCATTTATAAACCAAACCTTGCCAATTCAAAGTCATTAATAAAGAAGGGTATATTTCCCATGCATTTTATTATGGTCTGTTTCTTAGAGTGCATAACCAAACTGTGAAAAGGGTAGTATTACAAATCATATTACAAAACAAGCAGTTTCCATATTGATAAGAGTACTTTCCATATTGCAGTTAGTGGCTCAAGGCAAGTAAATTTGTTCTGTATACTGTACATCTGTTCCCTATTATTCAGAGCATTTCCAACTCATAATTACTGTATAACTGTTTCTGTTCTGTGAAATGTAGCCTCTTTCAGTTTCCATGAATCAATAGAGAAAATTCCAAACATGGGTGGAGTGGTGGCGCAGTTGCTACCTTGCAGCGCAGGGGCCCTGGCTTCAATTCTGAAACTGGGGTACTAGCTGCTTGGAGTATGTTCCCCTGTGTTTGTGTGGGTTTCCTCTTGGTGCTTCAGTTTCCTCCAGCAGTCCAAAGACATACTGGAAGGTTAACTGGCTTCTGGGAAACTTGGCCCTACTGTGAATGTATGCATGTCTGTGCGACTCCTGTGATGAACCGGCATTCCATCCGGGATGTACTGTACCTCGCCTTGCGCACATTGATTCCTGAGAGGCTCTGGCTCCTCTGCAACCCTGAATTGAGTGAAGTAGTTAGAAGATGGATGGATTGAAGTTAAAAAATTATGAATATGAAGTGTGACATGTTTCATAAACCAGGTTAATTTTGTATTATTTGTAGTATGGCTCAACATCCAATTTATGATCACAATATGTGGTATTCCTGCAACCTCTTCATATGAATGTTATACTCGTAAGTATGTCTGAAAAGCTTAGAAAGTCATAATATAATAGCCCCTACCTGACAGTGTATCAAGGGGCAAAGGTCAGCAGGGAGGGGTCTCTATGCATTTGTTGTGCTACTGAGAGGCCAGAAGAAAAAGCGTCAAGCTGAAGGACAGATTGTAGGAAGAACTGGCAGGTGTCAGGTGTCAAGGCTTTATACTGTGGCTGTTTTTTCATATCAGTATATGGATATTAAGAGATATTAAAAGACTTTTGTTAGAGCTTCAATCACAGAGCTATGCTTTCTGTTCAGTGTGGTCTGTGTGTAAATGCACCTTTACCAGGGCTGAAATGCTTCTCAAGTGTCAAAGGGATTCTTTCTAGAGAGTGAATGTTGAGGTTAGCACCTCAAGTTGCAATACTGTACATTTAATTTTCTTTGTTATGCATGTACAAAATAGACATTTTAAGATACCGAAAACAAATTGACAAAATACCTATATTTTATCAGAGGTACTCATTTCATCAGAAGAACTTTCATTTACTTTAAGAGAGTAATAACTTTTAGTTATTCAATTACATGCAGGTGATTGGTCCAACTAAACCAGTAAACAGCTGACTCAGATTTTAAGTGCAGAACTAGAACAGACATGAGCCTTCCAGGACATGATCTGAACACCCCTGTGCTACAATTTTAGAACATTCTTTGTTTTTGTGTCATTTTCACAACTAGTCCAAGCAGGTTCCTGAGAAGCTAAACTTATGAACATGTTTGGACCTATTGGCCATCAACATAATTCCCCAAACAATGACATACAATGGACAGAGCCCTGTCAGGGTTGAGTGGAGTGGAGCTCACCTGGGCTTGCTTCACAACAGTGACTCCTGTGACTTTTTGTGCACCTGTGTTGTTGGAGACACCTGGGAGCTCCAATGTGAAAATACAGTAGCAGGTTGCTCTGAAGCTGCATGTTTTCAAGGATTTGTGACTCAGGCCCATTTGTCTCTGAGCTCTCTGTTTAATTGTGTCCCTGACCTAACCACTGATGCATAACATAACTGCATCTAATGTTCTCCTCAGTAGTAGGAAAATGTACATACCTCATTTACTGTACCTCCTCTTAGTCTATCTCAGAAAGTTTAACTGTTAAATTGTCTTCATTGTGACAGGTAATGTGAAGTTGGATCTAATTCTCCCTCAAAAGACATTCTTTATCACTGGACAGACAAGGCTGAGGTGGTATGAATTCTGCTCCAATCACTGGGCAAAACCCATGAAAATGGCTAATGAGGCTTTTGTAGAGAAACCTTCCTAGAATCCCCTTCACATAGGTAGCTGCATCAGCATGTATAAGCTGCAAAGGAACAAGTAAAGGTTTACTGCATGCTGAAAAGTGAAGAAAAGAAACAAAACATTTTGGCTGTGGAGCCTTATTCAGGTGTCAGTTGTGCTGTGGCGTGGCAATGAAGAGCAATTAAAGAAAAGCATGCAGAAGAATTTAACAGGAAAAATGATATTGTGTTGTAATTTACTTTACTTGAACAATTATTATTTTTTAAAAATACAAAACTTTATTTTCATCTTCATCCATGGGTGGTTGTGGTTTGGGAAGTTTTGAAAGGATGGGCTCCTGATTTGTGAAAGTTTTAGGATGTCCGTAAAAGTCGGGTTTTGGATTTTTCCAAGTTGTTTCTAGTATAGTACTCATCATTCCCACAGACTCCTGACCACATGGAAGTGGTAACAACAAAATTTGCTGAAGGGTCACGTTTTATGATCGTGCAAACTAGTGTTAAATGATTCCAGCTTTACTAGTGTACAATTACATTGAAACAATTGCTTTTTTCACCCACTACTATGGCATGTTTTTGTCACACCTAGGCTGGAAGTGACTGGCAGTCTGCAGTTGCCACGAAAAACCGCAGCATTCCCAAGAGCACTTGCATACCACCCTAGCTCATGAGAATGAAGTCAGTCCTCCTGTCCATTCAACCAGCACCTTTCCAATCAGGGAGCCAATTACTCGAATTCCCTTTTTAATTCCTGAAAAGCCACTGGAAAGACGCTCTGACATTGAATGTACTTGAGGTAGTGAACCACTTAGTGCAGCTTCACAGAACACGTCAATGCGATGAAATCCAGAAAAACCTCAAGGTCCTGGATATGGAACCTGGATTGCTAAACTTTCCTGTTTTCCAGACTGAAGCACCATTACAATGGTGTCTTCTCCTGCCTGCTTCGGAGAGCTTGAATCCTGTCTTCTACTCTGAACCCTAGCAGCTGGATTTCAGCCTGTCATTTCAGCGCGGCTGCCTGCAGTTCACAGCCGAGACATAACAGTTTTGACTTGAGGCAGACCTTAGGCAGATTAGTTTTACCTTCCTAATGCTGCGTTGTTGCAAGGTACACACATCTGTGACATGTGCTTGACTGAGGAACTTACAGTACAGTGCAAAAATATCAAGCATTGTAATGCAGCTTATATAAATCATATACGGGTCAGTGTTGAAAGTTTGTACAGGAGGCAAAGAAAAGAAAATTCTTTATGTTCATCTTCATATGGTACTATTCGATATGTCTATGGCGGCATAGAGGAGAATTCTTGTCACCTGTTCTTTCTCCAAGTTCTTTAGTGAAGCCCAAGACCAGATACTTTCCATTAGCAGAATGAAGTAGGGGACTGGTTACTATGGTTTACTCTTAATCAGCGTTTCTATACCTGTAATGCTAGAATCCATGATACCTGTTTGAAAAAACTGAACAAAAGCACATAGCATGTACAGTAGGCCTAATCATTAAAGCACCAAAGAGACACAAACACGTCACAATGTTTCAAGAGATTCAATCACAAAGTATTTAAAAAAAACACAAGAGCTCATTTATAGGTCAAGCCCACATTTTGTCATCCTTTGTTTGAAATTCAAATGTTTCAAGTTCAAATTATATCTTTCTACACTAAAGGGAAGTTAGGAATTAATTCTTTATCTAACCAGATACGTTCAGGACAAATTCTCATTCAAAGTGATAACCTAGTGACACACTTACTGTATATACCAAGGCTTTTGCTAAGTACTGTGATTGCAGTACTCTGATCACAGATAGAGCAACAGCATCACCCCACCACGAACCTGCAACACTCCAGTCAGGAATCCTGAGCCCTAAACACTACTCCACACTACTGCTGAATGACAGATATCAATACAAAAAGTACAAAAAAAGAAGAAGCATTTTATGTGTACTTACATAAAGTATATAGGATAACCTCCTTCAAAATACCAACAGTACTTCTTGGCTTCGATGCACTGCAAAGAAAGATAATGTAGTCATTCTCTGCAATTGTTATCTCTCAAAATTACATTTAGCTTACAGGACAAAGTGTGCAGTTTGGATCTTGCAGGAGGTAGAAGTACTTCAATTAATTTAAACCTTTGGTTTCCACATCTCCTGTAGACCAGTGTCTGCAGAACGACCCTTTAATTGCTGTGAGATAATGACTTTGTAACAAGAGAGCTCCAGTGTTTCTCAGAGCTAGTGGGACAAGGGAAAGGTTGAAAATGGCTTGCTCCACTGATCTACAGTATATTTGTCCCACAAACCAACAGGACAACATTTTTGCAACTCCAAAGGTATGATGATGTAAATGTTAAAAATACATAAATAAAAAACTTCAGGTTCTTCCATTATTTTCCCTATGAGTCTTATAGTCTTAGTAAAATAAGTAAATTATTTATTTATAATCATATTACAGTGTGACTTTCTATAGCAAATAACCGCACAGTTTCCCTCGCTACGTATTACGCACAATAAGCTGCAAACCCTTTTGATACGACATGCTTTGGGGAAATTAACTTCCTTTGTTCACAATAGTAGCTACAGTGTACATGCCTCCCAATAGGAATTCACAAAGAATGTTGCAGCACTAGCCATGATATTACAAGAAAAATGTTTTTTTAAAATTGAAAAGAACTGAGGACCCAGGAGATCCGTAGTTTTACCCAAAAAGAAGCAATTACACTACATGACATTCCAGATGTATTTTTTCAATGCCTCCTGCTATTTTGGTCTTACAATAAGTGTTCTACTGTTTTAAAGGCTCTACACCTGCATGTATTATTTACAGTTCAGCTAAAAATAGAGAAGTAGATGGTATACCGATGTAAGAGATTTAAATAACTTCAATGTGAATCACTAGCATTATGGGGCTGTTCTATCCCATGTTAAACATTCTCAAATTAATAGAATACATACTGTATGTATTCTTATAGAGCACTCATTGCCAGAGTTAAATTGCAAAAAACAAACCACATATAAAAATCGCTTACAAAGAGAACACAAATCAATTACAAAGAGAACACCAAAGAAGATGCTTCTTTTGTGTGCTTTAAAACAATCTAATGACAATCTCAGAGTTTCAGAAAGGATTTGGGAGGGAGGTTTGAAAACAGGAAAAGCTAAAAACTAAGTAATCTAAAGTGCGCATTCCTTTATTAAAGAAGGAAGATGAAAAACTGAGAGAGACATCTAATATAAGAAGTAAACGGATATGGAGTTACAAGCAAAGAAAGGAGCAAGACAGGCTGTATGGAACCTTATCTGTAATCTTACTGATGTTCTAAAAACGCAGCAGACAGAGAAAAAACATTCCTTTAGGTTTAAAGCAGGGGTTTTCAGAAAGAACATGAAATGCACAATTTTCTCCTAGATTCTTGTAAAAAAGCAATTTATTTCAATAATGGAGTGTCAAGAAATTAACAACCAAAATGCATTATAAAAAGGTCAAAAGATTCTAACCGATATTGTTGCTACTTTGTATGACTTTCAGTCACTT
Source organism: Atractosteus spatula (assembly GCF_055471065.1). Lineage (NCBI taxonomy): Eukaryota > Metazoa > Chordata > Actinopteri > Semionotiformes > Lepisosteidae > Atractosteus > Atractosteus spatula. The sequence continues at coordinate 39,920,607 of NC_142711.1, forward strand.
GAAAAATTACTTCAAGTGTCTGTTTATATTTTGTACTCGTTTAGTAAGCTTCCTTCCTTTGGGAAGCTTGTTTATTTTTATTTATGTTGTAACTTTTTCAAATATCTTAATAACTACCAGAGCAACCAGTTTTGTATAGCACTCCTAGAGAGCCCAGCTCTTAACTATTTTTTTCAAATCTCCCCAACTCTAAATCCTTGGGAGTAAAATGGGCAACAAAATTGACCTTAAAATTGTTCCTCCTCAGAAATGTACAGTTACTTCCATAATAACAAATGTGTCTGGACATTGATGGCTTTACAGATGAAGGAGTCATTTACTGTACATCTTTAAAATGTCATGAAACAGTTCAATGACATGCCATCATGTGCCTTGACTGGGGAAGCAGCACCAAACCCTGGATGATTCATGAGACTAACTTATCCTTCCTGTCTCACTGGAGATACTAGCTAATGTCTAACTGTTTCTACCCAATAGCCCACAGTCCTTCATCAAAGGTTTAAAACAGTTTAAGAGAAGTAGAATGGGATAGGATGTGATATTTGTTTGAGACAAGCCTTGCACTGTTCTTTGATTCCCCCTCCTGATACAAACATCTATATGGACATTATATCCTGGGTATAGGTAACATGGAAATGAAACGGTAGGTGTTACTTTACCGACAGAATATTAGAACTCTTAGAATTAACAATTGTTTGATCAAAAATAGTATGGGACACACAAAGCATATTGTATGGTGCATTAAGATTTTCAGAAGGCTTTTGAGAAAGTTAAACCCATAAGATTAATCCTCACATTACAGGCAGAAGACATCCACAGAAATCTGTGCAATTGGATTGAGAACTGATTAATAAATAGGAAACAAAGTGTACAAGGGTAAATGTAAGGTACAAGGGTTAAAGTGAGGATGATGTAATTAGGAGCACCAGAAGTATCTCTTGGATGAAACGAGGAATGTGCCAGTATGCTCACCACACATTAGCTATCAGTAGGGAGGAGAACCCAGTAAAGAAACCAGTTCATAGATGGGGACTATTAGGAGGCCAAGATTCGTAAAGGCCAGGGGGAAATTTGACCAAGACGCCAGGGCAACACCCCTACTCTTTTCAAGACACACCCTAGGATTTTTAATGACCAAAGAGAATCAGGACCTCTGTTTTATGTCTCATCCAAAGGATGGTGCTTTTTATAATGTCCCCATCACTATACTGGGGCATTACATACACACAGACTGAAGGGTGAGCGCTCTCTACTTGTCCCACAAACACCTCTTTCAGGAGCAGCCTTATCTTCTCCAGGACATCTCCCATCCAGGTACTATCCAGGTTCACTCCTGTTTAGCTCCAGTGGGTTACCAGTTGTGAGTTGCAGGGTGATATAATTGCTAGCTATTTAATGTAGACAAGTGCAGGGTTTTGCATATTGGTTTAAAATAAAGACAAAATGGAAAAGGCTGAGCTAGAAGAGGATTTGTATGAAAAGACTTGAGTGTTAATGTTGACCCACCATTTACATCGTCCAGACAATGCAGGGGAGTAACAAAAAGGCAAACAAAATGTTAGGTTATACAGTTAAAGGCACAGAATTCAAATCAAGGGATGCTATGTTAAAATTAAACTAATCAGGCCTCATTTAAAATACTGCACACAATTTTAGTCACCACTTTACAAAAAAATATATTATCAGTCCAGAGAAGAGCAACTAGGTGCATTCTGAGACTTCAAGGAAAGTCATACACTGACAGGCTGAAAAAACTGACCCTCATTAGTTCTGAAGAGAGAAGATTACATGGGTACCTGATACACGTCTTTAAAATTCTCAAAAGCCTTGTCAAAGTCAAGTCAGAGACCTTCAAAATGAACAGTGAAACATTAACCAGAGGACACAAGTGGAAACTACACTGATGGGGATTTGAATGCAAGAATAAGAGGCACTTCTTTACCTTAAGGGTTATGGGAGTAAGGAACAAGCTATCCAGCCATGTGATTGAAAACAATACTGAATTGGAATAATTAACTACTAAATACCAAATTTGTAACCATTTTTATAATCTTAAACTGCTTGCTTAAAAGACTCAGTAATGCTATTTTTAACTCTACCAGTCAACAGTCTCCAATTTCTCTAATATTATTGCATTTTATGTTAGACAGCCATTGCCTTTGTCCAGACATTCTGCACATCTTAGCATATTTTCCTGAGAGTGCTATGGATGTCTCCATCTCTTCTAATGACTCTTTTCAGTATGAGTTCACCTCGCCCTCCAAAACTACAAAATGTAAGGCTATATAGTCAAAGGCACAGTTTATATAGTTATGAGAGTTCTCAAGAAAACTTAAGGGAATGCCAGGTGCTTCTCAAATTTTACATGAACTGCAATTGTTAAATTACATTAACTTCAGACAACTTCAAAACAAATCAATAGCATTTAAGAATGTACTTGTATCTAATTATGCCACATATTGTATATAAAATACCCTCATATATCTGATTATGTTTTGATAAAACTAATGCCACTAGATGAATACTCATCCATGCAATTCCTGACGTGATTTTCAGCAAATACTGAATATGGTATTGAATATGATTTGTGAAAGCAAACTTTTTTTCCACACTGACACAATAACATACACAACAGCCCAAAAATCATTATGCAGGTGTATAGATTTGTTTTGCCATGGCTTTCAGTATCACTAGGATCATTTGAACATATTTGTTTTTAAAAAAAGAACTTCACAAAACTATATCACAACAGCTCAGAGTGAACTAGCACCCAACATGAAGTGTTGTAGTAGCCAATTGTCACATTTACCATTTGAATCTAATTGACTGTCAGATGATCCTCATCACTAACATTACATACTCCACTCTATACATCCATAAAGCTATAAGCCTACATTTGGTACTAAAAAATACAAATCTATTTGGATTATCTGTTGAAAATGGCAAAATTCTCAGTAGATTGTATGGAATTGTGCTTCAGCATAGAAAAGAAAACAAACTGGATGAAAGAAGTCAAATAATGAAAAATGTCTACAGTATATACAGTATGAGCACTTTTATGATTTAGAAGCATCTCAGTAAGTTGTGGGTACCTGCTATCAGAATGTAAACAGTTACATCTCTATACTGTTATATTTTCTTTTTTCTCATTTAATATTGCCCTACTATTTAAATATCTCAATGCCTGTTAAAAATAAAATTTCAAAATACTTTTTATTGGTACAAAGAGTCAACAGATTCTGCAGAAGTTAACTACTGTACACTTAATACTTTATAATAAGATTGACACTTTATTTAACAATACAAATACAAAAACCTCTCTTAGTCCTCACAGACTTTTACTACTGCTAAAAAAGACCCACAAGGACCAAACTACAGTTTTACTACATTGAACAGAACATCCTAATTAAGGACTCTAAGGAAAAACATCTAGCACAAAAAATGCAGCAAAAAAATCTAACACAAATCGAACATCTTGAGTTGCATTACATTATAAATAGGAAAAAAAATCTGTAACAAAGATAGCAAAAAGTTCACAGTCACAGCATATGCAATTATGCAGTTATTACTGAATGCTGGTAAGGATTATTTTTACTCTCTTACTGGTGAGGAGAAAAAATGTTTTAGCAACACAGAGGAAAAATTGATCTGTTTCTCCCTCAAGGCAAATTTGCTGTGTGAACATACTTCATTTTTGTGTTCAGTTTTGTGCAAACTAGCAGAACGAAATTAAAATTACATGGAATAAAAGATGGGGGGAAAAAAAAGATGAATTTACTTTTATGTGTGAGTGTGCTTGAGGTGGGGTAATGGCAGAATAAATGACATTCAGATGGAGTGGAGTTTAAATGAGGTAAGAAATCTTCGGCTTCCTAAATGACCTTTCTCTTGTCAAACTCTTTCAAGCTCTGGAGGGGGGCTACATCTGCTGTAGGCAGCACCAGATTGGCAGATAAATTGACACCCATGATTAGAGAAGACTCTTCAGTTTCCTGCATTAGTCTGCTGTAGATTAATAGTTCCCCTTGGGGATGATCGTTAGAATTGGCTCATGAGACATGTAGTTTCACATACCTTTTCTTTTCTGGTTCCCACTGTGCTTCCTATGAGACACTCAGAGCTTGTGATTTATTTCTCAGTTGGTTATCAGGTTGTTTGTTTGTGCCATAGCAGGAAGCATTGCAGGCAATTAGTTGCACTCTGGCATCTCCCGGGGGGACAGGGAACTGACCACAGCCATCAGATTTTGTTATCTGTTCCACCAATCTCAGAGGCTGCCTGTCACATTTCACGGGGGTGAAAGAAAAATATGGGCTGTATAAAAAGTCAGTGCAGTGGTTCAGCACGTAAGAGACCTCACTGTCATAGCATGGGCAGGTTATTTCACTGCTGGAATACAGGTGGATCAATACCAGTGTGAAATCAATGTAAAAGTGTCTGGAATCCGGACTGATTCTTTTTGGCATGCAAAAAGCACTTCAAGGAGCTGTCACTGCAAAAAGGTGTTTTTCACTTTTCATTGAATTTACTGATGAGGGGAGAAGACTCAGACACAAAAGAGGACAGGGTTTCATCCTGAAATCAATCCAATATGTTTCTTTATCTTTGCATATACAGTAGCATTCTGCCAAAACAGTCCCAGTGAACAACTAAAATGTGAATAATGTGCAGATGATGAGCCGAAAGCCTGGTGTTTAATTTATTTTTTGTGAAGGAGTACAATGAACAGCATTTCTCTTTTACAGGAAATTTCTCATAACACAACAGAAGCAAGTCTAAATAGGAGACCAAATAAGTAGGGGTGTTTACCTACAGTAGGTGTCCAAAACCCAGTTCCTCTTTTGGCATTTACAATCTGTCCTTACTAAAGTTTCCCTTAGTTAATTCAGAATCTGCTGCTTCCAATTTCTGTACATGATCTGCAGTGCAGTGGGGCATTAAGGATGCCATGTGCGTTACCCAGTTGACTGCTGCACTGAAATGGTGGTTGGAATAGGTCTCCTCTTTTATGTAAATGATTCTGCTTCAGAACCTGCGTATGTAGTTATAACGTTACTATTATTTTAAAAAGAAATTCTCAGACGGGCTACTATTTGTGCCATGCTATTGAATGTTAAGTACTGAACATACTGTATACTGTACATAAAAAGATCAGCTATTTAATTGGTTAAATCAGCTCGTTATTGGCAACTGTGCACAGTGGAATAGTGACATGGGCATGGTTGTTATCACTGCTGCCTCACAGCCCTTGGGTCCTGGGTTCAATTAATCACTGGAGTGTTCTGGGTGGAGTTTGCATGTTCTCCTCTCCTATGTCACATTGCCTGCTGGAATTGTATGTGGCTCACTGCAACACTGCACTGAACTAAGCAGCTATTAAAAATAAATGGTAATTGTTCTGTGAAATATGGAAGATTTTATTTGCTAGCAACTGTATGTTTTAATTTAAATATACTTCCTGTGACTAACATCAGGCAGAAGTATATTTACTATCACCTCCAAATTACATTCATGTTTATACAGCACAGTTTATTTCTTTACAATCTGTGAACATTTTATTTCTGCATGGTTTCACCCACAGCTGCAGAAAATCAGGCACAAGCTTGACTAATGACCTCCAAGAAGATTCCCCTAGGCAAGCCGCAGGACTTCTTTCAAACAGAAGACCATTACTCAATGTGACAGGATGGAGATCTCCATGGTGCTACAATGTGACCATGAAAATTAGATATGATTGAATTGGCCACCCCCACCTCTCATTTTACCTCTGGAAAAAAGAAACACATACAGACACACAGTTCCCTAAACTGAAAAAAATCTGTTTTGATTGCAGAGAAGCAGATGCCATTTGGGAAATAACCAGAAGTCTTACGCAGATCAGCTTAAACCCAGCTTAAAGCACTGTATTAATATGTGATATTTTACAACTGAACACAGAACTGACCTGTAAAATAGAGAATGTTTCAATGAGGGTCTACGGTGGGCAGCACTAGCTGCGCTAACATGCATAGAGTGGAGAATATTTAAAATAATAAACATACACATAAACTGCCCAACCTTAAAGGTAATTTCAATAGCTTTTACATTCTCCTATTCTTCCACTTCACATTCTGCTATGTAAATACCCGTTCTTGCGAACATGCACACAAAATACACCTTTTACAGTTTTATTTTTACTTTTCTACATATACAGTACATAATAAAAGCTCTTTATTGTTCATGAAAGTTTATTATAGGGACAGTAATCCCAATGATTTATCTGGGGAAAAAAAACATCTAAACTAGGAATGAAGACAACAGCAAAACAGAATCACTCTCCACATGGGTGACAGTGAGGGACTAATGTGTCAGTGGTAACAGGGAGAAGCCCAGGAGCCTGGCCAGTCCTGCTCCAGCTGCAGGACTGGACAGGACTGGTATTTGAAATATATTTGGTCGTGAGTTTCACAGTGGGGGAATGCAAGTCCTGTTTAATTAAAACAAAACCCTGTAAGGTGACTGTGTGATCTTGAATCCTCCTACAGTCACTACAGCAGTTCAGCCATGAGTACACAATGTTTGAAATAGGGAAAATAACAGAAGATTCTAAATAAATGCTTGCAAGGAGCAGAGATAGAGTAGGCATACTTGATTATTTAGACTTGCATCTCATGGATCCAAGTGGTCTGTGGTCATACTGTAGCTTTGGAGATCTCAGTCAATAAATGTAATGATATGAACAAAGGATTTTGCAACTGGAACTCTTACACAACTATGATGGACTATGTGGAAAAGAGTTGGAAAAGACTGAAATGACAAACCTATGAAGAATATTAGAAGTTATATAACAAAGCTGTTATAAAACGAATCATGATAACAAAATACATACTTTCAAATCCAGGCCTACTAATTATCTGTTAAGGTGTGGATTTGGCACTCAGCGCCCACTGCATATTTCCTTTGTTGTACTGTAAGCCAAAGAAAACTGCAAGTGGCTTTTTCAAGCTCATGTAGTTAAATGACAATAGGTCACAACTGTGTAGAGGAAACATCATTACTGAAGTAATGAAAAATAACTCTCAAACACACCTGACATGAGCGAGGAAACAGATTAACTCCAGGCTTATTTTGCACACACAACCACATCACAGAGAGAGTGAATGAATCAATATCATATCAACACCAGGAGGGTGAACTCCATTAGCGGACACAAGCAAATATAAAGATGATTCAGAAGTGCTGCCACTCATGCCTTTAAACGAACGAGTCAGTTATAATCTACAACTGACTGCAATTTACTTTGCATCATGTGTCTATGTAACTACGTATCTTCCTTTAGGTTTTCAGCACTTAGCTCAAAGATCAAAAAGATAAAAAATGGAAATTAAGTCCTAGTACTGAGATTTCACAGGACCAGGACCTACTGTAATAACACAATTTCACATTTTTGAGTATAAACAGAACACCGTTAAATTGAGCGCGTAAATGTAATTTAACCTTATTTAAAACGTTTTAGAAACACCCAGAATTTGAAAATAATGTTGTGTTTAGAGCGATGAACAACATTTTTAAGTATTACATTCATTTAAATATTTAACTGAACAATTTAAAGATTTTGACTTGGTGAACCACATACGTGTACTACAGTACATGCAAAGGTGAAAGCAACACTAAAATACTTTAACTTTTATGTAATTTATAAATTATATTATTATTAATGTACTACATAAAGTTGTATTACACACTGTCTATTAAACCCTACAACTATCTCAGCTGATCAGCAGAGCTTCGTAAACAGTTTAGGATAATTAATGTAAGGCAAAGGCAAAAGACCAGACAAGGAGTTTGGAAGAGTACAATCTTTTGAGTTATGCAGTTATGTGACATTTTTAATTTGCGTTTTAACTTCCACTTTCTGTGGAAGAAATCTACTATTTCCATTCCAAAAACTTCCAGGCTAACAACCATCATCTTACAGAAACTCTCAAAGAACTACAAATTAAACCGTAACTTGATAAGATCAGTCCTAGACTTCTTAATCCACAGGTCTCAACAGGTCTGACATTCACTACACTTGCATTGGATCACCACTGGGCTGTGTCTTGTCCCCCCTACAGTACGTTTTGTACACTAATAAGTATTAGAGCAAACATAAATATCTCAATAAGTATGTTGATGACACAGCCCTGATCAGCTAATTAAAATATCATGGTCCCAATGATTTTAATAAATGATGTATAGTAAGGAGCTCTCTTTGAACTAAAAAAGAGTACACAAACAAAAACAAAACAAAAATAAATGCACTAACAAAAAAGAGTGCACAAATAAAAATGTGTTCAAAATGGAAATAGATTCTCACAACAGACAAGACATCTGGTGTTAGGCGAGAGGGCAGAACTGAGTGGAGTGCACGTGTTGAGTTCTTGGTGAGACATTTTTGTGAATTTTCTAAAATCGTAAAAACACCATAACAGTAGGATGTTCTGTTCGTTTTGTGGAGGGCAGCTTTGTGAAAACCATCCAGTTTGCCCACATTACGGGAAATACACAGGATTTCTTCTTGTTAATCTTGAAGGGGCTTCAGGGAGCAATCAAGCGTTTTTTAGATCATTGTTGGTGGTCCGGTATAATCTGCAGTGTTACAGTATGTACTGAAATAAAGTACAAAAATAGTGTGGAAAAAGTATTTAATTTCCCAACCTCTTTTTTTTCTGATAGATCAAGGGTAAACCTCTACATTTTCCAAGTTCATACATTTCAGAGACTAAAAGCAACAGGAAAGATGTCAGTGATATTCCATTTATTTTTATATAGGGCCTTTCACAACAAGGTTGCCCCAAGGCACTTAACAAAGCAAGTGACCATACATGTTGTGAATACAGAACAAAAAAGACCAGAAGACAATGGAGGAAAGGAACCAAAACTCTTTAGTAAGGAGAAAAAAAACCTCTAGGGGTCCAAGGTCAACTGGCTGCCTGACCCTTTTGGGCATGTTAACATTATACAGTTAAAAAAAGGAATAAATGAATAAGGGTATTAATCCATCCATCATGTCTTCTGTATGTCAGTACTATATGCAGATCTCTGTAGACCAGCAAAATCCACCTAAACAATAGCTATATCCATGATGTCCCTCTTGGATCCATGGCAGTGATGCAGCATCCAACTCAGATGGTGCCAACCCTGGGCGCCATCCAGACATGTGGGGAGGAGAATAGGATAGTTTGGTCAGAACAGATGTATCTACCTGGTGGGCCAACACAGAGACACACAATGGCATGTACAGCAGCACCAGCAGCCATGGATGCAGCAGGCTAAAATGTAAGGTGTGAGTAGGCTAGGCTAAAGTAATAGGTTTTCAGTCTGGCTTTGAATACTGAGATTGACTCGGCATCCCGAACATGGGGGTCCTGTAACTAAAGGCTTTACCTCCAACTGTTTTTTTATTTATGCGTGGAATATGAAGAAGACCTGCATTTGTGATCTAATCGGGCGACTTGGACTGTATACATTAATAAGTTCTATTAGATAGACAGATGCCTGACCTCTGAGAGATTTATAAGTAAGTAGAAGGATTTTGAAGACGGCACTGTACCTGACAGGAAGCCAATGAAGAGAGCTAAGTATGGGGGTTATATGATATACAGTACATTCAACAGGAAAAGCATTAAATCTAATGTGTAGGCAAGTCTGATAAAACATTTCTACTAAATTTGCAATGCATACAATACATCATTGTAGCAGATTTTTACTTTAAGACAGCAGCCATATCACCCTGCAACTCACAATTGGCAGACCACTGAAGCTAAGAAGGTGTGAGCCTGGTCAGTACCTGGATGGGAGCCTCCTGGGCTAAGAAAAACTAAGGTTGCTGCTAGAAGAGGTGTTAGTAGGGGGGTCTAGCAGGAGGAGCTCACCCTGTGGTCCGTGTGGGTTCTAATGCCCCAATATAGTGACGGAGACACTATATTGTAAAAAGGTGCTGTCCTTCGGATGACACATAAACCTGACTCTCTGTGGTCATTAAAAATCCCAGGGCGTTTCTCAAAAAAGAGTAGGGGTTACACCCTGGCGTCCTGGCCAAATTTCCCCCTGGCCTTTACCAGTCATGGCCTCCTAATAATCCCCATCTATGAACTGGCTGAAGTGGCTTAATCACTCCGTTCTACCCACTGATAGCTGATGTGTGTTGAGCGTACTGGTGCGCTATAGCCGACGTCGCAACATCCAAGTAGTAAACAGTTGGGTCATTTTGATCACTATAATATATTTTATCAGACTTGCCTGCACATTTGATTTAACGCTTTTCCTATTGGATGTAGGCCACTGACATCTTCCTTGTCGCTTTTGGTCTATGAAATGTGTAGGGGCTTTGTGCATTTACTGGGAAAATTATTAATTGTAGCAGCAAGTCACAAAATTATTCTTTGATGGCTATTAGAAAACCGAACTTGCGGGACAACTCAGCAACGCACACACACGGATACTAATACATGACAATGCATTTATTAATACATAAAATGTGCATATAAACATAACAGATCTTATAGTGAGGGTTAGCAGAATACAAAAGGTATATATTCAATCACGAAGAGTTACAAACCAAGAGGGACATACATTCAGTATACCATTCATTTATACCGTTTCATAAATGAACTTAGATTACACCTTCTACACTAGATACTCGCAAGCAAGTATGTCACTCATAGCAAGTATGTCACTTATATCACTCATATAAACTGGTGTTGAGGTAACAATTGAATTCTCGAGCTCTAATGCAGAACGTTGAATACTCATCCAATCTGTGTGGATTCCGATCTCCCGTGCACACAAGGGAACAGCGGCAGGCTGTTGCTAAGTCCAATCGTTGTCCTCTGGCCCGGTGCCAGCCTGTCCTGTTGCGGCTGGAGATGTGGGAGAAGGAGGGAGAGATTTCTGCTGCGGCGCGCTAGCTGTGGGCTCTCTGAAGACCGGCTAGTTAGTCCTGGCTTACTAGCAGAGGTTGTGCACATGGTAAGTGACTGCGGGTCCAAGCAGGTCACACTCTTTAGATGGGAAGAAGACCGGTTCGTTCCCGATGTAGCACTAGTCCTGAATACTGATATTCAGCTGTTGACAGTTCCGACCATAGTTCACTCGTTGATCAGGCGAACATTCACGATGGATTACCGGCGGTTCAAGAGGCTTGCTGCTGGGCTAACCTCGGGCGGATCCTTTGGTTATGCGCGGCGACCTCCGTTCTCGACTTAGAACAAAGTAAAGTCCTGACACTCGGACACACTGGCTGTCACGTGATTGTCTGAGTCTGAGAATGTCATGGAGGAGCCCTTTCTGGGCCCTGTGCTGCCTGTTTTATCCGAAGGAACTACGGTCGTTCATTGGTTTAAAGTTTTCGCGGTCATTCGAGACCCACGTGGGGTTACCCTGCCCTACCAGTTCCTGATTGGTTGATCGAAGTGGAGGATGAGTAACAATGCACTCTGACCTTAGGGTTGTAAACCTTGGGATGCGACTCTCCCAAGGAATCTCCCACACAGTAAGGTGCCAGAGATGACCATTGATTAGGGTGGCTGGTGAATCTCAGCTTTGGGAGCTGTTCCTTATCAGGAATTCTATCAGCTAGAAAAACACCTTAAATGTGAACCAAATGGAATGGCCTCTCTGTATCCAGCACCACTGAGATGAAGGAGAGAGAGACTGGCAAGGGAGCAGCAAACTTAATTCCTGTATTTTTAATAAGCCTTGCCACTACAAATGTATGAACTAGGAAAGTGTAGAGGTTTTTCCGTTGATTAAGCATAAAATACTTCTTCCACACTATTTTTGTACAGTATTTCAATAGATAATGCTGCACAACAGCCTAAAATCACTTGATTGCTCTCTGAAGCCCCTTCAAGGTTTTCATGATGAATAAATCCTACTTATTTCCCATAATGTGGGCAAAACAACTGGTTTTCACAAAGCTGAAGGGAAAGAACATCCTACTGTCGTGGTGTTTTGTGCACTCTTTTTGTTTTTGTGTTTTGCACTTCCAGGTCACTGTAGATATGTCTCCAAACCCCTCTGTAATTATTGGTCAGACTATAGAAATTGTCAGCTTGGGACTGGATTCATAGACATAAACCTAAAACGTGACAAATGCTCTGAGACTGTTTATAAAGAAAGTCAACAGACATTTTTATCTTAACAAACTCTGCTATTTTAAGAATTATTTTCACATTTTTCTGCAAGTTAGGTACTGAAAGTGTCGTTAACATATTGTCTCACTTGCGGGTTTAACAACATCAGTATTGTTAATTATAATAGGGTGGGAAAATTAGTGAAAATAAGTAAATCATAAAGTCATGGTAACAGCAGAAAGGACAGCTACTTCTTACTTTCTAATACTTGATTACCAATAAGAGATGATACTTTTGTACTTGTACGTGAGAAGTTTTCTCAAATGGAATATTTTATTGAATTAGTTATTTTTTGAAGTAACAGTACTTTTACTCAGGTAATATATTTGAGTAGTTTAAAGCCCTGCTTATTGGATTATTTCAATAGCAATTTTGAATCATACTCTAACATGTACAGTATAACAGGTAAATCATACACTATAAACAAAATACAAGAGCCACATGGTCTACTGAATCCCACTTGCTTGAGACAATAGTGATCATATAGTGCAGTGCAGTGGCTCTGTGGCTAAGGATCTGTGCCTGTGGCTGGAAGGTTTCCGGTTTGTAGCCCACGGACTGCTGGCAGAGGAATCCTACTTCTTTGGGCCTCTGACCAAGGCCCTTAACCCCAGCTGCTCTAGGGGTGCCGTATAAATGGCAGACCCTGCGCTCTGACCCCAAGCTTCTCTATCTGAAGATAGATATGAGTCTGTGTGTCTCATGGAGTTGAGGTATGCAAAAAGATAAATTCCTAATACAAGAAATTGTACAGTATATGGCCAATAAAGTGATCTTATCTCTTAGTGATTACAGCATGCCAGTCCACTGCAGTAAACACACAGACAAAAACACACACACATACACCAATACTAATACTAATTTTGCCAGAAGCCAGTTAACCTACGAGTATATTTTTGGACTGTTGGGGAAACAGGAACACCAAGAGGTACTGTAATGTACGCCAACACTGGGAGAACATAAAGGTACACACTCTAAACAGATAGCATTCCAGGTCAGAAACTGAAACTGGGGCCCTCACTCTGCGAGTCAGCAATGCTAACCATTATGCCACTGTGTTGCCCTGTGAAATATATGTTGAGTTAAAATATTTAGATCTTTCTCCAAAGTACCACTGAACAAGAGTGGTAGAAAGTGCAAGTCCGTGTGACCCAGGTGGGTATTATGAAAAACTAAACTGAACTGGCCATGTGTACCTGAGTTGCAGGAGAACTCCAGTGGCCACCAGGCTTGACCAGGCTGGCCAGCTCAGCTCTAGCTGGGAAGTGGCAGTAGAGACAGGGCCTAAGCAGATGAAGCAGCAGTGCTATTCTTTGTGGTTTCCTCCTTTATGTTCTTTGAATCACCTCTATGAGTGTAAGTACCTGTGTATACAGTACGATGGTGGAACCAACAGGAAATTATACTGAAGTCCTGAGGAAAAAAGGAAATAATACTTAATCACTAATTTGAGTATTTTATCTGTTACAAGTTACAGAAACAAGTGGCAATACGATGGCACTTAACACAGTGTTGCTGATGAAGTGCACTGTACAGGAAAATGCAATACATTTTACAAGGACTCAAAATGTTAAAGGGTAACGGCTAATTCAATCCCCTTGGAGAGCACTCTTTAAATCTAATGAGATTCATGCATTTTTGGATTGATAGAAATCCAAGTTAATAAGATTTGCCAAAGGAATCAATACTTCCTGGTCATTAAGCTTCACAGAACGCTGCTGAGGGCACTTCATCAACTCAGGACTTTAATTACTGTGACAAGGAATACAGTACCACATGCCTACAGATCAGGATCTCATTTCTTCATGGCTCCACAGCATACAGGTACTGTATGTATTACAGTGTGTAGTCAAGCATTATGGATCATGTTAAATTGTATTTACTGATAACCTGAAGGAACAGTTTTTATATTTGTCTTTATATTTGCTTTGACTGTTTTCATCCCTGTGTGGGATGCCCACTAACTAGACAGCTTCTCAAGCAGAATACATTCACATTCATACTTTAGATAAATTATACATATAAATTATAAAAATGTATTTCTAAAGCAACATATAATTAATCTTAAGTATTTACAATAAGGGCAAAGAACACAATGGAAAAAGTACTTTATGATTCCATTCTTAAACATTAAAAGCCAAGTTCAAGGTCAAATACCCTTGGGAAAAGTGAAAGAAAAGACTTCAGAAAATATGAAGAGAAGAAATTGGGCCATTTGTCTAGTTACTTGCTTTTAACTGATCCAAAGAACACCATTTGTTGTTCTATAGTGAAAACTAAATTATCATGTACAGTACATTCACTAAATGGTCTCAGGTGAAATGTGCCAATGAAAAAGAAAAACAAGGTAAAAGTCAAGAATCTAGTTAATACTGAAGACTGGAAACCCTTTTAAAGCACTGCCTAAAGAACTGAGGCTTGGTAATCCTAACCCAGGTTTGTTTTTTAAAAAAAGATATTAGAAGAGTACTGTATTTTTTGTTATTTAAATTAACAAAGATCCAGAGATACAGATGGCATTTGTGCACAAAAACAAGACACTAATCTACTGAACTGATTTCAATAATCTGCAATAAGGACAGAAGAGGAAAGCCACAGTTTTCAATGTCTTTCATATGTCTGGGTCAAGCTACAAGCTCTTAAAGAAGTTTAAAAAAAGCCAGGCTGAATAACATTTAGTAGTGGAGATGGCCAGGGTGCCTAACTTAATATTAGATAAAATGTGATTATGAGGGACACCAAAAATACCTATAAGAAAAAAGTGCACAAGAGTCACATCTAAAATTTTGAAAGAGATCCAAATGTAGACGTCCAAAATGATTCCAGTGCCGAACAAGACCAGTACATGTGGAAGAGAGTAGCAGGGGCCTGCAAGACTGCTTCCACTGAAAGCAAGCTTTTTAACATGTTTTTTATAAAATATTGAGCTTTTTTTAACTCAAGCTTATATAAAATTCAATTTTCAAAAGTAAATCAATCTTCCAGCTAAAATTCAAGGAATATTTCTAATGTCTGGATGTTTCTTGTATGTAAATTGGAATGGTCTTTTTTCTTTTTTGATTTGTGCTCATGATCTAGGCTGAGCTGGAGTAGCTAGGTGAGGGTATTGCAAGACGCTAACCTGGTCATTTTTAAAAAAAAATCTTTAATATGTGTACTGATATAATTTCATTATTAAAATTAATGATAAAATGATATATTTAAACCAAAATAAGACCCCTCGTCAGACATTGAATCTGAATCTTCAAAAGAATCTAGTGAACACACACAAAGATTAAACAGAAAAAGTAAATTAACCAATTAGATTTCCTTGGGATATCCCATGAAGAGAAGAAATTTTCAAATGTTATTGTTCTTTTCACATAGTCTCTCTATTCCATTCATTACAAAAAAGCTGTTGTTTTTGATACAGGTCAAAGCACCCTTGAACCTATCCCAGAGACATAGGGAATAATACACCCTGGATACAACACCAGCCCATCACAGGACACACGCATGAGAACGTAAGAAACGTTACAAATGTGACATACAGATTCTGTCCAGATAGCTTGTTTAATACTTTGTAGTAAATTAATTCAAGGATCTCTCATTTCCTTCCTGATAGTATTGCTGGCTGGTTTGTTCCATACTCCCACAACCCTTTAGATAAACACTTGCATTCTATTTTAGGTTTTAAATGCACATCCATTTACTTTCTACTCATGTCCCCTGGTTCATGTTTCACTGTTCATTCTGAACAAAGAACTGCCTTTGTCTGTGCCTTTGAGGATATTGAGTACTAGGTCCCCTCTTAATATTCTCTGTTTGAGACTGAGAAGCTTCAGTTCCTTCGGTTTGCCAGTGTAGCACATTACCTTAAGTACAAGAATGCGTACTTAAGGTCTCTCTTCTGTGGAGTCAGTCCAGAACAGTAATAGCTTTTCTATACTGTGGAGGCCAAAAGTGTACACAATATTCCAAATGTCTTACTAATGTGTATTACATTAATTGCAAAACCCCTTAGTTTAAATTTTATGCTTTAAACTATACTGTACAGTATACTCTAACATTTTGTTTACCTTTTTATTGCTACCTTTCTTCCTTGATAGTCTAGATGTAAAAGTATTGTAAACATAAAATCTAAGTCTTTTCTACAGTATGTTCTTCTAGCTCACCGTTTCCCATTTTGTATTACATTTTATGTTCTTAATACTTGCATGACAAGGTCTGCACTTGTCTATATTAAACTTCATTTGCTAGGTTTTTGGGTGTTTGCAAAGTGTTGGATTTTATCTACTTTTTTGTTATTTCTAACCCTCCTAATATCTGCATGACATAAATTAGAGATGAACAGTGGTCCTAGCAGAGATCCCTGTGGTACTCCACTAATTTAATCACCGCTATCGGGATTTTCAATCCTTATCTGTACTTTCTATTTTCTATTTATTAAACAGTTCTCAATCTACACACTCATGTTTTCCCAAATGTGTACTACAGTACCGTACCTGCACTTTAATTAGGAACTTTATCAAAAGTTTGGACCAATTTACAGACACTAATTAATTTTGCTAGCACATCACATCAAGGTGAAAAGAAACCACATCACCTAAAGAAAACCAGCACAAACACAGGGAGAACATGCGTTTCTACACAGAAGGCACTCTGAACCAGGACAGAACCCAGGATGACAAAAGTGCAATACACTATGCCACACATGTGCAATTCATACAATTACTATAATTACAGGTTGCTGTTTTAAAGATTTTTTTTATTTTTTCTGGCATAAATTTAAAAACAATACAGACTAGAGCTACTGAATTATTCATTTAATCAAAAATCACTTAATATTACACCACATAACAGTATCAAAACTAAACACAAATTACATGAATGGCAGAAAATTATGATTGCCACACATTCACAGATGTATTTAATAAACTGGGGGGAACGCAAACTTTGAAAATCAACCTCCTGCACAGCCTGATACACATTCATGAGGATCTGTGAACAGAAACTGGGAAAGCCCTAAGCTTTTGAGACAAGATTGATGTTAAAACTTTAGTTTTAAGGTGATTAGCATCTAAACTTAAATGGATAAAATAATCATTTATATGAATTTGTGCATTCACAACATTCATTATGTTAATATTTTATTCTAGTTAACTAATTCATGTTTTATTCCAGTTAGCAATTAAAAAACCTAAAAACCTATTGTGCTAATTGACATTATTAATGAGATTATATATGAAATTATAATTCCATTTTAGAATGAAGTATACTTTAATGTGTATTTTAACGTTGAGTTTCATTAGACGTCTTTAAATACTTCTAATTCTCAACATTTAATAATAGAAACACCTTTAATTTAAATACTGCATTTTGTGGGGTTTTTTTAAATTGTGTATTCATTTAGAAACAGAACAGCATTGTGCATTGTATTTTGTATTTTATTATATATTCCAAATATTCTTTCTCCAGTCATCATTACAAGTATTAGCATGGGTTCCCTGTGCCAGTTTATTTTTCAGAATACTGGAATCTCCCAGAAGTGCTGTAACGGTAGCTTTGGGAAGAAATGTCATGCTTAATATGTCCCATTTCTTCCTATTTTTTTCCAGCCATGCTTACTTCATGTGAGATGGATGCTAATCTTTATTTGTTACAGACTGATGTAAAACCATCGGAAATACAACAGAAAATATTGGAGTAAATACATTAAAATGCACTGTATTTGACGTATACAATAACAGGATGTTTATCCCAAACCTGATGAAGCGTTTTTTGGTGAGTTTGCTGATTTACTTTCATTTTTATGCCTCAGATTTAAGAGGATCCTTATTCTTGGGGACTTTAATGTCTATCTCTTTTTCTCGATCCACCCCCTGGTACACTGACCCTCTGCAATCTATGAAGGCAGTCTCCCAGAAACTTGAGCGTAGGTGGTGTCTTTCTGGCCTAAACGTACGTTATCAGGCTTGGAAAGATTACTTGTCTGAAAATAATAATAATAATAATAACTGCTTACACTTTCTGGACACTCCACTCAAAGCACTTTACAGGTAATGGGGACTCCCCTCCACCACCACCAATGCGCAACATCCACCTGGATGATATAAGGATATGATAGAGTCTACTAGATCCATCTACTTCCTACTGCTCTCACATCATTGAAAACCATAACAACCCCAGGCATCTTTTCTCCACCATCAACAGACTGCTAAAGCCTAACTGCCCCACCACATTACTTCCCTCATCACAATTTTGCAACACATTTTTAGATTTCTTTAGCTCCAAGATCGACAACATCTGGCATCACATTCTCTCCACAACGCATATCATTCCCACACCTCCTCCCTGCTTGTCGTACTTTTCTGGTTCCCTTCACTTCAACTTCTCTCTTCTCGACTCTGCATCCCTCAGTAAACTAGTTTCACACATTAAATCCACCACCTCTATATTAGATCCCATTCCCACCACTTTATTTCAGTCCTGTTTCACTTCTCTCTGCCCCATTGGCCTCAATATAATAAACGAATCCTTGAGCATCAGTGTTGTACCAACGGTCCTCAAAACTGCTGCCATTACCCCCTTGCCAAAAAAGCCTAACATGGCTCTGGACAATCTAACCAATTTTCGCCCCATCTCCAACTTACCCTTTCTTGCAAAAATTCTAGAATGTGCTGTCTCATTTCAATTACATAACCACCTCATTGTAAATAACCTTTTCGAACCCTTCAAATCTGGCTTTTGTCAACTTCACAGCACAGAAACCGCCCTGGTCAAAGTCACTAACGATCTTCTAAGAGCTTCTGATTCTAGTTCTCTCTCTATCCTCATTCTTCTTGATGTCAATGCTAATTTTGACACTGGTAACCATGACATCTTACTTTTTTGTCTTGAGACTGTGTTTGGGGTTTCTGACACTGCTCTCAAATGGTTCAAGTCTCACCCCACTGATCGCTGTCACTTTGTCTCTCTTTGCATATTTAGATCTGAAATTGGTCTCGTTGAATCTGGTGTTCCTCAGGGCTCGATACTGGGTCCCCTACTTTTCAGCATTTACATGTTTCCACTTGGTCAGCTTTTAAAATCACATGGGCTCAACTATCATTTCTATGCTGATGATAATCAAATATACATCCATACCAAACCTGATACTGATGTGGCTGTCTCTGTTCTATCTAATTGCATCTCTGACAGAAAAACTTGGATGACTCAAAATCTCCTTAACTATGACAAGACTGAAGTCATGCTTATTGGCACCCCCCATCAACCTCGTAAAGCCAGTCCTGTAACCCTATCTGTGGATGGTACTGTACTCGAGCTTCAGTCTAAATTGAAAAACCTTGCGGTGATATTTGATTCAAAGTTAACATTTGACCCACATGTGCAGCATATTGTTAAAACATCTTTCTTTCACCTCAGAAACATCGCTAGACTACGCCCTATGTTATCAACAACTGTGGCTGAAAAGCTGATCAACACATTTGTCTTCTCCCCAATTGACTACTGTAATGCTCTACTCGCTGGGGTATCTAAATCCACATTGAACAAACTCCAGTATGATCAAAATTCGGCAGCTAGAATCTTGACCAGGTCTATTGCAAGTGATCACATTACTCCTATTCTGCAGTCCTTGCACTGGCTTTCTGTCAAGTTTCATGTTGACTTCAAAATCCTCATGCTCACCTATAAGGCTCTGCATGGCTTGGCACCTCAGTACCTGTCTGATCTATTATTGCCCCACTCCCCACCTCGCAACCTTCGCTCTTCTAATTCTGTTCTCCTAACTGTCCTCCAAGCCCGTCTACATTGTATGGGTGACAGGACCTTCTCCTGTTATGCCCCCAAGCTCTGGAACTCTCCCCCCAAGGATATCAGAGAGTCACCTTCTCTAAACTCCTTCAAATCCAGACTCAAAACCCTCTTCTTTAGAAGAGCCTTTACTTAACTGGTTCCATTCTTTACCCCTCTGCTCCTACTGTATTTAGTACCACCATCTACTGTCTCCTCTGCATATTGTCATTGTGTTTTTCTTGTGTATTTTTTATTTTTATTTTTAATTGTTGTTGTTGCTGTTGTCATTCTGTAAAGCACTTTGAGAAGCTACTTTGAAAGGTGGTATATAAAATAACGTTTATTATTATTATTATCCAGTCCTGTAATCACAAGTCTAATTGACCCAAGCCGTGGCTTACAATGGCTGAACCACTCCAAAGGCTGCTGTCTGGTCAAGTGAGAGTCACCTGGTTCTTCCCATCAATGCTAACTAATCTGACAAGTGTACATTTCATGTAATAATAAATGTATCTTAACTACCCTACCTGTGATGTGATATCTTATTAACTTCACTTAGACTGCTTAAGTCGAATGTTGTATTAATGAGTACAAATGTAAGTTTATATAAAATCATCTACTCAAAAAAGTAAGAATATAAACATATTATGAAAGCAGCATATGAAGAAAAAATAAATGTTTTTGAAATTTTAACTTCTGCAAGAACTTGTGTACTGTATATCTCCATCATTGTTAAAGATGCAGTAGTTTCAGCTGTAATTACCATCTGCTGCAAGCTACAACTATATAACAGTCTGATTTACAACAAAGTGACACAGCAATATTTTTTAGATACAGAAAAATAATGCTTTCACAACAATGTACATTGTTCAATGACTTTTAGAGTGTATTCTGTAACAATGATAAAAATAAAGACCAATCAGCTTGAAATATGCCAGGTAAATTTTTCTGAGGTTTGTGAAATGTGTATCAAATGTGACTTTAATTGCTTCTAATTTAAGTTAAGGTCATTTAGAAAAATAAAAGCATTCCAATTGATTGACAGGAACACATTTTTGCATCATTTCAGAAGTGCAGGGCATGACTTTAATTATCAGCAGTATGCCTGGTGACACACAGCCCACAGACCACTGCCTCACTTACTGTAGCACACGAATGCTTGAGTAAATAGTATTTTGTTTCACTCCATCAAGAACTTCATCTAGTTACTAAAAATTCTTCACCTATCCTTCATGAATGTTTCCAATAATAAATCGGCAGTTTTCCAATGCTAACAACAGGGATGGGACTAATAATAATTTATCTTGCATTGCTATGATTGCCTGAAGTCGGTCTTATGCTTTACCCTACCTCTGTCATGCTTTGACTGTGATTGTGCTACCACACCTGTTATGGTGTGGATGGCATCATATTTGCCACTAAGGTTTGTTTCAAAGATTATTAAAAACAAACCTAATGTGATCAGTGAGAGAGGAGGGATAGTGCTCATTTTTTTACTGATCTTAATGTCCCTTTATCCCTGTTGTTTTCTTTGGATGTCTGCGTAGACTGCTGGAAGATTACATATCTAGCAAGAAACATCTTCAGTGTGACAAGGAGGACGCCACACATTCCCATTTTCTAATTTTACCTTCATGGTATTGATTTAGTTTATTTTCTTCCAAAAGGGGTGGCTAATTGACTCCTCCTCAAAAGTAAGAAAACCCTGATGTGAATTCTCAATTTTATATGGTCAGTAGAGGGAATGTTAAAAAAAATCAGAAATCATTCAACTTTTAAAAGGTGTTTCAGAAGTAGGCGAATCGTTTTTTTATAAGGCTTAATGAAGGATAAAATTAGAAATTAATTGGACCCTAGGACCCTCACTGGAACCTAGGCTCAATGTTTTGAAAGTCCACAGAATCAATACGATAGAAAGACATGATAACAACAACCAGAAACCCCAGGAGACACTAGCTGTAATGCACCTTGGAGGTGGGAAACGTACAAAACCAATGATAATCAAAGACACTTATTTCCAGACACACAAATGGTATCCTGCAGCACTTAATTTCAGAGTCGTGTAGCAGAAGGCTGTGGAAGTCAAGAGTTCACAAAAAATACAATAGAAACTCAGTCTTTTGTGAATTTGCAGGTTGTCTATCCATCTTTAAAAGCTTAATGTGGAAAAAAAAATAACAGTACAACAGTTCAATTACCCAGTTAACAAGAAACAGTAAGGCTACTAGATTCGGCATTGATTCACGTGTTTATTATTGTTGGGGGGTCTGTGGTCATCTTCTCACTGGCAGTCTTTCAAACAGTCATTCATGTTGATCAAAATCAGCAGTGTGCATCAAGGGTAGTGAGACAGACAGGATGGTATTATTAACTCCGAAATAGCTTCAGGCCTACTCCATTTAAAAGAAGGAGGTTCAGCAGCAGTTTAACCACTAAAAGCACTGTTATTCACAAGGGTCTGAACCTATGTCATTCCCTCAAAAAATACAGAAAAGTTACACTAGTTACTTTAAACACACTTTATATAATAGTTTAAACAAATCCTTTGCCATTGGCCAGCATTTACAACCCTATCCTGGTCTCGCTTTAAGTGCGTGAAACACTCTCAATGTGACCATTGCTCTAACAATTCCACCCACCGCTCAATTGATTCATACAGTAATTTAAGGACATTGAATTTGTTTGCTCTTTTAAAAGTGATGCATTCCATTTGTGACAGGTGTCAAGTGCAATCAACATGAACAAATGTCACTGCAATTTGAAAGAAGCTTTAAGGTGTTATTCCCTTTTATTTGGCTCTGTTCTATTACACGCCCCACTAAAGGAAGGTACTTTGTCAAGAGTATTTCAATAAAAATAGAAAGGTTATTGTTTGAAAACACAACTAATCTGCATATCCCATAGTAATAAAGAACAATAACAATATAATATGGGCTCTGGGCCACCATGACCCTGAATTGAATAAGCAGTTATTGAAGGTGATGTGATGTGAACAATACAATAAAAACTTCTATTAGCAATCTTAAACTGACAGTTTGAATCTTAGAACATTACATGTGAGAAATTAGACTGAAGATCCTTTCCATTTTCACAATTACAAGATTTCCTTCCATTTAGCAAGAAACATAATTTCTTACAAGCCTTTCTCTGTTTCGTGTTTGAGCCTTACAGGGTTACATGGCAAGACAAGACTAGTTAGGAAATCTCCTGATTTTAGAAAGAAACAGTGTAGCTGACATCATCTTTGCATCTTCTTCCTACTAAGTGTTGTCTTGCACACTCAGCTAATGGATGGAAGCAGACTGATTTAAACTACATTGCACAATGACTGCCTCCTCATTACTTTTTTTCAGCTCACACAGCTGTGGTAGTATTGAGCTGCATTTGAACCACTAAACTAAAACATACACTCACTGAAAGATTAATTAAATTGGTGAATGACTTACTTGAGTAAAACGTACTGTGAACATACTATATTCAAGTTTCCAAGTTTATAGTAATTGTATCACACATCTATGTCTACACATTTAAATTTTTGATCTTACAAACATTAAAATACATTTTTTGGTCTATCATGTCATTAGTAAATCTAAAACAAATTTTAACATTTGGGCAAATATTTTCTTGAATCAGGATATACTGTAAGTAATCTAGTTTTCCTTCTTCCTGTGTACTAACAAGGATCAGGTGCTCCCTAGTTGATATCTGTCCAATCAAAACTCAGAAAAAAGGATCTGTCTGACTATGAGGTAACTGAGCAGTTTGGAAAGATCTTACTTTGAAAGCCCTTATTCCACTGCAGCCTTAATTAATATCAGTGCCCCGGAAGCAGAATTTGGAATAAGTCAATACCTGATTTCTATAGCAAGTTTTCCATATAAAACTTAATACAATGATTTCAGTATAAAAAACAGACAGCATATGCATATGACAGCATTGGCATTTTCGTCACTGCCCAGTGTATTGTAGCTACAGGATTTTTTGTTTAAATATAATGAGTAAAACTCAGCCAAGTTCTTTATTTATGCATTAAGGTTAAAGTTGTGCAAACAGACCTTTTCCTAATATTGACCTGACAACAGTTAGGTTGCTGCTTCTCATATACCTCAGATTCCTCTGTCAGTTCTTCCCTGTTCCTGCCTGTTCTCTCCCCTAGGTTGCTGCAGATCACAGCCACAACACATTATGACTGAAGGAAGTGCTGAAGGAAGGGCAAACTCATACTGGGCTCCAGTGTGAATAAGGCTCTTGCTTTCTCAGACTCTCTCCAGTTCTTTATAGTATCCATGTCTTTCTTGCTTTTTTACAGACATACAGATACATGCAGTATATACTGTATTCATATATTCGGGTTCCTTAGAGTGTAGTATGAATAATACCTGCTTCCTGGTACAACACTGTGGACAAAGTGAAACCCCCGCAGGTACACAGGGCCTGAGGGCAGTGTCAACACCAGCTGTTTTGCTAGCTGGCATCAGAGGAACTTTTTAATCATTCCCTGATGCGATAACAAGAAATGATAAAATAAATAACAGTCTGTTTAGTGTCCCCAGGTGATTTACTAATCCGGAAATCTAAATAAGAATTCCAGACTAACATCTGATACTTTTTCAATGATATAAATGACACACTTCACCCCAGCTGCTGCAGCTAACAACTAAATCCTGAATGTTCTGATTTAGAAAATACAAACAGTGCTCAGGAGATCCCTGGAAGGAACCAATCTGAAGCTTGTACAGTATCTATCGTGAACTAGCATTGAGACTTCAAATAAATACTGAACAATACACATTTCAATCCATTTTTTAAGATGGAATTCAAATTTAACTTGATTTTAACCGTCTTTAATTTTCTGGTTTCATTTACAGCATTCTTTTGCTGAATGTCTCTTCAGTAGTTCAGTAAGATCCTAATGAAAGATGAATATGCATAATGTATTTGGTAAGGCTCACCTATCCAAGGCTGGATAAGATGCCCAAACCCCCCTCACTATTGTGATGGTGAGCTGCAAAGGTGTAAATGGGCAAGTGGGCGTGATTTAGGAGGATCTGTAGAATTTTGTTTTCACTTGACATTATAGAGTGTTTTGTGTGGCTCAAAAGCGGAAAATCCCAATTAAATACATTATGAATCCTTACAGTAACAATAACAATGTGAAAATTCCAAGGAGAGTAAACACTTTTGATAGCCACTGTTTCAAAAATATTTTTTGTATCACATAGTAAAACTCTATCACATACAGTAGGTGGATAGAAGTATGCAAGATTAGGATCTAATTATCCTTCTGAACTTCTCTTATAAACTCCATTATGTAAACTTTAAGAAACAACAATGAAAGTGTAAGTAAATAAATAAAGAGAATTTGTAAATTACATGCTTCATGCTTCATATGGAAATCTTCCATCTTCCAAAACTGTATACTTCTGCCACTGCTTCAGAGGTTAGGACTATTTTCTAAAATAAAATGTCGCTATTCCCAAAGCTATTCCAGAAACACCATTTGGACCTCACTACTATCACTGAAGGCCCGATAAGCAGAGATTCCTTTCATTTGGTACAATAAATTAATATTCAAGAACTGTCACCAAATTCAAACAATTAGGATGATAACAATATTCAATATTCAGACAATATTCTGGGACCAGAAGATCAAGATGTTAGTGGTATCTTCTTTGAGGTGTACTACGGAACATTAGCAAAATGCACTGCTCAGAACCTCAGGGCACTTACTACCAGTCTCTTTCTGCTACAAGACACCAAGTGATCACTTAGTGAGGCCTACAGTGCAGCACATTGAGAAGCTGGCTTTATACACTATTGGACTTGTGCACCAACTGCAATGTACTCAGTGACATATCCAAATAGTTTTAATCTTAAAATAGAATAATCTGACACCAACAGTAAGGTTCACACAAACAAGAAATCACAAAAAAATGTATGGTCAGTTCCAATTCCTAATCTCATACTTGAAAAAAATATTGATGAAAATCCTTACAAATTAAGACTCAGATACCTTCTTCCATAATATCACCTTTTTAAAATGAAGTAGAGAATTAGTTCAAAAGGCATTTCTCCATTTTTGATAATTGATTCTTGTACTTGACTTTGAACTAACTGCCCAAATCACTGACATTGACACTTTTCACCCCGTTCAGGCTTTTGAAAACAAACATGAACTCTTCCTCTATTTTTCCAATTAATATCAGTTTCGTAGTCTTCTGTAGTCTACAAAGAACTTTCTCTAGCAGATACATTTGAGAAACGTCCATTGTGAAAATAAGTAGCCATTTTAATAGACGTTTCCAAATACATTTTTGTTAATTAAAACTTTAACCTTAAATCTAATGTCATGCATATTTTAAAGCCGCACATTTCAATGAAACGATTAGGTCATTAAGACACAGCTTTACTACAGCAATTTATAACAGCAAATGGAGAACATTCCTTTGGGAGCTGGAATGAAGCAGTAATTGGTACATAAAGGCCAACTTCCTGTGCAGACTTACTGTACATGCATTTTATTTTTCAAAATAATAATTCACAAGGTTATGTGAATTAGTGAGTATATAAATTAACAAAATGTATTTCACCACTCACTATGTATAATTTCAAGTGTAAAGCTTGAAAGTAAAGTAAAGTTTATCGAGTTGCAGACATTCATACAACCAGTTTATGTTGGGTAAGCTTTTAGGTATGCAGTCTCGGAAATAAATGAAAGTGCAAACATGTAACCTGATGCTATCCCCCCAAAAACTGCGTTTTGGAAACGACAAATATTTCCATTTTGTTCTTTCCAAAGAATCAGTAAACGAAGTGAAAAACTAAATCCCAGAGATCTTTGACACTAGAAATGTAAGATACATCAAAGTATCCCACATAGGTGTATTTCTGATTATTTGCTGTAGTTCAGCTTCTCTTCTCAATTTCAAGCAAGAACGCTAATGCTCTAACATGAGCAATAAGATACATCATCTTCCCTTTTGAAACATTAAAAGAACAAAAAGTATAAAACATTGTGCTGCCAGTTTACTGTATATGGATGTGTGTAACTGTATACAACAAGAATATCATGCATAGTATTCCTCTTGCATATATTAAATGGCCATTGAAAGGGATCAAAAGACTAAACTTCCTAGTTACACATAAAATACTGCCGAAATTACGATTTTTTCTTTACTTGTAAAAAGACCAGTGTTACGCTCATTCAGTTCAATTTGGAACCTGTATCCCAACAGTGTTTCTAATTTGTAGCTCCAGACAAGTATTGCCCCAATAAAACTATTCATATAAAGCTCTTCGCTGCCAGAACCCCGCTTTCTATACCCAAAGATTACAGTTAAAAAAAACCGCAAGCTTGTCAGAATACAAAAACACTTGCATAACACGTTATAATTATCGCTTCCTATTATTTAAAATGTGATTTAGGTTTCCCGTTTCCTTCTGC
This sequence comes from Atractosteus spatula, assembly GCF_055471065.1. NCBI lineage: Eukaryota > Metazoa > Chordata > Actinopteri > Semionotiformes > Lepisosteidae > Atractosteus > Atractosteus spatula. The sequence continues at coordinate 39,947,985 of NC_142711.1, forward strand.
TACAGCGTATAATCTTTTATAGTTTTGTTTGGGCACCTTTCAGATTTTTATTACTAATTATTTTCCTTCCGATAAAATGAAGGGTGGTAGCATTGAGTTACGGGGTTCCTGTAAACAAAACGACGTAACGGACAGACGTTACTCACCTCTAAAAATATCCAGATTATCAAAATAACACCAGAGTGACGTTTCTTCATTTCTGTTTTGTAAAATAGCAGCTCCAATTATAAGAAAACCAAAGAGGAAGAAAGAGCGAAGTATGCTGTCCTTATCACAAAACGACTTTCATACCGCGAAAGACATACAGAATATTTACAAAGCGGCTCCTTGCAATTGCCATCAGATCAGCTGTTACTTAAGGAAAACGCTCAAGGGAGACACCACGTATGTTCCACGCTGTCAGTGTAGAGCACCGACCGCAATGTTCGTATTTACGCGAAATATTTAATTTTACTTCGGTTAACTTTGAAGAAAAACACGTTTCATTTACCCGAAATGTGGTAAAGTATAGAGTCCATTTCGTTTTGGTTATATAGTATTAAAAACACGACGATGATGATAAAAATCCACACAAAGAAAGCAAGCTGTATTATTTCAGCAACCCACGCCCCTTGTCTGGGAATAATCTCCAAAAATGGAAAACAGCAGCAACGAGATCAGAGACTGATCGAAGCCGGAAGAGGTGAACTCCAGGGGAGCCCGATCTGTCTAGTGTAACCACATTTGAACAGAGTCTTTTCACCTTGGTCACACACACAGCTAGCGGAAAGGGGATGAAAACACGACGACTTCAAGGAACCAGCGATTAATTTCTGCAATGACAGCGAGCAACGACCTTCAGTGTCAAAACAAGAACCAAGAACATTGTGCAAATTACTGTTCAGATGACAGAATTTTTAAAGGAGATTTTTAGGGAACTACTAGATGTACTACAAGTAATGATGATGATCACACACGATGATGACAACGAGGGAAACTCGTTTATAAATAGAAAAAGGCAGTTGTTTCGCGACTGTAAATGAGCAGCACAGCCAGATGCTCAACATCAAACAGATGTATCAATTAAGTGCAACTTCTCTTAGCGCCCCGAGAACACGAGTATCGGAATGGGGCGAGAAGTACTGTACTACATCTTAATTTGTAAACCTGCTGGGGGAACAAGTCCTCTGTTCATGCTTTACGCACTACGTGCAGGTATAGTTGGACAAAACGTGAGACTAAAAAGAAAAGGGATTTGGCAAGACAATGAACCAGATTCGTTCTTTCTCTCCATGGTGCCACAGACAAACGACAAATTCATTGTTTTCTCAAATCATCTCAATTTCGAATATCAGAAGATGTCTTGTTTGGCATTCAGCACGGGAGGGGGCAAATAGCAAGTAACGTGTTCAGGAATTTGAAAACGCAAAAAATAATGATAACTCTTTGCTATAGGAGTAATAGAAAAGTAGCCCCGAAAACAATTATTTTTATTAGTGACGTCAGTAAACCATGACTACTAACAACTGGCGTTGCGGCCGAACAGCGCCCGGCTGGGGTGCGCGGTGAGGGGCAGGATGGCGGTAGTAGTGGTGGCCGCTGTAGTAGGAGAGCCGCTGGCCGGTGCGGCTGACCAATGGTGTACACAGACGCGAGATCGCCCGGACTCATGGGTATACATGTACCCAATTACCACACCATACCTTTGTAACTGTACCCGAATTGATCCCAGTGTGTTGTAGCTCGTTATCTCTCCCTTTCTGTTGTGGTTGCTGTGCCGGACGCACGTCCGATTAATAAAGAGAGCCTTGTTTTCAGTTAGCAAGAGCCCGAGTCCCTGTCTCTATCCTCACCAAACCAGGATGGTATAGTTAAAGTAGCATCATTTCTGCAAAATCATTTGCTGTATTAAAAATAATCTGTTGTTTTTTAGCTGTAGTGTGGGCAGCAAGACTGAAGGCAGTTGTTTTGAGTATTGTACTGAATCTGAACATTTTAATATTTAGAAATAGAATTGTACTGTACATGTGTCACAACCTGAATCTTGCAGCAGAGAGATAGGGAGTTTGGGAAGACTGCAATAATTATTTGGAAGATCAGTTGTTGGAGAAATATAATCTCTCTGAGACAGGAAATAAAAGTTTTTAAAAAGTTAAACATTATTACATAACTACCAAAATTACTAATGTTGCTAAGAGAAAAATTACATTAAAAAAAAGAAGTGCTAAAGAATTTTGGGTGTCATGTTTTTGGTAGTAGTCTTCGCTTTCAGTTCCACTGAGAAACCATACGGCCAATGATAAAGATAACATCTGTATCATTTGGCCTATAAACACAATATCTGCCAGGTGTGACTGTGTGCAATGTGTGACTGTGTGTACAATTTGTGTGCTTCTGTTTTACATGCTTGGCTTATACAGTAACACTAATGTAACTGAAATTACAGAAAGACTACAGAGAAGTAACGGAGAGGAGTATTATAGAGATGAGCCACTCTCCAGCAGTGTAATAAGCTGGAGGAGACTTTCCTAAGCTCACAAGGGAAGCTTTATTGCCCTTTTATTTACAAAAAATGCAATAGAGAAAAATTGGATTCCTCCCTGCTTTTATCGGGTAAAAAGGAAGGAAGGGCTGAGCCTAAGGGGAAAGAGGATGAGTCACTGGAACAGGCCATTCTGGGGGGTTAAGTGCTACACTATTGTATTAGGGTGAACTCCGTGTCTCAGAAACACAGAAAAGGTGGAAGAGGTGAAAGATTAGCCTAGACATCTAAAAAGAGCATTCAGACACATGAAACCAAACTCTATCAATCAAGGGTCTCAGACATTATGTGTCAGACCACTACATTTAGATATCAGTCATAATAAAGCTTTGTGTAATGTCATCAGGTGCTGTATGCACATATAAAGGAACATGGTTATTGTGGGTAATTCAAGATTTCCATAAATTGGAAAAAGCCATCAGAGGTGTTAGAAGCTGAAACTGATATAGTCTAAGAACAGCTTTGTCAGAGCACATAAAGAGGCAGGTGTAGCCAACTCAGGTCCTGGAGACCCACAGTCCAGCAAGTCTCCTTTAAAATAACATTTTGTTAAGACATAGAATTTATGAGTTATGTTGAATTAACTGAATTGGTTTATTTAAGTACAGAACAGTTATACTGGTATTTGAGATCTGCAAGTAATATGGACATCTTCAATTCAAGTGATCACTAAATTACTTAATTGCAAAAAAACATCTTCCTCAATGGTTAGAAGGAAATTGTTGCAAGTCATTACAAACAGATGATTTAAAGGTAATCCATAAAAACTGCTGGACTGTGCCATTCTGGAATCACCGCTGGCCATCTTCAAGTTCAAATTCAAGTTTATTGTCATTATACTCATGTACAGGTATATGGTATAATGAAATGCTATTTATTTTTAATGCTAATCTTAATAGTATCAGGAATGTCTGCATTGATTTACAGTATGCAAGAAAAAAAATTAAGATAACATTGAAATATCACATTTCCTAAATTTCATTTGTGTCCTTAAACATAGCCGTGCCATCAAACATTCTCTACGTTTTGTAGGAATCTTAACCCTAACCCTAGCTAAGGGTTTGAGTGGGTTAGTTTTAGGATTCAGACTTTCTTCAACTAATTAATGCAACCTTCCAGTAATTTGGGAGGAAAATATACTTCTCTGAATGACAATGTTAGTCTAAAAATGACTCATCACTCTTGTCACAATAAAGAGAATGTATTGTTACAGCTTTGGGTGACTTGAGAAGTGTCTCTTAGATTTTAGATAAAGTTTGTGACACTAGGAAGAGTAAACACTTTTAGCTTCAAAGCAGTGAGGATATTTGCTGAGGTCTGGGGGTCCCTGTGAGCAGAAACAATAGTAAAGTTTATCTTAGTATACTTAGGCAAGTTGTGGATTAATGATTGCAAAGGAGCAGGACAGAAAGACACAGTATCAGTTCACCTCAAGAGAAGGGGAGAAAGAGGCAAGAGGAAGAAGAAGAGGAGAAGCAGGAGGAAAAGGAAGAAACAAGGAGAGCAAGGCAAGGAGAGGAGAGAGAAGTCCAGAGGAGATGGGTCTTGAAGCTTGCGCCAGGCGAGAGCTCCTACTTCATGATCATCCAAACAAAACCTGACTGAAGCTAAGTATTCAAACTTTGTTAGAGAGAGCATGCTATTCTGTTTTTTCAGGGAACCTGGGTTGCCAGAGTAAAAGATACCTCAGTTAAAAATGTCTTTCCTGATTAGGGTGCATTTTATGGATAAGGATATACAGTAGGCTCCCATTTATTTGGTGGCATCCAGGGTGCAGAGAGAGAGATCTAACTGCACGTTGCTTTGTATTCAGTTAGAAGTCAGCTCATCTCTTGTGTGGCCTCTGTAGGCATATTAAGAGTTTAGTGCTTAGTAGCAGTTCGGGGCTTCCTGGGTGACCAGAATGTTAGGCCTCTGAAACGCCTTTTCTGTAAATACTGTATATAATGTAACTTTATTTGTTTTTTTGTGTGTTGTGTCATTGTTTTAAAATATCTGTCCAGCCCCATTTGTAACAATATAATGTAAATTGCTGCATTGTATGTTTTGTGTCTTGCGTAGTTTATTATAATAAATATTTGTTTTAGCCAAGTATGCCTGGATTATTACTCCTCTCAACAAAGCTATGCCAGAGAATAAAAATTCACATTCCTCTAATTATACCAGCCGCTCGGGTATATAGTTAGAAATCACATACAAGTTGGGGGTCATGAATAATGATTTCACTGATTGACTAAACTGCTTGGTCAATTGCTAATTTTTACCAGTTTCGTAACCCCCCATTTGTAACAGTATCAACAATGGTAAAATTCGGTTCTTCGACAAGTATTCTGTTATTGGAATCTTCATGGTGAATGCTGCTGTCAAATGAACATGGTTTCATGGTTAAATACGGTGGGAGTCAGGAATACCAAATAAATTTTGTCTTAATATTTAAGAGAGATCACTTTATTGGCCATATACAATTTCTTGTATTAGGAATTTGTCTTTGCATACCCCAACTTGCTCTCCGTGATGTCACGGATGTTGGAAAGCATGCCGTGGAATGGCCAGGAGAGCAATAAAGACCTTATGCGTAGCGGCAAAACGGTGGTTAGCCTGGGCTCAGCAGGTCAGACGATGTCGATAAAGAAACCTATGCCCTAAGGCCATGGACATGGGGTGACCTGGTAATAGGCAGGTCTCGGGACATCTGTACCCTCAATGCCGAGCGAGGAGCAAAGGGTGAACTGGAAATATATAGCCCCACACAAAGACACACCGGAAGGACAAGCAAAGCACAGGAAAACTAGGAACAGGACAGAGTAGGAGCGCCCTCTATCTGTAGAGGGTGCGACACATGAGACGCACAGACAGGGAGAGAAGCTTGGGGTCAGAGCGCACAGTTAGCCATTTATATGGCGCCCCTGGAGCAGCTGGAGTTAAGGGCCTTGCTCAGGGGCCCAATGGAGTAGGATTCCTCTGCCAGCCACGGGATACAAACCGGCAACCTTCCAGCCGCAGGCACAGATCCTTAGCCACCGAATGCCAAATGCAAGAATTTCAAATTTATAATCACATTCCTTCAAATTATTGCTTTTAGAGCAGTTTACAATACAGAGCCTGTTAAGGCAATGCTGTGTATAGACCCATATATACAAAAAATGAAGATAACATTGAAATATAACATTTCCTAAATTCCATTTCTGTTCTAAACCACAGCCATACCATCAAACATTCTCTACGTTTTGTAGAAATCTTATCTCTAACCCTAGCCAAGGTTTTGGGTAGGTTAGGGTTAGGGTTCAGACAGTCTTCAAATAATTAATGCAACCTTCCACTCATTTGGGAGGAACATATACAGTACTTCAATGAATGACAATATTTGTCTGAAATGTCTAAATACCTTTGCCACAATAAAGATAATGTATCGACAATGGTAAAATTATATTCTTTGACAAGTATTCTGTTATTGGAATCTTCATGGTGAATGCTGCTGTCTAATGAGTATGATTTCATGGTTAAATAGGTTAGGAATCGGGAATACCAAATACATTTTGTCTAAAGCTTTTAATATGCCAGTGTAACCAATGTGACATGCAAGACATTTTAAGTTTGTAATCACTTTCCTTCAAACTATTGTTTTAAGATGAGCGTACATAACATAGCCTGTTAGGGCAATACTTTGTAAAGGCCCATATGTAGCGGCAATGCTCATTAATAAAACAGAATTAAGTGATGCTGTGCCTTTCCCAGTGAGGCCCCCCTCTCTCTCTCTCTCTCTCAATTCAATTCAAGGTGCTTTATTAGCATGACCAATGGGCACAATCAGTGTTGCCAAAGCAAATAAAATAATAAAAAACTAACATAAAAAAATAAAAGTAAAATAAAATCTACAGACATATTACAGACATTTAAAACAAAGACATATTATAAAATATTTACATTTACTGTATACAGAAGGAGCATTATTGGGAGACAAACTCACTGTTCCTCAGGCTGTGACAGGAGATCACATACTGGGTGAGTCAATTCAATTCAAGGTGCTTTATTAGCATGACCGATGGGTACAATCAGTGTTGCCAAAGCAAATGAAAGTAATGATATTTACATTAAACAAAACAAAAAATAAAAGTAAAATAAAATCTACAGACATATTACAGACATTTACAACAAAGACATATTATAAAATATTGACATATACTGTAGGCGGCTGGAGCATTATTGGGAGACAGACTCACTGTTCCTCAGGCTGTGACAGGAGATCACATACTGGGCTGCCAGTTCAACTGAGTTCCCTCCTCCCTCTCCCAGTAGGATTGGGACCCGTTGTGATTCTGGCAGGTGTGAAAACTCTGGGATTAGATTTCTAAATTTCGGGAAGAATGTTTCTCTAATCCCAGAGTATCTGTCACAGTGCAGTAGGAAGTGCACCTCTGTCTCTATTTCTCCCCCCTGGTAGTGGGAGCACAGCCTGTCCTCTCTGGGCAGCCAGGTCTGCCTGTGTCACCCAGTTTCTATGGCTAGGGTGTGGTCACTGAGCCTGTACTTTGTCAGGGTCTGTTTCTGTTTGTTGTTTCTTATCTTGGTCAAATATTCAGCTAGTGTGTATTGTCTGTTTAGGGTTCTGTAGCATTCCAGTTTATGTTGTGTTTGTGTGTGTGTGTCCCAGTGTGTGAGATATTGCTGTTTGATCTGTGCTGTGATGTGGTTGAGTCTGGGTTGTGGTGCTCTAGCAGTGCTGTCCTGAGGCTGGTTAGTGTCGGTGTGGCTCGGGTCAGTGAGCCTCAGGACCAGCTGGCTCAGGGGGCTCTGTTTTGGGCTCAGCTCTTGGCCCAGCAGGGCTTTGTGGTGGTAGGAATTTTGGTCGCTGTTTTTTAGGTGTAGCCAATACTTGAATATTCTTTTCTGTATGTTTATCAATAGTGGGTACTGGCCTAATTCGGCCCTGCACCCGTTGTTAGGTGTTTTTCTCTGCACATGGAGGATGTTTCTACAGATCTCCATGTGCAGAGTTTCTGTGGGGTGTTTGTCCCATTGAGTGTAATCCGGGTCTGTGAGGGGATACTCACCCAGTATCACATACTGGGTGAGTCTCTCTCTCTCTTGTCTCTGTTGTCCAAGCCACAGAGTAGCCATTCATACCGCTCACTGAGTTAGGAATGTTTGTCCTCCTGATAAGGAACAGCTTCCAGGATTGCAATGTAACCAGTGCTATGATGATGGACGCCCATTCTTGGTGCCTGGGTGTCTAGTAAGACTGGTAAGCACATCTGGATTGCAGTCCTAGAGTCAGAGATCATGGTCAATCACTCGTACAGTTGACCAACCAATCTGGGACCTGCAGGGCGTGGACACTCCCACGTCTCCGTCAACCTTTTGACCAATCACCACTCGTATTGTTCTCTGTTAAAAGGCGATGCACAGACTTTAGATCTACTCCTCTGTTCACTCTAGCGCTCTCTCCGACTTAATCACGTTGACTGCCAGCACTGTCATCTGAGTGTGGGACTTGCAACGTTGTTCGAAGCACTGAGCTAGAGGAAGCCCGTATGTAAAGACAGAATTCTGCCCGGGGTCAAGCCTGCAGCACAGACCACCATAGACACCCACCTGATCAACGGAGCATACGGTTGGACCCTTGTCGACATCTGAATAGTTTATTCAGAAGTAGCTGCTACATCTGAAGCAAAGCAAGTTTATTCGCCCCTAAAGAGTGACTCAACACAGTCACTCCATATGCACAGAGAGTTCCTAGTTCAGCTCAAGGTTAACTAGCAGGTCCTTGGAGAGTAACCAGAAAGTTCTCCTTTCCATCTCCCCACGACTCCGAGCACCAGGACTGGTTGGCCCCCGAGCCAGCGGAGCACCGATTGAATCGACCGAGCCAGTCAGCTGTTCTTCGCTATTCGTGCCGGGAGGTATACAGTAGGCACTCAAACAAGTTTCCCTAGGCAGTGTCTTCGGTGGCCCCTAGTGGCCGTGTTATGGTCATTAGACATTCTGGTTAACTGAAAAAGCAGTAAATAGGCAAAGCGGAATGTCAGGATATACAGTGTAATTATAAGTGAGTATCTCAAATGAAGGGACTTTATGTTTAATTTGCACTACTCCTCATTTAGAATACTGTTCACAGTTTTGGTTAGCACATCAAAAAATATTCTTTCTGAAGTCAGCTGAAGGCAACAAAGTTTACGACACTGACACTCTAAGAAACTGAACCTCTTCAGTTTTGAACAGAGAGGACCATGAAGGGACTAGATTAAAGAATTTAAAATCCACTAGACTAAAAAAATTAAGTCCACAAAGGTAGTGATAAAGGCAATCCAGTATATTTCTTCAGAATCTACACTGAAATGTGAACTAGAGGACGCAAGTAAAAGTGCATTAAAAATTGAGAACGGGAAATGCATTTCACACAAAGGATTGTAAGAGTCTAGAACAAGCTACCCAGCTACGTTGTTGAAGATTATATCATTGGCTTTATTTAAGAAATGTGTGCATGAAAATCTCAGATATATTAGCTATTTAGCAAACTTTCATTTGGTGATTCCTTCTTATGTTCCTATGTAGAGTCTGTGTAGAGTGTATACCAAGAGGTTATTTTTATGTAAAATTACTTGTTGCCCACAAATACTGTATATGTCCTAGGTTGTCTGCTGTATGACAGATCAAAAACCTCCCAGTGTTAGCAACATCATGCCTGAATATAGATCTCAAGGCTTTTTAATTTTTAAATAATCCAAATATGCAATGCAAGGAAAACTGAAATTCCATGAAGCTGGATGAATTCGTTTAGATTGTACTAAGCAGTTTCCAAGAACAACTGGAACGTTGCTGCCATTTTTTTCTTGGACAGACAGATACATTAATCAGTGAGTTTTGCAACAAGAAAGGGCCTCCTAAAGTTGAGCCACTTTTGATTAAACCAGTCAGAAAAATAAATCTTCGGTATGTAATTGGAAACCTCTCATAACATGCAGCAGCTTTTAAGGACCAGAGTTATCACTGCCTAAATTGCTGAAAAAAATATCCACCTCTGTTGTAGGTTGCATTTTATAGGTTGCTGTATAAATCTTGCTGGACTACAGCCCTCTACATTAATGGCAGGTCACCTCTGAATTCAGTGGTCTGATAAGACTTCAGTATTGGGGTGAGGTAGTGTGTGACTCAGCAAGCCTCATGTACCCAGTTCATTACCTGCCCATGAGAGGCTATGATGCCTCTCTGTTCTACGAACTGAACCAATTATGGAAGCATACTGGCATTCTGTATATTATTAATCAGAAAGACAGGAGACACACTTTTGTATTTGCTTTTGATTGTTTTTATAGAACTAAGAATACAGGTTTTATTTTAGACTGTTCTTTTTATATAAGCTGCCTTCAATTATGACATCAAGTAGTCATTTATGCAAGAGTTATGTAACAGTTGAGTGTGTTCCAATGTTGGCAGCAAGTAAAGGAGAGACATGTTAAACTACCTGTTAACAGCCATTTTTGTCTCTGAGAATAACTACCAAAACATGATGCCGGCTTTTGTAAATAAATATTCCTCATTATCAACAAAAATGCTGGAGTTAATTGAAATATATTTTTCTGATTATATGTTGATCAAAGTTCATTCATATCTATATTTACAGTATATCCCTGCAATAGTGAGACAAATTATAGGGAAACCAAGAAAGATTTATATGAATCATTTCCTCAAATATATCAATGTTCTCGTAAGAAAATACTGAAGAGGATTTAAGATTTTATGTCCATTTTTCATACAACTTTAATTTTGCCAACTGGTATGTGAGCATTTTTATAGATCCCTGTATTATTTTCAACTTTGTATCTTGCTTCAAACCTTCTAGTTATGTTTGTGAGCTGAAAAGACTATTACTAGATTATTACATTATTCTACTATTGCAGTAGAAAATAGTGGTGTAAACTGAGAACATTTCCACTGCAGAAAACCTACCCACCTCTTTCTTTTATGCGTTATGATCTTATGAATTAAGATCGCAAAACATAGTCTGACAGGGTGTGGGACATTATCTTTCATTTTCCCTGATTACTTTTTTGTACCAAATATCACAATTTTTCTCTTACTGTTTACACCAGATTAATATTACTGTGCATTCCTTTAGTTTTAACTGAGGTGTTTTCATGCTTTACCACACTTTGACCATAATATGATTTACTTCATTAAATGCTTATACATACGTTGTATTTCAGTCTTTTATTCAATCCAACAAAAAAACTTTTCTTCTGTGTACTGTCCTTGCAGAACCAAATTTGTGACAGGATATGGTTTCATTGTAGATGATTAAAGCTTCTTGGACAAACATAGGTTTCCATTTTCACTATTAACAAAAAGTCACGATCGTCATCCCTCCTCTAGAGAGCTCTCCTACCCTTTTTCGATGTGTTCCCAGCTTTATTTGTCCCAGCTGTGTCCTTTCCCCCTTTCCCTACTTAAGCCCAGCGTCTCCATAGCTCTAGGCTCAGCTTTGGAAGACGGATGCCCGGAAACCCGCCTACCACCGGGCACAGGAGCGCCTTGTCCCGTCAAGCTTTTAATTATCCGTGTTCCTAGTTCCCTGTTCCCAAGTTTGTCTTGGATGGATCTCCCGGCACCTGGACCTTGGACTGCGCCCTGATTTTCCCCATTGGACTTCCTTTGGACTTGTTCGCCTGCGCTCCCCCCATGCACCAGTTCACTGCCGTCACCACCCCCAGTGTTTCTACCCGGCCTGATCCTGCTGTGTCTTCACTGATGTCCTCCTCCAGTCACTTCCTGATTATACTGTCTCGCAGAGGGTCTTAAAACAACACATTTCACAGGAGTCAGAACTGGCTCCCATGACACAAAATAGCTGTGGTGTGGTTCTGAAAAACATAAAGCAAAAATAATTATCTTCAATCTGATGTAACTGTGTAGGAAATTCTGTGCAGTAGATCAGAGTCAATCATACTAGGATCTCTGAAATGGCAGCCACGCCACACTTGATCTTATTCTCACTCTTAAATCTAGTATCTCTTCCCTTTGACATGACTTACTGTATATATATCCTTTGCTCCACACCTGTGCTTGTTATCTGAGCTTCTCCCTCTGAGGCAGACATCACACTGCTACAACTGGAGCTCCGTGGCATCAGACCCAGGGGACAACACCTTTCGTGACTCTTTCATGCAAGACAGCCTCATGTCAGAGCGTTACACATTAATGAGCATCAGGCAGCTTGGAAGAGATTATTTCTGCTTTTCATAGCTTTCTTTCCTGTCATTTGTAGATTTTGAAAAATATGGACAGTGCTTTAATAAAGATGTGATATCAGGAAGCAATTTAAGCCCTATTGAAAAGTGATTTCTAAAAGGTGTCATTTATTTCAATGTTATATACTTATATCTTACCTGTGAGGATTAGAGCTGTCAAATTCACCATTCTGCTGCCGTTTTACTGTATGAGTTATGTGATATGATGAATTCATATTCACCCAACTGTCATTTGGAAACTGTATTGTTGTGAACAGAGATCAGCTCATGATCTGATTTCCTCGGACACTTGCACCACAGAAAATGGTGCCAACTTCATGGATTTCTTTGAAAGAACAAAAATCAATCTAGCAAGTAGCAAAGTCATGCAACAATCCCTAATGTCTTATTTGCAGAAACTGGGATGACGCTTTGCTCTTAAGATTGAATGTGATAAATCATGAATTATGGGAAGTGTCAAAACACAGACAGATGGTATATAATGATGTTCATGCTTATTGCCTGGTACTGTAAGTACCATTGTCCTGGTCTACAAACTACTGTACAGGTAGAATGTAATGGAATGGAAATAAGATCTTCAATTGTTAGCAGGCACCTTTACATGACCGTGGATTTCCCACTGATACTACAGTAGCTGCAACTGTATGGTTTCCATTGATAACCTGAACCTTGCTCTCTGTACTATGAAAGAATCTGTCATTCACAGGCTTTTCACAGCACTCTAATGTGACTCCATATAGAATTTACACCCACTTCATGTCTTTAGACAAAGCAGGTGAACATGAAGCACAGTTTTACGAACCAGAGAAAAGGCTTATAAGGCTGTATCCATCTAAGGATTTAGGGTTATCCATGAAAGTGATAAAAACATAATTTACTATTCAGGTTTTTATTTTAAAGCAGTCTTCCAGCAGCATAATTATTCGGTAATTATTTTAATGCACTAGGAGACAGTGCCTTATTGCTTTCATATCCTATCAATCATCTATTAGCTTTTTATGGTCCTTAATGTACAGTAAGTTCTTTCCATTTTAGCTGTTATCTGTTTCCCAAGACTAAGCATCTTTTCTGGTGGATGATATTTTGTTCAGGCAGTGTGCTGGTATTGACCTAACATACTCAGCCACAATAGACATTTCAAATGTGACCCTTTATAGGAGGTCTTGTAATAAAAGTGTTTAATGGTCTAAAACTTCAATTCACCTGAGGCTGCACTTCAGGGGAGTTTTTTTCAATTGATTCTGAGCTCAAAGAATCAGAAGCAGTGGGATTCTAGCTCATGTAACATACAGTAACACTACAGTGCATCTCACTCTGCTGCTCCAGGCAGGTGTTGACTATAAAACTTCTTCACATCATCTTTCCTTCCTTCACATTAGGGTGTTGTACAGTATATCTTCCCCAAACTAGTCTTTTAGCTTCCATTCCAACAGAGCTGCACATAATTTAATTATTAATTGATGGTTTATCTTTTTCTGTATTTTTATTTTCAGGAAATCATAAAAGTCCATCTTTAATTTGAAATTGAGACAACAAAGTCTAATTCAGTTGTTACCAAGCAGTGGTCCATGAAGCCTTGGGGAGCCACAAAGCTACTATAGGGCTGTGCAGAAAAGACAAATGTGATGTGGAATCAGGTTTAATGTTAAAACTGACATCACTCCATCCTGACATCCTGACTTTGAAGTCAGCAAAACAGTTGTGAATTAGGTTACTAAATTTAAATATGTTCACGCACATGCCTTCTTATGCTGCAAAGGTAGAGGATGGTGGCCGAGTAGGTTCAGGTTGCTGAGTTAGCAAGCGGTCCGATTTGCGCTCCTGTATGCGAAAGTCCAGTTCCTGCACTTGGGAGATAGTCATTTAACGTTTAGAAGTCAAGAATTAGCGGTGCCAGATGGTCCTTCAATTCTTCAGACAGACCTCTGCGAAACTGGAAAATTAGGGCTTCATTGCAAGTCAGTTGCATATTCCTGGAGAGATCAGTTTCCTTGGTGCAGGGAGGCTAAGCGAGATGCTACGTGGTGGTGGAAGTGGGTGTGACCAAAAACTGATTAAAATTTTTCCTGGAATAGATTGTAGTTGGCTGTTTCAGGAGCCTGTTTAACTAGGAGCACAGCCGCCCAGTCCAGTGCTTGTCCAGTCAAAAGGGAAACCACAAAAACTATTCTTTTTCCCAAGGAGGAGAAATGCTCAGGGTGAAGTTGGAAGGTAATCCAGCACCTAAAGATGTTAGACAAAGACATTTTATGGAGAGCGGAAGCCGGGTGTACTTAGCCGAGTCGCACTGCCAAAAGTCGTGGTCAGGAGGATGTCTAGAAGCCGGGTTTTCTCAAGATTATGGTTTTCTCAGATGAGGAGTTTATAATGAAGGGGAACTCTGTAAGTACGAATTTAGTACTGAGCAAAGAGGTGCAGGCGAGGAGCGAGGGTGGTCGGAAGGTGTGGTGAAGGACTAGGGATGTGGTTGTATAATTAGAATGTGTGTCGGCGTCTGTGGGAAGAAGCAGGGGCTTGTGTCTGATTAGTGGAGGCCGTGACAGCAAGTTCTTAAGTTTAAAAAGGGCTGCCAGGCAGAATTTAATTTTGCAGTTGAGTCACAGAGGGAAAACCTAATTTTTTCAAGGTGGAAAAAGTAGATCACATCCCTTACCCAGTGAGTGAAGGTGTGTGCAACCGGTTGTTTCCTATGGAGCAAAATCAAACATCTCACTAGTAAAGTGGAGAAGGCCAGGGTGCCTAACTTAATATTAGATAAAATGTGATTATGAGGGACACCAAAATACCTATAAGAGAAAAGGGCGCGAGGGTCTCATCTAGAATTGTTTAAAGAGATTCAAATGTAGACTTCTAAAATAATTCCAGTGCCAAACAAGACCAGCACATGTGAAAGAGAGTAGCAGGAGCCTGCTTGCACTTTTCACACTTACAGTATGATCGATGTTTGGGAAACTTTTAGCAGGCGGAGAACTATTTGAACTGTATTTAACCAAGCCTTGCACATATAGATGAGGAATGTATTAGAGATGGACTAGTTTCCCATAATTCTTCAGAAAGTTAAAATTTTAAATCCTGTTCCCATAGGAATTTCACAGCAGCCAATGTAGCGCAATCCAGAGACAGTATAGTGGAATACATTTGGGAAAAGACCCCTCCAGCATGGAGTTAACATAAGCATAAAATCAATAGATGAGTCTGGAGGGAGAGTTGGGAAATTTGGCACTTGGTTTCAGATAAAGTGTCGAATCTGAAGGTAACGAAAAAAGTGTGATTTGGGTAACTTAAATCATGGTTTTAATTAAGTGAGAGCACTTCTAGAATGTGCTGGGAAACCCTGTGATGGAGACTGCACCTCTTTCACAAACACAGGACTGATCATCATAGAAAAGAATTAGAATAGTGGAAAGGCATCCCAACCAGAGTCTATCCTTCCTCATTCCCATTGCTCGAGATTCAGTTGCTCCGGTTCCTCCACGACCCTGTATTCTTCTGTTGGATAAAGTGGATGGATAGGCAACATGGTAGTGCAGTGGCACAGTGGTTCGCAATTGTGCCTCACAGCGCTGGGGCCCTGGGTTCGATTCTGGACCCGAGGTCCTATCT
The DNA here is from genome assembly GCF_055471065.1 of Atractosteus spatula. NCBI lineage: Eukaryota > Metazoa > Chordata > Actinopteri > Semionotiformes > Lepisosteidae > Atractosteus > Atractosteus spatula. The sequence continues at coordinate 39,963,354 of NC_142711.1, forward strand.
GCATGCAGTCTGTGCTGTAAATTCTCCCTGTTTTCACATGAGTTTCCTCTGAGTGCTTCTTCCCACTGTCCCAAGATGTACTCATTGGTTAAATGGTTTCGGGAAAACTTGCACTGGTGGTGTGAGTTTGTGTCCATGTGTTGTCTGTCATAGACTAATGTCTTGTTCAGGGTATATCCTGCCTTGCGCCTGTTGCTTGCTTCTTCCAGCTACCCTGTCATCCTGCATTGGGTGAAGCGTTTAAAAAATGGACGGATGGTTCCTGACTCTGGTCTTGTACAGTATCCATTTGAGTTCTAATCCATTGATGCTAGGCAGATCCTTGAATTGATTCACTTCCTTGTTTGTACTTTGTATTTTCTCTATTATGAGACAACTCTCACAGTGGGTCAGTGTTTTTTTTCTACTAAACGTCCAGTTGGTTATGTTTCTGCTAGCACACTTGGAGTCCTGAGACTCTCTAATTAGCACAGGGTTCAATTTTTTAAGATCTCAATGCGTTTTAAAAAAGTTTGCAAATAAATAAATTAAATAAATTACCCTGTGATTAAGTGCTTGGCTGGAGAAAAAAAAAGTGACCTTTGGCTAGCAAACAATGTAGCACAGCCTGATAGCTCTACTTGCACCAAACATATGCATTCACATATCATGGACTACATATTTGAATTAAAGTCTCTGTAGCTCTCGAGTGGTAGTTTGTACTGTATTTTGTTCTCATGTATGGATCAGACCATATCACAATGCTCACCGCTGATGCGGTGGAGTGTAAGTTGCTAAATTGTCCTGTGAAACTGTAATTAGTCCTCGGTTATGAACATAACGAGGAAGTCTATTAACTGATTAACTGATGAAGACCATAAAATGGTGTTTTGAAGTGAAAAGTGATCTATGTGAAAATGGCATTTAAGCATCTAGCAGATATTCAATTGCATTTTGATTTTGATAACATATAAAAACACTGGAACAAGAAGCCAGACCATTTCACTCTTGAACAATCCCCAAAAGATAAAGGGTTCGCAGGCAAGATGAATTCAGAGTGAAATATCTTGGTTGTCATAGCAATAAAATAGGAGAAAAACAACACTTCAGGACTTCAGGAGTTGGTCTAGATAGATCATGTTATTGTTGCAAACCGGACTATAAATGGAAAGAAATGGAATTAAAGTGAAAGTAATTTTTAGCCAAGGCACAGAAAATAATTGTGTTAAGGATTGTTATTTTTTTCTATAATATTTAGTTTATAGCTCTGATTGGTTACTTTCAAAGGTGGAAAAAAAAGGTGGAAACCCTGCCTGGTTTGAATCTGCAGTTTGAATTAAACAGATCTCATCCTTTTTACTTGGCCCTCTTTACATGCTGAAGGAGTTCTCATGAGCTACCAGGCTATTCTTATTATGCTAATAGGCCAAATCATGTGTTGATTTGTCTTTGTTACCCTGTCAAAAATCCAAGATTACCTGCAACAAATGCTATGCTATCTAGCAATTAATAACAACAAAATCCCTGGTACACTATACATTATGTACAGTATTAAAACTAATTTACTATAGAGAAATGTTTTACATTTGGATATGAAGAGCTCATTTAGAAAAAAACCCAACAAAAATAACTGGTGATTATCTGATAGTTGATTATACAATATACTATTACTACTACTACTAATAATAATTCCTAAGATTCATATAGCCCTTTTCTGGACACTCCATTCAAAGCGCTTTACAGGTAATGGGGACTCTACTCCACCACCACCACCACTGTGCAGCATCCACCTGGATGATGTGACGACAGCCATAGTGCGCCACAACACTCACCACACATCAGCTATCAGTGGGGAGGAGAGCAGAGTAATGAAGCCAATTCATAGATGGAGATTATTAGGAGGCCATGATTGGCAAGGGCCAATGGGAAATTTGGCCAGGACACCAGGGTTACACCCCTACTCTTTTTGAGAAACACCCTGGGATTTTTAATGACCATAGAGAGTCAGGACCTCGGTTTTACGTTTCATCCAAAGGACGGCGCCTGTTTACAGTATAGTGTCCCCGTCACTATACTGGGGCATTAGGACCCACATGGACTGCAGGGTGAGCACCCCCTACTGGCCCCACTAACACCTCTTCCAGCAGCAACCTTAGTGTTTTTAGCAACCTTAGGTCTCTCATCCAGGTACTGACCAGGCTCACACCTGCTTAGCTTCAATGGGTTGCCAGTTGTGAGTTGCAGAGTGATATAGCTTTTTAGCAAGGTTCAATAACAACTTATTGCACACAATTAAAAATTAAAGCAAATATTGCAAATGACAAAATAAGTCATGACTATGATGTTTAGTCTTCACAGATTTATTGAATGACTCAGTGACAGTGTGACAAAACTCCTAATTCTGCAGATGAGAGCATATCCTTCACTGACCAGATGAATAAAGTGTCAGAAAGAAGGGCAGTTTAATATTCCTCTGTATTGAAGGTTAAAATCATGAAGGTATCTTATTTCCTTTCTTTAATGAATTCCCTCATTCATGGCATGATCTTTATAAAGCAAGGACTAAATAATTAACTGGATTATGTTTTGTATGTTAAGATATACAGCGCAATATAAGAAGTGTGTGTATAAGAAGTGTTATTAACATTCAACAAAAGTCAGTATTCTGTTACTGCTCTGTTTATTTTAAATATATCTTAGGTAAAATTTATGATTAAAATTTAGTAAAAATACTAAATTGTGACAAATTGTTTTGTTAAAGCAAATTATAATGCTAATCTGAATTTTTAGTGTCTGGGATATTTGTTTCTGACATATCAAAACAGTAATTAGAAAAGAAGGCATGAGAAATTAAGAACACTGATATTTTGACAGTTTCAATACTTGATGTTTACTAAATGTTTTGGAATGAAAATAACAATTCTCTTTGGCTAGAGGCTTCCAGTGGATAGACCATGTATAAAAATTAATTGTAGGACAACATCTCTATGAAACTTAAACAGAATGATTTTTCCAGAAAGACATCACTGCCTGGAACAACTGAGTATAAATAGTGAGTTTTCTATGCATAGCAGTTTTAAACAGATCCATCCATTTTCTAACAACTCTTTCCAATTCAGGGTCGCAGGTGAGCTGGAGCGTATCACAGCAAGAAACAGACAGCCATTTATAGGGCAGACAGACACGAACACAGACATGATCACACTCACACCACAGCCAAGTTTTGAAGAAGCTAATTAACCTACTAGTATGGTTTTGGTTTGTGGGAGAAAAACAGAAAACCCATAGGAAACCCACACAAACATGGGGAGAACATACAAACTTCACTCAACTAGCACTCCAGTTCAGGAATTGAACCCAGGGCCACAGTGCTGTGAGACTGCAAAGTAAACTGTGCAGCCTGTTTAAAATACATGTCTGGCTAAATTCCTGTGCTTTAGCTGTAACATCACTAACTTCCCAGGGCAGCAATCACTGCTGAGATTCTAAAAGAATGATTAATCATTTTCAAGACTTTTTCAATGAAGGAGTAACTAAAGCACACTTTTAAATAATTCCTCAGGAAGATTGATATCTGGTGATGCTGGCAGTTTCGTGTTCCTGATTAGATTATATCTCCAGGGTCATTTTTTGTAGAATTTGTGCACAGTATCATTGATGAAAGCAATATAGATTGTAATAAATTCAAGTTTATCTGAACGTTACTACTCTCTGAGAGTCAAGAGAGAAGATTACTATACTTTTCCCAGATTCAAAATATCCCTTCCAAGTAGTACAGTGCTTTTAATGCAGCAATATTTATGTTAGTAAAACATATGGCAACTCAGAGCATGACAGATATAAATTGAAAGCCACTGAACTAGTGATTAATTTCAGTAGGTGAACATTTTTAACTGCATTATTCTACTTACAACAGACAGCACTGGCCTAATTTGCTCATCGCAGATGTACTGTAAAGGTCTCCAAAAATCTATTCTTCATCCTGGTTTTATAACAGGAGTCTTCATCCAAATCTTCATTTTCTTGAATCCAAAGAACTATAGTTTCATAGTTGTCGTTTTCTGAATATAGGGAACTCATAATGCTTTTCTGGCAAATCAACTAGGCAACTTAGAAAGCAAGAAATATGATTTCATCTCATCCTCGGCCCCACTTACGCCTTTACTAGCAGAGTAAGCATTTATGATTAAATTGTTGCTCCATTGTGGATCTGTTACATTAATGTCATATCACTCCTATAGTGACCTCCGTAGAACTTTTGGCATGAACACAGGAAACATGCAGACAGTACCTGAATTAAATAACAAGCATGTCTTCCTAAGCTTCTTCACCATTTTAAAATTCTACTGCGCCATTCAAATACATGGGTCAGGAGTATTTAGTGAGAGCAACAGCTAACAGCCTCACTGAGGTCATAATGCAGGCAATTAAGGAGACCTGGAGATAGGTTCAATTATCATTCACATCAATCACTGGACTGGGAGAGCAACAATCTGTCATATGGAGAACTGTAATAAGTGTTGGAATACACCCAAGTAATATGTGGTTTCATATACACAGATTTTCTAGCAAACCAATGTGCAGATATCTTTTGACAAGGATAATACTGTGTAGACACTAATGGTTTTGGTAGGTTTTCAGGAAGGATTAGGCAATCAAAGCAAGCAGTGGACTTTAAAATGATAGATAACATAAAGTCAAGAAAGAGGTTAAAAGACATTTTCACAGGGGAGATTGAGCACAAGAAGAGCAACAAGGACTAAAACTACCAGCAGCAGATGAGCAGAGAGGACAAAAAGGAGGAGAAAGAAGACGTAATGAAGAAAGGAAAAGGGAAGAGTGATGGAGAAGAATGACAATGTTCCATTAGAACACCATATGACTTCATATTTATTACACTTTTCTCAAACATAAAAAAAAACATTTACAAGAGAAATTAGTTGTAAAATTCCATCTTAGGATAACTGGAAAAGGTGTGCAAAGTCAAATATTAGTAAGGCAAGTGCATATATTGTACAGAAAAAATAAGGCAGTCTTAGCTGTTATAGATTTATATACATATCACAATATAATATAATTTTGAACAAGATTTCTTTATTTTTAAATGGAACACTATTGTACTGGGTGTGTGGTGCAGAGGGTGGTCACAATCTGCAATATTTTAATATACTTTTCTTAGGTGGGAAATACTTTTTATAATACATTTAAATACATTTATAAGGATGGAGTCATACTATAAGGCTACAATTCTTTAAAACTTTTATTTTTTAACTGAATTTTTCACTGAGTCTCTGACAGCTGGTGTGGAATGTAAAGAGGAAAATGCACCGGACACATACATTGGAGTGAAACCATTTCAAATACAAAACTGCCATTACTTTATGTAAGGACACAATTTTAAAGAAAGACGTGTTTGCTTTGATCTGTTTCAGCATTGCAATTACCAGTCCAACATATTGTTTTAAAGCCTGTTCTCATAATTAGGGCAACCTGCTAGTGCAATATAGGATGATGAAGCAGATGGAAATGTCTACTAGGGAAATGACAGATTATACTCTAGATATCAGTACAAACCTAATATTTTAAATCTCAAAAATAACACACAGCATTTTAGGAAAGCTGAACATTTCAAAGGTTTTACACAAGCATGAAGTGAAATGCCCAAGTTCTTCTTCAGTAATGAAGAGAGATTTAAAAATATATAAGGAAAACAATATAAAATATCTTATTTTAGATCATTTCAGTGCATTCTAATGTGCAATTACTGAAATTTACATTAAAATGTAAGGATAGTACCAAAATATTTGATCATTTATATTAAAGGAGATAAAGACTTGCTGTAAACAGTAAAATACAAATCACTACAGATTTGCAATTGGGCCAAATTCATGATGATGTCACCAGAGTGCATCAAGCAAACCTAAAGTTGCCATAGTGATGAGATACCTGTATCCTTACATCACAAAGCAACCTGCTGACATCACAGGAGCATAGCCCAGCTAATTGCTAGTGCAACTGAACTCGTGTCATTTCATGAGCTGAGCTGATGATTGTGGTAACTATACTGAACCTTTTTGGAATCCTTAGCATTGGAAGCTATGTTGCTTGAAATGCTAAACTACAGTACATGGACCAGGGTGAGTAATTTCACAGAGTGTCATCATAAATGCACAAAATGATCTTACATACAGAAGCTATTTTCATATCAGACTTTAATTCAACCATTGTTTTAGTGTCTGCTGTAATGGAAAGTTACTGAAGAAAAGTGTTTTATCCTAAAAAATGTCATTTAAGGGCAGCTGGATTCTATGAATAAAGTGTGATTGTACCCAGTGAGTCAAGGGCACGGGATGTTTTAATAATGTTCATCTCTGCCCCAGCAAAAAAGGCAGATACAAAACTGCACATAGCTGTCTTCTCTGTCCTTCAAGGCTAAGACCTATAAGGACTTGAAAATTACTGTCTTGTCTGTCTTTGTATTACTAACCAACCATAATGAAGTAAACAAGTTGAGGTGTTTCATCAGTTAAGTGTATAAAATAAGGGACCTTTTCCTATTTTACTTTGGAAATCAGCTCGCACTTGCTGTACAGACTAGTGGTTGCTGTCTTTCCCTATTGCGCAATATGAATAAATGCCTTACTGAGTGAATGATGACACCTTTCCTGGCTCTTCTATGATAAAGATTCCACGACACTGCGTATATACCAGACAAGAGCAGACTAGCTATGTAATCAGTGAAATACTGTAGTTCTTGTCCTGGAATTTGTTTACACAAAACTGCGGTTTATGTTCTTTCTCATGTGACAGAGCCTATATACTGTATAACCTACAATGTTACAGAAACTCAGTTAAACATACAGTACTGCTTGAAAGTATGTAAACCCTTCATCTTTCAAATATCTTAGACAAATAATCTCAAACAGTTTTTATCTGAATTCCAACATTCAATGGAGATAACCCCAATGTCAGACACACATAAAATATATACAGTATATTGTTTCATTATCATTAAATAAGATGTTTATTTATCTAAAACTCAATGACCCCTGTGTGCAAAAGCAAGTAATTCAAATGGTGGGGTGGTATATTTTTTAACAGTTATGATGGCAAACAAATATTTCCTATAGATACTAATCAGTGTATCACATCTGTTTTGTCCATTCACCCTTACAAAAATGCTTTAACTGCTCCAGGTTTGGCTGTCTTGCATGAACAACCCCGCTTTCAGGTCTTGCCACAAAATTTCTGTTGGGTTGAGATCTGGGCTTTGACTTGGCCAAAACAAAATATGAAATGTATTCTTTTGTAGTATTGCTGGAACGTTTAGAGTCATTCTAGCACAAAGCTAAGGTATGCGTATACGTGGTCTGACAACTGGAATCAATTTCCTGTCATTAAACTCTGTTTATTTTTAAGTTTTTTGTGCGTCATGCAGGATGACACTTTTTTGGCTCAACTTCAACTCACAGACAGGGGGCCTGACATCCTAATCCACCATATTTTGGTGAAACTCTGAATTCATAGTTTCTTCAATGATCCTTCAATGATCGGGAGTTGTCCAGGTCCACGGGCAGAAAAGCAGTTTCAAACCATGACACTTCCATCACCATGCTTGACTGTGGGGATAAGGTCATTTTGATGGTAGGCAGTGTAAGGTTTCCACCAAATGTGGCATTTTTTGTTGTGGCCAAAAAGATCCGAGTTGAGACTCATCCATTCAGAGAACATTTTTCCAAAAATCTACAATATCATCCAGATGTCAGTCTTTTGCAAACTTAAGACGAGCAGTGAAGCTACCCTACCATGAATGCCACTGCTACTCAGCTTGCGTTGTATTTTTGAGGAATGAACATGGACATCAGCTGCAGCAAGAGAGGCCTGGGGATCCTTGGATGTTGTCCTGGAGTTCTTTTGGACATCCTGTATGAGTTTCCTTATTGCTCTTTTTCATAATTTTGAAGGATGTCCACATTTAAGTAAAGTTTCCATTTGGAGACTATCTTAGACTACTGAATTCCAAAACATTTTGCAATGGTTTTATTAACCCCTCCAGATGAGCACTTACAACACTATTCTTGAGGTTGTCTGAGGTCTCTTTAGATTGTGTCATGGTGTTTTACGCTAACCTGTATGGGTAAGACCAAATTGACTCGATATCTTACTTTATCTAGTAGAAGGCTGCCCAAACATTTGGCTTGTTGGCTTAACAGTCTTGGTGATTGGCTCTTTGATTGCCTAATATAGAACCTGGAGCTAATGAACCTTGTGGTTCACTTACTTTTGCACATGCACGAATTCTTATTTGCCTATTTCGTTTTCTATTGCATGCATCAATTCCTCTAAACAATACGATAGTATTAATCTATTATGATACAGTAGGACTGAGATTTGTAATGTGTGTGGGGAGTACATTTGTGTTTTAAGAGTAGAAATCAATCCTTTGATACAAAAAACAGGTGCTGTGTGCGTTCTTGTGAGGGAGTCAAGAGTGCAAAGAAAGAAAGTGAAAGGATATCGTTGCTATATACTCCATATCTATAAAATTAATTTTAATTGTTCTAAATTATCATTGTTAATATTCATCAACCTTAATCGATATACAGCATTTTAAACGTAGTTCTGACCAAAATAAAAGGAAAGATTACTCTTGGACAGGCACCATTTATTTTCGTAATACAAATGATACAAGCATAAAGAACAGTGCTCAATACAACACCAAACACTTAGATATAAACAGATTTAGTAGTTGAGAAAGTATGAGAATAATGCAACAAAATCAAAATACATACAAACAATCCCTTTTTAATCTTTTCTTGAGCTGGTTGTTTCGTTTACAGGACATTTCAGATGTTTAATCGTGGTATTCCTTGAATTTTGCTACATGAATCACCAGTAATGTAACAGAATGTCGCCACCTGAACTTTAAATTAACATGGATCTGGGGTTGGTGCCATCACAAAATATACAATCACTTAATTGTAACCTCGGATAAATTGTTTAGGGAACAAACACTCTCACTTGTGATGAGATACATTGCCTCATAGATGATAGATAATATACCAATTTACTTCTTTAAGAGAAGACCAAGACACAGCACATAACTCTTAACCCTCAAAGGCTTAGTTTAACAATCCCAGCTTGGCTACTATAGAAAACCCATTTTTTCTAAATGGGTTTTTGCTTTCTATAAAAGGGGCTGTGACAAGGATCACCGCTGTTGACAGCAACAGGAGGCATAGATGCAGCTCAGTGAGCTTAACAGTCACTGTAAATACAGTCAGTACAAAAACAACATGGAGAAGAGTGGCGAAATATAAGATCCAAAATTTAAAAAGTCTAAGAAAATCTAAACATTTTAACTTTGAAATCTATGAAACCTGTGCATCTCTTTCTTACAATCGCTTTGCTGAGCAGGGTTACACTAGGTAACACACTCTCAAGCACCCCTGAAACAGCTCCACTGTGTCAGCCATATACTGGGTTATATTGGCTATAGCTACCCAGGATACCTGAAGAGTCTCTCCCTGAGTCAATACACAGAAAGTTGTTTTTAGTGTAAAAGATCAGTATAGGTACATCCTGCGAGCAGTACATGAGTTGTGACATGTCTGTCAGAGGAAGGACTCTGAGAACTGTTATCCAGTGCAAAACCACTGATAAATCTACTGTACCTTTGTGCGTGTGCAGGTTATAACAATATAAGTTGTTCTGGCTAACCAGGAGGTGACTGTCACGATTGTAGTCCCTCCCCCTTAAAGGCGCCCTGGCTCATTCACTTTTTAGTTGATTTTGTGCACCTGCTCCCTGTTCCAACCCACCTTTAAAAGCCTTTGGTTTCCTGAACCAGCCGAGCCCGGGACCTGGAGCGCCTGGTTCCGTTCCCCCTTTCTTCCCCCCGACCCTTCGCCGGATCCTGTTCCAGTTTTTAACTTTGTCATGTCTGTTTACAACCCCTCGCCAGATTCCGCTCCGGCTTTTAACTTTGTTTTGTTCGTCTTGGATTTATCACCCGGCTCTGGACCTTCGCCTGCACTGGACTTCCCTTTGGCCTCACTTTTGGACTGTTGGCCTGGACCACGCCCCCCGGAGCACCTTCGTCACGCCCCCCCGGTTCCTCTACCAGCCCAGTTCCTCGTCTCCCCCCTGTGTGTGTTCACTCCCTTCCGGATTGTGTCGTCTGAATAGGGTCCTGAAAGACGCTTCGTAACAGTGACACTCTTCCCAGTGAACCAGAATTTCCAATCAAATACCCAATATGGTGACCAGGCATACTGTGCTGTAGGATGTCCTTTCCTTCAGAGAGGCATTACACCAAGGCCCTGAAAACATGGTCGATGAAGATCCCATCTCATTAATATTAAGAGTAGGAGTGTTAATCTAGCCAATATGTCTTTGGGACATGGTTTTATGTGCTGACTATCCAAAGAAATCCCACTTGGAAATGGGAGAGAACGTGCAGACTCCATACAGAAGGCACTCAAGGCTCAAACCAAGGATGAAAGGCTGTGAGGCAGCAGCGCTGGTCAACACGCCACCATGCTGCCCAAAATGTAAATGTAATTCTAAAAAGTAAAAAATAACAACACAAATATGTGGTTTATGCAAAGCAATAATGTGAGTCACACCAAAAGGAAGACTCTTTAACATTCATGAAATTACAAGTTTCTAAATTCATTCTTTATGTATTCCATGTACATTTCCATTTATGTCCATATTTTTCCAATAGTAGTTTAAAGGCATACAACTCCTGAAAAGGCTTGTCAGAGCAGGCTGCCAGGAGTCCTGAAGAGAAAGCAAACCTACACCTTATCAGCTCATTGGTGAAACTGGGCTTGTTAGCTTTGAACACTCCTAAATGTCTCTTCAACTCACTCTGCTCTGTGAAAGCTTGGTTCAATCAGCTCTTTTTTCCTTTGTTTTTAAACAAAAACATTACAGAAGCAACAAGAATAAGTCAGACAAGAGTAAAATGGGGATATGATCTATTGATTTCAGATGGTAACATCAAAGGTATTTTAAAGCCATTTCCACAGATACCTTAAAGTACGCAAGACACTATTTTTTCATTTGTGAGAGCAGGATATGTCTTAAAGATGTGTTGCATCTGCATGACATTCATGGAGGGTATTAGCTGGCTGAAATTTGATTTATCATGGGCTAAATGGCCACAGATACCCAAGACCATCTAAAAAATAGGAAAGAGGAGAGCAATTTCAATAACTTGCTTGCTTGTTGGCTTAACAGTTGTCAGTCTTTAAGGTTTACTACTGGATACTCATGCAGTATAAAAAAAAATCCTTTACTCATTTTCTCCCTGATCTTCAATGAAAGTTGCAGAAAGCATTAAATTTATTTTTGGTATCTGTTCTCAGAGAGCTGTGCAGTTCAAATATCAGATCAAAGCTCTGCATCTATCAGAATCTCTAAACAGAATCACTTACTATTTAAAAAAAAGTGTTTAAAAAGTGTTTATGTTCTGGTAGATTTCTTGGGATTTTCTTGCTAATGCCATATTGCAGTTGCAGTTCTCACAATATTACTTTCTGTTATAAATATCTGGTCTTCCCTCAGTCTGAGGGAACCTGTGTTTTTAAACAACAGTCAAACTGGTTATCACAAAATCTGTCTCATCAGTACATACTGTAAAGGTAAGCAGAGCAGTGGATGTTTGTGTGCTGTTAAGATTAAATTTAGCTGCTGTAATGTAGAAAAACAGAAAAAAACAAGCCTTTTGAAGTTAACATCAGAGCAGTCGCATGAGAACTAGAGTCCTCCACCCCTGGCTTGACACACAGCTTGCGCGCCCAGGGGCGAGGACACCCCAGTGAGCTTTCTCTAGATGCTGTTCTGAGTGCATGCCTGGCTCAGCTCCCGAATGCGGTCTGCCAGCTCCAGGCAGTGAAGGACGCGCTTGCGCTCTGCTTGTAGCTGCTCGGAGGAGACCAGCCCCAGTAGTTTCTGCCCGAAGAGATTGAGGTCCTGCATGAAGAGCCCGATGGGCTCACGGGGAGCCACAGGCAAGCGGTCCATTACGCCAGTGTCGAAGCGGAAGCTGATGTTCTTCACGCGACCCAAACCTGGGGCCCTCTCCTCAATCCAGGTCAAAGGGCTGGATAAAAAACCCCCAACATAATCAGTCTTATTTATCCTTTAAAAGAAGAAAAGGCTACTTCTAACGAATATATCTACCGTGTCTTTAATGTCCAGTGAAACATTCTCTGTAAATATCTCAACTAGATTTAATTTTCCTCAGCAGAAAGTACCATTACACACGTCTTGTGTGTTGTTATCCACCGTTTTGCTAGAAACATTGGTGACAGATTGCTTGGACTTTTGAAACCTACCACATGATGAAATCAGATTTAGGCTTCTTTAATATTTTAAAAGACTTTTTCATACAGGAATTTGTTTTAAGATTTTAGTTGATTTTACCTCAATTTTATGCAATTTAAACATCATGTAAAGAGTAACACAGTAAAGCCATTTTATAATTTATTTAGTAAGCATGAGACGAAGTGGGAAGGGGGAGATGGACGATGGCTGGAAGAACAAAGCCTGCGCAGGTGTTATAGGTGTACATTATATTACCATGTGTTCATTTCTGCACAACTAGTACTCACAGGCTCTATAGTCTCAAGCACTCTGTCACATTGCCTGTTGCTGATTGATTCCAAGTTAAAGTGAGAACCAATTTGTCCTAAAGTGAAAATGGTGTATATTTCTGAGGCCTGTTACACAAAAAAATGCACAAATTAAGAGTGCTTAAATTGAGAACGAACTGTGTTTAAGTCTGAAATTAATTGACTGCAGTCTATTTACTAAAACTAGATACAGTTTAACATTTGTTTTAACTACACAATTCTCACAATTATTTTAATAAAGCAAAGACTATAAACCGCTCTAAAGTAATTCTTGGGGGGAGACAACATTTTTTACAGACTCTAAAAATGATTAAATGTTTAAAAACTACAAAAGATGAATGTAGTTGCTATTTTAGATTAAATAATTTTAGATTAAACCTGGTTGCTATTTTTCAAAGCCTCAAACTGCAGGTGGTTGACATTCTGGAAAGAGAGTGTTCCGATTAAGAATTGGTCATTAAATAGAATGCAGAGGGTGCAAATAAGGGTGGCACAGTGGACCAGTTGTTAGCATTGCTGCCCTGCAGCGCTAGGGCTCTGGGTTCAACTGTATGTTCTCCCCATGTTCATGTGGGTTTCCACCTGATGCACCTGATGCACTTTCCTCCTTCAGTTTAAAAAACAAAATGGTAGGTTAACTGGCGTCTGGGAAAATTGGCCCTAGGTGTGAGTGTGTTCGTGTCTGTGTGCCTGCCAATGGACAGGCGTCATGTCTAGGATGTACCCTTCCTTGTGCCCGTTGCTTGCCAGGATAGGCTCTGGCCCCCTCACAACTTGGAAGAAGTGGTTAGAAAATGGACGGATGCAGATAAGGTTTGAATAATCAAACCAGGGTGTTGTAATTAGTGGAGTACCACAGAAATCTGTATTTGAACCACTGCTCTTCCAAATTTTTAACAATGATCTATAGTGGCATCTGATGGAGTTGGTAAAAAAAATCAAATTTAAAATGTAATGTACAGTAAATGCAGGGTTCTGCATGTAGGTTAGTAAAAACAAACTATTAATACAAAATGGAGAATACTGAACTAGAAGAAGCTACTTATGAAAATAGCTTTAGAATATTGTGTATATTGTATTTATCAAATTATAGATATTGTTGAAGATCCTGCAGAGAATGTCCTACATTAGTAGACTGAAGGAACTGAACTTTCTTTGTGTTGAACAGAGAAGACCAAAAGAGGACTCATAGTAAACAGGATCTTCAAGGACATTGGCAAACAACTCAGCTGATTTCTTCAAAACGAACAGGGAAACATGAACCAGAGGACACAAGTGCAAGCTATGTTTAAGTGCATTTAAAACAAATAACAGGAGAATTGTGGGAGTATGGAACAAGCTACCCAGCCTTGTTGACACCAATGCTTCAGGGTCTTTCAAAAAACAAATTAGGTGTTTGGATCTATTAACTACTAACTATCAAACAGGCTAGACAAACCTAATGCCCTCCTCTTATTTGCAACCTTTCTTATGTTCTTTAAACAATCCCTTACTGTAAAAGACATGGAACAAGGCTGCTGCTTACCTCTTGTCCTTGGTTTGAAAGTGTGCTGTCATTTTAATGTACTTCTTTTCTTTGTCTTCCTCAATATTTGCCGATGTGACAGTCAGCTCTCCAAACAGATCCACCAGCCAGGTAAGACGCGCTATTCCGCTGAAAGCAATAAATCCAAACCCTGGCTGTAAAGGACCTCCTGTAGACAAAACAGCAAGATTGAATAAGTGCTTCGTACAACGTCAGACCCACTGGCTTTGACATCAGGTGAAAACGGAGATTTATATATTATTCTAACTTTCAAAGAAGGCTGCTGATTTCTTGGCTTGACCCAGTCACAGACACAAGAATCGACACCCTTCTTTTCTAAGTGTTGATAAACTACAGTATACTTAGAACTTAAGACTCAGTGAGTGCTTTTTTTCTGAAACTCTGCTTAAGTTTTCAGTTTTAGAAATAAGTACTAATACACTATACCTTAAAATTAATCTACACTTGTAGCTTTCCAGCAAACAACAATTCCGGCAACTTAATGGGAGCTTGCACGCATGTAGTAACGTTAGTGAGAAATACACCACTCTTCCATTTACTGTAGCACCAACTGTTTTGAGTGACTGAAGCGGGCTTGAATGTCCACATTAAAATGCTCCATAACCATGTGAAGGAATGACAAAACACATCAACCATGTCAACAACTACCTTCAGAAGAGTCAAGCTGGAGATCTTACATCAAGCATGGTTAGTTTTGATTTTAAATTTTACTGTATGGAACGTACAGGATAAGACAGGACACAAATTTAACAGAAATCCTGCTATAGAAAATGCATATCTTCTAGCAGGTTTCTACATTCTTTACTGCACTGGAATGTTTTCACTCAAATGTGCTATTTATGTCAGGTCCACCCATGCTGGAAAACGGGTGAGCAAACCAGCGTTTGCCAGGTAGCCGGCCATATACAGTATTCCCTTGCCTGTGCCAGTAACCATGGAAACACGTTCAATCCAAAATCTGCATCACCAGCAGGCAATTTACATCCACACCCGCTTCAGGTGGTGCAGAATATTTAAAGACTGCTCTGACACTGCTCAGGGCTCTGTTACAGAGTTTTGTCTTTGTGCTTCTCGAAGTCTGTTGTTTCTGTTTCCCCAGCTTGGCCTTGCTTGGAATCCCAACCTCTGCTTTGTTTATTACAGTACCTCATGCCCAGATCATTTAATGGCTTTAACTTCTCTTTTTTTTTTGCTTTGGAACACTGGTTGTTATTACAACAATGGCTAAAAATGGCTAAAAAATGTTTTCATGTTTCTTGGAAACACGGTCTTGGATTTCAAGAAATACAAGAGTTTCTTGGATTCACCTTGTGCCTTGGACTTCGTTTCGTTTCTCTTTCAGTGGCTTGACCCCTTGCCTGCTCGACCACACACCTGACCTGCATTCCTGCCTGCTACAACAGCCTGCATCTGTGCACAGCTCTGCTGTATCCCCGAGTCCCTAGCTAGCTACAGTACCATGCAATCTGCGTGCTCAGCTTTACTCAGCTTCCCCTCTGCATGCTTCTCTGTGCAATATCCCAAGTCAGCGCGCTGCTATGCCGTTTCCCTGGTTCTCTCAACTGCCTCCCCCAGTACGTGGGAACATTCTATGAAAACAAACCACTGCTTGTGTGGGATATTACAATTTCTGTTTAGTATATCCAATATACACTACTTTTTAACTGTATAAGCCTCCAAAAGAACTGTTTGACAGCTGATGTTTTTTCCATGTATGGTGACAGAGCCATGGAAAGTACACGCCACAGTGTCATCTGGGGCAGCAGCATGCTGGACCAGCAGTAGGCTGGACACCCAAATGACTCTGTTCTGACAGGTAATAGTTTGACAGTATGGCTTTCTTAAAGAGTCACGCTTGTGTAAAAACGTAAAAACGTGGCATGCTTTTACATCAATGACTGCATAGTGTGTTTTTACTGTGTTTTGGAAAGACGAAGATATAATGGGTGGGTATAAAATGTTAAAAAGAAGTTAAAAAGCATATTTTAAGGAACACAGAAACTGCATAGTTGTTGAATAATTGTGATGGAGATGAAGGGTGCTAATACTTAATTCTGTAACAATTTTCTGATGCATGCAGCACCATCTTGGATACTATTAAAGCTGATAGCAGAGTTGACAGGCAAGTTGACAATTAAACCACAGATTATCACATAATCTTTTAAGCACATATGTGCCATTGTAATTAAATGCTTGGAAGAATACTGGTATCTATGCTTAGCTCAAAAGTGAACACTGGACTGGATCCATGTTAGTTTGCATATAAACGCAGACGGGGTACTGATGATGCAATTAACAAATCATCTTATTATAAGTGTTATGTTGTTATCTTGTTGTTAAAAAACCTATAGGACCCAGTGCTTAGGTGCAACTACTGTTTGATGACATTGCAGCCCCATCTTTTGATTAGTAAACTGAAGTAGATGCCTGTTATTCCTATCAGATGGTATTATTCATTTTTAACAAACAGTGCACAGAATGCCAGATTTAAAAAGACTCTTTCTGAGTTACGATTTTGTTAATATACAGTAGGTGCCCCTCAGGGCTGTGGGAGTTCACCAGTTCTATTCAAACTACATACAACTGAATGTACAAGTAGTTATCATGGCAACTATATTGTTAAATTTTCAGATGATATCGCTGTGCTTGGCTTAATGTATAGAGAAAGTCTATGTAGTGTACATGCCAGAAATTCATAGGTTTCTGCAATGGTGTGACAGATATAACCTGATTTTGAATAAAAAAAACTTAAGAATGGTGTTCGATCCCTAAGCCGTTGGTTACGATTCATATATAGTGATTCAGAAGGAACTTGTTACCCAGGTTAATTCATACACATATTTAGGAATATACATAGACAGCAACTTGAGCTGGACTACTCAGGTATAGAGTGTTTGGTCCAGAGTTCAGCAGCATTTGTATTTTGTCTAATGGACAAGTTCGCTCTGTCGTTTGTGCCGTGTCCTTGCATTATGAAAAAAAGGAAAGGCAGGGCAGACTCATACTGCAGGATCTTGAGGTTGAAACGATGATTACTTCTCTCCTTTGATGGTACTAAAGCTGCAGATATGAGCAGAGCTGACAGGATTGAGATGTATGAAAATAATAGAGATCCAAATTATTAATGACAAAATACTGGACTAAAGAACCCGGCGACATGGTGGTTAGCAGTTCTGCCTCACTGTGCTAGGGCCCTGGGTTCAATTCAAGACCTGGGGTACTATCTCTGGGGAGTTTGTATGTCCTTCCCATGTTCACATGGGTTTCCTTCAGTCAAAAAAAAACTGGTAGGTTAACTGGCTTCTCGGAAAACTGGCCCCTGTGTGTGTGGATGAGGTGTCCTGTCCAGGGTGAATCCTGCCTGGTACCCGTTGGATTGGCTCTGTCTTCTCAGCGATCCTCAACTGGATGAAGCAGTTAGAAAATGGATGGATGGATTAAAGAAATAATGGAGTATATTTAATCAAAAGGCTACCTTGGTCTGAAAGAAGAAAAAGATGTGTCATGTAAGCCATAAACTGAAGTGCACACAATGTAGTACATTGGTACATTGGTTTCCAGCCGTGGTCTTGGAGAGTCAGAACCCAGTTGGACTTAGGTCAGCTGTTTATAAACATTGGCAACAACTACCTACAGTATGTGAATTAAACCAATAACTGATGAGACTAGTCTTTCCTGGCGTTGACTCCTGTAAAACATAAGCACCAAATGCCTTACACCAGAATGTAAAATCAGCAAGGAATTACTGTCTGCAAATGCTGACTCTTGCACAGATTGATATCCGTAGTTTTCTGTCACGGAGTGCAAGGGTCCTCAAGGTTATTAATGAAAGATCTTCCAGTAGTCTATTAATGTTCCAGAACAGTCTGGTTAACATGTGTGAGTGTTTTTTGGGCTTGAAATATCTCATTGGTAATTTAACAGACAGCTGGCAACACCAGCCTTCCCCCCCATTAGTCTGTTAAAATGAGTGTATACTATAATACCACACAAGTACAGTATGAGATTAATAACACCAATTGGTTTCTTGAGAAATCACTGGCTTTTAACTTATCGTTAAGGGGAAAAACACAAAAAATCATCAAGCTGTGGCATTAATAATTATTTGCAGAAATCCCTTCAGCAATTAAAGTTCTATTTTTGGTACGTAATCTACTTTTAAATGCTGGATGAAGGTTTGCTCCTTGATATTTCTACAGGGACGGAATATAATTTTAACTGGAAGGTACAGATCTTAAGTGGAAACACTACATTCATTTAAAAGTCAAGTGTAAATCTGTTTTTTACATGCAAAGACATATTCAATACTCCACAATCTGTTATATTATGTAGTTATTTGGCACCGTGAAGGTTTCTAACACTTGAGTCTTGGTCCCTGAGTTACTGTATCTGAGCCTAGCAGATGTTGCAGAGACTGTTAAAGGGCTTTTAAGTCATGGTTAAAAACCAAGGGCCACTCCTTCTCACTCAACTCACAGAAGGCAGCATACAGTATCCTATACTAACAGACTCCAAGACTTTTTGTCCTGAACCGAGAACATTATGAGGATACCCGATACAAGTATTCACAATCCTCAAAGACACTGAAAAATTCAACCCAGCAGATTTCTTCAGAATAGTGAAAGACAAACCAGAGAGCACAAGTGGAAACCATGTGGAAGTGCATTTAAAACAGAGAATAGGAGCACTTTCTTTACCCCATAGGTTGTGGGAGTATTGAACAAGCTGCCCAGCAATGGTGTGAAGGCAGTGCCCTAGTTTCTTTCAAGAAATGGCTATGCGAGATCCTCGAATCAATTAACTACTAACTACCAAACGACCTCATCTCATTTGAAATCTTTCTTAGGTTCTTATGCTAGAGGTACTACAGTGGAGGCAGTTAATGTCTGTCTTGACACAAGGCCAGACTTGATTACTGAAAAAGAACTATCAGAACAATTCCTTACTGGAAGGGTAATTTAGTTAAAAATGGGATTTCATCAGTATAATCGCTTATTGTATGTGTAATCGATACCCAGTATATACTACAGAGGAATGCCCTTTTTAAAAGTTTAATATGGAGGCTACTCATTCAAAAAGCCAGACATGATGATGGGACAACATCTAGCTGATATTTCAAGGAATAAAACAATCAGGATCTGAAGGCCACCCGTGTTTTTCCACAATAAAACAAATAGCCAAATATCTATATCACTTGGGTCACATTAATTGATGTAGAAGTATTGAAGTATTTATATGGCCTTGTACTGTATTTAGTGTATCCCTTCGTTTTAAGAGCCAATGAGTGAAGGACTCAACTTCAGAACTCCAAATGGGGTCAATTAAAAAAAAAAACCACCCACACATACAGTATTTTCCCACCAGTTCTGTTATCTCTACTTGATGAACCACTTCAAATACACCACGAGGGCAATGCTATGCTGATCCTACAGCCAGAAACCTGGGTCACATGTGTGTCTTCACAGACCTGTGAAGTGCAGAGTTCCCTCCACTAGGTTCTTCCCAGCCACATCTTTCTTCAGCTGCTTGTACTCGGCTGTCAGCAGCTCAATGTGCTCTTCATGCAAGATCTTCCCTGTGCAACACAGAGGACAGAGAGAGGTTAGGGCACCTTGCAAGAATAAGTCTTAATTGGGCCTGCCTCCCTGCTGATTTCAAGCATTATCGGGAGATGAAAGACTTAAGTCTACTGTGTACAGATTTTCATTTTTTTTTTGTTCACATACCATTATTACAATTATGGATTTTTCTGATTTGTAAATATCATTTTTTTTCCCAAAAGGTAATGAACACACAGTATGGCAATAATTCACCTCTGTAGCGATCTGAAGTGATTGCAGTAGTTTAAAAATGACAGCTTTTGCCATTAACATTGTAAGACATTGATCTAGAAAAAGTAGTGCGCACAGCACATAAATACAATTACAGGAAAGAAAGAAATTAAATTACAGGAAGAAATGCAGCCACTGAGATGCCAGGGAAAGTTACACACAGCTACTGTAAAATCCGAATGGAAACCCCACACAAAGGAGGGGAAAGTGAACACCTGGCCCTGCTCAATGAGTGCGTCTTGCCCTTCCCCAAACCTAACTCACCTTTTTTATCAGCCAGCTCAAAGAGCTGTTTTACTGAGGCAAAAGATAAAGTCATGGGATACTCCACACAGACATGCTTTCCAGCCTCAAGGAACTTTCTGTGGGTGGAAGGAAGAAAAGGTGGCAAAGAAATCACTTCAACACATTTCCATTACAATCCCATCCCAGCACTCTTATCACAGTTTCTAACAAAGAGAGAAAACAGCAGTTCTCTGTTTTTTAATGTTAATAAAAGAGCTGATTTTTTTGGTTCAAAATTATACAGCACCACAGCAGTTCCTGAAAATGTAGAAGGGACAGAACAGTGATCATTTGTGGCTCTGGCCACCTGATCCTGAAAACATAAAGACTTTTTTGAAATATTAGGAATTGTCTTTGTTGGTACTTTAAGGAAAAAAACAGCAATAATTCCTGGCTGATTTTAAAAAAGGCATTGCACGTTTGCTTTTAAGGGACATACCTCAGAAATAGACCCAAATTTGACAGTAACTGTTTTTTAGGCCAATTCGAGACTGGTGCTCTTGTGCTTGACAGAGCTAGTTGGTGAACCCTTCTCCCACTCCCACCAAAAAGAAAATACAAAATATTGAAAATATCCTGAAAGCTTCATTAAAACTGAAGTGAAGTAATATCTAATTAAGAACTATGTTTTATTATGTTTACTAACAATTACAGCATTGGGCCAGATGTATAAAATACCACAACACCTGGTTTTTCACAGAGGTTTTTTTCTACTTTCTAAGTATAACAGAATCCATTAAAAGATGAACTAGTGTACTCACTTTCATGACATACTAATAATTCAAAATGAATACAATTGCAGCCACTGCCAGTGAAAGTAACACACAGCTACTGTAAAATCCAAATTTTTACTTCCGATGCCTGTCCCACTGTTATTTTTGTTGAGTGCTACCAACAGTCCTGTTCCTTGGTGAAAAACGCAAGAAAAGACTGACCCTCGATGACCCTCACACACCACAGATCTTACATGGTTCTCCAAGCTGTCTGACAATCCCACTTCCACCTTCAGTGTCACACTCACTTCCAGAAAAGCTTAATGCCTTCTGGAATGTCATCATTCCACATCCAGAATAAAGCTCTTCTACACGTATTCTACACGTAAATACATGTACATGTACTTCAATTAACAATTTACATTTGTGTTTTTATCAGCTCAGAAATTAAAAACTACCTAAAGCTTAAAACTAGTTTTAAGATAATAAAAAGATAATAACTAAAGGATTATGTAAAGTGCACAAATACATGTGCCCTGATCCTTAATGATGTTTAAAATAAATGACCATTTATTTCATACCTGGAGTAATTTAATGGTTGGTCAATACAGTGTTTCTACTTGAGCAGCAATCTGTCTTACAGACTTCTTATAAGGGTTTATGCTACCGTCATCTGGAGGGCTAATTCATCTTTAATCCAGTTCAAACAAGGAATTAAAGGCTGTGCTTAGGCTGAACAGGATCACAGTCATTGCTGTTGTAGGACTTTTAAAATGTTTCTTGGCTACCATCTAGTGGTAATTTAGAAAAATAACTATGCTGCATTCAGGAATTCTAAGACTTAAGTTATATACAGTATGTAAACACTATACTGTATACTATACATGTAATATACATTACATACAGCACAATTACTGTACATGCATATATAGTCATGACAGACAGCAAATTCAATATATGAAAATACCTTAATAAAATACTGAATAAAAACACTATCTTGTTATTTATAATGAATGTAATAAGGCAAAGAAACTTCTGTGTGGACAAAGAACTCACCTGATATTTTCCTCATGGGACACATTTTCTGTACAGATAATGGCAGCATGAATATCTTCTCGGCTCAGGGCTTCATCTAGAGATATCTGCTGTGTGTCCTGCTGGTTTTCCAAAGTCCTCCTAGAGTAAGACAATAGCACTTTGTCTGAGGGAATAACATTGTTACACAAAGGGGTAAAGAATGATCAACTAATTTTCTAACTTGAGCAGAGCTGAGCAACACAGACCTACTGTAGACCTAACCCTTAATATTAGCACTGTTAAACACAAAACAATGTTTTCAGTTTAAAGAAAGAATATATAAGTTTCTAAATTAGTTTCCCTGCCTTTCCTCTAGTCTTTGGATTGTTCTTTTTAGTGAAGTACTCAAACAAGAAACCTAACTGATAAAGAAAAAAAACCCGTATCTGTTAGCAACATAATTCTAATCCTAATTCCCCTTAAATACTTGGATGCTGGTCCCAAAGTCCTGAAGCACAAATCCAAACAATTATAATAGTTCTGAAGTCCTTTTATAGTCTTAAACTTGAAGACTTAGCTACAATAAAACTTAACTGTAATTCATACGGCACTGTTTGTATGAGCAGAGGTCAATTTAAAGAGATCCCTTTCCATTTTCTACACCAAGTAAAATTCTAAAATAGAAGCTGAAAAAAGAACACACATACAAAATCTAGACATTAGTCAGTCACATCTGCTAAAACATGAGTTGTGTTTCCAAAGAACACTCCATTATAATAACCATTAATTCAATGGGATTTAAGAGGTTATACAAAATATGCCTAGAAAACTCTCAACATGATTGGTATTCTTTTATATGTTTTTCAATTAATGTTCTTAGGAGTCATTGTGATTATCATTTACTAATTGAATAACTTAAAACTGAAAAATAAAATAATAAAATTTCGCACAAGACGAAACATTATGATTCAGCCTTCTTTGTTAATCAATATGAGACGTAGCAGTGGAGGAGGGGGAGTTTTAAAGTGAAAATTCTTTTAATTCAAGACCATTTTTAACCTCAGGAAAAATTCCTGAAATGTTATTTTACATTAGTTTACCATGCTGTGCAACGGTATCAACATAACCATTTTAATACTTGCGAGTGACGTTTCTGTTAACTCGATATAAGTTTCATTAACTTGTAAACAACTCTCACTCGTGTTGTAAAAATAGTTTAAAAACTATGTTACATGTTATAAATGTATTGCTTTATATGCACTGTGAGAGCATGCATTATAGCAAGACTGACTATAATCATTTTGAATCTGTTTAATTAAAAAAAATAAATTTCTAAAATTACTTACAGCAAAAGGTGTTCTACCTCACATTGGAAAACTGTGTAGATTAAATGGTGAAGCTTCAGTCTTCTTTGCTAACTGATGCTATGACCATATGCAATTTCAGACATTCAGTTTCTCTTGAGATCAATTTACAACTGAAGTCCTCCAGCACAAGACAAAAGCTAAGCTTCCTGCAATACTATAATTCTGCCAGTAAAGCTCATTCCTGGCTTGCTTCCAGCACCCTTATGATAGTGAGAAAACCTATTCCAAATACAGTAAATGTAGCTATGGCAGCTACTAGAAGAAATTCCTATCAGAAAGAAGTGGCTTTAAAAGAATCCTTTTCTATGTCTTCCAAAATGTTAGAATATAGATCCACACAGCCTGAGCTAGAAAGGGAAACAGGACCCAACAGCCACCACTATGAGATTGGGAGTCAGGTTGTAGGACTGTGTCTAGGATCCCCCTTTCCTCTAGTGTGAATCACAACCCACAATGGCCCTGTCCATTCCCTTGAAACACATTACTTCAGTTCTGCAGATAAGCTCTTCACATTGTGTAGCTTTCTCATAAGAAGACAATGGACAAATAATCACATTTATCCTGCAATATTTATGCAGAACCCTTCGTTTAGGAAGTTGAAGGTTTCAACTACCAGCTCACCTGGATATGAAGCCTTTGAGGCTCAACTTCTCTGATGGACTGGATGGGAGAGGAGAAAGGAGGTCCCTGATCCTCACTCTGCCTGCAGTTCCAATCCCCACTACCACTGTGCCAATCATATTTCCCTGCAGAGTAACAGACAGACAGGAGTCAGTTTCAAAAGAATTACTTAAGTGTAAAAAAGTGACAACGTAAAACATAAAAAAATTGCATACTCTTTATACATATATTTTGACAATACTACAATCATATGTACGATAAACTAAACTGTCCTCATGTATGTGGCTTCTGTCACAAAATTGTAACTGCACAAGACACTGGACAGTGAATAGAAAGAAGGACTAAGCAAACAGCATAAGATCGACTGAAACAAGAGAAGACAGATAATTACAAACAAGGGACTGAATTAGGAAGGAGCAAAATGGTTAATGACAGAGAGCTAGGTTTATCAGAATTATTCTAAAAATAATACCACACTATTTTACATTTATAATGCTTTATGCAAAAAGAGAAACAGGTTATTCATTTTAATAATAATAAAATATAAATAATATAATAAATAATATTACCTCACATTTAACTATTTTAAAACTGAAAGGCTCAACATTTCTGAAGGTGTATTTTTAGTTCAGTTCTGTGGAACAGGAATATTCTATCCAACCAGCTGTCCAAAAAGTGTACCTCTATGTAAACTAAACACATGAGTCCTGATATGCCATTACTCTGCATTTACATTAAAATATTTTGATATTAACAAAAACTGTAATTATGATGATTATATCCATACTGTAAAAATAAATAAGAATACTTGCTTTTTTAAGAAATGGGCCAGATACATGATTATGTCATCAAAGTGCATCCAACAAACTCAAAGTTACCATAGTGATGAAACGCACCCATCATTTCTAGTGCAACTGAACTCATGTCATTTCATGAGCTGGAGCTGATGACTGGAAGGAGTCTGGAAGATGAAGACTGTGGCAACTATAATAAGCCTTTTTGGCATCCTTACTATGGGAGGCTATAAGCATGTACACAACACAAAGCGCACCTGGAGTGCTGTGGATACTGAGCTCCTAAGGACGATGACAATGTCTCCTGCAGAGATGGAATATGCCAGGGCCCATCAGAAAATTACAGAGCAGCCTGTGAATGAGGAGCCTAAATGTGAGTGTGTGCATACAGTATTTGTGTCTATGTGTGCCCAGTTTTTGCTGAGTCTCAGAGTTGTGGTGACGAATTCAGGCACATTAAATACTACACTGAAATTAAAGTTGATGAAGGTTTTATAAAGTTATATGAGACGTGCTTGCTGTTTAAATATAAATAATGGAATTTTGTAAGTGTACTGGATGCCTGGTGTTGTCACCAGAGTGAATTAAGCAAACCCAAAGTTGCCATAGTGACAAGACTCACATATCCTTACATCACAAAGCAACCTGCCAACCTCAAAGAGGCAGAGTCCAGCAAAATTCTAGTGCAACTGAACTCATGTCATTTCATGAGCTGGAGCTGATGATTGGGATGTGAAGATTGTTGTTAACTATACTGAGCCATTTCAGCATCCTTAACATGAAGGTATACATAACAAAGAGCACACCTGGAACACTGTGGATACTGAACTCTTAAGGACTCCTGAAGGGATGGAATATGCCAGGGCCTATCAGAAAACCATAAAGCAGCCTGTGAATGAGGAGCCTCTGGAACTCACACTGCCAGTGAACAGTATACAATGTGGTGAAAAAGTAAGCACACGCCTCACAACCTACGTTTTTATGGTTCAACATATTTAGACATATGTGACCTTCCACCTACAGTAGTCCTCACCAAGTCCTAATACCAGATTAAATTAACCTCATTTGACAAAACACACAACAATTCTACTATGTCATTATTGACAGAATTCAATATCTCTGAAAGGATAAAAGGAATTCTCAAAATGTTTGTTAAAAGAATCCTTTTCTATGTCTTCCATAATGTTAAAATATAGATCCACACAGCCTAATCTAGAAAGGGAAACAGGACCCAACAGCCACCACTATGAGATTGGGAGTCAGGTTGTAGGATTGTATCCAGGATCCCCCTTTCCTCTTGTGTGAATCACAACCCACAATGGCCCTGTCCATTCCCTTGAAACACATTTCTTCAGCTCTGCAGATAAGCTCTGCACATTGTGTACATCTATGTGAACAGAAAACACGCCTTAGACAATGACAGAAATTTTATATTTTAATAAATATTAGCACAGGAAATTATTACAGACACTAGAAGCCGATAAGATAAATATCTAGAGCCTTATAGTATTCTACCAATTATTCTCAAAGAAACAAATGTTAGTCATAGACCATAATGAAAACTCTTCCTGAAGTCTGTTGAAACAGAGGTAATATCCGCTCACTGGAAAATATCTACCATAGCACTGATACATAATAATAGTGACCGCTCCATTTTATTGTAAAACAATAAAATATAAATTATGTGCAAAATGTGCATAGGTACTGTATATACAGATTGAAAGTACCACAGTATAAACAGTACATTAATGCAGTGTCCAGAAAGTACATTAGTGCAACATGCTGTCCATAGATGAGCAGATTAAGGGCTAGCAGTCCTAGCCTAGGGCAGTGTTATACACCCTGACAGCAGCCGGGAGGAAGGACCTGCGGAAACGTTCCCTTGGACACCATAGTTGGAGCAGTCTGTTACTAAAAGTGCTCCGCTGTCTAATAACAGTCCCATGTAGCAGATGAGATGCGTTGTTAATGATGGTTATGAGCTTGGTCAGCAATCTTCTCTCTGCCACCTCCTCCAGGGGGTCAAGGCTCAAGAGCCAGCCTTCTTGATGAGTTTATAGAACCTATTTACATCTCTTGCCATAATGCTGCTCCCCCAGCACACAACAGCGTAGAAGATGGCTGCTGCCACCACTGATTCATAAAAAATATGTAGCAGTCTTCCACATACACCAAAAGACCTGAGCCTCCTAAGAAAATAGAGTCAGGTCTGACCTTTCTTGTGCAGGGCGTCAGTGTTAACAGTCCACTCCAGTTTATCAACCAGGTGTACCCCTAAGTACTTGCAGGACTGCACCCCCTCTATGTCCTCACCCTGGATGGAAACAGGGTTCAGCGGAGACTTATTCCTCTGAAAGTCCATGACCATTTCTTTAGTCTTGCTAGTGTTCAGCTGGAGATGGTTAAGATGACACCACTCCAGAAAGCTGGTAATCAAGTTCCAATATTCCTCCTCCCTCTCCTCACTAAAACACCCCACAATTGCAGAGTCATCTGAAAACTTCTGCAGATGACACGCCTCAGAGTTGTACTTGAAGTCAGAGGTGTAAAAAGTGAACAGGAATGGAGCAAGGACAGTCCCCTGTGGAGCCCCAAACACAATACTGACTATATTCAATAAACTCATTGAAAATTAGAAGACCGAGGAATGACTGTGTTGTTGCAATTAAAAGATATGACTAGCCAGAAGAGTACTACCAGTTCTTAATCAAGAGGGAAATGAAACAGAGGGAAGCAGTTAAAAAATACAAAAACTGAAAAAGGAAATTAGTTCAGAGAATATTAAATGGGTCCAGCCTGCTCAGGTTGATTCATTGGTAAAAACTGATTTTAAAATAGCAGTCAGAGGGAGAGACTAAATTTTCCAATTAGTACACCAGATTGAAAGGGGAGTTAGAAAGGATACCCTCATCGAGATGTGATGGATGTACTGTACAGGTAGTAATAAAAGTCATCAATCCTGGACTCAGTCTTAGGAGCTAACTAGTAGGAAATGATGATGCATCCCTACTTTATGTCAGGTGCAGGATTTTCAGACCCTACTATCAAGAAAAACATGCCAGAGAATTGTATCATGAGCTAACAAGTGCATTTCAAGGACCCAGAGAGACTGTGAAATGTTGGGCACATAAAATTTCAATTCATATAGACATTCAGCAGTTTTTGAGCCTGAAAATAACAGACTGCAACCTGTGCAACCTGGGAGACCTGAACATCACTGAAAACTTAGCAGAAGTTCCAAAGGGACCAAACTGCCATATTCCTGTTGGCAAACTTACTGAGCATATTACACTGAAAAGCAGAACCTTACTGGGAAGACTGCAGTTAAAATCTGAAATTGATATTTAAAAGGATTCAGATGGAAAGACAAAACAAAAAAATCTTGAAAGAATCTCCTAAGGATGATGGGCACTGAGAAACGGATACAAATTCTGGTAACAGTTCTGTAATGGTGAATTGGTAAACCCCAATTAACTTAAGTCATCTCTATGAAGACTAAGGATCAAATTGTCAGAAAAATTAATTTTTCGGTTAAAAACTTTCTGTTAAAAAAGTTTGTAACTTTTCTGTTAAAAACAAAAAAAACTTCACCAACTTCCACCCGTCACTCAAATATACAGTTAACATATCTTCCACTACTCTTCCGTTTCTAGACTCCATTAACTATCCCCGACTCTCTACTTCAGTCTATTACAAACCCACGGATTCACACAACTATCTCCTGTATAGCTCATTTCACCCCAAACACACTAAAAACTCTCCCCCCTTTTCACAGTTCCTTCGGCTATGACGATTATGCAGCGACGACATCGACTTCCAGAACCAAGCCCTCAAAATGTTCTCTTTTATCGTCAACAGAGGATACCTTAGCAGTGTTATTGACAGAGCTCTTGCCTGAGCTAAAAACACCCCTCGGACCATCAACTCAATCAGAAATGTCCGCCGTAACAACCGCATTCCTTTGGTGCTTCCCCACCACCCCAACACACGTCCTATCCCCAGGGCTATTAACAACAACTTTTCCATCCTACAGGATGATCCCTCCATTGGGGCCCTCTTTTCTGACCGCCACATTATCTCATATCGTCAACCACCTAATCTGCGTAACCTTCTTGTTCACAGCTCCCTTGACCGCCCTCAGCAACTATCCACACCAGGCACTTTCCCTTGCAACAGAGCTCATTGTATCAGCTACAAGAACGTAGCTAACACCACACTCATTCAAGGCCTCTCAGAACAATTCCGGATCACTCGGATGACATCTTGTACCTTCAGCAGCCTTATTTACTGTATCTTTTGCAGTAAATGCCCAGCCATCTACATTGGGGAAACAGGAAGGAGACTCGGAGACTGCTTTAGAGAACATGTCAAGGCTGTGAAGATTAAAGATTTCTCCAAGCCCATTGTTTCTCATTTCACCTCTGACGGCCATGATCACACTAATCTCTCCATCTGTGTTCTCAAAGATGGTTTTCCTAACTCCTACATCAGAAAGACTACAGAAATAAATTATCCTGCAGCTAGGATCACACCTTTTCCCTTCTCTCAATGACAGACTAATTTTCTTCTAAATTCTCTCTATTCATTGTAGGTTTCATTTCACACCTCTCTACACCTCTTTTCCTGACTTAACACTACCTGATTGGCCATTCTTGTCTGTCCCCTACTCCCGCTTCTCGCCCCTCCTCTCTCCCAGCTTTTGTTTATCCCCCTACATTACTTTTGCTTACTGCCCTGTCTTTCTCACACCTGAAGAAGGCTCCACTGCCAAAAAAATGTGGTTTCTTTCTTCTCTTTTCAGTGTGGAATAAACCTATTACTTGTTCCTTTGTCAGAAAAATGATAAAATGTGAATAGAGAGCTTCCTCCAGAGATCAGGATGCCGTGGTTAAAACTGACTCTTGATGACCATCTTCCAGTACAGAAAAAGTGTATTTTAGTACCTACAGTACAGTAGACCTTTAAACAGAGATGTACAGACAAAAAACTTGTATTTAGAAGTTTTAATTGCCAAAGGATGTAGAACCAGGTCAAAACAATCTTCCTCCTCTGTTCTTCAGCTGAAGAAGGATCCACAGCTGAAACGTTGTGTTTTCTTTCTTCTCTTTTCAGCATGGAATAAACCTATTACTTGTTCCTTTGCAGCCTATGCATGCTGACGCAGCTACCCACCTGAACTTCCTCTTTTGTCATTTGTTTTTGTAAAAAGTATGATGTATTTCGACAATACCTCTACTACAGGGAGCTAAATAAAGACTATTCCAGATTCATAGCCAATTCCACATATTCAGGACATCTTGGACATCTTAGATGGAAAGTTGCGGTGTTCGGTTTTAGACCAAGAAATAAAAGTGCCTTTTTTCGACTTGGGATTTTATACCCGAAAGCTACTAAAGTACAGTATTTATTTATTCAGGCAAAGGGCTCGCTACAGTGCTGTACATTTCCATCAAGCACTGCCGAAAAACCTGAAAGTACACCCAGGTCAAATGGTGAAGCCATCAAAAAAGTCGAAACACACAAAACCTACAGAGTACTATAGACCGCTAAAACAAATCCAAAACAAAGCCAATGACGAATTGCGACAAACCATTAGCTTGAATATTCGGATGATCGTGTGGAGCCACTCTGAATTAATTGATCCATTTCAAATAATTTTGGGACAACACTCGGATTATCTGACAGCCAATGTCTCAAATGTTTCCATAAAGCAGATGACTCGTGCAAAGGAAAAAAAAAGTATCGTAAGAAAAAAAATATTGTAAAAACCTTTGGTCATCACATGCTCTGTTAACTTATCAGAGTATATAAGCAAGTTGTGCAAGAGAGGTGCATACATCCACGACCTCACACCGGCCTGCAAGTGTGTCATATCAAACAACTGTCAAGCGAAACTTTTTAATTTTTAAAAATCTGCAATCTAAGGGTTCCTATCTGACCAAAGAAGCAGATTTGATTAATAACTACTAAAACGCATAATACAGCAGTTTCACATCTCTTTTTATAAGTCATAACTCAATACACACCCGGGAAACTCTTACAATATGATGTTTTTAGAAATAAGATATTTCTACATCGGCCAAGAATACAGCACATCAATCATCACGAATATTCATATAAAAACTGTTCATAACCCAATACTAATAATACCAGACAGATTTTACTTAGGGAACTCTTGGTAAAAGTCAGGCATGAAAAGCTAAACAAAACTTTTTACATACTTTTAACATGAGGACGCAGGCAGACTATTTAATAAAATACACCTTGGGTTATGTAACAATTTCACAGCTCACATTGATGCAATGGCAAGCCTAAAACAATTTCTATAAATAAACATTGCTTAACCGTTACAAAATATTAAATGTGTGAGTGTTTTTCAACAATACTAGATCAAAACAGACGAAATCAAACAAGATATAGACAATATACTTAAAGACTGCATACGCCAATTTGCAGAGGTTACACAACACTAAAACTGCAAGCGGTGATGATGCATCTTTATTTTTTTCCATCTTTGCCATGTGGCATTCATAAAAGCTATTCACCTTCTGTGGCTTACCCGTCTTTCCTCGTCCTTCTCTTCGCTTTCGCTCCTGTCAGCTGCTGTAACTGATCGCTAAATGATGTAACTAATTTTGATACAACTTTCATAACTCGCACATGTCAAACAGAAGAGGTTTTCAGTGACGTAACCACACCCGGGCGTTTCTGCATAGTATCTCCTATCACGTTATGACAAAAGGACTTAGGTCGGGGTGCATAGAGTAGATACACAAGCTTTTTGACAGAATGCCCCCTAGAACATTAATGATGTTTGGGATGTGAAAATATTTTTGTGTTTAGAAAATTGACCCCAATGTTGTGCTCATGTTAACCACTTATCTTGTCTTCTTGTTAATAAAGATATGACATTCAAGACTAAAATGGCTGCCCCCTTGGAAGATGTGTAAAAAAATTGTGTAAGTCACTGTGCGATTTAAATGTCACTATTCATTGACAAGCTTTGCTTTTTGATACAGGCACAATTTATGTTACCCAACGTGAATTCTGTTTATTTAGTTTTAAAACTATTTTAAATTAATTACGATGCAGACAACTGATATCTAGCCCAGCTTCTGTACTGGATTGATGTGATCATTTTCATAGAACCGTCTATTGCGCCGTGTCACATTAATATTGATCTTTGATAAGATGATACTACATTTAACATGAGGTATACTAAAATGTTTATCGTAGCTCTAACGTCGGAGTTACAGTATAGATTTACTACAGTATAAATCCAATATGTTCAGCGCTAAAAATGTAAGAAATACCTGTACAACACTTCACCTACCCCACATGTGTGCTGCAGTTTCGGATGTAGTATTTTTTGGAAACCATTACAGATTTATTCTTACAATTTGTCACTTAACGTACATGTACTGTAAAACAATTCCCGTTTTTCCTTTTAAAAGCTGGTTTTAAAAGATAAACTATAGACGATTTGTTTAAATTAATGCAATTTGAAAAGTGCTTATCAGTAAAATGTATTATGCATTTTTGTTAATATTCGTAAAGGTCAGCACCCAGTACAATAGCAGTTTTTTGGCATATCAAACACTAACAATTAAAAGTTTTTTTGTCCACAAAAATGGCTCTGATACTGTATGTGTTCTCTGCACACTGTCCATAAATCCCAAGTCACTTGAGGTGACTCCTAGGTGATATTGGTATAGCGGTAAAACAAGTTTGGTGTCGACCAGGAGTGGGGAAAAATAGACTGGAGGAGGTTAATTGCCCTATGTACATGCTAGTCACTGCGGAAGGGAGTTAAGTCTTGAGAGAAAGAGAAAAAGGGGCATCTTCTTGGATGGACACAACGCAAAGATGCAGAAAGGGGGATCTATCCCATTTTATAAAGAAAAAAGGCAGGAGGAGGTAACTGTATCTGTCCACTCTGGAAGGTGTGGAATGCTAGAATATATTAAAGATGAAAGATTTGTCCATCTTAAATGACTACTTTTAGTGATCAAATATGCCTGTACATTTTAAATTATCTTCTGTCTGAAGACAACAAAGTCTTCAGATAAGAGGTGGTAATTGTGCAATTCCTGTAATTTTGACATGTTGCCATTACTTACTAGTGAATAAGAACATAAGAAAGTTTACAAATCAGAGGAAGCCAGTTGTACACAGTTTTATGACCTAACTCTTACAAAGTGAATGGTAAAGTTTTAAATCAAATCAAATCAAAGTGTATTTATCAAATGCACAACAACACAGCGTGCAGCAGTAGTTGCTGGCAATGAAATGTCTTTTCTGTGAGCTCATGAAAATCACAAGAATCACAAAAATCACAAAAACACAAAAATCACAAAATTGAGGTTATGAAAATAAGGTTACATAATAATAGATGTACAGTAATAGAAATTGAATAAAACTCAATATGAGTGGAGCTGCTATGTGTCCATGGTGTATGCAATATATACAGGTAGTGCGGTTATGCTTAATACAGTGAAAACTTTGTGTCCATGTAGCCATTTCAGGTGATTTGCTAAAGGAGGTGCAGGCAGTAACTTAACAGCTGTTGATTAAATTGTATAATATTATTTCTGTACTACTAAGAACTTTGTCTATTTTCTGTTAATTATCCATGTTGACTCTAAGCTTATTGCCATAGATATAATCTTCCAGTTTAGTTCTTACAAACTGTTACAGTCATCCCAATTCAGGTTTTTGCATCTAAAAATACCATTCACACCAGGAACCTTCTACTCCACCTCCCTTGTTTTATGAGGATAACAAGTCTCAGATTATCATAGTCTGATGAGATAACTTCAATACATGTGCTCTGGCCACTTTCCACTTGGTAATAGCTACATTTCATGTTCATGTAAACATGATTATTATTAGCCGGTATTATCTGGCTTTCTATCTGTCACTGCCAACCCAACATGCTCTGCTGCAGCAATAGTATTGTTGTCCACTAGATGGCAGTACATCATAACACAGTATAATAAGGGTTGACACTGTTTATTAATTTCTTCCCCTAACGTAACGCCTTTTTTTTGTCTGAACTTATCTTCCTGCTTTTTTTCTACAAAAACCTTTCAGTTTAACACTGCAGTAATCAATCTGGCAATATCATTTTTTATTTATGCATTTTTCTCTTTGCAGGGTCAGGCGAAAACGTTATCTGGGTTTTTTTTAATCTGTGACTTGTAGAGCTACCAGACAAGGTAACCATAACTAGCTGGCATTCGGAAATCTCTTATCATCCTCTTCTGAACTGAATTCCTCTTTCCTCCTTGAGAATATATTTTTTTCATTTCTAGTGAGCAGTCAGGTGTTTCATTAAACAAAGCTTTCAGGCAGTCTTTGGTGCAGGATAATGTCATCTTCTGAACTAATATGGTAAGCAATTTAATTGAGTAATGACAAAGCCATTTTAGTAAGCGTTCTGTATTTGGAGTAGAAACACAGATGTCACAAGAACATTCAACTGTAAAGCGTTTTTGTATTTCTGTGGATGTTCATTTTATCATTATCATTTGTTCTTGCTCGATAACGTAGAAAAACCTGTTTAGTGGAGCTTATATAACTGACAGTGGCCCTAAACAGGATCTGAGCCACACTATGGCTGTCAAGTTAATAAGGTTAATACCTGTAAAGTTAAATGTCAAATACATTTCTTACACTAACAGCAGTACCAAATTGCAAATCGTAGTTGTGACCATCAGGAATTCTTAAATATCTTTAATGACTGTATATTTCACAATATCATTAGTACATGTAATATATAAACAATTTTAGGGTTTACACGTGGTTTCAAAATTTCCTCTACAATAAAGAGTTCCTAACATGTGGTATGTGCATATCATGCACATACA
Source organism: Atractosteus spatula (assembly GCF_055471065.1). Taxonomy (NCBI): domain Eukaryota; kingdom Metazoa; phylum Chordata; class Actinopteri; order Semionotiformes; family Lepisosteidae; genus Atractosteus; species Atractosteus spatula. The sequence continues at coordinate 39,998,020 of NC_142711.1, forward strand.
ATATATATGTCCATCATATGAAAAAAGAAGCGTGGTGTGTAGACACAGACTGATTAGAAAGCAAGATTCAAAATGCAAAAAGTTGCTTTAACCTGTATACAGTAGTTAATGATAACTCATTAGGGTGATCAGCACCAGAGATATTTTCCAGTATTTCTCCCTTAATACCTTAATGTCATAATGACGTCTGACATTATGACGTAATAAAGATTATGACATAATGAGGTAAGTGGTGGTGAACAGTAAGTGACTCAGTCGCTGAATCTGTAGTGTCCACAGGTAGAAACACCCTGACAGTTTTCTTCTGCATGCTTGTGAGAAATAAGATACGTGGGGGAACCTTTACTTAGTCTAATGAAATTTGTAAATATATATTAACCCAGAAGACAAGGAGGAGAGGTAGTCAGGGACAGGAGCTAATTATTAGTTTTCATTTACAGCTCCCCTATGTGAAGGTCATTTTCAAAAGTGCACACTGTCTGGGAAGGGGCTGGATTATTTGAAGGTTTACTGTAATATTGGAGGGCACGGCGGATCCACATGTCTGGTGAACAAGCTCTTCAGCTTGCACTAAGGTGACATTGTGCTTGTCTGCCTTTAGGAGCCAAAACCAGTGTTTATGGATTTATAGGGATCTATTTAAGGACACTGGTGTCTATTCGTCTGGTGTCCCAACACATTTTTTTGGTGCTCTCTAAAACTTTAACAGGCACTGACATGAATTCTCAACAACGTTTGAACGGTTTTGTGGTGTGAGGGATGCTCTTTCTACTCTTTTACCTGAAACGTTTATCTGCATCCATAAATAACAACTGAGACAAATGCAAATGTGTTTTTGGTGTTAATGATAAAAGACCTATGGAACTTCTTTCTTTCTAATGCCTGGAGAGGCATTTGAAACCCTCCAGCTTTGTGGAGAAGTTACAGGTTCTTTATGACTTATTATGTGGCTAATTCTGCCGTCTTTCCCCTGTGGTACTATTATAGTGTCTCCTACCTAGGAATATATTTTGCTTAACTTTACAGGTAAACCTAAAACAGTTAAAAGTGGGTAATAAAGTAGAAAAAAGAGGATCTCGGGAGGTGCATCCAAATATTTTATATAGGTTAACATCTTGTGTATTTTCTTTTGGGGACTTAAAAGGCAATGCCAGCTTCAATAAGCAGTCTGCAGCAGATGGCCATCTTCATGACCATAGTGACAGGAGGGAGTTGCTCCATGATGTATTACCTGATGCAGAGTAAGTGTGTTGCTTTGTTTGCACTTTTAGTGTACAACCAAGTTGAGAACACTGGCACAGTGAAAACCGTATGTATGGGGACAGCAAACAGAAATGTTTAGTGTGTAGTAATGAAATTTGTATTTGTGATCAAAAGATTAATACCAATTTTAGCTTTTGTTTCTGGGTATTGTTTTGTTTACATATGTAGCCATGTTACAATAATGTCTTTGTTGGGTTCAGTCGTAACTTTTGAGACCAATGGCTGACTTGTTGTTAAATGCTCAGGTTTGCCATGTTGCATTAATTATAAAAAGGTAAGAGCTGTGAATGTACTGTATAGTCTTTGGCTACATTAAGGATGTAACCGATGATGGCAACAGCAGAATGAATATTGAATTTACATTAATATAATTTACTTTAAGTTTATTTGTGCTCAGACTTATGCTGACCTGTTATTGAGTGGGATTGAAAACAAAATGTTTTTTGTTCCAATATGGATTAACATGTATGAAACAAAATGCATAAATATCCAGAAATTAAAAAAAAAATGACATTCTGTACTTTTGCCTTATATTAATCTTTTGATTTCAAATACAAAATTCAATAATACCCAGAAAAATGACAAATTTGACTTCACTGTCTCAATACTTAGCTTTTCATTTTATTTGTAAAGTAATGCCCTGTATATTTTAGGTACCACAGGATTAATATCTAAATGGGAATTTATAGAATGTCTTCATAAAGAATTGCCGTAGTAACTGCTACAATTGTGAGTACATACACGTAGGCACTGAGTTTACCCTTATTGCACAAGTATATGTGATCTACCCACCTGAACTATGTGATTTATGTTTCACTTTGCCTTGCTTTATGGTATCTTGCATTGTAATTATTGGCATTAATATATACAGATATTATTTTAGGAACTTTTTTCTGTTTCCAACTTTGATACTTCTACAGTTAGTGATGAGTTGATTTGTGTTATAGTATTCAGCTTATTTGTTTTAAACTTTCATTACAGAAAGTTTAAGAAAACAGAACAACCCAAATAAGCCACAGTTCAGTTTTCTTAGTGAGTGTCTAAGAGGTACAGCAGGATTTGACTGCAGTTTCAATACTTTGAAAGGTCACTCAAAAGTTACATTTGTCAGTTGTCTTTTTAATATTTGTACTTGATAACTATGCTAGAGATATTACCACAATTTTATTATTTTATTATCCATTAAATTAAAAAAAAACAACTAAACTGGTAGCAGAAGAGGTTAATTTCTACATCTATGTCCTTCTTTGTAAGTAGTTATGAAGGGATGTACTGTAGTACTGTACTGTTTGTGAAGAGATTTAGGTTTGGACCACCTTGCTTTTCCTTTGGTCAGACATCTCATTTTAGCCCTTTTTAAGACTGTGGGTTTTGACTCTGCTTGCTTTGAATCTAGGTTTTCCAACTTAAAAAGCTTTAGGCCTCAATTCTCAAGTTACTATGTTACTATATTGGGAAGGTACCCAGTCTTAGTCTTCTTCTGGATCTTGTAGAGGCCCAGGCAGAAACTGACTGTTAGCTGTGTTCTCCATGGCTGCCAACTGTCATGAGAAAGGTCTTCAGGTGTGTCACCTTGTTGAAGAAGGCTTCACAGCCGAAACGTTGTGTTTTCTCTCGTCTCTTCAGCATGGAATAAACCTATTACTTGTTCCTTTGCAGACTACACCTGAACTTCTTCAACATGCTCTTTATTGAACCTAAGTGTGTGCAGTACGGATAAAATACATTTGTAGTTTCCATTTTGTTGCAAAACCATGGAAGACTCTCTGTTTGGATTCAGCTTTCTGCAGCTCATTTGTTTTTGGTGTTACACACATTTTTTCTATACATTTTTGTAAAGTAATGCACAGGTAAGAGTAGTAATGAAAAAATCAAAGACGTAGCCATCTTTTTTTTTTGCATTTTTAAAGAAAATTTTGCCAGGTCTGATTACTATCGCTTGGCGATGGACCAGCTCAGGACTCACGAGTCAGCCATGGGGTCCCTGGGGGCGCCACCTCTGCAGGCCCACAGCATCCGACTCACTGACCGACACAACAGGGTGGACAAGGTCAGCGCAAAGGTCAGTTCAAGGCTGGACCTCCACAACTAGTACATCTGCTGGTAGCATCCTTAAAAAAAGAAAACATATTTAATTTATATGTATTATAAATATTATTTTTCTGTGGAAGATTCATTTTGTTTTACCTCCAAGAAAGGCATAAATTGAAATTGAAAAGGCATAAATTCATAACAAAGAAGCCTCTGTCTCACACACTGTTCACGATTACCCAATAATGATTAATCAAGAGCTGGGTAGGCATCAAGATGGAATGTCCCAACAAGATGATACAGATCTCTTCAGGTGTTGCTATACTGTAAATATAATATATACCTGTAATTATATATTATAAATACAGTATATCATATAAAGGTGTTGCTATAATGAGCTGTAGGTATTTTTTTTAGATGTTACTATACAGTACAGTACAAATTCACAAGCTACTGTAAATTTGATTTTCTTTATTTTATTAATATATTTAGATAGATAGATAATACTTTATTAATCCTGTAGGGAAATTGATGAAAGAGAGACGAGCCAGGCAGGAGTTGAACCTACAATCTTCTGAGCCGTAGTCAGACGCGTTATCCATTGTGCCACTGGCCCCGCTATTTAATAATATTATATTATATTATTCATCTTGAATCATGCTAAACAAATATGCAATAATAACATCAACAATGTGGCAAGTTCAGGACATCAATCCCAGACTACAAACCTTGTCTGAAAGTTTTTGCACCAGATTAATCTTCTTTCATGGTCAGCTAATTTGCCATGACCGTGTGAGGGACATGATGGACTATCTCCATCACGTTGGGAACCTATACCAGACACATGTGGGTCAGTGCAGGGAGCCGATTAACATTCCACAGGCTTTCTACATCAATACAATAGCCCCCGTGAGGTACAGATATCAGTTTTTTGTATGGTCACCTGCACTCCCAGTCATGTGATATAATGGGGACGTAGGCTGGTTGATGACTTGGGTGATTGTTGTGTACACACTGTTCTTTTTTATCTTTTACATCTCCACAATATACCTCTTTGCCATTCCGTACATTTCTTTTGGGAGTAGTATTTTTAAACATGGATAATATTGCTCTTATCAATTTTTTATATTCTCTTACAGATCAAAATTCCAGTGTCTGGCACGAAATCTGCAGGCTACCTCTACACTTCCTCAACTAAAGACACCTTTTTGAACAAGTAGGTTACATTTTTCCTGAATGAAAAACACACAAGCTCAGTCGAGAGTTTGTTCAATTCATGAAATTAAATACCATACGGTATGCTTTTTCATTGATCATGTGTATGCTGTACATTAAACTAAATGTGCTAAATTTCAACAATGTAATAAATCCTGCATATTGTTTGCCGCGTAGAGCACAAACAACAAAGTTACTGTAGGATGCAAGGTTAAAAAATTGTTAAAACGTTAGCAAGGTTAAAAAAATATAATGCAGCATGCACTGGGAGTAAGGCAACATGCCTTGAGCAATTTCAGTATTTCTCACTCTTGTGAGAATCAGATGGTTGAACCCAGACTTGAATTGTTCATGGTGAACTGGGAAGAAAGGGCAGGACTAAAGCCAACTTCTGGGGGGGGGGTAAAACACACACAAAATGCTAGTTCTTTAAGGGTGTGTGCTTTAAAATGATTGACTACACAATAAAAGACAGCACAGCAGCTTAACGTGAAGTATAAAGGAAAGAGTCGGGACTCCAGTCAAGACAGAAGGCTTCCATGCGTCTCACTCAGGGTCCAAGTTGGATTATATTGACCTAAAGTAGACTGCTTACCTACTAGCTTTACATCACAGAAACCTTGCAGAACCCAAACGTAGCATTTAAAATGCTCATCCAGTAGTTTTTCCAACACTTATGTACGTAGCACTGTGAAAGACTTTAAATTTGCCTTTCAGTATTGTTTGAGAAGAATGACCAATGGAACTAACAACATCTGACCTTATTGTGCTGTAGCAATCCTGTCTGCCTTAATGTGGTGGAACGATTTACATTGAAACCTCTGTCTCGCACACAGTGATGCCATGATTATTCAATATTGATTGATCAAGAGCTGGGTAGGCATCAAGATGGAGGGTCCCAACAAGATGTTACATATCTCTACAGGTGTTACAGATCTCCACAGGTGTTGCACAAACAATATAAGAGTTCTTCGTGGACAGTAGGTGTCATCTAAATGAAAGCATGAGATGTTATTTTAGTCAATGCCAAAAGGGTTTTAAAAAGTCAAGATATAGAAAAAAAACAAGTTTTTATTTCTAAGCTTTTGAGAGACGTAGTGGTTGTGCTGGAATGTAGTGCTCAACGAGAAGCTGTCAACACAAATATGTTTGCAATTCAGAATCAATTGTGTGCACAGTGGTTCAAAAAGAGCCTATACCGAATAGAGCACAAATGGATCGGCAGTGATGGATTAAAGCTGTTGCTCTTCTTTGTGTGTGATCCTCAGCTAAATAAAAAGATGAAGTCAATTTTCACCAACAAGTGGAGCTGAGTTGGAAAAAAAACAGACTGGTGGACAGTGAGGGAAATTTTCAGTACCTTTATTCAGAATTGGTTTAAGTATGTCGTGTTTCGGACTAGGCGTTCAGTCTGTTCTGTTAATATCCTAGGTGGTGTCTGCAGGAGGCTGTACTGCATCTCCACAATGGCCAAAGGATTGCAGTGTTTGAGACTGAGAAGGCTGAACCAGGGGATATGGATTTTGAGGACCCATCAACAGGCGCCTCCTTTTAATGTATGAAGCATCATACTGCTCTTCACGAGTTGTGCTACAGTACATGGGAAAGCATGGCTGCACCCTGTGCACTCAGGGACTGTTCCCCCAGGACATGCTGCAGCTCCGCAGTAGTATTTTAACACTGCTTCTGTTCTGCTGGGGTCTACGACAAGGTTTCACTGTAAGCACCTCATTGGGAATGTTGTACTGTACATTGGCAGTGGTGTTACTAACCTTAACAAGATTCAGTCCAAGCAATGCAATTTGGTCTGACATTTTAAATGAAAAAATTGATTATTGCCAAGTTTAACTTAATTAGGGTACTCCAAAACTCAAGACTGTCAGTTATCCTTCACAATATACTACAGTATTGGTTTTAGCTATTCTGTATGAAAGAAACATGTTTGGCAAAAACATGTTAAGATATGTTTTATTTATAGAATTCTATACACCTTTTTACATTTTCTGCCAATAAAAATACAACAGGTACAGGAAGGAAAAAAAACACCATCAGTTAGAGCAAAGACGTTAATGAATTTTAAACTCAGCCTAACCATGGTTGTAGGCACTGCTTCGTCTACCACACATAAGTATTGCAATTCTCAAGAACTTCAGTTTGGTAAAGTTTTTAGATTTAGAGAAACAGATGTAATTTATTAACACGAAAAATGATAATGTAAAACATTACCACAATACTAGTAAACATCTATGAATGTCATCAAACATTGAGGATAAAATTATGTTTCAAAAGTTTCTTCATGTTTTTTTGTGGTTCAGGCTAACATTGTGAGTTTTAAGAACACTGAATTTCTTGCCTCACTAGATGCTTTGTTAAAATGACTTTTGATTTGTCTGCAATGGTGGATCAGGTCTGTCTGCCTTTCCAGTCATGATGTTATGAAGAAGAATGAGCTCCACTCTGATGTACTGTACAGTAACATCCCTGAGAAGGGGAGAACTGTTGTGAAGGTTATCACAGCATTCCCAACAGATGGACCCTGAAGTTTAATACTCACTAAATACACCTTGTTCATCAACCTTTGGCTTTTTCACTCCATTTTACTTTTTTACCATTTGATCCAGTTGTTTGTTTTTTTTGCGTGCATTTCAAAAAGAAAAAAAAAACTGTCACAGGAATCCAAGGATTACTCATGTACCAAATTCGTACAAGCTGTGATCTGTTGAAAACCGATTAAAGTGAAATCTTTTTGTTTTTATCAGAAACCAAAGGAATGCTACAATGAGTGCAGCTGTTCGATTGTACTTTTCACATTGCATTGCAAGCAATCTCCTGGCTTTGCCTTGAACCACAGTACTATTTTTTCATGTCAGCTGTTTTACCGATCTATTAAACCATTTTACGTTTCTGTTATCTAAGATTTGGGTGTAATTATTCATTTGTACAGTGAAAAAGAATAAAAATTGCAGTGAAAAGTGAAAAAATGTTTGATGAGTTTTCAATTCCAAGGAAACTGTAGATTCCAGGTGGGAAAATGCAACATTAGTTCTAGACACAATTCAGAGGCAAGCTTACATTTAAGAGTTTAAGTCATTTTTCATGTACTCCTGCTAGAATTCATCAGGCATTTTGTACAGTTTCAGAATCTGATACAAGATAGTTAGCTACCACTTATTCTATTTAAATTTGAAAGCAGAAGCACTATACCCAGTGTTTAGTTTCATACTGCAATACTATACAGCTTTAATCCAAAAATTAAAGTACACTAAACTATACAGCTGCAGTTCATACTTTTTTTGAAATCTCCAAGTAGTCTAGTGTGTTGCATTGTGTGAAATGTACAATTTCATTTAAAAAAATAGCAGTTATAGATTTTAAAAAGGTCCGAAAGCTTAGAGGGATGGAACAAGCTATTAGATTAATGCATTTTTGTGGAACACTAAATAAAAGTAAATCTCTAAATGACAATTGCAAATGTGAACACTCCTCCCCAAGATAAGCCATTTAAGAGTTCAATGTCACTGCAAAAAGGTGAGGTGTGCAATTCATGTTTACATTATATAAAGTCTACTGTATGTAATCTAAAACCTTTAGTTTATGTTAATCATTTTTTTATGATTTGTTTTTACATATTGACTTAAATATAGACTGTAACTGTCTTTATGTCTTAATTTGTTGGCACTGTCTTTTTGGATTGTCAGCCCACCTCAATAAGAGTTTAAAAGTATAAATGGCTACAACTGCCTGTATGTGTATGGCATTAAGAAAATATTTTGCATTGTTTTCTATACTCTTTTAATTCACAAGACCTTATATTCTTTTCAAACACCCTGACTTGTGAAAAAATGGACATGAATGTAAAAAATATTGAAACTTTACTTAATATTATCTTTTAAGGCATATAAAAAGGCTCTATTCCTCAGTTCAGAAAAATGTAATAGGTTAGCAAAGGGCACAAGAGACTGCCTTTTCAGTCTAAAAATATACCAGTTATAATAATTAAAACAGCATTCTTATTGATCTGACAAAAAAACCAAAATGTATAAAAAAGTGAAAATTGAAAAGTGAAAGGTGTGCTGAAAGAATGTCATAAATACAAAAGTCATCATAGTTTTGAGGCTACAAAACTCACATGAAGGGATAAATCTCTTCAGCACTAGAGCTTAGTGTTTATTTACAGTGTCAAGGTTTAATTTTTCAGTCACTGTTACCTTAAAGAAAGGCTAATTCTAAAGTTGACAAATATCAATCTGTGTAAAAGCATGATTCTGGAAGTCTGTCAAACCTATTGCCTTGTTTTGTAAATAGCAGAAATGTTGACACAACAATTCGAGCCCAAGACTGCTAGATAGTGGGGACCCAACAGTTTGGGGATAAATGTGTGCAATTGCATTTTAATTTTTTATTTAAACAGTCTATAAAAACAATATTAGGTTCAGCTTTATATATACTGTATATACACACATATACCTTTTTACCAGTTTATACTTTTAAGGTAAATAACATTTTTAAGAAGTGGCAAAAACAACAACAAAAAACTGTGGCTCCATTTATGGGCCACGCCATTTCATCTCAAGCATGGCACAAAAAGGATTCATCACGTCAAGGCTCAGTCCTATTTTAACTTACCAATTAAAGCAGCACAAACAGACAAAAACAAAAGTTTGGCTTAAAAGTTTGTAGTCAAATCTCGAGGTGAATGTAAAACAAAATTCTAGTTTGAGTTCCCTGGTTTCCTATAGCAGTTCAGTAGATGAAGTCTCCTGGGATCTCCTGCAGTGTGCTGAATGGCTCCTCAAATTTGAAGCGCTTGGAAATGGCCTTCTGATCAGGGGTCATGCTCTCCTTCTCCGACTGCCGGCATTGTCCAAGGGTGTATGCAGCCATGACTATGAGCTCCTCTGCCACCTGGCTCTGAGCTGCGGCCTCTCCTGCCGGGGAGAGGGGGCTGGCCTCCTCCGGGGAGCCTTCACTGGAGCTCAGCGCCTCCGCTGTGTCCTCATGGAGCTGCTTCAGCCACAGGTGCTGCCGGCACTGCTCTGCCGTGGCTCTGGCCCTGCAATGAGAACACTGATTGACTCACCTACGTCTCTGTCATTATGCGTATTCTTTGTACCCTTAACGAAAGTACACAAATGTCTCACTTGGTCTCCTTCTCTGCTCTGTATGGAGAACTGCTCAGCTATTTCCAGGGGGGCTGTAAAGTTAGTAGGCCTTTTCAAACATCTATATTGTGAAAACTCCACTGGAATAATGAAATTTAGTTCATATACAAATGGGCGGTTTGGTGGCACAGTGGTTAGCATTGCTGCCTCAACACTGGAGCCCTAGTTTCAACTCCAGACCTAGGGTCTTTGTATGTTCTCCCCACATTTGCATGGGTTTCCTCCATTGGAATTGGTTTCTGGGAAGATTGTCCCCGAGTGTGTGCGAGTTTGTGGTTGTGTCTGTGTGTGCCCTGCGATGGACAGGCATCCTGTCCAGGGTGTATCTTGCCTTGTGCACATTGGTTGCCAGGATAGGCTCCTCAACTCTGTATAGGATAAATAATATGTACATGTACAAAGGAGAACATGTCTCAAGGACACATTCTGATTCTGAAAAGAAGGGCATTTTCTGCAGTAATAATAGTTGCTTGCATTTTTACAGTCCGTTTAATTTTTGGGCACTCCACAGCACATACAGGAGAGGAGTCACTTCGTTTAGCTCAGAAAAACAGCAGCATGAACCTAGAAGATGCGGCAGTCATTATGCACCAGCAGCAGTATACCAGGAAGAGAGGTGAAAAACTGTTTTATCAATTGATTTAAGGAGACCTTCAGAGTGGCCAAATTATTCAAGCCCAAAGTTAAATTGAGTTAAGACACTGGGGTTGACACTGGTACAAACAGTGCCATGGGATCATAAATGACCAAGTAATAAGGACTTTGGTTTAACATTTCATCCAAAGGACAGCATCTCCTGCAGCACAGTGTCCCTGATCACCACACTGGGGCACTAGTTTGTAAATTGTGTTCTGGAGGGAACAGTGCTTCCTTCTGGTTCAACAATACCATTTAAAGCTGTAACCTAGTTTTCCTTAAAGGTTGCCCATTCTTTAACTAAGACCCGATGAGATCAGGTTATAAGGTGGTAACACTGATGTTCATGTTGTATACTATGTTCTTCCACAACAAGCAAATCATCATGGATACAAATTGTCAGACTGAGCTAATCACCTTCCAGTTATGTAGTGTTTTGCAGTGCAAAAACTATCTTGAATAATAATGTAATTTTAATTCCTGGCTTTAATTCCTTAGCACATTCAGAGTGGTGTGTTTGATTTGTGAATGATGTGCGTTGAGAGGAATGCCACTCTGTAATACTGTTCAGTAGCTACTGTTCCTGCATTTCTAATACCAATATCCTGTATATTGAGTTTAAAATGTTGCCTTAAAAAGTAACTAGGACCACAGGTGGATGTTTATGAAACATATCTTTTTCAAATCTTTTTGTGGAAAAGACATATAAAACTGAATGTAATTTTTAAATGTAATTTAATATATAAATCCCAATATGTGAATTAAAGTTGACTTAAGGTAATAAAAAGGTATTTTACTCTGGTTCTTTAATGAGAAGCATCTTCATGAAGTCAATAGCAGATTTGTCAATCCCTTCAAATTCTTCCTGGGTGTAGCTTATGTTTATCTGTGAAATATTGAGGAAGGTCTCCTGCTTGTCATCTCCCAGGAAAGGAGAGGTCCCAGTAAGCATCACATAGGCCAGAACACCGATACTCCTGTGAGAGGGAAAAGAAAAGACCTAGAACAGCAAACACTAGATGTTCTCTATCATAGTTGTTCCTAAACCTGGTCCTGTAGGAAGACTGTCTGCTGGTGTTCATTCCAACTGAGCTCTAAATTTGGCGTAACTGATCTGCATGTTTCTTAGACTTTTATTTAACTTTTTTTAGTCAGTCCTGAGTGTCAAAAATATCCAACTTCAAGTTCAACTTTCTGCCTGCTGATTTTGAGTAAACAGCGCTTACCGGTTAATAAATTGATGACCAGACAAAGAGTGACCGAATTATTCAAAGATGCCCACAACAGCGTTATTTCCATTTGCGAAGGTCCAATTGGTTACATTTCAGCAGCATACCTGAATGACAGCAGTTTTGAAACCCAGAAAATGGTACAGGGTTGACACCAATTACTAATCCCATCTGATCTTTTAAGAGCTGAAAGGAACTTTAGAAATACAAATATTCCCTAAATAGAAAACTGAAATCAATTAACAGCCTGTAAGAACTTGACTGGAATAAAAAAAACAAAAGATACAATGTTCCTGCAGGACCAAGGCTGGGAAGTAGTGCTCTTATACAATTTAATTTACATTTAATGACTCTGCATTATACGCAATTTGATTTGAAACTTGATGAGACTCCTGAGTAAATGGATGGATTTTTTAAGTCTAAATGTGCTCCATACTTGTTTTGTAATACCAAAGACTGAATTATCCTGAAACATATGCATTTTTGCCAAAATAATGAAAGAAATTTTAAGTTTTTTCAAAATATTGAAGGCTTTATGAAGGTTCCAGATGTGATACAAATCAAAAAAGCTCAATATGTTTCTTACCACATGTCAGTCGCTGTGCTTATTGGCTCATAATTCAAAATTTCAGGAGCTGTAGGAAAAAAACAAACGTTAACAATTACTGTATGCACAATTTGTGAGTACCTTTAATTTGTAATGAACTATTTCTTGTCATAGATTCAAACACCTTACATATTGAAACACCATACTAACAATCTGAAAACTGAACAAAAACTTTGGGATTTTTTTTCTAGGCACTTTACAGATATCTTCTTAAAGAAAAAGTATGCAAAATAACATGTGGATCCATAGCTAAGCAACATGACACTTTGGGGTAAGTGTTGTAGAAACATTCCTTTGTTGTGAAAACGATATGAGGCATGAGCTGAAGCCATGTTCCTTTCACAACTTCAGGAATGACGTCCTACAACACCCACTCTGAATAGTTACTGCGGTGAGTGTACAATGGCTGTTAAACATAAAACCAACATCACACCATCCTGGATATAAGACTATTTCCAACTGCTTGGGTTTTCTCCACTGTTCATTCACTTCAGTTCTTAATATCCCCTTTAAAGAACTCGAACCACCTGTTTAGATAAATAGGTCTGCCAAAGTAAAGAGCACAAGCTGCAGTTGTGAGCGCAGCTGAGCGTGCAGTTCTGTTTCCCACATTGTTGGACATTGCCACAATAATGATATCACTGTCCACTACAACAAACGCCAGGGGGGTGCTTGACATGGTACAAGACAGCTTTATTCAAAAGCTGTGAACGATGTCACTTCAAACTCACCCACATACTCGGGCGTCCCCATGATCTCCCTCAGCTCTTCGTTACTGCTCACTATTCTAGAGAGGCCAAAGTCCACAATCTTAATGTCTCCCACAGGGGACGCACTAGTCAGCAGAATATTCTGTGGCTGCAAAAAGAGACAAAAAAGTTAAAAAAAAACAAACAGAGGCAAAATCAAGGTTTTGTTAAGGGGCATGCTGTGTGGATGTGGAGCAAACAGACTAGCTACAGTATGTGGCTGACACAACTTTCAAGAAACTGCTGCACAACTGCAAATAATATTAATACATTGATATTAATATAACGACTAAAGCTGGTAAAATAATAAAAGGGGAAGGCTTGTGAAGTCCAGCATCAATTACCCCGCACCTGTAAAGGAAAATGGAACCATGTCGCATCATTCTGACATGATGGTAAGCCAAATCATAGGCAGGACCACACCTCAATAACCACTGACTCAATAACCAGATTCTGGACCAAATATGGGTTACATTCCTGCAACCCAGATTTGTGTGCTCATGCGTCTACCCACACTTGGGCATCTACCTATATGCTTGTATAAGCAGAATATACACGTTTGTACTCGCCTTCAGGTCGAGGTGGACCACGTTGTTTTTGTGCAGGAAAGCCACACCTTCCAGGATTTGCCGCATGAGTCGCTTGACCTCCTCCTCCTTGAAGGCCTCATCTCGGTCAGCCACGCACTGGTTAAATATTTCACCACCAGCAGCACTAGCAACAGAGAACACCAAAAATAAGTACACAGGGCCAGCGAGCAAGAGAAAAGGCATCCAAAAACGACTTATACAAATATCTTCTATTTCTATTAAAAAAAAAACCCATTCAGAATTAAGTTTGAAAAAATATGAATTTTGAAACATGAAAACTGTCAGAAACCCATCATTGTTGGCAATGCCTTTGTAGTCAAAAGCTGAAAACACTCATCATTCACTACAATGGCTATTATTTGATACTTTATCTGTTAAAATAACAGGAAATCTTTCATGTTATTTGTTGTTTTTTCTCTGTATCTATAAATTACATGAAATAAAAGCAGGTAATTCCAGACTATTACGTCTATGGCCTGTTGACACTTCTGTCGTAGTAGATTGCTAACAATTTGGTCACTGAATTTACAAGTAACCCACCTATTAAAACACAACCTCTATCCTAAATCAGTTACCTCTACAAACTCAATGTAACCCAGCAAGAGAATACTAAGACAGTCTTAATTTCTCAATAACAAATTAATTACAATTTGTGTAATCCTCTAAGACATCCTGCATGCAAAACAAGACTATAGCCTCAACTGCAGTGTGATTAATATACTGTACAGTATGTGGTGACACCAATCAGTGTAGCCATCCCAAATCCAATTTATAGGATGTTAAGGATTCCCACCACCTATTAACTGAGTAAGAAACCCCTGGTACAGTTTGCACCTACTGTAATTTGCTTGTCTGTAGACAAAAAAGCATTAAAAGGCACTAACTGGAAAAAAAAAGCAAAAAAATCCAAAACTATTAGCTTGTTTAAAGGTTTCCCCAGGCTAATAGTTGTCCATTTTACTTCTCGCAGCCACAATTACACTGACCTTTCTGTCTGCGTCTTTTTATAGGGATTCCAGGACTATTTTTCCAGAAAGAAATCAAGAGTCTGATTTGTATAACCACCAACCATGCAAAATTCACTTATTGACCTAATCTTTTCAAGGAACTAGGATATAATTAGGGCAATAGATGTGATAGAATCACTGGAAAATTGTGGCCATAAAATCTTTTAATGTATACTTTAAATCTCAGAAACGTGAATCTAAAATTAGGGTTTATACTTTTAGAAAAATAAGACTATGCAGGAATGGGTTTGAGCTTAGCAGAGAACTATGAACAGACGGAATCAGATTCAATAGTAGTCAATGGTGTAACAGAGCAACTGTCTCTCAGCTGTCTATGATGGTTTCAGTGTGGGTGTGCAGCATAGAGAGCAGTCAAAAAGAGAAAAGGTGCAGGCATTCACTATATGCACCGGTCCTCTAGGTCAAGGAGGACCTGCCATGGATGGTTATACAGTACTTTAAAAAGGATTCAAAACAACATAATTCCTAAGACAGTGAATTCTACATGCAGGAAAACATGTTTAATGGCATTAAGAAAAAAATCAGAAGAAAGAAAAAGCACTTAATGTTGAGTAAAATAGAAAAGGAATATACAGAACTAGTGTGACAGTAGAAGAGGAAGTGAATATTATGCAGATTAATAACAGAAGATAATAAACATTAGATAAAATGCTAAATGAATTTTTACACAGGCATTTACAATAGAAGATGTCCATAACATGCTCCCTGTTATAGACCAGGCCCCAGCAGTGCTGGGTAATGTTATGTTAACAAATATTAAAGTTCTAGAGGGGCTAGAATGGTAAAAACAATAAATCACCAGGTCCTGAAAGTATTTTCTGAGTGATGGTTAAAGAAATTAAATATTTTCTTCATATTCCAGCTTGGATACTTCAGCTATGTCTTAGAATAGGAGCTCTACCCACAGACTGGATAATCACAAATGTAACACTAATCCCCATAAAGAGGAACAGAACTGAACCAGGAAACTATAGACCAATCAGTCTAACATCTGCTATACTGAAGTTTAAAATAAACTGAAAGTTTATGTTAAAGTTAAAATTAGCTAAACTGAATACTTAGAAAACAAAGACAACCAACATGGGTTTAAACCTTTGAAGACATAACGAGGACATTAGATAATACTAAAACAGATGACACAGTATATTTAGATTTCCAGAAAGTGTTTCCCCTTGAAAGGTTGATTCTCAAATTAAAAGCAGTGAGAATCTAAGGGTATGTATGGCAATATAGGGAATGTAAAATCGAATGTACGCACTGTACATCTGGTGCCTTGCAAATGTATTCAGAAAAAAAATATGTTGATTGCTGGTGTATTCAAACCATCAGCTCAATATTTGGTGGAAGCAGCACTTTTGGGAGCAATTACAGAGGCAGGTCCTTTTGGGTAAGTCTGTCCTAACTTTGCATTACAGTTTGATGCCATTTTAGTCCATTCTTCTCAGACTCTCTTAAGTTGCCTGAGGATTGTTTATGGACCAATATTGTAGACTAAAAAGACCAGAGATAATATTCTAATCTTTCCTTCCTTTCATTAACCTTACACTGGGCAAGTTTCGCTAGCTCTCAATAATTGATTTCTTTCTACAACCTCTACAATCATTTACAGATTTCAGGTTTTTACATTTTTTCCTCTTGATTTCCATTTATTTGGACACTCTTTTTGACCTGTTAAGGCAATTCTCACATATTCTGTCCTTTAGGTTTATCTCTGCAACCTTTTCTCTCTCCCTCACACCTGAGGCCTCCACAGCAGATGTGTTTTTTTTTTCTTTCTACTTTTATGCATGGAATTTAACTCAACTTAATTCTTTAAAGTTTGGGAAGAGGCAATCTTAACTATGGCACAAACTAATTCTCCTTCATAATCTACTGAATATTAGATTGTATAGCCAACCAAGACATTAAACCTTCGGAGCCCGATTTCTGAAAACCAGAGTACTGACTGCATCACACAACTCAAGTAAACAGGGTAGACTGGTAACCCTCATGAAAGGGTGCCCCCAGCTATGCAGAAAATGGCACTGGCAGCCCTGCTCAAGGCTGATGCCTGCAGTTCTCCTTCACTGACAGGAGGTGACACTGAAAGGTAACACATAAGAATTACATGGGGTTGCCCCACAGGAAATTCCTGTCATGTGTCCATCAGCAGGACTATAGTCCATAGTCAGTGGCAGTACCAGGTAGTTATTAAGTAATGTAAAATCCTGGGTTCGGTATAGGGTTTTAGGCATTCATGTGAAGGAAAACAGAGCTTTCACTGTAGTTATTATAAACGTGAGCCAATGAGCCAAAAAGGTGTATATTATTTATCTTATTTACAATATAGTACTAATTTACTGTTTGCTTGCAATTACTAATTCATATTAATATTTTAATAGACAACAACAGTGAACTGATTTTACTTATCCAAACTTTTTTCACACGTACAAACTAAACACTATTTTACTGACACTGGCCACATAAACACTTGAACAACTTGGGCTATCTTCGGCTCTGTACTTTTACCACCAAAAACCATTACTGTGAAATATTAAGAACTTCACATCTGATCCTTTAACTAAACTGAAGAGACTGGATGAAACCAGTTATTTAGGCAGAGAGCAGGCCTGTGATGCTCTGCAGCAGAAAGACCACAGCTGGGCCGCAGCCTGGTAATTTTAAACTGCTGTGGAACAGCAGACAGCACACGCGCAGAGGTTCCTCTGCATCCAGTCACTGTTTCCAGAGCTGCTCTCACTCCCTGCACTCTCCAAGGCCCACAAAACTGCAGACGTTCCTCTTTATTTTGGAAGACTATAATTACAGTAATGTGCTGCCAGCCTCCTACAATCTAAACACAAGTGTCTGAAGGGGGAGAAGAAATAACTGTACAAAAAGCAAATTCATAACTAGGTCACTCCTTCAGAAATGAACTGAACTGGGCAGTTTATCCATTAATGTAGCATAATACGACCATCATGCAAGTGTATAATCTAAGAGCTATTTTTCTGTTTCGTGCACAGTACTAAAACAGCAGTGTTTTGACATGTGGAAGAAAACCTTCTGTTTCAAAAAGAAAATTCCAAATGGTTTCCCTTATTAACCTTAGAAATAATTTGTGATGAATGGGTAGATAGTTAGGCTAGATAGGTTTGATTGGCTATTCTAACCTACCCTGTTTAGGAGAGAAAAAAAACTTTCAGGCTTTTTTGGGGTGTGTGGTGTAATAAGGGAGAGCAGGAATATAAATAAGGCAAAGGGGTGGACAAAAGGAAATGTCAGAGTGGGTAAGGGGTGTTGCAGATTGAACTGAAGAGACTGAAATGTCTGCAATGGATTTGTGTGGAAGGTGTGAAAGGTGCACGGCTTCACACTAAATTCTAAGATATCGAATTTGCAACAATGGGAAAAACCTTTTAAATTTTAATAAAAAACAAAAACTTTAAATGCCCTGCTCCTTCTTTTCCAGTTCTCCTGGAAATGTGCAATGTTTTATGAACTACAAAATAATCACAAGTTAATGTTTTGAGTAAAAATACCATACAACAGTACAATACAATCTACATCATTAGGCCTAAATACAAATACATGTTAAAATGTGTCATTGACTTAAATCAATGGAGGAATCAATGTCACAGAGCTCCCAGACAAGCTGTCCTGGTGCGGGCTTCAAGCAGCATTCACACAGACAGCCAGTCTAAATTTCCATCAGCAGTAATGCAATTTTGATGATATTTTGAACTGGATCAGGAGACTACAGACCAACTAGTCTTACTTTTATTAGTGGTAATGTCATGGAAAGATACAAACCAGCATGAATTTAGAAAGGGAAGGTCTATCTTGCTAGAATTCGTTGAACAAGCTTTAAAAAACAGTAGACAACATTAAAACATATGATATCTTCAGATTTCCAGAAAGTGTTTGATAAGGTCACTAATAAAAGGCTGATTCTTAAAACCCAAGGGAAACCAAGGCAATGCATGTAGATGGATTTAGAGTGTTCAAAGGTTTGAATACTTTTGCAGGGAACTGTACATGGACTGACAATCCCTTAATGAACATGAAATTGTCTATGACTTAAAGGGAGATAACCTCTAACTTGGCCCATGTGATTATTGGTGTGGTGTGTGGATCCGTTTTAGGCTCATTGTTCTTCCTGATTCATATCAATGATTTAGATTCTGGTATAGTTTGCAAATTAGTCAAATCTGCTGAGGATCCTAAAAAAGGGGGAGTGGCAAACACAAAAACAGTGGCAAAGGAATTACAAAAAGACAAAATCATGGATTAAACTAACTTGACTGAACTTGATAAATGAAATTTAAAATTGATGAGGGCAAAGTGATCCACACTGGTAGTAGGAACACACAGTACACTATACATATATTTATGAGCTGCAGAAAGTTACACGTAAAACAGATCTGTTTTTGGTGTACATTCTTCTATTCTTGTAAATTCTCATTAAGCATTAAAAAACAAACGGAATGCCTGGATATACAGTAGAACATGTGGAATTCAAAACCAGTGACATTATGCTTGAGATCTACAATGTACTGGCACGACATCATCTAAAATACTGTATAATGTTTTGCTCACAATACTACAGAAAATATATTATAACATTCGACTTCAAGGAAGAAAGACTGTTGAGGGTGGTACTGTAAACCTCTTAAATTGAGATTGGTTCAACCCAACTCAGTAGTGCAACAAAAACACAAGGTCACATTTGGAAACTTAAAGGAAATGAATTTAGGACTGAAAATAAGAAACACTGCTTTACTTACAGAGTTGCAGGTATCTGGAACAGACTTCCCAAACTGGTCCAGACTCACTGACTCACTCACAAGACTCATGTTCTTATCTGAAATGTCGTTAGTTTACTTTCTTTAGTATAGGTATTATGCATTAAGCATACTGTAATGAAGATTTAGAAGGGCCAATGGAGCAGTCCTCTACATTATACTGTAACCCTACCTGGTATTTTCCTCATAGTATATATAGACATATTGTGTTTACTGATCCACTACTAATGGATTTTTGT
The DNA here is from genome assembly GCF_055471065.1 of Atractosteus spatula. NCBI lineage: Eukaryota > Metazoa > Chordata > Actinopteri > Semionotiformes > Lepisosteidae > Atractosteus > Atractosteus spatula. The sequence goes on from NC_142711.1 coordinate 40,017,553, forward strand.
GACAAAAAGCCCTGTACTACAGGGGTCAGTTGCAGTAGTTGTATTTATAGTGCTATGGTCCAATTGTGTTACAGGACACATTTCTTAAATTTGGAATCAGTATTAGGGAAAAGGACATTTTTAATCCTGATCATTTAAAGAAAAGCCCTTTCTTCTTAAGCTATAGAAGCCTCAATGTAGAATTGTATTTAATTAAATGTCAACCCACGAGCTACACAGTCCACCATAACATGTGCGTGACATACTGTAAGTCAAAAACCAAACCATCTGCCCTACCACTGCAGATTCTCGATCCTGGTTTCCCTAACTCTTTTTTGTTAAAGAAATATACACTTGAACAAGCAGGGATATGAAATTTGTTTTCTTTGGATGATATGTTTCAGAGGTTCTAGTCTGACTTGTCATTCTGTTTCAACATCAAAACACAAGATTCATACTGTACCTGGATAAATAGAATCACTCTGTATCTCAATCTTACCACAGGTAAGAAGAATACTCTTATGTTCTGAAACTTTTTTTTAAGAAACTAAACTGTGAGGGTTATAAGAGAATGAAATGAATTATAATTATATATAATTAATTTTCCCCACTCTGTTTTCCATCAGATAAAAAAAAACTGCTCCCTGACGGCTAAGGGCTCAGAAGTAGTGTTTAAGTTGTTCAGAGAACGAACTGCAACACTGTTATTATTCACAAATTGACCATAATATCAGGATTCCCATGTCAAATAGACAGTGTCAGAAGCAGACACATTGTGGCTGGCTTAAGGAGCATGAGACAGACTTATCTCCTTCCCTTATCCCCTGATCTCAATCTTACTGAAAGGTAGTGAAGCCAATGGAATGTGCAGTTCAGTCCCACACACGACACACATTGCCATCATCACTACCTCAGCAGAAAACAAAGAATGAAATGGCATTCAAATATCTCAGATGTTTGTTAACTGTGTGTTACATTGTGTTGCCAAGCTTCATTCATTGCTCAAACTATTATTCAGTATCAGCTGCAAAGGTTTTGAGCAGTAACTGTAATTTTCACTCAATTATGTGAAGAGGGTCAAGAAAAATGAAAAACTGAATGAGAAAGCAGAACTGAGACAAAATATCAGAAAGAAAGAAATGAAATTGAACCTTCATAAAGCTGCCCTTCAAAAACCTAATGTTATAATTTTCAATTATATTTTAAATGTCTTTGATATTTAAGTATTTTATCTCACAGTGATGATTTAAAACACAGCATTGTTCACTGTGTTTTCTACAGCACTAATCATAAGCAGCTACTGTAATCTTGACCAACAACATTCATTTTACATGAAGAGCGTCAATAAAAATAAAAAAAATTCTATAAGAAAGTAGGACTGAGACAAAATATGAGAGGGAAAGACAAATTTAGTAAAAAACAATTTCTATATTATGAACTCCCAATCGAGAATATTGGAAATTTGACTTACTAGTTCAGTAAGTCACAATATTTCATCTCTTTCAGAATGAAAAACCTATTAGGCGCTCTGATTAACTCAAGTCCCATGCAGGAGGTCAGACTTTGATCCCACGTAACCCTGAGCTCTGTAATCCACACTTTATTCTGGATTCTAGGCTAATTATCCACCAAATCCAAAGGAATGACTGCTGTCACTGTATAATAAACAGACTGTAAGTATTTTTATTACTGTAAGGAAGCACGAAAATATTACAATGTCAGTTAAGCTAAGGCGATCACTGCAGCTCTGGTTTAATGTGATCAATGTGATTGAACAGTAGACCCTTCAGCCCCTCTGGCCAAATTGGTTACAAGCCACAGTCCAGACCCTCACGTGCCACTGGAGAGCGCAGTGGTATAACAAACCGCCAGCTGGAAACCCCCTGCAACCAGGCCATAGCTCTGTGCTGCCTGGAAAACTGCTTCAGAGCTGCCTGCAGTGGGTTAATTGAGCAAATGCGCTAATTCCTCCTCTCCCTATTGTATTCGCATCTCCCTACCCCCAAGAAAGGAAACAGTGTGTCCATAAGCTATCAATGTGCCCGCGAGTCTATTAGACTTTTTTTTTTACTTCACGTGATAGACCATCATAAAAGCAAAATGTATTCTGCTCTACTTCCCACAAAGTACAAGAGCATAGTATTATCTGTTTTGAATAATACTGACAAAAGCCACTGGCAGGAGATCACTTCAGTCCCGGGCTAAGTCCCTTTTTATTAAATTTCAGTTTTTATGGTGCACTCACATTTGCAGGGCAGAGCAGTGGCTTCTTCTTTTCTGTGGAAAGTACTCCAATCCATTAGGATTATATGACCCATGTGAAATTAGAGACTACGAATGCAACAGATTTAGGAAAACGAAAGGATTAAAACATCATTTTTAGCTGTTTGTATCTCTTGATTATTTACCTCGTACCTATAACAGCAATAGAGAACATGCCCTACCCTAAATTAAGGAAATCTCTTCTCAGCCACCAAAAAGCCTCTGTTTCACATTTTTCATGCTTTTCCCCACTCTGGTATTCAACACCTTCATTTGCATTTTTAAAGCACATTGTAAAACATAAAATCTAAACAAGACCAGGAAACTACACCGTCTTAGCCACCACAGCTGCTGCAGTAGCTAAGCCTCTTTAGACCATATGGTTTCCTTTGTGTTAAAACTGTCTTGAAAAGAATGGCAATTAAAGTCGCTATACCTGCAAATAAATTGCCTTTATGCTTCTAGCAAAGTCCTCTTACATTTGACTTTGCATTCTAATCCATCATAGCAATCAATTATCTCCCTAATAATGCTTTCTGCCTTAGGCATTATTATGGTTTAATTAAAAGCAGATTTACTGTGGTGCTCAAGCTAGGCTTACAGCAAATGGGCAAAACATCAAGGGCACGCACATACTGTATAAAACACAGTATAAAACAAAATGCAGACTAATGTGAGACCTCTGGTGTGCAGCATTTGCCAATAATACCAAAATAAAACAGCTGCATTAAATCCAGTCAGACTATGTCCAACTATGATATTCAGAATTTCACACTTGGATTTTTTTTGAGTGTAAGAAGTCAGTTAAAAGTACTGAGTAGAAGAGCACATAGTGTGTTTTGAACCTGGTCTGCCCAATTTGTAAGGAATCAGACAGGATGGTAGAAATACCTGAGAAAGGACACATATAGAATTAATGGCACTGAACACCAATGAAAAATATAATACTCTTGTTTATTGCAAGAGATGCAATGCTTAGTTAAGAAATATACAACAGACATACTATAGTATATACGGTACTCAGTATAATTTATTCTAATGTTTTTGTCACCTTTAGTCATGATAATAAAGACTTTTATCCAGTTTGTGCCAAATATTACAGGGTTCTGCCGCTGAGGTTAACAAATTTCACCCCTTAACCTTTTTTTTCCCCCCAAAGTATTTTTAATCTATTTTCTTTCTCACATTAAACTTTTGCGAGGTCAACATCTGCATTAAAAAACAGAGGAAGAAACAAACCAGAACGAGTCAGCCCTGGGAGGTTGGAGGCTGACCCTGCTGATGAACTTGAATTCACTCCCATACACAAAGCCATTCTTTTGCTCTCAGTCATATGTGAAAAGGAAATGAGGCAGCCTGTCCTCTGAGAAGTGGGTCTTGTTAAAACTGCTTAGAAACAGAACCCTGTGAAAGTATCAGGCAACCAAAGCCAAAGGGATTCCTAATGCTGCGAGACGAGTTCACGTCACCCGGTATTGCGGCACCTACAGTACTGTAGGCCTGGCCTTGCTTGAATATAGCATGGGGCCACTGGGAAACTGCTCAACTTCTTCTGTTCCCATGACCAAAAGATCCACAGAAACAGCCTGCTCCTAACAAGAGCGTCCCCAAACAAAGCCATTTAACCTGTTTCCATGGCCAAGGCAGTTCTATGCATTCTTGACACAGATTAAAATACCACAGCTGACCCCTGCATACACTGACCTGCAGTCTTTCTTACTGGACTGAGGTCTCTGGCCAGTGGGATTGCTGGATGTAGCTTACTCCGTTGTAGCTTGCAAGAAGCATTGGATTTTAGATTTAAACAAGGTTCTTTACATTTTGTATAAATTCTTCAGTATAAAAGTACTAGAATATACAGTGATGCACAATGAGAAAAGTAACAGATTTTTTTACCTCAAAAGCTCGCTGGGCACACATGCAATGTTATTATTAATATTTTCAACAATGAGCATATAGAGATTTGTTAATTGTTTAGAGCAGTATCATTCTTTGGGATAAATAATTACTGAATCAAGTCATTCAGAGGTTAGGAGCAACTACACAAAACACAACTTTACACAGAAGTTACAACAGCTTGAAGTGACTTATACAAAAATGGACCATCAGGAAGAAATGGCTACTGCTACAGAGTGCAAGACCATTACAACTCTACAAACTGCAGAAACCTAACAAGTGTTTCTGAAATCTCAGCATGTGACTTACTAAATCCCACCTATCTGTTTTAGCAAATTGTGTTCAGGCCAACTTGTGCTTCACTAATCTAATTTTTAGAAAGAGGTTTCTTCGATACATACAGCAACACTTCAGAAACACAGTGCCCTCCAGATTTTTCGTGCCTCCAAAAACAAAAGGTATAAAATAGGTGTACCCTGTAATAGGCTCCCCCACAACCCTGAATTGGAAGAAACGGCTAGAAAGTGGATGGATATACACATTATTTGTATTTCAACACAATGGGTCATGATGGAAAGGAGATGAACACTTCTGCAAGACATTGTATGTTTATCCATTTACAGAATGGCTATAGAAGACCTCTAAGATTCATATTTAAGTTCAAATGTCTTGTGACATTTGTTATTCTTTCATGCTCACAAAAATGTTTACTCCTAAACGATCCATTATGAAAGATCCCGATTCCTGAATAAGCACCTTTGTTAGGGAACACTGGAACAACCCAACATCAACATGGTGTCCCAAAGAAAATGAAGAGAGCAAAAAATCAATTCAACACTGTGCCTGGAGAAAAGCAAAAGCTACTTTCATAGCACATCACGATGCTATGACTATCCTACAGTACAACGCACAGAACAAAATATCTTTGGGCTGAGAAGAAATACAGTATATAGCACTTTTACCTTTAACACTGTATACTGAACATGCACTGAAAAGAATCACTTAACTTGTCTGGGTCCCTAATTTCATACAACTGGGATTCTCCTCCTTTCTGAACAAATAAGACTTACCATCTGTGTGAGGCAATGTGGCAGGCCCTGTATTCTGCTAAACTATGGACAATTAAAGCTGCCTATCTGTCTATATATGTTACAGTATTACATACTGTACAGTAATGACTTTATGCTGCTGCTTATATGGTTTAACTAAATTTAACATCTAGCTAAAATTCCATAAATCATAGACTCAAATTCTGGACAATTTGTTTTTGGGATTCATACCATTAAAAGAAACTGACAAGTAGTGAATGTCTCTGATAAACATATGCAAGACTGTACTGTATGTATACTAGTTCACTGGTAATGCAGGACAGATCAGGAGCCACATTTAAGCAACCCCTTCTCTCTCTCCTCCACCAGGATCCTGACTGTTTTAGCTGGTCCCCGATGGTCTCTTTGACTCACTATTCCAGCACGAGGATCATCTCTGTGGCCGTCTCGTACACCTCATGAAGGTCGATGACGCGGGGGCTGAACCTGGCCAGCTCCAAGACCGCAATCTCGTGTATGATCTCCATGCGACAGTCTTGGCCCTTCCTCCTCTTCCTCATGAACTTAGCAGCATACTCCTTCCCGGTGCTCCTCTTCACGTACTTCTTAACAACTGCAAACTTCCCCCTGAAAAATATCAAGCAAGTGTAAAAACATTTTACAGGACCAAATCTTCGCATTATAGTAAAGATAAAATTACCAAATGTGCACCAGACTAACCCATCTTCTAATTTAAGAATATATACTAAATACCATGGCTTTGATTACAAAGAATTTCTGTAATGCATGCAGTATACTGTATGTGTACAGTAAGAAATTATACTAATTTTGTTTACACTACCACCTATAACTGCACAGTGCTGAGTTACTGGATTAATCATGCTGTGATACCAGACTATAACTTAAAAATCTAAATAATGGCCATTCAAGACACAATGAAAATGAGTAAGAGAATATTTTTTTACATTTCTTTGGAATAACGAAAGAGTACATACAATGCTTGCATAACTTTCAGATAATTTTGCTTCCAGAAATACCTTACCTGTATTACAGTAATTGAAACATTCGGCACCTCTTTATCACAGCTTTGCTTTCCATTTATACTTCTAATTCTGAAATTCAACAATTAACACTTAAGAGTTTTTAAAAATATGTTAAATATTTTTTAAGCTTTGATAAATGTAAAGATGTTCTGTGAAGAGTACAAGCTCATCAGAATATGCAGGGAAAACAGTTTTGACCTACAGTATGTTTTGACCTCAGTATCTCATGTATAGAACTTCTTAATGTATTTTGCACTACTATAAAATTAATAGAAGATTCAATTCATCACAGCAATATAAATAACAATCGTTGAACTTGCATAATGTGGAAATGACAGAAAAGGCTCACTGCCTCTTTCCATTGAACCAAGACCCCCACTGCTAGACTGTATATTAGTTAAACACACACAGGGAGTTCAGAGAGCTCTGTCAGGCTCTGTAAAGACTTGAAGTCCGGTCTAATTTCTGTGGGTACTGGCACACTTGTTATTGAAGGAGCTGAACATCCTTTTGTGCTTCTGCATTTCTTGTGGATGAAGTCATCTCCAAACTAAGTTGCCCTTTCTACCCATACAACCGCCTGCTTTGTGTGTTGACCCACTTCTGAGCTGCTAAGGTAAACAGCTCAGGCTGGTGTGAAAAACAAATTTTGTACATAGTGCCTTAAGGCTTACAGAAATCATGCAATGCATGAAGTTTTGTTTTTTCACTCTCTCTTTTGTGTGCAGTGTTTTGTTTTTACCCTCTCGCATCTTTGAAAAACAGTACAAGGCTAATTTCTGCATATGACTGGAAGTAAAAAAATAGCTCAGTGCACTGGTTATCTGGAAGCAAGCCATCAGCTGGATTTTCAGTACAAAACTAGTGTTGGAGATGAAAGTAGACATTTTTAGAAACAAATCCATTTTGGGGGTGGCACAGTGGTTAGCATTGCTGCCTCACAGCACTGGGTTGCTGGGTTTAATTCTAGACCTGGGTGCTATCTGCATGGAGTTTGTATGTATTCCCCATGTTTGTGTGTGTTATCTCCATATGCTCCAGTTTCCTCACATGATTCCTCACAAAGACAAAGTACTGGAAGGTTAATTGGCTTCTGGGAAATCTGGCCCAGGTGTGAGTGTGTCTGGGACTGTCTGCCCAGCAATGGACTGGCATCCTGTCCAGGGTGTATCCTACCATGTGCTTGTTGCTTGTCAGGATAGGCTCTGGATCCCCTGCGACTTTCTCCCGAATTGGATAAAGCAGTTTGAAAATGGAAGGATGGAAATTCATTTGCCTTGATAGAATACTAAATTGGCAGCAGAGATGTAAGAATTACCCAGTCACCTTTTACGGACTGTACTGGTAAGATGTCAGTTATCTAAAGTTCTTGCTTTAGCAAAGTTTACGCATTTAATTTTTTAATTTTGATTTTGAGCAAGATTTTAAAATGAATATTAGATTAGAGGAATGTGTTACTTATTTTCAAACTTTCACAAGAAATACTATTGACTCAAGAAAAAAAAAACTATCCTCTTTAATAAATCTATCCTCTTGAATAAATAGAATTCAAGGGGAGTCAATAATTACTGTTAATATGCATGCTGTTGCCTGCAGACCAATGGACCCTGTATGATTCACGTGGCTTGAACACACTGTTTCAAAGCACAAACAACACACACTAGAACATTGGAAGAATAAATACATAACTCATATTTATGTCCCAGAGCAATCCAGAAACAGTGAGGCAGACAGAAGTGCTATAGTCTTACATTTCTAAAAAAAGACTCACTGTCTCTACACCCATTGACCAATAATGATTTAAACAGTGGCATTCTACTCATCTGTTGTTTCTGAAGTCAATGTTACTTTTAAACTCTTCATATCACACTGCCTTTTATAGTTAACTTAAAAAATATTGTCACGATTCAATTCAGGTCAAGAAAATGACAAACATCCACACAGAGATTAGAACTGAAATAGTGAACAGTGCTGGAGCCTGCAAGTGAACTTCTGCCTATTCTCTGCTGCACATCAGACCGTACAAAAGCCAAGACATTTATGCAATTTATAATCAACTTGTCAAAGAAGACTTAAATCAAAATCAAATCTCATCTTTCAAAACCATAATTTCTGATCAGTCATCATGTACAAGCTTTGTATTGTACTACAATACAGTTACCTTTGCAATTGCCTCCTCATATTAATTGAGAGGGTCCTGTATAGCAGTACCAGACCTTAGAAAAAAACTCTTTCTGCAGCTTCACAGCTTTTAATCTCTCGTTCTTTGTAAAGTCCTGCAGTCCAAACCCACACTAACCTCTGTTCATAAGAGCAAGAGCCAAAGGAAATGCAGCAACAAAGAAATAAATGATAGACTGAGCAAGTGAACTGCTATGTTTAAACACACAATGAGTGAAGATTGGCCTAGGAAAAATCGGCTTATTTAATGTGCTTTCCACACTCAACCTACTGTTTTAATAGATAAATTATGAGTTGTTAAAAAAATTAACACTTTATAACATGCAATTGATGAGAAAAAAAGCAATGCTGCACAAAAAAACAATTGTGATATTATAGATGGAATTTGAAAACTTCAGAAATTACAACTACAGTAGTCTAAATGTTCAAAACTGCTAACTCTGCATAAAGAAATGGATTGTATTGCCTGTTACAGTATAGCTACAGGTTTCATAAACAAAATTTCAGTGGGTTTACACAAAATTTGAGGCTGTATCATTGCATCCTCTGTAGCCCTTTCATTGTGAGCCATGGTGTGACTTGTTACCAGTGTAACCTCCAAGCCTTTGGCAGCTGGAATCCCTTTGAAACCCTGCGACACCGTTATGTGCGACAGTACTGTACATGCACCGTACAGTACAACAAGATCCAATACTAACTGGTTAATATTGAAAGGAAAAGAAACTTGAGAACAGAAAAGACTGCGAGGGGACCTGATAAAATCATTTAAAATCCTCAAGGGTTTCAACAACATCAACTGGATTTCTTTAGAATAAACAGTGAAACAAAAACAGATAATACAAGTGGAATCTACAGTATGTGGAGATGTATTTAAAACCATGAAGCATTTCTTAATACAAAGGGCTGTGGAGGTAAAGTATGCAGCCATACTATTGAGACCCTTACTTCTTTCAAGAAATGTCTGGATGAGAGCCTTGGATCAATTAGATACCAACTAACAAACAAGCTAGATGAGCCTCCTCTTGTTTGTTACCATTCTTATAGTTTTTATATTATACCTACCTGATTCTGGAATCACCAGTTGTGTGTATTTCACCTCCTGGCTCATGGCTATGAATCCTGTGTCCTCACACGGGAGAGACTTTGAGCTATTCATCCTTTAACATGTCACAATCGCAATAGCCCCATACCAGAGGATCAATGTCAGCTGGAGGTGTTGAAAGAAGTCTGTCTCACAGCAAGTTACAGTAGCAAGCAGCAGCTAGCAGGATGCGACAAGGGTCACAAGGTGCAGAGATAGTCCAGTGTGCTGCCACGTGGATGCTCCCAGTCACAGCTTACTAATGAGGTGACCTAGACTCAAACCCACCATTACTGGATCGTAGTACTCTTGTATGAACCACCATGGAGGAACAAAACAAGTTAGAATGTACTTAGGCTATCAAGTGGCTTATTTTCGAGGAGTTCCCTGTTGCAACATTAGTTACACTTCCTGGCTGGACACTTCGGTACAAGCTCACAAATGTCACGGGAATACTGCTGATCATTCCAATCTTCCATAAACTACAAACATTAGCAGCACATACTGTGGCCTTTGGGAATTCATACAAAGCATTATTTTGTAAGTGCCCTCTCCAGTAAGCTAGATTCCACACATTAAATGCAGGATGCAGGAGGAGTATGTTAGTCCATGCAAGGTCAGTAATGTAGCCACTTCAATCTTATTATGGTGTTAACTCATGGAGACTACATCTGCAGCCAGACTTACTCACATTACCATAAATCCACTAAGATCCTTACACAGCACAGCAGCCAGGAGTATTGGCCTATGTGAAAGAATGAGATTCAATTACTAAAATGCAAACTTCAGTGTGTGCAACCAGTAGGGAAGATGAACTTAGCATTTAAGACACGGTACTTTTATTTTTCATTTAATTCGATAAGAAAAAATGTACAGTATGCAGACAATGCATTACTGGAATTGCAACCTGCCCTCACAAACCCATGGTCTTCTAAGTCATTTCTAGTTTTTTTACTAACATGTTCTTAAAGACAGTTTTAGAAGAATCAGAATGAAAATCATGGTCATTTTCCAATTTCTCCTTTAAACTGTTAAATACTATTAGGTATCACTTAAAACAGATAGATATGAATTCATTTTTTTTATTGCAAGACGAAATCTACAGTACATATGTTTCAGTTATTTCCAATTCAAGTTTTTTTAAAGGCCTAAATACAGCACTGTGCATTTAGTTACAACTATTTGTTGATTGGATCTGCAACTACTATAAGCTACTGTAAGTATAATTAACAGTCAATGGAAAATATGTGAAATATAGAAACAATATTTAGAATCTGGCAGGAGTGCAAAGTGAGGGGAACAGCTCTAGACTTCTAACAACAACGTTGGATCTGAGGTGGAGCACTGAGCAAGGTCCTTCCCTCGGGTTGCTGCAGTAGAACAACTGTTAGTCACTTTGGACAAATGGACTAAATAAAATATTTAAAATAAATAAATCACAAATAAATGTAAAGTGGTGATTAACTGCTGCTAACCTGGAGACCTGAAACATGAAACATTGTATGTGGATTTAGCAACGGTGTGAGAGCCAGATTCTATAATTGCCTGTAGGTTCCTTGTTACTGCTGTGAAAAGGAATACCCTTGGCATCGCAGACAGTTTTTGGAAGCAGCTGTTTAAAGGGGTTATTTGTTCCTCTGCCAAACTATTCTGAGAAAATACAATGAATAAAGAGCACAACTGACTCAATGCATTCCTAAGTTAGCTGAGTTAAACATTTTTATCATCTCAGTGCAAGCCCTGTTAAGCTAACAAGGAAACGCCTTTTTGATAAGGTTTTGTCCCACATGAGTCTGAAACAGACATCAGAGCAGAGAGACATTCATTGTGTAATGTCCACAATACAGTAGTCTTTTTCACTACTCTAATACCCTTTAACCCACAGCCTCGACTTGTCTACGCCACCTCCTACCCCCTATACAAAAAACAGGAATTTCACTCATCTCTTTATATCAATGTTGAATTCCAAAGTGAGATGCAGAATATACAGTAGCAACATTAGTGAAACTGAAACACCACTCTCACTATGTCTACACTTCACAAGCTGTGAGTAAGTGAGCTTTGAAGTGAAATGATCAGAATTCCTCGACGCTGATTCTGCATGAAGTTGCCTCAGCTTACTCTGTTCAAGTTACATTACTGGAATACAGCACAGTTGCTTAGTTTAGTGCAACAGGTTTGGAAACTGGTGCTGCTTATTCTGAAACAACTGGTAATATTGTACAAACATTGTGCATAAAACTCTGTTACACTTAAGAACAAAATTGTTTCTGCCCAATATGTAAACAATTTTGGAGGATCTTCTGGTACATTCAGAAAAAATATACATAAGATTTTCATTTATTAATATTAATATGATGGGTGTCAGGATGGGGCAGTGGTTAGCATGTTAGTATGTTAATTGGCTTCTGGGAAAATTGGCCCTGGTGTGAGTCTTGTCCAGGGTGTGTCCTGACACGCACCCATTGCTTGCCAGGACAGGCTCTGGCTCCCCTGCAACCCTGTACTGCATGAAGCGGATAGAAACTGGATGTATGTATGGATGGACTATTCATAAGTCACAGCGCACTGCCCTTGATTCAGTAGTGTATAGTTCACAGCCTTGAAACTATTGAAAAGACTGCCTAGCACTAGGTCCCTGGCATTCATTATCCACTATAATTTCCCATAAATAAAGCCAGTCATGCTTCCTGTGCTTTTTTTCCATTGAGAGTAATGGACATCTGTATTTCAATACACATCTCTGCAGTGGCACTCATCCAAACTGGAAATGTATTTAATATAATAAGGAAGGACTGGCTTAGCTCCAGTGTCATTCGGCTGCCAAAAGCAGAGGTCTCCATTTCTCCTTGTTTTTTCTCACAAAAAAAGAGGTTACAGTGCAACTCTGTATTTCTGATTAAGTTCTCCAAAAAAACTCTTTAATGCAGCCATATCTAATTCTACCACTGCAAGTCATACATGAACCCCTGGGTACCCAAAGAGTACAATTTCTTCAGTTAGAAAACTTAGTTATAAGAAACAGGCTAGTGATGACTTTCTCACAGCATTTCACACAACTATTGTACTTTATAGAACCATACATGCAAAATCGTCTGTACTCAAGACTTTATACAATTCAAAACAGTTTTGTATGAATATAATTATTATGTTTCCAAGACCTTTATGTTAATTTTATTTAACATTTTCACTTAATTATTGGATTGTATTAGGATTCAAATATATCAATATAATTAACACATAAAGGTTAATGAATTTCTACAAAAAACTGGAGTTGGGATCAGGATGGGAGTGGTGCTGCCACCCCCCTTGTTAAAAGCAACAGATGTAGAGGAAGTACATTACCTGAATCACTGTGGAAATATTCACATAAAGTATGACTGAGAGTGAGAGACAGGAATGTCACAGCTCTTGTGGGGTTGATTTATTCTTAAGCAAATCAAGTGAAACTGCTGTTAGCTGCTCTCAGTTATGCATCATGCACTGTTTTTATGTTCCTTTTTAGATAGGAACATGTAATAGGTTTATTCCATGCTGAAAAGAGAAGAAAGGAAGCAACGTTTCGCCTGTGGAGCCTTCTTCGGGTGTTTTCAGCATGGAATAAACCTATTACTTGTTCCTTTGCAGCCTACACATGCTGACGCAGCTACACACCTGAACATATTTTTATATAGTTTACAATAAAAGCAAAAATATGGGGTTTCCGAGTGACTCAACCAGTAAAGCCATTCAGCCCTAAGAGCTGGACTAGCTCATGTAACTAGCCAACAGGGAGCATGGTGAACAGACAGCCAGAGGGAAGGTTAAAACCAGAGGGAGGTTAAACAGCCAGGGCTCTCAGCACAGTAGTGACTCAGCAACTTTGCAGGCACCTGCAGGCTTTCAGTGAGAGATCCACCACACCTCTAACTGCCATTTACTCTCCTGTAAGATATAGTGGAGACTGCAATCAAGAGATGAATGGCTCTCAGGTTGGCCTGTTGGAGGAGCACGAGTTTTCCATTTTTGCTCTACCTGTGCAGCACAGGATTCTCTGCTGTGATTCCATAAAGAATCGTTTGAGGATTCCAAAGGCACAAACAGCAACTGGAGGAATGCCCTTTGCATATCCCTCTCTGGTGTTACTTAAAAAAAAATGGCACAGCTATCTTTTTGTTTCATATTACTTTACTCCAGAGTGAACTGAGAATTGTAAAATCCGAGCTGATAGAAGAACATTTTGGGTCAGCTGCAAACAGCAGACATGAAAAATCAAAACTGCAGGATAGCTGTGCAAGTGCCAAAACTGAACTCGAATGAAAGGCTTGAGACTACTGCTGGAACTACTTTACATCACACTCACACGTACACAAATTACTTTAAGTCTATGCAGAACTCTGCGAGTGCTTTTTATGTTTAATAACAACAAAAGCGCCATCAAGTGACAATAAGGTATTGTTTTTGTTTTCCAACACTGTTGTACTTATCTGCTCAGCTGGGCCAGCTCTGTTGCTTGTCTACTATAATACAGTATATATGATGACCTGCAATTTGTACAAATTTAAAGTATGGACTTTACTTCTTCAGAGACATATTAACCAATGTACTAGAGAGAGAACCTGCTCTGTTACAGTACAATAACTGCTATCGGGGTATCCAATGGGCACAGCTTAGTACGTTTTTAACTTACACTTGCCTTTCACATGAAAAATAATCTTGCAAGGCTTAACTACAAAGCAGTTACAGTTAGATTTTCTGCAGGGAAGGGGAACAGCAGTAGCTCAGCATTAGAGCTGCTGAGCTGTCAAGCACATTCTTTCACAGTGATGACACTGGAAATAAGCAGGAGGACGGTCTGGCAGGGCTAGTTTCATTTCCAGTTGGCTGTGAATAATGAAGCCAGACGATGACAATGTCCCTTGACAGGAAGGATTTAATGCTGTATTCTTTAGAGCTCCGTTGGCATCTGTGTTAATACTCCAGCTGCTAATGTCGAGTGGAGATTTAACGACAAAATCTCAAGATAATGCATTTTGTTTGTTTTATTCGGATTCTTTCTGCTTCGGTGAACCTGCTTCTAACATTGAAGGAAAACTTAAAAAAGTGAGAAAGACAGCAAAAGGGGAAGAAAAAAATTAATCTTATTGTCTACAGTGAAGACACATTCAGAAAACTGTGCCCTTAAAAACAATTAAACTGCATTTTTTAATGTTAAACCTTTATCTACAGTACACATGTTTAATACAGCTGGTTTGTTCCCTTTAGAAAGTGTTAATTCTGCAACTTTTGCAATGAAGAAAGGGAAGGAAGGGAAAAATTGTTGACTGAAGATGAGTAGTAGCTTTAACCCAATGCAGACGAACTTCTAGCAGAGGGATAATATTCCGCTCCAGGCAGACTAGGCCTTTTGACTTTACTTTCACGACAAAAGCTGCAAGTTGTTCAAAACTCCCCCTGAACTCAGACTGGATGCTTGTTTACTCAGCATGCCCATGACACTGGGGAATAATAAACTCTGACATGTGACCTGAAGGAAGAAGGTCATCCATTCAGTTGTTCCAGAGAAACACTCAGAATGGCTGAGAAAAAAGTTGCAGTACTTTATAAAACTCTCCACGCCACATTACTCAAATACGACCATTAATTTTTATTGTTGCATGTCCCTGTTATGGTGATAATACACTACACTAATAAACAATACAATGTTAATATAGTGGTTTAAGTTCTCAAACTATATTTATCTTAAGAAATGTTTAAATAACATTCACTATGAATTGCTAAGGAGGGCTACAGTATATTGAGATCCTTGTTTCTTAAAGATAAAACCAAATTGCAAGGTTAAACAATCTGATACAAACCTCAAATATATAGTATAATTCATCAATTAAAATGCAATGACCACAGAGTAATAAAATATTGATTAAAGGGCAATCCTTTCAATACAAAATAAAAAAAAACAGAGCTTAGCAGTGGTATGTGAACCATTTGCTTTAGAAATCTTTTCTTAACCTACTGTATATACTGTACTGTAGGCCCATTGGAACATAATAAAAATCTATTTTAAGAACTATTTGATGAACTGGAAATGGATTAAAATTGCTGTAATCGCCACTACCGTATAATAGAACATTCACACCTTTCAATCACAGGCTATTAACCTTTCAAGAAATATTGTGGCTGTAAAGGTTGGATAAGGTGTAGCTACAGCAGTCAGCAGTTAAATTATACTGTAGGCTAACATCAAGACTAGACGGCTGTACCTACATTTATACACAATTCTGATGTTTTCTTAAATTTTTGTATAAATATTAATCCTATACTTCTCAAACCGAAATAACAGATTACCAACTTTGTTCTCTAAAAGCTTGTCAGAGCCATGTGCAAACCCACAGCCATTGCAGTGGTTACTATTCAGAAGTAAGCAGAGGACACTCTGGTAAACTCAAACCCACAAAACCCTGGCAAAGCTCAACTAGTTGCCTCTGGTCACAGCTTACTTCTGACGTGCATGTCCTGCCTGCACATAACAAGCCTCAGTCTGAGAATGGGTTCTACCAACCCAACGGTCCTTAAATTGAAATTAACTTCAAATTTCGAATCCCTGACCTAATATAAATGATTGCATCTTAGCAACTTCAAGCTTTTGTCTCGGAATAAACCACACATTTGCAAAACATAATGAACAAACTGTAGAACCCAGCATTTAAATGTACAGTAAGCTTGTTAACCAGTCAGGCATTCAGAAATCTCCCTTTTTTGTTTTTCCTCATCTCAGCAGACAGCTCTTGCAGTGCATAGCTGCAGCTGTCACTGGTGCGGCGAGACAGAAAGCATGAAAAGTAGAGCAGTGATGTCATGGGATTCTGAGAGGCTTTGCTTGTAGAAGACTGATGCACAGAAATTCCATGTGGACGACATTCCCTTCGTCTCCACTGGGACAAAAGCAAGCGCAGGTAAAGTGCTTTTTTCCATACATCCAATTTCCATCAAAGAGAGGTGAAAAGTCTTAGTCTCATAACAAAACAGTGTGAAGTGAATGACAGTGCAATGTTGCTGTTATGCTTACAGTTAATCCAAAGATTTTACAAAGTCGTATTATTGGACACTGCACTTACAGGCTCCGTCTATAGTTCACAAGGTTTCCTGCCTTACAGATTTCAGGAGTTTTCTTTAACTATTAATAAAATAATATGTAAACGTAGCTGAGCCTATTTTTTATTTAAATCATATTGTAATCCATACAAAGACCAGTTTATTTCTTACTGATGAATTTAATACCTTGGGATAATGCTACCCACAGTATATTATGATGGCACTGGGATGAAAGCAGTAATGTTACAGGTGCTAGGAGCACTTGAAGTTACACAAATCAGGGTGTGAGGACATTATTCTAATTTTACTTAAGGAATCAAGAGATGTTACACACAGAGCCTTCTTCTAAGTCACTCAAAAAAAAGGAGGAGCCTGTTGACTGGAAAACCATTATAATGTCACACCCATTCATAAAAGAGGTGACAAAACTGATCAAATATTGTGGTGTAAGCAGACATCCAGAGTTTGATGGTATTCTATTAATTGTAGTTAATGAAACAAGACTTTTTATTCATTAGACCATTAACAAAACTGTTTTGCCACACTCAGGACAGTGGTAATGCCCACTGACTGGAAAACTGATAATGTAGCATCTGATCATAAAAAGCATAACGAAACTAAACCAAGTAGTTCTATGCAGTACATAAGCTTTAATTTTATTACATGTAAGAAATAATAAATAAAACTTAACTCAAGGATCATTTTTATGGCAATAGAATTGTAAAGGATAAGTGAATATGAATACAGAAAGGTAGGTCTTGATTTGCTAACATATTAGAGTAAGACAAAGCAACAGCAGTAGCAAGCAAACAGCAGAAACAAACCACAAATATAATGTGGGAAATGCTGAACTTGAAGAAGACAAAAAAGACACAACTGTTTATGTTGACACGTCACTTACTGTACATGTTCCTCATCACAGCAAACCAGTCCTTGAGAGCTGGGTTCCTAAAGTTTTTAGAAGTACTTGTCAATTAGCACCTTATTATACCTGGAGAAAACAGCCAATTTAACATCTTACTCACTTAGTTAAACTAGACAATTAAAGTCTGAGATGAAATGAAAGGCAGAAACACATGCAACTGTCAAAGAAAAGAGTTGCCTACCTCTGTTCTACACAATGTAGCAATGTAGTCAGCTACAGTACATAGATACAGTAAAAGTAGAACTCAAGGGATGTCTTCAATTATACAATTAGTTAAACAATACAAACTCATCAAAGGTATGTGTCAAGTCAGACCTAGAGTATATTCTTTGTAAGACGACCAGGTGAAGGGTCATTTATATTTTGTTTCCTGATGTAGCTCACCTGTGTCTCATTGTTTCGCTGCATAGGCCTTTTCCAAAAGCGGGTCAGCTGGTTCTCCTTGGTGGCCATCTTGCTCAGGTCTATATCAAGTATATTAAGTGTTTCGTTCCGGATATCCTGATCCTCATAAATGACCCTTCCCCTGGTCCTCTTACAGCTTCTTCAGAATTAACAGAGAAACACGCACCACAGAAAACAAGTAGAAACTTCTGAGAAGTTTAAAACTCTGAATACCTGAACCTGATACCAAACCTTCTTTTTAGAATATGGCCTGATGGGACTGTCAGATAAATGAGCTACTAGCAATCAAATGAGCTACCCGAATGGCCTCCTCTCGTCTGTAATCTTTATGTTCCAAAACATGATCACCATTACTGGTCTGTTTGATTTCCATAAAGAAAATATTTGTAGTTTTTGTAGGGGCAGAGAAAAAATGTGTGGGTAGAGGAAAAATGCTCAAATGTTTTACTGAATGAAGGAAAAAAACAATCTCCCTTTGTTGGATTTCAAGCAGTCTTCAAAATGTCTAATAAGGCACTGCTACTATGCGAAGAATCACAGCAGTCATGTGAAGTGTGAAGCTGATACTGCTGTTACTGTTAAAGCTAAATCTTGTTCATCTTGTCTTTTTATCATTAAACCCATCATTGTGGTGGTGAGACTGAATTTGGATTTGTGATTTCTGGTGCTTTCTATCTGGGACTGCATGTGACTATAGCCCTCCAGCTTCCACTGAACAGATTCCATTAAATGATCCTCACTTATAAACACTCCTTATGTATACAGAACACGTTTCACCTCAAAAGATCGCAAAACAAGTCATATATACAGTGGATATCAAAAGTATTCACCTCCTTGCACTTTCACATTTTATTGTGTTACAATACAGAATCACAATGTATTTAATTGGGATTTTTTGACACAAAACACTCTATAACGTCAAAATGAAAACAACATTTTACAGGCCCTCCTAAATTTATTGTAAAGATAAATCAGAAAATAAGTGACTGCATAAGTATTCACTCCTACCACAGAAATGCTGCATTCACCTGGGAGTTTAATTTCTCCACCTGTAGCCATTATACAGAAGATCAGGTGGAGAAATTAAAAACTACTTCACAACTTGATTTAAGGGATAAATTAAGGGAGTTAAGGGAGGCCAGATTGTACTAACCCAACTTGCAGTTTAGCCAGGGAGATAGCGCTCCAACTCTTCTGAACAGTGCCATTAGATCTTTGATGACCAGGTAGTTAGGACTTCAGTTTAATGGCTCATCTGGTATCAAATAATATGTTGCAATTATTATTGCATACTAATCTCTAAGAGCGCCCAGTTGGTTGCTATTATGTTTTCTTCTTAAAAGACATAAAATCTTAAAAGACATTAAAAGACATTAATGTCTTAAAAGACATTAAATCGGGTTTACTTATAACATCACAAAACCAGTGGCAGGGTGGTGACAGGGTGGTAGAAGATATATTGTCTTGGAGGGAACATTTTCACTGTAATGTTGTTTCCAGGTGCTTAACAGGATAATTTTAATGGCACTAAACAGCTTCCTTGGGCTCTGAAGTTCTGCTTTAAGTGTTATCTACCAAGAGAACTTACACAATCATCAGCAAACAAGCTCATGCAGAAACTATATGGGTAGGCTTAAATGAAAAAGATAAAATTCAGTTCTAGAAAGAATGTTTTAAACTTCAAGGTCACACACAGATTAGGGGAATAAAAAAAAACATTACCTGTTGAATTCCAATAAAATTCAAATGAAACCTTGGCATATTAAGTACTTCAAAAATACAGGAAAATAACAAACGGAAATAAGCAGCAGAATCCATTATTTGCTAAGGGAAATTTATTTAGCGTGATTTCAGACAAGACTGTTCTGGCTTTGTAAATGCAGAAACAGCTTTTATAGACTAATTACCCGAGTATCAGTCTTGACAAGGGCTTATTCCAGTTTGTACTTTCTCAATTACTGCACTCAACAAAACTGACTTTAAAGGACAAATGTGTTGGAAATGGCTACAACAACCCCCGTAAATGCATTTTTAATTAAAAGATTGCACTTTGTGTGCAAAACAAAATGTTCAAATAAAAAATGTTTATACACTAGGCATATTCCTATAATTATTCATGTCAACTGCATTATTTTCTTTGATTTTTCAATATTCTAAGTATTTTCTTGTTTAAGGCATACTGCAATCTTGGCACCTTGTTGGAAAAATGAAAATCACCATTAAACCATATTTTTAGCATTTTTGGTTTAACAAAATTAATGTGTACTGTACTTACACAGTATCTTGATATAAATATATTATCTAGGTTTAGTGAAACCTCACTACCATAAAAAGTGGTAGTTCACTGTTCCAGTGAAGTATCTCATTTAAGAGGGTACCAATAGATATTTGTTATTTATGTGTCCTTCATGACTTATCATTTCTTCTTATGTCATCTGCTGAATTCATTTAAAAAAATGCTGCATTACAAAAAACAATTACAATTATTACAAATAAAATATCTAAAAAAAGACTGTAAAAAGGTGTCTTCAAAGTGAATCAGCAATTAAGTCATACAGTATAAATGTTCTGAAGCCCACTGGTGACAACATCACAGAAATCTAAGGAACCAAGATTAAAGTAATACAAAAAAAACATGGAATACTGTAAGGATGGTAACTCTATGGGCAAAATGCAGAAATACTGGGTACTCTAATTGTGGCAAACCTTCACCAAGGAACTGTCAGAGCTACAATCTTTCTGGAATTCTAAACATAAGAGGAGCGGCAAAACAGACAAGAGCATCTAGCCCATCTAGTAATAAATAACATAATAGCATCTAGCCCACAATAGCATCTAGTAGGCACAGTGGCCAAGTGGTAAGGCATCAGTCTTGTAAACTGAAGATAGCATGTTCGAACCTTGTCCATGCCTTCTTGATGGTGGAGCGGTGGCACTGTGGCTAAGGATCTGCGCCTGTGGCTGAAATGTTGCTGGTTTAAATCCCGTGGCCGGCAGAGGAATCCTACTCCGTTAGGCCCCTGAGCAAGGCCTTTAACCCCAGCTGCTCTCCAGGGGCGCTGTATAAATGGCTGACCCTGTGCTCTGAGCTTCTCTCCCTGTCCGTGTGTCTCATGGAGAGCAAGCTGGGGTATTGCGAAAAGACAAATTTCTAATGCAAGAAATTGTATATGGCTAATAAAGTGATAGTAGTTTGTAATTAATTGATCTAAGGATCTCACACAGCCAGTTTTTGAAAGAAAGCAGATGGCTCGGTTTAACATACATTTAACAAAAATATTGAGCACATTTCTATAATGTTCAATTGTTTTTCTACCACCCCCACACAACCCCAAACCTTCAGTGCATGCACCATATCTTTTAAAATACTTTCACTGTGTTAATACCAACTTGGGCTGGTTCATAGCCCACAACAGCACTTATGCTACCTTAGCCATGTTACTATTAATTAATCCTTCTCTAGCAAATTTCCAGGATATTTATTGCACTGGTTTCTTTTCCCCAGCATTTTATTTCAGGTCTGAAAATTAATTTTGGAGTTTTCAAGGTTAGAAGCCCCAAATGCACTGCACTATACAGTAATTGTAAACCCTCAATAGGATCTTACACAGAAGTATACAGAGTACACTTCAGTATTGTATATCCCTTTACCCTGTTCCCTTTATTTTCTGTCCACTGCGAAGTGTAAACCACTCAACAGATCCAGCACGTAGGCCTATGCACATTTATACAGTGTATATATAAATATGTGCATGTGTAAGTCATTATATTTTCTAATTCAAACCACAGAACGTCAGTTTGGATAAAGACAAAATCCAAATACATAAATTAATAAATAACACATAAGATTAAAATAATCAAACTGTTGATTTGAGTTATTCCATGTCAAGCTCCTAAATACCCATCTTAATCTTGGTCTTTTTGTTTTTTCTTAAAATGACAGAAAGACCTCTAAACACAAATTAAAATCACTTAAAATCAAATGTGAAAAAACCTTTACCTCATATATTCATATTAACAATTTTTCTCTTTTAAGAAAGAGAAACATCAGACTGGAGAAGTTTCATTAATCAGTGTTTTTGGTTACTCACTGCACTGAGCAACCTACCTCTTAAAAAAGACAGCCTACAGCATGTGGTAAGATTGTTACAATACTGCCTTCTTTGGAAGTTGAAAAACTTGCTGGCCAAGAGGGTCAGCTTTTATGATGGCATATCCTTCAAGCATTCAGCTTGGCCTGTGTTTGTAAAATACTTCTTTTACATTTTCAGGCTCTTTAGCAAAGATCACTATGATTTTACAGCTCTCACCATTAATAAAGGGAAAACGTTTAGTTTACGAAAAGCTTGTTCAAGTGATTTTAGGACTGAGCAGTTCAGTATAAGCCTTCTTCTTGATTGTCACTAAGATCAGAATGTATTTTTCTAAACTCTTCTAAGAGCATATATAGGAAAAGTTACAGACAAGAGGAGAGCATTTGTTCTATCTACCTCTTTTGGTTTCTAGAAGATAAGTAATCCCAGGATCTCTTCCAGAATTTTCTTGAAAGAACTCCTTTTACAATAAACAATTCAACAAAGATATTTCAATTGCTGTTAATTATAGCATTTGGGTCACTGAACCTGTTCCAATAACTGAACAAAGTCAGAGGTACAATGAACAATGGATTGGTAATTCAGAAAAATATACATTTTAAAAAATGAGAGCCTTCTGCAAAACATTGATATTTTAGGTTAACTGCCCACTGTGGCAAGCTATTTAGATACAAACTAACCTTCAAAATGAAAAACAAAAAAGCATTGATGTCTTAGAAGCAAAATAAATCACCACCTTTGTCACTTATCATGACTTACAGTATACTGTTCAATCAAATATCCATCTTTGATGTCTGATGATATTTCTTTTACAGCAATCACTGTACTATAATGTACAGTACATTCGCAATTTATACCCATTTACTTAGTGACAATCAAAAGTGGGACTGGAAAAAAATCTTTAAATTACAGTTTAATCTTAAAAAATTTGTTATTAAAAGGAGGATATCACTTTTGAAGAAAAACACACAATTTATACTTCTATTTGAACACATATATCCTGATGTCCATTTGAAATCTCATCACTCATAAAATAGTTTTCCCTCTGTAATCACCCTTTTGCAGTTAAGAAGGAGTTAAGAAGGAGGCACAGTACAGTACAATGTACTGTACTGTGATCTCTACTCCAGTAGAATTTTTCTTTTTTTCAGTGCCTTCACTGAGGGTGCCGGTAGCTCTGTAAGCAAATCCTAAAATCAATCTGTAAAGTATCATGCCCGGGCAATGTTTGCCATCTAATTCAAATGCCAGATTAATACAGTTCTTGTGCATCTGTTTCTGTGTACACTTTCTTGCTTTTCGTCAACACTCTCGGCTCCACATTTCACCAAGATTACCTGTGTATTACAGGGATGAACAAATAAGTCAAATTTCTTTAATTAATTGGTTCTTACACCACACAAAACAATTAAAAACAATGACAACATAGTAAAACAAAATTATCTTCCAGTTCTACAACATTTGGACTATACTTTTATGCCTCTAACAAAGCGTTAACTGCAACTAAACAGAACATTTTTGACTGCTCTTCATTACAATATAACTAAAGCAAAACTAAGACCCATTACTGAGTATTTGAAAAAACTCAACCAGTTGTGCTAATTTCAGATTAAAGGGAAAAGGGGATCTGGAGAAACAAAGCAAAAGTGTCTAATCATTGGGCTTATTTTTAGGAAACTGGATACCAACAGATTAGAAGGATATCATCTTCTGCATGTTCTAATAATCTCTTTTTATTCAGTCTCTTCAGAAAGTCCTGCAAACTGCTTATAAAACAGTAATACAAACGAATAGTTTACAGTACATAATATTATTAGAGACTGTATAAACACATCTATGCTTTGTTTCTGCCTTTGTGATTTTTATATTGTAACTTTGAAAGATTGTGTGTGGTAATCTAGAAAATGGCTTGGCAAACATTGTTCTGAAAATTATGTCTCAAAGCTGATCTTTTTAAAATGTCTCAATGACTGTCCTTTGTGTTGCACAGCATAGCCCTCTGGTACAGTAAACTATTTTGAAATTACAAGTTTACAAAATAAAGCAAGAGGATAAGAAGCCACTGAGAAATTGAATATTTTTAAACATTGTTAAACATTGTTAAACATTGTTATTCTAAACATCTGTATAAAAAACAGTCCTTTATGTTCAAATACAGATGCTTGTTAAATTCTCATCATCCAATTAGGTTTATCAGTTAACAAGTGAAAAGATCCTGCTACAACAGCATAAAATATCAAAAGACCAAAAGGGATCTTTACTATTTCCTGCAGAAAGTATATGGTAAAACTATATTGCACTTTACTGAAACCATCAGTTATTAAAAATATAAATATGATTTTTAAATAGTCTATCACAGGTTTTTGAGATATCCTACAATGTTTTTCATTACTGTGAGAGACACAGCTCCACGGATCATCTCCATCTGCAGTTAAGCTGATAATATACTCTGTCCACAGCTTTAGCTGGGTCATCACTTTGCAGCCTGTAACACTTGAAGACATGTAGGCTAATAACTGATTATTATTTCACACAGAATAACTATAAAATCAGATAAAATCTTTTCATTTCCTTAAACTTTAGAATCTTCTCTACCACTATCACCATTTCTTTGGTCCTCTTGAAAAACATTTTTTGGTGATGTGTCCACATTTTAACACAGCTTAAATGTAGTTAAGTTTAATTTCATGTGATTAAGAACTGTCTTAAATCATTTTAAAGTTTCTTTCCCGTTCAGTTATCACCAAAGAATGGGACTACTCTTACTATTGCTTTATGACTAAGGATATAAGAGACATCTTTACACAAAGGGCTGTAGGAGTCTGTAATAAGCTATCCAGCCATGTTTTCAAAGCTAAGCTTTCAGCTTCCTTTAAGAAACAGCTGAATGAGGACCTCACATCAATTAGCTAAAAACACCAAACATCTTTGACAATCACTACATATATAATAGCACAAGACATTGCACATAAAGACAAACTGTCATAAACTGACAATTTCACATATTAACCTGCTTATTGGGGCATATCATCAGGCAATGCTTAAAAGTCAAAAATGAAAAAAAAATCAGACTTTTACAAAAGACACACTTGCTGGCAGGAAACACAGCACTAGTGATGCAGTGAGTTCAGCAGAATCTTTCCGACAGAAAACTAAATACACTAATTGCCTCTTTTTGCTTCCACTTTATGGATAGATGGGTGAATATAAACCTCATGCACTTCAGAGCTGAGCAGCCTGTTGCCTTAGGGCTGCACACAGCCCTTGGAGACAACAGTCAAGACCACAGGAGTATACCCACAATATTTTACCAGTGCATTTCAAAATAGGTCACCAGTAACATTTGCTTCAATTCATTAGAGATGCTTGAGGTTCTGCAATTTTTCTTTAAGTCTATTCAAAAGGCTGAATACATATACAAAAGGCCCAATACAAGCACTTCTTTTAAAGTTTCAAATGGACAAAACTGAATGAGAGAGTCTTTTCACACCAACATTACTTGTTATCACTTCTTTACTATGAATTTAGCTGCCTGCCCTGAAGAAATGTCTGCAGTGAAATTCTGCAAGCCTTGATCTACCCCTCCCTGAAGAACTGCTATTTAAACATGCAGAGATTTTCGAAAAGAAGCAAATGATATATCAAGGTATATGATATGATGCAGTACTGTATATCCCTGTTTGGCTTCCATTTGTAACATAAAGCAGGTATTTGAATATTTCAGGTCTGCAACACCTGGTAAAGAAAAAGCACACCAAGTTCCCAGCACTACTCATGTTACTGTACAGCAGCTGAGATGAGAAGGAAGTAGTGCAGTGATCAACAGTCATTATCACAGGTGGTTCACTGTTACTGTACTTCACTGAGTCCTGTGGGATTGGTTCACTCTTTCCTTAGTTTACAACATAATCCCTGTGTTTGGTATAGGGCCAAAGGATGCCAGTTCCAAATTAGACCCTTGCATTAGACCTACACCTTCTACACACTTAAACTGTATATACATATTTTTCCTTTATCTGTATAAAAGCCAAAAAAGCAAAAAGATAATATTTCTGGTATTCACTCAAAGAAAAGATGACCAAAACTGAGGGTCAACACAGTACTCTGCAAACTTTCCACAGGAAGAGAAGCTAGGTTTGGCAACTACAGTACACTTCTGTCTACAGTAGCTGAAGTACATTAAACTTGACATGAATACTAAATTTCCTGATGGGCGAGTTAGTGGAATGCAAAAATGGCACATTCATCATATTTTCAACTATTCAAAAGAACTGTTTATCCTATCTATACTGTTAATCATTTTAACACTCAAAGGCCAGACTTCACTGGTTAACCAAAATAAAGATGCTCTTCTCAACGTTTATTTCAAGAAGAAGAATCTTCTGCCGATCGGCATATCGGCATATTGAAATAAAATCCTTCAAAAATATATCGAGATGTCCTAATAACATTAGTCAAAGATAAAGATTTTATGCTAAGAATTTAGTTCCGATATAAAGTAAAGAAACTATTATAAGCAAATTTACATACACTGCAATGCTTTAAAACTAATAGACCTTCCTATAACGCCTTTCATTTAGTTTTTACGTGTCTCACCGTTTCTGCATTTGTCAATTCGATCCAAATTTGCTAAACATTCTGAATACGTTGACTTTATCGGAGTAGTATATTAAAAAGTCAAGCAATTTAGATAAATCAACCATACAGCCTAGCTCACTCTCTTTGTAAGTGAAACACAAGTCGGTGTGAGAGACGTTTCTTACATTATATGGTGTTTTGAAGAGCTCAGCACTCACCAAAAAAAGATGAGACAATCTTGAGAATCACAAAGCAATAACACCCAAGCTTGAGGACTTTCTTAAAACACTGAACTATCATTACTCTCCCCCTTAACCCACATACTTCACAACAACAAAATTATCTCCTTGCGCAAACAATTAACAATAAGAATAACCAGGACATGATGCCTAACTTAACCCTGGTCTGTTTCTTTCCTTGTGATCCTAAATTCTCCAGATTAAGTTAATACGAATACTTTTTGCTTGTTACGGCTACTAGAAGTGCCAGACCAGTTCAAAGTGCCTTTGAACTACGCATCGCAACAAAGAATCGTTTTATTTTCACAAATTTGTCACAAAATTCGCAAGTGCAATCAGAAAACACGGACATACAGAAGCACTGGCACAGTAGATGCACCTAAATCGCCTGGGGTGTTGTGAATTTCAGCTTAATGCTATTATTAGCTCCAAGAACAAAAACACAACATACAGTAGACAGATAAACCCTATAGGATGCAGCTATTTACTATTCCAGCTGTCAACCAGTTTTACTTCTGAGAAATGACAACTCTGGGCGCAGTACAATTTAACTGTCAACAAGGCTGGTTGTGTTGCCAAATGTTTGCGCGATCGCCGAGTTTTACCTGCCGAGCTCCTTCCCCGGGATGAGACTGTAGTGGTCGCCAAAGGGTTCGGTTCTGATCGTGCTCTGGATTTCGGACAGTAGTCCGCAGCGTATCTGGTTCTGCTCCACGGGCAGGCTGGGGCACCGCGGCCGGTTTCTGGTTTCTGGGCTGTAGGTGCACTGGGGGATCATCGCAGCAGAGCGGTCGGTCCTGTCCTCACAAGCGTGGGACGCGCACAAAAAAGCCTAGCAACAAACGCTACAACACAGAGTTGCGATACACCCCTCGTGCTAGAAAACCCAAACCCCTCGGACTGGGATGTTTTCAACTGTCTACACGTTTACTTGGGCTTCATTCATGAAGCACAATAAATCAGTTTCTCTTCAGCCAAATTTCAGGCACTGAAGCTTTTTGACTTGACCACACGCACCGGAGCGACCGCCTTGCTCCTACAGTCTCCTGCTGCTCGCTAACTGAGTCGAGCTGGATCCGCGTCCTCCTGCGCAGCCTGCCTCTCGCCCGCCGGCCTTCACCGCGGCCACGCCTCTGATTGACAAACCCGCTGTTGAATAGGGGAGGAGCCGCGAGAGTCCGGGCAATTGACGGAAATATAATACTGTACTAACTACCAAGCAGATGCTTATCATACAGTATACATAGGCTAGACATCCAAAAATAGAAAAAAATGTAAAGAAACTGAAAACTGTCAGGTACTAGTAAAGTATGGAACAGTTTACTACTTTATTTTGGTACTCCTTTCCTCATTTCTGGGAAGCACTGCAGTTCTGACATTGAAGTCCGTCCCTTGCACAGGGAGCACAGAGAACTACAGTATATTTTAAAAACATATGAAGGGTTAGAAACCAGAGTTAAAAGTCCATTAAACCTAGAGTATCTAGTCCATTTGGTCAGAGAACACCTGTGACGATTTTTCCCAGAGTCTTGCAGTTTTGGAGATAGCCACAAATGACCATCCAGTTTCCCAAATCTCAATCTATACAAATCAGCATCAGGGCTGATCAGCACAGTTCTTGCATGACGTTTCAGTAGTAACCCCTGCGTGTGTTCCCATACAGTATACTCTAAACCCTATTTTCTTAGAAGGTGTGCAAGAATGGTCAGTGATCCAACATGCCAGAACTGCTGTCGTTGTCTATACAAAAAATTAAACGTGTTACAGTATGTGCTTCCAATTAAATATGCCAAGCTCTAGTTGGAGAAGAGGCCAAAGGCAAAATGAATGCATTTAACTGCCCAGGAAGTTACATATCATATACAGTTTGTCAGAATTGTATGGCTAAGATTGTTCATAAACAACAGGTTATATACTGTAGTTGCCCTTTCAAACCTAGCTGATGTTTAGGGAACAGAAAATAAGTAACATGCTTTATACAGTATATATTGTGCTGTGTTTTTATATAGAGGTTTAAACAAAGTTGCCTACAGATCCACACTGTACAGTAAATACTTATTTAAATCCCAGTGGATCACATTCAAATACCAGCTTCCCAATACAGATATTCAATTAATTCTAAAATGTTAAGTGCAGTGATATGTTTATTGAGATGTAACCTTTTATTGTAATAGATCTTGTAATACTGTACAGTGCTTTGCAAAAGTACTCAACTCCTAAAAAATGTCCACATTTTTTTTGTCTGAGCTTACAATCCAAATAGCACTTAAAATAAAATATAATATAGTTAAATATTGTATTTAGAATTTTCACATTTTTCTCCATAAAAGCTGATAATATGTAAATGAGATTTTTAAAGCAGATAATTTGTTTTAATTGCATGCCTTAATCAGTTCAGGTACAAAAGTATAGTTTGAAAGGTCACACAATTAGTCTAATGGCTCCTGTTTCTGTGTAATTAAAGTGGTGCAACTTAATATCAGAGTAAATGCATCTCCCCCTCTGTATGTCCCATCCATTCATTTTCTAATTGCTTCATCCAATTGAGAGAGACAGAGCCTATCCCAGCAAGCAATGGATGCAAGGCTGGATATACTCTGCATCCAGTGAATGGGATGCCAAGTCACACACAGACGCAAACACGCACACACTCATACCAGAGAGGTCAATTTTCCCAGAAGCCAATTAATCTACTAATATATCTCTGGACTGTGGGAGGAAACTGGAGCACCTAGAGAAAACCCATGCAATCGCACACATTCAAACTCTGTGGTACGTGGACAGAACTGAACCAAACTGAGGGGTCCAGTGCTGCAAGGCAATGCTAACCACTGTGTCACCCCCTCTGTAAGATCCCTCAGACAGATACTGAATTTTAAGTCACTATTCATATAGTGATATGGAAAAAAATATCATAAAGACCAAAGGGCTTTTAAAACAAATCAGGGAAAAAGTGGTAGAGAGTCACTGATTTGTAGGTTACTTAAAGTTTTGAGTACAGTACATTCAAGCTCAACATTAAGAAGTGTAATGTTCTTCATACCACCCAGACACTATCTAGATCTGGCTGCCCTTCCAAACTAAGGAGTTGGGCATGTAGGAAATTGATTTAAAATGCCACTGTGAAGCTAACAGTGAAATATTGGCAAAGGTCTGTGACAAAGATGGGAATCACTGTTTACATATTGATTATATCTCAGTCCCTGTACAAAACTGGCCACATGGGTGAGTGGCAAGAAAGAAATCTTAACTTAACTGTTAATAAAGTAACAGTTGGTGGTTAAGCCTTTAGTTACAGGGCACTTAGCTTATGGAACAGTCTCCCACCCCATATTCGGGATGCCGAGTCAATCTTAGCATTCAAATCCAGACTGAAGACCTATTACTTCAGCCTAGCCTACTCACACCTTACATTATAGCCTGCTGTAACCATGGCTGCTGGTGCTGCTGTACATGCTATTGTGTGTCTCTGTGTTGGCCCACCAGGTAGATACATCTGTTCTGACCAAACTGTCCTATTCTCCTCCCCACATGTCTGGATGGCGCCCAGGCTGGGCACCATCTGAGTTGGATGCTGCATCACTGCCATGGATCCAAGAGGGACATCGTGGATATAGCTATCATTTAGGAAGAATTTACTGGTCTACAGAGATCTGCATGGAGTATTAACACACAGAAGACATGATGGATGGATGGATGGATTAATACCCTCATCGTTTCCTTTTTTAATTGTATAATGTTAGCATGCCCAAAGGGGTTGGGCAAC
Organism: Atractosteus spatula; assembly: GCF_055471065.1. NCBI lineage: Eukaryota > Metazoa > Chordata > Actinopteri > Semionotiformes > Lepisosteidae > Atractosteus > Atractosteus spatula. The sequence goes on from NC_142711.1 coordinate 40,048,122, forward strand.
CAGTTGACCTTGGACCCCTAGAGTTTTTTTTTCTCCTTACTAAGGAGTTTTTGGTTCCTCTCCTCCATTGTCTTCTGGTCTTCTGTTCTACTGACAAACTGTATCGTCAATTGCATCGTTAAGCGCCTTGGGGCAACCTTGTTGTGAAAGGCACTATATATTGAATTGAATTGAGTTCAACTCAATTGAATTGAGTTGAATTGAACTGAAAAAGAATGATAATGTAAAATATGAGATATTGCAGACATTTATCAGAGGGTTTTATGGTCAGATGAAACAAAAAATGAACTTTTTTCAATGCAGATCAGCTGAAATGCACATTTAAGGCAAGCCCAAAAGAGCACATCAACCTGTCAGCATCTTTCCCACTGTCACTCATGGTGGTGGATCTGGGAATGCTTCTTATCGGCAGGGACTGGAAAGTCAGTCAGGGTTGAGGGGAAAACGGATGGTGCAAAGTGCAACACAGATGGTGCTTGAGTTTGCTTAGAATCTAAAACAAGAATGAAAATTCACACTTCAGTATAAATTCATCTATAGCACAAGGCCAAAGCCACCCTGATGTGGTCTGACAAGAAGATAATGAATTCCCTTCTCAACATCCTGATTTGAATCCAATGGAAAATTGGTAGTTAGGCTTGACAAGTGCATTCTGTCAAATATACTCAAAGAAGTTTGGCAAAATTGGAACAATTTTACCGGGAAGAATGAACAAAATGTTACCGATTGAGCAAAGCTGGTAGAGACATATCTGGAAATACTGATCTAGAGAGTCGAATACTTATATAATGAGTAAATTTCATTTTGTATATTTTTTTGCAGGTTGGTTGACATTCAACCTCTTCAGTCTGATTATAACAATTTTGAAAAAAAATAGTATTTACATTACTCATCATTCATTAAAATGTGTTATTTTTTGCAGGGTGTTAATTATTTTGTAAAGCTCGGTAAATACATTTTTATTATTGTATTATTCATAGTTTTGTGACTCAATATAGCCAATCAAAGGTTAGAATATTTTTTACTTGATATGAATTATTGTATGTCTTTCTTACTTCTTAAAACAAGGGAGCATAAAACAGAAAATATTTTGCTCAATTTTAAATCTGAATGCACCTGTGTATTTCCACTAGCCCTGATCTAGGTTCCAAGTTTAACAGTTCAGTTTTTGATTACTACAGTAGATCCAGAGATCAAACTCTGACCCCTGCTGGATGTGTAGGGAGAAGCAGTTAGGTAGATGACAGATCAACCCAAGTTTCATTCCCTAGGTTATATGACATAGGACAGTGTTTGGAAACCACTTTAAAGGAAAAGCTTAGTCGATAGTGGAAAGATACCAGTACAACTTTTACCATAATGATGATGAAAGATCTAGTATTATTTTCACCATGTAGGTTGCTAGAAATGGCACCCAAAGCACAGGACACACAAAGGCACCAGTTTTGTTTTCAAAATTACAATAAACACAGTTGTGCTATAATACTACAGCAGAATTAAGTACTGATACCAATTATCCTTCATATTGTTGCCTTTCTGATGTTGGATGTAGTGTTAATTTTTAATAGAGATATGAAAGCCATTGACATTACAGTGTTTTCAGTAGACAATAATGGCTGTTCTGTTAGAACTGTTGTAACTTATCTGCGTGATTGCTACTGGGAAACAAACCATCAAAATAGTTCCCTTGTCCCAGCTAGTGGTCAACTATTAGGACTCCTTACCTGTTTTTTTCAGTAAATGTGATATGGAGGAATTTTAGCACTTGGGAATCTCTGAACAAAGACAGGCCTCTTCACTTTCATTGGATATATTTAAAAATACAAGGGCATAAAATCAACGTTTTCTTACAAAATCTATATTAGACTATGAAGACAAAAGCAGACAAGAAAAAATATACATTCTTTCATTGTCTCCTTTATTCCCTTGGCTGATGTCAAACAAGCAACAAGCTGTGCATGGCAATTATATTTTTTATGTTCTGCATAGGACTATATAAAAGTTTTATGTTTTTCACAACATACAGTATGTCACTTGTTCCCTTTCCACAAATAATGCTGGCATTATAATGTGGAAAACCCAGATCACCCCAGTACACTTGTTATTTTAGGTCTTTAGCAAAGTATTTGCCTTTCTTACCCATCTTGTCTTATAAAAGAGGCAATATTTAAAATACTGGTCACCATGTACAGTAACCCAAACAATGGACTTCCACTCTTTCCTGTGAGCGTTTCCTTCTTAACACCTTATAGCCTGTTAGAGAAATGTCTCACTGTTGATAGAGACTGTCCAGTATGGATTATAAATATCACAACCTCGATATTCTTCAAAGGCTAGTGACATTTCACTAATATGTGGCAGAAAAGTGTTTAGTCTTGCCATGAATGTATTTAAATCTAAATGTTAGAGCATGCATTCGAAGGATGCTGTGATTAATGGGGTGGGGATTTTCTTTCAAATAAAAAAAAACAGCAAAAACAGTGCATTACAAAGTGATTGTTTATTGACATTCATCTACAGAGATATGATTAAATTGAAAGCACAGCCTGAGAATTAAGTGACCTGTTATAAAACCAAAGCAAATCAGCCATTTGATGAGCACATCCATGACAAGAGGCTTCTAGGGAGAACAATTATTAATAAAATAGTAAATACAAAATAAAATACAGACATGAGCAGGCCTGGTGAAAGCAGCTGAATGATATGGAGACAATGCTTTCAAAATCAGCATTCCGAAAGGTTATGGGATCTATAAGTGATGAATGAGTTCCAATGCAGTGCAGTTCACATCCTGACAATCTTTCCTGAAGATGGCAGAGCTATGAGCAACAGTTGGTAGAGGCACAGACAAAACCTTTAATAATTCTCCTTTTCTCTGTTTTTCATTTTTGCACAAAAATACTTCTACAGATCATTCTACAACGGTCATTTCAGATATTGGTTATGACTTTTAAAGAAATTATTATTATTATTATTATTATTATTATTATTTAGACAATAGGACTGATGACTGTAACCAGGGTGGCTGGGTAAACAAGAAAATAATCTAATCCATCATGCTTCATGAGTCAGTCAGTACTTCTCACACATTTGAATTATTGGAGTGCACTTTTGTGAGATTTATTATCTCCAGTTTTAGTTTGGCTGATGTCTTCATCTTAATACTTAAGTCATTCTTAATCTCAAGCAGTGACATACAATATTAAAAAGGTTTTACTGAGGCACATAAAATTTATGTTCTAATACAACAATTTCCACTTGGGCCACTATATACTGTACACATCTGTGATGTGGCAAGTGTTCATCTCATGCCATAACTTATACAGTATAGTGCATCTATGTATTCAAGCAGCCAAGGTGAGGCAACGGGTAACACCCTGGGGACTCACATAACATTTCATTATTACTGTATAAAATCAGTACTGAAAGAAACATCTTTACTAGAATGTTTCCTAAAGATCAACTTTTCAAATTTAGAATCTCCAAGTTTGATATTTCTCTTAACATTCATTATACTGTATCAGGAGGCTGCAAGACCTCATTTTTCAATCCCTTGCAGAACTGTTAAAAAACAGGAGTGTGAGAACTGTATTGAAATGGCTTTTCAATACTAAATGAAAAGTATTAATAAAAAAACAATGAGAAATTATTAAGTCCCAAAGGGCATTATTTGGCTAGTTTATTTAATATTTTTTATAAAATACTAAATAATCCATAGATGAAACAGTAACATATATTAAACATTGATTTTTCTCTCAAAGAGGCTGTTAATGTTTTCTTCTTCATAGTCCCATAAGTAACATAATTTACAAATCAAATGAATTAATCCAATTTACAGTATCTTGAATGCAATCCTTTTCCAACCTGGGCCTGAAGACTGGATGGCTGCAGTCATGATCTGGCACCAATTTACAAAGTGTAGAAGATATATAGATATTTTCTACAGAAAGGTAGAAAATAAATAATTAAAAAAAAAACAATGTGCCCCATGTTTCACTGTGGCAAACCCCAAAATGGGCAATTTCCCTGAGGGGAACATAATTATGGAGGCAAAATAAAATGCAGCCCATATCAGTTGGTACAACTGCAACAATGTAATATAGGTGCTGTAACTGTAACTGCAAGTAAGATGGCAGGGGTGACTATCTGTAGTCAGCAGAGTCATATCACACAGGGGAATCTGATCCATCCCATTTACACAAATCATTAGGGTAGCTCTCACAGGGTCCTCAAACTCCAAATGAACTCCTTGACACAGGCCTTGACACATATAATTGTTTTTTTTCCTGTACCATATAAGAACCAAAAGGTGTTTTTTCCAATATAAATAATATTCATTAATAGTAGAGCTTTGTTGATGTGGACTTGTGTCCACTTTGTGCAAAGCTCAGACCACAAAATAGATACTTATCTGTATTGCGGATTTACCTGCTGCACATTTGTTCAAACCTTCTCTGAAACATTTTAGCTGGTTTGTTTGCTACAGAGACATAAATTTGTACAGTATACATAGTTTTATTTCATTTACTTCCCTTTTTTTGATTTAGGGGTTGTGAGAAATTTAAGCATCTTCACACAAACCCTCCATAACCCCAAGAATCTCCTTTCTAAAAATAAAATAAATCTTTTAATAATTTAAGATGTTGTAAGGTAAAATAAAAAAAGAAAACGGTTCAAAGCTGTGACTCCTCTGTAAAAATGGCTGTCTCCAGTTGCAATGAAACTATGTTAATGTAGTATAAAGACAGTTCTCACATGAAGGTGGTGACAGATGCTCAACTTAATTTCTGTCAGTGAACAGTTACTTCAGAAATTTAATAGGAGATTTTATAGTTCTATTTTTTTTTTACCAGAAACAAACACAAACTCCAAATACTTCTAAACATGTAAGGAATGAAAACACAGACCTTATTTGTCATCTTTCATCTCCTTTCATTTCATGCTGCGTATTTCAAGTAAACACCATCAAGCTTTGCAGTTCCAACCAATGGTATACTGTATATTGTAGTAAGCACCAGGATATCTGAGATCGTTTCAGGTGTTCTGGGAAGAAGGCCAACCCACACTGCTCTGTCACGAGGTGAAGGGGACATGAAGCCTGATTAGCAGGGTTCTGAACGTCTAATGCTTCACTTCCCCTGTGTAACCCAAATGGTGCCCTCAAGTAAAGTCATTCTTAAAATTAAAAAAGAGGGATTTTTTGCAAAAAGACATGATTCTCCGTACAAAGAAATTCCATTAAAAAAAGAACATTGTTTGGCTTGTAGTCACTAAACATTCTTCCTCTGCAGTCTCCAGGAATGCGTGTGCACTGGTGCACGGTAACTGAGGGTGATGACCTCACCTACAGTGGATGCTGACCTGCCATCGCAGGCTGATGCTTCTCCTGCTGCCCCAGTGATGCGGCGAGATGTGGGGCGGATGAAGTGCACAGTGACATAAAGCAACAGCTCAGCGGAACTGATGGGGTTGGCGGACACGTGAGCAACATCAAGGCGCTGAGTAGGCTGGAGCCAGGTATTTTGTATTGCATACATCTCGCTTTGTGCAAGAGCTCAGAGAAGGTCCATTACATCAGGTGAGTTACACACATGCAGAAAAGTTCTTTTTAGTCCTGACATACTGTACATATGGGAAGTAAAAAAAAAAAGAAATTGTTTGCAGAAAATTATATGAAAAAAGGGGATATTTCCCAGCCATTTAACAGAGGTCAGAAGTCTCTGGTCTTCACTCCAGCCCAAATGTGCTGGTTTCCTCCACAGCTATCAACATCTTCTCATACAGCATTGTATAAGAGGGGTAGGGAGGGAGATCAAGGCGGTTGAAACATGTGTGAGCCCTGTAAACAAGAAGCAGGTGAAAAAAACTGGGTTAGGTTTTCACAAAGAGGCCACAAGGCTGTAATCATAAAATACTCATCACTACCGTAAGCTTTACCACCACCATTACTTTCCTAATTAGAAAACAACAGTGAGAGATGACGAAGCAGTTTAAACCTTTTCAGGAAGCCAATTTCAGAGTAACCAAGCTCAGTTTAAATTGCCTTTTCCTCTGATTTTGTATAACTACAGTAACATTACATTTTGGTATTCAAAATGCCAGTAAATTTGGTGTTGCAGATAATGTTTTGGCCCAAGAAAAGGTAGGAAATGAGAGAATACACAATTCCTTATATTCCTGTAAATTCTTTATATTGTATATGAAGTATATTTATTGTATTGTATTAATTGTATATTTATTTACTCCTTTAGTTTGCAGATTGTTTTTTCAACGCTAAAATAAACTCAAATTCAGAAATAAATAAAGAAATAGAACTACAGTATTTTAGTTAATAACTAAAGATAATACTGCTACTTATAACTCTGTAACAGTAAGGAAAGATTTCCAAATTACACAGAAAAAATAAGTCTATACCTACAGTACCTGCAGAAACTTAACATTCTAACCTTCTGTCCAGTCACTTCAAATCTATTTCCATGGAATGACACCAAAAGATTCCCTGGCTTTGAGACACTCTTATACATTGGCTACAACCCCATGTGCTATCTCTGTGCCCCAGGGTATCTGATACCCTAGAAATTCACGGAGGCGACAAGTTGCTACTATTATTCTCATATACATTAGCCTTGATTTCTGAAATCAAAAACAATTTTCCAAAAACTGCCAGTAAACATAGGACATCGTTGTTCAGTATTAGTTGATCTGTTTATTTTGCAATGTCTTGAAGACATGAGGAATACTCAATTCCCTCACCAATCATGCGTTGGAATACTAATGCTGGTTGTTACAGTACATATCCTGATACACAATGAAAACAAATTGCAAAGCTTTACATCAATGCTGGTTACATTTTAAATAGCAATCTGAGTAGTATTAATCCTTGTATTTAAAATAACAAAGCACAAGTAATACAATTTCATAAATTGCAAGGTAAAGTACGTAATGTTTGCTATTTGAGTTCAAATTGCAAAAATTAGATGCTGAATAATCTGAATAAATACAGTAGCTGATCAAAAAGCTATGATTTTAATTAAAGATTAAGAAATGATACAATTTACCGCCTGAGCACGGAGAGTTGCCAGGTTACTGCTGGCATGATTGAACCCATTTGTCTCCAAGAGAAATTGCCCAGAGCTGTTATGCTTGAACAATCAGCAGACTGGTCCAGACAAACTAGGAAACTGGCTCTGTGTGTGACAGACCATGCCCTGGAAGGCAGGGAATCCACATCTGTTACATCTGTCTGATCCATCTGCCTAACGATTTTCAGACTGCGGCAGCTACAGCGTGAGACATTTCCAGAAGAAAAAACTTGTGCTTGAGTAGAATGACTGTAAATTGGCAACTGCATGTAAATGGTCTGCATAAGATGTTAATGGATAAAATGCTAACACTTAAAAAACAGCATTATTTGTGAGTCAGAGAACAGCTGAAGTTGCAGCAGAGAAAAGGTTAAGTGTTTTATTCACAGGTGAATTTCATCTTGCCCTCAACAGACCAGACTGAATATAACATGTGTGGAGACATCATGATGTGCACTGTGCCTCTTGAGGAATTATATGGAGACATCTAAGAGAAATATGCCAGATACTTCCAATAGATCTGAAAATAAACCTAATATATTAGGTTTCTATAGAGAACTGGGATATTTCTGTAGAAACCGATCAGTTGTCTGTGGGTTGTTTTCGTAAAGGTCATGCCTGTCGATGGGGTTGTCTAAATGAGAATAAATCTTCTTTAAAACAGGAACACCTGTTGTGCAGATGGAGGGAAGCCTTACTGCTCAGAAATACATTGATAAAGTCAACTCGAGCCAACAGTTGTCCTGTTCCTGCAAGCCAATCTATAAGAGTTGATTTTCCACCAGGTCAATGCTAGAGCACACAGTGCAGGGATTATAAAGGCATGAAAGAACAGAGAGAGAGAGAGCACCAGCAGGGGGAGAGGACAACGCTGTCTTCCCCAAGAGTGGACCCACATGTAAGAGCTATGATCCCATAGGGGTTCCGACAGAAAAGGACAGACCCCTGAAAGGGGGTACTGGTGGGTCTGCTGTATGTTGCATGGTGCAGCTGGAAGTGCGTTCCCTGGAGATCTTCACTCCGGTGTGGTCGTGCCCCAGGGGGAAGTGAAAGGTAAGTATTATTGTGTGAAAGAGAGTCTTGTGGTCATTATTGTGAAAGAGTGAATGCATAATTAAGCCTAGACTAGTGCTGTGGTTACAGAGAGTGTGTTGCAGACCAGAGAATAGAATATGCAGCCTGTCTGGCTCCTGACTCTGTGGGTAATGAGTGAATAGTTCTAATAGGTAGCTGCGTCAGGCCGCTACAAGCTCACCTTTCAGTTCTGACATACTGAAATACATTTAATTTCATGTTGTCATTACTGAAAACATATCAGGGTTCTTTGATCTAGACTTTTGCTCACATTGCGAATTTGTAACTTTGTTTGAAAATATTTAACTGTTAAATGAACAGTGGATTAAATGTATGTTTCTATAATTTATGTTCTGTTTGTATATCGCAATATATGTAAATGAATGCAATTAGGACTTATAGTATATATATCATAGCTATAGGTGTGGCACAGTGGTTATAATTGCTGCCTTACAGCACTGGGGCCCTGGGTTCGGTTCCAGACCTGGGGTGCTATCTGTGTGGAGTTTGTACTGTATGTTCTCCCTGTGTTCATGTGGGTTTCCTTTAGGTGCTCTAATTTCCTCCCACAGTCCAAAAACATTCTAGTAGGTTAACTGGCTTCTGTGGAAACTGTCCCTAGGTATGAGTGTGTGCATCTCTGTTTGCCCTGTGATGGACTGGCTTCTTGTTCATGGTACTGTATACCCTGCCTTGCACCTTGCTGGGATAGGCTCTGGCTCCCTTCTGATGCTGAATTAAAAGTAGCTGTTAGAAAATGGACGGATGGATCATAGATATGTCCATAGTTAGGACTGTTTTGTCTTTCTTTAATGAATGTGATTTCAGGAGTGCTGAAAGTGACAAAGAACACAGAGACTGATACACACAAGCATACTTCAAGGATGCAAAGCAAAGTTCTAATGCCTAATACAATTTGAAAATCCATTCAGCTGAGCAACAGAGAATGTGTAAATCACTTTTCTGAGATCAGATCCTGCCACAAGTTTTCCAAATTTTCTAAGGAAGTGGCTTCCTAACATTGCTATAAGTTCTAGTTGAGACCAAAACGCCTTGGCAATTTCCTGTATGCCAGGCCGTTGGCCCCAGCAATAATACATGTGTAACGATAACTTTGTCTGCCCAACCCATCCATCTGGAAAACTGGAATAGGAAACAACATATGGAAGCAATTACGCCTGCAAGATTCTTTGTGAGGCCTGGGCTCCACTCTGAACACTGTACCAACTGTAATGGAAACAAATGCAAAAGCAGTATTTCAGACTCCTGTCCTGTAGGTAAATATTAAGACCGTCCATTTACATAGGACAACAGGGAATGGACAGCACCTGGCTCATTAATGAGAATGGAATAAACATTGAGACCAGAAAAGACCAGAAAATTCCAGCTCACTTATTGCCTGCAGCATGTCCGTTATGTAGATGCACCGTACCTGGGAAGAGAAGTGACTTTGCCCCATTTCTCGATACAGAATCTCCTGAGACCGTTGCTTCCCCTCAAGGCGGCGAAGCCCTCGTACGGAACACTGGAAGTGCCCGTCACAAACTGCAGCAGACGAAGCCTCTGCTCATTGTTGAAGCGCTCCACAGCGGCCCAAAACCACCGGATCACGATGTGCCCATCATGGTATCCTGGAACACAAGCCCCGCAGCAACTCAACACATATTGTAAGGAGTTGACCGATCTTGGAGACAACAACATGCAAGAAAGCATGTTGACTTGAATCTAGAGATGACACTGATATATATTATGTTGGTAGAGAGGTTCGTCTTAATACTGTATGGTTAGCTTTAAATTATATAATTTTGGTGTCCATTATGATTAAAGCTCTATTTTTAAAGCTTTCATATTATGACAACAAACCCTGTGCTTAAATTTCCCAGGGGAAAATTTCCAGTCATGTCATTTTCATGATTAAGTAACAGAATTGTTACTTACTGCAACTAGCAACTACATTAAAACTATAATAGATCATGCCTTATTGCGGACACTAATGAAAACCTAGAGATTGAAGGCTAACTGACTGACTGCCAGTCAGATTTATCAGTAATCATGAAAATCATGAAACAAGAATTTCAGGCAGACTTGTTTCTCTAACTTTTCTGCTGCCGAACCTGCACAAAAGTAAAGCAACTTTCTAAACCACATACAGAAATAAAGGTGAAACATTACATGGTGCTATCATTGTAAATTTTCTCATTTTACATTTCTAAAATTAAAAATATATGCATGACGATGACAGAGAGTATGGGGTATTACATATTTACAAAGCCCATGTTAAATGTACAGTATAATGTGGTGTGGATATTGTAAAATACATTTACTAAGTGTAGCATCCCTAAAGTGCATCAATCCCTAAAGCGTAGCCGAGATAACACAATAAGATCAACAAAATTAATAAAATCCTAGAGGGACACATGAAATCTTATAAAACACAACAAAGGAGGAAAAGATTAACTTAATTCACAAATATTAAATCTTTCCCCAAAGGCAGTACAATTACAGGATCCAGCAGGTGTGCGACACCTGGGCTATACCCACCTCCTCTGTACTCTGTGTTGTTCCTCCAGTCATTCAGGTCAATCTCTGCAGTTCCAGCAATCACCAGCTCCAACTCCCTGGCGTCAAACACTGAAACCAGCCTGGAGTCCACCACCTGAGGCCCGAGGAAGACGCCATTTCTCAGAGGTTATGAAAACATAAACACATTTCACACTGGGAACGATGTGAAAGGAGAATCTATGGACAAGTACTGTACATCGCCTCCTCTTCCAGATCCCTGGCAAACTTGAAACGAAAGCTGTGATAAATTCAGCAAGACCAAACAGAAAACAGCATCATTCCTTTTGTTCTAGATGATGTACTTTAGAGTGGTAAATCTGTAAGTCAAGCTTTCAGGAACATATAGAACTTCAGGACTGCCTCTCCTACTCTCCCTTCTGAGATGGAAGCACTAAAATTATGTGAGAACACCCTTGTGTCTTCCGGAAGTTCATTCAGTCAAATAACACTTTCCTATAAAAAATTAGTTTAAGCCTATCTATAAGGTGTGTCTGAATGGGAAGGCAAAAGATGCTTTTACTTTCTCTTATTTACAGTAGATGGTTCTTATTTCATTATTAAGATTTTATTTATTTTGATTTATAATTCACAAGTGGGGCAGATGCCTAGCTAGCTTACCAGGCCTTCTGAAATTAAAGTAAATGTTCAAGCAATAGTTGTCATCAGGGAATCTGATCTAAAGAATCATGCTAATTTGGCTAATTATACCATAGCCAGCTTCCATCGTACAGTGGTGTTTCATCCAGGGTCATGGGAAGATGCAGCTTGGCACAGATGACACAGGAACAAGTAAAGGTTTATCCCACGCTGAAAAGAGAAGAAAGGAAACACAATGTTGTTTCCTTTCTTCTCTTTTTAGCATGGAATAAACTTTTACTTGTTCTTTTGCAGCCTACACATGCTGATGCGGCTACCTACAGTACTTGAGCTACTACAGTCGACACAGGTTGCAAAGCAGAACTACACTCTGAAGAGAATGTTAAGTATATCACAGGCCAAACACAGGACAATGAAGACACAAATTCACCAAGCCAGCATGTCATTGGAAGTTAAGGGGAAACTGAGGCACCTGGAGGAATCCAATGTGAATATGGAGAGAACTTTGTCATCCTGTAAAGCGCTTTGAGAAGCCACCTTTAAAGGCGCTATATAAAATAAAGTTTATTATTATTATTATTATTATTATATAACATGCAAACCCTATACAAAAGACGCCATTGCCTGCAACCAAACGCAGGACTCAAGAGATCATTACAGAAAGCAAAGAATATGTACAGCAGATGAGTGTAAGCACAATGTTTAAGTATGGCACCTAGAAGAGGTGGAGAAGGAGCCAGTATAACATCACTGGACATCTCTTCAGGCTTACCTCATAAAAGCCCCGCACCAATGCTTCTGTCTGCTGCACCACCCCGCGCTCCACTCTCCACTTCACCATTCGCTCAATGTACTCCTTCTTGTTCTTCTCCGTCACCTGCAGATTGGCGCCACCTGACCTGAGCTCCCTTTCTGTTACCTATGGAAGGAAAAGCACATGTTGACACAAAGAAGAAGGTAATTAATGGCAGATTCTTTATACACTAGCAGTGTATAGAGCAGTGTATTCTCTATACACTAGCAGTCGACTTTCACAAGTACAGCATGAAGAGAATAAACTCCACAGTCTTTCTGAAACATGTTAAAGTATTATACTATACATAAAATTGGAAAATTCTTCCAGGGAATCTAAGGATGTGAGAAGAAATTTCCATTTTTATTTCTCAAAATAAGCTCTTGTTTTTCTTTCTGAATTTAAACTTCCTATTTTATGATGAAGGCTTGTCCACTTGGAACAGGGTGGGACCTGTTTCCTCTTGATTTGCATATGTGAATTTATCAGGCTTCACTAGCCCAAAAATACAATACTGTATATATAAAGCCAAAACACTCTTCCACGGTTGAAGACATTTTTGCAGTGTAGCCTTACCTGACCAAAGACCTCCTCATTTACAGTGAAGGTTAGGTCCAGGATGTCAGTGATGTCGTTGTCTTTCATCCATTGTAGACTTTGGTGGAACTCCTCATCCAGGTACTCTAGGTCACTCAGGTCGCATGGTCTGCCAGACAGAAAAGCCTCCCACTGTAAACTCACTTCACATAAACCACTAGGGTTCATTCAATTACTGTATGCATCCGCCAGCTCTCTACTGATATCATTCACCAAGATCTAAAATGATAAAAACATATAGAGTTTATGCAGCTCTTTAGTTGCTTGTGTATTTATCCATCTCTGCGCATGTACTGTACATACGTGTACTGTCATACAGATAAATGTAAGCTACTGTAGTATATTATGTTTCAAGCCTCTTTGTTGAACATCTTTATTGCTATATTCTTCAATCAGTTGTGAGGTGTAAGAAGTTGTCAAAACTGCTGTTAAATACAGACTCCAAAGCCCTTTTCAAAGCTTATTCTAGTTGAGTTATTCAGTACAGTAACAGAAATATAGAGTAGTACAGATACTTAAACACATTTTAAATTTTATCATTATGTTAACTTCCTGTGTGCTTTGGCTCTGGTAGTGACCATCAAGTGAGAATGAACTCTTGTCTGATACAGGTATAGAGGGGGCACAGCTCCTGTTGGAGGTGAAGTGTACTGGGACTGCAGGGGCCCGTCACAATGATGTGGTCCAGGATGAGTCTCAACTCACAGCCTCAGAAGAGCTTTGTAGAAAGGCCTGGTGAAGAACGCGTCCAGCAGGTACTGATGGATCAGCGCCAGCCCAAGGATACGCCCACTGAACCTGAACCTGCTCAACACAGCACAACACAAGTGTCAGCACCACCATTACAGACATTTCTGGGCAAATCTCCCGAGTACTGTGGCAGCTCTCTCACATTTTAACATGGTACAAATCAGGTACATTTTTCCATTATTTCCCACATTATCCTTATTAATATAAATATCATTATTATCAGAACTGCTTTAATGTTTTATCTTTATTTGCATTCATTTTGCTGTCCTTTACTATTCTTTATGGTGTTTCTAAACTTAGACTCATCTCCTTTGGAGCCTCATCAGCATGAAGGATTCCTGTAAAAAACATTTCAAGCCTTGAGTATATTGAATCCCAAATAATGTCTCTCAGTTCTTTTGCAACCTTTTCCTTATTTACTGTCATGTATAATAATACTGCACATATTAGCTGCTATTTAAAGGAAGTTATTAGCAGAAGTGAAAAATAACAAGAATCAATTTTCTGCACAATAGCCCAAAACACCTGAAAAGTCTGCAATATAATCTGTTTTCATGGTATTAATGAAATATGGTAAATATGGTAATTATTTGTTTTCAGAATATGATATACAGTAGACTGCACAGATACTACAAATCATACAAAGAGAAAGCATAATTAGAAAAAACATGTCTATCTGTTGATAGCTATCTGTCTACCTGTTGGCAGTCCTTCACTTTCAGCATTCACATATCATGGGTTGACCAGCATGCTTTGGAGAAATCTTATGTCTGTACAGTAGGTGATTTAAATCTAAACAACCAATCACTTAGTGATTCAGTTGAAAAGGGTTTGTTTGTCCTTGGTGATCAGCTAACCGAAAGCTTTACCGAGTTGTAATGCCAATTTTTTTCAAAAATTACATTCACTGCTTCCTCCCAGATTTCTTTCTTTTCCAATGGCCTGTGGCAAACACTGGTCTTCCAGTTATAACACTGCTTTATTTACCATGGGGCACCTCAGGAAGACATCAGTAGCCTGCCTGAGGGCTCAGACACAATCCCTCCACAACAGGGAGAGCTGGGGAATTTAATCTGTTACGTGATAATGCAAATCAGCAAGGAACTGACACCCTATCCTCGTGGCATAAGCAGCTTTGACAGCTTTGGCAGCTCCACTCACCCCTAGTGCCAAGACACACGCAGCCTGCCTGTGAGAGAATCTCCCTCACCTGAGTTCCCTGCAGGAGCCTATGAATCATTTCAATACCTTTAAACTTGTAAGCTTCAGCAGCTCTTTTCTCTATATACTGTATAATTCAACTATGATAGAAAGTATTTCTAGATTTTGGCAAAACGCCCATTCAGTACTTCATAACAGATTTCCCTTACAGAGGCTGATGTAAGTTCTTATAAACTAAGTTAATAGTTATCTCAGTACATGTATCCATTCATCCATTCTCCAACCAATACAGGTTGCAGGGGAGCCAGAGCCTGTCCTTACACTGCAATGCAGGTCAGACACACACACCCACACCAGGGCCAATTTTCATAGAAGCCAATTAGCCTACTGTACCAGTATGTCTTTGGACCGTGGGAGGAAACCCATGTGAACACAGGGAGAACATGCAAGCTCAGGTAGCACTCCAGCTCCAGAATTGAACCCAGGGCCCCAGCACTGTTAGGTGGCAATGCTAACCACTGCACCACCAAGCTGCTCATTATTACATTTACAATAGCCAGCTGTCTACACAAAAAAGCCAGTAATTCATATGATAATAAACATAAATTGACTAGTGGTTTTGTGTGTATTAAATCAATATTATGTAATAATACTTAATAAAATATTATGCAATAATATTTACAAAGCTATAAATGGTATAAATATCAAACAAAGCATAATCATACTTCTGCCATAGACAATCCAGCATTAAACTACTGCTTCAGTGATCTGTGGGGTATTATAGTGAATAATAGTTTGATTAAGGAGTCTTACTACTAATACAAATGCTATAAATAAGAGATTATTCAACCTATCATTATAAGGTTCATGATGAAGCCATTGCTTATTTTTCAGGCAATTTTCTTAGTAGTTAAAAATTTAAAATACACCTACCTACCATATATACAAAACATAATGTATGTACTGTATATAAATCCATATTTATTTCTAGATGGGACATTTGTATTTATTTGTTTACTTACTTTTGGAATCACATGGCATATATCCTAGGAAAAGCAGGACAAAGGGGCTGAAGTGTGACAGTGTCCTGTATTCTTCCTACTGTGCAGCTTTGAAAGGTGTTTCCACTCAGAACAATTTTACTCTCCCCTGCTGCACCTGTATGCAACCAGTCAGTGAGAACCACTGTATCTCAAATTTCAGCTGCAATCTTTAAGTGTACAGGACATAACACTGGCCGCCCATTGACAAATGACATGTACAGTAAACTCTATGGTAAAAAAACATGAAAGGAGAAAAACTGCAGGACTCAATTTCCACCATAGGACAGCCTGGAGTATTTATAAACTTGCCATAAAAATATTAATCATACTTTGAGTTTTCAGGAATACATCATTCATACTGTATACAATTTGGACACCAGATTTATTCCACAATATTTTGTAAGAAGGAAAAAAAAACCAAAGTCTTTAACGAAAGGACTCAAGCTGGAAGATCATTAGTCAAGAAAAGTCAAGAACACACTTAAAAGACCTAAGGCTACAAACACAATACAGACTTACTTTCAGAAGCATAGAGATCACATCTTTGATAAGAGAAAAACTTCTACATCAATATGGTTTAAAAATAAATTTATCACACAGATTTTGTATAGCCATTTCCATAAAGAAGAAAACCAGTATGGTGTTAAGATTTCAAACAATGCTGGTGAGGAACATTTTGATTAATTTCTGACACCTTAATGAGGCACAATTAAGAGGGGATGAATCAGCTTATTTATATACAGTATAAAAATAAACTGTCCTGAAAAAAATTCAAAACTTGTTTTTCTACCATTTTGCTGCAAATGTTCCTCAGAATATTTCCAATTTTCACACCAGCACACACACCTAGCATTTGACCTACAGTATATGTTATTGTATCAAACTGTCCAAGTCTAAAACATTGATCTGTTTACATTTTTATAAAGGAAGCATATAGTAAAATGTAAATAAACGTTCAAATTGTGACAAATATTTTATTTTTGTGTTGGTGTCCATTGTGTACACAACTTATGGTGCTGTGTTTTCCACATCAGGAGCATATGTCGGAAAATTTTCAATTTTTATAAAGCCTTTAGAAAAATAGAAGCTCTGTTCTGTTTTTGACATGAGTTTCCAAACTTTTTTTTTCCTTTTTGTGTGATTAGAGCTTTTCCAAATGAGTCTGTTTACAAGTTACAACAGGAAAATAAGACTGAATTTAGTTTTCTTTTTCAAGGTACAGCATGATTGCCTGAGGAAAAATACAGTTTTGACAGTAGCTATCAATTCACAGGGCTGTAAAAACAGAAAATGCGATACATTTGTCTTCCTCCCTCGGACCTGCTAATTAATGACCTGACACAGTGGCTGCCTCAAGCAGTAACCTCATTGTTCTGAGTTGAGCTAATTGTGGTGCCATGTTTACTATTTCTTGTCAGAGAAGAATTTTTATTATTTTATCATTCTTTGGCTCATAAATAATGAACAACCAGCCAGCCACTTTGTTGATTTTCAAAGTGACAGAGGTCTTGTGAAGGAACGTTGTTGTTGTTTCTCAGGAGTATGTGTTTTGTTGATTAAGTTTTAATTTTCTTTTCTTTTGTTATTTAAGCTCAAGAGAACATGGAATACTGTTTTTTATGACCAGGGACAAATTAAGTTGGACAGGGTAAAAAACAGAAATTGTGACCCTGGTTTCAGTCAGTGAAATGCTGTAAATGAATGAAAGGTACTTATAATATAACCACTCAACTCAAAAATATATATTTTTAAAATGTTTAAAGTTCAAGCAGGTAGAATACAATTATACCAATTCTATTGTGGTTCTGCTGTGAAGTGTTTAAAGATAGATATGTAATTTATGTTTTTGTGTCAGTAGCATTTAAAAGATACTTGAAACCACAAAACAATATTTTCCTTGGAACATGTAAGCACATGGGTGGACCATCACATTGTTATGCTGTTATATGATGTGGTAACTAGATCCAAATTAACAAAGATCTTTTGTCCCTAAATAAAACACTAAAGAATGTAAAACAAAGCAAAAAGTGATGCCCCTGAGCCTATAATATATCTTACAGTATATTGTTATTGACTAATTTTCTAAGACAAAACTACTAGGACACAAATAAATATTCCTTATTCTTTTTTTTTGCCTTTCATAAGTTCTGGAAGACAGTTAATTACTGGTAATGTGTTCCACCTAATCTGCAGAATAGTTTGAGGTGACATGGATAGATTAGGAAAGTTGATTTACAGCCAATATTTTTCTTCTCCGAAGAACTCTTGAGGGACACAGCAACTTCAAACATAACAGCAAGATGCTGGACTTTCAGAAGATTTTTGTGTATGTTATTCTACAGTGCACAGTATCTGTGTTTTAGCAGGGGTTCAGCATGTACAGCAGAATGCCATGGGTGACCATTGTAAAACCTAGAGGCTTAAGTTGCCGAGCTTGGAGATGAGAGATGGAGTAGGTTATTTACTGTAAAAATGAAAGGCATTTTGTAAAGTTTTAATAACCCAGAGCAATGCATCAGATCGAGGCTAAAATGGCCAAATAAAATAATGATAAAAAAAGTCTAGAGAATTTATAAGAACCATGATATGATTTTACATGAAGCCACCAGAAATATCAGAAAGGTTGCAAATAAGAGAAGGTTACTGTATGTGGCTTACTAATCTCATTTGTTTCTCCAAAGGCTGAGCACGGGCAGCAGTTATACATACACACTGCTTGGAGAGAAGTGATATTAAAATGGCAAACCCAGAACAGTACTTAGACAATACTAGGAACAAGTCACACAAGGCAGTAATAATATTGCCATCTGCACAATTGCCTCACCTGGGACAAATTACAAACCCTGTCTTTTTCTTTTGCTGAAGATACAAAGAAGTAAGAAGCCCAGGAAAAGAAAAACAAAGAGCACTGTACCATTCCAGATGATTTTCCACAAATGCTGACATGGGGCTGATCTGCACTGTGTATGTGTCATTAGCAGAATACTCAAACAGGCCATAGTACGGGTTGAAGAGCTCCTGGGATAGCAGGAAAAAGAACTCCCTGGAGGGTCCACTATAGTCCAAGCTGTGTAAAAAACCCAAAGATGTAATCAGATTGGGTGCAGCATTATTCAAAAATAGTATGGTAAACTAGAGAGAATCCAGAACACCTCTGTAGCAATTGCTCAGAATTACACATAGTAAATACTGATAAATTCAACAGTTGTAGGAAATGGTGTTATGAATGACAATGGATGTTCCGATAGTAAACCTCAAGGTGCCATGGTTAACCTTTATCCACATATGTAACACAACTTTCTAATATTTTTAGCAATTTGTAAAGCTCTAGTATCGAGAGATTTCGAATGTGAGCAACTGAGATTGTTATAATTTTAACCCAGCTGGCTGATGGACAATATCTGGGTCATAAAGACAAGTCCATTGGAACCCCAATCACCATCACCAGGTGGAATGAACCAAGGAGCTGCTGCAAGGGTAATGCTGGGGTGGAGGGAGGGATGCACAGTAGTGAAGGCTTTGTATGAGCACATGACATGCATGGGGATTTCCTCTGGAGCTTTCTGACTGTATTTTAGGGGTTCTTAGTTAGAAATGTGGAGTTGGGTACTTCTGAGGGGTTTTTATAGGGATGGGGAATGGTTATTTTTATATAGATATTTTGTATTGTATTTTATTGTGTTTGGAAAAATATAAACACAATTTGTTCCCTCCCACAAAATCAGAAACTGTATGTCTGAATTTTTAGTTTGATGCTTTGAAACTGTTAGTCAGCATCAATTCTAAGAATGTTTGTCAATGCCTACCACCCCTAAACATGATACCAACACATGCATACGGTTTTCATGATCAGCTGAAATTTTCATGATTCATACACATGCTGTACCGGCCACACGAGAAATTTCATGGATACAGAACAGAGATAATGCAGAAATGTCGAGAGACTGCATGACTGTGCAATCCGTTTAAAGTTTTTTCCGTTTGTACGAAATGCTGCGATGCAATGGTCACTCTTGCTGTGGATCTGCCTACCCCTCCTCTCCTACGAAGGTGACATAGAGCTTGTTCCTCTGGAGCTCCTTTCGTGAGTAGGCCATCACCTGATTAAAGGTGCCTTCCAGCAGGTGGTCTCGCCGGATAATCAACCTGCAACACACCAGTTAGTGATGAAGAGTCACAGGACTGAGACAGGACAGGTTTTAAAATATTGAACATCAGAACAGTTGCAAGACTCCCAGTATTATTGATTATTGATCATTGTGTATATATATAGATACAGTACCTCCCTATAGATGTAGTGTGTACTGAATATCAATTGCCAGTGTCACAACACTAAGTCCTTGATGTGTAAATGGTACCGGGTACAGAGACTCTCTTAATTCCTCCTTTGTATAGTTCACATCTATTATGAATATTTACAACAACAACAATAATTTTGTCATTTTCAAGCTTTGAGACTGGTTCAACTTTTCAAAAGACTGCAAAACAGTGTCAATTGCAGCTTTAGGAGCACTCGCCTATATGAAACATTGCACACAAATAAACTTTAAGAAAATTACGTTCTGTGATAGCATTATTTCAACACACCTCTGCAGTGTATGAGATTCAGACCCAGTTGGATTCTGTTGTAACTGTTGTAAAATAGGAGTGTCACAGTGAGCAATTGTAGGCTTTTGAAACTCATTTGCTCTTTTTGCTGAGCAGACAGCTTTATAAAAAGTGACTTATTCTTACATCACCTGATGACCCAATCGGCCTCAAAATGTGCCACGTGAATATCTCTACCATTACACAGTGCCCTTTCATGTGGAGTATCTCGTGTTACACCTGTGACATGAGCTTACTTGATTTTTCCTGGCCCCTGGCCGTAGCCCTTGGCCTCCAGCTTCCTGTAAAAGTTGCGGAGCTTGGCCTCGAAATCTCTCCGGTACGGTGCAGGAGCTCTGGCACTAGCCCTCTGCAGACCTGCCATTAAAAGCACAGCATTCTTACTTTCTACAGCCGAGCGGACCACTCTGTACATGAGCCTTAGGGGAGGTCGCCATGCTCTTCAAATGTCCAAAACGTTCAGCATTTATAGGTTACATCTAATTACTGCTTACATTTACAGCATTTACTGGACAACCACTGTGAATCTCTTATCTACAGTAGCTCTAACTTTCTCTCATTCGTCTAGTCAAAATTCATAACAGTCTCTTAACAAGCTTATCTTAAATCTTATAATGTTCTGTACAGAAGAGACTGGCAGTGCTCACATGGTTTTTTTTTCATTTTGTTATTAATTTTCACATCATTTCGTGAGTGCTGAGTACTGAGTACTGTGAAAGTCACTAATAATGTGTGGATTCATGTGCTGTAGAGGGAGAAGTTATTCATTATGTAGAAATCATGTAATGTAAAACCATACAATGAAGAGTCGCTAATGTACATTACAGATTCACACAAAAGTATGGATTTTTAAAAAATGATAAAGATTACTTTACAGAGGGTCATTCAAAGTTGCTCACGTAAAATTTAAAGGTTGTCCCAGATGTTTAACTATACTGAGAAGCATTTCAGTGACCCAAGGACTGTTTCTACAGTACAGAATGTACTGTATAATATCAGAGAGTCTTTGATGTACAGGCCTTGTATTATATGGACCACTTGTAGTCTAATTTATAATTCACACTATAAGAGATTTTGCTGAGTTTGTTATGCTAATACAATTAGAGGGGCAATTTTGAAATTATTTAGTGCTACAGAAGAATGTGCTTCTGATTTTCCTAAATTGCAAAAGCAGTATAGCAGGGTCTTTGAATATGTGCTCCACAGTATCACGATGGAGAGAAAAATGTTAAATCAAAAAACACATTACATAAAAGGTGATAACCTAAGGTTTAGTCAAAGGAGGCATAGTCTAAAAATTACCAGAAAAAACAATCTATTATTCTACTATATCCACATTCAGTATGTGGTTGTAAAACATTTCTTGGGGTGCTGGATTTGTTCTTTCTGGTGACAGTTAGCACCCGTCTTTGAGATATACTGGTACTCCACTGTGTGTCTGCTAAAGAGGCGATTGCACAGTTTACTGTCAGATGAAAGTGGCTGAGTTCGAACACAGTTACCTGGGGAGTTCTGTGGCGAGGAGCCGGGAGAGCAGCGGGGAGAGAAGCTGTATCCAGGATGGAATGAGGAATGTGGCGGCACGTAGGACATGATCTCCTCCTCAAACAGGCTGAAACACAGGGCAAGAGCGACTCATGTGAGGGACACAGAGCTCTAAGGGATCGCAAAACTGTCTGGTAATTACAGTGGTTTGTTCCATGCTAGGTTTTTGTTCAGACCTGTCAAGTCCTCCAATTTTAAGGGAAAGCCCGGGCATACTGGATAGACATCCTTATTCCCCATGAAGCAGATACTCCACCAATTAGCAACAGCTAACTTGACCACTACTGTGCAGTATCTATATGGTCTCTGACGTTAAATCAAAGCTCAAGACCTTACTGTTCTTTACCTATAGTCTAACGTGGCTGCTGATTGTTCAGGGCATGATTCTATTTCTTTTTAATCACTGTCCACTGTAGCACACTTTCCATCTTTTCATATTTCCACCGAAGGAACCTTGATGCCAAGTGCGCATGTTCTGAGGGCTTATGACATCTGTAGTGCTCTGTAGCATATTTTCATGAATGGTGCTACAGCCGATAGAAGATTGATTGATTAATTGTAGGTCAACCACCATCAACAAACTCCACAACAGTCAGACATCTAATGCACCCCAACATACCTCCTATGATTCCCACTCCCAGCTCTGTCAAACAGGAAATTCTCTGCTTTCAGCAGTTGGTAGATATGTTACTTTAATGGAACGAGATCTACTATCAGACATTCAAGATGGAATTTCAAGATAAGTTTGCAAAGAAAACTGCAAAGGAGGAGCTTGGATGCATGTAGGGAATGAGATTATAAAACATTATTATGAACCAGCAAATGTTTTCACATTAGTGTAAGAGAGAGGTATGATACAGCTTTGTAATATCTCGATCCTATAACTATCTGGGAGCCAATGTCAAGATCCTAAATTTAGAGAGACCTGTTTGTTTTTTTTTAATTCAGTGCTGTGCCGCAAGTTGGGCAAACTGGTGTAGATATAGTACAGTAACAGTTTAGTCTGCATGTTTGTATCAATTCTTCTGTGTCCTGTGTTGAAAGAGACACTCTTACCTTGGAGATGTTACTAAGATGGAGAAAAACGAGTCTACATGTTCTTTGTGTGAATTATTTGATTAATTCTTGATCCAATAATACAGCCTGTTAGAGATAGATTTACTGTATATGGGAATTGTCCATTTTTTTTATCCCACAATATTTTATCAGTCCTCAGCTTTCTTTACAGAACATCAAGAACACAAGAACACAAGATCAAGAAAGAAAAATTTCACACTCAGGCATCTTCTATGTTGTTAATCCTGTACAAATCAGCCACCATAACTGTTTGTAAGAACTGATACATGTCTTTTTTTAGTGAAATTGAAGAAAGCATAAAAAAGCAAAGCTTTAAAAAATGAATGCCTTTAAAATGTTTCAATTCTAACTGTGAGTTCAATTTATTTTTCACACGAATTACATTTCTGCTGATAATCTCAACAAATCTTATAACGTTAGAGAATATAACATTATGTACTGTATATGTACTGTAGGTTGTTATTAAGAGAAAGTTGCATAAGTGGCATCTCTGATCTTCTTGCATTTTATTTGATGGCTTGTGTACATGAAAACATCCTCCATGTCCTCCACTTTTGAACAGCTCTGAAGATATACCCCCCACACACACTTGATTGTTAATCCTATGTGAATTATAAGTAAGATCAAAGCATCTAATGCCCCTACTAGCAGTGAATTACACTGCATGAAGACCACAGAAATATAAAAGCCAGGGTCTCACCTCAATAGTATAACAAGGTCTGCATCACAAGACAGTTTCTCTACACCATGGGTGCCTTCAGTCCTAATGTAATGAATTTTCTCCCTGCAAAAAATGGCAAAGGATCATTTTTATCAATATGTTCTCAATTTATTGCTTACATTCAAAACATTTACTTCATACAGGAACTGAGGAATCAGTCTATAGTGTGATATGGAATACATTAAGACCATTCATCTTTTCTTAGGACACATAAGAATACTAGGAAAAGATAACTTTGTGTAGGTATTGCAGACATCATATTTAAATGAACCAGTAGGGTCGAATCTCCATCACTCTAACTGCCTAACTGAAATCATGACAAATTTGCCCTATAGCTGTAAATTACCATTATGAATAATTTCTGATAATAATTTGGTTGTGCAAAAGTCAGCAGATCTCATATAGAGCTTGTCAGAGAAAATCGCATACTGCATTTACTTCCAGTTAAGGAAGGCTTCTGCATCGCTATATGAATGAAAAAGCACAATTTTAAGTGTTCAAGTACCTCAGGGCATGATTTCTGGCAAGGCTTGGCTGCCTCTCTTGAAGCATCTCAACAATGTTGGGTTGGCGAAGGAAAGCAACTATCTTGTCATTATAGGCTGTAATCAAAAAACAAACAGAAGACATACTGTGTCAGTTAGGTGTGAATACAGTCTTGATGTCTCTATGACAGTAGATTCACTTTTAATTCAATGTAACTGTGGTACTGTATTATCAGTGCTGATGACTCCTATTGGCTCCCACTTTCTCTCATTGACTGCCACTATCTCCTATGAACTACCACTGACTTTCATTGATGATCGCTGTCTCCCATTGACTCTTATGCCATTGATTACATCTTTGTGCTATCAAAGGAAAATGAATTGCAAAAAAATATGAAGTCATTACTGCTGATTGAAATTTATCTAGTTGTCATGGACACATCTCTTGTAGCTCTCAATTCAGTACAACAGCAATCCAAGGAAAGAAGTACAAAAACACAGAGAGACGCGAGACAGCCGTGGAAATCCCCTGGCCTGACACCTACTGTGTTGTAACTGTTGCAATCCAGCAGTCTGAATCTAGTCCCTATTTCTTCCGTCAAAGAATGGGGATACAATTAGTGAGATCCCATATTGCTGCATTTTGATTCAAAATAAAGTGAGAGGCTAATACAATGTCTGCAATAGAGAAGATGTCATTCTAATCTAGCCATGTCAAAGCATAGACAGGTGTGTTAAACATGATACAGACTTTGCAAAAGTGTAGTAAAGCAAAGAAAAATACAGGCAAATGCAAAAATTGAATGTAAATATACCACAGTGAACTGTGACAACAAAAGTTGTTTTCCTTGAAAAGAAAAAGGGAATGATACATCTTATTGAGATCAGAAAAAAAATATTTTTTTGCAAATAACCCTACATTTAATAATAATCTCCATCTGAGATGTGAAGAGAACAGTATGTCTCGGCTGCAATATATAATTATACCGTACTATTTCACCTCTTTTGTATTGGGGCAACCTGAATTCTTGAGCAGAGGCCCACAATTCAAATACAATGAGGACTGTACTACTAATATGCCTTTTCATGGCTGACAATTTTAAACTCTTTGCTCAGCTGTCAGCTTAATTACAAGTTCTCATAGAAAATAAGTATCTTGGGTTTCATTTCAAGTCCTGAAAAACAGGCTAAGTCACGAACATACTTGGGAAAAGAATTCCACAGCTAGTTGGTATGGAAATTACAAAACTCATAATGACAAAAATATTTTAGCAGTGAATCAACTTCCACAACACAAAGATCCAAGTCTAAATACATCAGTACCCAAGATTAGGGTCAGGGCAAGGACAGGCATTTCTAGGTGATGCTGTAGTGTTTATCTGCTTAAAAAGTGAAAGGTCCCAATTTTTTATCTATGTAGTGTAAGGCCTCAAAGTGCATAACAAGTATTTTCAGAATCTGGAATTACAGATCACTTGTACTACAACGTTACTGAATTACCATGAATGTTGTACACATATAACGCTGTTTCTAGGCAGTAATGTGTAGTAAGTGCTGGTGTTGATTTATAAAAACATACTGTATATCTTTTACTATCTCTTAAACTATATTTGAGACCTCTAGAAGGAGGGCTTGTTAATGTAATATGTTCCCATAAAATGGTATCAATTGAAAGAAGAGAGCAATCGAATAAAGAAGAAGATAGTGGAGGAGTATAAACAGTAACAAGACTGTCAACAGTCCAAAGTTAAACTTGTGTCCTTTCACAAACCTAGTGGTACTGCATCCTGGTGATACTGGCTTCTTATGGCTGCAACAAGGCTGTTGCCAGGACGTGTTAACAAAGATGCTCCTCGACTCCGTGACACTTCTGAAGCCTGCCAATCACAGTTAAACACTAAATCAGAGGCAGACATTAGGAGCCCAGTCACTTACCAGTGTGAGAGTGTAGCAGGCATTAAGCATGAACAAAATATACAGCACTTAAATTGAATTTAACAACATGTCTCTAAAATACCCAACACACATTATAGGGGAAAAACACATTTTTCATTGTTTATATTGTTAGTAAAAAGCAGCTCAACGGAAGAATACTTAGCATTGAGCTTAACAATGCTTCTACATTCCTGGCTACAGTTTCCGATTAACTCTGAAAAGCATTAATATTTCAAGCACATTTTCTTATGCATGATCTTAGCACTGGAAAGGCTAAAATAACTCGGGATACGTATCACTGAATGTGTAAACTATACTAAATCCTAGAGGAAACCAGAGATAAACCCAGTTACTTTTCTCTGCTGCAAACAACAAAGAAAAACCACTTCTCACAGCAAGTTACAGTACTTGACTTGCATTTCATTTCAGTCAGTACTGCCTTCGCCGAATGTGCTTTTTAAGCTGCATATTATGTGTGTAGTGGTCAGAAACACGCCTGACTCTCACCTCCCCAGCGCTGTAGCTGCGGAGCCTCTGGAGATGCTGGCGGTGCGTTAGATGGTTCGGCAGCCGCCCGTTCTGGAGAGGAATCCTGGGATCAATGAATGTGGTTGCTCGACTGTTGTGGTCTACAAAAAATGACTGAAACGAAAAACAAAAGTGCCAGATAGATTTTGTTTGCCAGAACAAGGACAATCATCCACTTGGTCAAACTTACTGTTTTACTTTTTTCTGTAACCTTTTTGCACAAGAAATACTGTTACAGAAAAATGTGCTGGCATTCTTCCATTGTGTCTCCGAACTTCCTCACAAATACTGAGGAGGTTTTGGGACACATGTTGTTTTCAAAGTTTTAAAAAAGTGCCAGCATTCAGAACTCAACAAGTGTTGATAGCATGTTTTCTGCTTTAAGTTTCATCGTTATATTTCTAATAGTTTCTAAAGTACATAGAATGCTTGTAGTAAAAACACAAGTTTTTAATGGTATGCCGAAACCATAAGACTGACAACATGACCACAGAGGAGGAATGTAACCCTTGATCTTAAAGCACAAAACCTGAACAAAGCTTCAAAGCTGAAAATAATAATTTTGTGTTAAATGACAAGTGTCAGCAACATTGATAGAGAGGTTCCTTTACAACTTTTACAATCATGTTTGGTAGCAAACACTGTATGAAATGGACTGACCCTCAGCCATTATGGAATGAAACAAACAGGGATACAGCATGTTGTGGTATGATTTGTTGTGGCTACCTTTCCTTGTTGGTCAGTTTTGATCTCCCAGCCCCGGGGCAACTCCAGCTGAGTGTCAGCAAACTTATTGAGGAATGTAACCAGGTCCCTGTTATGCTGATATCGCTCGAAGTTCCGGGCATCTCTGCGAATCTTCAGGATCATGTGCTTTAAACAAGTACTATTTGTAAACATTCGGTAAGCACCCTGAAATGCAGGACCACAAGCCAGAGAAGGCAGGTCAGAAATGAAGCAATTTTTCAAAAGGCATGCAAAAACCTTAAGATTTCATGTTTCATAGTACTTTCCTGTTTACATAGCCCTGTAAAGTTATTATTGAGCCAAGAAAAAATTAACTTGGGTCTCAATGTTGTTATTTAAACATAAGAGACAAATAGTTTGCAATTAAATATATTTTATCAGATTTTACTTCCACTTAAAAGAACATATCAAAATATCCATGCTACTGTATATCACTATGCGCTTATTCCTTACTGATTAAATATCATCCAACCTAATTCTTCAAAAGCACTGGGATGCTGGTTCTGTCTCATGAGTCAGTGGTAAAGCAGAAAGAGCTCTTTGAAGGCTAGAAATCTGTAATTTTCTCCTTTATGACATATTTTCCCATCCCAATTAGTTAAGGCATTGAAGAAGGAATCAGCTGTTTAAGAAAAGAAATATGATGTCCAGAATTGTCATGGTAATCATGTCAAAGCGTAAAATATTAATAAAAAATCAAAACAGACTAATCCGATTTAGTCTGACAAGAGTACAGCTGGGGAGTCTCAGGACTGTCAGCAAAAAATCCTCAGTACTTCACTTGGCTGGGATCTACAGTCAAGTGAAGCTCTTCAGATCCAAAGTGAACAGTGCTCTCTCTGGATAGCGCCTAAACTAAACTGGTCTGTTTTTCACATGGCATGCTGTTAGGAAAATGATGAAAAGGGAACAGAAGGTGATGATATGTTTTTCTGCAGTCAACTGCAGTTGCCACTGCCTTCAGTCTCTAGATCTGACCATAACACTCACCACATGATCATGAAGAAGTCAGGGGATTCCATGATTCTATTAGAAACATGACCTAAAAAAGGAGCTGATATTGCTGGAAGTGCACAAGTCTCAGCAAACAGGAATTAATTAAGTCCTACACTTTTCTTTTTTCCATTTCATTTGTAGCATTTTCATACACAAACGTTACAGAAAAACTGCTGCTGGTATTGTTGCAATATTTTATTTTTGACCTTTGTCTTGGACTACTTTTTGTGCAAGGGTTTCATTTTAGATTGTTTTTTTTTCATGACATTGACCTGAGAAATCTTCTTGAACAGGTTTCTCAGATTTTGTTCATAAACAGTCAACTCCGTATGAAACAATTACTGTGAATAAACGCAGTATTTTGAATTAATTTGAGTACATCAAGGATATTTTTCATAAAACTGTAAAAAGCATAAAAAACTGAATTCATATTTTTGTTCCATCAGTGAGATAAACTTAAACTTACTCACATAATTTGCATGGAGAACAGTGAAGAACTCAGGATGAGTGATGAATTTGACAGCGGGGGACTGCAGTAACAATGTGATCTTCTGACTGTTGATTGGAGATGAGGGACCTTCTCTTCTCAGTTCTAAAGGACCAGGAAAAATGTCATGGAACAAACCAGCAACCTTGGTGAGTACAACAAAGAGTACACTGCTGCTGTGTACTCTTTAAGCAGAAAAAGAAAAACACAAATCAAAATTCCCAGAAAGGCACTGCTAGAAAGGTGTTGTATTATTCTAAAGCGTTTTCTATACCCGTGGCTTGTGGTGGAGAGTCATTGTCAGTCTCTGAGCTTCCTGCTCGTTCACTCCTCCGGCTGCTGGTCTCCTCCTCCATCCTCTCTGTTGCAATGGTTCTCTGGATGTTCTGGTACCTGGGAACGGATGACACAGATTCCCTTCACAGTACAGCCACCAAAACCAATGCAACAGATTAACCCTTAAACACCATCACGAAACAAAAGGCTTTCTGTCACATTTTTGTAAAAATCTTGAATTATAAATGTATGTGTTTTGAAACCAACCAGAGATGAAAATGTGTGTTTTTACACAGTTGCCATTTCTCTAAAAATCATCCATCCATTGTCAGAAAATTGCTTTTTCCTGTTGAAGGATGCAGTAACCCAGAACCTATTCCAGACGCACAGTGGCCAAGGCAGGACTCTCACCATAGATCACAATCCAAAGGATAGAAATTGAATCCTAGGTAGCATGTTTCTAGATACACCTTGAGCACCAAAAATATTTAAACAGGTAAAAATAATGCCTCTTAAAAATAACAAATAGAAGATATTTCCTCTTCACTGCTTACTCAACACTATCCTTTTGTTACACAATGAACAGAGTTTCTACATGTACTTTAGTAAATGCTGTATTAACTAGCTTTTATTGCACAATTTCCTTATTCTAATTTTCATGTACTGCATTCATAAAGCTGCATTTTATAAGATGTTGTACATTGCTGTAGTTGATTGTAGATTGTAGTTGAACAATCATAAGGCCATTCACACACAAAAGACTATTCCTTTAAAAAACTTTGTTGTACTCAGACATTGTTTTAATGTCCAACAATACTACAATGGTTTGTATTATGTTCCTTCAACAGTGATTAAATTGAATATTGCAGTTATTTTGGGCACATAACATTTAGGTTCCCAAACATACATATAACATTTTTAGATGTAAAGGTAGTTTTCTCTTAAGATGTTACTTCTAAAAGGTTAAGAACAAAGAATATGTCTACTTTTCTATACAAATAGGAAAATTTAAAAGAATGAAATTTCAAATAATACTGTGCTCAGGGGTTGGTCTTAATGAAGCTTCCATGTCAGAGATGAAAGACCTAAGTGTTTGACTTTTTTCTTGATTGAGAAGGAGGAAGATGTCGGTACTATTTAATGTGATTATCCTTCCCCTGAGAATAAAACAAAATGTAGTACAGTACTTACTACAAAATCCATTTAACTGAGGAGTACCTCAGTCCATGATCTCCCTTCTGTTACAGAATAAACCCTCTAGAGATGCATGATAGAGTTTTAACTCAAATACTGTAAGTGGCATTTTCTGATGCGTCTTTTAATGAACAATCCTGAGTACAAAATAAGTAACCAGGAAACAGAGAAGGTTATTAGTTCAAATCTGATATTGAATCAGGACTGTCTAAAGCAAAGCAAGATTTATTTATTTGGTTATTATCACCATTTATACAGTAGTACAAAAATTTTGGGCAGTACATTGCTGTCCCGGGATGTGTGAATCCGTTTTTACACTGTAAGTAAAAAGAAATCTAGTTGAGAAGCTGAAAAGACTTAAGTTGAAATGAATAGATTTTAACATAAAACAACTGGAATCTTCAAAAACATTGCCTTCCCAGATTAAGATTGTTAGAGAATTAGATTAAATTAAAGAGTCCTCACTAAAAACTTTTCAGGGGAAGCCACTGGTTTCCATAGAAACAAACATCACTGGTTTTAGTAGTGGCCACAGTGTTTTTGTGTCTGGAAGTACTGTTTTTTAATAGGATTCTGGTTTTAGTCCATGCTGAAGGCATTCTGGCACATGACATGAGAAGAAACCAAAGCCACAAGACTTTCGCCTCACTGCTAAATGTACTACTTTTGTTGTCTGTTAACATCTTGAATATATTACTAAAAGATAAAGGCTTAACTTTCTCTGGCAAAAATACAGAATTGCAGACACCAAATTAGACAATTAGCTAACACTATAGCTGTAGCAAATACTGTCAAATTAAATGTAAAATAAAATTCCAGACTGGACAAACACCTGGCAGATGAACATTCTGTGAATACAAGGGTAAGGTTTTACACGCAGGTAGTAAAATATAAACTATAAATACAAAATGGGAAACGCTAGAAGTGGCAATTTATGAAAAAGACTGGAATATTTATGTTGACACATTGCTTATATTGCTTATGACACATATTATTCCAGAAATTGTGGGGAAGCAATAAAAAGGCAAACAAAATGTTAGGCTATATATTTAAAAGTGTAGAATTCAAGGCATGTTATGTTGAAATATGTTAAACATATACAATACACTAGTTTACTCTCATTCAGAGTACTGTGTACAGTTTTGGTCAAGACTTACAGTAACTTAAAATAATTTCTTAAACACTGTCTGAAGGAAGTGAACCTTTTTAGTCTTCAACAGAAAATATTACAAGGGGACCTAACACAAGTGACCAAAATCCAGAAAGCCATTGACAAAGTCAACACAATTGACTTCTTCAAAATGAACAGTGAAACACAAACAAGAAGAAACTACTTGAAAGTACATTTAAAAACTGAGAATAAGAGGCTTGTCTTTACCCAAACAATTGTAGGAGTATGGAACAAGCAACCCTGCCATGTGGTGGAAAACCAATAATTTGCTTGGATGGCTTCCTCTCATTTGTAACCATTCTTATGTTCTTAATTAATTATTATGGAATGATAAATGTGTCAACTGAAATAAGAACACAGTGGGCAGTGGTCAATGACTTCTCATCACAAGAGGTTGTGTTAAAAATATAATGTTTAAAACAGTATTTCCTTTTTATCGCACAATTTTAACAACTGACCTACGGAAGATGTTTAATATTAGGAATTTTAATACAGAACATCTATTGTAAGATAGGAACATATAGTTTTTAAGCATAAAGCTTTAACATGCCAGAAGGACTAACAGCTCATCCAATCTACATTTACTAAACAAATGCTACACAGGGCTACACCCACAGGCTGCCAGTGAGAAACAGGAATATAGACCTAACCTTCTTGACTAATAAAATCCCCTCAGGGCTTCTGGAGCTCTTGTCTGTGAGCAAGTATATCAAAGGAAGCCATGAAAAAAACATTCAGTGGACTTTAGTTTTCAAGTTGCTAATAAAATTCATAAATAATTCAGGGACTGGTGCAGTTCCACCAGTAAGTGTACAGTAGGTCAGGCCCTGTAGTGTGGACTTAACTGGTTTCCAGTCAAAGAGCAGTAAGTGTAGGTTGAGCCCTGAACATGTAGACTAGTGCTCAGCACACCGGCTGAACTCTACAGAGGTTGGCCTGGATTGGAACCAGGGTAGCCTCAGCTTACAGTGCTGCAGCAACCCCTGGGACTCCACAGGAGCCAGCAAGTGGGAAGTGCTGTCAGAGAGAGATGAGTCATTGCTCCAGTTAGTGCCATATCTCCTGTTGGTACTGCAGTACTCACAGTGTCACAAATGGAGGATATATTTGACAGATGCTTGTTTCATGTGCAAGGTCCTGACCCTTCCAATACTATATAATAGCTGGTTTATGGTTGTAAGCTGAGAAGGCTGGAAATTGCTGATTCTAAATTCGGTGGCATAAATATACATACTGTACACTGTTCAATTCCAAATTAATTCAAAATATATGCACAACTCCTACTAAGTCAAAGTTCTTGCGAAATAAAAACTAATTCTAGACAATTGGTGGCTGACATGTTTATTAATTCATAGAATCCAGTATAGATTTTTCTCTGATCTCTAAAAAATCATTATTTTTCTTATTTTCATCCTCTGGGTGGCAGTACAGCACATCTGTGCTGTGAGCATTACGTGCAGAGGCATACTTCATCCTGAATTCATCAATTCTCCCAATATAATGGAGATTTCACGCAGTGCTTCAAAGAAAGTCCTGTCCTGTCCTGTCCTGTCCTGAAATAAAGCTGTAAAAACACAGTGGACAATCTGGGTTTCCAGTTTTGGGATTTCTGATCCAAACATGGAAATATGAACTCGTTTTATTCATGAGTAGTTCATGAACATAAATGTCCTACAAAGTATATCTCACAGTATGTCTTTGCAATATTGCTTACTACACTACAGTACCTCCAGAAAGCAATTCTAATAAAAAAAGACAAACTAAAACAAATACTATTTCATGCCATTTGTTCCATGTGGATGTAATTATTGGTGTACCTCATTCAAATCATAGATGTTCTATAACATTGCTACAACAGCTTTAGCTCCTTTCAAAGTTGATTCTCCCAGCATCATATAGTAACTATTAAAAGAAAGTTTAGTAACTTGTTTAAGTTAACTATGCAAGTCTTAGTACTTAGAATCAGTTGTGGTCAACATACCAGCTAAGCCAACCTGCCAGCAACAGGGACTCTATCGCTACAGTGTGTGTTTAACCTGTGGTGTTTAATGCCCTGAAACCATGCAGGACATTCAGGATTTTCTCTTCACCTCCTGTTCAGTTGCTCCATCTGCTGCACAGAGCCTGAACGCTGGATCCCATCTGGAGTGGCTGCTGTGGTTGGCCGCTGCCAGGTGGTGGTCCTGTTGATATGGTCCACGTAGAAAACTCTTCCATGACTGTCAATCCTGGCCTCCCAGTCTAGAAAAGGAAAAGAAACAAAAAAAAAACGGTTTGATAAAACCTGCTGATCCAAAACTGTTTAAATAAAAAAAAACCCTGTGTGCTTTCTCAAGGAATTTGTATGAATTTCATATTTACGAACCACAGTGTAGCGCCTTGCAGTAATCAATTTGAGACAAGATAAATGTGTTGAGCAGTTCTTCAGCTACAGTCAGAAACAACAGTAAGAAGTAGTCTGGTAATATGTCCAAGATAGAAGAATGATGTGTTTACAATATTTTGCACATCTGTGTCAAACATTAAGCTTGGATCAAACATCACCCCCAAATATCACCTGTCTTGAGCAGCAAAAGAGGATTCCACACAAGCTGATCTGTGGGAACCAGGCAGCTCAGGTTGTTAAATATGGTGATGATAACATTAGCTTCTGAGGCTCGATACCCTAACTAGTCCATTGAAAATAGATTTGCTCCCCATCCTGTTCCTTAGGTACTGTTAAACACTGTTACTGTTATCACTGGTGTCATAACCTGATGCTGTGAGAGCTCTTTTCTGGCAGAAAAAAAGGACAGGCTCATGTGTTACATACTGTACTGAGCAGAGTTCATTACCAGAGACAGCGACATACTGTAGTTTGTGTTTAGCCAAAGACAACAAACACTAATTTGCAGTGCTGGTTACCACACTGAAAAGTAACTTTTTTGAGACTTAAAAAATAAATCAATTATAGAGAACATATGGAGGAAATTATACCACATACAATGCACATATGGAAATAACAGACATACCAAGTACACACGCATGCTTGAAGACATAAATTGTAACTGTATGGAACCATCAGCAAGTTTTTACTTGATTCTTTTTCCCTTTATGCATTTATCTCTACCTTTCAATTACACCTTTTAGTAGTGCTATCTGCTTAATTAGTGGCAAACTGGTTTCCCCAAACTTTGCTAGGATAGATCTACAAATAGGAGAACTATTGCTTTATTGTTGTTTTTGTGTGCCCTTGCAGTGTGCTTTTGAGAATGCAGGATACATATTTGCTGTGTCCTGGCTTAAGTGGATGGGTGTGGGGCAAAGCTAGATTATGATTACTGCACTGTTGGAGAATTCCAAGCCAATTTACCATCTGGTAAAGCTTGGAGACGATAAAAATCAAAAAAGGGCAAGGTACAGTAAATGGAGGACCCTACTAGAGAGACTGCAAAACCATGTATGATGTGATTGCTTGAAGACTGCTGCCACTATCTGAAATAACAGACTAAATAACAGCTGTTTGGTCTGGTGGAAGGAACAGGCCTAAGCAGTACTGATCCTACTATAAAGGGTTGTGTCACCACCTTTAAACTGGATAGCGTTGAATTCTCCTGCAGCAGCAGGCCCAGCTGCCCAGCCCTTTGGTGTAGAGGAATTCCCTGTTGTCTGGGATGTGGGGCTGTGTGGTTTGGAAGCAAGAACTGTGATCAAATTCATGTTGGGCCCGAGCAGCACCTGTACCATAATACTGCCTGCAATATTATTATTTGTTGTTTACCAGTGGTTTGGCAGCCAATGGACAAACGCTGCATATTACTTTTACCCAAAACGTCACAAACCGCATTCCTACGAGCAACTCTCGCCACCCACACCCACGCACTAATTAATCAATTTTCATTCCTCGTTTTGGATTTGGATACTCTCGACCTGACTCTTGTGATACCTGACCTAGCTCTTCTACCTCGACTACGACTTTTGCCTTTTGCACGTGGGATTTGGACACCAAACACTAGCTGCCTACAGTCTCAGCGCCTCATAGGGTCCAACCAGGTACTCCTAATGTCACCCTTGACACAAAACTGGCAACTTTTATGGTGTATCTTAACAATATGTTAAACCATTTAGAGAATTCAGTGATGAAAATTCCTTCCTTAGCTTCTTACACCAAACTGCCTGATGTAACATTCACATAAAAAAGGTTACATCTGTTCTAGGAAATGAATGGTAGGATTCAGACATAATAGACATGTATAAAAACTGCACACTGTGCCTTATTTACCATTTAACAATATCTTTTTCATACTAAGCACAAGAGAGTTTCTACTAACACGAGACAGGAATCAGCTATTGGAGCATAACTTTAGTCAAACCCTAGAAGAAACAGCCTCTGAGTAGCAAATGGGTCATCTCATTTTCAATGAGTCCTGAGTGACTCAACCAGAAAAGTCATTCTCTCAGAGTGCAGGTTCAGTGTACAGTTCAGTTTGATCATGATTTATTGTGACAGGCGTTCCTCAAATGGTAGTATAAAGTACGTTCAGTGCCACCAGGGGCAGAATTGTGATTAGTTAACCAGGGCTTTCTAAGCTCCCAGAGAAACAACAACTTCTGTGACGTCCTGGGCACCTACAGTCATGCCATTGACATCAGTGAAGGATGGGTCTCTTTATAAAAGTAAGCACGAAGACCCAGCTGGGTTCTTGACAAAAGGCAGTCCCTATGTGGTTTCCAAATCTGGCCCAGTGGCACTGCATATTGGACATAACAAGCCCCCAGTGTTTATTTTTCAGACTTCTTCAAAACACTGACAGATGATTACTTTTAAAAGACAACAGGCAATCTGGCCCTGGATGCTAAACTGCAGGATCTGTGCTGAGTTTTTACCCAGATAGCCTGCCGATTGTCACGTATGTCTGAAAGGACGATCTGTGGAATGGCAGGAGAGCGATAAAGACCCTATGCGTAGCGGCGAGACGGGGGTTAGCCCAGGCTCAGCTGTTCCGGAGAAGCCTTATAGAAACCTATGCCCTCAGGCCAAGGACAGGAGTGACCTGGTGCTAGGCGGGTCTCAGGGCAACTGAACATCAATGCTGAGCGAGTGGCAGAGCAGAAGCAGGAAATAAATAGGCTACACAACAAGACACACCAGAAAGACATGAATAATCACAGGAACTAGGAACAGAAGGAAAGTAGAGCACCCTCTAGGTGTAATGAGCGTGACAGTACCCCCCCCTTCAAGGGTGGCTCCTGATGCCCAAAAAAGAGACGCACAGCACTGGGGGGAGGAAAAACCTCATTTAACTGAAAGGAAACCCCCGGGAGTCCACGGCTGAGAGCTACCCCCTCCTCTGGGGTATAAACCTTTATTGAGAAGAGGAAGGTGGGGCCGAAACTGGGCTCCAGAGGAGCAAAACAAAAAAAAAACCAGACCGAACAAACAAAAATCACGAACAACAAAAATAAACCCTGACGGAATAGGGGAACAATAAACACATAAGGGCATGGAAGCCCAGACCAGAAGGCATGGGAGCCCAGAGCCAGGGAGACCAGAGGGCCCAGAACACGGAAGCAGCAGGGGTGTCACGCTCTCTGTAGCCAGAGGGCGCTCCTTCTCTGTCCTGTCCCTAGTTTCTGGTCTGCTGTCCTTCCGGTCTCTCTCTTTCCCTTGGGCTATATATTTTCGGGTCTTGCACTCTGCCGGGGCTCAGCATTGACGTTCGGATGTCCTGAGATCCGCCTAGCACCAGGTCGCCCCACGTCCGCTACCTGAGGGCATAGGTTTCTATACAGCATTCCTGAACTCTTTGCACTACGAGCCCGGGCCTTTTTCCCGTCTCGCCGCTACGCATATGGGTCTTTTTCCGCTCTCCTGCTGCCCTCGGGTAGTCCCTTTGTCTTGGCTTGGGAGCCCGGGACAGTGACAGCAGCAGGGGGCGTGGGAGCCCGGGACAGTGACAGCAGCAGGGGGTGTGGGAGCCCGGGACAGTGACAGTAGGAGAGGGTGTGGGAGCCCGAGACAAAGGCAAAATATGCAACGAGTATAAACCCTGATGGAACAGGGAAACAAACAACACATAAAAGAAATAACCCACAACAGATAGAGAAGAGCAGGGAGCATGGAAGCATAGAACCAGGCATAAAGAAAAAAAATATTCCAAAAGCCAGGAAACAAAAAGGAAAAAAAAAAACACTCGTGCTGTCTAAAGTAGGCTCAGCATTCTGCCACGTATGTCCGAAAGGACGATCCGTGGAATTGCAGGAGAGCGATAAAGACCCTATGCATAGCGGCGAGACAGGGGTTAGGCCGGGCTCAGCTGTTCAGGAGAAGCCATATAGAAACCTATGCCCTCAGGCCAAGGACAGGAGTGACCTTGTGCTAGGCAGGTCTCAGGGCAACTAAACATCAATGCTGAGCGAGTGGTAGAGCAGAAGCAGGAAATAAATAGGCTACACAACAAGACACACCAGAAAGACATGAATAATCACAGGGAACTAGGAACAGAAGGAAAGTAGAGCGCCCTTTAGGTGTAATGAGCGTGACACCGATGGCTTAAAAGAGATGTGCCAGGAGTGAACAAATCACTGGGAGAAGCTGGTCTTTGGTCTGTCTTATTGTGCCCTGCTGTGCTCAAAGACCTCCAAGATGGCAGACATCATCTACAGTATTTACGTAGGTTGAAGAAATTAAAGTAGGTGGCTGTGTCAGCATGTGTAGGCTGCAAAGGACAAATAAAGGTTTACTCCATGCTGAAAAGAGAACAAAGGAAACACAACAATTTGGCTGTGGAGCCTTCTTCAGGTGAATGGAATAAACATTTACTTGTTCCTTACCTCTATTTACATCAGTGCAGGAAACAGGTAAGCTCATGGCATCTGTAATGAAACCTTTGTCTTCTACCCAGTCATTGTAACCCACTTTCCCATCTTTTTCATATTACCACTTGGATCCCAGTGCTGGGTTCTGATGACAAGCTTGCACCTCCTTACAGTCTGTGACATCAAACCTGGTTCACTTAGGAGTATTTGTTTTCCTCTCCTCTGTGTCCACCTGATAAACTAATGCTGTACAATATTGTCATCTACTGTATAATTCTGTTAAGTTCTCTGTAGCAAAATGTTGCGAAAAGCACTAAACCAAATGAAAAATTGATTGACTTGAAATTTATGATGGAGTGACACTTTTTTTAAGCAATGCCACAAGAACATACAGTACTTTGTGATATTACTTTAAATTTGAAATTCATACTTTAATGGCAGCCTACACAGCTACACCTATTAACTTTAATGCAACAAAGAAAACATAATATAATTATTATATACCATACAGGTAACCTTTGCATTTCACTTGTTATTATTCTAAATTCTACAGTTTGGACACTAAATATGACTGGGAAAGGAGTTTCTCCAAATAGCTGCACACGAGGCCCCTGTATCCCTGTTTGAACACAAGACGTTGGCTCGGGACATGACAGAAGGTCATGATATCACATACAAGTGACTAAATGTAAATCAAATATTTTGAAATCAAAAACATCAAATCAAAAAATAGTTTGAAAAAGTCATATAGTTACGTACTGTAAGTTGAATGAACTCAGTCTGTGTGCTACAATAGTGGTTCTCATGATTTCATGTGTTTCATGAATAGATACGCTCATCTCTGTAATCAGGCAGCGAATTTCAAGCAAAGATTCAACCATGACATCCAAGGAGCTTTCAATAGCAATCAGGAATAAAGTTGTAGAAAGGACACAGATCAGGGGAAGGATGTAAAAATATCTGACCTTAAAAATATTTTCACCATTAAGACGTTGAAGGTACTGCATATACTGTAATAGCACGTAGACACTGCTTATGACACAGTGCCCTTCCAAAGTGAGCAGCCAGTCAAAGGAGGAAACTGGTCTGGAAAGCCAGAGTGAGTTCAATGGCTCAAATGGAAGAAAATGTCCATAATAAAAAGCTAGCAGAATGGAAAGGAGGAATTTATTACTGAAAACAAATCCTGCATGGAATTTGCAACAAAGCATTTTACTGATATACTGCAAACGTATGCCAAAAGGTTTTGTGGTCAGACAAGACAAAATTGGAACTTTCTGTTCTAAATGCAAAGCATTATGTTATTGGGCTGATTCTCATCAGTAAGGATAGGAATGCTTGTTAGGTTTGAAGAAAAAATGGATGAAGCAAAGTACAAACAAATCTTTGAGAAAAACCTTTTTCTAGCTTTCTAGAGACCCAAAACTGGGACAAAAATTCACCTTTCACCAGAATGATGACCCAAAACACAAGGCTAAATCTATACTAGAGTAGCATAACAAGAAGAAAGTGAATGTCCTTGAGTGGTCCACTCAAAGTCCTGATTTGAATCCGACAGGAAACCTGTAGCAAAATTTGAGCACTGCTGTCCAGCATTGGTGTCCCCAAACTAATTGACAGAGCTTGAGAAAGTCTGCATAGAAGAATGAGAAAGAAAATCCTACACTATCTCGTTGTGTGAAGTTGGTACAGTACTTATCCAAAAAGACTAACTCCTGCAATTGCTGCCAGAGGGGATTAACCATGTATTGACTTTTAAGGGTAAATACTTAAACAATAAGCATATTTTTAATTTTGGACTTTTCTTTGGTGTTTTTGCTGACATCAACTTATTTTACCTATAAAAGAGATCAGCTTGAGACTTCCACATATTTTATCAGATTTTTTTTGCCCCAGTTACAGTAGATTCCCATATGCTTAAAGTGTTATATGCTGCTATTCTGAAAGGTTCACTTTCAGATGTTAATACCGCCATTGAAAAAAGACAAAAATCCCACATTTGTAGTGTCTGTTAGATTTGCCCTGATGCTTCATGACAAGCTATATGCTAACGTGCTATAATGTGTCCAGATAGCTGTATGACCAAATTAGCCTGCCAGAATCAGACAGACTTTATTAAAAGATGTCTTATGTCTGGTAACTATTGTTGTTTTCTTTCACTGGATGCTGAGAGCTCAAATGGAAATATCTATGGTCACTTCTTGATATGGGTTTGCACTCAGGTTACACTAATACAGTTTACCTTTCAAATATGCCACTCCTTCAGAATTTGTTTTAACTGGCAACAAGAGCTGTTCCCAGTTCTCTTTCCTGCTACAGTAAGTGGTTTTAAGGAATAAGCGCTCAGATTATGCCACATTTACTAGAAAGATTAAAAGAATCTCAGAAGGAACTTTATTTTATACTATTGCAAACGCTTTACCTAAATTCCCTTTCTCTTCTCTTTGAAGAAATAAAGTAGTTTACACTCCAGTAGATATTTTTGTGATGATTTTTTCACACTGTTTCGGGATATGCAATTTAAATACAAACATCCTGCTTCTTTTTTACAGCATCACCTTTCTGCATTTTGTGTGACTAAAGTGCCTCCTTGAGGGCAAGGTTGTATTAGAAGTTTAAAAAGGGACTAGCTTCCATATGCTTCTTTCTTCATGTTTTTTTTAGCAGTTACTATATGAAACATATAAGAAACAAACTATATCAAATTGGATTTGCATTGTTACAGATGAAGAAATGTCCATTAACATTATTTGCTAAATTAAAAATTTTGGTTTAAAAAAATCATAATTATCAAATGATCTGCTTAAAGTTTCCTCAGAGAGTGTACTAGGCCTCTCATAGAAGCTGCCATCTTGGAGTGATACTGAAATCCTTATCGCATGGTACTTTTGTTATACAGTAGCTGTCCAATCTTATTTTTTGGGTCCTGAGGTAGGAAACTCAGAGGGGGTTACTACTGATGGTGGGAAAGGCCATTTGAGGGGATGGATATTGAAATGGTATATTGTTGATTTTATTATTTGATGCTTTTAAAAAAACTGAAATATTTCCTCAGAAATCAAAGAAAACAAAGGCAAAATGCATAATTACAATTACATTTTGATATGATTATCTTAGTATGAAAGCAATAACATGCTCAGTAGAGGTATTGATATTTTAAATGTAATTGCCAAATGCCCAGCAGGAAATTACAATTGAGTTGGTGTCACGATTGTAGTCCCTCTTCCTTAAGGGCGCTCCGGCTCTTTCACTTCGGACCTAATTTTGTGCACCCACCCCTTGTTCCAGCCTCCTTCCCGTCCCCCTTAAAAGCCAGACACCCACTCAGTTCGGGGCTCTGCACTGATTCCCATATCGTGTGAGCCCGGGACCTGTATTCGCTTGGCTCCGTCATGTTTTTAAGTTTCTGTTCCTGTTTCCGTTCCCCCCCGCCGGTTCTGACCCGGTTCCTGTTTTTAACCCGTCTGTCTCGTATGGATCGCCTGGCTTTTGGACTTTTGCCCTGTCTTTTGGATTTCCCGTTCGTCTCATCCTTGGATTGTTTGCCCCGGACTCACCCCCCTGGACACCTGCGCACTTTGGACACGCCTCCCCGTATTCATTCCCGATTCCTGCATGGCTTTTTCCCATGTTTCTCACTCAACCCCGGATTGTGTCGTCCGCATAGGGTCCGGAAAGAACTGTTCGTTACAGTTGGCTTTGTTGTTTTTTTTAGAACCCTGGATGAATGCCCAGTTTTTCATAGTGAAATACCAAACCAAAAGCTGAACAGAATTATTGTTCACTGCAAAACTACAGTAGAACTAACAATATTAAAACACTGAAGCTTTTAGTCATAACATTCACTTGATTTTAAATTACTTTTGTCCATCACCATTTTCTTATTTTATTGCTAAAAGAATAGGTTAATCATGAAGCTACAAGTATGGCTGAACACACAGTGAGGTCTGCTTAAGGTTCCTCTTCTGCTTATATGCTCATATGACTACATACTGTTCATTCAAATACTCAGATCCATGAGAAGTCTATCAAAAATGCTCCTGTTACCGTACTTGTCCTGCTAAGTAAATTCAGATCTTGATGAAAAAAGACTTAATAGTATTATCTCATTTTGTTAATCATTCTTCATGAACCCTGGCTCTAACCTACATGATAGCAAGATTTTTCTAGTGGATCAATGTCAAAGAAGATTCAGAGCTACTGCCGTAATTGCTAGTTGAAAACCATGCACTGCCTGTCCGGGCACTTACATTCAGGCCTCTCATTGTAGAAGGGCAAAAACTGCAAGAAAATCAGTTTTTTTGGAAAAGAACCCTTAATCAATGTTAACTAGTATGAAACATGGGGGATTTAACTTAAACTCCAATTTAGGAGGATATTTAAACAAAGCTCAGAACAGTGAAAATGCCTGACGCTAGTAGAAATGACAGAGGTCAATAAAGCCAGATGGAATGAGCACGCAAGCAGCTCTGAGACAATGACAGAGAACATACAGTACATAGTACCGTCCACCACCCAGCAGCCCTCCACCAATGGCCATGCATGGCCCTTGTGTGCTGGCTACTGCGGACGACAGAAATGGATCCTAAACGCAGATGGGGATGACACAGGAAAGCTTACTTGGTGGTAACGGTTCATCGATAGTTGGGTAATGGTGGGGATCAGGTCGCAAAGCAGGTAG
This sequence comes from Atractosteus spatula, assembly GCF_055471065.1. Classification (NCBI taxonomy): domain Eukaryota; kingdom Metazoa; phylum Chordata; class Actinopteri; order Semionotiformes; family Lepisosteidae; genus Atractosteus; species Atractosteus spatula. The sequence goes on from NC_142711.1 coordinate 40,091,030, forward strand.
CTGGCTGACTGGAGGATAACTGCATGGCAAGGGGCAATTGCCTACAAAGACGAGAAAAACAGAATGAGTTGAAAAGCAAGATAGCATGGGAAACTGTGAAGTTCACTGGCTCCTTTTAGCCTTAAATTCAATCCGCACTGATACACAGTTTCAGAATTGGCCTGTCCAACCAAATGCAAAGTGTTTTTTTTTTACTGCTGGCGTGGTTAATAAACATGGGGGAAATGAAATAACCAAGACGTGATTATTCCTAGTTTGGATGCTGCATGAGTAAAAAGATTAAACTTTTATAATGCAATCTTAATTAGAGAATTATTCTTCTAAGCAAGCAGAAAGGAGATTATACCCTTGTATTCTGACAACAGAAATTGCAAAGATTTAGTACTGAATTGCATCTCATGTTAATTGTATCATTTTTTCCCCCAATGGACTGTTAACAAGCTTATAACCAAATATGTTGCACCTCAACACTCTATGAACAGGAAAAAAGGTGCCAGAAATACAGTATGTTGTTTAAATACTGTATAAGAGAAAGTCTGTTCTCTTGTCACAAATAAAAATTGGTTATGCTTCTGTGTCTGGAGGTTGAAAAGGTTTTACTACAGTGGGTTTACAGTCTCCAGTCTGCTAAAGTGATTTCTGTTGTGCATTCTCTGAGTTTGTACTAAATTGCCCGTGATTTGTTTTTTTTCTAGAAGCAGAGGATTAGAAAGAAGTGGTAGAAGCCCAGTACCAGTGGTACAGGGTGCCAGTAGTGGTACCAGTGGTAGAAGCCCAGTGAGTGAAAGGTTCTTTTGATTCTTATGTCATGTTAAACTGGAGGCAAAACTATGAGGAATAAGTTAAAACTAACCCAATTAATCATTTATTTGAGTTTTTCTTCAGGACCTAAACGGTAGGTGATTCAAAGAGACTGAGATAACCTGCCTGACTGTGGCCCCTCTCCTGGGTGTCACGAACCGCACTCCCACGTGCACCTCTCGGCGTCAACACCTGCGTCCTAGTTAGCAATTTGCACTGCGCTCGCCCTTTTCCCCATTTAAACCCGCTCACTCCTCTCTGTCCTCGCTCACTGTTGAGATCGACTTAGCCTTTCTCTTGTGCGCGTACGTTTTGAACTGATCTCTGGATACCGACCCTGTTTAACCTTCGGCAACGTCTTCGTCTCTGTCTCGCGGCTCTCAGATTTGGATACCTTTCTGACCTGACTACCGGATACCCGACCCTGCTCCATCCCCGGCTTCTTCTTCGTTTTGTCTCGTGGCTTTTTTGATTTGGTTACCTTACCGACCTGACTACTGGATACCCGACCCTGCTCCGTCCCCAGCTTCGCCTTCGTTTCTCTCTCAAGCGGATTTTGGATTTGGATACCGTACCGACCTGACTACTGGAACCCGACCTAGCCTGCCTACCCGACCTCGCATTCCGTCTTTCGCCCTTTGGATTTCTGGACATCTATTTCTCTCGGCACCGCATAGGGTCTGATCACCTCTTCCACAAGTCCCTAGTGACTATTGTGACACTGGGTAGGTCATGTGTTTAGGACAGGTAAAAAGATAAGCAGATATGATATGAGATTATGAATGGTGGTCAGCCTGAGATACTGAACCCTACTGCCTCAAGACTGGGTTATTGCAAACACATGGCATGAATAAGGGGATTAAAAGTTATCATGCAGACTGACTGAACCTTCAGTTGCTGTTCTTTCTTTTCTTAAACTTGAGAGTTTTTATGTAGTTTTATTTTCTTTCTAGCCTTTTACTGTACATTCAAAGGCATGTTCCTGCAATTTTTTATAGATATGCGATTGAGGAAGCAACTATGCCTGAGTAGGGATAACTGAATAGCTCAGTGTGAATACACTGAATACAGTTCACTCAGTGAATAAAGTCCGACTGTGGGCAATAAGTGTAAACCCTGTGCAATGACTGTCCTAGAGATCATGTAAGAAATTTTGTTATTACCATTATTAGAATTATTTGTGGAAAGAGTAAATATCATGTCACTATTCATGAGAAAAAAAACACCATCACCTTATCAGATTGATCAAAAATGTTTGGGTTTTCCACTTTCAGTAAGTCAAAATATATTTCATCTTAAAATTGGAACTGTATAAACAGTAGCTGTGTTTTACAATACTTTGAAAATAAGTTCCATTTTTATACGTACCACCAACAGTTCTGGGTGTCATTCATAATTCTCTTTGATATACAGTATATAAATCACTGAATGTTATGCTGCTCCAGGTTATTTGTACTTCTTTTGTTAACAATCGCACCTAAGGTTAATATTGCTGTTTTGATATCAAGGCAGGTTTATAAAATAACCCAAATAACGAGACAAGACTGCAAAATGGTGTAGCATCCAACTCAGATTTAATTCACTACTTCTGTTTTATCTTTCATGAACTTGTATGAGAAAGCTTCGCAAGCACCTTGGCTGGTATTGCTCCTGTCAGCATTTGTCCTTATTTGAAATGGCTGTGCTGAATGTTAATTTGAGCAAAGAATTATAAATTGGATGCAAACTAAGGCTTGTTTTGAATATAGGACCAGTAATGAACAGTAGTTCTTCAAATTGCCAGCCTATCAGAAATCATTCGGCAATTTATAAGTATTTCATGTGTCAGCACTGGACTGTACATGTTATTCAATGCTCATTTCCATTTATTCAATGGTTTTAAAGAATTCAAAAAATGAAAAAAAACTGGGTTGATACTGTACAAGAATCTACGAAAACAAAAACAAAGACTATGTCATATCATATATACTGTATGTGTCACGACTGTAGTCCCTCCCCCCTTAAGGGCGCTCCGGCCCTTTCCCTTTGGACTTGATTTTGTGCACCTGTCTCCTGTTCCCAGTCCACCTTAAAAGCCAGGCGATGACGTTAATCCCGGCTCTGCAACTGATTTCCGTATCGTGCGAGTCCGGGACCTGAAAGCGCCTGGTCCCGTTAAGGTTTTAATCTCTGTTCCTTTCCCGTTCCCATTCCGCTGGTTCCGACCCGGTTCTAGTTTTTAACTTGTCTGTTTTTGGATGGACCTCCCGGTTTTGGACTTTTGCTTTCGTTTTGGATTCCCCCTTTGGATTTCTACTGGATTGTTTGCCCCAGACTCACCCCCCCTGAACACCAGCGCACCAAGGACACGCCCCCCTGTGTTGATCCCCAATTCCTGCATGACTTTTCTCCCCAGTGTTTCCTCACTATTCCGGATTGTGTCGTCCACATAGGGTCCGAAAAGAACTGTTCGTTACAGTATGTGTAGACATTTTTCAGGCTTATCCTTTTTAAAAGACACTGCACCTCTAACATTTAGAAAATGTCACAAAATTGAACACAGAGCACATTGAGCATTCTAGTAGGAATACAGGAATCTGTATTAAAATTCAAGCACAGGAGAAGCAGAGCCACTAGCGAAAGGCAGATTGATAAAATGCGATGCCCAGCTCCCTTCATCATAGAATTTAAAGTACTGTACCTACCAGCATCTTTAGGAGGTGGGAGGACACCAGAGTACCAAGACAAAACCCACACAAACATGGAAAGAACTTCAAACACAGAAACAGAACAAATAATACTTGGAAAAGCAATTTGATCGCTTATTAAATTGATAATAAGCATTGATTGAAGACGAAGCAATTACAAAACGAAAACACCAAGCAACAACACTTTCTCAAACCTTTAAAAAAACCTGCTATACTAACCAGACCAAGGTGGTGTACCGACATTGACTGCCAAAATGATCAGTAGGTTCAAATCATCAAAATACACTGCAGGTTTCAGATCAATAACCCTGCTTTGTGGGCTTTCGGAAACATCACCATCATAACTGAATAGTAGAATAACAGGATTTCTCAATAAGCCCCATCATCCCAACAGTTCTGTGTGTGGTATTTACATTGAAATATATTTTATAGAAACATAATTAACATTGTGGGAAATAAATCCCCGGCCAAAGCAAATAAGATAACGCAATTCCATAAACACAAAGGAACTAGAATTTGTTTAATTGTGGGAAATCTGAGGAAAAAAAAACATATTTGGATAATGCAACACAACTTTGGAAGCACAAGAAAGAGCTGCTAAAGTAGAAAGAGACAGAAGTGATGGAGCTTTCTAAAGAAAATTAGCTTGCATGTACAGTAAAAGCATCACATACTGATGCCGGGGGAATTCTGCTGCGTGTGAGAGCACATGTGCATTGTCCGTGTGAAAAGTTACAGAAGCCAGTCAGGGGTGCTGGCTGCTCACCTTGGCCTCTGCTGCTGGGACCTGGCACAGGGGACTCCCCGCTCTCCGTGTTGCTCTGGGGGCTTTCCTCCTGCGCTGCTGGCTCCTCCTCCCACTGGGCAGTGCCGTCTCCAGGCTCTCTCTCATTGGTCTCGGGGCTCTGGACGGAATCAGGCACCGATTCAAAGGCGCTGTTCTCCTCCTCCTCTTCTTCTTGCGAGGAGAAGACGGTGCTCTCGGAGATGCGGGGACTGTCCAAAGAGGAGAAGCGGGTGTGACTAGAAAAGCGGTTGCCCCCCTCGTAGCCCGAGTTGCTGTAACAGGAGGTGCTGTAGCAAGAGGTGCTGTAGCAGGAGGTGCTGTAGCAGGAGGTGTCGCACAAGTCACAGTCATTCTCCCCCGGCAGCCTCTGGCTGGACTCGCTTTCGCTCTCCAGATGGGGCTGCTCACTCTCCAGCAGCTGGTTCAAGTCTGAGAGACGCTCGATTGAGAGGCTGCGGGGCAAAGTCCTCCTGCCGCAGCTGTCTGTGTCCATGGTGATGCTGTGGGACTGCGTCTCAGAGGAGCTGTCCTCTGTTGCATCCTTGTCTTCCGCAGGTTTCAACGTCAGTTCCTCCGAGTCCAGGTTGCTGGTGTCCTCTTCAGCTTCATCACTCATCTGGGCTGAGGGCAGGCTGTGAAGCAAGTGATGGATGCGAATGTAGTGGGTGCGGGGAGTTTCAGGTTCCCCGCAGGCTGATGCGATGACTGTCTCCAGCTCAGAGACTGGAAGCGAGCAGGGCCTGTTTTTGCGTTTTGTGGCTGTCCTCATCCTCAGGGAACACCCCTCAGCCTCCTCCTCCTGTTGCTGCTGTTGTTGCTGATCCTCTGCGTCTCTGCCTGGCTCCAGAATGGACTTATCCTCTGCAGCTGCCTCACCACCTGTCTCCACTGCTTCAGCCGGAGTGTCTGAAGGAGCCTTCTCTCCCTCCTCTCCCTGTGTACTGGCTTCATTTATTGCATCTTCCACCTGGGCACCAGCACATGGTGGTGGGGTTTCTGTCTCTGGCTCTGGGCTTGCTGGCAACTGCACTCCATTTGGTTCCTTGTCTTCTGGCACAGTCATCTCCTCAGCAGGGCTCTGAGTCTCTCCTTCTGGCTGGGATTCACTTACAGCCAGCTGGCTGATTTCAGTCATCGATGTCCCAGCTACAGGACTGCAGGAGCCAGCACCAAGAGAGGCTCTGTCACTCTGGTTTATCTGCTCTGGGTTGTTGGGCTCCATGTTCAAGTTATCGTCAGTCTCAGGTTCACAGCAAGGATCTGCAACCAAGTCCTCTGCTTGATCTTCCTGGGCAACCGCAGACTCTGGCTCAGTGCTAATGGAGACTTCTTCATCATCTGTCAGGAGAAGGAAAATTATTGGTTAACTGCTCCTCACAGCCAAGCACTGAGATCTCACTGCAGTGAGTCACTGAAAATATTGACTTGTCACACAAGAGATAATGAGTAGGAGATTTTTTTATGGTTAAATATTTTAACACAAGTGCAATTTTTATTTCTCCCTACATCACCTATACATTTAAGTTTATTCTTTGCCTCCTACTGTATGTTCCAGAATTGCCATGAAAAAGTACCACAAGCCCATCTAAGTGAAATACTACACTGGCAGGCATTAGATATGCAAGTCTGATATGGTTTTAGAATGCTTCATTATTTCAGTATGAGCAATTTAAGCACACTGATGGGGCACAAGTGCAATAAGTCACTACATAACTGCATTTTATTTAAAATGATTTCCTGCTCATTGCGAAATCAAAATTGTATTTGTTACAAAATTGTTTCCAGTAAGTGTATATCTCATATTAGCACAAAAAGCTTATTAAAGTATAAGATAGAAGATATCTTCTAAAAGAGCACCAAATAAATTAGAAAGGTTTCAGTTTTTTTCACCATTCCTGATATAAGGGGATTGGGATGAATTATTAGGAATGATGACATCATCATATGGGGATTCTTATCTGAAGTCTATTAGGAATTGTCTGCTAAGGTTGTATTTACCATTGGTATTTTCCACTTCAGTGGAAGAATTTTCACTTTTGGGAGTAAAAGACTAGCAACATTTGTCCCAAATGTTTCTCAATATGGTGCATGTCTCTTTGACAAAGTTAAAAGTGAGAGAATAAAAGAGAGAGAGGAACAAGTCATAGTTTAGTTCAGTCATTTCCATTAGAAGATACCATTGAGACTGACAGGACCAACAGGTGAGAAGAGCCGAGGATCAGATGTACCTTGATGAATGGACGAAGTTATCTCAAATCTGAACTGCAGCTGTCCACTGACATGGTCTGTCGGCAGCCTCCTGCCCAATGTGTAGCTCACAACCCTGTCACTGCAGAGAAAAAGAGACACCTCAGATATTCTGTCCAAAAAGTGGTGCTGCAGGAGAACCTGCTGGAAAAAAATCTCCTTTCTTTCAATAAAAATGTTTTTTTCATTCTGCTGTTTTGAAGAACTATATAAAGTGGTAAATTATCAGCAATAGGCATGCAAAATTAAGCACTGATATTTGTCTTTTGGGATGAAGAATTTCATACAGAGCCTGGTTTTACAATATAAAGTATAGGCAGTCTGAACAGTAAACATCACTAAGCCTCTGGATATATAGGGAAAGAAATAATAACATTAGGGCCGATATATATATAGACTGTATAATTATATTTGAATAATGCATTTCTATTGTCAGTTTCTTTATAGCTTTATCTCTGGTGTTGATCCTGCAGTTATCTCAAATTGCTTGATATACATTTAATGTGTAATGAGATAAGCATCGAATGTGCGAGTTCTAAAAGTTTAGATCTGACCTGTCAACAAGAATCACTTCCACTGTCACAATAAAAAAGTCTTGAGTCTAATTTAACCCCAGTAAAATAAAAAAGTACTGTAGAAATTAAATCCATAAGTTATTTGCAACCTGCAGTGTCAATAGAAATATAGAATGGAAATGTAGAGGAAACCGTATTCTTTATATTTAAGGGCCCGAAAAACTGTTCTTATATATTTGGTAAAGCCAGTGCCAAAACAATATACTAAAACCTGTTCATTTATTTGATGGCACTCTGATATCATCTAGGAACATCAAATGCAAAAACAAATTAGAACAATTTGGATGCAGTTCTCTTTATATGTTTTCTTTTGCAAAAATGTACGCAAGTCTAAGAGTTTAAGATACAGCCAGTTCTAGTGAGGAACACAAAGCCTAAGAGATTTTAAGAGATCAGATAAAGGCCATCCTTCCATACACTTACAGCAATAAGAAAATGCATCAGCAGTCAAGAGGGAACAGCTACCGTCATCACGGATTATTGTCTACATCTCATGTAGATATAATGGGTGTAATTTTCTGAGGATGCTGCTTTCAGACTAAACACTTTATCCATGATCTGATGGACTATGAAAGCTGTCCAAATCTGTACATGGTTTTGGCAGTTTATCAGTTTAGTTTAACAGCTTACCATATTTATAGGTGCTGTGCTCTGGTGTTTCACCACCTTGCCCTGTGCTAAGACTTGCTTTTTCACCATGAGTTAGAACACTAACATGCAATCTGCATCAATGTACATTCAAATAATAATAATAATAATAATAATAATAATAATAATAATAATAACGTTTTTTTTTCAATCAAACTGGTTGCTCTGTAATTTGCCTGTCCTGGTTCCTCTTGCCGACTGCGGGATTATGTTCCTGAAAAACCCCTGTGGCTGGTAAAACTTCAGTTGTATTATATTTGCATGCATTTGAAATAGAGGGTTATGTTCCCATGATCCATGTTTCACTGATCAATGGCAAACATAACCTGGAGATTTAATCCTTTAAAAATTAATATAATAATAACATGTACTAATGTGAATAGAATTCAATATACTGTACAAAAGTAATGCAAGATAAGTTATAGATTAATGGAATACTATTTATAAGATCACTTTATTAGCCATATACAATTTCATGCATTAGGAATTTGTCTTTTCGCATACCCCAGCTTGCTCTCGATGAGACACAGACACACAGATAGGGAGAGAAGCTTGGGGTCAGAGCACAGGGTCAGCCATTTATACAGCACCCCTGGAACAGTTGGGGTTAAGGGCCTTGCTCAGGGGCCCAATGGAGTAGGACTCCTCTGCTGGTCGTGGGATTTGAACCAGCAACCTTCCAGCCACAGGCACAGATCCTTAGCCACTGGACCTACTGTAGGATGCGAACGGTGTTGAATTTGTATGTCCTTCCCCTGTTTGCATGGGGATTCTTTAGGTTCTCCGGTTTCCTCCCACAGTCTAAAAACATACTGGTAGGTTAACTGTCTTCTAGGGAAATTGGCCCTGGTGTGAATGTGTGTGTGTGCCTGTGTCTGTCTGCCCTGTGATGGACTGGTTTGTCATCCAGTGTTTATTCTGGCTTAAGCCCGTTGCTTGCTGGTATAGGCTCCAGCTCCCCCACGACCCTGGAAACCAGCATTAAATTTCATGATAAACCTGAGAAAATGTAGATGAAAAAAAAACCATACATTATACAAACTGCAAAATGACAATATGGAACATAAAGGAAGATGTCCTTTTGAGATCTCAAACACATCATTAGTTCAAGCTGTATGCGATAGCTGGAAAGGTCAGTGTCATCATTAATACAACAGTGAGGGAAGTGGTCTGACTTTAAGCGATGATCGGATTTGATTATGGACTCACCATGGCATGCCATTTTAAAAAAGGAGTTCTCGTGCTTAATACTGATTTAATCATTAAAGTTAATTTTATTTTAAAAATGTTTGAAGCCTTTGCATAGTTTTAGTGTAATTAATTCAATTCTGAAAAGACAAAAATGTGTCTAAAAAAGCTTCATTTTTGTTCAGTCATTATTAATATTCAGTCTTTGATATAATAATGCAATTCTAACCTTTATTGTAACCACAAAACCATCAAAGTAAAAGAGATCAAAGCACAGTGAAAGCATGGAACAGTAAGGTAATTTATCATTAAGGTATTTGGCTACTAATTATACTAATTGCTACATACTGTAGTACTAATTACTAATTTATTTAGCTGATGCTATAATTAAAAGAAACTTTTACTGGTACCAATTTAACCAGCAAACATAAGTAAAGTACCTTTCTCAAGGGTACAACAGCTGTGCTCCACCCTGGATTTAAACTCATAACCACCAAGTTCAAAGCCTTACAAACTCTTCAAATAAAAGCAAGGGCAGAATGAACTAGAGGTACAGTATGACATTAGCATGGGAAAGCTGTGAAAATTTACAATTGAAAATTTGCACAATGGAAAATATGCATGATATGGGAGGGTTACAGTAGTTCTCTGCGTTTGTCCAAGGTGTAACGGACATACCCTATCGCATGTCTTTCCAGGAGCCTCTGTACTGGCATGGACAGTTTTCCCAGGAAGCGCTTGATGATTGGTCTGCTCTTGGCAAACTTATCCTTCACCTCTATCTCCAGCACGTCCGTGGGCAGTGAAACAAAGTTGAATTGCTAAAGGAGGAAAAAGAGAAAACGGAGCTGTTGTTACACTTTACTGCCTCCTCACAATCTGGTGTGGTTCATGTACACACACTGTGTATGGAGAGCATATATGTGCATTATATACTGTATATACTGTAAACTACAGGTGTTATTTTTATTCAACCTCTTCTGTTAGAAATGAATATTGCTTCATTAACTTTGTATTTATATACACAGAACACTGGTGCAGCATATTAAAAAAGCAAATTTCTGAACTGTCAAGTCTTTTGATAATACTTCTACACATTTCTTACAAATATTAGCACTTTGGCCCAAGTGTTATTTTTGTAACTCAGAAGTCGTTAAAAAAACAGTTATTTCTTTCATTTCATTTTCCATTTAAAAATGTGAAGAGAAAGGATAGTTTATGCACATTCTCTGTAGAACTGACACCTAGTTAATGATTAAATTAATGTCTGAAAAAAAAATCATGAGAAATCATTGTCTCTTTTCTGCTGTTTGAAGAAGTGTTAAAGTCTTCTAGACTGAGCCTGCAGACAGCAGCTGCAGCACCAATGCCAAAGGTACAGTACTTAAGACTTCTCACCGCCTCCTGTATATACAGATTAGCAATCTAGAACTCACAATAAGTCTTAGTTTGTCCCCTAGTTAACTTTATAACCACAAGAACTACTCAATGAAGTAGTTTAGTCCCCTGTACTAAATATGTACTAAAATGTGGATGATAAATCAATAGTTTTAATGTGAAATGCAGTACACAACAATGAAATTTAAAGAGAAGACAAAATTTGCTCAAGTAGTAACTCTACTGTGCCATCCAAAACACCTCAGCAAATATCACATGCACATACTGTATAATGTATATACTGATGCACTAAAACACACCACATGAAAAACATGTTATTATTAAGTAGTGTATTTTAATTTAACAGTGTAATTTTCTAAACATGCTAGACAAAGATGTTTTTTACCATTTAGTTTGCAGAATTAAAATATTTGTATGCCTGAGAAGACAAAACCTCTTGCAGCACAATATTTCCAAATCTACAGTATATGGTGGCATTGGTTTTCAGATGTCGAGAGGGAAAAGTACTATTGTATATACTGTACTGGACCTCCAACACTACTTAAAACAGCCACCAGGTTTTCTATGGAGTTCTCCCATCCCAGGCCCAAACTTGCTTAGCTTCTAAGATCTGTTCTCAACTACAATTACAAGGCTTCAAATATATTTTATTTCACAGCTCCTGACAGGAAATAAATTTGTTTAGAAATGCAAGTGTTTTTATTACGTTACGTTCTGCATGACCAAAATTCAAACTGAAACACCAGGAAATTTTAAGAGCCAGAGTGTACATGAAAAAATGTAATGCTACAGTATATTCCCACATTATTTTGATTGATCCAAAACATTCTGGTACTACACAGACAGTTAATGCTTTGAAGGATAATACTATACACGACATACAATCAACTTGCATCATTTATCCTATCAGTCAGATATTATTTACACTTTTCTGAATATGTGTAGGCTTGACATTTTTATTAATTTTGCAACAATCAGTATGTCAGTGCAGTAAATCAGACATTTTAACTGAATTTATTAACTATCAGGAAAAATCACTGAGGCAGATAAAGCTGCATGATGACTGGTAAGCAAATACCATCCAGCCAGGACACAAACTCACTGAGTACTGGAAATGAGCAGCAGATAAGCTTGTCTCTTTTAAATTGCTTCCTCTTAACAAATCACACAGATCTTTGTTTAATTAAGCAATCTGATCTTTGATGATTAAGCATTCCTCTCTGAGCATACCAGGTGCTTTGAAAATATTGAGCCAAAGTATCCAATACCATCGTCCAGGGAAATGTTAACTGAAATCAGTAAATACCTTTAATAGGATGTGATAAGAGATTTATTATTATTTGTTCAACTTGACAATTCTATCCAAGGGCAGAATTGAATTGAATTGTTACCCCCCTTCAGTGCTTGGGCACTGGGTTCAATTGCTGGGGTGCTATTGGTGTGAAGTTTCATGTTCTTCCCCATCTGACTGCCTTCCCTCTAGGTGCTCCACTTTTCACTCTTTCTGATGACTTGTAACAATCGGGACCTGCTATTGTTATTCTCCTTAACCAGCCTATACTGGTTGGTAGACAACTGGTTGACAATTAGACAAGCATGGCAAAAGTCAAATCATGGTAAAGAATAAAGAGGAATGACAAAGCATACATTTGTCAGGCACATCCCAGCTGCTAGCTAGCAGGACAAGCGAGCTGTGTCATGGCAGCTGGTGACAACATCGTCAAACTGTCACCTTACGCAGATATTAATCATCTGGAGACTAGGAGCACCTGGAGTTCATATACGCCAACGCCTGTTCCAGGTGCTCTTCATTATAAATACTTGGACCTGGATGGGCTCAGGGTTTTGTAAGTGAGTTTACACACTGAGCCCCTGGATATAATAATAATAATAATAATAATAATTGCTTACACTTATATGGCGCTTTTCTGGACACTCCACTCAAACCGCTTTACAGGTAATGGGGTCTCCCCTCCACCACCACTAATGTGCAACCCCACCTGGATGATGCGACTGCAGCCATAGTGCGCCAGAACGCTCACCACACACCAGCTATCAGTGGGGAGGAGAGCAGAGTAATGAAGCCAATTCATAGATGGGGATTATTAGGAGGCCATGATTGGTAAGGGCCAATGGGAAATTTGGCCAGGACACCAGGGTTACACCCCTACTCTTTACGAGAAACGCCCTGGGATTTTTAATGACCACAAAGAGTCACTATACTGCGCTTGTTTGCAGTATAGTGTCCCCGTCACTATACTGGGGCATTAGGACTCACATGGACCGCAGGGTGAGCACCCCCCGCTGACCCCACTAACACCTCTTCCAGCAGCAACCTTAGTTTTTCCCAGAAGGTCTCCCATCCAGGTACTTACCAGGCAACACCTACATAAGTGTATATAAGTTTCCCTAGTTTTGCTTTGTTGGTCCCTGCTTGCTACCTTGCTCTCTTGCTGTCCTGGATCGCCCTTTGGCTTTGTTCTACTGCTGTGAGTTCCTTGGGTTTGATCTTTGCTCATCTCTTCAACTCGTTTCTCATTCCCTACCGTTTCTCTGATTCCCTCCAGCTTTTTACCTACCAGTCTCTTTCCGACTTGGAATGAAACTCCACTATGACTGGGATTCACCATTGCTGCAGACAAAGCTTCTCCTGTTCCCTAGCTAGCCCAGCAAAATGTCTGTCTGGGTGCGTGGCTACTCAGTTCGCCTGTCAGCAAGCAGGCTGCGGATTATCTCCAGAATGATCATTGCTTGCTCCCTCCAGTTTCAGTAGCAGCATGACATCACAACATCTTAATGCATATTAATACAATACTGATGCAAATCATGGAAAAGCAAGGTGAATAATGACAATATGTAAATGACGGTAAAATTGGAAAAGTAGATGTACATTTGTAGATTTAAGTGGTAAACTTGACTAGGGGTCCTCAGGGCTCTGATGACGGCTTTGTCAATGATTGGAACTAATCAGTTGAGGACTACAGTATGTTTATTTCGACTGCTCAACGTCAAATGGCCCAAATAACATTTTCCTCCTAAAACTATTCAATTTGTCATTTCACACCGATTTATGTTTAAAGCTTTGGAAAACTATATATTTTTTTGTGATCACACAAAACATTACACACCCACTTCACAATACCAAAATATGCAGTGTTCATACCGTTTAATCAGACATTTAACAGCAAGAATTTTTTAATTTGCAGGGATTAGTTAGCAAAGTGAATGTGACACAGTGTTCTTTGAATTCAGTATATGGAGGCTGAAGCAATGATCTAAGTAGTTAGTTCGAAGGTAAGGCCAACAATAAGGTAATAAAAGGTACATGTTTTGCACAGAGTGATCATACTACTGCTGCACTGCTCATGCATAAATGCCATGACTGATTTAATGAACTTATTAAAAAAGTCAAACATTGACTCCAAAGGACATAATAGAACATAGGCTGACTTAGCTATAACGCGTAGTTACAGTCTTCCTACCCTGATGTGATTGTGTGCAATGTGTTTTCTATTATTTTGTAGTTTTCTCATTCTTACCTTGATGATAGCATTCTAGCATTCCAGCATTACACTAAGGTGCATCTAAATTTGCGCACTTTACACAACACACAAGTGCTCTGTTTTTCTAAAGTATTAAACAAGCACAGAAATATTCCAAATAAATATCTGTTTTGCCTAAGGCTCTTATAATTTATCACAATTACTGCTTTAGTTTCAAGCCTACAATGAACAATGGATCATAAGAAACCAGCAATAGAAATAAAGCAAAAGGTTTGAGAACTACCTATCCATTCTCTAACTGCTTTATCCAACTGCTTTATCTGGTGAGAGGCAGCGTTCAAATCCTGTGAATTTGCATGAGTCTTGACTGACAGCTGTTACTCTCACTGTGATTTTATTGTTTTGATGCGGTACAAGCAGCTCAGAGACAAATATGCACCAAAGCAATTTTACAGAGTGTGAAATTGCAGAGAATCCCCAGAATATCCATTTGAAAAGCTTATTCCAAGTAAGGGAAAAAACAACCAGCCTATCCCATTTATAATTATAGATTGCATCGCAGAACTACACCCTAGATAAAGTGTCAATTCATTGCAGGTTACATACTGTACACACAGGGACAATTAAGACACACCAATTAACCTAGTCAGCATGTTATTGTTTGTATGTTAAAGAAAGCCACAATAACAACATGACATCTTTCACTTAATTTTGTAGCAAACAAACACCTCTAATAGCTGCAGCAGAAAGGATAAAATGGTTTACCACACACCTCTTCAGTCCTCACTTTTTATCTGTTGTTGAATAGTTAATTGCAGGAGCTGCCATGGAGATGTTATCATGTTATCAGCTAGCCATGCAGACACTGCTTGAGTACTGTGCAAGAGGCTGGTTTCAAGAGCCTCCTTAGCCAGAGTAGAGTATTGTGGACCAAGACTACTAGTGTGGTAATTGAGTGTGCTTTTTGTAAAACAACAATGTTTAAAGTTACTGTAGGTGAACCAAAGAAATTAATTTTTTTAAGAATTTATTTTCATAAAACTAAAGCCTTGGGAAACATAATATTTTCAAGGAAATACCAGAGCATAAAAAAGGCTAGATTTCAAAATCTCAGGGTGTTCTGTGAAAAGAGGTGCTGTATTTATTGTATTGTGCTTACTTGTTTCTAAATTTTTCTGCCTGATAATTTCACAATTTTACTTCTAAAACTCTTTCACATCAAATGCCATATTGTTATTAATAAATTCTGGTTTTCAAATTAGAAACGTTAACCAATATTGACCTGTCAGATAACTATGCAATAGTATCCTCAGCGCACATTTTCTACTTCCTTACGCTTAGTCTCTTCACTACTGCTGAAGTATTTCATTTCCCTACAAATCAATGTGTTGGAGGTATTGCTGTACCAACACTTATAAGCATGTCTTGAGTTCACAAAAATTGAATAAAATGTCTAATTTCAACACAGGGACTATATTTCTGTCTCGAGAGCTTTACAGAACATCAGAGAACAACCAAATACTCCATATCACGATAATTGATCAATCTATTTAGGTGCTTCTGTTTAAAGGATACAAAATCAAAAGTATAGAGGTTCTAAGGGCTTTCTCACCCCTTTGGACAATGAAACACCACAACATGCTAAGACCAGTAGGGATAAGGAGACCCCCTCACTGTGAAGCTGCTATTACTTAAAGTGAGTTGATTCTCACTGCTGAACAGAGCTTTGTCCACACATATGTGGCCTGTGTAGAAGCTTACAAAAGAATTAATATCTACACTCTCTTTCAGTTATAATTATCATAACACTGTCTATCAATTATAATTAAGGCAGCATGCATTATGAATATGTGGAGGCTACTAAAAAAGTAAGCCTAGTCCGTCTGCGCTATTATATTTCAACATCTACATGACTATGAAAATGTTTAAATCTTGTTAAGTGAAGAGAAGACCTTCCAGGGATCAAAGAGGCAATTCTTTTGTCACAAAGCTGGTGGCAGTCCTGCAGCTGTTGGATAACTCCACACCCCCCAACTCAAAGAAGCTCAGAGGAGCGGCTGGTTGTCAGAGTGGAGCCAGCAGATGATATGGCCATTATAGAAAGTGGGGGAAAGACATTTCACAAATGGATTTAAGCATGACTGAAAAGCATTCTGTTTCTATTAGCTCTCAAATCTGTACAGAACTGTGCACCTTCAGTCTTGTTTATACTGCAGTCCCACCCTCAGAAACAACAAGTGAATTTTCTGAAAACCGTTTACATGAGTGGGCATGACAGTGGAGCAGGGGTTACATTGCTTCCCCACAGCGCTGGGGCTCTGGGTTCAATTCTGAACCTTGGGTACTATCTGTGTGGAGTTTGCATGTTTTCCCTGAGTTTGTGTGGGTTTTTCACCAGGAGCTCTGATTTTCTATCACAATCCAAAGATATGCTGGAAGGTTCATTGGCTTTTGTGAAAATGTGCGTGTGTGTGTGTGTTTGTCTCTGTGTGCACCCTGTGATGGACTGGCATCTCATCCATCCTTGAGCCCATTGCCAGTACAGGCTCCAGCTCCCACGTAACCCAGAAAAGGATGAATGGATGTTGGAAAATGGATGAATGGATGTTCTATGATTATCTTTTACTGCGAGATCAAGATCCTTCATATAAATTAAACATAATGCTAAATAAAAACATCAAACACAATTGTGATTATTGTCTGACAGCCTAAATATACAGTAGTATGTGTTTTTGTCATTTTCATAGTTTTTATATACTTTCAAAGTAGGAGGATTCTGAAAAATCAATGGGCAGGATACATTTACAGTAGGTCTATCTAATTTTAAAAACAATTTAGAAAACTCTTCGGACAGTGTAAAGTCAGTAACCCTAGTAGGAATTCACTGTAAAACAACCCTAACAGACTGAGCATGTGAAATTACAATGTACAATATTGAAAAAAATGGGGGAATAATCCATGCATATTTAATCAATTTAAATGCATATGACTATAAGAATATAAATTGGCTGTAGAAGCACAGAGATTCTAAATTAAGTACGATACTGTGCATCTCATGTTTTTTGTGTCATGTTCTGTGACTAAAACTCTGCATCAAAAGCAAAACTAGTGCAAAGGGTCGTAAGGATCTGAAACAAGCTACAGTATGGAGATGTGCTGTTGAAAACAATGCCTTTTTTAAAGATATTTAAAATATCTTTTAAAAATGTCTCAAATAATTTCTTACATTATCGGCACTAGCAACCAACCAACCAAAAACGTGTTGTATTAAGCCTTTAAATCATTGAAATGATGAAAAAGTGTGAAAGTGTGTATTGACTTGATTAGACATGATTACAGTACCTGCAGGACTGATACAAATGTTTTCCTTAGACTATGAATCTTTTAGCTAGTAATTGCCACCAAAGATGAATGCACAAAAGGTCTTAAATCAATAATAAAAGATGTTAACATTAAATTAAGAATGACAGAAATATGGCAAAAAGAAGACTAAATACACTTGGATTCAGCTTCTTAAGTACATCCCATTTTTGTTATATATTTCTAACAAATACCTTTGATGTCTGTTGCACTCAGTCTTCATCGGCATGGCTTTCACATTACAATTCATCAGCTTTAGCCTTCCATTGCAGAAAAAAATGAAGAAACAAAACAGCAGAAAATGCTGCACCTCGAACACTGGGTAGCAAACATCTGCTGTTGCCTTGGTAACAGCAGAAGTCCTGTACAAGGGTAAGACCCCCTGGATGAGGTGCAACATGAAGGAAGACAGCAGTGCGCGCTCAGCCAGACAGAGCATCAATGTCTGGTTTGTCACAATGTCTTAATTAGACAGGCTCTACACTCAAAACACACATGTCATGTAGCATGGCATGACCTGCTGTGTGGTATTATAAATACAGAATGAATAGAACTGAGGTGCTTGTAAGAGAAACATAAGGTAAGCAAAGAAACAGCATCTATGAGAGATCACAATCCAGAGGGAAATGCATTATTCAGATTCTCTGCTCACACTAAAAATAGGAGATGATGAAATCACGAAGCAACTATTTTTCTCGTCTTCCATGAGAGAGTGTAGGGACTGTAAATACATAATTGAAGACTCCTCACTCTTGAATTCCTGTGGATTTGCTGCACAGTTTCCCTCATGTGGGACACTCTTTCAGGATCAAGGGCAGGTCTGTTCTGAATAATAAGTAGGAGTCTTTGCTAGAAGCAAGTCTGGAGACCTTTGCTCCTACAGGAAAGCACAATTTGGCTTCCATCATGTCACGTCTGACAAAGCGTAAGCACAATCTGGAGACTTGTGTAGACTTTAGCACGTCTACATTAATGTGCAACTAGCCCTTGGCACTTAAGATCACACTGATCTGTCTTTGTGTTAGGACCAGGCAGGATAAGTAAAAATGTACTGTACTTCAGTGCAAATGATTTTAGCAAATTTTCCTAGTAAAAGAATGAAATAGCAGTGTTACCGCCTTTAAACCAGACCCTTCAGGTTACAGAAGCTGGACAATGTTGAAATGTCAGAAATAGAATAGGTGACCTACAGTATAAGGAAAACCGGGTTGCTGTTTTACAGTATGTACTGAGCTGGACCATAAGGTGACACAACTCCCCCTGATCCAAAGTTTTCAGAGCTCTTGGATCTTGGGTTCAATTCAGTCCTGTGGGGCCTTCTGTGTGGTGTTTACAAGTCCTCAGCATGTGTGAGTTTCTTCCATGTATTCAGTTTCCTCTCAAATATACAGTACTTGCAGAGAACATGGGCTAATTGGTTTCTCTTAATTGCTTCCCCTGTGCGTTTGTGTCTTACAATGAACTGATGTCCCAACCAGTGCACTGTCCTACCCATCACCCTGTGCCTGCTGGGACCCTCTAAAGATAAAGCAGTTCCTGAAAATGGATGAATGGCCCAGTATTGTTCAGTGGAAACACTGTGAAGGAGGTACTGTCTTTTGGATGGGAAGTCCTACCTACTTTGTCATTAAAGATTCCATTGGCACTGATTATAAAGTAAGGTCCTGGTTAAATCCCAAGCTTGGGGTCAGAGCGCAGGGTCAGCCATTTATTCGGCACCCCTGGAACCTTATCAAATAAGGAGAACATTAACTCTTCTCTGTCTGTCTGTTCACTTCCTTGAGCTCCAAATTAGTGTCTCACTTGGGCTTGTAACTAATGATTATCCCTCCTTTTATCAGCACACTAAGCCAAATGCCAAGAAATGAGGGATTAATGTGAGGTTTGCTTTAGTCTTATCAATCTTTGAAGCCTTAGCCACCTACAAAATCGTTTACAGCCTTTACAAGCCAAAAGTGAGTTTCTATGTGACCAGTCTTGCCTCGAAAGCTCAGAGTAATTTCATACTGGTTACAGACATTGTTCTGGTCATTACTATTTTTTATGTGCCATTTTGTAATGCACTGTCTACATTATGTGGTTTTGTCGGTTGTAATGTGTCATCTGCTGTACTGTGTACAGTAATGTATGTCCTGAGTGATTGGCACGAATAAGAATTCCAATGTACATGTACATATAGCAACTCCTCTATAACTCCTCTACTCTCTCTACTCTGATGTAGTTTTCCCATCTACTGTATTTTCCAAGTATGAATCAGAATTTGCTTTTCTTTTTCCTACTTACCCATGTTCTCCATAGCCACCATCATTTAATCCTGATTTCATGTGTTTTCTTGCTTTTACAGCTGCATTTACAATATATTTTGCAAATGTATCTGAGAAACAGTGAAAAGTAGTAAAAAGAAAGAACCATGAATTGACTTAATCTGAATTGAAGGTGACTGGCTCAACTTGTAACCCAGCACACAGCAAAAACCACCACCTCCATTGCTTGTCTTGGACACTTAAGTCTTGCCATGACAAGAGGAAATAAAAGTGTGATGAGAGGCAAATGTATAGTTATTGCATGAAGCTCTTTACTAGGTATATGTAAAGGTCAAACAGTTACAGCTGAGTTGACCTTCCCTTTGAAACCCTTCAGAGTTCATGGCCTCCCATTATTTAGCAGATTTGTTTTTGAATCCTGGCGGAACCTTCTAGTGTGAGATACCATTGAAACCGAGTTTAAAGAGAATTTCTGGTATGATCAAATCAACAAAATGAAAACACTAATACCTAATTTATTTTAATAACTAAAATACTAATTTAACTAATAATGACCATTTAAAAAAACAGTCTATAAAGCAATAAAACTAGTAGGAGACAAGTAGCTTCACCAGCTAGTCAGTTTATCAAGAAGCAGTACTGACTCCCTAAAAAGCTGTGAACACATTAGAATAGGCTGATACAATTTCTCAGATCAATCTGAGACTTGTAAAAAACAAGTAAACAACCAAGAGGTTGGGCTAAATTACCTCTCAGGTATACAGTAAAATCCTGCAAATCTGAACATCTATAATCTGAACATGAATGCTATCCTCTCATATACAGTACGCCATGATGTGCAGACAGCTTTGTTTTGAATATTGGAGAATGTAAGGCAGCTTAAGATGTGCAATGATGTGAAGTAGTGGTTAGGGCTAGGGAGTCAAAATGTACTGGTTATAAAATAAAATACAAAGTTGGGCATATTGTACCCTTAAACAAGATATTTCATTCAATGCTTTGGTAAAGGTCCACCCACATAAAACAGATACCAATGTAAGATAGGATAAAAATGTTAACTAAATTTAAATAATAAAATCAGTATTAAGACAATTAAGGCTATGGTACAAATACTGTAGCTCAGAGCCAGAAAACCATGTGTGCATGGTTTCATTGTTTTAAAGGTCAAGGCAAAAGTTCTAATTTCATAATTAGAAAAAACACTATTTTAGTCATTTATTTCTGAGAATTAAATATTTAAGACAATTCTCAACAAAAAGCTGCAGACAATGTAAAATGCATTGACCCTATCCCATGTGGTAAAAAAGGAAAATCTACTTGGTTTCAAAATGGCAAGTCAAAGACTGTGTATGTGTTTAAATACAGATTGACATTTCGGTTTCTAAAAGAACATGTAGTCAGAGCACTAGTTTACACACTGTTCTGCATTCTCAATTGGACTTTGGCAAATGGAAATGAACAGATAAGGTGATTTCTGCTTCCAAACTTGTATTGGAGATGTTTTCTCCACAGATTAACTGTAAAAACTGCTTTAAACATTGATCTTATGCAGACTGGTTTTAAAAGCAGAACTTTGCAGTAAATCCCAACCTGTAGTTCACTTAAAGTCATTAGCTTTTGACCCAGCACTACCAAAGCCCTACGGGAATGGATGGGCTTATAGCTCCTCATCTACAATTAACAAAGACAATAATGTCTTCAGCACAGTAAAGTATACCACCAATTATCACAAAATCGTGAGTCAAAAATGAGACCTGTGTTTTCTTTTCATCAGTGCATGCTGCTCTGTACTGTATGTAAACTATAAGAATAAGAGCACTTGGTGATAGACACTCAATCAGGGTGAAGAAGCTGAAAACCACGGATTACTGGAAGGTACTGTACAGTATATAGCAGTG
Source organism: Atractosteus spatula (assembly GCF_055471065.1). Lineage (NCBI taxonomy): Eukaryota > Metazoa > Chordata > Actinopteri > Semionotiformes > Lepisosteidae > Atractosteus > Atractosteus spatula. The sequence goes on from NC_142711.1 coordinate 40,112,386, forward strand.
GTCTGGAATGGCCAAGACTCCTGTGTGAACTGAAAAGGCATATTAAGTAAAATCATGTCTGTCACTCTATCGTCTTTGTATTTATTTGTTACAATGAATAAAAGCATAAAACAATTAAAATAATTTGCAGAAAGGGGACTCAACATGGAGAACAGAATCCTATTTTTTAATTCCATTCAAATTCTCAGTTCTTTAATTCGTCCTTTAACTGAATTAATATTAATTAATAAAACCATTGTACATCTAAAACAAAATTGTGACTTGAATCATCCTAAAGCTGAATACAAACGCAAAAATGGGCATATTATAGTTTTAATTTAAAGGGGTGATAACATCAGTTATAAAAGGATAACAGAAAGGAGCTGGAATAACATCGGAACGCCCTATGATGTCTTCTTGAAAGGACGTTACCAGGAATGGGGTTTTCTCCCTTATGGCACTTTTGTTTTTTTAGTAATAGGACTAGGAAAATACATTTCCCAAGCTCAAAGTGTGCAAACTATCAACATTACAAATTGCAGTTCAGCTTCACACGCTATCTGGGGTCTCTTTCTAGGCGTCCCTGCTCTGTACGGATTTTTTTTTTCATTCCCTGTTCTCACCTATGACAATAAGACAATAATATTCTTTTGGTAGAATTAGGTCAACAAGTGATGGAACAGACTAAAAGTATTGATTTGCTTTATCTTCCCAGACTTCAGTGAGACATCTAAAAAAAATGATGCCCCAGCGCTCCAAGTTGAATAATAAAAATAAAATTAACCAAGAAATGTGGCTATATGAGCTCCTCTATAAATTTGTGTATGTCTTAAATGAACCTCAGAGGTTAAAAAGAACTCCTCAGTGGATCTGAGTGGTGCCACACTTAAGATACTCTGGTTCTGCCCAGCTATAAGGCCTGTGCTTTACCTCTCTCTGCCAGACCGGGTTGATGGTATTGCACATGATGCTGGACCTCTTCTCCTGGCCATGGTGGGGCAGAGCTGGGAAGATGCTGTGCTTCCCAGGCTGGATGGCAATCTTCAGGTAAGGGTCAGGGTTGAAGAACATGCCTTTCTTCAGCCCCACAGCTTGGAAATCTGCCAAAAAAAGGGGGGGTTGTAAAGACTGGGACAGACTAGCTGGCTTGGGTCTCGACATTGGTCATGCACAGCCATCAAAACAGAATGTGACACCAAAACAAAAACAATTTAAGTTCAAAAATGACATTTGGAATTTCATTTGAACATGCCAAGTCACTTAAAAATATTTGAGTGATTAAGGAATACATAAAAACTACAATTTGTGTACAAGTACTATTAGGAAAATGTTCAAATCTACCAAATCTATCAAAACGTTTTAACAGCAGTTCATTAGAATCTACATTTAATGGGATTTAAATAACTTTCACGTCATAAATAACAATATTTCACCTACACATAGTACTATGAAAATTAAATCTTTGTTAGAAGGGAGTAGAGCACTAAACTCTCTTAAGAACCTGTTATTTATCTTTTATACTTTATCTTGTTAATCTCATTCTTTGTTAATAATTATATAAATTATTCTTCATACAGGATCACACAATGTTTTAAGATATTTCTTGCACAAGGAAGTGGGTAATTTCTAGAGGACTGTTTTATGGGATTGTTTTGTACTGTATACAAATTCACAATGCTGTTGCAGCTTATCTCAAATGGCTGATTTAGCAAACTTTAAGTAATGAAACTTAAACAATTTCTAAATGATCAATGGTAAAATGATTAAATTCTGCTTTCATGATGACGGTAATAGAGTCAATTGTTTTAAAAATAAGAGAAAGATGTAATGAAAGTTTATTTTCTAGCTCTACAGGAGCAATTTCTGTATTAAATTAGCTCACAGTTAATAGTGACCTTATAGGGGATAATTGGCAATAACCTACCAAAGAAGGCAGGCAGCCACAGAGCAAGTAAGGGGGAGATGTAGACAACAAATCTCTCGAGAGCCTATTATCTCCTTTAACACAACCCCCTACCCCTCCCTGCTGTGTGGCAAAACAATGTTCCTCATAAAATATTTAATGTTAGAAGCACCACTGGTTTGTACTATGTGAAACAGTTTAACTACAGAGACTGTGTTATTCCTTTCTTAAACAACAGGGGGAAGGGTGAACTTTCTACATACAGTATATAGACCTTCCTTTCTTTCATATTTAAACAATCCTTTCCCATAACAAGTTACAGTTACTATTATTTATTTACTTCTTACAGTCAGGCTCACATTAAAAAAATGTGGACTATTGCATACAGCAGCTGCAGAACATTGACTCTGTGATTTCACTGACAGTATGTCTCATTTGCAGTAGTATTTCTTAAAACTATGTTGTTCAACATAGTATGTTCCTGGCAACTATACTACGCAGGTAAATCAGAGTCAGAGAGCAGCTGTAGTAATTATAATAATGATATGCAGCAATATTTCACATAAGAGCTGAATATAGAAATAAAGAAGCCCAAGCTGTCAGTAAACACAATATGCAGTGATAGAAAAACACTGTTTCACAAGTATACAAAAAGACAAACCATACAATTATTTTTCTCACTTCACAAAAAAAGAGGTACGACAAGGCAATCAATCAATATGCAGAATCACTGCAAGTCCAAGAAGGAAACACCGCTTAAGTAAGTAGTTTTTCATGAAAAGTTTTGCAGTGTAATAAAAGGATTCAAATGAAGGAATTTATTTCTTCATAAAGGTTTTAAAGAAACAAGTGTAATATTCTGCCCAAACTTTAAAACATTAGCTCATTTTAAATATTAACACTTAAAGTGTCATAAATATAACAGGAGAATCAAAAAAATAACATCACTTTAATATGCTGACAAATACTCAGAAATGAAGTTTTTCACTAAAGATATGCTATGAAAATGCAAAATGAAATGAATACAGTTCTTTCAATTTCCCCATAAAAACAAGTAGACATTAGTTATTTCTTAGATAATTCTGTGTTACAGTATATTCCTTAATTATTAATTGTTAGCTAGAGCCTAGAAAGTGCAGTACTGCTGTGATTTTTAAAGCTGTGTCAATAGTGCTTGAAAGCCATTTTCCTCTCAGTTACTCCTTGCTTGGCTTTAAGCGTAGAAGCTCATTGTCCATGTTAAATGGATTTAAACTAGCCAGACTTAAAGGTGGTGTTTAGAAAGCTCATGTAAGATGCTAAGTGATATCATTTTGTCTGTAATGGAGCGGAAAAGTGGCATGGATGATTTCAAAACACCTCATGGCATCACAGCTGCAGTCTTGAACAGACTCAGCAAACCCAAGCCACTTTACCTTACTATCCATCTTGACCTTGGCAGTTTAAAATACAACTGACAAGAACCTTAAGAAGCCTAGCTGATAAGAGATTAACTTAGGTTGTAAGGTTCATAAGATTCATAAGTTTCATAAGACAGGGCCACCACAGGATGATGTACTGCCATGCTGTGTGGTGTAAACAGGTCCTCTGTATAGGGCACGTAAGTGCTGACAGTCAGCATACGGCAAGTTATTACTGTATGTTACACTAAGGGGGACAAATTATTACAGGAAGCCCAGTGGTGAATGGTAATCCTCTGCTGCTGTGCTTCATACAAGTAAAAAAAACAAACTAAATTTCTGTCCCTTCATGAGAGCATGTATTCTGTTCCACATACAGGAACATGCACCACCAAGGACAGCAACACATTTGGAGTGATAAAGAAAAGAGAGAGCATCACTCAGACTGAGACACTGTGGATCAAAATAAAAGTAGCCTGTTAATCAGTTCTGATCATTAAATAGGGAAAAGTAGATTTAGCCATGCCATGTATCCAATCTAATGAGTCCTTTATAAGAAACATCAGAAAAAAAGGGAAGCAGGGCTGATTTCTACTTCTCCAAACTGGAAATGTTATTTTTAATTGAACAGTACGGATATATTCAAAATATTACAGTCTTGATTTCTTAGAGAATGCTTTAACTAACCAACAAACACATTAGGGAAGAGCAATTAAGCATCAATTATCGAAAGTGTCAAAATGTGAGTAGGGTACAAACTAAGTAAAAAGTCATAAGAAAACACTCCCACAAAACAAAATCCAATCTAGTTATTTACATACTAGCATATTTCTAATTTCATAACCAATGCCTGTAAAGAGGCAGAGCAGAATTGCACATTAGCACTAGCTGTAATTTTCAAAAAGCACTGTAATTCTGCCTTTCCCTTCACCTGTTGGATTACATTGAACTACTCGGCCCACCCTCAAAGGGACACGGTGTGAGCTGCTGATGAGGTGCTAACACCTGGCAAACAGCGCTGCATGTGCTCACCTGACAGGGAGAAGCTGATCAGCCTCCGACTCCCTTGGCTCTGTGAGGCTTCTTCACTGGCGATGGGCTTGAACACCTGCATGGGAAAACGCGGGACAGTTCAGTTCAGCTCACGCAAAATACTTCCGACGAGCTCTGTACTTACAGTACGCTCTGGTCATACCGTAAAACAGCTGAATCAATAACATACATGCATTAGAGAAGTATCGATCACAGCATACAGGAAATGATCCGTCCAGAGACATGAACCTCACAGGGGAGCAGCTTTCTGAGAAAGGGAAACTGAATCTGCTTTTGTTTAATGACCTAGACAAATCTACTACTTACTCAGCTGTAATTTCTGCCTGCAGTACAGTGTTCCTTACTTTTTTTTTTGGTGTTTCTGAAGGAAAGCAAGAGAAAGCTGTACCACTCAGGCAGAACGAACAAACAAACACACTGCACAAATTGAGTGCATGTGTTTAAATCCAAAGAGGCTAATTTTTTGTCTTCCTTGTACAAGACTTTGAAGATGATATGAAACCATCTTTTTTAAGATGGTATAAACACTAAGCCTTGAAATGGCACATGAAATATGTTCTTTGTAAAAAGAAAAATCTTTTGACTTAGTCATAATTCACAACCTTCTCGTAAATACTGTATATATTTAACATCACTGTTGTGGGAAATCCTTCATCCAAGGAGCAGGACACAATCTTTGTGGATTCAGTTGTTTTATTGAGCTCAATAATGACATCAACGCGCGTTGGGTCTGCCCCGCAGGACAGACAAACTGCAAGGGTTTCCCAGCTCTTATATACAGTATGATCTCAGGAAGATGTTTTGTTTCACTGCTTCATGTGTATTCGTCTTGCCCTTTGATATGTAGCATGAGTTGACCAGTTGGTCCTGTCTCAAGTCCTGTCCTTTGATATGTAGCATGAGTTGACCGGTTGGTCCTATCTCAAGTCCTGTCCTTTGATGTGTAGCTGTAATTGTTGGAGCTGCTTAAGATATGTTAAAACAGCCGACATATCACACAATGCGCCTGAACCAACACTGTAGTGTTGAATACAGATAAATTATATATATATTTTCCATCAATAATATATATAAGTGTTTTCCTACTTCAATCACCATAAAAGCCTTCAAAGGGTTTTATTTCTAGAGTTATGTACAGTATGTTCTTCCATTTCCAAAATCAATGGTACGACCTTGCTTTAAATGGATCTAATACACTACATTTTCTATTTTAGATGCCTTGAGAGAACAACAGTACTAATAGGGACCAAAGAGGAAGAGTGGAAATTCCATGGTTATGTTTAGCAGACTAAAGAAACCTGCTGTGTGAAAACACGGCTGCAGCGATACACATGAAGGCCAGAAAAAACACTGAGAACTGCATTTCTTTTAAAAGATCATCTAGTGTCATTAAAAAAGGAATATAACAGGGAAAATCAATTAAAATATTCCCTTAGGGAAGTGTATTCCTACCTTCCTAGGCTTAGAGAATGACATTCTTATTGCTGTTTAGATATACTGCACATTTAGATACAGTATACATTTTGTAAAGATTTCAAGTAATACAATCATTTTATTAAAAAAATATATAATAATATAATATAATAATGATGTGATACAGATTGTATTTATTTTAAAAAGTAAGGGATGTTACTGCATGAAAAGTAGTGACTAATGATGAAGCACAATAAAAAATGGATGTTTTATTAACACCCATTAAAACACACAGCTATCTCTTTTGGAACAGATGAAAAAAAAATCCCCATGGTTTTACATTTGTCTGTCTCCTGTCTTGTAAAAGAAGTAGGAAATGCTGTGCTTGCTAACCAGAATAAATGTAGTCAGTAAATACTGACCCCCTGTCAGATTGTGAGATTTATATTTTGCCTCATAAGAAAAGCAACATGAAAGGCTTCAGCAAATCTTAGGAGGACGGTGTCGCGCTGCAGCACAGATCCTTGCTGGAGATGGCTGTCATAACCAAAAACACAGCAAAAGTGAAAATCTCCTTTTGCAGAGGAATCCCTTGCACATGGCCATAAAGACTCACTCACAGTACATTGCACTGCATGGTCTGTTTACAACTGTGGGTAGCCTTGAAATGAGTCTACTCCTGGGCTTAGTGTTTTATAACTAATTATAAAGAGCACAAACAATGCTTTACTACTCTTCTGTGCAAATGTGGTGATTTTCATTTGTGTCTGTCATTGGAGAGATGCTCCAGTGCATGCTTTCCTTAAGAAATTTCACAAAACAAAGACAACCTTGCTTACAGTATATCAACTTACAGTATACAGTCATTTTGACATCAGGGCCAGATTTCAAATGTATTTACCACTAAGTTTTTTTTACTACTTTGAACTGTATCTTTCTCTATCTGCACTGTGAGTTACTATAAACAAATACGGAACAAAAGAAGTACCAGCACAGTCAATTAATATTTACTTTAGTAAAAACAAACAATATGACAATGAAATCAACACAGACCACCACACAGAACTAGAATTAAATCACACCCCTGTGGTTGGACTATTGTTAACAGAATCCCGCATATACAGTACATACAGTACCATACATTTACAGTAATTGATTTAAATTTAAATTGATAAAAAAAGTAATAATTATTTTTTCTAAATAAAGTAAACAGTATTCTGCTAAGGTCTTATAACCAAAGTGCCTTATATGCAGCTTTGCACTGTAGGGGTGAAACACTTGTTAACCTAATTCTACCAAAATAATATTATTGTCTTCATGAAGAAGAAGTTTTGTTGTAGCCTAATGCTGAATACCAATAGCTTCTATACACGTAACAGTGTGCACGTTTGCTTTAAAAAGCAGTTCTGATTTTTGACATTTTACTGTAACTTACTTAACATTAATTACTTATTATAATTAATAATTATTATAAAAATTGCTTAGATGTATATACAGTAGCACTTTTCTGGACACTCAAAGTGTCACTCAAAAGCACTAAAGCACTCAAAGTGCTTTACAGGTAATGGGGACTCTACTCCACCACCACCAATGTGTAGCACCCACCTGGATGATATTACTTAATATTTACACTGATCATCTTTAATAAAACATAATTGTAAAAAACATTATGGCAGTAAAATATTGTTAATATTTTGTATTCACAGTAATCTTCCAGTCAGATGTGTCATCATACCTGAATATATGAGACATTCAGTGATGTACAATATAAACAATAACAAAATTGTGATAAAAACATTATAGACGTTTTTATCCAATGGTACAGTATGTGTCCAAAAGTGATATCCCTAATGTGGATTTAAGATAAAGGGTGGTCTTACCTACTAGACTGATCAGAGTACCAGAGAGACACCTAGTCTAGGCTGATCAGCGTACCAGAGAGGTTGAAGCTGAGTTAGGAAAGCCCATAACCTTGCCTATCTTTTGAGAATGCTTAAACTTGTTTGCAACGTTAACATTATTACATATTATTAGTACTGTAACAATAATAATTCATGTCAATACATGGGAAAGTGCTTTACAATTAATAGAAAAAACACAAAGGTAAAATAATTTGGTCACAAATAGAAGCAGATAAGCAAAGAAGCAGGTTTATTAAAATCAGGAAAGGCAGATTAAAAAAAAATGGATATTGGTATTGTATATCTATATATTGAGAAAACTTTTGATAATCTTCTCCATAAAAGATTCTCAAATTGTATCCAGGAGAAAAGATGATATGCGTTCTTCATTAATTCATATCAAACACAGTACAGATAAAGGGTGAATGTGGGGTAATTAGTAAAGTCCCACAGGGATCACTGCTCTAATTAATATGTACTATTGATCTAGATTGTGGTGCAGTTAGTTAGTTTGAACAAAAATGAACTGCAAAAGCTGTAGATGTTGAAAAGGAAATTCAAAAAGATTTAGCCAAACTTTTAGCCTAGGCAAACACCTGGTAAATGAAATTTAACACAGATAGGTGTATAAATTTGCTACCATGCAGATATAAACTATTGTACAAATATAAGATATGAAATATTACACTTAAAGAAGTTAGAGGTGAACATGACGCAGGTGTTTATGTTGCTGTACAGTATATGTTGTACAATAAAATAGGGGAAAGAATAAAATAGACAAAAACAAATATTAAGATATATAGCAAAAAGTATAGAACAGATATTGCCGTTCTGGATTCAAGACCAATCAGATGTTAATTTGTAAAAAGGTACAATCAGTTACATTCTTCTGCTTAAACTAATGTCCTACTTTGATGCACAAAACAACTGAAATCTTTAGTCTTGAAGGGTTTTAAACCATTGTCTGGATTAAATAATTTGTCAAAATGGACCTGTGGTTTAAACAAAAAATTAAATGTCTATACTGTATAGTACCCTATCGTGGTATTAAAAGATGGTACACTGTATGATCCATAGGAATCAACCATCCTACCCAATGTAGTGGCAGTGGCCCAGCACATGACATGCCCCTATAATTCAGTGGAGGGCAGTGACTGCGTATAAAAAAAGATATTCCCTCAATTTATATATTGGTGTAAGTGTTCTTACAAGAGCTAAGCTTGCTGGTGCAAACATCTCTGAGGCATCATTCAATGCAACACATTATCTTCACATTGTGTCTAATGTGTCAGTTCAGATAGCTTCATGCCTTTGTGGTTTATATTCCTTCAGATACAGTTCACACCTGCCTACATTTCCCAGAGAGATGAATCAACTGTTGTGGTCTGCGTGGTCACATGCATACCTCTACGTATGAACATCTTGAGCAATCTAAACCACACAATGTGGCAGGTTTTGCAGATGGACCAATGAACTAGCTAATGGTAAGAAGGGCAGTGTAAATAATTGATATTATTTTAAAATATCTATTATTTATATTAATATATATGTTTTATATGATATATTATTTTAAAAGCAGAACTGTGGATCCCCTTTTTTTCCTTGACAGTCTTTGGAGCTGCCCAGGAATCATTACAACACTAGATGAAAACCCTTAATTTATATAATATTACAAATATATACATGTTTTTTTCCAGTAGCGCATAATTAAAACCTGTCTGTGCATACAGAATAAACACCTTGAAGTTATCAGAGAAATGAATACTGATGAGTATGCATAGACAGCTGAATATCTTTTAATCCAGATTTAATTTTGTTTTGATTTGTATGTATTGTCTTTAGCTTTACCTTGTTTTATAAATGTGCATCTAGATGATGTAATAAAAAGTGCTAAATTAACTATTATTGACATGCCTAAGATTATTATTATAATTGCTTTTCACTATTAACCAGAAATTCATGATTAGCCTCATGATGTGATGTGAAGAAGTCTTATCATCTGAACCAATATCTCACACTGCCTTCATTTCTTTAGGCAAAAACCTAATTTTGGATGCTTGACAGTACTTTTTGATGTTATATTCCCTGTGAGATTCAGACTTATTTTTCATGCAGATCTAGGAATTCTCTTGAGGAGCTCAGGTTAGATCAGACTGTCTTAACATTCCTCTGGCAACACACCAGAATATCACTCTGGTATACTGTGCGCTAGGCCAGGGCTGTAGCTCTGCTCAAAGCATTGTATTTTTTATTCTTACACTCCCACCTCAGCTGTCTTTAAACCGAGGTGAACATGCTTAAAAGAGATACTCTAGCAATTCAACACTAATAACTGATCGTGGAATAAATGAAAATAATTGCGATTTCTTCCAAGAATGTTTAATACTATAATTATAAGAAATCATTCATGGTTTCTTAATTTTGATTTTCCAATCAAAACAACAGATTGTATGGTAACATAGTTAAATTATATGATAAGAAATGTTAATTCATCCTTCTTCACCCATAAATCATCATTGCATATATCGTACTATACAGTATATTCCTCAAGGTCAATTTACAGCTGTAGATATCTGCCATGTAACGAACAGTTCTATCCGGACCCTATGCGGACGACACGATCCAGGGAAAAGTGAAGAAAATATGGGGGAAAAAGTCATGCAGGATACGGGGATGAAAACAGGGGGGCGTGTCCATGAAGTGCTGGTGGTCACGGGAGGTGTGGCCGAGGCAAACGATCCAAAACAGAGTCCAATGCGAAATCCAGGACGAAAGCAAAAGGTCCAAACCCGGGCAGTCCATCCGAGACTGATGGTTAAAAACGGGAACCGGGTCAGAACAGGCAGGGGGAACGGGAACAGGAACAGAAACTTAAAACCATAACGGAGCCAGGCACATCCAGGTCCCGGTCTCGCATGATGCAGAAACCAGAGCAGAGCCCGGATTAACGTCAGTGTCTGGCTTTTAAGGGGGGCTGGAAGGAGGCTAGAACAAGGCGCAGGTGCACAAAATCATGTCAGAATTTGAAAGAGCCGGGGCGTCCTTAAGGGGGAGGGACTGCAATCATGACATGCCATTTATAAACAACCAATGCAATGTCTGCTATTCAATAATGAACAACAGGATAAGGTATTAAATACTTGAAGAATATTAGGAAAACCAAAGATATTTGGATATTCTGTTTGGATATCATAACTGCTAAAACTTAACAAGACTATTGATCATACCCAGAGAGTCTGTCGAATCATACCAGTATATGGTACATACTGTATGGATGATAACTCTGAAGGTCACTTTAGAGGACAGTCAGTTACAGTCACAATACTGCTGTAAACCACAACACCCAGCAAGGCAAGATTCGGCATAGTCTCTCATTATCTTCTCTGATCAGGTTTAACATGGCTGCTGCCACGGTTACATAGAGAGCTGTGTGATGGTGGCAGCCAGCCAGGGCTACATTTGGTGATAGTGCTAGTCAGGAGGCAGGATGGAAAGCAACTTAAGGTAAGCAGATTTTATGCAATTATGCAAGAGAACCTCAAGCGACCGCTTAAGAATGGTATTAATAGGTCCAGAATAATCTGGCTCTGATTGGGAAGCTTTAATCCATGCTGCCAAGTAGCCAGACAGATGGGAAACTGTGCAGGCCCGTACGCACATATGAATGAAATTAAATTCTCTTTGGTTTGAGACAAGCAGTATTTAGTATTTAGGATAACAATCTCAGTGTAAAACCTTTGTTTTCAAAACTTAAACTCTAAACAGAGAGAAATTATTTGAAGTTCCTAAACCTCCAGCCAAGCCTTAAATTTAGGGAGCGTGTCCTTTATGAATTAGTGTGAATGGCACAGGGATACACAGAAACCACTGTGAAAAGAGAATGGTACTGAAGCTTGTTCAGGATTTTGTGCTTCTCAACTTTTTCCATCCTACAACATACATGAACATAAACATTTTTGGCACACCTCACCCCCAATACACATACTGTACACATGAGCCAGCAGTCATATCACCCTGCAACTCACAACTGGCAACCCACTGAAGCAAAGCAGGTGTGAGTCTGGCCAGTACGTGGATGAGAGACCTCCTGGAAAAAACTAAGGCTGCTGCTGGAAGAGGTGTTAGTGGGGCCAGCAGGGGGCGCTCACCCTGCGGTCTGTGTGGGTCCTAATGCCGGGAACACTATACTGTAAATAGGCGCCGTCCTTCGGATAAGACGTTAAACCGAGGTCCTGACTCTATGTCATAATTAAAAATCCCAGGGCATTTCTCATAAAAGAGGAGGGGTGTTACCCTGGCATCCTGGCCAAATTTCCCATCGGCCCTTACCAATCATGGCCTCCTAATAATCCCCATCTATGAACAGGCTTCATTACTCTGTTCTCCTCCCCACTGATAGCTGATGTGTGGTGAGCATTCTGGCGCACTATGGCTGCCGTTGCATCATCCAGGTGGGGCTACACACTGGTGGTGGTGGAGTGGAGTCTCCATTACTGTAAAGTGCTTTGAGTGGAGTGTCCAGAAAAACACTATATAAGTGGAAGGAATTATTATTATTAATATTATTATTATAGTTAATTTGCAAGCTCCACTTGTCAAAGCCCCTGTGCGGTCACACAAATTATTGGAATGCTTTTTAAGGGGCAAATCTGAAGGAGGTTAGTGTATTGATGAAACACCCAATATTTCTGCAATGTTTCAGGTTTATCAGTACAGCGGACTCATTTGAAAGTGTTTTTAAGCACACAGGTTCAAGCATCTATCTATGTTGATGCAGCACCACAGTTTTTGTCACACATCAGATGGCATTTCTGTGGTGTTATACCTTCAATGAATGCTGACTAACATAGTATTTAACCAAGGATAGTTTGAAATTTGCGAAGAAAAATAAAAATCCTCACAACTGGCAGTGAATGACAATATAGTAACACAATAGCAATGAATGTTCAAACATTAAATACTGTATGAATTCTAAAAAAAAACAACCCTGTGTTTGTAAAGGAAACAGCATTGTCAGGGAGATTCCAGCTCTCACCCTGGAGAGTACTCTACAATTCTTATTTGCCACTGGCTTTTTACCAGAGCTCCTGGTGACCGTTCCCCCTGTAATAAATAAACACAGCAGCCATGAACCTGAGGAATGACTCACAGGAGCCGAGGGATTCTTCACTGTGACGCTGGGAGTTGTAGCACGCAGAGCTCCACTCACTCCATGATAATACTTAAAGCAGATTTTCGTTTCAGCTAGAAAGAGAGAAAGACATCAGAGACACATAGAATTAAGGTCAAGTCATAGTCTCTTGTAGAATTAGCAGCAGATAAAAGACCTACTGCTCTCTTTCCAAATGAGAGCTAATTACATTTCTAAAACCAACAATCATTGGATTCTAAAGTGAAACGTTTATACAATAAACACCTTCATAATGTATATTACAGGACATTATTAAGTATTCGTTTCTTATTTTTTAATTGTTTCCTTAATCCACAAAATAGTCAGCAAAAAAAAAATGAAGCTGATCGCAATAAAAGTAGTTTAAAAGTTGAAACTCCTGGATCATCCTTCATTAGAAAAGAGATGGGAATTTGACAGCCTGACAATCGTTCTTCTCCTCAACCGGGTGAGTTACCGAAATTGAATCATGTCTCCTCTCTGGAATTTGACCAAATAGCTACAGTAAATAGAAATAAAAATAAGTACAACTAATAGATCCTGCTTTAAATTAAACTTACTGGCTCCATGTGCAGCTAGACACACTTTTAGGCAATATTGATTAAAATTTTAATTTAATGGCTGTGACATTTAACAACACCTTTGATTTCCTCATGCTTGTATCATGCTTTAGAATCTTCCATTACAAAATTAATGTGCACCAATGGTTAGCTTATGATAGTAAAAGATTGCGTATTGTATGTTACAGTACAGTGTTGCATAGACTCACCAGAATAATTGATTTTTTCTTTCATCTGAAGAGTTGCACATTTATAAACGATAATTTCAATTCTAATTTTCCCAAGAAGATAAATACTGTACTACTAATCTAAATGACACTGAAACAGGGAAGTAAAAGGCACATCTGATCTAATTTAAACAAAACTAGTTCTCATTCTAGGCCTCAGAATAGCTCCTGATGACAAGAAGATGGGCACGATCTGTAGTAAATACCCAAGAGGTCTTGCCATGCTAAAGAAACCTCAGTCCCCGTGCAACTAAGTAACACCAGAATAGAAAAAAAAATCTGAAGAGATTGAAGAAATAGCACAAGCTGAGACTGTTCTATTTCTTCAGCTCTCAGAATAGTGCACACCTGGGCCACATTTAGGAGACACAGTGACATGACTAATGGGGCAAAATTTTCTCTAATGACAGATCTCATTTGTGTGAGTGCTTTGCAGTGTGTAAGCCCCTTTGCTCTGAAAAAATTGTAAAAACTACAGTCTGCTTAATCAGTGTCTGCAGTAGAGGTAGATCTACTACACTGACATACAGTAGTTGTTCTTGGGATCCAAATGTCACCTTTTTATTCACTGTTTAGTTACTACTGACCATTGGTTGTTTTGGTTTAAAAAACAAACATCACAGCTCAGGGTTTATATGCACTCTAACACATTTCAAATTCTTAATAACATCTGAATGAATTTCACAGATAACTCCTGAAGACCTTCTGGTAACAAGTTATCTGGATTGGATGATGATTATCCCGAGTCCTCCGAGTCCTCCAATCTTAATGAATAGTGGGTTTTCCACAGTGCATACTGCCAAGGGCAAGTAATCAATGAATAAACCCATTTTCTTCTACAGGATGGACAGAGAGACAGGCAGAGAGGTGGTCAAGGATGGACTGACACTGTTGAAGAGCGCAGAGTATTTTTATCATCACAACACAGATATAACACGCAGCAAAGTGACTGCTCCTTTCTACCAGGCCAGTTCATCTCAGACATTCGCTGAGGCTCATTGGTTGTTGCTCAGTGTCCTTTAGTCCTTAGTGTCTGTCTACTACTCTGTGTGGAAGTGCCCAGATTTGAAAAAACTATGGCATTCTTATATTTCTTCTAATGTTTTTATTTTTAAATCACATTTATATCTATCTATATTTTATATCTATATAATGTTAATATATTTTTACCATTTTATATATTTTTTTTATTTTTATCATTTTCTGAAATTTCATTTATGTTTGGTCTGGTTAATTTCTCATTTTCTAAAGGATTATCATGGATGGTTCAATAGTCAATATAGTGCAGCTGGTTTAGGATTTCTGAAAAATCATGTCACTGTTGCAGCAATCTAACCTTTAATATCTTGTCCCCTGCCAGCTCTAGTTTGACAGAATGCAACAAATATAATGATTATCGTGGAATGTGAAATATTGATTCTTTATATTAGAGGTTCTGGTGCGCAGTTCTGGTTGGGTGGTTGACAGATTGCACTTACTGTATGTACAAAAATAAGCTAACTACAAAACAAATATGGAAGCTCTCAAAAAACTTTTGTTTCTTGATTTTAAAAAAATACAGGCAATCTACTGTATCTGTCTATCATTTTTTCTAAAAGTACTTTCAATAAAATGGGTTAAGCATTCTGCCATTTTTATTTGTACAGTGATTTTTGTTTATTACAGACAATATTTCCCCCTAATTTCACTCTCTTTGTCCATATGTGCATGTTCATCTGTTGTTTGTAAGTGAACCCATATATTCACACCATCTAATAGCAGGCAGCTGTGACTTACTACCACATACAAAACTCCAACTATGCTCATGACAACCTTAAGGTATAAAACTGGATTCTCAAGACAGCACAGATACTGTACATGCAGATGCATATGAGCGCAGAGAAGCCACTTGAAGGCAATAATGCTCCATTAAGCAATAAAAATCAAAAATCAAAGAAAAAACTGCCACTGACAGCAGCAGACACTCCTACAGCAAGACCGTCAGGGAATCTTAGGATGAAACTGCTGTATGCATCACCAGTTCTTTTCACCAGTTTTTACTGTCTTCTAAAAACCTTTATAATGCTTGTTTCCAATTGCTTTGATGTCTTATTGATCACATTATCAAATACTACATTGCTGTATATTTCAAGCTTAAATACAGTATGAAATATAATAAAGAATAATACTTTTTGAACTTTTTTTACTGTATGTAACTTATAGAAATGACATTAGTGTATCTCACAAAATATTTCTGCACATACTTGGATCACATGTGAGCATTACTAATTGATGCAAAATAAATACTGAAAGATTAGTCTGTTCAATGTTTGTAATACAGAATGGACTGAAATTACTTCAGAACCAAAACAGATGTTCCTCAGATAATGTACTGTATCTGTGTACACTACATTATGTGTTTATTAAGTGTTTATTTGGTTTATAATATACATGTAATTGCCCTGAAAGCAATTAAATGGAAGAGAATATTCTTTATGTCTTTTTATTTTCAGTACAAACATGTTTGTGCACAGTACTTCACCATAATGTAATTTCTAGGCCCACAAAATAAACAGTATGTGTCTTTTATTTATTTGGAATGGGATTCAAGAGCATGTACCTGTAGGTGGTTTTATATAACTCCATAAGTGTTTTCCCTTTTTCCATAAAGGTATAGCCTATTTTTCTGAGCAATGACAATAATGAAAGGAAAAGTAATATAAGACCTAAAACGGTACAGGTGTGCAGGAGTAGAGTTATGCAGGATTTATAAATTATAGACAGACATACAGACACAAAACACTAAATTGTTAAATGTTAAATATACTAAGTCTTGTCACATTTTATTCTTGAATTTACCTTCCACAATTAGTAACCCTGGACGGTTTTCAATTCATGATGACATCAATATTTTCTTTTACAACTAACAATGTAATTAAAGTTTGAGAATCGTGAGATAACCTGTCAATAAACAACATTTGCTCTCTAATGCCAAGTCCAAAGAGATTACTGTGAAATATTTAAACTCATTACATGTTATAACCCAGATCATTAGATGTTATTTGAGAAATATTGTTGTCTCTTCAGAGAACACAGACAAAAATGAAGGACTAAAAAATCAAATGCACATCTTTAGTATAGTAAATCATAATGCATGCTACCTAGCCAGCATGTGTTTCTGAAACCAAAATTACATCAGAGTTCATAGGAGGCTAAAATTTAACATGACTTGACTTCAACATTACTGCTTTTGTGTTTTGTGTGGTTTATTACCAAAGGGTCTTCTAAAATCAACATTTTACACTTACACCATCTTAGTATCTTAGGGGTAATTAGTATTTGGACAGCAACAATTGTTGTTGAACTACTCTAGCTAGGTCAATTCATCTTTTCTTTCTTCTGAATTACAACATTACTTTACATGCCCAACTCCAGTGTGCGAAGGCCAGAATCTAGCATGTTTTCTGGGTGTCCTTAAATTATCAACATCTGAAGACTCTTAACATTTTTCAGTGGGTACAATTAAGCTGAAGTTCAGCTCACTTATGTCATTATGAGCAGAGGTGGAATCAAAACTTGGTTCTCCAGCACCAGAGTTGTGCCCCCACTGCAGTAGTACATCACAAAATTGAGATAGAACCTGTATATAATTATTTCAGTCTTGCTGCGTAATTCCCCGAGGCATTCCTTTGGTGTCTGCAGAAAAGCTGTAAATATTTAAGCAGGTGCACTTACGTTCCACAAAGTAAGAGCTGGCATCGATCTTCCACACGATCTGGCCCCTGTGAGAGCCGTTGACTCCTCGGTTTTTATAGTCCAGGAAGTTTTCAGAAAGAACCTCATCTGAAAAAATAACATGTGGGTAATGTATCTTTTTCAAACATGACACATTCCAACAACAGCTTTTTTACATTTTAACATAGATAGAAGAACACTCAGAGAACAGGTACCAGCACAGATATTAGTGTTTATATTTATGGTGCATCAGAAAATGTTAAACCTCTCAGCCTCAAACAGAAGGGAAAACCCAGGATGCAGCTTCCTGCAGCTCGTACAGAGTATACCTGAACAATTTCATCACAATATAATGAATCTGATCCATATTGTGTTGCTTTGTCTGTTGCAGGCAAGCCAAACACAGTAAAATAATCTTGCTGCCATTGATTTTGCTGACAATGGAATATAATTTCAAGAAAGTCTGATAAGCTTCCATTTTCACAGGAATCTCTCATGTCAAAAATCTGATGGTAGCATAATTTTAGATTTTCTGATGTTCAGTATTCTCTGATATACCTGCATATGGCATATGGAGAAACCACGTAGCCTCTCTTCCCCTTATAAAAAATCATTTTGGCGAGAACTATCACAATTATGCAGTTAATTAAACAATTAGGCCACATAACTGAGAGCTCAAGTATAACAAGGACTACAATTTACTGAGACGCCTGGAACAAAGAGATGTGAATAGTGTTACGCTCCCCCTGTCGTTGTACAGTACGGCATGTCACAGCCACAGTGGCCGGCGGCCACTCTACTCTGCCCTGATCGCCGTGGAGACAGCTTATGCAGAGGATCTGGCTGTAGCAAGTACTCTCATGGCAGATGCTCTAGGTTATTTAACCCTGCTCTGTCTCTCCTCGGCAATCCAGCATTGACGTTCCACATTCCTGCACTTCTGAGCCACACTCCACCAGTCTCAGAGCCCTTCCTGTTCCAGTTCTCTCAGGCTCCACCTAGTAGCTGTTCAGGACTTCTCCAGGCTGCTGAGTGAGGACCAGAGGTCTGGAGCCTACTTTGGACATGGACCTCAGCAGACGACTCCCGTCCACGTTGAGGATGACCACCCAAACTGGGAGTGTCCTGTCCAGCCTCAAAACCAGATCCCCCAGCCCTGCTACTGAGCCCTACTAAGCTCTGGAACGAAGCACAGTTCCAGACCTTGATGGCTCTCCTTATCCTGCACCTGATTTCCCTGCACTCCTTCCCTGTGCTCCAGTCCCTCAGCCTGCCTGCCGACTTCCCAGGAGGTTCCAGCAAGAAATTTGAATGGATTGTTCCTGCCTCGTCTCCCTTGCCTTAGGCGCTCTGAGCTGGCCACTGCCCCCTGACTGTGGCACCCTAGCCCTTGAGTTTAAACCCCTCCATCGCGTCCGCCTCTTGTTTCCTGGGGGGCGACATTGGTTGTAACAAAAGATTCAGAAATGATTCAGTTCTTTGGTAAAATTCTTCTTCTTCTCATTTTTACTTGTTTTTAATTGAATAGCCACATCTATGAAACAGCAGAAAACAATACTGTATAAAGTACCCAGTCTGTCACATATATGCCCCTCAGAAGGTCTACAATGCTACATAAATACACAATGAAATACTATTAAGTTCTCATGCAATCTGGTAGTTGATTACCTCAGTAAGATGGTGATTTCCTTTAACAGCCTCTTAAAAATTTCACAGAGCTCTTTGCCTACCCCAGCACTGAATCATCACCAGCAAGGAGACAGATGTCTGACAGCAGAGAGCTATAAAGTCAATAACGGATTTATTGGTGAAAGGGGTGAAAGGTCAATAATCTTTAATCCTCTCAGCCCAGAGCAACCAGAGGAGTGGCCGGACTCTGCGGAGAATGACTCTGTGGAGAGTCCTGGCCAAAACACCTCTACTACATTCTGACCTGATTGAAATTCTGGAAAAAATGTTTCACTGCTGCAAGTCCACATTGTATTGTTGCAGCCTTGTTACAGTTTTATCTGCTGCTGTTGCCATGTTGCCATGTTTTCCCAATGCTATTGCACACTGTTCTTTATCAGGGACTTACCATGATTTCACTGGATTTCACATCACACTGTCTGTACCACAAAGTTTTATGCAAGGGTCACAATAAACTATACTGACACGATATTGACGCAGATGTGACAAATAAGAAAGGAATGCAGGAAATAGTATAAAGAAGAAAATAATTAATCAGAGTATTAGCAATAGTCAGTAATGAAAAAATGTATTTTGTGTGTCCACATCTACACTCTATGGGTGACTGGACCATCATGGTTATACTGGAACTCCAGCCCAGAAGAAATCAGGGACTCACCACACTGGGCACTTTTAATTCAAGCCGAAACATATTTTTTCACAGAAGAACTTCTGTAATTGTTTTAACTTCTGTATCTGCTTTGTCTTCTTAACTTTGTTAATTTATTTAATGTTTATGTACAGTACAGGTATATATAATATACGTATAATCATTGTGAGATAATTAAATTACAAAGGAGCTTTATAAAACTTCGTATTAGTAGTAGTAAATTCTCAAACCATTTTCAGAGCACATTGCAATTGTTTGTCTTCCTCTATATGCAACATCTATAACTAGCCTTTGACTGAGCTTCATTTATTGTTACTTAACACTATGCTGTCAGTATTACTGGTGCTGTTCATATACAAACTTTCAACAAAATGATTATCTTGAATGATCTTGTACTGTATATGATTCTTTTCGCAAATCATTGACTGATACCATATTGTAAGATATATCAAAAACTAAAAATAATGTGCTTCTTTTCAAAATACATAAGAAAATAAAGCATCAGGCCATACACTGATTGACACACAGCATATACTGTACAGTGTAGTTCCTGACATCAGGAATTTGAATCTTGTATCTACAATTATTCACTATCTTAATAATTATATTAAACATTGGTTGTTAATGTACAGTATATTTACTTCATGGAGTAGCTTTTTTTCAATTTAAACATTCACTTCAGCATGAAGTAGGTAAAAGTGTCTAGTGAACAGATACAGGCAAGACATTTCCAATTCAATCTGTAAAGAAATGTTTTGATTGATCAAGGGGATGGATGATGGGTTGTATATAGGTATTTCTGTTATATGATTTAAACACATTAAGAACCGAGAAAGAGGGTGCAGTAAATAATGAAACTGCTGAGCTGCCTATTCTGAACATGATTCCCAGGAACTCACCTATAAGGTACATTCCAATCCAGTCTCCGGCATCCACTTCCTCCTTGATATCCCAGCAGATGACGAGGTCATGTGACTGACCAATGGCATAGAATGAGCTGCTAACCATGAGAGTGGAGCGGCTGTCGGAGGTAACCAGGTCTGTGTCACTGTTGGACCTTGGGAGGGTGATGGCTTCATGGGCACCGTTGCGAATGTCAACATTGTGAAACTGCTCCGGATTGTAGCTGTAGCGCATGGGCTCTTTACATCGCCGCCTGTTCTGAGAGCTCCTGGAAGGAGAAGCCATGGCTGCCAGGCCTAGAAACCTGTTCTGGTACAAGTTCTGGAATCGAGAGGAAACAAAAGCAAACACTACGCAGGATGAACAACAACATTTCCACTGTGCCCTGACACGCGTGGGTAAAAAGAGTTTCTGTAATATGCTGGGCTCCAAACTACAAGGACCCCAGCAGAGACATAGGCTGATATCATAGAAGCATTTTGGTATTTACCGTCAGACTTAAAATATAGATACTGAAAAATAAAAGGACAGAGATTTGGGGATGATAAAGTGATCAGGCCTGAGCAACTGACACATTATGAACTACAATAAGCTATTACATTTGCATCCATTTTCTGCTAACATTTCAATGAGCATTTAATATGAACTTTTTCTAAATGTATTGAAAAAGAAAAAAACTGAACAGTCTTTAATGTTTGAAGTCCAGGTTGTGTGTATGGGTGCTTTTTACAGTTCACTTAAATGCCAAGAAGCCAAACCATCATGTATTAAAAAATATTTAATTTGTAATTGATGGCTTGAAATGAATTAAACAAAACTCATGAAATTCTATGACTCCATTAGCCTGAAACATGATTTGCCTAAAGGCAAACAACGGAATATGATAACACAGCATAAGGGAATCATCTAAAACTACAGGTACTAATACCAGAAGGTCATGAAAAATATTATCAGGCAAAGAGGAGTACATGTGTTGCAACAGATGCCTCTGTAGAGGGTGAGTGAGGTGTCACAAATTGTTGGGATTGTGTGTGACACATCATGTGCCCATTTTCCAGAGCTGGAAAGCAAAGCAATGCCCCACCTTAAACACAAGTTCTCACTGTATGCATGTAAATTTAAAATTGAAATAAATGCTGTGGGATTATTCTAAATGACACACATGACAAAAAAATGTGTTTTTTTTTACACTTAACAATCTAATTTTGCAATACCAGCCCATTAGGTAGTAGCTTATTGATCCAGGAACCTCATTCAGGCATTGGCTTTATTGGCATGTCAAGGTATTGGCTTCAGCCAGATTTCTGGGTAGATTGCTCCAAACTCCCACAACTCTTTGGTTAAAGAAGTGCCTCTCATTCTTGGTTTTAAAAAACCTTCCATGCAATTTCCCTTTGTGTGTTTTTTATTTGTATGGTAGCGAATTCCATGCGCAAGCTTTTTTCTACGGGTTCTGATTCGCAGAATACAAGATTGCTGCTTTCAAGCAATTCAACTATGGTAGCATATTGCCCAATCTCAACCTGAAGATGGCAGCCGTGAGCAGACGATTTCCACTTGATGCTTTCACTTAACTGTCTTGTATATTGCATTGCATATTGAAGTGACTTCTTTGTTTACAGCAATTGTCATCTTGCTTGTCTGTCCCCTTATTTCAAGCAGAGCTGCTGCTTTTAGCCATTGAGAAAGAGGCATTGTTCTGCAGTTTGGGTATGAGCTTAAGTCTTGAATAAGAATTACTATAAGCCACATTCATTAGAGAAAACAAGTCACAGGATGTGACCTTGAGCTACTGTATACTGCACATATTGGTACATGTAAAATAACTACATGAGGATAATTTTAAAGGTGTTTTCTGGTTAAAATCAGTCAGATAAATTTGTCACAACTAAGGGGTTAATAGCAGTCTAATCAAATTGCACATAAGAAAAGGGTAACTTTTACTATCTTGTTTAAAGTGATCAATGCTTTGCTCTTCTAAGATTTAAAATGTTATGTGAAATGAACAGGATCATCATTTTTTTTAAATGCACTCATAAGAAACCTTGAAATCACTGATGATAGATGTCAAGTCATTCTAAAAAGAGTGAGAAATGTTTGTATTAGATAAAGCCAAAACCAGAAACGTGCCAAGTCAAGAAGGATAATTCAGACACTGTCCATACCATCTTTAAAGGCAATATTAATCTAATATTTTTAAGTCAATTTGTTCAATGATCCCCATTACCTTTTCAAACTCCTACAGTAAATACTATAAAATTGTGAGTTCATGCAGCTCAAACAACAAATTTATTCTAAAGGTACAAATTTCAATAATAATAAATGGACACAAAACCCATCACCCCTTACAGGAACTTGGTCTCTTCAAAGGTACAAAATCCTTTGTGTAGCAAAAATGTCACACACTTCTCCTCTTGTGTACAGTATGGTATATTCTACTCATTTTAATGGGCCTTGACAAGATGTGAATACTGCTCAAAGCAGACACCAAAGTGCAACAATGTGCAAGGCCTGACATATATGCACATGCAGAAGGTTGATACAGTACATACTGTATATAATGGATGCAAGCATGCTGCAGGACAATTCTGCTATGTTTGTTGGGGTGTTAATTTTTAACTAATGTCAAGGTTCTATGAAAATCCTGAAAATAAAATAAAAAGAAAATAAATTAATTCCCTGATAATAAGTATATTAAGACAGCAGCATTAATGTATTAATTATGCATGACTTGGTGCATCACTGGACACACAGTGCAGTGACAATTTATCATGCTGCTGCATATGACATGCACACTGGGAACACAAGCTTTCTATCACAGGATTACATGCTATGGTTGGTTAGCTGTGTGGATAGGATTTTTTTTATTGATATAAAGTATTAGTAATTGAAACCAATTTTACCCAATTTAGAGGAGAAAGGCCAAAGTAAATTGTCTTTATTATATTGTCCTAAAGTATTTTTCTGAATAAATTATATTTGTAGCACATAAACTTTAAACATTTTTAATAATCATCCATCCAACCATCCCCTTATCCTGATGAGGGTTACAGCAATTACTGTGACCATCTATTTTTTACACAATTATTCTATAGCTGACCTGAAACACACAAATGTTGAAAAACTAACAAGAACAGTAAGAACCATTACACATAAATGAAACAAGAAATTTTAAATAAATCAAAATGAAAATCTATATTTTAAAAAGACACCTTTCAATAACAGCACATTAAATGAAGTCCAGTTCTCAGATATTTTTTCATATCCTGAAAAAAATCTTCAAGAAGACCACATTTTTCTTTTGAATATTTTAAACAATCAAAACAGTTTAATTCATTATTATAAAATAATTATACTTTAACAACAATAATAATAATAAAAACTTTTATTTATAAAGCACCTTTCCAAATCCAAGGACTATGTACAGAGTGCTAAATTAAAAGACAAAAAGGCATAATAAAAGTTAAAAGAAAAAACTGAATTTAACCATATAAGACAGAATGTAGGGACAGACATAGGCCCTTATAAAAAAGTGAGTTTTAAGTTTGAAGAGAGTCAAAGAATTTGTCTTTTGAAGAAGTGAAGAAAAGGCATTCCATAAGAATAGAGCAGTGACACAAAAAGTACAGTCACCAGAAATCTGAGATTTAGTCCTACAGCCTACGGGAAGGAGTGCAAACATGGAGGAGTTCAGTATGACGGAGCCAGATTATTTGGAGCCTTAAAAGTCAGTAACAGGATCTCATATTGAATATGCAACATTATAGGTGAATGGGGGCTGCCAAGGCTTGGCTTTCAATTTGTAAGCTGTAGAGCTTTGGACATACTGTACTGTACTAAGTAGAGTGCTAGGGACCCCACAGAGCAAAGAGTTGCTGAAATCAAGGTGAAAAAAAGATGTCTTATACAAATTTTTCACATTGAGGTCAAAAGCCAGGAGAGGATCAAATGTGACTCCTAGATTCCTGGTTACATCTGATGCCTGAATGGGGTAGTGCCGTGAAACTCTTCAGCTTTTCCAGCTGACATTTGATGCCCACTGGTATAATTCCTGTTTTGTCACTATTTGACTTCAGGGAATTTGACGTCAATCAGAGCTTGATGTCACACAAACAAGAGATAAGTGACAGAGGTGGGAAAGTCGGGGGGGGAGAGTTTTTAACATACAGTAAAAGTATTATTGGCATACTTAAGAAAGTGGTGACCATTCTTGCGTATAATCTGACCTAGAAGAAACATATAAATAACAAAAATAATGGGCCCAAGACTGAACCTTGTGATACACCTTGATTGACTGGGGCCATGGAGGTTTATGAGGAATTATAACCAAGGGATAGAAAGTGCTTCCTACCAGTCAGATAAGAGCAGAGCCAGTTAAAGACAGTACCATTGATAGACAAGAATGTTTGCAAACAATTAAGCAACACTGAATGATTTAGTGTATGAAAAGATGCACTACGATCAAGGAGCATAAGGTACTTGTAGCCCCTGAGTCACTGAAATGGCTCAAACAAGTCATTAGCTATCATGTGAGCCTGTAGTTGATGTGCAACCACACCTTCTAAAATCTTAGATAGGAATGGTAAATTAGAATTTGGTCTGTAGTTGATCATTATATCTGAATCCAAGCCAAGTTTCTTTAGTATAGGAGTGACTGATGCAGTCTTTAAAGCAGTATGGAATACTCCCAACTGTTGATGATGTTGACAATTAACAGGCAGATGTCTGGCTGGCAAGAGGTAAGGATGGGACCAAGGCAAGAAGCTGTTTTGCAGCTGTTAATTATTTTTGTAAATTGATCTGAATTAACTAAGCTAAGAAAAAATAGTACAGAGGGAATTTCAATGTAAAAGCTAGAGCTCAAATACAGTTGCAAGAAAAAGTTTGTGATCCCTTTGGAATTACCTGGATTTCTGCATTAATTACTCAGAACAATGTGGTTAGATCTTCAACTAAGTCACAATAATAGATAAACACAATCTGCTTAAACTAATAACACACAAACAATTGTCATTCTTCCTGTCAATACTGAAGATATCGTTTAAACATTTACAGTCCAGGCTGGAAAAAGTATGTGAACACTTCTATTTAATAACTGGTAGAACCTCCTCTAGCAGCAATAACCTCCAACAATCATTTCCTGTGGCTACAGATGAGACCTGCACAACAGTTAGGAGGAATGTTAGAACATTCCTCCTTACAAAACTGTTTCAGTTCATTGATATTTCTGGGATTCCTTGCGTGAACAGCTCTCTTCAGGTCATGCCACAGCATCTCAATTCGGTTGAGGTCTGGTCTTGGCCATTCCAGAACACACATTTTCTTCTGTTTAAGCCATTCTGTTGTTAAGCCACTCCTGTGTTTTGGGTCATTGTCTTATCACATCTCCCAACTTCTATTAAGCTTCAGGTGACAAACTGCTACCCTGACATTCTCCTGTAAAATTTCTTGATTCATTGTTCCCTCTATGACAGCAAGCATTCCATGTTCCTCCAAACATAGCGTTGTGCGTTCCTGCCAGAGAGTTCGACTTTTGTCACATCTGTCCACAGAACATTGTCCCAGAAGCGTTGTGGAACACCCAGGTGGACTTTTGCAAACTTGAGACGTGCAGCAATGTTTTTTTTTTTTGGAGAGCAGTGGTTTCCTCCGTGGTGTCCTTCCATTAACACCATTCTTGTTCAGTGTTTTTCTTATAGTGGACACATGAACAGAGACTTTGGCAAGTTCAAGAGATTCCTGCAGGTCCTTTGCTGTTACCCTAGGGTTCTTTTTCACCTCCTTCAGCATTGCACACTGCGCTCTTGCCGTGATCTTTACAGGACGCCCACTCCTAGGGAGAGTAGCAGCAGTACTGAATTTCCTCCATTTGTAGACAATTTGTCTTACCGTTGATTGATGAAGACCTAGGTCTTTAGAAATGCTTTTGTAGCCTTTTCCAGCTTTATGCATCTCTACAATTCTTATTCTAAGGTCCCCTGATATTTCTTTTGATCGGGGCATGGTTCACATGAACAGCCCTTTCTTGATAAGAGCAGACTCTGTCAGTAACCAACCTTTGTGTGTGTTTTTTATAGGGCAGGGCACCTCCAACCTACACCTCCAATCTCATCTCGTTGATTGGAACGCCTGGCTCCAATTCGTTTTTGTAGAAGTCATTAGCATAGCGATTCACGTACTTTTTCCAGCCTAGACTGTGAATGTTTAAATGATGTGTTCAGTACTGACAAGAAGAAGTACAATTCTGTGTATTATTAGTTTAAGCAGATTGTGTTTGTCTATTATTGTGACTTAGTTGAAGATCAGACCACATTTTTCTCAATAATTAATGCCGATATACAGGTAATTGCAAAGGGTTCACAAACTTTTTCTTGCAGCTGTAGTTGTCTGAATCCAGTAAAAGTCACAAATATTGTGTCACAAAAAGTCTGAAATGTTGTGTTACAATTTGAGTTACATACTGTTGGACGTTAGAAAGGAGAGCCTCTTTTCTAAGAGGGTATGTGATTTTAATGCTTTATTCTGCCCAGTTGATTATAAAAATGGATGAAAATTTCTAGACAATTAAATAGTGTCTGTGGAATTATCTACTATTTACAAATGCAGTACATTAATTTAGTTTTGCCCCTGCTCATAGTTTGAATACTTATGCTATCATGGGAATTTTCATTTTTCTTTTGTATCAATTGTCTACTTTCTGTATTCATTTAGTTTTGTGCTTTCATTGGATAGGGTGTGTATACATATAACAAATATGAACTGCTACTGCAAAGTGTAGTGACAGCAAGCTTTAAAGCAACGAAATGTGAAAAGCTCTGAATACTTTTGAAAGGCACTGTATGTTTTAACTGATAGCTTTGTAGTTCTGTTAAAGCTTCAGTAAAAGTTTTTTTGTGTTGTTTAATTTCCATGTATACCTACAGCATTTTAACATCATCAATAAACTCACACAACTGTTAAAATCCCTGTTTTGAAAACTGCACATAAGTTGTAGTTGTTGGATTTCACCTGCACAGCTGATCAAAGCTACAGAGGTTAGGTGTATTCTGATATTTGTACAGTAGATAAATAATTTAAACATATACAGTGGTGTGAAAAAGTGTTTGCCCCCTTCCCGATTTCTTATTTTTTTGCATGTTTGTCACACTGAAATGTTTCAGATCATCAAACAAATTGAAATATTAGACAAAGATAACACAAGTAAACACAAAATGCAGTTTTTAAATGAAGGTTTTTATCATTAAGGGAAAAAAAAACTGCAATCAAGCGTTTGCGATAACTGGCAATGAGTCTTTTACAGTGCTGTGGAGGAATTTTGGCCCACTCATCTTTGCAGAATTGTGGTAATTCAGCTACATTGGAGGGTTTTCAAGCCTTAACCGGTCATGCCACAACATCTCAATCGGATTCAGGTCAGGACTTTGACTAGGCCACTCCAAAGTCTTCATTTTGTTTTTCTTAAGCCATTCAGAGGTGGACTTGCTGGTGTGTTTTGGATCATTGTCCTGCTGCAGAACCCAAGTGCGCTTCAGCTTGAGGTCACGAACAGACGGCCAGACATTCTCCTTCAGGATTTTTTGGTAGACAGCAGAATTCATGGTTCCATTTACCACAGCAAGTCTTCCAGGTCCTGAAGCAGCAAAACAGCCCCAGACCATCACACTACCACCACCATTTTTTACTGTTGGTATGATGTTCCTTTTCTGAAATGCTGTGTTACTTTTACACCAGATGTAATGGGACACACACCTTCCAAAAAGTTCAACTTTTGTCTCGTCAGTCCACAGAGTATTTTCCCAAAAGTCTTGGGGATCATCAAGATGTTTTCTGGCAAAACTGAGACGAGCCTTTATGTTCTTTTTGCTCAGCAGTGGTTTTCGTCTTGGAACTCTGCCATGCAGGCCATTTTTGCCCAGTCTCTTTCTTATGGTGGAGTCATGAACACTGACCTTAACTGAGGCAAGTGAAGCCTGCAGTTCTTTGGATGTTGTTGTGGGGTTTTTTGTGACCTCTTGGATGAGTCGTCGTTGCGCTCTTGGGGGAATTTTGGTCGGCCGGCCACTCCTGGGAAGGTTCACCACTGTTCCATGTTTTCGCCATTTGTGGATAATGGCTCTCACTGTGGTTCGCTGGAGTCCCAAAGCTTTAGAAATGGCTTTATAACCTTTTCCAGACCGATAAATCTCAATTACTCTGTTTCTCATTTGTTCCTGAATTTGTTTGGATCGTAGCATGATGTCTAGCTTTTGAGGATCTTTTGGTCTACTTCACTTTGTCAGGCAGGTCCTATTTAAGTGATTTCTTGATTGAGAACAGGTGTGGCAGTAATCAGGCCTGGGTGTGGCAAGAGAAATTGAACTCAGCTTTCCAAAGATGTGATAAACCACAGTTAATTTATGTTTTAACAGGGGGGGCAATCACTTTTTCACACAGGGCCATGTAGGTTTGGATTTTTTTTTCCCTTAATAATAAAAACCTTCATTTAAAAACTGCATTTTGTGTTTACTTGTGTTATCTTTGTCTAATATTTCAATTTGTTTGATGATCTGAAACATTTCAGTGTGACAAACATGCAAAAAAATAAGAAATCAGGAAGGGGGCAAACACTTTTTCACACCACTGTATATCTGTATGTATTTGGTATTATATATCGCTGTATATAAAACTGATTGCCTTGAAGGTAGTCCTACATTTCTTAGCATTTAACAATAAAAGACTATAACTAAGATGTTTAACACAAATTAATTTAAATAAAATACTGTAATAAAGCTTTAAAGGTTGTTTGTTTATTTCCAAATCCAATTTAAATATTTCTGGACAATAAATTGTTTAATGTTAGTACCTTGTTGAGTTGTAGAAAATTTAAGAGAGAAATACAGATGCAGCCATTCAAAACGCGTGAGGTATTTCGCGGTACACCGCGGTGGGCGTGTCGCATGAAAACGCAGTATCACGCGGTGTATCGCGTCATTTGATGTCATGCCGGAAAGTATCCGGAATCACCTTGTAAAACCGCCAGGAGGAGCCAATAAAGCTTAACCTCTCATGTACAGCATTTGAGCTTCTAAATTTAAACTGTGTATTACAGCATGTTAATCATCAGTCATTAAAAAGTTGGTATATTTTATGAAAGCAAGATTGCTCAGTTGGACAAAAGTACACAACCTACCTTTATCATAAATATTTTAATTATGCAGAAATATTTTATGCATCAAAGCCTTTACCGAAGATATTACTAATAGTATTAATAATGAATGACTTTGGACAAGCTGTAAACTCAAAGTATTACGCTGGTCCACATTCTTTCTAACCGTCATTTTAAACGAAAATACTTTTATTTTTTTCTTTGACAAACACCACAGCATTTCATTGATCTAACGAGGACAGGACATTAGCTAGCCAATACGATAAAGGAATGACTTTTTTGCTAATTTCTTTAGCACATTTGTACAAGCACTTGGAATCTGTCCAAGCCCTACTTTGTCAGGCATTTTCTTTTACTGCAACGGACATAAAAACTCCCTTGCTTTTAACAGAGCATTTCATAATTCCAGGAATCGGTACTTTAAAGAAAAAATACACACCAGTATTCCATTTCTCCCTAAACATTTTAAGCATCAAAGTCTTTAACTAACATGTGAAATAGCGTGTAAAAAAGTGGTAGTTTTAAGCTTATATGCTAATATAATATGGAATCGCGTATCTAAAGTTATATCGTTATTAATTTCTTTAGATATGCGATTCCATATTATATTAGCAGAAAAGCTTAAAACTACCACTTTTTTACACGCTATTTCACATGTTAAAGACTTCGATGCTTAAAATGTTTAGGGAGAAATGGAATACTGGTGTGTATTTTTTCTTTAAAGTACCGAGACCAGCCATATACTGTAATACTGTATGTTTATGTTCCAAAATTAATATCATTTATGGCCTTCACATGCGTTATGCTCCTATTCTTTTTATGCTCAGCTACTAAGATTTCCCTTCAGTGGTAAAATTCCATATAAATATTCAATACTAAAACGGGCACAGTAAAGACATTTAAATCTTTCTATGACCGACCAACGCACCACGAGTGCCCCTGTCGGTCAACCAATCACGTACCGCGGTATTTTTCGTCTTCGCGCGTCACGATGTGCGAGGCCGTAGCCAATTACCTCCGGTACGTGTCTGTGCCGCGCACTTTGAATGGCTGCATCTGTATGTTATTATGCCACCAAAAATAATGTGTTTCAAAGAACTGAGTATTTCTGAAAAAGTTGAAGAACAATACAATCCGATTTGGCTCTTTGCACTCAAGATCTAACCAGAGTTAGTAACCTACTTTCCTTTTCGTGTTGCGTTCAAACCTGTGCTTATTTTTCACATTACTGTAGTAAGGAAATTCTTGATCCATGTCGAAAAGCAATCATCGGGGTTAGGCAGAGGCTAAAAAGATGTAAGTTTGTATTAAGCAAACTAAGCAAAGAAAGGAGCCAGGCCTAACTCTGTGAGACAACCTCATGAAAAAGCCTAGAAAAAAGAGGGCAGAAAATCTACTCTGTACTGCACAGAGGGAGAAGGAAGAAACCCACACATGGGCCTGTGTAACTGAGTCTTGAGAGAGAAGAGCACAGGTGAAACATGAGAGAGAAGCCTGTGTGGCAAGAGATTGGAAGAGAGAGCTGCTGATGTCTCTATGTGGAGTCTGTGTGACGTGAGCAAGTCTCCGAGTTTGTTTTGAGGCAGGTAAGCAGCTTAGCTGCCCAGTTATTGTCAGAGAGGGACCTCCTGAAGTGCATTCAGGAGCCCAAAGAAGAGCTTGGCTTTTTGGTTTGGAGCGAGTTTAGCTGTGCTCCCTGTACCATTAATAAATAAAGCACTTATTTTGTACCTTATGGTTGCACTCATCCAATATAAAATGACTACAACGCCCGAACCTCTGGGAATGTCACAAGTGAAAAAAAATATAATATAATTGGAATCTCCCAAAATCAGTTACACCTCTACAACTTGGTCTGTACAATCATTTCAATTATTTAATCAGGTTTTTAAATGAATATGTAAAAAAGTCAGTAGATTGCCTCATTAACTCGATAACAATAAACAAACTGATTACACACGGAAATAAGTAGAGTATACCATATGAAACCCAAAATGTGCAGCATACTGTCAAGCATGATACCTCAAAATATGGCTTTTTAGAAATAAGCCTGTTCACTGCTTACATCAAGACCAACCAGTTATGACAATAGGATGCCTCTATAAAAACGTGTTGCTCTTAAACTTGGTAACTGCCATTGTCTGAAACAGAGATGTGGAAAGTAAGACATTCCTGGATGCTATAATCTCTCACACTTTTATCAGCAAGATATACAGGTAACCAGTAGATTGGGTTTGCAGTGATGGATGTCTGTTGGGCCACCTTACAGAGGAGATAATGACAACCCTTTGAATTACATTTTCATGCAAAGAATTAGGCCACATTCCAGCCACATTAAGGTGGACACAAGACTAGTTAAGTCCTTTCACAGTCAGAGCTTTGGACGACGTGTTGTAACTGGGGTGACATCATCCAGCTGGGACTTGATAGCTTTGTCTTCTTCATGCTGAGACATGAGACAACCTGCAACCATGCATGCATGCAGTGAGCTCTGACAGCTATCCCCGTGCTTAAACTGCAACCTTTAAAAGACTCTTATGTAGGAGGTGTGGACAATCATTATGGGTTTCTTCACCAGAGGCAGAGTAATTGCCCTAACATAAAAGAATGACTACATTCTAACTGTCTAAAACAGCCGTTGACCTCAGACTTGTCTTAAAACCCAATAAATTCAGATGAAGGTCTAGGTTTAGAAGGTTTCGACTGGCTAGTTGAGATGTTGAGACAGAGGTCAATACCCTGCACAATTAAATAGGTAAGAAAAGCCTCAGTGCGATGGAGCTTGGGGTGACTAGCTTTTAATTGTTCAAGCATAATATTCTCCTGGTGTACCTGAAAAACTTGATTTTTTAGTTTTAATGAGTCATTTTTATTTTTATTAACAATACTCAAAGGCTTATTGTCCTTACTCATACTCTAAAGACACTTCAGTTTCTTTAGATGTGCATTGTTCAGTACCTACAGTAGTGGAACATTTACAGTAAACTGAAGTAATTACTTATTAAAGAATGATGATAAATGAAGTATGCAGAGGAAATACAGGATTTTGGTAGCAGTGGGAAGAGAGGACATAGTGCAAAAAAAAATGATTTTAGATAAGCCTATCTAAAAAGCCTAGATCTACATCTAGGCATAACAGCTGGGCAACTGTACCTTTCCGTGAGGAATGACTGTGGTGTTCTAATGAAGTGAGATGAGTGAGATTTATAAGTCAGAAGAAGAACACTGACCTTAACACTACACAGGTGCAGCAGCATAATGACCCTCCAATTGAAAGCACATCAGTTCCTGAAGAAGAGTTAATTAAATTACTCCAACAGAGTTTAGAGAGAGTCTGACACAGTGTTAATGAATACAATGCCATTTGTAGCTTAGTGTGATATACAGTATGATATATATTTACAGAAGAAATGTCATGTCATATTTGTATCATCCAATTATAGACTGCTGATAAGTCAAATTATGTAGTGTAGCTGAATTAACTGTAAGTTACAGTACCATGCTTACTGATGTCAGCCAAATGTATTATGAATTAAACTACTACTAACACTTCTATTACAAATAATACTAAAACTTAACATGTAGTGCTTGACAGTAGAACAATTATAGATAAATGACAAATTCTCTTTTTTAGTTAAATAAAATGTAAAACTAAAAGCAAAATGTCTTTTTGAATCAATATGTTATATTATTAGATTGCACTACAAATACACTTCTGATAACTATGTCCATGTTTTGCTGTGTCTTAGAAGTATTTTATTTAAACCACAGGCTTCTCATTCTTTATCTTAATGATGAAAAGACCAGGAACACAAAGATACAGACAGACATCTCAGCTACATGTACATCAGGGGATGTACAATCATTGTTCAAAGAAAAAAACCCTGCAAAGGAATGTTAGACGACAAAAACAAAGAACTACACACCAGTCACAAAAGAGCAGCCCAAAGACTGAGGGGAAATTAGAAAGGAATGTGCACACCTGTTAGTCAATGCTAAACAAGAAAATTAAAAAACAAAGTGAAATAATTTCAGTTTCAAATGTGTCATGCTTGTCAAAAATGTTAATTTATTAAAGGAAAGATAAGCCATTCTGGAGGAAGGTCCTCACAAGTGTCATTAACCATTTGCTACACCTTTGATCAAATGAGTCAGGGCATCATAATACAGTATGTGTATATGATGATTTTGGCTTTGAAGGAAGAGAAGTGAGGGCACAAGGCAATTTCCTGTGTTTTATGAGTTTTGTTGGGAGTAAGAAATCATCTTACATGTTTATGGAGAATATTCATACCATCCTCTACTAAGACAGATGGATCTAAAATAATAGTCACAATCCCCTCACCCTAACATTTGGCTTTTCAAATGGTTTATTTGATTTACCAGCTTAGCTATGACCAGCAATACTGAAAGCCAGGAGGATTAATGAGCTACAGTACATTTACTGTAAATATGCTGCATTTTATATTTTATTTTGCTTGCATTATTATTTTGTCTGAAGTAACTTCAAACATTAATGAAAATGATTAAATGAAAAGCCTTGGGATGTCCAAAGATAATTATTCCTGCTCTTCTCATTCCTTTCTCTGCTTGTGACTTACCTTTGATCAAGCAGCCTAAAAGATTTGTGGCTAATCAGCTTTAAAGTGTTCTTCATACTAAGCAGTAGCTAAGCATATTTTCATTATACAATGCAGAACAACGTCCAGTGTTAATGTTTGAAAATCCACTTTTTACAATCAGAAATATGTGTAAATTTGCCAATGTTTATTGCAACGTGTGCCTCTACTACTATTAATAGTACAAATTAAAATGAAAGATTTTACTAAATTAAATCTGGAGATTTAAAATTAAAGGGATTGCATTTTGGTTCACTCATTGGCTTACAGTTTATTATCTCTGCAGAATGACTTATATCATCAGGACAATATCATGTCTCACATGACATCTCGTTTTGCAGCTTCTAACCAGTTTTTTATCCTGGAAGTTGTAAACACTTTCAATGAATAAAAATAGTTTTCAATGCTTCAAGAAACACAATCATTTTTTAATTTAGTATTAAACCCCCAACAGTTTTGTCTTTCATTTATCACAAAAGACAATATAGTGAAAGAATATCTGCACACACAAGGAACAGACAACAGAAGTAATGACTGACTGCATCTAAACATTGTAGAGAAGCTATACATTCCTATAAGTGTAAGAAAGACACTAGTGTTGTGGTGCTCACAAAATTTCATATTTTGAACTGTATTGACTTTATTCTCAATTGCAGGAGTTTTGACTGTAATTTTCAATAAAAGGTAACACACCTTTATTCCTTCTGGACAGATTTCCCTTTTCCATACACCAATGCTGATCTCTCAGCATATAAAGAAATGGTACAAAACATTGTTATTATCGGAGGTACAGTATTACACAGCAATATTTGTTTCACTTGATAAATTCAGTATAAGATTATTCTGAATCAAAACTAGTTACTACCAGTTTGACATTTTTATTCCATGGGTTAAGACTGCTGTTTCCCATTTTCTTATTTTTAGCCCGTTTAATTGACTTGAATACAGAAGGCCATTCTAACCAAGCAGCACAAAAAAAATCACAATCTTTCATAAGTGTAATATGTAGAAGGTCAGTATCTCTGTTAGAAAATACTAGTTTCTTTTTAAAGGGGAACATGAAAAAAGATTTGGTTCTCTTAGTGTTCTGTATTCAAGATTTGAGAGGAGTCAGAGCAGGGAATATGAAGCCTCCCTTAATGCATCACCAACAATTCTAACTGCAGTGAGACCAAGATACAAAATGTTTTTATGCCACTGTGAGAGGTCATAATCCGACTTATCATAAAAACACACAGGGACAGCAAGAAATACACTTAGAATTACTAATAGAATAGTGGACAAAAACCAGATCTGTTTCCACATCTGGGTAAGCCTCACATATCTCATACACTACTGCTTCCAATTCCATAAGAAAGTTAACATGTTCAAATATGAAATGTATTTAAGTACCTCCAAGAAGGAGAAAAATAACCGAAAAAAATGTTGGGAAAAATGTTCATTTCTATTATGGGGATACCAGCTTGAAGAGAATTGGAAAACCATCTGTTAAAGACTGTTTAAAAATTGTGTTAAAATGTTTAATGTGATAGTGTGTAAAAAGGAATAAATCCCAAGACATCTGAGACGTTTAACCAGTGGCACAATAAACAGGAATAAACTCATGAGGAAAAGCTGAGTGTCTATGTTTATGTCACACAGCAAACTCAAGAAACACCTGGTAAAATTTACCACCATAGAAAGTGTATGAGGGAAGAAATAGATCTAAATGTTCTAACTGCAAGATAAATTTTAAGAGATTTACAGTGTAGGCCAGTATCTAAGTATCTGCATTTGCTATTAGTGTTTGATTCCCCTAGATTCATAAGTTGTGAAAGTCAATAAATTCACCTGACATTTGCAGTGGATTAACCTAGAGTATTCTACTACTTTACTATGTAATAAGTAAGACTAAGCACTCTACATTGACTCTGATATACATCATTATCTTTCATAAGCAATGGCTTTCCTGGTGTTTCCATAAGAGACAGATATATCTGTTACAGTAAATCACACAGCCACCCCTCTGACACCCCAGCAGTGCGATGCCTGGGAAAGCAGAGCTGTGTGGTGGGGACATGCTCTTTGCATGTACTGTACATTGTGATCTACTGCTGTTTCATATAACAAGCAGCAACTGTTATTGTATTTGACATGGATTAATCCAAAAAATACAACACTGTACACACAGCAGTTTCTGTTTTATTATTTCATGGGTTTTTGTTAGTATGCATACAGCCCTTCAGTGGCCCTGCAAACAGCGTGTGAGGTTCTGCTTTCACTGAGCAATTGTTTAACATTCAAGTCACCCTCTCTGGCTGTTACTGCAGTAAAGATGTAGCAAAGCATCAGCTGAGTCCTGGATCCCTCTGCAACACAGATCAAGCTGATACTGCAGTTGGTCCCTCTTCACACAAGCCCAGGCATCAACCTTTAACAATGGAGGTGATTTTTGATACCTTTATTACGATTAAGAAGAGTTATCTGTGGTCATTTGGTTTCACTGGTACCCTGTTAATTGCCCATACTGTATATCACCACATAAGATATTTATAAAAGGGGAAAGGGAAAAAAAAAACTTTTAAATGACTTACCTGTATGCAAGTTGCAAAGCTAAAAATAATCACAGAATGTAGAAAACATTGGATGGTTTGCATTTGTTGAAAATATAGTGCCATTACAGCTTCAAAAGCCTCTCAGGTCTGTTACTGCTTCCATTGTGCAAACAATGTTTCATTTTGGAAAAGTGCAAAACAGCACCAAAGCAAACACAGCTTTAATTTAAGGCAGGCTGAGCTACTCCACTCTCATCAAACCTGGAGCGTCAACAAATTCTGACATTGTTATTTCTTCTTTGGGAGGGTATCCTACCTGATCCATACCAAAAGCATTCATTTCAGTACTGCTTTAGACTGACACAATTTTAGTTGTAAAGAGTTGGGGTTTGATTTGAAAACAACATAATGTAAACCCCTCTAAGTCTAAGAGGGCTCAGTGTGTGGATCATAGCCCTCTGAAATATGGACTCTGCCACAGCAGCAGACCTGCTCTTATCTGTATGGAGCTATCCCCTAGCTGCATGGTAATGCTGAAAGAACAGAAATTCTTTCCTGACAGTTCAATCAGCCATGCTAGAGCAGGATCAGGAAAATATGAATGCATTGGTGATTCTCTCACAAAAGAGCCAGAAACCAGTTCAAGTTTGTTTGTCCTAGTCAGACGATTCTCCTAAGTTCACCAACATATTAAACTGAATAAGGCACTGTACATTAGTGGACAATAAGTTAAAACTGATAAGGAATTCAAACTGCCTCAGCCAAGCCACATATTTATCTGTAAAGGTTTAGGTAGACTTTCTAATTTGACTATGTATATTTCAGACAATAGGTGGTGCAGATACTGTATAGGCTATTATAATTTTCAAAATAATATACATCACTATATAAATAATAAATATGAACAATTTGGGTTTTTTATACACATGCTATACTGTGCATTTTATAGGTTAAAGATGTAGTATAAAGGACTATGTCTATGGAAATTAAGTGTATTACTGAGATAGGACTTCTACTGTATCTCAAGGCAGTTAAAGATTTACAGTTCCTACCTACAGTTCCTACTTAGTGCAATCAACTATGAACAGCTGGAAGATGTGAATAAAATCTAGTTCGTTCAAGAAAGGAGTAGACTCGGGTATAGCACCAGTGGCAGTTGTGAAAGCAAATATTTTCCACACAGTACAGCATTTTGCTGGCAGCCAAGTAACTGATATCAGTGGAAATCATCTCACCAGGACTAGATACTACTGTAGAACGTGTACTCCTACGTCTTGAAATGAAAGTTGAAATTGAAACGAAATCAGCAGATTCTATTTCTGTGCTTTTTGCACAGACTTTTTGTGGGGCATGCCAAACCGCCCAGTGGAACTAATTGGCTGGAACCTCATGAATATTATAAAACAAGAAATGCTTAGGATTAGAGAGGATCAGGGAGATTTTCCTTTTCTCTTTTGATCAGTCTCCTTGTCTCAGTGTACTGTACTGGCAGGAAATACAGATTAAACTGGAGGAGGAACAACGGCACAAAAAGGGATCTGGGGCTGCCATTGTGTTCACCATACTGTAGTATATTTCAACGAAAATGCTTCCTGCACCTTCATACCTAACCAGACCACCTGCTTTTCTTTTCCCAATACCTGCACGTACCACTTCACACTGAAATTAGTTTTGATTTAGATTTGATTCATATTTAAAGTCTTCTTGTCAGAAAAAAATAGTTTTAAAGCAATGAGCACATAAAACAGGAGATGTCA
Organism: Atractosteus spatula; assembly: GCF_055471065.1. Classification (NCBI taxonomy): domain Eukaryota; kingdom Metazoa; phylum Chordata; class Actinopteri; order Semionotiformes; family Lepisosteidae; genus Atractosteus; species Atractosteus spatula. Next base: position 40,151,002 of record NC_142711.1, read on the forward strand.
ACAGCTACTGTATCTCTGGCAGCACAGAGTTGCTATAAAAAGGATGGATTGGGCTTTATTACACATAAGCAGATGGACATGAGCCACAAAAAGCTAAACGGATGTGGTTGGCTGGAAATTGTTTCTGAGTGTACTGAATGTAATGGCATGTTATCAAAAATTGTATTATTTTATTATTCTAAGCTTTCAGTAAAGGAAAGAAAAGTAATGATCCTTGAAAGACAAGTGTTTCCTTCTTTTAGCCTGATCAGTTGTCAGAAGCTTAGCAACCTTGGGCCCAATCAGTATTAGAAAGGGAGACCTCTAAAGAAAACCAGATTACTGCTGTACGTGTAAACAAATATTTTTTTCCTCATTGTGTAGGTTGACCATTGTTAGAGTTTTTTTTCCTGCACATTTTACTGAATGCGACTTAGCACAGATTCCCTTGCTTGAGCCAAAACCATTCTTTAACCTGAGAACTTCAAAAAAGAAGCATTTTATAGGAGTCAGATATTGATATATTATCCTACATGTCCAGAGTCTTAGGTTGGGCCTAGTAAATCTTTATAATGGGTGCTTCCAATAGCTTTCCCACCTTCCAGCCTGCCCTCATCAAATCTCAGTAGTACAGTGACCAGGAACCGTAATGGGAGGTGCTGTCCTTCTGATAAGACATTAAATCAAGATCCTGGCTGGATGATTATTAAATGTCCCACAGCATTGATATTAGGAGTAGAGGTGTCATCCCCTGTGTTTGGGCTGGGCACACTATGGGCTCCCTACTATCCCCCTCAGTTCAACTAGCAAAGTAATCATAACGATCTGCTGTGTAATGGGGCTGCTGTAGCTTAATGGCTAGCACACATCAACTTGGTGGGTCCCCCCTAATATTTAAAGCCACTGTGGTTCTTTGAGGGTGAAAAGTGTGAAATGCAACAATTATTAAAAGATAATAATCGAGACATTTTGAGACCTTTGTTACCCTGAACTCCTGGAGTACAAATGCCATGGACATCATTCTGTACCCAGTCAGACGTCAGTGCAGTCAAGCACTTATGAACAGCTTAATCGCACCAAAACTACTGTGCCAAAAGTGCTATAACAAAAAGGCTGGGTAGAACACACTTAGCAAATAAAAAGCACCACACATTTCCATTCTAAACCACACTGTGACCCAAGTCAATATACTGTACTTCTGTTGTAGATGTGGTGCACTGTTTTCAGTTCCAATTCAAACAAAGAACCTAATAAAACCAAATGGGTAAGAATGCTATATGGGAATATTAATATCTAGATATGCAATAAAAGCCTTGAAATACGATTGACAAAGAATATTGGATGCATGGAATGACCATATACTGCAGTTCTAGAATGTCTTCATTCTGCTGAGTGTTGTTTTTTGTATTTGTACTTATTGTAATGTATAAATTCTAGCTCAGGGCAACATTATACAATTTAACTTTTGATGAAGACACAGAGCATGAACACCAGGCAAAACTATAATGCAAAATTATCTTAAAAACCCTAAGCATTGTTCTTTTGACAAAATATTCAGATACTAATTGAATCAGCAGATAAGAAAGCATTCTAAAGGCTAACACAGATACAAATGTATTACGATAACCTATCTATATTTTGCTCACACATTCATGTTCACACCTGAAGAAGGCTCCACGGCCGAAACACTGTGTTTGCTTTCTTCTTTTTTTCAGCATGGAATAAACCTATTTCCTTTGCAGCCTACGCATGCTGACGCAGCTACCCACCTGAACTACTACTATCTATTTTTTTTATTCATTCAACAGTCCAACAAATACAGCAGGATAAAATTAGCAATACTCTTAATGCTGAGAGAAACTGACATTATCTTTGCATCCGTTGCAGTGTCTGTAGCATATTCTGATCTTTGAAGGAATGAAAGATATCCCAGTGTGTTCAGTTACAAGGAGTGAATCAGAATCAGTATATATTTATAGCTCTCAGTTTTTAGAGTGACTGGACGCAAGTGTAGAGCATTATGAGATAGTGACTACACTCCTCCTTTTCATGAGGAGGATTTCAATAAAGGGAAAAAATAACCTAAAAATGAAAGCTGTTTTTTCCAGACGTAAAACACGTGACAGTGGCACTGTAGTCTCCACTAAGCTACTCTTTCATTATGCAAGCATAAATCCAATATGAGCATTGGCATGAAGGAAGCTGGGTTTTCTATAATGATACATGAATAAATAACATTGCAAGCAGGCTTGCAGACGTTAATGAGTCTGCTCCTATCTATTTTTGCACCTGGCCAGGTATTAATCAGCAATACAAATGCAGTTCCTTGAATAGAAGGCTTATGCTTCCCAAAATAGCTGATATATAAAAGTGCATAGGTGTTATACTTCCAATCAGCTACAGAAAAAATAACAAATTACAGTTAGATCATTAATAATAATAATAATAGCTTACAATTACAGGTAATGGGGACTCCCCTCCACCACCACCGATGTGCAGCCCCACCTGGATGATGCGACAGCAGCCATAGTGCGCCAGAACGCTCACCACACATCAGCTATCAGTGGGGAGGAGAGCAGTGTAATGAAGCCAATTCATAGATAAGGATTATTAGGAGGCCATGATTGGTAGGGGCCAATGGGAAATTTGGCCAGGACACCGGGTTTACACCCCTACTCTTTTCGAGAAACGCCTTGGGATTTTTAATGACCACAGAGAGTCAGGACCTCGGTTTTACGTCTTATCCGAAGGACGGCACCTGTTTACAGTATAGTGTCCCTGTCACTATACTGGGGCATTAGGACCCACATGGACCGCAGAGTGAGGGCCCCCTGCTGGCCCCATTAACACCTCTTCCAGCAGCAACCTTAGTTTTTCCCAGGAGGTCTCCAATCCAGGTACTGGCCAGGCTCATACCTGCTTAGCTTCAGTGGTTTGCTAGTTGTGAGTTGCAGAGTGATATGGCTGCTGGCTAAATACAAATAATTGGTAAAACATGCACTTAATTTTTAGATGACTCAAGCACATTTTTTTTATTTATATCCCCAGTAGGCTTTAGCAGGAAAAATACAAAAATTTGACCAGGGTACCTCCACAGATGATACCAAGCACTGACATTGCCACTGCCTTGTTCCTCAGAGAGGGGAAGAGAGACCTTTTTTCTCTTGTCATACTGTTCACAGTACCATTTATCAATCATATTACATTCCTCATTGCAGCCTTTAAGATCTCCCTCAAATTCCTGAGGCATACTAAACACTACGTAATACTAGAAATACTAGACACCTAAATTTCAGAAATTTCATTTCCTTGTGCAGCATATTGCTACTTGTCACTGTAGCTTTCTTCTTACTTACAGTATATTAGACAAATACATCATTTGTACAGGGTTAAAACACAAGTTTTAGACAGTGATTTTTTTTTAATTTAATTTCAGATCTAGGCCATTCATCTCTAGAGAGTATGTCACTTAATCCTTAGTGTAAAATATAGATTGGATAACAATTTACTTCTGAAACTATTTTTCATAAATATCTGAATTAATCAAAAATCACATCTTGGAATATATGGCACCTGCTTTGATGTGCTGAAAAGGCCTTTTTTTTTTACTATTAGTCTAATGTGTGTAGAAAATGTGTCTAATGTGCTCATAAAGGACACAGTGCATTACATCAATGGGGGAGAGTATAGAGTTTGACTGTAACTGGCTATCTATATGTACTGTATTGTATTTTTGTCATTCGTTCTCTGACTTTCCTCATACAAATATGATCTTGTAAATAGGAGTCCTGTAATAAGAGTGAAGGTGAAAAATACTTATCTGAAGACTCTTTCAGCAATGACACTAAGCGTGAAGCACTGAGAAGAGGTAAAAGATTTCATTCCATTCAATTTCACTATTGTTTCCTTTTATTAGCACTGGTATTCTATTTTCTTAAATATTATTGTTTTAGTTTGCTTCTTTACTACAATGCATCACATACAATCATGGTAGTTTTTCCTATTGGCATACTAGCTTGCCAGAGATATCTACTGTACGTCTACAGATGCAATAGAATATTAAAAGAATATAAGAAAGATTAAAAATAAGAGGAGGCCCATCAACATATCGGGGTGGAGTGGTGGCTCTGTGGATAAGGATCTATGCCTGTGGCTAGAAGGTTGCAGGTTCAAATCCTGCAGCTAACAGAGGAATCCTACTCTGTTGGGCCCCTGAGCAAGGCCCTTAACCCCAACTGCTCCAGGGGCACTGTACAAATGTGCTCTGACCCCAGGCTTCTCTCTCCTTGTCTGTGTACCTGTATGTTGCATGGAAAGCAAGCTGGGGTATGTGAAAAAAGACAAATCTCTAATGCAAGGAATTGTATAGGGCTAATAAAGTGATCTAACCTTATCTTACTTCATTTGGAGGCTAGTCACTAATTGATCTGAGGATCTTATCCAGTCATTGCTTAAAAAGCCAAGGTACATAAATAATCAGAACAGAGAAACATTATCAAATTGCTGTTGTCCTCTATTTCTTCTAGGAATAGTATTGTGCAGAGAACTGCATTCCATTTGATAGTTGCAACATCTTTTTATAGTTTGGAAAAAAAGATCTGTAGAAAAGCATTCTGCCACCTAAGAGATTGACCTCTGAGTCTCGAACAATCTGTTCAGACATGTTATTGAAGAAGAGACACTGTCATCCTTCAAGAAGCAGGTGGATGAGAACCTCAGAACAATTAGCTACTACCAAACAAACTGGACCACTTTATGAAAAAACTATTTTGGTAAAAATACAAAATACTAGACAATTGACTATCAAGTGAAAAAAAAAAGTGCAGCAAGATGAAAAAGATTAGCTTTTGACAATAAAAGGCTAGTTTTGTTCACAAACCCTTTTGCTATATTTACTAATTAGCTAAAACCACTGCTAATTAGATGGAGATACTGCTGCAGCCCACTGACAGCACAGTACAAGGAGCTGATGTTATTTTTTAGACTCATGGGTTTCAGAGTTAAAAAAAACCAATAAAAAAACAAAACAATGATCTTTGTACCCTGTGCACCCTGACATGCAAACTGAATTTCAATGTATAATTTGGCTCCTTCTAGAAAATAAAACACTGATGATCTTTTTCAATAATACAATGAAATATTAGACATGAACTCTGTCACATGCAATTTGCTAGCCCAAGGGTATAATTTTGAATTTTGCTCTCCATATTAATTTTGGAACTATTTCATGATTTAAAATGTAGGTCATTGATTCCCACTTGTTGAAAAACTCAACTGGGATTATGATGCACTTTAAAGTCAACAGATTTAATAATATGCCACTGTATAGCAGTGAAGCAAATAAACTACATTACCAGCCCAAAGCCCAATAAAGTAATAAAAACAATTGAAATATTTTTTTTTCTCTGATCATGGTACACTTATAGAAACATTAATGAAATAGAGACAGATGGCAGAAAAACAGAAATGTCCTTAATGTTGGGGAGCATTTTTTTGGGTTATTGTGAATTATGCAGTGTGAATTACTGTATATACTGTACAGTTTCTCTTATACAACACAGCCCATCACTGGCTTCTTTTATTTTTTTACTGTTCAAAACATTTTTATGCACCAAGAAGAAGTCATGCTCAATTTATAAAAGCAGCTTGCAATGCAAGAATGACATCTCAGCTCATCTACAACACAAATAACGACTGTGCAGCAAAACAAAAGACTGCTGTTGCAGTCTTTGTCTTATAAAAACCTTACTTTTGTTAAAAATCTGTTTGGTGACTACAATAATTTACAACATGGAATTGTAATGTGCCCTCTCTATAGCTCTGTTTTACACTATCCAACAGTATGGTATGGATTTGGGAATACGACCTCATGTTGTGTTTTGTGTGGCAAAGACGTTTATGAAGAGTGAATGATACTGTTCATGCAAAACATATTGTAAATAATTATTTTAATAACTAATCATACATATTTCTGTTTACAATGACAGCCCTGCCAAGTGGCTCTCAATGTGATGACAAACAAGGTAAAAATGTTCAACAGCCTAAATTCTGAAACACACAATTACATTACATTACAGCATGACATATATAAGTTATAAAGGACAGAAAATAAAAGAAACACTGATTTAAAAGACATCCTATAAAACCTCAATAGCTACAAATGTCATTTTGTAACACACCAATAATATGACTAGGGAGGACTTAATAATAATTCTCAGTTTCCTTTGATAAACATTCCAACCATTAATAGCTGAAACAAACGTAAAGATGATGAAAAATGTTCATGCTTGGAACCAAGCTCTCTTGATATCAGCTGGGATACTAATGAGGAAAAACTGTAATAATTTACATGTACTGTATATACAATACTTTTCTAATCAGTGTATGAATTCATGAATGTGTTAGGTATCTTAGGTAACTTTTGTTGCCATTAAAATGCCACTACAAATCCAATCAGAACACTAATTTAACGTTGAAAGATTTCAATGCTTTCCCTACACTTCTTGAAAACTTTTAATCGGTTAATTTATGTCAAAAATCTAATTTCCTCCAGAGTTTCAAGAAATCTTTAGCATTAGTGTTTCCATTTATTGAAATGCAGGTGCTCTCAAAGACTTTAATTTAAATGAGAAGCAATGCAATTAAAAACCCATTGTATTAAGCCCTTAAACTAGACCTCTTTGTGTAGGGTTCACTATTCAGGTGCCCACTAAGTTTTGCTAACTTGTCCTTGGTACCAACTATTGTGAACACATCGTTCTTTCAATCCACTCTCATTAAATCAGTTTATATGTTCTGTTCCGCAGTAAGAAATGTTGGTTAAATCTGACACAAAATCCCAGTGTTTCCAATGTAAAGGAAGAGATGGGGGGGCATTTTCAAATTTCCAGTGGAACATCAGATGAAATACTTCCCAGGCTGTTAAGAGTCTGATAGACATGTGCCTTGATGAGTTTGCCTACGTGTTACACAAGAGATGGGCTCTTCCAGTTCTCGAGAGCCTTCATCCTGCAGGGTTTGCAGATTCTTTTAAATTAGCAACTGATTAGGACCTAAAGACCAGGAGATTCGACTTCTAATCCAAATAATTAGTTCAAGTAAGTAAATTAGATTAGGGTGGAAAGGAAATCAGAGGAACCTGTGACCCTTGTGGAATGAAAATGCCCATCTTCATCCCTGCTTTAATACACACAGCAGGAAAACCACATTTGATCTAATATTGTAGAGTGTATCTACTCCACTTTTAATAAAAAATATATGAACACCGTGTATTCTTTTCATGAAGGGAATACTTTACTTCTATTGTTTAAGTCTATTGCTGGGTGAAAATCAATTAAACAGAAAATTAATTTCCTATTAATTAAAGGCAATAATTAGAGATACTGTAGAGAACTTAATATGTACTTTAATGATAGTCAAAAAGGTAAATATATAGTACACATTAATATTTGTTTATTACAATAATAAACAAAACCAATTAAACACTAATTACAACTCGCTGGTAAAAATTGATGGCTGAGGGTATGAGATGACTAAGGACGTATGATAAGTTGAGATACAAATGGTTAAAGCTCTGACACCGCTACAATAATCAATGAACAATACAGAACAAAAACTGGTTGTGTGAGGAATGGAGGGCAGGGCTACCAATATACACATCTTGACAAGGTTTTACTTTTCAAATGTTTAACACACAAATTGGTTAATTGAATGTCAATAAGTAAGTGTGTTTCCTTATTTTGAAGGAAAAGCAATCAAACTGAGTTCAAGACATGCTCTGGTCTAGTTCAGCCTGACTCCACTATGTCTACTAGGCCAAGGACTGATACAATGTCAATTTGTTTTAATTTTAAAGAGCGTTTTTATGTGGTGGGCACCACTGCAAAGTTCTTCATGAACTAAAAGAACGGTCAATGGTTAAATATGTCCCCCAAAACAAGCATAACACTACAAGTATTTTTCAACACGGTGCAGTCTGACAATGCTTTATTGTCATTAATTGTATTTTTTTTTTTGCTGTAAAAATTAGTTTACAGAAGGAGAATTTCAAGATTGTGAGTTCCTAGCACAGATTCTTTCACTTGAGCCAAAAACAGTTTATCAAACCTAAGTATGATATCTGAGAACCTCAAAAAAGGAAGAATTTCATTTCAAATATTGAATTATTTCGCAATACGTCTGGGTCAGCATAGTGTAGAGGTACAGTAGGTCTCTGGACTAGCTAAATGGTAGCTTGTAAATTCAAGTCCCTGCGGCACGCAGTGCTGTGTACCTTCACCCTAGCTGCCTCAGTCCACCACACTGGCGTCCCATCAATGCTCTCTGATTGCTTCCAGCATGGAAACCAGGATACATTTTGTCCTGATAAGCTGCTGTGGGTAGTGCCAACATTATTTTCCTATTACATACACTACATGTCCAATTATGGGCAATAATTGTAATTTTTCATTGCAAATTTTTACAATGGGAGCATTCAAGGTTACCACCAACATGTTATCCAACGCTGTCCAACTTTTAACCTGACCTTATCAGATCTCAGCATGTAAGTATCATTGGGCCTGGTAAGTACTGGGAGACCTCTAAGAAAAACTGGGTTACTGCTCTATGTCCTGTTGGTAGCCCAGTAGGTGCCACTATTTTGTCTCCATAAGGTTTCTCCTTAATTCAGTTAGTAAGGCATTTTCTCACTCTTCTTGTATTATTAACATGTTTCAACTAGGGATGTTGAGATTAACCGGTTTCACTATTGATGGAGCCTGCTAACAGCTTTTACATGCTGAACTGTGACTATCACGCCTGCTTGATCACAGAGGCTTTCCCCTCCCTGTACTTACCCCCAAATGGTGAATGTTTACCCAAATGGTTAATGTTTACACTAAACTCCTGATGACAAAGGAAGGTTTCTATTTCCTTGAATTACATCAAAGACCGGAGGGGGGAAAAAAGTATATATAAGTTCTATAGGACCATATCCACTTTGAGCTACAATAGGTACTATAACTATTATGGTCCTTATTGTGGTTCCTTGTATGCATACAATAAAGCTTGACTGGATGAACGAACTTCAGGCTCGAATTTCTTGGTTTCTACACTACACATTAACCACGATTAAAAACGTCACGGTTTCCAAACCGTGAGAATTTTAGAAGCGACGGGAAAATTCTATTTTAGAAGCCTTGTGTTCCATGTGGCCCTGAAAAATTCCTCTCGCGAGTGAGTCACGTGTGTGTGTGGTGTGCCTGGCTCGGCTCAGCTGGCTAGTCCAACAACACCTTAGTTAGCCTACAGAGAATAGACGTGCTGTGAAAATGACAGAGGGATATGACATCTCAGCGTTATATCCACCAAAAAAGCGCTTTAAATCGGTAGTAAAATACGACAGATATCCAATTTGCAAAACATGCCAAAAAAATGGCTGCCAAAGGTTCAAACACGTCTAATCTGCTTTAGCGTCTCCATGATCACCATCCCTCTATACACAAGAAAAGGTAGAAAAATTAAACTAGCTAACGTTACATTAGCTAGCTTAAGTTAGGCCTCAGCCTGGCTGGAGCAGTTCACAGCGGAGCAGTCCTCTGTGCATGTTTAATGTTACTTGCGTTTTCATTCGATTTGAATTTGAGGGGGATACCTCTATCCCTTATAAACATTTTTCCTATAATTGCTGCTTGCCACCAGTCCATCCACTGGCCCTGGCGTTAAAGTAAATACACTTTTTACTGACAACGAGTGAGGTAGTTCCAAGTGAGGAGAGTGACGGGCTGAGACTGACCTCTCTGAATATTTCCATGTGCTGCTGCCTACTTTTCCCCATCATGTTTTTAATATAAAGTAGGTTACATGTTTTATTTGTGGGACCAAAAGAATGCTATGAAAAAAAAACAATAAAATGTTTAATTATGCTATGTGTTTCGTCTTTTTTCCCTCCATAGTGTCTCAGAATACATTTTTTTAAAAATCGTGAAACAGTGACTATTTGCTGAAACTACAATCATACCACCAAAATCTCACACCGTGACATCCCTAGTTTCAACACTGCAGCAGAAAAAGGTTATGTTGTGAACTATAAGAAAAAAACCTGGGAAACACTGAAGCTGCTCCATAAACTACAGCACAGGTGGAAGGTCCAGTCTCTGTAACACTATGCACACCACCACCAATCACTCAACAATGACTGCTAATCAGATCAGATCAGCCTATCAAATTCAAGGAGATGATACTGCAAACACCTCTACTATTGATGTCTATTTTGGTGTCTTTGTGGCTGTCCATCACATGTTTTGTTGTAATATAAAGATACTGTATACAGAGGTTGTTACTTTATGAATGCAAACACACAGTCCTTTTTAAAGTGAGTATAAAAAAGACTTCTTGTATGAAACTAGTTAATTTTAAATCAGAATTACACATAACGAAAAGTATTTAAGAGCTATGTTAAAGCTATGTACAGAGCTTTATCATTTTTAGTTGTTAATTTAGTGTCAAATCTGAAGAAATTTAATGCTATTTTCCATTTATAATTAGTTCATTAAATGTAAATGTACATTCGAACACCTTTTAAAAATAATCATGCATTTAACTTAGAATTGCTTGTTTGCCGCATTAATCAACCCAATTACACAAACAATTTGTAACAGTGTCTGTTGTGACAATTTATTTTTTTCCAGAATTTGTGGTTAAAATAATTTGATTTTGTCAATACTGGATTACAATTCCAAACTACAGAAGCAATGGGGTGTTCAATAAAGAACCTGAACACTCATGTGTAGACAGACACTGTGTACACAAACTTAAGTAAGTATAGCAAACATTCTTAGCCAGCACTTTTACAAAAACAAACACAGCCATCAGTATCTATATTTACTGTATGTGCATATCTTTCATGTCAGGATATTTTCTCCCTATATTCAGTTACTTCTTAAACTTTAATGGGCTCTTTTGTTTATAGTCCACATTTTATTCAAAATAAATAGCTGTTAACTGACATCCACATGGACCATTTTCTGTCAGTGCCGCTGATACATTAGTACTAATAGTTAAAGCTCTCTATACACATGTAAGATTAGTGCAGCCTCTGGGAGCAATAGCTCATGTTTTGTCAACTGTGGACAGACATTATCAGGGGCTTTAGGCTCTAACACTTCACAAACAAGCTCCAATAACGCGGGAAAGGAGATGCACTGCAAGCCACTTCACTTGCTGATCCAGCTGAAAGTTTTAGAAATCCATGACTGCAAAATAACAGTGAATAAAGAGATCAAGCAAACTATCCATCCATCCATTCTCTAATTGCTTCCTTTAATTCAGGATCACGAGGGAGCCAGAGCCTATCCTAGCAACCTAGTCCATTGCAGGGCACACACACAGACATGCACTCACTCATACCAGAAGCCAATTAACCTACTATACCAGCATGTTTTTGGAATCTGGGACGAAATTGAAGCAACAGCAGAAAACCCCTGCGAACACAGAGAGAACATACATTCCAGGGCCGGAATTGAACCCAAGGCCCCAGCATTGCAAGGCTGCAATGCTAACCACTGCACCTCTGTATTTCTTTAACAGTTAAACATAAAAGACAAAATAAACAGTTTTCAAATGTTCTGGACATTCTTTATAGCCTCTGTGCCATAATCTCGCCCACTCAGTCAAACTACAATGCAGAAAATGTAATTTTTCTTTAAAAAGCATAAAACCTTCCTATGTTAAAAATATTTGTCAAAGCAATTCAAAATCATTACATTTACATTGCTCATAATTAGTTCTACAGTGGTGGATGTTTACACTTGCTGCCACTGCAATCCTGAGATGAGATAAGGGTTTTAGAAGGTTAGAAACAAAGATTTGCTTCAATTTTAGGTTTCATTTTATTTTGTGGTGAACATTATCACAAATAACTACAAAAGAGACAAGGTATTAAGAGATAGGTTAAAAAAGCCATGTTATAAAAAAGGTACAGTAAAAACATAGCAGCATGATGAAAAAACAATGCCTGATAAATCAATCAGGATTCATACCCTCCACCTCCAATTTTATAAGTATAAAAAAACAGAACAGAAAAAAACTTACCAGTAAAACACACAAGTAAGTCACGTGTTCTGTGGTGACGGGAAGAAACTGTTTTGAAAATCATGCAGGAAGAACTGGAAGCCATGTAAAGAGAAAGACACAAGAGAGACAATGACAAAAGCCATGGAGCAACAGGTAAATAACTACTGTAGCAGCTTTTAATTAACTGTGTACTGGATACATCATGGTGTCTAACTAATTAATCAAATGGAAAACAAAACTTAAATGAAAATTATATCCAATACTTTTTTACGAATATACAAAAGTGTCTCTTAAAACTATATTGGGGAACTTTATATGATAAATTACACCACAAATGCGAATAACTTTGCTAAAACCTTCCACCACCAACAGGAATACTTGCATCACCAACATTTTGTTAATTTCATGGTTGTTCAGCTCTTTTCAAATTGAATCTTAAAATTCCATAAAGGATTAAATTATAATCCATACCAGTTTAAAGTATTATTTATATTTGAAAAAACTGAGAAACTGATTACCACAAAGCCAAACCAGTACTTTCACGGTTTCACAGACGGTCAGTTTCTGTCACGATTAAGATAATACAAAGGAATACAAATTCCTTCAAGGAATGTGAGCGGTTCTTTTAAGTCAAATCCTTCTGCTGTAAAGTAGGCCAAATGACTTTCTCTTGTTCTTAACGTTTTTTCAAAAGACGAATAATATCGCTAAAATACTGGAAACACACTACAGGAAATATTTTCACTATTTAAACAGGTTCAGCTCTGTAAATGGCAGAGCAGATCCCAAATGCAGACATACAGTACAGTATGTCTCAGACATGACACAAATGAGTGTTAATCCCTGCATACTTCAAGACTAGTCCTCTGATACAGGGTACTCTGAGTGCACGTGTCAGTGCAGAGTTATAAGAGAGGTTAATGATATTAGACCAGAGGTGAAATAGTCCAGACACAGTGGCACACTTTGCATTATCCTTAATAAAAAGATAAATTTCAATGCCTATTATACCCTCTTGACAACAAAAAGTGTTCCTTGATATTATTAAGTTCATTTCACCAAGTCAGAGAGAGCATTTAAACACACTTCATAGGCATATTCAATAACACTCACTTGATCACAAAGCATTTGTGACTTTTATCTGCATTCTTTTTTGCAAAACAGCATGGGAAATAGATCTTTCTGCTTATTATAAAACTATGCCAGATTCATTGTTGTGATGGGGACATCCCTGCTTTGTTGTTTTTGAAGTTCTGATAAGAACTTTTAGCCCCTCTGCTCCCCAAAAAACACTTCTATTTGAAGTTTAGAGGAAAAGATCAATTGAAAATATAAAATATAGTTGTAAAAATTTGATTTTATTATTCCAAAATGATTAAATGCTATATACAATTATATTAAACATAAAAATACAGTATAATATAAACCACTTTATTCATTATTTTAAAAATGAACAATCATATAATTACTATTTCTGTATAAATAAAAGTTTTGAAAATGCTCCAAACTGGAAATCCATTGTGTTCTGCCACCTAGTGTGAACCACCATAAAAAAGGACAAAGTTGCAGGTGTGAAGAATACTGTATCTTTTAAAGAGCACTTTAAACAGTCTGACAGTCTGCTTACCTGAAGAATTATAATTCTGTTAGATAAACATGTGAGTTAAGCAGAGACTGGGCTGAATGCTACGGAAAGTAAAACTAGGACAAACATCTTTATTCAATTAAAGCTACTTTAAACACAGAATGGCATCTAGCTGTAAGCTGAAAAAACATCAGTACACTAAATTCTACTTCATAAGAACATTTCTGAAAAACTAAAAGCAAGAAGATAGAAATGACGGCAAAAATAAAAACACATTAAGTAGTGACATTGTCCTAATGCGGGCAATTATAATGCTCAATCTTTTACTGCAATGTTTCACTGTTTATGGGTGTGTAAATGAGAAAGAAATGTGCACTGGTTGTTCCCAGTCAATGCTGAGGTACTGTACGTAACAATAAGTACTAATTATCAATAATACAGTAAGTGTTTTCTTTTACATTTTCTAGTTAGCTGTCAATATAGCCTAAACAATTCTTATGCTGTATGTTCTGTAATTATTTTAGCCTTTCTTATTCATTGTTATGTTGGCTTTGTTTCTTGACCTTTATGGCTGATGAATCAAACACACAGTTATATCAAGACACACTTTAGGTGTAAATGTGCATGTAAGCCTGTGTTACTTAATTTATCTTTGCCCTTTAGACTTTTTTCTTTTTCAGAACAGGATATATTTTTATACCATACAGCATAGTGCCTAAATATCCAGTGCTAGATAGCAGTGAAGTAATGATAGTAACGAAACAGCAAGACAACATGGGCATCAGAAAACAGCCATTGTTCAAAGAGCTTGAAGTGAACGTCCTGAACATCAAATGTCTTTACTTTGGAACAGTCATTCATGAGATGATATGGAAAAAACTGAAACCAAATTGATGAATATCCCATTGATTTTGGGATTAGAAAATTGATTGTTATCTGTTCTTTATCAGTACAAATCTTATGAAATATTGTATAAACTGCATTAAAACCCATCTGTCTCCACACTATGTAATTTCAGTCCAGGAAGTATTGTCCGTATTTTGCTTTTTTTAGGGCAGATCTCTCGGTTCCTTGATTGAAACCTTAACTGAAGGAAATGATAACAGGATTAACCATCTCCATCCATTTTCTAACTGCTTTATCCAATACAGGGTCACGGGGGAGCCAGAGCCTATCCCAGCAAGCAACAGCCATAATGCAGGACTCACCCTGGATGGGACACTAGTCCATTGCAGGGTAGACAGGAACACACTCAATCCAGGTTCAACTTTCCCAGAAGCCAATTAACCTTCCAGTATGGAAACTAGAGCATCCAGAGAGAACCCATGCAGATAGCAACCCAGGTCTGGAACTGATCCCAGGGCCCCAGGACCGAGAGGCAGCAATACTAACCACTGTGCCATTGTGTTGCCCTAGAATAACTCAATTTTTTAAATACTTGTTTGTATATCACCTAGAATAATGCAATTTTGTCTATCAAAAAAAATAACACCATATCAAAATCACTAAATGCAATTTTTAATTACTTTTTTCAAGTCCATCACCATTTTCTTATTTTATTGCTAAAGGTAGGATAGGTTGATCATGAAGCTACAAGTACATCTGAACACACAGTGAGGTCTGCTTAAGGTTCCTCATCTGCTTATATGCTCATATGACTGCGTACATTCAAATACTCAGATCCATGAGTCTATCAAAAATGCTGCTGCTACTGTACTTGTCCTGCAAACAGATCAGTTTTCCCAGATGCCATTTAACCTACTAGTATATCTTTGGACTGTGGCAGGAAAGGGGAGCAAGAGGAGAAAACTCATATGAACACTGGGATAACATAGAAACTCCACACATATAGCACTCCAGGAATTGAACCCAGGGCCCCAGTGCTGTAAGGCAGCAATGCTAACCACTGTGCCCCTACAGGATGTTGCCTTGGTTTTAAGCTATGAAGTTTAAATGCTTTCATTTAATACGGTTAAAAAAGGCCAAACAGACTGACATGTCAGTTTTAAACTTTAAAGGTCATATGACCTATGATATCTGTCTTGTCATAAAAATGAACCGAGAGACTCCCAAACCAACATAAAAAATAACCTGGGTGATTTCTGATGGAGAAGTCACTCCATTGTTTGAGATGGTAACTCTTAACTAACCGTATGTCTGTATGAACTGATAAAGTGCCAAAAATATAAATGTGTGTATTTGCTTTGTACATGAAAATATAGATTTTCCTAATTTAACTGTTTTTTGTTGCCCTGTAGCCCGCAGGTAGGTGACCCAAAAGGAGCAAAATGAACATGTGTGTCACAGAGCAGAAATAAGGAGTAGTACATTGACAATGACAACCTGAAATCTTCCCTTATAGCCAGAGGTGTATTTCTGGAATGCCATCAATTCAGGCTGAAGTTTCGAGACCCTTGCGTGCTTTTTGTCACAATAAATTCCTATTAGTCCATGCTAAATTGCTGCCTTTGTTCGGTTAATTATGTTTCTACACAGAAGCTACATTCTCAGTGCTTTTGTATTGAATTGCTCAATGTTACAATTTACAACCATTCCAGAAGTCAGCTGTGGAAGTCAGCTTTTTTAAAATAGATATGTAAATATGATACATCACAACACATCATTTCTTAACTTAAATTATGAGTTTCATAGGTGGGGAAGAGATTTGTAGTTTTCAGCATACAGTAGTCAATTTGTACATCCACATACTATCTCACTAGGCTATGCACGCTCTCATGGTAACAGGATAGTGGTTGGTCAACATGTCATCCCCACACAGTCACTTGGATATCACTGTCATCACAGAAGCTCTAGCTTCCTTCATCTTGATAAACACACAAAAAGTCATGGCTCAGTGTGAAGGGTGTCCATGTTAACATTTTCGTTATGGAGAATAGAACAGTAACAAGCACAGTGTATTCCTCCCTTCTGCAAATAAAACTGAAACCAGAAATACTCACATATTAATAAGACACACTTACTAATAAGTGACATTCTGCACTAAGTCAATATGTCAATGCAATTTCAAGCTTGGCAAGGCCTACAGAGCACTGCTGGATTTTAAACTGTTACTTCACCCTTAGAGTCACCTTACATTTTATGCTCTTGGGTTTTTCCCCTCTTGACCTGCTAAAAGAAGCTCTCTGAAGTCTGAACTTTAGTGGAAACCGTACTGTGGTTTCTCATAACCAGATTTTAGAAAACTTAAACTAAAACCACATACAGTAATTTAGAGTTTGTTCTTCTTGTTGTCCTTTTGTGAATTGTTTTGGGAGAGCCATGTTTTAATGCCAACCTGATCTCTGCTTCTTTCTCTGGCACTATACATGGAGGCCTGGTTCTGTAGCTGTTGTTATGGATAGATGTATAGAGAATTCTAGTGGAAACGTTAAATTGCCATGTGTCTCAATTCTCTTCTCAGTACCAGATCGTTTCCTCTTGTCTATGACGGGTTGGCCTAAAGGGGCAAGACCAGCAGCAAACAACAAGAGCAACAGGGTATGCACATATGCAGCTAAGGGAATTACAGTATGTGAATAGTCTCCCAAATAAAATTTAAAAATGAGGCAACTAACAAAAGGAACTTCATTTATACACTTTTTGTGGAGGTGAAATAAATCACAGAAGAGAGTATGGTCAAACCTACATCAGCATAAAGGCAACACTTCAGGGTTACTACCAGATAATAAAAAAATGGAGCTCAAGATACAAGACACCAGGCACAGAGCAGTTGAGTGATTTACTTCAGTTAATGGGCTATCATATCACTAAAAATAAAATTTATGACATATTGTGAAATGTGCTTCAGGTAAGTAATTTTTGTAGTCACTAAATTTGGGTTCACTAATAAAAAAACTGGGGTCATATAGCTCATTAATAAGACATGGTGTGAGGGTCCTTTGTGTCTGTTAGAGCTGACTAATCCCAACCCTCCCCCCAGGGGTGCTATACATATTGTTCAATGCAGTTTGGAAAATTCCAGGCACAGTCACAGTCAACTAGTGACATGACCTATGATCAATGACTTAGGCTTGAACATCTGGATCCTAGAGATAACCCTGATCTCTGAGAAAGCACCATTATTGTTTTTACATGCTTAGAAAGATCAACAATAATCTTTTAAATAATACATGTATTCTTTGGGGATATTCCTGTGTCACTTCCTTTAAGACAGCACAAAAAACAAAACAGCTTAGGAAAAAATAATGTCTTATAATATCATTTTAATAAGTTGAAAGAGGTGAAGGACTGACAAACCCTTCGGGTTTTTAGCTAAGTCCCAGCTCCCAGCTAGTAGTTTGCCAGCTGGTCTAGTGAAAAACTCTCTAGTTCTGTTTAAGGTAAGGTGACAGACTGAATTATTATTAGGCATGAAGGCATTGTGACCATCCATGCACTACCCACAGTCACTTCATCATTCATCCTCAGAGCCATGGTGTAATAGTGATCACTGTCCATATTAGCCAACTACTGCACAGCATTATTACTGTAAAAAGCAGGCCCTCTTGCAGCAGGACATGGGACTACAGCCTGGACTCCTATGGACCCGATTACTACAGGGGCATGATGATCACATTCTTCTTTAAGCCCTGTTCCATCTAATCCTTAATTAATTAAATGATAAGGTCAATTAAAAGAATAAAGTATTGCCGAATTGAACTCCTGCGACGGAATGAAATTAAAAGGAACAGCAGGGCCAAGGGTGCCCACCCAGGCTGAAGAACAGATTTATCTCCCGATCTTCTAGTTTTCAAGTAATTCTGTCTTAACAGGTGGTTTAACAAAAAAAAACAGGTGGTTTAACAAAAACGTTAACAAAAAAAAGTGAGTTTGCCGTTCTTGTTGATTGATTCTGTACAAGAAAGATTTTGCAAGTAAAGTTTGTAAAAATGTTGAGCTCATGTGAGTGCCTCAGCAAATTACCATAAAAGATGTACATAACAGTATTTACAGACCTCCAGGTTTGATTCAAATACAGAAGCTAACTTGAGAATAGACATTGGCAAGTTAGAAATAACAAACGTAATTAAAAAGTTATTAGATAAAAGCTTACCTTTTGATTGCTTAATTCATTTTTGAACTCATACAGTAAGGAGGTTTGAACAACAAACCATCTTATTCTCTCTCTGCTCGGAGGTATGTGGTACAGTAATTATGATACAGTGGGAAGTTACAAATTAACATGCCTATACATCTTTTTGAACTGAACGATTGAAAAAGTATATATGGAAGATATATTTTGAATATATTAATAATATAGTAATGGGAAAAATAGGTATTTAAAAACATTATTGACCATAATAAGTTTAGCATTTTATCAATAAATCACCTGAACACAAAATGTATTGCCTCTTCTTCAAAGAGAAACCTTATTCAGTCACAATCTTTCTTCAGAAATGCTGAGCTGAAATATGCTTTCATTCATTTTACTACTTATTTGTCTTTGCCACCTGGCCTTTGCCATGTTTTCCCACCAGTAGAAAACATCACATACAGTATGACTGACCTTAAAACTCTACATGTTTACAAATAATCCAGAAACTGCAGTTTTGGATCTGGAAAACAGCACAAATATTGTATGTAGAATATTAAATGGAGTGATACAGCTGATGCTCCAGAAATTGCTCCAGTAAAAGAGTGTCTTGTAAAAATGATTCACAATTTAAATATTCACAATTTATCTTTTTAAACTCATTAAAGTGACCCTTGTACCAGTATGAGAGAAATGTGGCCAGTTCACACTTCTGTCTGAAATGTGCGCTTGTCAAAGAGATTTTACCATTAACCATATGCCATCCCACAAAGCCAACATCTGAGTTAGCACGTAATGAAGGAGTGATTTACATGTGACTGACAACACAACTCACAGGGACATTGTAAGTCACAGGCAGGCATGACTGCACAGTAAATTGAGGATGTTTTCACTGACTTATTCCCATCCAGCCCTGGTGATACTTAGACAACTGTACATTGCCATCTGGAAATCTTATACATAATCACTTAAAGGCACAGACCTGGATTAAAACACTAATCAAAACTAATGTATTTCCTTTTAGCAATGTATTTGTATGATTGTATATCACCTTCCTAGGTGATAAAGTACACACGCAATTTCAATTTTAAAATTTAATTTTTTACCAAGATGAAAAAATTGTCTGAGCAAAGTGGCTGTGATGTGGAGAATTTGTTGAAAAATTCTGCTACCATAAAATGCAAAAGAATATTAAAGTGAATGGCACATATATGGCCATAATTTCACATATACAGTATGTCATCTAATATTGTTCTCAGTTTAATTATATGGTACTTTTTTGCATTAAAATGGATTTAGATGGTTGAACATGCCACAGTCCAAACCCCACAGCATAAACACACAACTCAGTAATTAATGCAGTATTCAAAGATCTTTACAACCTCTGTCTAATTGCAATTGCACTTACGCTTTGGTGCCCGGTATACTGTATGCAGCAAATAGACAATAAATAAAACAAACTCTACAAATAATGAGAAATTATATTTAATATTTTTGTGGATATTTCTTAATTACACATTAGTCTTTTTCCCCAAAATTTAACATCACCATCATTAATGGTGTATGGGATATTGTTATCACTGGATTATTAGAGTAAACTGTAAATACGCAAGTGGATGTTGTAATGGTATCACTCACTTAAAAGTAATAATGCTGTAGTACAGAACTTCAAAGTGAGCTAATAAATCAAACAATAGTCCATAATTTATCCTTATGAGAGATTTTTCATGAAAGTTCATCTGAAGAAACTGGTGGTGTGTCAAATTTCAAATGCTCAAGTGTCCAAGGTGAGCCTTTGTAATTTGGTGAGAAGTAAATATAGTAATTTGTACATAAAGCATAACTGCAGTACATTACTTTGTACTTGGAATTACAGTAACTGTCTCATTAAGACCTGTGATTCCCACTGGTAGAAAAATACATCCCATCACCTGCTGTACCAAATAATTTCCAAAAGAAGCAGTTTTTTTTCTGTTTTGGATATTACGATCCCACTTTTTATGTTCCCTGTACCATAGACACACCATGTGTGAGAGTTTTTCTAAGGAGCATACAAATAACTTCATATATTCAATCTAAATAGACTCAATAGACTCAATCTAATCATAGCAAAAAGCAGGTTTTCTACTTTCATACTGGAATAATGTGTGGTATTTCAGTTTAAATCTCTCTATACTGTATATCTAGAAGCACAGTTACTGTTTATGACTGAAGTAGAATGAGTACAGTGTATGAACAGAGGCAATAATAAAATGCACCTTTAACATATGATGAATTACACTCAGACACTAAAATGTCTACAGATCCACAGCTTACAACTTTGTTGCTTTATTCCCAAAATTATTTAATAAAGATATTATTTTTCTTTCTAATCATTGTCATAATAACATGGTATAAACATGGTTTAAATTCCATACTGCAGTAGCAGAAATACTAACAACCTGCTCAGAACTGTCTGTTAGTGGGGAACACATACAGCAGTCTGCCTATAGATGGGCCATCCACCCATTAGCACTGACTCTAATATCTGCAAACTCATCTCCATCTGAGTGCCTCAACTGGCCACCTGCTCTGCGATATCCAAGGGGCTTTAATCCTGTTTCTAATAATTAATTTCCTATTCAGAAACGATACCCTTCTCTTTGAATTACCAAGGGGCACAGTTAATTAGCAGATAAACCATAAACTTGTCCTTGCAGTGTAAGGTGTTTCAGGATGTGAGGGTTGGGGGTGGGGGTTTTTCTATTCGTTCTGGGGACAGTCAGTGGACAAATGGTACTGTACACTTGCTGAATACAGCAAAATTTTAGAGCTGCATTAAACCCCTATTCAATGCTGTAATAATGATAATCTTTCATCCGTAGTATGAAGGAGAAGCAGCAAATCTTTTGTTGCTGCAGTGTTACGTTAATGTTACTAGCTTTTACATTAAGTCTTCATTACTGCGTTGTCTGAGTGTTTTAGTGTGTACAGTGGGCTCTAAATATTCATGTACAAAACCTTTTTTTGCGAACAAACCTATACCCGATACAAACGGTAAGATATAAGAAAAATACTACATCTTTTAACTCTCCCTTAAGAAAAAAAGAGGTTTCATTCAGCTATGCTGGCTAATGCGGAGGCTTAATGTTGGGATTTATTTTTATAGCGTAGGGCACTGCTATCAGCTTGTATGTCTGTCCATTCTGATATTTAGTGTATTTTTTCCATATAGATCGCCTAACATACAGATAGATATTAAATGTTCGAAGACCCTAACAGAAAAAAAATCTGTGTTTGCTCATAAGAATAATAATAGGACGCTATTACTAGACTTCGGGCACGATTTATTGTTTGGGGAAAAAAAACTATTTTGCTTTGATAAAGCGTTTTAAATACAAGAGCATTCACGCGCTTGCCGCAACGGACATGCATTACCTGATGCCATCTCTATACCGCACTGTAATGTCATGGAAGACTATAGGCATCGCACGCACATTAGATTCAATATGTTCGTGGTTAACACGCGCAGAAGGAGCAGCATCCGAAAACACGAGACAATGCCGCTTACCTGGAATACAATCATCTGTGTGTGAATCATACTCCACTGAGAGAAGCTTAAATTCCAAACGGGTTTCTCATGGCTATGTGTAGCAGGGTTTGCACAAAGCCCATATTCACTGACGCACAGTATCCCAGCACAAACAACAGATCCCTGACACTCTGTAGCGCTAGATAGTACATCCCGCTTTCCATCCTTCTGCCTCTCTCTGGGTACCAGGAGCTATAGCCAATGGAAACAGTGCTCTTTGCATATTTTCCTTCTCGATATCCGCCTCTCTACCGCCCCCAGACACGTCGCTTTTACTATCATGTAGAAATTAAATTGCCAGGCGTGTGATGTAGCTCACAGTATATTTCCTCAGGGAAGTAGAGTGTTGGTAAAAAATAACAAAAATATTTGTACGTATGTCTTCCAATTAAATGTGTCTGCATTAGACTTTTTGAGTTTCGTGGACAGTCCTTGTACTCCCTTTTGAAACTGATGGTGAGAAACAAATCTGTTGATGTGAAAAAGTTTGTTGAAGACAGTATTCAACTAGCTGACCAAAACATTTAACCATGGAATTAAAAGTTCTATTTTAAGTGGTTCATGCCTTGCTTCACTTGTATATGTCTTTTTTCAAGAAGTCGGTAGCACTTAGCTTACTACTGAGTTTACCAGTATATTCACTAGATATATTCAGGCAAGAGTATAAATATCTCACCAAGAGGAATTTATTTCAAACTGAAAACAGGTGTGCATCTTTACCTAAAGGGTGTATGGAGCATGCTGCTCAACCATATTGTTGAAGACAATACTCTGGCTTTTTCAAATAATGGCTGGCTTCGACCAATTAGCTACTCACTACAAATTAGAGTAGATGGGCCAAATGACCTCCTTTTGTATGTAGCCATTTCTAAGTTCCTATGCCCTGAAAATCCTGCACTATATAATGAAAAACGGTTAAATTAATTTAATGTGTAGTGCTTTTAAATGAATGCTAGATTTATTCATGTCCACAAAGAACAGAAACCAAAAGTGTCATAAAACAGAATGTTACAGATTTGAAAAGTATTGCTTAAAGCAATTCTAAAATTGTCATACTTCAATCATTTAAGAACAGTGTACACAGAAGAGCAACAGTACAGTTGTAACAAATTTATGAGATTATTGGTTCAATTAGCTTCTGACTTCCAAACTAGTATCTACAGTAGGTGTGTTAGGAAAAATGTTTGTCTCCATGATTTAACAAGACTGAACAGAAATGATTGTCTTGTGTTAGATTATCTTATGTTGGGCCTGTCTGATACAAAAATTGTCCTATGATTTCTTGTGAATCTGCTCACTGTTCGTCCATCAGCAGAACGGTGTTAGGATATTGTAGTTTTAGGACCTCAGGACATGTCTTTTCGGGTTGTTTATTGTTTTTTTTTAAATATTGGCGGGATTTCAGACAGAGAACCCAGTGAAAATGTGTACCATTCTCTCATGAAGAAAAGCAAATGAACAATTTCTATTCCTTCCTATTTTAAAACAAACTTCTTAGTTTTTAATGATGTATATTTAATCATTTGTATGGCTTTATTAAACAATAACTTAACTAATTCATCTTCTCTGGATAAAATAAGTTGATACCTTTGGTTGTTGTTGACAATGAAGTGTTTATTTTCTGTGCTTCAGCAGTGCAACCATTTGATATAATTACTTGACAAGAGTTTTTACATTGTCCAGGGGAAATAAAATTCATTTTCATTACATATTGTTATCCATGATTTTCTTTCAACTAGAAATATCCAGTCCTATGTGTCATAAATGGAAAACAAAACTTTATCAATGTGCTCCTAATTAATACTGTATTTGTTTAGCTTTTTAGGATACCAACAGAACACAGTAAAATGTTCAAACACGTAAGACTGACCTCAGTGATAGTAGGTGTACAGTAGGTGTTTCAGCTCCAGCACCTTCTCCCTTAAAAACTACTTTTTTTTAGAAAATTGTCCTTGGTTTTCTCACTTGAATACGTCTCGATATATTGTACCAGAATAAGAATGTTTATTGAAAACATATATCACTACCAAAACCTCCCACTGGGATGTTGTGTCATATTCATCTGAAAGACAAAGATCTTATACTGCTCCTGATTGCCATTGCCTTGAGGGTGGACAAAAAAAGGTCAAATGTGGAATAATTTAATATGGTAAATGATTCTGGAAACATTTTGAGGCTATGAATAAAGCACACGATTTAGTTAATTTCTCAAGACAACTATAAATCACCCTGTTAATTTGCTAACTAAATACCTATGAAGATTTATGAGACCATGCAGCAGTCAAATGTGTAATTTAAAATGCATTACAATGTCTGTTACAGTATGTCAGGAAACTTTGTAACAGCCACACCAAAGCTGTCATGTCAAAAAAAAACAAATGATGATTTTTGGTGCAGATTATAGATCTTTAATTTCTATGTTAATGTTACTGACCTACCATTCTTTGGAGCTCATGACTAATTGTTTTCATGAAAATTATTGATATTGGACAGCATGTCTATTAGTGATCTTGCTGCACACATCCTCAGACCTGTATTCAGACCTGCATTCAGACTGTGGCACGTTATACATGGAGTCTGCCTGTTCTCCTTGGGTTTGGAGTGGTTTTCTTCCATTTTTCTTCTGCCTTTAAAATGTTATCTTGGCTATGTTTGTGGTCATCTACACTCATGTCATGTCTTTAAATTGATGTTGTGTGTGGGGCCCCTGTCTTGCACTCCAGGTGGCCAGGACCCTAACCAGGAATATGCAGCTCTCTGATTATGTTTGGATTGATCATGTTTTTATAAAGCTGAAATAAAAATAGCCACCTTTAATTGTCATTTTACATAGAACAATTTTTCTTAGACTTACAAGTTAATAGTAATTTTTGTAATAAATATCCATGCCTCTTTCTAAATTCAGGTCACTCCTCAGTCAGTTGCATTGTCCTGTAAAAGTCGGTAATGATAAAGCAGATTGGGCTGAGATCAACTTTAAAAACTGAGAGACTGAATTCAATAATTTGTTGAACATACCACTATCCAACATCAAATTCAAATCCCCACTATCGCCAGAAATGATTTAGTGACACTTTTTAAATGAAATCTAGGAAAATTAGCTGCAAAGCCTTGACTACCATCTGGATTTAAAGTCATATTAAGGTTACCGCTGTGCTTATGAATAATTTGTGTCCTCTCAGAACACATAATATGATGCATGGACAGTTTGAAAAAATTAATATTCCACTGATTAAAGAGGGTAAGTGGCATAAATTCTTTTTTTCTATTCCTGAATAAGTGAGTGAGAATTAAGTAAATCTTCCATTAAGAAAACGATAGTTTAGAAGTTTACTTCAACCTCTTTATTACTGTATTTCTTGCAAGACACATGCAATTAAATAGATATAACTTAATACTGTTAAAGTCTCTCTGACACAGAGTGGGATTTTATTCATTAAATATCATAATATTTGTTTTACTAAGAAGTCATTGATGTTTAGTGGAGACTTTCCGTGGGCTCCTGCTTTCATGAACATTAACTAGAATATAGATAAGATACTGATAATATTTAAGCATTCTACAGTACAATATTAAACCATATAAACTTGTTACGGACTCATAACATGAAAGTAAATATTTTCTTAGATTTGGCGAATGTTAATTAAATATTAATTGATGTACTTAAACAATTACAATAACTAATTAATTGCTTAATTCTAAGAATCATCTCATCATCCCAGTACATTCAGTGCTATGCAGAACACCTGTATTTACTGACTGAAAAAATCATGATCTTCTATAATGTTATTAATTCATTAATAACATTATAAAATGTTAATTGAAAAGGTTTGTCATGGACTGCATAATACATTTGAAATGCAATATACAATACAAGGTCTTGAGCAAGATAAATCATTTTTATAGTCTGTTTATTCCATGGTCAGTTACATTTTTATTTTATTATAAATATATATACAGTATAAATCAGCTTGTCAGGCTGTGAAAGACTCAATTTAGAAGACAGGTGGCAATCTAACGCCAGCAGAAGAACAGAGACACTTAAGAGCCATCCACTAGGAAAGCATATAAATGAAAGTAATGGAAAGTCCACAACTGATGCTGTAACTCCCTCTCATAAAATGAGCTGAATCTTGTTGATATAAGAATCAATGAAAGCAATACAAATCATGAAGAGCAAAGACAGGGTGTGCTCAGTGCCTCAGTAGGGGCAGCTGGGGTATAAATGAATTAAAGACCCTGCTTTCTGGTCATCAGGCATATTGTATCTCCGGTCTTAGACCCCTCTCACATCCAATGAGTGAATCTCTGTTCCTCAAGCTAAACTTTACCTTTGCTTTGTTTTGTGATTTAGTCTGTTCAGTTGTCAGTTACTGTACCAATAAAATCTTAGTTGGTGAGGAAACTGTTAGACTGTCCCTTTTATCTACTGATACAGGAATAGTAGAATAATAGTTTTTCCCACTTCACAAATTATATGAATTTGCTGGTGGTGCCATTGTTCCCATTCATCAATATTTTGGAAAATCACTACATAAGGGTAGGTGTAGTATCTGATATCTGTTCAGATTTCTTATCCTCTAGTTTACTTAGCGGTCTTTATTTGGTAACACATTGCTTCATAAAGAAAAATTATGACACCAGAAATTGTGAGTATTTATTTTTGGTGATGGACACTTACGATCTTTCTGTTCTGAAAAAGAAAAATCACTTCAGAGATGAGACTTTGCAAAACACGAGAAACAGTCACTTGTGACATATGTATTACAACTTCGATCCAATTAAATTCAGGATTCTGAAAACTTCTGGAAGGCAAGATTAAAATCTAAACAATCTTTTCTAAATTCTTTGCATGGTGGCTAGTTTGCTGGGGATGTTTGGCATTCACATGGTATCAGAGAAGCTTGTTTAGTCCGGGATAGCACAAGAAACCCATTCCTTTCACGTTTTTTAAGTGACTTTCCCTAAAATAATAATAATAATTGTGCATTTTTGTCTGCTATTAGTAAGATTAGTTGATTTTATGGAAATTTCACAATGTGTGTGAGCAATTTTACTCTTGGAAGTAAACAGAACTTCTGCCAAATATTAACCAAAATACTTGTATTAATATTGCATTATATAACTATGTCCGTCTTTTAAATAATTGTTCATATCATATACATATCATATACTGTATATACAGCAACTGAATATACAGTATACTGTACATATTACATGTATATATTCAGTTGTTTAGTCAAGGGCAGCATGATAATACAGTGGTTTGCATAACTGCTAATGCAAATACTACATATTTGGTCTCACTACTACTACACTACTTAGGGGTGGAGTGGTGGCACTGTACCTGTGGCTGGAAGGTTGCTGGTTCACACCCCACAGCCAGCAGAGGAATCCTACTCTGTTGGGCCCCTGAGCAAGGCCCTTAACCCCAGCTGCTCTAGGAGCACTGTATAAATGGCTGACCCTGCTCTCTGACTCCAAGCTTCTTTCCTTGTCTGTGTCTCATGGAGAGCAAGCTAGGGTATGTGAAAAGAAATTCTTAATTCAAGAAATTGTGTATGGCTAATAAAGTGATCTTACCTTATTTATTTTTCCACAACATATTTATTGTTCCTATTGTGTGGTGTTGTCTGTTGTACTGTGTGTGTCCCAAGAGATCAGCACGATTAATAATTCCAATGTATGTGTACATACTGTATGGCAATAAACTACTCTACTGTTTGGGCTTTATAACAGTACAACAGTACATAAACTCAACACAGATAGCACCCCAGGTCTGGAACTGATCTCAGGCCCGCAGGGCTACAAGGCAGACATGCTAACCACTTCACCACCTCTGCAGAACAAGATGTTCTACAAATAAAATAACATTTTTCATAGTGATAAATGCAGTCATATAAAGGGAATAAAATTTATTTTATTGCTGAATGTACCCACGCTGTATCACAGGAAGAAAAAACAACAAATAAAATAATATATAAGTTGATATATAAATCCTGGCTGCTTTAACTGACTCACAGTCAAAATCCACTTTTAGTTGGCAGAATGAAATTCTGTGGTGGCTGAGCTACAGGAGATGCTGTATTACAATGTACTAGGATGGGATATCTGTCTTAGGAAACCAGTTTGCTGTTTTCATGTGGTATAGTTGTCATAGGGGGACCAGTGTTGGTACTCGTCCCTCTGGACTAGAATTTACAAACAAATGATGAAGTCAAGTTCAAGTTTATTGTCATTCGTACCCATGTACAATGAAATGCTTACTTGTGTGTTTTTCTCACATGACAAATGACATACTGTAACAGATGATGATGTACTGTAGCACTGACATAACAAATGACATCACAATTCTTGGAGACAGGAACATGGTAACAGCTGTAATTTTTACCAGTATTTAGATACTGTAAGCAGCTGTGTGCAAAATTCAGCAGTGGCAGTATTTTCAGTTCAGAGCAAAACAGAGGGGTGTGAGTCGGGAAGAATTTAAGAGTTTTAGTTTAGGAGTCTAATTGCTGTGGGATAGAAGCTTTCTTTGAACTTAGGGGTCTGGGCTTTTATCTTCTGCCTGAAGGAAGAAGAGAGAAAACTGCATTGCCGGGATGGTTTTGGTCTTTGATTATATTATTTGCTGTTCTAAGGTAGCATGTGGTGAAGATTGTCTGAAGCAATTGCCATACCATCCTTTCATGTATCCAGTGAGAATACTTTCTATGGTGCATCTGTAGATATTTGTGAGTATCTGTGGGGGCGCTGGTGTGCTCCCGTGATCTTCATCAATGGGATAGAACCAGATCAGGTTGTTGGTGATGTTAATGCCCTGAAACTTGAAGCTGCTGACCATTTCCACAGCAGTCCCATTGATGTAGACAAGGGTGTGGTCTCCTTCTTGCTTCCTGAAGTCAACAACCAGCTCCTTTGTTTTGCTGATGTTGAGGGAGAGGCTGTTGTTTTGGCACCATACCACCAGGCCCTTAACCTGTCACAAAGTGTTTTTCAGGACCCTATGCAGACGGCAGAATCTGGAGGGGAGTGAGACAAACACCGGGAAAAAGACTAGGATGGGGGCTGGAAGAAGAACAGGGGGGTGTGTCCAAGGTGCGCTGGTGCTCGGGAGGGGGGCGTGGTCCAGGACAAACAAGTCCGAAGGGGGTCCATAAGGAAATCCATGGGAAGGCAAATGTCCAGAACCAGGTGGTCCATCTGTGATGAAGACAAGACGAAGTTAAAAGCCGGAGCGGGATCTGGCGAACAGTAACGGGGCCAGGCGCTCCCAGCCCCGGACCCAGATGGTCAGGATGCCGTTGTGAAGCCTATGCTGTCGAGCCTCTCCTGGACTCGCTGGTAGGCGGGCTTCCAGGCATCCGTGTTCCAAAGCTGAGTCCAAATTGGTAGGAGCATCTGGCTTTTGTAGGAAAGGGGCTGGAACCAGAGGCAGGTGCAGGAAATCAAAGGTAAACAAGTAAGGGCTGGAGCATCCTTAAGAGGAAGGGCTTACGATTGTGACATAACCTCTTTCCTGTACTCTGTTTCATCATTATTAGTGATCAAACCTACAATGGTGCTGTCATCAGCAAACTTAAAGATGTAGTTGGAGCTGTGTCTAGCCACACAATGGTGGCTGAACAGGGAGTAGAGCAGAGGACTGAGTACACAGCCCTGGGGGGTTGCAGTGTTGAGGATCAGAGTGGAGGAGATGTTGTTGCCTATTCTCACACATTGAGGTCTGCCCATCAGGAAGTCTAGGATCCAGTCACAAAGAGAAGTTCTAAGGGCCAGGTCTGAGAGCTTGGTGACTAACTTGGATGCGATTATAATATTAAAAGCTGAACTATAATCTCTGAATAGTAGTGTGGCATAGGTGTTCCAGTATGGTGATCATTGACAGTGCTGAAGGAGGTGCCTTTCTTTGATTAAATATTAAAGCAAGACCCTGACTGTTTGATCATTAAAAATCCACAGGCAATTGTCAAGAGCAGGAATATTGGGGGTCCTGTCTAATTCTGTTCTGGACCTGTACAGTTTAGTTCTCCAAATTTTCACTTAAATTAATTTGGTGAAGAATTACTCACTTCTTTACCTTATTTGTGTATCGAGGATGTTGGCACATAGTGGCTGTAAGTGTAGTGGGTGTTGCACTTCAGTGGTAAATGAACTAATTCCTCTCCTATGTGTAAATTGCCTTGGAATCCTTTGAGATGAAATGTCCCATATACATGTACATGCAGGGAATTATTAATTGTTATATTATTAAAACAAAATTAAAAATCCCAGGGTGTTTCTTGAAAAGAGTAGGGGTGTAACCCTGGTGTCCTGGGCAAATTTCCTATGCCTCCTAATAATCCCCCTCTATGAATTGGCTACATTGCTTTTTTCTCCTCCCCCCCCACTCCGACGGCAGGCGGAGTGATGCGCTGGTTGGAGTATTCTCGGTCGCATTTAATGGCAACGTCAGCTCAAAGATTTGGTTCAAACCACCAAATGGAGATGGGTGTGCCGACAAGCAGACCCTGCTGATGCAGGATTAACGCTAGGATGAGAGAGTTGGGGTAATGGGATAACTACCCTGCAGTTACCAGGAACAATCCCTGTTCTAAGAATAGGAAAAGATATTGTATTACATTGTTTTCTGAGATGTTAACAATAAGACCCTAAATGCATGTAATGAATACTCACCATTAAAAGGGAAAAAGAATGAGGTTGTAATGACAGAAAACATCTTAAACAGAAAACAATAATGCACCAA
This sequence comes from Atractosteus spatula, assembly GCF_055471065.1. Lineage (NCBI taxonomy): Eukaryota > Metazoa > Chordata > Actinopteri > Semionotiformes > Lepisosteidae > Atractosteus > Atractosteus spatula. Next base: position 40,181,966 of record NC_142711.1, read on the forward strand.
TGCACCATTAAACACATTAAGTAAAGGATGTACTGTAGCACTGAAGACTGCACAGAACATGTTAATGTGTGTTTTTACATAAAGGGCAAAGCAGTTAAATTAACCGTACTGACTGGCATAAGAATCTCTCTGAATTGAGGTTCTTGACAACACAGATAATATTCTGTACATGCTAGTGAATTTGCAATCATGATCATGCAGGAGCCCCAGAGTCCGTATACTTCTGAGTTTGTTCAGTGTATGGGGTGTTAAAATGAATTTCTTAAAATACAAATTTGTAATGTTAATGTTGTTCAAGGGATAAGTGGACCCCTTGAACTTACACTCTTCTGCTAAAAACCATAAAAAAATTTCCGTTGTTAAAATTTCCACGAGAGGCACGACAAGCCAAATCTACAACTATAAGCGTGATGAGTAGTTCCAGAGAAGAAAAACAGAGAGAGGGAGGAGCACTTGTCGGTATGTTACATTCAGTTATCGAAGTGACAGGCCACCTATAGGTCCTCTCCCAAATTAAATGTTTTGCTATTTCTTAATAGCACTATGAAACCAAGATAAATAAATCCTTTAAACGAACAAAAACTGAATTTGAGCAATTTCTTAAGGGTTAAATTCAGTAAATCCACCTATTCTAATAATGTAATGTGATAATGCTTCTTTATTAGCCCTATATAATTTCTTGCATTAGGACTTCATCTTTTCGCATACCCCAGCTTTTCTCCATGAGACACAGACACAAGGAGAGAAGCTTGGGGTCAGAGCACAGGGTCAACCACTATACAGCACCCCTGGAGCAGTTTGAGTTAAGGGCCTTGCTCAGGGGCCCAACAGAGTAGGATTCCTCTGCCAGCCACAAGATTTGAACCGGCAACTTTCCAGTCACAGGCACAAACCCTTAGCCACATAGCTACTGCTCTGCCCTAAATGCAAAGCATGTGTTTATATCTTAGAACATTCATTTCTGTTTTTATTTGCCCACTCGGCCGGCCGGCTTGTCTCTGGAGGGGCGGGGGGAGTCGCTGGCTGGCCGGCTGGGCTGACGATGCCCACCCCCCCGGTTAGCGAGCCCTCTTTCCCCACTGCAAGCAGCGGCCCCTGAGTGCGACAAGCTCGTTTGTGTGTCTCATGGAGAGCAAGCTGGGGTATGCGAAAAGACAAATTTCCTAATGCAAGAAATTGTATATGGCTAATAAAGTGATCTTCTTACAGTATGTGTAAGTGTTGCTTAACCTGTACAGCTTTCTGTTTTATTACAGGGTACTTAATATTCTTTATATATAATGTAATTTATAGAATAAAGTAACGTGCTTCAAGACGGCCCTCTGCTGGGTTGATTGAATATGACAAATTCAGGGCAGGAGCACTAATTTTGTTAGGAATACTCTGTACTGTAGCGTCATCTCCTGGACTGTCATTATTACAGCACTTCTAATACCATAACGTGGTTTATTGCTTGATGTACAGTATAATGTAGATACTCTGAGCAGCATCCACATTCTCACTCAGTATTATAGTACCACTAGAACTCCAAATAATAACAAATCATTACTATGAATAATTTAAGGCATTCGTGTTTCTTCTGTGTTGCTTGGAATGTCATCTCTCTGTGGGTCAGGGTATTTAACAGGATAAAAGTTAAAATAAGAGAAGACTGATGAATTGACTCAGTTACTGCTCAGAGTATTTACAGTATGTGAGAGGAAGTCTGTAAATTATAAAAGCAATTTATGTAGTGCGTAGTGAATATTGTGCAATACCAGAATTGCTCAGACACTGTCTCATTATTTTTGTTCCAAATGTCAAAGTAAATATGTTTTACTTTCATATTCATTTAGTAAATAGCCTAGAAAACAGAGATCGGATATTTACCACCATTTCTAAACATTTATAACACTATATATAAGTGATTATATTCTATACAGATATGTGATGTGTATCACAATATAGATGTCTGCTTTAAAAGCATATTTTAATTGATTGAATGGGTGTGCTTCAGGTTCCTCTTAACTTCTAAAGACATGCTGGCGACATTAATTGGTGTCTTTGAACTACTCCTGTGTTCTTGTGTATGTCCTTTGATAGATTGATGTCATATACAGGGTGCAAGAGTCACCCTACATCCAATGCTTCCAGGAGAGGCTCTGGTTGCTGCCGGTCTTACCAGTCATAAGCTGTTTTCTAAAAAACAGATGGATGATTAAACTGTACAGTTTGGTGCAATGTCCTTCCTCCATCTCTTGTAGATTGCTTTAAAGAGGTATTATAATTTTCCATTAGAAATTAAAACTACCATCCCTACTCTTTTAACACTTACTAGCTTTTCTGATTTAAAATGTATTTAACTTTTTAAAAATATTCTTAAAAATAAAAAAGGTTTTAAATAAAAAGGATGTGATAGGATGGCAAGCTCAGACAAGATGGCACCTCTGGGGAACTACATTCCCCAGAAGGCTGTGGGGAATGGCCTGCCACTCCTAGTCACCTGATCAATTGCTGGGAGGTAATTGGTCCGGTGATGCTTAAAGAATGGGAAGTAGAGATTTCTGAAATTCTGTCTGGTGCCTGGAAACAAAGGGTTGGTCCTCTGCAGTGTTATGAAAAATGTTTTGAGTTCTGAGAAGAGCCATGGGACGAGACTTTTTCTGGGATTTTCAAAAGGCAACAAACCTAACTATGTTTTAGCACTGCACAGTACCTTTGCTAAACTGTTGCTGAATTGATGTTGCTATTTAGGCTAGGAGCAGACATAATTGCACACTTCATTTAGTGAAAACTTTAAATGATTAGTTTAAGGACTATTAATGAAAAATAAATCAGAAGCTATGGTACAGAAAGTTTGAGCTCATTTTAGTTTACGTTAAGTTGTGAGTTCTAATTCCTGAAACTATGAGCACTGGAAAGTTTTGCAGCACATGAATATTTCAAGAAAACAGACTTAGAAGACCTGAGCAGATCCTTAGGAACAGAATATATCAAGTACAAAACTAAAGCATGTGTGCCATTATGCATTACCTTTCTGGACACAATTAATCTTAACTATGGTTACTGTAGTTTTTTAGGCAAGCCCCACCTTTACTAAAACCAATATATCTATTCCTACTTTTCTTTCCCTGTTCTCACCTGCTTATGTCTTTCATTTTATGTTACCTGAGGACACACTGTTAATAATAACATTTCACAACACGGCCATTTTAGGTTACGGAGCTGTGACCTTTAACATGTAGTGTTGTAACCAAACGCAAGAAAAGCAAATGCATGCAAACTGAGTCACAGGGCCTCCTCCTAGGATGATTCCTTAACACTGCACACATCTGTAGCCTCTAGCTACTCTTCTTTGCCATTGTCATGTACTGTACTTAGTTTATCAGCACATCAGGCGAAATGGTTGTATGTTAAGTTGCATCGAATTAGAACATACATGTATGCTAATGTTATGTTAATGGTAATGGGAGGATTGAATTTGTGTAAGGATTTGGGTTGGTAAGAGGGAAACTTTTGTATGTATTGATTGAAATTCCTTACGGTGTAGTGGTATGGTTTTTTGTTTTGTGTTTTTGTCTCGTCTTTGCAATAAAAAAAAATTGGCACATCAGGGGTTTCCTAAATGAGTCACACTCCCTCCAGAACCTGGGAAGCCATATGGTCTTTTGATTTTCATTCTACTTGAACTGCAAAGTGCTTTACTAATGTAACTGCCCATGTTCCAAAGTCTTCAGACAAATCCATTATGTTTCCCGTAGTCCCATTAATGAATCCCTGAGCTACTCCTGCACTGACATGACATGGCATGCCTGTTGTTGTCACCAGCCCTGGAGTTCCAACCTTTCATGGTGTCCTTTGCCCCTAACAGCTATTTTTTTCTTCAGAGAAGCAACTGTGTGGGAACCTCTGAGGTTGGAACTTTTGACCAACAAGTGGCAGTGTGGGAACAATTCACAAGCCAGCAAACATCATTTTAATTAAGAGGGCACCCGTAACCTTTTGAAGCAGTGGCAGAAGTGAAGGAATGTGTAAGAGGAGTTCTCAAGAGGAAAATGTCTCCACCTGTGAAGAGTATCTTCAACGGATAATTAATAAATTCACGTCGGTTTTACTTACTCTGGCATTTATTCTGCACCTGCCATGCAAAAATATTCCTTTGCCCAGGTGTCCACTTCTCTGATAAGCTGTTGAATTTCAAGGCAAAGCTTAGAGGTTCAGATTTTATATACCTATGTGTACTCCTCAACAATTCTTTTGCATATTTAATTGCAATGTATGTAAACAAGTATGACTATAGTGCAAACTAAGTATTTAGTCCGGGCAGTATGATGAGAAAACCAACTGCTGAATTATACCTGATATACCTGATGTTGTTTCTGGCACACTGTCAGCATTATGTTATGGGGCGGCATCAAATCAGCAGTACTGGACAGCTTGGGGATGATATATATAACAAAGTCCAGGTAAATCTGAGAAAACATCGTTTCAGTCTTCGTAAGACATAAAACTGGGACAAATATTCACCTTTCAAAATGAACCAAAGTACAAGACCAAAGTTACTTTGGTCTTAACAAGAAGTGGCTTAAGAAGAAGAAAGCAAATTTCCTTTATTGGCCCAGTCAAAATTTTGCCTTGGAGTTAATACAAAATGTGTGGTAAAACTTGAAAATTGCTGTCCATTCAATGATTCCTGACCAACCAGACAGTGTTTGAGCAAGTTTGCAAAGAAGAATGGCTATAAACTTGCATCATTCAAAACCTTCTTCTTTAGAAGAGCCTTAACCGGTTCTGTTCTTTCCCCCTCTGCTCCTACTGTATTCAGTACCCTCATCTACTGTCTCCTCTCATTGTATTGCAACACGACAGGTTCGGCGAGGATAGACACAGGAAACCAGGCTCTTCTTAACTGAGAACATGGCGCTTTATTAATCGGACATTCGTCCGGCACAGAAACCACAACAGATGATGAGAGTGAAAAGGACGTCAACAGGTTTCAACACACTGGGGTAAATTCCGATACACAGTTACATGGGGTATAGGGTGGTAATTGGGTACATGTATAAAAGGGGTGCAAAACCAGGGAAACTATATGAGTCAGGGTGATCTCGCGACTGTGTACACCTGTTCCACAATTAGTCAGCTGCACTGGCCAGTGGCTCTCCTAGTCCCCACCCTGGCCACCACTACTCCCTTTCCTGCCCCTTGCTGTGTTCCCCCAGCCGGGCGCTCTTCTGCCACAACGCCACGCGAGGGCGCTACAGTATATTCTCATTATGCACATCTTGTATATTATTTTATTATTGCTGTTGTCATTCTGTAAAGTTCTTAGAGAGGCCACCTTTAAAGACGCTGTATAAAATAATGTTTATAATAATAATACAAGCTCTTGTTCATCATCTCATGTGATTCAATATTACCTTACAGTATTGGATCGAGTAATGTATCCTCCACTCATCCATTTTATAGCTGCTTCTTCCAGTTCAGAATTGAAGGGGAGCAGGAGCCTATCCCCAGGAAGCAATGGGCGAAAGGCAGGGCACACCCTGGATGGAATGCCAGTCCATTGCAGGACACACACTCACACCAGGGCCAGTTTTACCAGAAGTCAGTTAACCTACAGTACCAGTATGTTTTTAGACTGTAGAAGGAAACCGAAGCACCCGGAGGAAGCCCATGCGAACACAAGGAGAACATACTGTACTGTACAAACTCCACGAAGTCAGCAACCCAGGTCCGGAAATGATCCCAGGGCTCCAGCTTGCGAGGCAGAAATTCTAACCATTGGGCTACCCCTGAAGTAATTTAAACCCAATTAGACACACTGAAAAATAAGTTTAAAATACAATACAATATTTATATGACCGAAGTGTGCATTTGTATTGTGTGCCTAAGTAATTCTAAGCTGCACCGGACACTAGAATCACTCATTCCGGTAACAGGTGTTTTGAGTACGCCGTGATGCAACGTGCATCTGCAAAGAGTATGAGGATATAATTGCACAAGGTTGATATCTGAAAATAATATGCAGCACTGTATATTTATAAAAAAAACGATGGGTTGTCACCGTTCTCGTTTCTTTCTCATTTCTCATTACTTGCATGAAGGAAACGGCAAAACTGAAATTCATCCACTGGAAAACAGTGGCGCACCGTAAGAGATCGGAAAATCTTAAATTGGTGTTTTTGAGTATGGTATTCTCAATTACTGTGTTTTGTGGTATGTCATTATTTTTAAGTTAAGAAATGCTCATTTCCTATCTTGTCCCTCCCTGCTACCTCACCTTACCACCTAATCCCACCTACAACCTGTCTGATTGGCTTCAGGGGCCAGAGGACGAAGTGTTTCCCTCGCCTATTGGCTGGCTGCGCTGCCAGTGAAGCGGAGCTCTCGGAGCTGAGCCTGCCAAGTGAAATATCTGCGGCCAGCTGGGCTGGAGACAGCGGAGGGGCAGAGAGACAGAGACACAGGAACGGGGGCGGACGGTGCTGCGGCAGTTTCATTCTCCCTTTTGACACCGGCACGCATTTTAATGCGTCATACTCTAAATATATAGACCACAACCGGTTATTATTTATAATTGTTTTTTTATGAAAATATTTATTTTTTGAAAGACTATCTCGCAGAAAGAAATGGCGCAGCCTGATAAGAAATTTTTTGAGAACCTCTCCGGTGCGGGGAAAGCCATCGGCGTACTGACGAGCGGCGGGGATGCTCAAGGTACAGTACCGCATGCGTTAACACACTGTATGCTGCGCCTGGACGAAAAGAGAAAACAGCAGAAGATATCTTTTTAAAAGTATGCCGGTACTGTAATAGGAACTGTATATTGACAGAACATTTTAAATCCTTTCTTGTTGTTAATGTATTTTTATACTTTACCGCAGCAGTATGGTGTGCTCCTGCTGACGATGTTCGCATACCAAATGTCACCTTGTGGGCTCCAGGAACCTCGATCATGATTAAATTCGCCTTTACCCATATAGTTTATACTCTGCCACACTTAAATTTTGAGTACTGCATTGCGCAGTTTTCACCCTACTCCAGTGATCACGTAGCCTACCGTCTACGCTTTTCCATCCCAGTCTGCTAGAATTAAGTGATTATGTGCTTTGCAATGTAATAAGAGTTAGGACTGTTGGCGTCATTGCAGATAGGAAGGGGTTGAGTAAAAGTGTTGAGTAAAAATATTTATTACTTAGACAATTTAAGCGAATGGGAACGCTGGGTGTATGCATTTATGAGTAAAGTAGTTAAGACAACTGCAACTGCTACCAAAATGAAACCCCTTTTTTAAATCAGGAAGTTCGGCACGCTGCTAAAGCGACATTCCTTATAAGATACAATTTTTCGATATGTTAATCAACAATGTAAAAATAATGTATTGCTTCCCTTTTGAGAGTTAGAAAGGAATATAATAGCTTTTGGAGTCCCAGGTTATTAAAATCATTGTTATACAGTTGATGTGTAAATCAGCGCGTTACCGTAATTTCTATAATACATTTCAGTACAAGGATGTGCGTACGTGAGGATTTGCAAGTCATTGCAGATTCTGCCACTATGCGTCACAGATGTGGAAACACAGCATCACTCTGAGCATGAATATGACTTGAACTGAAAAGATTATTCATTTGTGTGGCACACGCAGGATTTCCCCAAGAATGGGGCGCATGCACCAGAAAACAGAAAAATGTGACCGGGAGAGAAGTGAAAACTGAAGGTGGTTTAAGAGGGCTTGTTGGGACTGTGAAATGCCTATTTAAGGACCGGCACGAACCTGTGGGATTAAACATGTCAGTAATCCTCTTCCTTTTTACTTTTGTGCAGGGTCACTCGATCCCCCTGTAGAGAAGTTGAACGAAAGATGATCCGCAAAAAAGGTTTCCTTATGTAACAAGTGCGTCTTTGAACAGACAATCTAAAATCTATTTGTTCTCCAAACTGTGGACTATAATTCGTTGTAGGGAACATATAAATAGTAACGAAGGGCACATTAATGTATATGTATTATTTCGTGCAGGTAGTTTAGTGATGTTTTAGTCCACTTGCCTCTTAAAGATGTCATCAGTTTAATTGCACAGAATATGTACAACAGAGTATTATACTCATGCTGTTATTCAGGTCAATAGAGATTACAGTTTCAAATCAAACCCAGAGGTGAATGTGTAAGGTCAGTTACTTGATGAATACATTGCCCTGCTTTACCCACATCCATGAAAACATGACCTTTAACCTTTCCAGCTTTTAGGATTCAATATCACTGACTATATAAGTACATGGAGTTGGGTAGCAGAAGACAGGGTGTTGCTCGTATTAGCAGCTTTGAGGCTCCGGGGACAGTCTTGAAAAGGAATGAGCATTTTGTTCAATGGCTTTTTCATCCCCCCACCCTGCAAAGGTGAACTCAAGGGCAACTGTCAAGCACTAATTTACACAGTGAATGAAGCTTGTCTTTAACAGATGGATAAGGGTCTCACCTGCCCTTCATTATGCTTAGTCTTTAATTTCTTTTTTTAATGGGATCTAATTTTGAACAGTGTGCTTTCTTGGGAATATTTGGAATTAATGGATGAGTCTGGAAGTTTCTCGATTGACTACCAGTGACAGGCTGCCCTCAGATTCTTTTTTGTGGATTAACATATGCTCATAAACCTAAATGAAAAATCAAAAACTAAAAAAATGTAGTCCAATTTATGTTATATATGGCATCTAATATTATACTACTGATACAGAAGTTCTGCATTCTTATAAAATTACACTCACAAATAATGTTTTCTTTTCCAGTCATTTAGGCACAACATGCCATTTTCTATGTGGCTTATTGTTGCAAAAAATCATTTTTTTAATTCTTTCTATTTCAAGCATGGTCTAAAACACCAATTAACAGTTTGCTACTAAATGTGTTTTTTACCACACAAAAACTAAAATTTGCAATGTTTAAACACAGGCAGGGTATATCAATACAAATACTCTTAGCATTTTGTAGGTAAAGTGTTGTATAATATGATATTGTGTAAATGTTAAGAGTGGTGTTGTGAAACCTTGGTGATTCATAGTGTGAAGAAAAGCTATCACGTCAGAGCTCAACAGATTGTTTCATTGTGTAGCAGTTACACCAAAATGTGTATACAGTACCTTCCAAAGATGCCACTCTTCCTGAAACAAATAGAAGGATGCAATACTGTTTAACTCAGTAATTGTTTTTCCTTAAAATAATCAAGAAGTAAAATGGATGTAACAAAAAGGATATGCATTTTATCCCCAAGTACTACATGGACATCAGTGTATCACTGGCATTGCCACAGTTTGTGGAGTTCTTAATCAGTGTTAGATATCATGGTTACCCCCAAAAAGTATTACTGGAAGACTGGTATAAAAATAAACACACTTTAATCCCTGCAGTTAGAAGTTTCAGAAAACCTCCTGGGAGGCACATTTAAAAAAAAAAATGCATATCCTTCCTTTTATGTCTGAAGGTAATGCTGATTGAGTAACACTGAGGTTTTGTTTTAGAAATCTAGACACATTTTAATCAAGACATTTTCAGGCCTTTTCGCTTTTTTGTAATGTATTTGAAATAAATGGTTCTGTTTGTAAAATAAAAAGGTCCTTCATCTTAAAACTCTCAAAACAAGATAGTAGTTTTTAACCATTAACTGGTGTATACTGTATATATACTGTATATGTCATGGTGGAGATCTCTGTATTAATGGTAAGTTGTAAAGAATAGTAATATTATAAATGCCTTGTTAAATTCACCTTGAGGTGGAAGCCATGTGTTTGGTTATCACACACTAGACATATGGGCAAAATAAAATGTTCAGCTATTTCCAGTAATAACATTTTGAAGAAACCTGTTTTCCATCCTAATTGTTGATAAAGGAAAAAAAGTTTCAAGGTGATTGTGATGTATTATATATTAATATTTCAGTTTTTCTGAAATAGAATTACTGATGTCTATGCATAATTACACACATACAGAGGTGCATACACTCCGGTTTCCTCCCACAGTCCAAAAGCATACTGGTAGCTTAATTGGCGTCTTGGAAAATTAGCCTTAGTGTGAGTGTGTGTTTGTGTGAGTCTCCTCTGATGGACTGGCACCCCATCCAGGGTGTATCCCACCTGGTGTCCGTTACTTTCCTAGTTAGGTTTTGGCTTCCCTGTGACCCTGAAGCAGTTAGAAAATGGATGGATATATGATAGATAACTCCTTCTATTATTGTGTTCAAATATATGGAAAGTGCCAAATACCATCTCAATAAATTATTATCCCATGTAATTGTATTCCAATCGCTTCAACGCTTCATAGCTTGGCTCTGCTTTTTCTTGATTCTTTGGCCTTACCACTGTATCCATTTCGGTTTTCATTAGCCCTTGTTACAGTAACTGCTCTTAGGGCCACCTACTCACTTAATAATTAGCATCCTTTGAAAAAGAAGTTGTATTTTTTTCAGAGCTGATGTGGTTTTCGCATTATGGCTTGTTTATTTTTGGTCAAAGAAAGTTGCTACAGAAAACGTAGTTGCAGTTCCTACGTACAAGTCTCTTTTAATTTGTGTTAGAATAAAACAAGCAGAGAATGAATTATCTTTTAAACTGGCCTATGTCATTAGACTTTACAGACACTCGATTCCCTATAAAGAAATGCTGTAATCAAATTATATTCAGGAGTTTTTATATTTTTTCCACTGAAATCTTTGAGTATACTCTTTTTTCGTAAAGATAACTATGTTGAAATCCGTTAAATGACTTTTATCTTTAGTAATTATTATACTTAAAAGTGCTAACTTATTTTTACCGTGTCTTTTTTAACTTTTTAATTTTTTCTTGCTGAATTGTACTGTACATCTAAAATGGAATGAGCTAATGTCATAAGAAACATTAACTTAGAATATGTAGGAACAACACAGAAAATAATAATGGATTTACAGTGCTCTCTTCCTCAAAGAGGTGAAATTTGCAATAGTAATAGTGCACTACTAAAAATACTGAAGTAGTTTAGTTCCGTTTGTCCTCTGCTAAATTACCATTGATGTTTTTCCTGTCATTCCTACTGTAACTCATATTCTGACATGTAACATGTAACATTGTCACAGAAAAGGGCCTCAGTCACCTTCCTTATAAAAACTATTTGGCCTGAATTGTGATTTCTTTTTAAAAAAATTGAGTTTAAAAAAGTTTGTTTACCACACCAATTTTAAAGTCTCCTGTTGTCAATCAGATACTGTAGGTGGATACACATACAACACATGCCAGTGCATGAAGGAAGGCTACGTGCACCTTTCAGGACCATGGGTTGTTCCGCCAGCTGCTTTTTTACACTGATTGGCCTGGCCTTTGCACTGTGAGCAGCATACAGCCCATAGCATCGAATGTCAGGCTGGTATTGTTACTGACCAAAGCCCACCTGCTCTCGGTAGTGCTCAGCCAATTGTCCAGCTCAGTTAAACCGACAACTGTTTGCCAAAAAAGTATTTTAGGATTTTCAACAGGTTCACTTTAAACTAAGTTATATAGTTTTCTCTCCTTATTGTATTGAACATCAGTACCATATAAGACAAAGTTTATCATAGAATAGAATTAAGTCATTTACTAATGTGGTCCTTCTTTTACATCTACACTGTTAATCACAGCATCCTCCTTTAAATCATTGAAGATTTAATTGGTGTTACAGACACTGCTTTTTCTTGGCTTGAGTCATATTTGTGCAGTAGGACACAGTTTGCATATCTTGGTTATTTTATTTTTCCCACAACAACTGGTATGCATCATTGTATCAAGTCCTTTTTCACTCACTATATTATATGCGTGTTACTTTTAGACTAGATACTGTACATCAGTAATATGACATTGGTTATCACTTTGTACTGTATGTGAATTACACACGTATTTGTCACACCTGTGTCAGATACTGTACCACTGGCTGAGTACTTTTGCTTACAACATGCTATCAAAACTGAAAATCTTGGATTTAACAGTATTTTCTTCAAATATACTTAAAAACAGGTTTAATGTTAGTTGGTCCTAAGCAGCAGATTTTAAAATTTAAATGTCTTAGGTTAATAATCGTAAAATTGCTCCCATTGGTTTCTTTGAAATTTGAAATATTTTAATTTTGCTTTGGCTTGAACATTATATTATAAACTGTTAGAACATCCTTTTTAAGCTAAACTGATAAGTCAAACCATGCTTAACTGTTTTCAACAAACGTGAATGTTTTTATTTTTTTGCTTGCTGACATCTAAACAAATCAATTAAAAGCCCCAGCTCGTACAAAACAGTGTTTCACATGTTTACTCAAATTCTTTGTCAAGTAATGTTGTTCTTTTGTTTCTGCCTTCTACACTACACATGACCTGTGAAGTATAATGTGGGTTTTAAGATTTTACTTTACATTGAATTCTGAACCTAAAAATATTCTAAAACTCGACTAAAGACCTACAGTATTCCACAAAAAGGCAGCCCGAGATTTTTGCCTTTCCTTTTGATATTATACTCTTATACAGTAGTCTAGATTTTCATTTATGTTTATTTTTTATCAATAAAGAGGATATTTATGGTCATTTACTTTATGTACATTTATACTCTGAGCACTGTTTGCTTTTAAACTTAGAGCATTTTGAGCTGTATATTGTTATACTTGTAATTCTATTCTAGACTATAGTTAGGATAGCATTATAACCGGTAGAAGATTTTTCTTATAATAATGCTGAATAATTTTAATATACAGTCACTTTAAGCTCTTCTCCTCCTTCTTATTGTTATAGTTTGGGACTGCTATCTAGTCAGATCTGTGAATATAACATCTGACATTCTTCTTCATGCATCACTGAATTTAGCTCCCAGATAAGTTATTTCAGCGTGGAGGTATAAAAGAATGTCTGTGTTTTGTTAGGACATTTTCCATTAACTTGAGGGGGAGCAGGATCTGTGGTCCTTATTAAAAGGTAGCTCATTGAAGCAACATTGTATAGTATCTATACAAACTTCTGTACCTTGTCAACAGAGCCTATACTGTATGTGAATTTTGCATGTTTCAAGTAATTAATTCAGCCAACATTAACGATTGCTTGTGCAGCTTATGTTTGCCTGTGGCCAGACAGTATGAATGGTTATGCTGATCTTCTGTAATCTGTTTCCTGGAGCCCATAATCTCTGTGTTATAAGAGGAGAGTAGAATACAAGTTTTAATTCAGGGGCTACAGAGTGTTTTTACTGTAGATGTTTTGGTTTTGTGTTTCTAGTCTTGGTATGCTTTTGAGTTTTTCGATCCAGTTTCCCTGTGACGAGCAGCAGGGTGGCGAAGCAGACAACACCGTGCCTGTGGAAAGGTTTCATGTTCTCTCTTTTACTGCTCTGGGTGTTCCCACCTCCCAGAAACATACTGCCTTGTTTTGATTGGTAGCTCTAAATTGTCTTTTTTTCCATGACATTTTCATGGATTGCTGCCACATCCAGGGGGGAGCAGTGAGGAGATCTCAGCAGCACTTTGCGTTCTTGAGTAAACTTGTATGCCTGCGGCCCTCAACAGGATAAGTGACCTACTGATAATTTTTGGACATCTTTTGGACATCTTTTAGCACAGAACTATAATTTGTGTTTTTTATACAGTACAACCTAACCTAGGTTTTACTTTTCTTTTTTGCTTTGTTTGAGCTGTTTGGTGAATTTTCATAAACCGAAAATAATCGAGAGAGTGGGTGTTATGTAAGAAAGGCCAATTGAATCATCATACTTTTCTATAATTCCTTTGCAAGTTTGAATGTTATATCAACTTAAAGATTCCAGTAGATACTATTGCTACCATAATATCTGCATTACTGGTGATCATAGAAGTGTTTCAGAGTAGAGAGCGTATGCTATATGCCAGTACGGTTTATCTTTGTTTTGAGAAACATGTTGAAGTTAAAAATATCATGTCTTACTGTTGCTACATTAATATAAATTATTATATTAATTGGTCCGTTTGTTTCATACACTGAAGAGTATATTATTGTTACTCAACTTTATATCTTCCCCAATATTTGAATTTTTAAATCCTTTAGTAAAGTATGTTGTGATAATACAAAAACAACATGCAACGTTTATTTTTATGATGACTAATTTTTTGTATGGGAAGTATTGTCATTTATTTATTAAGCTATGGCAGTGTTCTGCAAGGCACAAGTGCTCGTTACCTTACCAGATTTTAAAAATAAATATTGTTTCTTAAACTAGCTTATTTAAGTTAATCCCTTGTTTAGAAGCTTCCTAAACAGCCTGCCATTGACTACTGATTTAAATAATTATCTCTTTGAGATGACAACCTTATGTTTGGCTTTTTTTTGTGAATAGTTGTAAGGAAGGATTAAATTAAATAAAGTAGCCTCTTTGGTATCTCATATTTCATATTATATATATATGACATATTTAATCTTTGAAGCGCTGTTGTCAGGTTAGGCACTGCACTGCTCATGTTCTCTTTTATATGCACAGGCACACAAAAACCCTGTTTTTCCCTCTGTTGAGATATTGTTATTGTTGAGTTATCATAAATGAATGAATTTAAACAACTGTATAACTAAAAGCTGTATTTTCTCACTAACTAGTCCAGAGTGAAAAAAGAACATTTCTGGGATGGCTTTGTTTCAATACTTTTTGTGGGATACTGAAAGAAATTCAGTATTTAAAGAAGTCAACAAATATTAATCAGTATTGCTTAGTTCAGAATTTCTTATTGCAGACTCAAGAAAAATACATTTATTTTCTTTATTACCAAATTTGCCACCTTATTTGTATGATACCTGGAAAGCATTTCACTCACTGGTCTATGTCTACTGTTTCTTCCGCAATGATGTTTCTGTAGATAAACAGTGGGAGGAAGGTTAAATTCACTAACCAAGGCTGAAGAATTGATTATTTTTCTTCCTCTTCTTTACATAATGTCAAGACATGTCCTGAGGCCTGCAACACAATCATTTCAGCTCTGCTCTTTGTAGACAATGTTTATTATGGGTTGTTTACTGTTTTGGTTTCTTATTGTAATTATTTTTCCATTGCTGTACACCTATTGTTTCTCTATTCAGAAATCAAAATTAGGCTGCTTAGGAATATACTTTAGGGTAAACTATTATAAAAGAGAAGTAACACACATTTACAGTAACATGTTTTCTCAACAAATGTGACACTGTACTTCATGTCTAGTAAGCTTCCATTGTCTTTTAACTCTGACATCTCTCACAGAAGAACTGACTAATCATTTAACGCTGTATCAGATACTGTATATAAACTAAAACAAATATCACATTAAGTGGGTCAAACCTAACCACTTTCTAAAAAATTACTTTATTTCATGTGTGAAAATTCATGCATTCTACAGCTGCCAGTTGCTACAGTAACAATCAGAAAGAAAATTCCTTCCAGAACAAGTCACAGTGAATTTAAGTCAATGAGACGCACTTAGAATTATGCGTGAAATGTATTGATTTGTATTGATTGGTATGGTGCTGAATTGAGGCAATGCCATTTGTTTTAGGTCAATGGTCTTGCTATTTTGGTATCCCCTATAGCCAGCATTGTATTAATTGCTCTTGCTGCATTGCATCAACAGTAGGTGTTTGTTACTCCATGATAAGGTATCGGTTGATTGCTGAGTCTATGCTTTGAGGTGGTGCAAAAGCGAGCCAAAAAGAACATTGATTTATTGTGCTTGTGAAAACGAGGTTCTGACATTCTTATTGTAGGGGCTTGAGCTCCCAAGATGTTTTATGAGAAGAGTAGAAAAATACAGGAACATTGTGGATTCAGTGACTGTGAGTTTGTCAGAGCATTCTCTGGTCTTATAACAAAAAAAGGCATTTGACTTTTCCGCTGATCTCTTTATCTCGGAGCTTCAGTTTATACTGTATAGCGAAGGAGACACTGGTATCATTGAGGCTCATTGCACTGTCATATATGTCTTACTGTATGCTGCTTCTAGATTTACTCTGTGAAGATGTTTTGTGAATGGGTTGAATGGGGTGAATGGGAGTGATATTGAAATTGATAGAGTAGTAATTGAACTGTGCCACTGAATGTACTTACAGTATCCTGTGCTCACAGTTTTAAAGATTGTGCAGATGAAAGTTTTTACAGCAATCCCTATTCTTGGTGAAACATTTGCTTTTTAATCTCTTTGCCTTTTACATTTAAAACCTGATCATGGGTATTGTTGTATTCTTGTTCTCTTGTAACCAAGTAACAGTAACAGAAAAGCATGTAGCCTTTCAGTCCGTTATGCAATGTTTTCAATCTTGGGAAACAGCCCAGAAGTTGAGGTTTTTTCCTTCTTTGCTTTTTTTTTGTTCTCGTGACTGTAGGAGGCGGTTGCTTGTCTCGCCATATTTTATTGTCCTATTAATGTGGAAAAATCAGAAAAATTTTAAGTGAGAAGTGAAACTTCCATACAGAGTCTGACATTTGCCTTTTCTCCAGAAAAGCAAGTGTTAATTTAATTGTCTCGTTGTTCTGTGTGGGTGGGGAAAATGGTTATTTACCATACATGGCAGTTTGTGGTGCTGAGTATCTCTGGCTGGTAAGATACACTGTAGTACACACAGGAAGAGCAGGAAATTGGCAGCAGATGGATGTTTTTGTTGCAATGGCTGACTAACTGAGACCAGGAACCAATAGCTAATTGTTTTAATTTAAAAACATTGCTTTCTCTTGCCACCTCCCAAGGGATGTTTTATTTATTTGAAGGGAATGTCAAATGATGAATTAATGATGAGAATTGAGGAGTTATTTTTTCCTTTATTCCTCCACACAGTGTAAATTTTAGTTTTTGCAATCCGGCTGGTTGTAATAATGGTTACTTTGTAAACTGTTAATTACAGTACAGCCAGAAAAGTGCATGCTCCTGTTCCTGTTTTACTGAAAAGCAAATCAAAAGTAATACTCCAAAAGCTGGAATAATTTCTCTGAAACAGTATAATCCTCTGCGATATGATTTTAAAAGTTAATGTTTTTAGAAGATTAAAATGTTTGAATTTTTTAAATTGTTGCTTGCCATAATGAGAACATGCAGTATACAGTGATTGTCAGCTTGCTGATGTTATTAAAACCGGCTTAAGGCTCCACTGGTTTATTGCCTCTGAGTATTTACATAAAGTGATTCATACTGTGAGTGGACCAAGGTCTGCCTAAGGCGTAGTGTAGCCTGTCCTTGAATAAACTTTTAAAAAATGTCTGTGTTGTTGCCGAATTTTTTGCCCTGAAATTTAAAAACTTTCTTTAACAGGAAGACAGATTGTACACAGAATCAAAAGCACAAAGCAACACTAAGCTTCAGCATGGATAGTTTCTGCAGCAAAAAAAAAGTTTTTAAGTTTCAAAAATGAAATATATTTTCAGTATGTTAGTTTCTGATTGCCTTTTATAGTTGATTTGTCATTTCATTTTCTCTCATTCCTGGTAAGGGTCGGACCACCCCAGACCCTATCCAGGGAGCCTAGGGTGAAAGGAGGGACTGCAGGCTGGATGGGATGCCAGTCTATCACAGGGCCTTATAGTTCATAGTTAGTTTCCTTTTCCTCACTAATAGGAAGGCAGACAAGTAGAAACAAGATATATCCCCTTCTAGACTTACA
The DNA here is from genome assembly GCF_055471065.1 of Atractosteus spatula. Classification (NCBI taxonomy): domain Eukaryota; kingdom Metazoa; phylum Chordata; class Actinopteri; order Semionotiformes; family Lepisosteidae; genus Atractosteus; species Atractosteus spatula. Next base: position 40,199,554 of record NC_142711.1, read on the forward strand.
AATGCAACAAGTGGTTCTTATTTCAGTAGTCTCACAAAACCAACTTGTGTTGTCATGGTGGAATACCCCAAAAATCCGGACTTTGTTCATATCTTAGAAGCATAGTTTCTGTGTTACACTGTACAGCAACATATGATAAGTATAAGTTTTTCACATATTTCATATTTTGTTCAGATTTAGTGATTTCAGTTGTGCATTGTCTTGTACAATACTTTTTCAACAAAACTGTTTGCTGCGTTTTCAGTGTAAATAAAAAAGTAATGCTTTAAATAATGAATAGTGAATAGCTGTTTTTAGTGGCTTGTATTTTAAATACATCCATTCGTTATTAGGAAGCTGATTATTCCTAACAGAGGTACAGCAGCAGCCGCCTGTTCCTGGATGCCTTAGGCACGTGGTGGGACTACATCCTGGACATGAGTCCTGTTCATCCCAGGTCACACACACGAGCGCACAGGCCAATCTAGGGACACGGAGGCTTGTTTTTGTTAGGTTGGTACTAGGAGGGAACTGGGGAACCTAGAGGAAAGCCAAGCTAGGATGGGGACAGGGCAAACAAACTCCAGAGACATGGAGATGGAGACAGGTCCAGAATTGAACCTTGGACCCGAGACTCCATGCCTCTATGCCACCCATAAATACATCCATGTGCATGAAATTTTATATTTTGTTACTGGGACTTGTGATTTTAATCAGGTTTCTATAGTTTCTTTTAGAAGACAGATTTGTTCAGATATTCATGTAGGGAATTTTCTTCTTTCTTTCAGCCCTCCTGTTTATTAGCATAAAAAAACAGTGGCCTTGAGTATAATCATATTAATTAAAAACAATCTGTGCAGGACCAAACTTTTGTTGCCATTTGTAAAGCTTCCTTCCTTCTATTGTTTGTAATTTTACAGGTATGAATGCTGCTGTTCGAGCTGTAGTACGCATGGGAATATATGTTGGAGCTAAGGTGTATTTTATTCATGAGGTGAGTATACAGTGAAAATAGAAATAAAAGAGACTTACAGTATGTTAAGTTAATATAGATGAAATGTGTCTTGGAGACACTATATTTATACAGTATATAATTCAGAATTTGCATAGCTTTGGTTCTATTTGAGCTTTTCCGGTACTTATTTCTTTAGGTATTGTAGATTTCCAAATAGCAAAGTGTTTTAGAATGTTGTGAGTATACAAATACAAACAGTATTGGTGCATTGTATTACATTTTTTCCTTCAATAGCTATATAGTTGTTTGTACAGTTGTATAGTAAACATTTTGCTATACTGCTAAAAAGTTAGTCTCATGTATTTTTCCACATTTTTTCATTAGATATTTTTAAGCAATTTAAATTTTTATTTTTGTGTGTTAATTTAACAGTTGTCTTAAAGGGGAACTGCAATGCTATTTTTATTTTTGTTTTGGGGTTAGAAAGAATCGGCTGAGTGCCAGTGAGTGCATTGGTAAGTGCATTTCACACCACAATGAAAGTAAAATGTCCACAGTAACATGTAAAACCTCCAATTTAAACAAAGAATAGACTACATTTCCAGGTATGCTCCGACAATATTCTGCGATTCAGAATGAAACATCCGGTGACTTGAAGTGACCCCGGTATATTGTAAACAGGAAGGCTTGTGAATAATCCAATAGAAATATTGCTCTCAACTTCAAGAGTTGTTAACTCTGCATGCAGATCACATTGGAACATTTCTGCACAACCTGTAGTTATTTGCTCATACATCGCATTACATTAGTGATTACAGTGACTAGTGAGCAGGAAGGGCTGCTTCACATTGCAGTTTTGCGCAGACTCACATTCTTGCTTATGGCAAGACCAATGGTTTCTGACAAAATGGAGACCATACAGTTTTTCAAATATTTAATAACCGGTCTGAGAAATTGGGACTGCAGTTCCCCCTTAATTTGACTTGGATAGAGCTTTATTGGAAATGTAAAGATACTTTTTCACCCATCAGTAATTCCCAGTGTTGGAGTGAGTGCAGTGACTAGTCAGCACAAGGCAATGTCATATTGTCTGACTGTTGTATTTCTGTCTTTAGGGTTACCAGGGGATGGTAGATGGGGGAGACAACATTGAGGAGGCAAGCTGGGAGAGTGTCTCAAGTATGCTGCAGGTGGTAAGTAGAAAAATAAATAAACCTGTCTCATATTAAACATTACTTTCACAAATGAAATGCTGAAATAAAGTTAATCTATTTTTTTTAATGAGAGCTGCCTGCACTCACTTTTTTCATTCTTAGTGTTGAGTCGTTTTGTCCATAAGACTTTTGAGAAATGACCATAGATAATTCTTAGAAAATTGTATCTTCTGGAGATGCATCTCTTCATCAAATGTCTCATTTCTGTTTTCTGTGAATGGGAGCTTGAATGATGTTACAAGCACTGGGTGCAAATACAGATTTGTGTTGCTGCACACAGAAGACATGAATCAAATATAACAGATTTTATGTTATGAAGAAAAATATCAACAGCAGAAGTATCCAATGTGGACAGGAACTGTTGAAACCCTTGGATTCATACTGTATACAGATCATATCCTAGACAGAGTCCTGCTGCTCAGGTGAGACATGGCCCTGTTGGTGACTGGGAATACTGATCATACAGTAACTTTCAGGGTTTGGGGCAATGCTGTCACTATGCATGTCTCTTTAAAGATTCTCTCTAAATTTAGTTTAGTTTATATGAAAAAACAATCTAGTTTTCTGACAGCCTTTCAGATTTTTTGTTTTTCTATAATAAAGCTGGCGGTACAGTGGCAGGGTGGTCAGAAGTGTTACCTCACATTCCTGGGTTTTGATTCTGGCTTGGGTGTCTGTCCATGTAAAATTCACAGGTTCTCCTCATGTTTGCATGGGCTTTCTCCAGGTGTTCTCATTTTCCCTCATTCGAAAAGAAATGCTGGATAGGTGTCTAGAAATTGTTATTCACTTTGTGAGGCTGCAATGGACAGATGTCCTGCCCAGAGGGAGAGTAGTTGTGTGCTCTCAGTTCCACCTCACTTCCCTTGGTGCTGGAATAGGATCTGGTTTGTCCTGATGCTCACAAGGATAAGTGGTTTACTGATAATAGGTGGATGATAAAAAGTCTAAATCAGTATATTGGATCACTCATATTGGGTATTGGACACCTGAGCTTCTTGTTTACTGCTCTGAAACATAACTCTTCTTATATGAAGGGCAGTTTTATCTTCTTATTTAAATTATTTAAAAAAAAACGAGTAGGGGGCACAGTGCTGCAGTGGTTAACATTGCTACCTCACTGTGTTGGCGCTTGGGTTCTGTTCCGGAGTTTGTACTGTACGTTCTTCTCGTGTTCACGATAGTTTTTGCTGCGTGGTCTGAGATTTTAGAAGACCTACCACAGTTCAAAGACATACTGGTAGCTTAATTGCCTTCTGGAAAAAAAAATTGCCTGGGTGTGAGTGTGTGCATGTCTGTGTCTGCCTGCTCTGTCTACTGTGTCTACATCTACTGTGATGGACTGGTGTTCTGCCCATGGCATATCCCACCTTGTTCCTTGCTGCTTGACGGGATAAGCTCTGGCTTGCCTGTAACCCTGAATTGAATGAAGCAGTTAGAAAATTCATGGATAGCTAGATAATAACTTGGAAAAACTTGGCATTTATGTCAAATTAAAATTAGATTAGTATCTTTTGAAATCATAGTTTCTGTAGCTTACAAGTAAAGTGCTGATAGGAGTAGCTGCTGTATATGTATTCTGCAGGTCCAGAAGCTGCGGTTCTAAGGAACTATGATGACTCATTGCTAAACCAGAGAGAACTGAGACTTTTTGTTTGTTCATGCTAAAAAATTATATCTATGTCTGGTTGAAATTTGAACTGGAATAGAAGAATAGAAAAGTAGAATAGAAAAACTAAATACGTGCTGCATGAATAACCAAATAATTGAACACAAATATGAAAGCAATAAATTAACTGACAGCCCCACTTTTTACTAGATGGTATTCTGTAATATGAACTTTGCAGTAGTGGTTTGGCAGTCTTATCTGTTGATGGTCTGTATCTAAGTATCAAGTGGTAACTCACTGCGTTTGAAGCTTTGTACTACAGTGTATGTACAAATAACAATTCACTTAGAATTAACAGGCCTGCACATGCTATGTCTGCTTTTAACAGTACAAAAAGTTTTTTCATAGGGTGCGTAATGGTGGCTTCATACATTTGAGCACTTTTTAAAATTAATAATAAGTAATTAGAATTTGTTGCTGAGCAGCTCATGTTCCTGTACATAAAGGTTAATTAGCAGTGTCATTGTCAGTGTAACTTGAATCCTTATCTCTGGCAGTTTATTAAACTTTAAAAAACTCTAACATTTGAATCTCTGTACAGTATCTCTTTATTATTTTGTCATTTTGAGACAATTCCACTTATTTTGTGTGTGGGTTTGTACTTTTATTATCCCTACCTTATGCTTTGTGCACAAGCCCAATACAGTCATGTTTTTAATTCCGTTTGTAATTCTCATGTAACTATAAATCCATCCATCCATTTTCTAAGTGCTTATTCCAATTTAGGGTTGCGAGGCAGCTGGAGACTATCCTGGCAAGGAACAAGTGTAAAGCAGGATACACCCAGGACGGGATGCCAGTCCATCACAGGGCAGACACACACAGAGACATAGACAACACACATTCACACTAGGGAAGATTTTCACAGAACCCAATTAACCTAACAGTATGGGTTTGGACTTTGGAAGGATACCAGAGCACCCAGAGGAGACCCATACGAACGCGGGGAGAACATACAAACTCCACACAGATAGAACCCCAGGTCTGGAATTGAACCTAGGGACCCAGAGTGCAGAAAGGCAGCAATGCTAACCACTGCGCCTCTGTGCCTTGTAATTAGAAATCAGTTTTTAAGCATGTTTTTTATGTTAATGTGAGGAAGCCTAAAGTACTATATATAAACTGTAATGTTAATACAACTGCTATAAAGGTCTGTCACTGAATGTCTAGTAAAAAAATCCATATAAAAAAATAACATTTTATGTATACTCAAATACTGTACATTCACTCTTTTTATAGTTTGGAATGTGTTATGTTAATGGATGTATTATTGTGACAACTTGAATGCTAGAATGATTGATTTATCACAGCAGGATAGTCACAAGCTCCTCTTAATGAAAAAATTGAGATTTCATTGTTATTCAAAGAGCATTTGGACTTCAAATCTAAATTGGAAGTGGTGTTAATGGAGAAGCCTGGTCAGTAGCAGTGAGCAGCGTGCGTCCGGTCTCTTCTCAGGGCGGCACGGTCATCGGCAGTGCCCGCTGCAAAGAGTTCCGTTCCCGCGAGGGCCGCCTGAAGGCCGCCCACAACCTGGTGCGGCGCGGGATCACCAACCTGTGTGTGATCGGAGGGGACGGCAGCCTGACTGGAGCCAACCTGTTCCGCGAGGAGTGGAGCGGCCTGCTGGAGGAGCTCGTCCAGCAGGGTGCGTGGCACGAGTGACTGAGGGCCGAGGGCCGCGGCTGAACAGCGAGAGCAGCAGCAGCCCCGTGGCTTGTGGACAGCGCCGCTCATCTAGCGGATATTCCACTTGAGCCCTCGTTTACCTCGTCGACACCTGTACTGAGTCATAGTGTGTCTAACCGGAGTGCTTCAAAAATGCTTTGGTAGAGCTTTTGCTGGAAACATTTTGTCTAGAGGAGGAGCTTTCGATAATGTTCAAACCATAGATTCCCCCCACAAAATAATTATAAAGACATATTATGTATGTTATACAATACGTATCTGTATGCATTACGTATCTGTATACAGTATATATATATATAAAATTGACTGATTTGATTGATTGATAATTGATTTTTTCAGTGAAGAAATATTTCAGTAATGTATTCAGTAAGTTTCTGTCTTAGTCCATACAAGCTAGGTTATATACTACTGGAGTCCTTTTCCAGGATGTATTCCCAAACTTGACCCCTATTCTTCTGGGATAGGATGTCAGTTGCCTATCAGAAATAAACAACTTTCTATAGATGGATCCAAAGGTTAATCAAAATAAACTAGTTTCTTTTAACAGTCAGTTCAAAGTCAGCAGACCTTTTTTCTTTCAAATTAGCATTGCATAGCTTAAGCTGCATTGTAAGATTGGCCTTTAGGCCTTGCAGCATTTCTGCTGCTAAGCAACTCTTGGCGACAGCATTCCTGGCTGGTAGCTATTGCTGGGCAGGGGGACAGAATATTCCACAAGCAGTTGGAGGCTGAGCAGGAGGAGGTGAATCCAAAATGTTCAGCTCTACTGACTACGAGAGTTGGTTTTAAATATCCTTCCTTGCAATTCATTGGATGTGTTTGTCCTCTGTGTTGTTCTGACACCCACTGGGGGATGGGGTGCTGCAACAGGATCTTTAAAATAGGTGGGTCGAGGAAAACACAAACACAGTTGCTGTAAGGTGCAAACCAGTACTATTATTTACACTGCAGAGAAAAAATAATCCAAAACTACCACAAAAAAGTTTAGCTCCTCCTTGGGTTGTTTACCCACTTCTTTAAAGTCCCTCTCTACCAATACTGCTTACTTCTGGGTACTTAAGCTGCTTATCCTTTTCAAACTTTGTCTCTCAAAAAATATCTTAACCAAAATTTAGTTTCTCTTTGAAACTCTTTCACAGTCCTTCTCTGAGACTTGAAACTCATGGTTTTCTGTAGCTTCCACAGTGACTTGGTTGGTCACTTTCTTCTCGCACTGTCCATTTGCACACAGAGGATCTGTCTTCTGTCCCTAGAGAGCAGATTAAATTGACCTTGGACTTTGGAAGTATATGTTTCGTCACTTTGAGAATTGTATAAATTATCATCTGAAAATTGTCTCTAGCAGCTGGTCAGGTGACTGGGTGCAGCCTTTTGGGGAATGCAGTTATGGCAAAGATCTCCATCTTGTCTGTAAACCACTGCTTTACAGAGTGGAGTGATGATACAGTATATAGAAAAGGGGAAGTAAAGTGGCATGGAGTGCTTTGTATTTTGAGTCAGGAAAATTAGTTCCTTGCTCAACCATTGCATTGCCCAATTTGTGATGCATTCTTCCCTGTTTTTTTCATCTGAAACAGCT